>NW_027362765.1:305988622-307421155 GCF_046119375.1 Phyllobates terribilis | reverse complement strand
AAATTGTATTTATGTTGTTTTAAACTATGCTTTATTAAATTGTATTTATGTTGTTTTAAACTATGCTTTATTAAATTGTATTTATGTTGTTTTAAACTATGCTTTATTAAATTGTATTTATGTTGTTTTAAACTATGCTTTATTAAATTGTATTTATGTTGTTTTAACATATGCTTTATTAAATTGTATTTATGTTGTTTATCCTATGTTTCATTAAATTGTGTTTATGTTGTTTTAATCTATGCTTTATTAAATTGTATTTATGTTGTTTTATCCTATGCTTTATTAAATTGTATTTATGTTGTTTTGTCCGATGCTTTATTAAATTGTATTTATGTTGTTTTAACCTATGCTTTATTAAATTTTATTTATGTTGTTATATCCTATGCTTTATTAAATTGTATTTATGTTGTTTTATCCTATGCTTTATTAAATTGTATTTATGTTGTTTTAAACTATGCTTTATTAAATTATATTTATGTTGTTTTAAACTATGCTTTATTAAATTGTATTTATGTTGTTTTAAACTATGCTTTATTAAATTGTATTTATTTTGTTTTAAACTATGCTTTATTAAATTGTATTTATGTTGTTTTAACATATGCTTTATTAAATTGTATTTATGTTGTTTATCCTATGTTTCATTAAATTGTATTTATGTTGTTTTATCCTATGCTTTATTAAAATGTATTTATGTTGTTTTGTCCTATGCTTTATTAAATTGTATTTATGTTGTTTTATCCTATGCTTTATTAAATTGTATTTCTGTGGTTTTATCCTATGCTTTATTAAATTGTATTTATGTTGTTTTAAACTATGCTTTATTAAATTGTATTTATGTTGTTTTAAACTATGCTTTATTAAATTGTATTTATGTTGTTTTGTCCGATGCTTTATTAAATTGTATTTATGTTGTTTTAACCTATGCTTTATTAAATTTTATTTATGTTGTTTTATCCTATGCTTTATTAAATTGTATTTATGTCGTTTTATCCTATGCTTTATTAAATTGTATTTATGTTGTTTTATCCTATGCTTTATTAAATTGCATTTATGTTGTTTTAACCTATGCTTTATTAAATTGTATTTATGTTGTTTTAACCTATGCTTTATTAAATTGTATTTATGTTGTTTTGTCCGATGCTTTATTAAATTGTATTTATGTTGTTTTAACCTATGCTTTATTAAATTTTATTTATGTTGTTTTATCCTATGCTTTATTAAATTGTATTTATGTTGTTTTATCCTATGCTTTATTAAATTGTATTTATGTTGTTTTAAACTATGCTTTATTAAATTGTAGTTATGTTGTTTTATCCTATGCTTTATTAAATTGTATTTATGTTGTTTTATCCTATGCTTTATAAAATTGTATTTATGTTGTTTTAACCTATGCTTTATTAAATTGTATTTATGTTGTTTTATCCTATGCTTTATTTAATTGTATTTATGATGTTTTAACGTATGCTTTATTAAATTATATTTATGTTGTTTTATCCTATGCTTTATTAAATTGTATTTATGTTGTTTTATCCTATGCTTTATTAAATTGTATTTATGTTGTTTTATCCTATGCTTTATAAATTGTATTTATGTTGTTTTATCCTATGCTTTATTAAATTGTATTTATGTTGTTTTGTCCGATGCTTAATTAAATTGTATTTATGTTGTTTTAACCTATGCTTTATTAAATTTTATTTATGTTGTTTTATCCTATGCTTTATTAAATTGTATTTATGTTGTTTTATCCTATGCTTTATAAATTGTATTTATGTTGTTTTATCCTATGCTTTATTAAATTGTATTTATGTTGTTTTGTCCGATGCTTTATAAAATTGTATTTATGTTGTTTTAACCTATGCTTTATTAAATTTTATTTATGTTGTTTTATCCTATGCTTTATTAAATTGTATTTATGTTGTTTTATCCTATGCTTTATTAAATTGTATTTATGTTGTTTATCCTATGTTTCATTAAATTGTATTTATGTTGTTTTATCCTATGCTTTATTAAATTGTATTTATGTTGTGTTGTCCGATGCTTTATTAAATTGTATTTATGTTGTTTTAACCTATGCTTTATTAAATTTTATTTATGTTGTTTTATCCTATGCTTTATTAAATTGTATTTATGTTGTTTTATCCTATGCTTTATAAATTGTATTTATGTTGTTTTATCATACGCTTTATTAAATTGTATTTATGTTGTTTTGACCGATGCTTTAATAAATTGTATTTATGTTGTTTTAACCTATGCTTTATTAAATTTTATTTATGTTGTTTTATCCTATGCTTTATTAAATTGTATTTATGTTGTTTTATCCTATGCTTTATTAAATTGTATTTATGTTGTTTTAACCTATGCTTTATTAAATTGTATTTAATTTGTTTTATCCTATGCTTTATTAACTTGTATTTATGTTGTTTTAACCTATGCTTTATTAAATTGTATTCATGTTGTTTTATCTTATGCTTTATTAAATTGTATTTATGTTGTTTTATCCTATGCTTTATTAAATTGTATTTATGTTGTTTTATCCTATGCTTTATTAAATTGAATTTATGTTGTTTTATCCTATGCTTTATTAAATTGTATTTAATTTGTTTTATCCTATGCTTTATTAAATTGTATTTATGTAGTTTTAGCCTATGCTTTATTAAATTGTATTTATGTTGTTTTATCCTATGCTTTATTAAATTGTATTCATGTTGTTTTATCTTATGCTTTACTAAATTATATTCATGTTGTTTTATCTTATGCTTTATTAAATTGTATTTATGTTGTTTTAACATATGCTTTGTTAAATTGTATTTATGTTGTTTTAACATATGCTTTATTAAATTGTATTTATGTTGTTTTTTCCATGCTTTATTAAATTGTATTTATGTTGTTTATCCTATGTTTCATTAAATTGTATTTATGTTGTTTTATCCTATGCTTTATTAAATTGTATTTATGTTGTTTTGTCCTATGCTTTATTAAATTGTATTTATGTTGTTTTATCCTATGCTTTATTAAATTGTATTTCTGTGGTTTTATCCTATGCTTTATTAAATTGTATTTATGTTGTTTTGTCCTATGCTTTATTAAATTGTATTTATGTTGTTTTGTCCTATGCTTTATTAAATTGTATTTATGTTGTTTTAACCTATGCTTTATTAAATTTTATTTATGTTGTTTTATCCTATGCTTTATTAATTTGTATTTATGTTGTTTTATCCTATGCTTTATTAAATTGTATTTATGTTGTTTTATCCTATGCTTTATTAAATTGTATTTATGTTGTTTTATCCTATGCTTTATTAAATTGTATTTATGTTGTTTTATCCTATGCTTTATTAAATTTTA
The DNA here is from genome assembly GCF_046119375.1 of Phyllobates terribilis. Lineage (NCBI taxonomy): Eukaryota > Metazoa > Chordata > Amphibia > Anura > Dendrobatidae > Phyllobates > Phyllobates terribilis. Next base: position 307,417,807 of record NW_027362765.1, on the reverse strand, counting down.
TTTATGTTGTTTTATCCTATGCTTTATTAAATTGTATTTATGTTGTTTTATCCTATGCTTTATTAAATTTTATTTATGTTGTTTTATCCTATGCTTTATTAAATTTTATTTATGTTGTTTTATCCTGTGCTTTATTAAATAGTATTTATGTTGTTTTATCCTATGCTTTATTAAATTGAATTTATGTTGTTTTATCCTATGCTTTATTAAATTGTATTTATGTTGTTTTAACCTATGCTTTATTAAATTGTATTTATGTTGTTTTATCCTATGCTTTATAAAATTGTATTTATGTTGTTTTAACCTATGCTTTATTAAATTGTATTTATGTTGTTTTATCCTATGCTTTATTTAATTGTATTTATGTTGTTTTAACGTATGCTTTATTAAATTGTATTTATGTTGTTTTATCCTGTGCTTTATTAAATTGTATTTATGTTGTTTTATCCTATGCTTTATTAAATTGTATTTATGTTGTTTTATCCTATGCTTTATTAAATTGTATTTATGTTGTTTTATCCTGTGCTTTATTAAATTGTATTTATGCGGTTTTATCCTATGCTTTATTAAAAAGTATTTATGTTGTTTTATCCTTTGCTTTTTTAAATTGTATTTATGTTGTTTTATCTTATGCTTTACTAAATTATATTCATGTTGTTTTATCTAATGCTTTATTAAATTGTATTTATGTTGTTTTAAACTATGCTTTATTAAATTGTATTGATGTTGTTTTAAACTATGCTTTATTAAATTGTATTTATGTTGTTTTAAACTATGCTTTATTAAATTGTATTTATGTTGTTTTAAACTATGCTTTATTAAATTGTATTTATGTTGTTTTAAACTATGCTTTATTAAATTGTATTTATGTTGTTTTAACATATGCTTTATTAAATTGTATTTATGTTGTTTATCCTATGTTTCATTAAATTGTATTTATGTTGTTTTATCCTATGCTTTATTAAATTGTATTTATGTTGTTTTGTCCTATGCTTTATTAAATTGTAGTTATGTTGTTTTATCCTATGCTTTATTAAATTGTATTTCTGTGGTTTTATCCTATGCTTTATTAAATTGTATTTATGTTGTTTTAAACTATGCTTTATTAAATTGTATTTATGTTGTTTTAAACTATGCTTTATTAAATTGTATTTATGTTGTTTTGTCCGATGCTTTATTAAATTGTATTTATGTTGTTTTAACCTATGCTTTATTAAATTTTATTTATGTTGTTATATCCTATGCTTTATTAAATTGTATTTATGTTGTTTTATCCTATGCTTTATTAAATTGTATTTATGTTGTTTTAAACTATGCTTTATTAAATTATATTTATGTTGTTTTAAACTATGCTTTATTAAATTGTATTTATGTTGTTTTAAACTATGCTTTATTAAATTGTATTTATGTTGTTTTAAACTATGCTTTATTAAATTGTATTTATGTTGTTTTAACATATGCTTTATTAAATTGTATTTATGTTGTTTATCCTATGTTTCATTAAATTGTATTTATGTTGTTTTATCCTATGCTTTATTAAAATGTATTTATGTTGTTTTGTCCTATGCTTTATTAAATTGTATTTATGTTGTTTTATCCTATGCTTTATTAAATTGTATTTCTGTGGTTTTATCCTATGCTTTATTAAATTGTATTTATGTTGTTTTAAACTATGCTTTATTAAATTGTATTTATGTTGTTTTAAACTATGCTTTATTAAATTGTATTTATGTTGTTTTGTCCGATGCTTTATTAAATTGTATTTATGTTGTTTTAACCTATGCTTTATTAAATTTTATTTATGTTGTTTTATCCTATGCTTTATTAAATTGTATTTATGTCGTTTTATCCTATGCTTTATTAAATTGTATTTATGTTGTTTTATCCTATGCTTTATTAAATTGCATTTATGTTGTTTTAACCTATGCTTTATTAAATTGTATTTATGTTGTTTTATCCTATGCTTTATTAAATTGTATTTATGTTGTTTTATCCTATGCTTTATTAAATTTAATTTATGTTGTTTTATCCTATGCTTTATTAAATTGTATTTACGTTGTTTTATCCTATGCTTTATTAAATTTTATTTATGTTGTTTTATCCTATGCTTTATTAAATTGTATTTATGTTGTTTTATCATATGCTTTATTAAATTGTATTTATGTTGTTTTATCCTATGCTTTATTAAATTGTATTTATGTTGTTTTATCCTATGCTTTATTAAATTGTATTTATGTTGTTTTATCCTATGCTTTATTAAATTGTATTTATGTTGTTTTATCCTATGCTTTATTAAATTTTATTTATGTTGTTTTATCCTATGCTTTATTAAATTGTAATTATGTTGTTTTATCCTATGCTTTATTAAATTGTATTTATGGTGTTTTATCCTATGCTTTATTAAATTTTATTTATGTTTTATCCTATGCTTTATTAAATTGTATTTACGTTGTTTTATCCTATGCTTTATTAAATTTTATTTATGTTGTTTTATCCTATGCTTTATTAAATTTTATTTATGTTGTTTTATCCTGTGCTTTATTAAATTGTATTTATGTTGTTTTATCCTATGCTTTATTAAATTGAATTTATGTTGTTTTATCCTATGCTTTATTAAATTGTATTTATGTTGTTTTATCCTATTCGTTATAAAATTGTATTTATGTTGTTTTAACCTATGCTTTATTAAATTGTATTTATGTTGTTTTATCCTATTCGTTATAAAATTGTATTTATGTTGTTTTAACCTATGCTTTATTAAATTGTATTTATGTTGTTTTGTCCGATGCTTAATTAAATTGTATTTATGTTGTTTTAACCTATGCTTTATTAAATTTTATTTATGTTGTTTTATCCTATGCTTTATTAAATTGTATTTATGTTGTTTTATCCTATGCTTTATAAATTGTATTTATGTTGTTTTATCCTATGCTTTATTAAATTGTATTTATGTTGTTTTGTCCGATGCTTTATAAAATTGTATTCATGTTGTTTTAACCTATGCTTTATTAAATTTTATTTATGTTGTTTTATCCTATGCTTTATTAAATTGTATTTATGTTGTTTTATCCTATGCTTTATTAAATTGTATTTATGTTGTTTATCCTATGTTTCATTAAATTGTATTTATGTTGTTTTATCCTATGCTTTATTAAATTGTATTTATGTTGTGTTTTCCGATGCTTTATTAAATTGTATTTATGTTGTTTTAACCTATGCTTTATTAAATTTTATTTATGTTGTTTTATCCTATGCTTTATTAAATTGTATTTATGTTGTTTTATCCTATGCTTTATAAATTGTATTTATGTTGTTTTATCATACGCTTTATTAAATTGTATTTATGTTGTTTTGACCGATGCTTTAATAAATTGTATTTATGTTGTTTTAACCTATGCTTTATTAAATTTTATTTATGTTGTTTTATCCTATGCTTTATTAAATTGTATTTATGTTGTTTTATCCTATGCTTTATTAAATTGTATTTATGTTGTTTTAACCTATGCTTTATTAAATTGTATTTAATTTGTTTTATCCTATGCTTTATTAACTTGTATTTATGTTGTTTTAACCTATGCTTTATTAAATTGTATTCATGTTGTTTTATCTTATGCTTTATTAAATTGTATTTATGTTGTTTTATCCTATGCTTTATTAAATTGTATTTATGTTGTTTTATCCTATGCTTTATTAAATTGAATTTATGTTGTTTTATCCTATGCTTTATTAAATTGTATTTAATTTGTTTTATCCTATGCTTTATTAAATTGTATTTATGTAGTTTTAGCCTATGCTTTATTAAATTGTATTTATGTTGTTTTATCCTATGCTTTATTAAATTGTATTCATGTTGTTTTATCTTATGCTTTACTAAATTATATTCATGTTGTTTTATCTTATGCTTTATTAAATTGTATTTATGTTGTTTTAACATATGCTTTGTTAAATTGTATTTATGTTGTTTTAACATATGCTTTATTAAATTGTATTTATGTTGTTTTTTCCATGCTTTATTAAATTGTATTTATGTTGTTTATCCTATGTTTCATTAAATTGTATTTATGTTGTTTTATCCTATGCTTTATTAAATTGTATTTATGTTGTTTTGTCCTATGCTTTATTAAATTGTATTTATGTTGTTTTATCCTATGCTTTATAAAATTGTATTTATGTTGTTTTAACCTATGCTTTATTAAATTGTATTTATGTTGTTTTATCCTATGCTTTATTTAATTGTATTTATGTTGTTTTAACGTATGCTTTATTAAATTGTATTTATGTTGTTTTATCCTGTGCTTTATTAAATTGTATTTATGTTGTTTTATCCTATGCTTTATTAAATTGTATTTATGTTGTTTTATCCTATGCTTTATTAAATTGTATTTATGTTGTTTTATCCTGTGCTTTATTAAATTGTATTTATGTTGTTTTATCCTATGCTTTATTAAAAAGTATTTATGTTGTTTTATCCTTTGCTTTTTTAAATTGTATTTATGTTGTTTTATCTTATGCTTTACTAAATTATATTCATGTTGTTTTATCTAATGCTTTATTAAATTGTATTTATGTTGTTTTAAACTATGCTTTATTAAATTGTATTTATGTTGTTTTAAACTATGCTTTATTAAATTGTATTTATGTTGTTTTAAACTATGCTTTATTAAATTGTATTTATGTTGTTTTAAACTATGCTTTATTAAATTGTATTTATGTTGTTTTAAACTATGCTTTATTAAATTGTATATATGTTGTTTTAACATATGCTTTATTAAATTGTATTTATGTTGTTTATCCTATGTTTCATTAAATTGTATTTATGTTGTTTTATCCTATGCTTTATTAAATTGTATTTATGTTGTTTTGTCCTATGCTTTATTAAATTGTAGTTATGTTGTTTTATCCTATGCTTTATTAAATTGTATTTCTGTGGTTTTATCCTATGCTTTATTAAATTGTATTTATGTTGTTTTAAACTATGCTTTATTAAATTGTATTTATGTTGTTTTAAACTATGCTTTATTAAATTGTATTTATGTTGTTTTGTCCGATGCTTTATTAAATTGTATTTATGTTGTTTTAACCTATGCTTTATTAAATTTTATTTATGTTGTTTTATCCTATGCTTTATTAAATTGTATTTATGTTGTTTTATCCTATGCTTTATTAAATTGTATTTATGTTGTTTTAAACTATGCTTTATTAAATTGTAGTTATGTTGTTTTATCCTATGCTTTATTAAATTGTATTTCTGTGGTTTTATCCTATGCTTTATTAAATTGTATTTATGTTGTTTTGTCCGATGCTTTATTTAATTGTATTCATGTTGTTTTAACCTATGCTTTATTAAATTTTATTTATGTTGTTTTATCCTATGCTTTATTAAATTGTATTTATGTTGTTTTATCCTATGCTTTATTAAATTGTATTTATGTTGTTTATCCTATGTTTCATTAAATTGTTTTTATGTTGTTTTATCCTATGCTTTATTAAATTGTATTTATGTTGTTTTGTCCTATGCTTTATTAAATTGTATTTATGTTGTTTTATCCTATGCTTTATTAACTTGTATTTCTGTGGTTTTATCCTATGCTTTATTAAATTGTATTTATGTTGTTTTAAACTATGCTTTATTAAATTGTATTTATGTTGTTTTAACCTATGCTTTATTAAATTTTATTCATGTTGTTTTATCCTATGCTTTATTAAATTGTATTCATGTTGTTTTATCTTATGCTTTACTAAATTATATTCATGTTGTTTTATCTAATGCTTTATTAAATTGTATTTATGTTGTTTTAAACTATGGTTTATTAAATTGTATTTATGTTGTTTTAAACTATGCTTTATTAAATTGTATTTATATTCTTTTAAACTATGCTTTATTAAATTGTATTTATGTTGTTTTAACATATGTTTTATTAAATTGTATTTATGGTGTTTTATCCTATGCTTTATTTAATTGTATTCATGTTGTTTTAACGTATGCTTTATTAAATTGTATTTATGTTGTTTTATCCTATGCTTTATTTAATTGTATTCATGTTGTTTTAACGTATGCTTTATTAAATTGTATTTATGTTGTTTTATCCTGTGCTTTATTAAATTGTATTTATGTTGTTTTATCCTATGCTTTATTAAATTGTATTTATGTTGTTTTATCCTATGCTTTATTAAATTGTATTTATGTTGTTTTATCCTGTGCTTTATTAAATTGTATTTATGTGGTTTTATCCTATGCTTTATTAAAAAGTATTTATGTTGTTTTATCCTATGCTTTTTTAAATTGTATTTATGTTGTTTTATCTTATGCTTTACTAAATTATATTCATGTTGTTTTATCTAATGCTTTATTAAATTGTATTTATGTTGTTTTAAACTATGCTTTATTAAATTGTATTTATGTTGTTTTAAACTATGCTTTATTAAATTGTATTTATGTTGTTTTAAACTATGCTTTATTAAATTGTATTTATGTTGTTTTAAACTATGCTTTATTAAATTGTATTTATGTTGTTTTAAACTATGCTTTATTAAATTGTATTTATGTTGTTTTAACATATGCTTTATTAAATTGTATTTATGTTGTTTATCCTATGTTTCATTAAATTGTATTTATGTTGTTTTATCCTATGCTTTATTAAATTGTATTTATGTTGTTTTGTCCTATGCTTTATTAAATTGTAGTTATGTTGTTTTATCCTATGCTTTATTAAATTGTATTTCTGTGGTTTTATCCTATGCTTTATTAAATTGTATTTATGTTGTTTTAAACTATGCTTTATTAAATTGTATTTATGTTGTTTTAAACTATGCTTTATTAAATTGTATTTATGTTGTTTTGTCCGATGCTTTATTAAATTGTATTTATGTTGTTTTAACCTATGCTTTATTAAATTTTATTTATGTTGTTTTATCCTATGCTTTATTAAATTGTATTTATGTTGTTTTATCCTATGCTTTATTAAATTGTATTTATGTTGTTTTAAACTATGCTTTATTAAATTGTATTTATGTTGTTTTAAACTATGCTTTATTAAATTGTATTTATGTTGTTTTAAACTATGCTTTATTAAATTGTATTTATGTTGTTTTAAACTATGCTTTATTAAATTGTATTTATGTTGTTTTAACATATGCCTTATTAAATTGTATTTATGTTGTTTATCCTATGTTTCATTAAATTGTATTTATGTTGTTTTATCCTATGCTTTATTAAATTGTATTTATGTTGTTTTGTCCTATGCTTTATTAAATTGTGTTTATGTTGTTTTATCCTATGCTTTATTAAATTGTATTTCTGTGGTTTTATCCTATGCTTTATTAAATTGTATTTATGTTGTTTTAAACTATGCTTTATTAAATTGTATTTATGTTGTTTTAAACTATGCTTTATTAAATTGTATTTATGTTGTTTTGTCCGATGCTTTATTAAATTGTATTTATGTTGTTTTAACCTATGCTTTATTAAATTTTATTTATGTTGTTTTATCCTATGCTTTATTAAATTGTATTTATGTTGTTTTATCCTATGCTTTATTAAATTGTATTTATGTTGTTTTATCCTATGCTTTATTAAATTGTATTTATGTTGTTTTAACCTATGCTTTATTTAATTGTATTTAAGTTGTTTTAACGTATGCTTTATTAAATTGTATTTATGTTGTTTTATCCTATGCTTTATTAAATTGTATTTATGTTGTTTTATCCTATGCTTTATAAATTGTATTTATGTTGTTTTATCCTATGCTTTATTAAATTGTATTTATGTTGTTTTGTCCGATGCTTTATAAAATTGTATTTATGTTGTTTTAACCTATGCTTTATTAAATTTTATTTATGTTGTTTTATCCTATGCTTTATTAAATTGTATTTATGTTGTTTTATCCTATGCTTTATTAAATTGTATTTATGTTGTTTATCCTATGTTTCATTAAATTGTTTTTATGTTGTTTTATCCTATGCTTTATTAAATTGTATTTATGTTGTTTTGTCCTATGCTTTATTAACTTGTATTTCTGTGGTTTTATCCTATGCTTTATTAAATTGTATTTATGTTGTTTTAAACTATGCTTTATTAAATTGTATTTATGTTGTTTTAACCTATGCTTTATTAAATTTTATTCATGTTGTTTTATCCTATGCTTTATTAAATTGTATTCATGTTGTTTTATCTTATGCTTTACTAAATTATATTCATGTTGTTTTATCTAATGCTTTATTAAATTGTATTTATGTTGTTTTAAACTATGGTTTATTAAATTGTATTTATGTTGTTTTAAACTATGCTTTATTAAATTGTATTTATATTCTTTTAAACTATGCTTTATTAAATTGTATTTATGTTGTTTTAACATATGCTTTATTAAATTGTATTTATGGTGTTTTATCCTATGCTTTATTAAATTTTATTTATGTTGTTTATCCTATGTTTCATTAAATTGTATTTATGTTGTTTTATCCTATGCTTTATTAAATTGTATTTATGTTGTTTTGTCCTATGCTTTATTAAATTGTATTTATGTTGTTTTATCCTATGCTTTATTAAATTGTATTTCTGTGGTTTTATCCTATGCTTTACTAAATTGTATTTATGTTGTTTTAAACTATGCTTTATTAAATTGTATTTATGTTGTTTTAACCTATGCTTTATTAAATTGTATTTATGTTGTTTTAACCTATGCTTTATTAAATTTTATTTATGTTGTTTTATCCTATGCTTTATTAAATTGTATTTATGTTGTTTTATCCTATGCTTTATTAAATTGTATTTATGTTGTTTTATCCTATGCTTTATTAAATTGTATTTATGTTGTTTTATCCTATGCTTTATTAAATTGTATTTATGTTGTTTTATCCTATGCTTTATTAAATTGTATTTATGTTGTTTTATCCTATGCTTTATTAAATTTTATTGATGTTGTTTTATCCTATGCTTTATTAAATTGTATTTATGTTGTTTTATCCTATGCTTTATTAAATTGTATTTATGGTGTTTTATCCTATGCTTTATTAAATTTTATTTATGTTGTTTTATCCTATGCTTTATTAAATTTTATTTATGTTGTTTTATCCTGTGCTTTATTAAATTGTATTTATGTTGTTTTATCCTATGCTTTATTAAATTGAATTTATGTTGTTTTATCCTATGCTTTATTAAATTGTATTTATGTTGTTTTATCCTATGCGTTATAGAATTGTATTTATGTTGTTTTAACCTATGCTTTATTAAATTGTATTTATGTTGTTTTATCCTATGCTTTATAAAATTGTATTTATGTTGTTTTAACCTATGCTTTATTAAATTGTATTTATGTTGTTTTATCCTATGCTTTATTTAATTGTATTTATGTTGTTTTAACATATGTTTTATTAAATTGTATTTATGGTGTTTTATCCTATGCTTTATTTAATTGTATTCATGTTGTTTTAACGTATGTTTTATTAAATTGTATTTATGTTGTTTTATCCTATGCTTTATTTAATTGTATTCATGTTGTTTTAACGTATGCTTTATTAAATTGTATTTATGTTGTTTTATCCTGTGCTTTATTAAATTGTATTTATGTTGTTTTATCCTATGCTTTATTAAATTGTATTTATGTTGTTTTATCCTATGCTTTATTAAATTGTATTTATGTTGTTTTATCCTGTGCTTTATTAAATTGTATTTATGTGGTTTTATCCTATGCTTTATTAAAAAGTATTTATGTTGTTTTATCCTATGCTTTTTTAAATTGTATTTATGTTGTTTTATCTTATGCTTTACTAAATTATATTCATGTTGTTTTATCTAATGCTTTATTAAATTGTATTTATGTTGTTTTAAACTATGCTTTATTAAATTGTATTTATGTTGTTTTAAACTATGCTTTATTAAATTGTATTTATGTTGTTTTAAACTATGCTTTATTAAATTGTATTTATGTTGTTTTAAACTATGCTTTATTAAATTGTATTTATGTTGTTTTAAACTATGCTTTATTAAATTGTATTTATGTTGTTTTAACATATGCTTTATTAAATTGTATTTATGTTGTTTATCCTATGTTTCATTAAATTGTATTTATGTTGTTTTATCCTATGCTTTATTAAATTGTATTTATGTTGTTTTGTCCTATGCTTTATTAAATTGTAGTTATGTTGTTTTATCCTATGCTTTATTAAATTGTATTTCTGTGGTTTTATCCTATGCTTTATTAAATTGTATTTATGTTGTTTTAAACTATGCTTTATTAAATTGTATTTATGTTGTTTTAAACTATGCTTTATTAAATTGTATTTATGTTGTTTTGTCCGATGCTTTATTAAATTGTATTTATGTTGTTTTAACCTATGCTTTATTAAATTTTATTTATGTTGTTTTATCCTATGCTTTATTAAATTGTATTTATGTTGTTTTATCCTATGCTTTATTAAATTGTATTTATGTTGTTTTAAACTATGCTTTATTAAATTGTATTTATGTTGTTTTAAACTATGCTTTATTAAATTGTATTTATGTTGTTTTAAACTATGCTTTATTAAATTGTATTTATGTTGTTTTAAACTATGCTTTATTAAATTGTATTTATGTTGTTTTGTCCGATGCTTTATTAAATTGTATTTATGTTGTTTTAACCTATGCTTTATTAAATTTTATTTATGTTGTTTTATCCTATGCTTTATTAAATTGTATTTATGTTGTTTTATCCTATGCTTTATTAAATTGTATTTATGTTGTTTTATCCTATGCTTTATTAAATTGTATTTATGTTGTTTTAACCTATGCTTTATTTAATTGTATTTAAGTTGTTTTAACGTATGCTTTATTAAATTGTATTTATGTTGTTTTATCCTATGCTTTATTAAATTGTATTTATGTTGTTTTATCCTATGCTTTATAAATTGTATTTATGTTGTTTTATCCTATGCTTTATTAAATTGTATTTATGTTGTTTTGTCCGATGCTTTATAAAATTGTATTTATGTTGTTTTAACCTATGCTTTATTAAATTTTATTTATGTTGTTTTATCCTATGCTTTATTAAATTGTATTTATGTTGTTTTATCCTATGCTTTATTAAATTGTATTTATGTTGTTTATCCTATGTTTCATTAAATTGTTTTTATGTTGTTTTATCCTATGCTTTATTAAATTGTATTTATGTTGTTTTGTCCTATGCTTTATTAACTTGTATTTCTGTGGTTTTATCCTATGCTTTATTAAATTGTATTTATGTTGTTTTAAACTATGCTTTATTAAATTGTATTTATGTTGTTTTAACCTATGCTTTATTAAATTTTATTCATGTTGTTTTATCCTATGCTTTATTAAATTGTATTCATGTTGTTTTATCTTATGCTTTACTAAATTATATTCATGTTGTTTTATCTAATGCTTTATTAAATTGTATTTATGTTGTTTTAAACTATGGTTTATTAAATTGTATTTATGTTGTTTTAAACTATGCTTTATTAAATTGTATTTATATTCTTTTAAACTATGCTTTATTAAATTGTATTTATGTTGTTTTAACATATGCTTTATTAAATTGTATTTATGGTGTTTTATCCTATGCTTTATTAAATTTTATTTATGTTGTTTATCCTATGTTTCATTAAATTGTATTTATGTTGTTTTATCCTATGCTTTATTAAATTGTATTTATGTTGTTTTGTCCTATGCTTTATTAAATTGTATTTATGTTGTTTTATCCTATGCTTTATTAAATTGTATTTCTGTGGTTTTATCCTATGCTTTACTAAATTGTATTTATGTTGTTTTAAACTATGCTTTATTAAATTGTATTTATGTTGTTTTAACCTATGCTTTATTAAATTGTATTTATGTTGTTTTAACCTATGCTTTATTAAATTTTATTTATGTTGTTTTATCCTATGCTTTATTAAATTGTATTTATGTTGTTTTATCCTATGCTTTATTAAATTGTATTTATGTTGTTTTATCCTATGCTTTATTAAATTGTATTTATGTTGTTTTATCCTATGCTTTATTAAATTGTATTTATGCTGTTTTATCCTATGCTTTATTAAATTGTATTTATGTTGTTTTATCCTATGCTTTATTAAATTTTATTGATGTTGTTTTATCCTATGCTTTATTAAATTGTATTTATGTTGTTTTATCCTATGCTTTATTAAATTGTATTTATGGTGTTTTATCCTATGCTTTATTAAATTTTATTTATGTTGTTTTATCCTATGCTTTATTAAATTTTATTTATGTTGTTTTATCCTGTGCTTTATTAAATTGTATTTATGTTGTTTTATCCTATGCTTTATTAAATTGAATTTATGTTGTTTTATCCTATGCTTTATTAAATTGTATTTATGTTGTTTTATCCTATGCGTTATAGAATTGTATTTATGTTGTTTTAACCTATGCTTTATTAAATTGTATTTATGTTGTTTTATCCTATGCTTTATAAAATTGTATTTATGTTGTTTTAACCTATGCTTTATTAAATTGTATTTATGTTGTTTTATCCTATGCTTTATTTAATTGTATTTATGATGTTTTAACGTATGCTTTATTAAATTGTATTTATGTTGTTTTATCCTATGCTTTATTAAATTGTATTTATGTTGTTTTATCCTATGCTTTATTAAATTGTATTTATGTTGTTTTATCCTATGCTTTATAAATTGTATTTATGTTGTTTTATCCTATGCTTTATTAAATTGTGTTTATGTTGTTTTGTCCGATGCTTTATTAAATTGTATTTATGTTGTTTTATCCTATGCTTTATTAAATTTTATTTATGTTGTTTTATCCTATGCTTTATTAAATTGTATTTATGTTGTTTTATCCTATGCTTTATAAATTGTATTTATGTTGTTTTATCCTATGCTTTATTAAATTGTATTTATGTTGTTTTGTCCGATGCTTTATAAAATTGTATTTATGTTGTTTTAACCTATGCTTTATTAAATTTTATTCATGTTGTTTTATCCTATGCTTTATTAAATATTATTTATGTTGTTTTATCCTATGCTTTATTAAATTGTATTTATGTTGTTTATCCTATGTTTCATTAAATTGTATTTATGTTGTTTTATCCTATGCTTTATTAAATTGTATTTATGTTGTTTTGTCCGATGCTTTATTAAATTGTATTTACGGTGTTTTATCCTATGCTTTATTAAATTTTATTTATGTTGTTTTATCCTATGCTTTATTAAATTTTATTTATGTTGTTTTATCCTATGCTTTATTAAATTTTATTTATGTTGTTTTATCCTGTGCTTTATTAAATTGTATTTATGTTGTTTTATCCTATGCTTTATTAAATTGAATTTATGTTGTTTTATCCTATGCTTTATTAAATTGTATTTATGTTGTTTTATCCTATGCGTTATAAAATTGTATTTATGTTGTTTTAACCTATGCTTTATTAAATTGTATTTATGTTGTTTTATCCTATGCTTTATAAAATTGTATTTATGTTGTTTTAACCTATGCTTTATTAAATTGTATTTATGTTGTTTTATCCTATGCTTTATTTAATTGTATTTATGATGTTTTAACGTATGCTTTATTAAATTGCATTTATGTTGTTTTATCCTATGCTTTATTAAATTGTATTTATGTTGTTTTATCCTATGCTTTATTAAATTGTATTTATGTTGTTTTATCCTATGCTTTATAAATTGTATTTATGTTGTTTTATCCTATGCTTTATTAAATTGTATTTATGTTGTTTTGTCCGATGCTTTATTAAATTGTATTTATGTTGTTTTAACCTATGCTTTATTAAATTTTATTTATGTTGTTTTATCCTATGCTTTATTAAATTGTATTTATGTTGTTTTATCCTATGCTTTATAAATTGTATTTATGTTGTTTTATCCTATGCTTTATTAAATTGTATTTATGGTGTTTTGTCCGATGCTTTATTAAATTGTATTTATGTTGTTTTAACCTATGCTTTATTAAATTTTATTTATGTTGTTTTATCCTATGCTTTATTAAATTGTATTTATGTTGTTTTATCCTATGCTTTATAAATTGTATTTATGTTGTTTTATCCTATGCTTTATTAAATTGTATTTATGTTGTTTTGTCCGATGCTTTATAAAATTGTATTTATGTTGTTTTAACCTATGCTTTATTAAATTTTATTCATGTTGTTTTATCCTATGCTTTATTAAATTGTATTTATGTTGTTTTATCCTATGCTTTATTAAATTGTATTCATGTTGTTTATCCTATGTTTCATTAAATTGTATTTATGTTGTTTTATCCTATGCTTTATTAAATTGTATTTATGTTGTTTTGTCCGATGCTTTATTAAATTGTATTTATGTTGTTTTAACCTATGCTTTATTAAATTTTATTTATGTTGTTTTATCCTATGCTTTATTAAATTGTATTTATGTTGTTTTATCCTATGCTTTATTAAATTGTATTTATGTTGTTTTAACCTATGCTTTATTAAATTGTATTTAATTTGTTTTATCCTATGCTTTATTAAATTGTATTTATGTAGTTTTAGCCTATGCTTTATGAAATTGTATTTATGTTATTTTATCCTATGCTTTATTAAATTGTATTTATGTTGTTTTAACCTATGCTTTATTAAATTGTATTTATGTTGTTTTATCCTATGATTTATTAAATTGTATTTATGTTGTTTTAACCTATGCTTTATTAAATTGTATTCATGTTGTTTTATCTTATGCTTTATTAAATTGTATTTATGTTGTTTTATCCTATGCTTTATTAAATTGAATTTATGTTGTTTTATCCTATGCTTTATTAAATTGTATTTAATTTGTTTTATCCTATGCTTTATTAAATTGTATTTATGTAGTTTTAGCCTATGCTTTATTAAATTGTATTTATGTTGTTTTATCCTATGCTTTATTAAATTGTATTCATGTTGTTTTATCTTATGCTTTACTAAATTATATTCATGTTGTTTTATCTTATGCTTTATTAAATTGTATTTATGTTGTTTTAAAATATGCTTTATTAAATTGTATTTATGTTGTTTTGTCCTATGCTTTATTAAATTGTATTTATGTTGTTTTAACCTATGCTTTATTAAATTTTATTTATGTTGTTTTATCCTATGCTTTATTAATTTGTATTTATGTTGTTTTATCCTATGCTTTATTAAATTGTATTTATGTTGTTTTATCCTATGCTTTATTAAATTGTATTTATGTTGTTTTATCCTATGCTTTATTAAATTGTATTTATGTTGTTTTATCCTATGCTTTATTAAATTTTATTTATGTTGTTTTATCCTATGCTTTATTAAATTGTATTTATGTTGTTTTATCCTATGCTTTATTAAATTGTATTTATGTTGTTTTAACCTATGCTTTATTAAATTGTATTTATGTTGTTTTATCCTATGCTTTATAAAATTGTATTTATGTTGGTTTAACCTATGCTTTATTAAATTGTATTTATGTTGTTTTATCCTATGCTTTATTTAATTGTATTCATGTTGTTTTAACGTATGCTTTATTAAATTGTATTTATGTTGTTTTATCCTGTGCTTTATTAAATTGTATTTATGTTGTTTTATCCTATGCTTTATTAAATTGTATTTATGTTGTTTTATCCTATGCTTTATTAAATTGTATTTATGTTGTTTTATCCTGTGCTTTATTAAATTGTATTTATGTGGTTTTATCCTATGCTTTATTAAAAAGTATTTATGTTGTTTTATCCTATGCTTTTTTAAATTGTATTTATGTTGTTTTATCTTATGCTTTACTAAATTATATTCATGTTGTTTTATCTAATGCTTTATTAAATTGTATTTATGTTGTTTTAAACTATGCTTTATTAAATTGTATTTATGTTGTTTTAAACTATGCTTTATTAAATTGTATTTATGTTGTTTTAAACTATGCTTTATTAAATTGTATTTATGTTGTTTTAAACTATGCTTTATTAAATTGTATTTATGTTGTTTTAAACTATGCTTTATTAAATTGTATTTATGTTGTTTTAACATATGCTTTATTAAATTGTATTTATGTTGTTTATCCTATGTTTCATTAAATTGTATTTATGTTGTTTTATCCTATGCTTTATTAAATTGTATTTATGTTGTTTTGTCCTATGCTTTATTAAATTGTAGTTATGTTGTTTTATCCTATGCTTTATTAAATTGTATTTCTGTGGTTTTATCCTATGCTTTATTAAATTGTATTTATGTTGTTTTAAACTATGCTTTATTAAATTGTATTTATGTTGTTTTAAACTATGCTTTATTAAATTGTATTTATGTTGTTTTGTCCGATGCTTTATTAAATTGTATTTATGTTGTTTTAACCTATGCTTTATTAAATTTTATTTATGTTGTTTTATCCTATGCTTTATTAAATTGTATTTATGTTGTTTTATCCTATGCTTTATTAAATTGTATTTATGTTGTTTTAAACTATGCTTTATTAAATTGTATTTATGTTTTTTTAAACTATGCTTTATTAAATTGTATTTATGTTGTTTTATCCTATGCTTTATTAAATTGTGTTTATGTTGTTTTATCCTATGCTTTATTAAATTGTATTTATGCTGTTTTAACCTATGCTTTATTTAATTGTATTTAAGTTGTTTTAACGTATGCTTTATTAAATTGTATTTATGTTGTTTTATCCTATGCTTTATTAAATTGTATTTATGCTGTTTTAACCTATGCTTTATTTAATTGTATTTAAGTTGTTTTAACGTATGCTTTATTAAATTGTATTTATGTTGTTTTATCCTATGCTTTATTAAATTGTATTTATGTTGTTTTATCCTATGCTTTATAAATTGTATTTATGTTGTTTTATCCTATGCTTTATTAAATTGTATTTATGTTGTTTTGTCCGATGCTTTATAAAATTGTATTTATGTTGTTTTAACCTATGCTTTATTAAATTGTATTTATGTTGTTTTATCCTATGCTTTATTAAATTGTATTTATGTTGTTTATCCTATGTTTCATTAAATTGTTTTTATGTTGTTTTATCCTATGCTTTATTAAATTGTATTTATGTTGTTTTGTCCTATGCTTTATTAAATTGTATTTATGTTGTTTTATCCTATGCTTTATTAACTTGTATTTCTGTGGTTTTATCCTATGCTTTATTAAATTTTATTTATGTTGTTTTAAACTATGCTTTATTAAATTGTATTTATGTTGTTTTAACCTATGCTTTATTAAATTTTATTCATGTTGTTTTATCCTATGCTTTATTAAATTGTATTCATGTTGTTTTATCTTATGCTTTACTAAATTATATTCATGTTGTTTTATCTAATGCTTTATTAAATTGTATTTATGTTGTTTTAAACTATGGTTTATTAAATTGTATTTATGTTGTTTTAAACTATGCTTTATTAAATTGTATTTATATTCTTTTAAACTATGCTTTATTAAATTGTATTTATGTTGTTTTAACATATGTTTTATTAAATTGTATTTATGGTGTTTTATCCTATGCTTTATTTAATTGTATTCATGTTGTTTTAACGTATGCTTTATTAAATTGTATTTATGTTGTTTTATCCTATGCTTTATTTAATTGTATTCATGTTGTTTTAACGTATGCTTTATTAAATTGTATTTATGTTGTTTTATCCTGTGCTTTATTAAATTGTATTTATGTTGTTTTATCCTATGCTTTATTAAATTGTATTTATGTTGTTTTATCCTATGCTTTATTAAATTGTATTTATGTTGTTTTATCCTGTGCTTTATTAAATTGTATTTATGTGGTTTTATCCTATGCTTTATTAAAAAGTATTTATGTTGTTTTATCCTATGCTTTTTTAAATTGTATTTATGTTGTTTTATCTTATGCTTTACTAAATTATATTCATGTTGTTTTATCTAATGCTTTATTAAATTGTATTTATGTTGTTTTAAACTATGCTTTATTAAATTGTATTTATGTTGTTTTAAACTATGCTTTATTAAATTGTATTTATGTTGTTTTAAACTATGCTTTATTAAATTGTATTTATGTTGTTTTAAACTATGCTTTATTAAATTGTATTTATGTTGTTTTAAACTATGCTTTATTAAATTGTATTTATGTTGTTTTAACATATGCTTTATTAAATTGTATTTATGTTGTTTATCCTATGTTTCATTAAATTGTATTTATGTTGTTTTATCCTATGCTTTATTAAATTGTATTTATGTTGTTTTGTCCTATGCTTTATTAAATTGTAGTTATGTTGTTTTATCCTATGCTTTATTAAATTGTATTTCTGTGGTTTTATCCTATGCTTTATTAAATTGTATTTATGTTGTTTTAAACTATGCTTTATTAAATTGTATTTATGTTGTTTTAAACTATGCTTTATTAAATTGTATTTATGTTGTTTTGTCCGATGCTTTATTAAATTGTATTTATGTTGTTTTAACCTATGCTTTATTAAATTTTATTTATGTTGTTTTATCCTATGCTTTATTAAATTGTATTTATGTTGTTTTATCCTATGCTTTATTAAATTGTATTTATGTTGTTTTAAACTATGCTTTATTAAATTGTATTTATGTTGTTTTAAACTATGCTTTATTAAATTGTATTTATGTTGTTTTAAACTATGCTTTATTAAATTGTATTTATGTTGTTTTAAACTATGCTTTATTAAATTGTATTTATGTTGTTTTAACATATGCCTTATTAAATTGTATTTATGTTGTTTATCCTATGTTTCATTAAATTGTATTTATGTTGTTTTATCCTATGCTTTATTAAATTGTATTTATGTTGTTTTGTCCTATGCTTTATTAAATTGTGTTTATGTTGTTTTATCCTATGCTTTATTAAATTGTATTTCTGTGGTTTTATCCTATGCTTTATTAAATTGTATTTATGTTGTTTTAAACTATGCTTTATTAAATTGTATTTATGTTGTTTTAAACTATGCTTTATTAAATTGTATTTATGTTGTTTTAAACTATGCTTTATTAAATTGTATTTATGTTGTTTTAAACTATGCTTTATTAAATTGTATTTATGTTGTTTTGTCCGATGCTTTATTAAATTGTATTTATGTTGTTTTAACCTATGCTTTATTAAATTTTATTTATGTTGTTTTATCCTATGCTTTATTAAATTGTATTTATGTTGTTTTATCCTATGCTTTATTAAATTGTATTTATGTTGTTTTATCCTATGCTTTATTAAATTGTATTTATGTTGTTTTAACCTATGCTTTATTTAATTGTATTTAAGTTGTTTTAACGTATGCTTTATTAAATTGTATTTATGTTGTTTTATCCTATGCTTTATTAAATTGTATTTATGTTGTTTTATCCTATGCTTTATAAATTGTATTTATGTTGTTTTATCCTATGCTTTATTAAATTGTATTTATGTTGTTTTGTCCGATGCTTTATAAAATTGTATTTATGTTGTTTTAACCTATGCTTTATTAAATTTTATTTATGTTGTTTTATCCTATGCTTTATTAAATTGTATTTATGTTGTTTTATCCTATGCTTTATTAAATTGTATTTATGTTGTTTATCCTATGTTTCATTAAATTGTTTTTATGTTGTTTTATCCTATGCTTTATTAAATTGTATTTATGTTGTTTTGTCCTATGCTTTATTAACTTGTATTTCTGTGGTTTTATCCTATGCTTTATTAAATTGTATTTATGTTGTTTTAAACTATGCTTTATTAAATTGTATTTATGTTGTTTTAACCTATGCTTTATTAAATTTTATTCATGTTGTTTTATCCTATGCTTTATTAAATTGTATTCATGTTGTTTTATCTTATGCTTTACTAAATTATATTCATGTTGTTTTATCTAATGCTTTATTAAATTGTATTTATGTTGTTTTAAACTATGGTCTATTAAATTGTATTTATGTTGTTTTAAACTATGCTTTATTAAATTGTATTTATATTCTTTTAAACTATGCTTTATTAAATTGTATTTATGTTGTTTTAACATATGCTTTATTAAATTGTATTTATGGTGTTTTATCCTATGCTTTATTAAATTTTATTTATGTTGTTTATCCTATGTTTCATTAAATTGTATTTATGTTGTTTTATCCTATGCTTTATTAAATTGTATTTATGTTGTTTTGTCCTATGCTTTATTAAATTGTATTTATGTTGTTTTATCCTATGCTTTATTAAATTGTATTTCTGTGGTTTTATCCTATGCTTTACTAAATTGTATTTATGTTGTTTTAAACTATGCTTTATTAAATTGTATTTATGTTGTTTTAACCTATGCTTTATTAAATTGTATTTATGTTGTTTTAACCTATGCTTTATTAAATTTTATTTATGTTGTTTTATCCTATGCTTTATTAAATTGTATTTATGTTGTTTTATCCTATGCTTTATTAAATTGTATTTATGTTGTTTTATCCTATGCTTTATTAAATTCTATTTATGTTGTTTTATCCTATGCTTTATTAAATTGTATTCATGTTGTTTTATCCTATGCTTTATTAAATTGTATTTATGTTGTTTTATCCTATGCTTTATTAAATTTTATTGATGTTGTTTTATCCTATGCTTTATTAAATTGTATTTATGTTGTTTTATCCTATGCTTTATTAAATTGTATTTATGGTGTTTTATCCTATGCTTTATTAAATTTTATTTATGTTGTTTTATCCTATGCTTTATTAAATTTTATTTATGTTGTTTTATCCTGTGCTTTATTAAATTGTATTTATGTTGTTTTATCCTATGCTTTATTAAATTGAATTTATGTTGTTTTATCCTATGCTTTATTAAATTGTATTTATGTTGTTTTATCCTATGCGTTATAGAATTGTATTTATGTTGTTTTAACCTATGCTTTATTAAATTGTATTTATGTTGTTTTATCCTATGCTTTATAAAATTGTATTTATGTTGTTTTAACCTATGCTTTATTAAATTGTATTTATGTTGTTTTATCCTATGCTTTATTTAATTGTATTTATGATGTTTTAACGTATGCTTTATTAAATTGTATTTATGTTGTTTTATCCTATGCTTTATTAAATTGTATTTATGTTGTTTTATCCTATGCTTTATTAAATTGTATTTATGTTGTTTTATCCTATGCTTTATAAATTGTATTTATGTTGTTTTATCCTATGCTTTATTAAATTGTGTTTATGTTGTTTTGTCCGATGCTTTATTAAATTGTATTTATGTTGTTTTATCCTATGCTTTATTAAATTTTATTTATGTTGTTTTATCCTATGCTTTATTAAATTGTATTTATGTTGTTTTATCCTATGCTTTATAAATTGTATTTATGTTGTTTTATCCTATGCTTTATTAAATTGTATTTATGTTGTTTTGTCCGATGCTTTATAAAATTGTATTTATGTTGTTTTAACCTATGCTTTATTAAATTTTATTCATGTTGTTTTATCCTATGCTTTATTAAATATTATTTATGTTGTTTTATCCTATGCTTTATTAAATTGTATTTATGTTGTTTATCCTATGTTTCATTAAATTGTATTTATGTTGTTTTATCCTATGCTTTATTAAATTGTATTTATGTTGTTTTGTCCGATGCTTTATTAAATTGTATTTACGGTGTTTTATCCTATGCTTTATTAAATTTTATTTATGTTGTTTTATCCTATGCTTTATTAAATTTTATTTATGTTGTTTTATCCTATGCTTTATTAAATTTTATTTATGTTGTTTTATCCTGTGCTTTATTAAATTGTATTTATGTTGTTTTATCCTATGCTTTATTAAATTGAATTTATGTTGTTTTATCCTATGCTTTATTAAATTGTATTTATGTTGTTTTATCCTATGCGTTATAAAATTGTATTTATGTTGTTTTAACCTATGCTTTATTAAATTGTATTTATGTTGTTTTATCCTATGCTTTATAAAATTGTATTTATGTTGTTTTAACCTATGCTTTATTAAATTGTATTTATGTTGTTTTATCCTATGCTTTATTTAATTGTATTTATGATGTTTTAACGTATGCTTTATTAAATTGCATTTATGTTGTTTTATCCTATGCTTTATTAAATTGTATTTATGTTGTTTTATCCTATGCTTTATTAAATTGTATTTATGTTGTTTTATCCTATGCTTTATAAATTGTATTTATGTTGTTTTATCCTATGCTTTATTAAATTGTATTTATGTTGTTTTGTCCGATGCTTTATTAAATTGTATTTATGTTGTTTTAACCTATGCTTTATTAAATTTTATTTATGTTGTTTTATCCTATGCTTTATTAAATTGTATTTATGTTGTTTTATCCTATGCTTTATAAATTGTATTTATGTTGTTTTATCCTATGCTTTATTAAATTGTATTTATGGTGTTTTGTCCGATGCTTTATTAAATTGTATTTATGTTGTTTTAACCTATGCTTTATTAAATTTTATTTATGTTGTTTTATCCTATGCTTTATTAAATTGTATTTATGTTGTTTTATCCTATGCTTTATAAATTGTATTTATGTTGTTTTATCCTATGCTTTATTAAATTGTATTTATGTTGTTTTGTCCGATGCTTTATAAAATTGTATTTATGTTGTTTTAACCTATGCTTTATTAAATTTTATTCATGTTGTTTTATCCTATGCTTTATTAAATTGTATTTATGTTGTTTTATCCTATGCTTTATTAAATTGTATTTATGTTGTTTTGTCCGATGCTTTATTAAATTGTATTTATGTTGTTTTAACCTATGCTTTATTAAATTTTATTTATGTTGTGTTATCCTATGCTTTATTAAATTGTATTTATGTTGTTTTATCCTATGCTTTATAAATTGTATTTATGTTGTTTTATCATATGCTTTATTAAATTGTATTTATGTTGTTTTGTCCGATGCTTTAATAAATTGTATTTATGTTGTTTTAACCTATGCTTTATTAAATTTTATTTATGTTGTTTTATCCTATGCTTTATTAAATTGTATTTATGTTGTTTTATCCTATGCTTTATTAAATTGTATTTATGTTGTTTTAACCTATGCTTTATTAAATTGTATTTAATTTGTTTTATCCTATGCTTTATTAAATTGTATTTATGTAGTTTTAGCCTATGCTTTATGAAATTGTATTTATGTTATTTTATCCTATGCTTTATTAAATTGTATTTATGTTGTTTTAACCTATGCTTTATTAAATTGTATTTATGTTGTTTTATCCTATGATTTATTAAATTGTATTTATGTTGTTTTAACCTATGCTTTATTAAATTGTATTCATGTTGTTTTATCTTATGCTTTATTAAATTGTATTTATGTTGTTTTATCCTATGCTTTATTAAATTGTATTTATGTTGTTTTATCCTATGCTTTATTAAATTGAATTTATGTTGTTTTATCCTATGCTTTATTAAATTGTATTTAATTTGTTTTATCCTATGCTTTATTAAATTGTATTTATGTAGTTTTAGCCTATGCTTTATTAAATTGTATTTATGTTGTTTTATCCTATGCTTTATTAAATTGTATTCATGTTGTTTTATCTTATGCTTTACTAAATTATATTCATGTTGTTTTATCTTATGCTTTATTAAATTGTATTTATGTTGTTTTAACATATGCTTTATTAAATTGTATTTATGTTGTTTTGTCCTATGCTTTATTAAATTGTATTTATGTTGTTTTAACCTATGCTTTATTAAATTTTATTTATGTTGTTTTATCCTATGCTTTATTAATTTGTATTTATGTTGTTTTATCCTATGCTTTATTAAATTGTATTTATGTTGTTTTATCCTATGCTTTATTAAATTGTATTTATGTTGTTTTATCCTATGCTTTATTAAATTGTATTTATGTTGTTTTATCCTATGCTTTATTAAATTTTATTTATGTTGTTTTATCCTATGCTTTATTAAATTGTATTTATGTTGTTTTATCCTATGCTTTATTAAATTTTATTTATTTTGTTTTATCCTATGCTTTATTAAATTTTATTTATGTTGTTTTATCCTGTGCTTTATTAAATAGTATTTATGTTGTTTTATCCTATGCTTTATTAAATTGAATTTATGTTGTTTTATCCTATGCTTTATTAAATTGTATTTATGTTGTTTTAACCTATGCTTTATTAAATTGTATTTATGTTGTTTTATCCTATGCTTTATAAAATTGTATTTATGTTGTTTTAACCTATGCTTTATTAAATTGTATTTATGTTGTTTTATCCTATGCTTTATTTAATTGTATTTATGTTGTTTTAACGTATGCTTTATTAAATTGTATTTATGTTGTTTTATACTGTGCTTTATTAAATTGTATTTATGTTGTTTTATCCTATGCTTTATTAAATTGTATTTATGTTGTTTTATCCTATGCTTTATTAAATTGTATTTATGTTGTTTTATCCTGTGCTTTATTAAATTGTATTTATGTGGTTTTATCCTATGCTTTATTAAAAAGTATTTATGTTGTTTTATCCTATGCTTTTTTAAATTGTATTTATGTTGTTTTATCCTATGCTTTATTAAATTGTATTTATGTTGTTTTAACCTATGCTTTATTAAATTTTATTTATGTTGTTTTATCCTATGCTTTATTAAATTGTATTTATGTTGTTTTATCCTATGCTTTATTAAATTGTATTTATGTTGTTTTATCCTATGCTTTATTAAATTTTATTTATGTTGTTTTATCCTATGCTTTATTAAATTGTATTTATGTTGTTTTATCCTATGCTTTATTAAATTTTATTTATGTTGTTTTATCCTATGCTTTATTAAATTTTATTTATGTTGTTTTATCCTGTGCTTTATTAAATAGTATTTATGTTGTTTTATCCTATGCTTTATTAAATTGAATTTATGTTGTTTTATCCTATGCTTTATTAAATTGTATTTATGTTGTTTTAACCTATGCTTTATTAAATTGTATTTATGTTATTTTATCCTATGCTTTATAAAATTGTATTTATGTTGTTTTAACCTATGCTTTATTAAATTGTATTTATGTTGTTTTATCCTATGCTTTATTTTATTGTATTTATGTTGTTTTAACGTATGCTTTATTAAATTGTATTTATGTTGTTTTATCCTATGCTTTATAAAATTGTATTTATGTTGTTTTAACCTATGCTTTATTAAATTGTATTTATGTTGTTTTATCCTATGCTTTATTTAATTGTATTTATGTTGTTTTAACGTATGCTTTATTAAATTGTATTTATGTTGTTTTATACTGTGCTTTATTAAATTGTATTTATGTTGTTTTATCCTATGCTTTATTAAATTGTATTTATGTTGTTTTATCCTATGCTTTATTAAATTGTATTTATGTTGTTTTATCCTGTGATTTATTAAATTGTATTTATGTGGTTTTATCCTATGCTTTATTAAAAAGTATTTATGTTGTTTTATCCTATGCTTTTTTAAATTGTATTTATGTTGTTTTATCCTATGCTTTATTAAATTGTATTTATGTTGTTTTAACCTATGCTTTATTAAATTTTATTTATGTTGTTTTATCCTATGCTTTATTAAATTGTATTTATGTTGTTTTATCCTATGCTTTATTAAATTGTATTTATGTTGTTTTATCCTATGCTTTATTAAATTTTATTTATGTTGTTTTATCCTATGCTTTATTAAATTGTATTTATGTTGTTTTATCCTATGCTTTATTAAATTTTATTTATGTTGTTTTATCCTATGCTTTATTAAATTTTATTTATGTTGTTTTATCCTGTGCTTTATTAAATAGTATTTATGTTGTTTTATCCTATGCTTTATTAAATTGAATTTATGTTGTTTTATCCTATGCTTTATTAAATTGTATTTATGTTGTTTTAACCTATGCTTTATTAAATTGTATTTATGTTATTTTATCCTATGCTTTATAAAATTGTATTTATGTTGTTTTAACCTATGCTTTATTAAATTGTATTTATGTTGTTTTATCCTATGCTTTATTTTATTGTATTTATGTTGTTTTAACGTATGCTTTATTAAATTGTATTTATGTTGTTTTATCCTGTGCTTTATTAAATTGTATTTATGTTGTTTTATCCTATGCTTTATTAAAAAGTATTTATGTTGTTTTATCCTATGCTTTTTTAAATTGTATTTATGTTGTTTTATCCTATGCTTTATTAAATTGTATTTATGTTGTTTTAACCTATGCTTTATTAAATTTTATTTATGTTGTTTTATCCTATGCTTTATTAAATTGTATTTATGTTGTTTTATCCTATGCTTTATAAATTGTATTTATGTTGTTTTATCCTATGCTTTATTAAATTGTATTTATGTTGTTTTGTCCGATGCTTTATTAAATAGTATTTATGTTGTTTTATCCTATGCTTTATTAAATTGTATTTATGTTGTTTTGTCCGATGCTTTATAAAATTGTATTTATGTTGTTTTAACCTATGCTTTATTAAATTTTATTCATGTTGTTTTATCCTATGCTTTATTAAATTGTATTTATGTTGTTTTATCCTATGCTTTATTAAATTGTATTTATGTTGTTTATCCTATGTTTCATTAAATTGTATTTATGTTGTTTTATCCTATGCTTTATTAAATTGTATTTATGTTGTTTTGTCCGATGCTTTATTAAATTGTATTTATGTTGTTTTAACCTATGCTTTATTAAATTTTATTTATGTTGTTTTATCCTATGCTTTATTAAATTGTATTTATGTTGTTTTATCCTATGCTTTATAAATTGTATTTATGTTGTTTTATCATATGCTTTATTAAATTGTATTTATGTTGTTTTGTCCGATGCTTTAATAAATTGTATTTATGTTGTTTTAACCTATGCTTTATTAAATTTTATTTATGTTGTTTTAACCTATGCTTTATTAAATTGTATTTAATTTGTTTTATCCTATGCTTTATTAAATTGTATTTATGTAGTTTTAGCCTATGCTTTATGAAATTGTATTTATGTTATTTTATCCTATGCTTTATTAAATTGTATTTATGTTGTTTTAACCTATGCTTTATTAAATTGTATTTATGTTGTTTTATCCTATGATTTATTAAATTGTATTTATGTTGTTTTAACCTATGCTTTATTAAATTGTATTCATGTTGTTTTATCTTATGCTTTATTAAATTGTATTTATGTTGTTTTATCCTATGCTTTATTAAATTGTATTTATGTTGTTTTATCCTATGCTTTATTAAATTGAATTTATGTTGTTTTATCCTATGCTTTATTAAATTGTATTTAATTTGTTTTATCCTATGCTTTATTAAATTGTATTTATGTAGTTTTAGCCTATGCTTTATTAAATTGTATTTATGTTGTTTTATCCTATGCTTTATTAAATTGTATTCATGTTGTTTTATCTTATGCTTTACTAAATTATATTCATGTTGTTTTATCTTATGCTTTATTAAATTGTATTTATGTTGTTTTAACATATGCTTTATTAAATTGTATTTATGTTGTTTTGTCCTATGCTTTATTAAATTGTATTTATGTTGTTTTAACCTATGCTTTATTAAATTTTATTTATGTTGTTTTATCCTATGCTTTATTAATTTGTATTTATGTTGTTTTATCCTATGCTTTATTAAATTGTATTTATGTTGTTTTATCCTATGCTTTATTAAATTGTATTTATGTTGTTTTATCCTATGCTTTATTAAATTGTATTTATGTTGTTTTATCCTATGCTTTATTAAATTTTATTTATGTTGTTTTATCCTATGCTTTATTAAATTGTATTTATGTTGTTTTATCCTATGCTTTATTAAATTTTATTTATTTTGTTTTATCCTATGCTTTATTAAATTTTATTTATGTTGTTTTATCCTGTGCTTTATTAAATAGTATTTATGTTGTTTTATCCTATGCTTTATTAAATTGAATTTATGTTGTTTTATCCTATGCTTTATTAAATTGTATTTATGTTGTTTTAACCTATGCTTTATTAAATTGTATTTATGTTGTTTTATCCTATGCTTTATAAAATTGTATTTATGTTGTTTTAACCTATGCTTTATTAAATTGTATTTATGTTGTTTTATCCTATGCTTAATTTAATTGTATTTATGTTGTTTTAACGTATGCTTTATTAAATTGTATTTATGTTGTTTTATACTGTGCTTTATTAAATTGTATTTATGTTGTTTTATCCTATGCTTTATTAAATTGTATTTATGTTGTTTTATCCTATGCTTTATTAAATTGTATTTATGTTGTTTTATCCTGTGCTTTATTAAATTGTATTTATGTGGTTTTATCCTATGCTTTATTAAAAAGTATTTATGTTGTTTTATCCTATGCTTTTTTAAATTGTATTTATGTTGTTTTATCCTATGCTTTATTAAATTGTATTTATGTTGTTTTAACCTATGCTTTATTAAATTTTATTTATGTTGTTTTATCCTATGCTTTATTAAATTGTATTTATGTTGTTTTATCCTATGCTTTATTAAATTGTATTTATGTTGTTTTATCCTATGCTTTATGAAATTGTATTTATGTTATTTTATCCTATGCTTTATTAAATTGTATTTATGTTGTTTTAACCTATGCTTTATTAAATTGTATTTATGTTGTTTTATCCTATGATTTATTAAATTGTATTTATGTTGTTTTAACCTATGCTTTATTAAATTGTATTCATGTTGTTTTATCTTATGCTTTATTAAATTGTATTTATGTTGTTTTATCCTATGCTTTATTAAATTGTATTTATGTTGTTTTATCCTATGCTTTATTAAATTGAATTTATGTTGTTTTATCCTATGCTTTATTAAATTGTATTTAATTTGTTTTATCCTATGCTTTATTAAATTGTATTTATGTAGTTTTAGCCTATGCTTTATTAAATTGTATTTATGTTGTTTTATCCTATGCTTTATTAAATTGTATTCATGTTGTTTTATCTTATGCTTTACTAAATTATATTCATGTTGTTTTATCTTATGCTTTATTAAATTGTATTTATGTTGTTTTAACATATGCTTTATTAAATTGTATTTATGTTGTTTTGTCCTATGCTTTATTAAATTGTATTTATGTTGTTTTAACCTATGCTTTATTAAATTTTATTTATGTTGTTTTATCCTATGCTTTATTAATTTGTATTTATGTTGTTTTATCCTATGCTTTATTAAATTGTATTTATGTTGTTTTATCCTATGCTTTATTAAATTGTATTTATGTTGTTTTATCCTATGCTTTATTAAATTGTATTTATGTTGTTTTATCCTATGCTTTATTAAATTTTATTTATGTTGTTTTATCCTATGCTTTATTAAATTGTATTTATGTTGTTTTATCCTATGCTTTATTAAATTTTATTTATTTTGTTTTATCCTATGCTTTATTAAATTTTATTTATGTTGTTTTATCCTGTGCTTTATTAAATAGTATTTATGTTGTTTTATCCTATGCTTTATTAAATTGAATTTATGTTGTTTTATCCTATGCTTTATTAAATTGTATTTATGTTGTTTTAACCTATGCTTTATTAAATTGTATTTATGTTGTTTTATCCTATGCTTTATAAAATTGTATTTATGTTGTTTTAACCTATGCTTTATTAAATTGTATTTATGTTGTTTTATCCTATGCTTAATTTAATTGTATTTATGTTGTTTTAACGTATGCTTTATTAAATTGTATTTATGTTGTTTTATACTGTGCTTTATTAAATTGTATTTATGTTGTTTTATCCTATGCTTTATTAAATTGTATTTATGTTGTTTTATCCTATGCTTTATTAAATTGTATTTATGTTGTTTTATCCTGTGCTTTATTAAATTGTATTTATGTGGTTTTATCCTATGCTTTATTAAAAAGTATTTATGTTGTTTTATCCTATGCTTTTTTAAATTGTATTTATGTTGTTTTATCCTATGCTTTATTAAATTGTATTTATGTTGTTTTAACCTATGCTTTATTAAATTTTATTTATGTTGTTTTATCCTATGCTTTATTAAATTGTATTTATGTTGTTTTATCCTATGCTTTATTAAATTGTATTTATGTTGTTTTATCCTATGCTTTATTAAATTTTATTTATGTTGTTTTATCCTATGCTTTATTAAATTGTATTTATGTTGTTTTATCCTATGCTTTATTAAATTTTATTTATGTTGTTTTATCCTATGCTTTATTAAATTTTATTTATGTTGTTTTATCCTGTGCTTTATTAAATAGTATTTATGTTGTTTTATCCTATGCTTTATTAAATTGAATTTATGTTGTTTTATCCTATGCTTTATTAAATTGTATTTATGTTGTTTTAACCTATGCTTTATTAAATTGTATTTATGTTATTTTATCCTATGCTTTATAAAATTGTATTTATGTTGTTTTAACCTATGCTTTATTAAATTGTATTTATGTTGTTTTATCCTATGCTTTATTTTATTGTATTTATGTTGTTTTAACGTATGGTTTATTAAATTGTATTTATGTTGTTTTATCCTGTGCTTTATTAAATTGTATTTATGTTGTTTTATCCTATGCTTTATTAAAAAGTATTTATGTTGTTTTATCCTATGCTTTTTTAAATTGTATTTATGTTGTTTTATCCTATGCTTTATTAAATTGTATTTATGTTGTTTTAACCTATGCTTTATTAAATTTTATTTATGTTGTTTTATCCTATGCTTTATTAAATTGTATTTATGTTGTTTTATCCTATGCTTTATAAATTGTATTTATGTTGTTTTATCCTATGCTTTATTAAATTGTATTTATGTTGTTTTGTCCGATGCTTTATTAAATTGTATTTATGTTGTTTTATCCTATGCTTTATTAAATTTTATTTATGTTGTTTTATCCTATGCTTTATTAAATTGTATTTACGTTGTTTTATCCTATGCTTTATTAAATTTTATTTATGTTGTTTTATCCTATGCTTTATTAAATTTTATTTATGTTGTTTTAACCTATGCTTTATTAAATTGTATTTATGTTGTTTTATCCTATGCTTTATTAAATTGTATTTATGTTGTTTTGTCCGATGCTTTATAAAATTGTATTTATGTTGTTTTAACCTATGCTTTATTAAATTTTATTCATGTTGTTTTATCCTATGCTTTATTAAATTGTATTTATGTTGTTTTATCCTATGCTTTATTAAATTGTATTTATGTTGTTTTAACCTATGCTTTATTAAATTGTATTTATGTTGTTTTATCCTATGCTTTATTAAATTTTATTTATGTTGTTTTATCCTGTGCTTTATTAAATTGAATTTATGTTGTTTTATCCTGTGCTTTATTAAATTGTATTTCTGTTGTTTTATCCTATGCTTTATTAAATTGAATTTATGTTGTTTTATCCTATGCTTTATTAAATTGTATTTATGTTGTTTTATCCTATGCGTTATAAAATTGTATTTATGTTGTTTTAACCTATGCTTTATTAAATTGTATTTATGTTGTTTTATCCTATGCTTTATAAAATTGTATTTATGTTGTTTTAACCTATGCTTTATTAAATTGTATTTATGTTGTTTTATCCTATGCTTTATTTAATTGTATTTATGATGTTTTAACGTATGCTTTATTAAATTGCATTTATGTTGTTTTATCCTATGCTTTATTAAATTGTATTTATGTTGTTTTATCCTATGCTTTATTAATTTGTATTTATGTTGTTTTATCCTATGCTTTATTAAATTTTATTTATTTTGTTTTATCCTATGCTTTATTAAATTTTATTTATGTTGTTTTATCCTGTGCTTTATTAAATAGTATTTATGTTGTTTTATCCTATGCTTTATTAAATTGAATTTATGTTGTTTTATCCTATGCTTTATTAAATTGTATTTATGTTGTTTTAACCTATGCTTTATTAAATTGTATTTATGTTGTTTTATCCTATGCTTTATAAAATTGTATTTATGTTGTTTTAACCTATGCTTTATTAAATTGTATTTATGTTGTTTTATCCTATGCTTTATTTAATTGTATTTATGTTGTTTTAACGTATGCTTTATTAAATTGTATTTATGTTGTTTTATCCTGTGCTTTATTAAATTGTATTTATGTTGTTTTATCCTATGCTTTATTAAATTGTATTTATGTTGTTTTATCCTATGCTTTATTAAATTGTTTTTATGTTGTTTTATCCTGTGCTTTATTAAATTGTATTTATGTGGTTTTATCCTATGCTTTATTAAAAAGTATTTATGTTGTTTTATCCTATGCTTTTTTAAATTG
Source organism: Phyllobates terribilis (assembly GCF_046119375.1). NCBI lineage: Eukaryota > Metazoa > Chordata > Amphibia > Anura > Dendrobatidae > Phyllobates > Phyllobates terribilis. Next base: position 307,385,708 of record NW_027362765.1, on the reverse strand, counting down.
TATTTATGTTGTTTTATCCTATGCTTTATTAAATTGTATTTATGTTGTTTTAACCTATGCTTTATTAAATTTTATTTATGTTGTTTTATCCTATGCTTTATTAAATTGTATTTATGTTGTTTTATCCTATGCTTTATTAAATTGTATTTATGTTGTTTTATCCTATGCTTTATTAAATTTTATTTATGTTGTTTTATCCTATGCTTTATTAAATTGTATTTATGTTGTTTTATCCTATGCTTTATTAAATTTTATTTATGTTGTTTTATCCTATGCTTTATTAAATTTTATTTATGTTGTTTTATCCTGTGCTTTATTAAATAGTATTTATGTTGTTTTATCCTATGCTTTATTAAAATGAATTTATGTTGTTTTATCCTATGCTTTATTAAATTGTATTTATGTTGTTTTAACCTATGCTTTATTAAATTGTATTTATGTTATTTTATCCCATGCTTTATAAAATTGTATTTATGTTGTTTTAACCTATGCTTTATTAAATTGTATTTATGTTGTTTTATCCTATGCTTTATTTTATTGTATTTATGTTGTTTTAACGTATGCTTTATTAAATTGTATTTATGTTGTTTTATCCTGTGCTTTATTAAATTGTATTTATGTGGTTTTATCCTATGCTTTATTAAAAAGTATTTATGTTGTTTTATCCTATGCTTTTTTAAATTGTATTTATGTTGTTTTATCCTATGCTTTATTAAATTGTATTTATGTTGTTTTAACCTATGCTTTATTAAATTTTATTTATGTTGTTTTATCCTATGCTTTATTAAATTGTATTTATGTTGTTTTATCCTATGCTTTATAAATTGTATTTATGTTGTTTTATCCTATGCTTTATTAAATTGTATTTATGTTGTTTTGTCCGATGCTTTATTAAATTGTATTTATGTTGTTTTATCCTATGCTTTATTAAATTTTATTTATGTTGTTTTATCCTATGCTTTATTAAATTGTATTTACGTTGTTTTATCCTATGCTTTATTAAATTTTATTTATGTTGTTTTATCCTATGCTTTATTAAATTTTATTTATGTTGTTTTATCCTATGCTTTATTAAATTGTATTTATGTTGTTTTATCCTATGCTTTATTAAATTGAATATATGTTGTTTTATCCTATGCTTTATTAAATTGTATTTATGTTGTTTTAACCTATGCTTTATTAAATTGTATTTATGTTGTTTTATCCTATGCTTTATTAAATTGTATTTATGTTGTTTTATCCTATGCTTTATTAAATTGTATTTATGTTGTTTTATCCTATGCTTTATTAAATTTTATTTATGTTGTTTTATCCTATGCTTTATTAAATTGTATTTATGTTGTTTTATCCTATGCTTTATTAAATTTTATTTATGTTGTTTTATCCTATGCTTTATTAAATTTTATTTATGTTGTTTTATCCTGTGCTTTATTAAATAGTATTTATGTTGTTTTATCCTATGCTTTATTAAATTGAATTTATGTTGTTTTATCCTATGCTTTATTAAATTGTATTTATGTTGTTTTAACCTATGCTTTATTAAATTGTATTTATGTTGTTTTATCCTATGCTTTATAAAATTGTATTTACGTTGTTTTAACCTATGCTTTATTAAATTGTATTTATGTTGTTTTATCCTATGCTTTATTAAATTGTATTCATGTTGTTTTATCATATGCTTTACTAAATTATATTCATGTTGTTTTATCTAATGCTTTATTAAATTGTATTTATGTTGTTTTAACCTATGCTTTATTAAATTTTATTTATGTTGTTTTATCCTATGCTTTATTAAATTGTATTTATGTTGTTTTATCCTATGCTTTATTAAATTGTATTTATGTTGTTTTATCCTATGCTTTATTAAATTGTATTCATGTTGTTTTATCATATGCTTTACTAAATTATATTCATGTTGTTTTATCCTATGCTTTATAAAATTGTATTTATGTTGTTTTAACCTATGCTTTATTAAATTGTATTTATGTTGTTTTATCCTATGCTTAATTTAATTGTATTTATGTTGTTTTAACGTATGCTTTATTAAATTGTATTTATGTTGTTTTATACTGTGCTTTATTAAATTGTATTTATGTTGTTTTATCCTATGCTTTATTAAATTGTATTTATGTTGTTTTATCCTATGCTTTATTAAATTGTATTTATGTTGTTTTATCCTGTGCTTTATTAAATTGTATTTATGTGGTTTTATCCTATGCTTTATTAAAAAGTATTTATGTTGTTTTATCCTATGCTTTTTTAAATTGTATTTATGTTGTTTTATCCTATGCTTTATTAAATTGTATTTATGTTGTTTTAACCTATGCTTTATTAAATTTTATTTATGTTGTTTTATCCTATGCTTTATTAAATTGTATTTATGTTGTTTTATCCTATGCTTTATTAAATTGTATTTATGTTGTTTTATCCTATGCTTTATGAAATTGTATTTATGTTATTTTATCCTATGCTTTATTAAATTGTATTTATGTTGTTTTAACCTATGCTTTATTAAATTGTATTTATGTTGTTTTATCCTATGATTTATTAAATTGTATTTATGTTGTTTTAACCTATGCTTTATTAAATTGTATTCATGTTGTTTTATCTTATGCTTTATTAAATTGTATTTATGTTGTTTTATCCTATGCTTTATTAAATTGTATTTATGTTGTTTTATCCTATGCTTTATTAAATTGAATTTATGTTGTTTTATCCTATGCTTTATTAAATTGTATTTAATTTGTTTTATCCTATGCTTTATTAAATTGTATTTATGTAGTTTTAGCCTATGCTTTATTAAATTGTATTTATGTTGTTTTATCCTATGCTTTATTAAATTGTATTCATGTTGTTTTATCTTATGCTTTACTAAATTATATTCATGTTGTTTTATCTTATGCTTTATTAAATTGTATTTATGTTGTTTTAACATATGCTTTATTAAATTGTATTTATGTTGTTTTGTCCTATGCTTTATTAAATTGTATTTATGTTGTTTTAACCTATGCTTTATTAAATTTTATTTATGTTGTTTTATCCTATGCTTTATTAATTTGTATTTATGTTGTTTTATCCTATGCTTTATTAAATTGTATTTATGTTGTTTTATCCTATGCTTTATTAAATTGTATTTATGTTGTTTTATCCTATGCTTTATTAAATTGTATTTATGTTGTTTTATCCTATGCTTTATTAAATTTTATTTATGTTGTTTTATCCTATGCTTTATTAAATTGTATTTATGTTGTTTTATCCTATGCTTTATTAAATTTTATTTATTTTGTTTTATCCTATGCTTTATTAAATTTTATTTATGTTGTTTTATCCTGTGCTTTATTAAATAGTATTTATGTTGTTTTATCCTATGCTTTATTAAATTGAATTTATGTTGTTTTATCCTATGCTTTATTAAATTGTATTTATGTTGTTTTAACCTATGCTTTATTAAATTGTATTTATGTTGTTTTATCCTATGCTTTATAAAATTGTATTTATGTTGTTTTAACCTATGCTTTATTAAATTGTATTTATGTTGTTTTATCCTATGCTTAATTTAATTGTATTTATGTTGTTTTAACGTATGCTTTATTAAATTGTATTTATGTTGTTTTATACTGTGCTTTATTAAATTGTATTTATGTTGTTTTATCCTATGCTTTATTAAATTGTATTTATGTTGTTTTATCCTATGCTTTATTAAATTGTATTTATGTTGTTTTATCCTGTGCTTTATTAAATTGTATTTATGTGGTTTTATCCTATGCTTTATTAAAAAGTATTTATGTTGTTTTATCCTATGCTTTTTTAAATTGTATTTATGTTGTTTTATCCTATGCTTTATTAAATTGTATTTATGTTGTTTTAACCTATGCTTTATTAAATTTTATTTATGTTGTTTTATCCTATGCTTTATTAAATTGTATTTATGTTGTTTTATCCTATGCTTTATTAAATTGTATTTATGTTGTTTTATCCTATGCTTTATTAAATTTTATTTATGTTGTTTTATCCTATGCTTTATTAAATTGTATTTATGTTGTTTTATCCTATGCTTTATTAAATTTTATTTATGTTGTTTTATCCTATGCTTTATTAAATTTTATTTATGTTGTTTTATCCTGTGCTTTATTAAATAGTATTTATGTTGTTTTATCCTATGCTTTATTAAATTGAATTTATGTTGTTTTATCCTATGCTTTATTAAATTGTATTTATGTTGTTTTAACCTATGCTTTATTAAATTGTATTTATGTTATTTTATCCTATGCTTTATAAAATTGTATTTATGTTGTTTTAACCTATGCTTTATTAAATTGTATTTATGTTGTTTTATCCTATGCTTTATTTTATTGTATTTATGTTGTTTTAACGTATGGTTTATTAAATTGTATTTATGTTGTTTTATCCTGTGCTTTATTAAATTGTATTTATGTTGTTTTATCCTATGCTTTATTAAAAAGTATTTATGTTGTTTTATCCTATGCTTTTTTAAATTGTATTTATGTTGTTTTATCCTATGCTTTATTAAATTGTATTTATGTTGTTTTAACCTATGCTTTATTAAATTTTATTTATGTTGTTTTATCCTATGCTTTATTAAATTGTATTTATGTTGTTTTATCCTATGCTTTATAAATTGTATTTATGTTGTTTTATCCTATGCTTTATTAAATTGTATTTATGTTGTTTTGTCCGATGCTTTATTAAATTGTATTTATGTTGTTTTATCCTATGCTTTATTAAATTTTATTTATGTTGTTTTATCCTATGCTTTATTAAATTGTATTTACGTTGTTTTATCCTATGCTTTATTAAATTTTATTTATGTTGTTTTATCCTATGCTTTATTAAATTTTATTTATGTTGTTTTAACCTATGCTTTATTAAATTGTATTTATGTTGTTTTATCCTATGCTTTATTAAATTGTATTTATGTTGTTTTGTCCGATGCTTTATAAAATTGTATTTATGTTGTTTTAACCTATGCTTTATTAAATTTTATTCATGTTGTTTTATCCTATGCTTTATTAAATTGTATTTATGTTGTTTTATCCTATGCTTTATTAAATTGTATTTATGTTGTTTTAACCTATGCTTTATTAAATTGTATTTATGTTGTTTTATCCTATGCTTTATTAAATTTTATTTATGTTGTTTTATCCTGTGCTTTATTAAATTGAATTTATGTTGTTTTATCCTGTGCTTTATTAAATTGTATTTATGTTGTTTTATCCTATGCTTTATTAAATTGAATTTATGTTGTTTTATCCTATGCTTTATTAAATTGTATTTATGTTGTTTTATCCTATGCGTTATAAAATTGTATTTATGTTGTTTTAACCTATGCTTTATTAAATTGTATTTATGTTGTTTTATCCTATGCTTTATAAAATTGTATTTATGTTGTTTTAACCTATGCTTTATTAAATTGTATTTATGTTGTTTTATCCTATGCTTTATTTAATTGTATTTATGATGTTTTAACGTATGCTTTATTAAATTGCATTTATGTTGTTTTATCCTATGCTTTATTAAATTGTATTTATGTTGTTTTATCCTATGCTTTATTAATTTGTATTTATGTTGTTTTATCCTATGCTTTATTAAATTTTATTTATTTTGTTTTATCCTATGCTTTATTAAATTTTATTTATGTTGTTTTATCCTGTGCTTTATTAAATAGTATTTATGTTGTTTTATCCTATGCTTTATTAAATTGAATTTATGTTGTTTTATCCTATGCTTTATTAAATTGTATTTATGTTGTTTTAACCTATGCTTTATTAAATTGTATTTATGTTGTTTTATCCTATGCTTTATAAAATTGTATTTATGTTGTTTTAACCTATGCTTTATTAAATTGTATTTATGTTGTTTTATCCTATGCTTTATTTAATTGTATTTATGTTGTTTTAACGTATGCTTTATTAAATTGTATTTATGTTGTTTTATCCTGTGCTTTATTAAATTGTATTTATGTTGTTTTATCCTATGCTTTATTAAATTGTATTTATGTTGTTTTATCCTATGCTTTATTAAATTGTTTTTATGTTGTTTTATCCTGTGCTTTATTAAATTGTATTTATGTGGTTTTATCCTATGCTTTATTAAAAAGTATTTATGTTGTTTTATCCTATGCTTTTTTAAATTGTATTTATGTTGTTTTATCCTATGCTTTATTAAATTGTATTTATGTTGTTTTAACCTATGCTTTATTAAATTTTATTTATGTTGTTTTATCCTATGCTTTATTAAATTGTATTTATGTTGTTTTATCCTATGCTTTATTAAATTGTATTTATGTTGTTTTATCCTATGCTTTATTAAATTTTATTTATGTTGTTTTATCCTATGCTTTATTAAATTGTATTTATGTTGTTTTATCCTATGCTTTATTAAATTTTATTTATGTTGTTTTATCCTATGCTTTATTAAATTTTATTTATGTTGTTTTATCCTGTGCTTTATTAAATAGTATTTATGTTGTTTTATCCTATGCTTTATTAAAATGAATTTATGTTGTTTTATCCTATGCTTTATTAAATTGTATTTATGTTGTTTTAACCTATGCTTTATTAAATTGTATTTATGTTATTTTATCCCATGCTTTATAAAATTGTATTTATGTTGTTTTAACCTATGCTTTATTAAATTGTATTTATGTTGTTTTATCCTATGCTTTATTTTATTGTATTTATGTTGTTTTAACGTATGCTTTATTAAATTGTATTTATGTTGTTTTATCCTGTGCTTTATTAAATTGTATTTATGTGGTTTTATCCTATGCTTTATTAAAAAGTATTTATGTTGTTTTATCCTATGCTTTTTTAAATTGTATTTATGTTGTTTTATCCTATGCTTTATTAAATTGTATTTATGTTGTTTTAACCTATGCTTTATTAAATTTTATTTATGTTGTTTTATCCTATGCTTTATTAAATTGTATTTATGTTGTTTTATCCTATGCTTTATAAATTGTATTTATGTTGTTTTATCCTATGCTTTATTAAATTGTATTTATGTTGTTTTGTCCGATGCTTTATTAAATTGTATTTATGTTGTTTTATCCTATGCTTTATTAAATTTTATTTATGTTGTTTTATCCTATGCTTTATTAAATTGTATTTACGTTGTTTTATCCTATGCTTTATTAAATTTTATTTATGTTGTTTTATCCTATGCTTTATTAAATTTTATTTATGTTGTTTTATCCTATGCTTTATTAAATTGTATTTATGTTGTTTTATCCTATGCTTTATTAAATTGAATATATGTTGTTTTATCCTATGCTTTATTAAATTGTATTTATGTTGTTTTAACCTATGCTTTATTAAATTGTATTTATGTTGTTTTATCCTATGCTTTATTAAATTGTATTTATGTTGTTTTATCCTATGCTTTATTAAATTGTATTTATGTTGTTTTATCCTATGCTTTATTAAATTTTATTTATGTTGTTTTATCCTATGCTTTATTAAATTGTATTTATGTTGTTTTATCCTATGCTTTATTAAATTTTATTTATGTTGTTTTATCCTATGCTTTATTAAATTTTATTTATGTTGTTTTATCCTGTGCTTTATTAAATAGTATTTATGTTGTTTTATCCTATGCTTTATTAAATTGAATTTATGTTGTTTTATCCTATGCTTTATTAAATTGTATTTATGTTGTTTTAACCTATGCTTTATTAAATTGTATTTATGTTGTTTTATCCTATGCTTTATAAAATTGTATTTACGTTGTTTTAACCTATGCTTTATTAAATTGTATTTATGTTGTTTTATCCTATGCTTTATTAAATTGTATTCATGTTGTTTTATCATATGCTTTACTAAATTATATTCATGTTGTTTTATCTAATGCTTTATTAAATTGTATTTATGTTGTTTTAAACTATGCTTTATTAAATTGTATTTCTGTGGTTTTATCCTATGCTTTATTAAATTGTATTTATGTTGTTTTAAACTATGCTTTATTAAATTGTATTTATGTTGTTTTAAACTATGCTTTATTAAATTGTATTTATGTTGTTTTGTCCGATGCTTTATTAAATTGTATTTATGTTGTTTTAACCTATGCTTTATTAAATTGAATATATGTTGTTTTATCCTATGCTTTATTAAATTGTATTTATGTTGTTTTAACCTATGCTTTATTAAATTGTATTTATGTTGTTTTATCCTATGCTTTATAAAATTGTATTTACGTTGTTTTAACCTATGCTTTATTAAATTGTATTTATGTTGTTTTATCCTATGCTTTATTAAATTGTATTCATGTTGTTTTATCATATGCTTTACTAAATTATATTCATGTTGTTTTATCTAATGCTTTATTAAATTGTATTTATGTTGTTTTAAACTATGCTTTATTAAATTGTATTTCTGTGGTTTTATCCTATGCTTTATTAAATTGTATTTATGTTGTTTTAAACTATGCTTTATTAAATTGTATTTATGTTGTTTTAAACTATGCTTTATTAAATTGTATTTATGTTGTTTTGTCCGATGCTTTATTAAATTGTATTTATGTTGTTTTAACCTATGCTTTATTAAATTGAATATATGTTGTTTTATCCTATGCTTTATTAAATTGTATTTATGTTGTTTTAACCTATGCTTTATTAAATTGTATTTATGTTGTTTTATCCTATGCTTTATAAAATTGTATTTATGTTGTTTTAACCTATGCTTTATTAAATTGTATTTATGTTGTTTTATCCTATGCTTTATTTAATTGTATTTACGTTGTTTTAACGTATGCTTTATTAAATTGTATTTATGTTGTTTTATCCTATGCTTTATTAAATTTTATTTATGTTGTTTTATCCTATGCTTTATTAAATTGTATTTATGTTGTTTTATCCTATGCTTTATTAAATTGTGTTTATGTTGTTTTAACCTATGCTTTATTTAATTGTATTTATGTTGTTTTAACGTATGCTTTTTTAAATTGTATTTATGTTGTTTTATCCTATGCTTTATTAAATTGTATTTATGTTGTTTTAACCTATGCTTTATTAAATTTTATTTATGTTGTTTTATCCTATGCTTTATTAAATTGTATTTATGTTGTTTTATCCTATGCTTTATAAATTGTATTTATGTTGTTTTATCCTATGCTTTATTAAATTGTATTTATGTTGTTTTGTCCGATGCTTTATTAAATTGTATTTATGTTGTTTTATCCTATGCTTTATTAAATTGTATTTATGTTGTTTTATCCTATGCTTTATTAAATTGTATTTACGTTGTTTTATCCTATGCTTTATTAAATTTTATTTATGTTGTTTTATCCTATGCTTTATTAAATTTTATTTATGTTGTTTTATCCTATGCTTTATTAAATTGTATTTATGTTGTTTTATCCTATGCTTTATTAAATTGAATATATGTTGTTTTATCCTATGCTTTATTAAATTGTATTTATGTTGTTTTAACTTATGCTTTATTAAATTGTATTTATGTTGTTTTATCCTATGCTTTATAAAATTGTATTTATGTTGTTTTAACCTATGCTTTATTAAATTGTATTTATGTTGTTTTATCCTATGCTTTATTTAATTGTATTTACGTTGTTTTAACGTATGCTTTATTAAATTGTATTTATGTTGTTTCATCCTATGCTTTTTTAAATTGTATTTATGTTGTTTTATCCTATGCTTTATTAAATTGTATTTATTTTGTTTTATCCTATGCTTTATTAAATTGTATTTATGCTGTTTTAACGTATGCTTTATTAAATTGTATTTATGTTGTTTTATCCTATGCTTTATTAAATTTTATTTATGTTGTTTTATCCTGTGCTTTATTAAATTGTATTTATGTTGTTTTATCCTATGCTTTATTAAATTTTATTTATGTTGTTTTATCCTATGCTTTATTAAATTTTATTTATGTTGTTTTATCCTGTGCTTTATTAAATAGTATTTATGTTGTTTTATCCTATGCTTTATTAAATTGAATTTATGTTGTTTTATCCTATGCTTTATTAAATTGTATTTATGTTGTTTTAACCTATGCTTTATTAAATTGTATTTATGTTGTTTTATCCTATGCTTTATAAAATTGTATTTATGTTGTTTTAACCTATGCTTTATTAAATTGTATTTATGTTGTTTTATCCTATGCTTTATTAAATTGTATTCATGTTGTTTTATCATATGCTTTACTAAATTATATTCATGTTGTTTTATCTAATGCTTTATTAAATTGTATTTATGTTGTTTTAAACTATGCTTTATTAAATTGTATTTCTGTGGTTTTATCCTATGCTTTATTAAATTGTATTTATGTTGTTTTAAACTATGCTTTATTAAATTGTATTTATGTTGTTTTAAACTATGCTTTATTAAATTGTATTTATGTTGTTTTGTCCGATGCTTTATTAAATTGTATTTATGTTGTTTTAACCTATGCTTTATTAAATTGAATATATGTTGTTTTATCCTATGCTTTATTAAATTGTATTTATGTTGTTTTAACCTATGCTTTATTAAATTGTATTTATGTTGTTTTATCCTATGCTTTATAAAATTGTATTTATGTTGTTTTAACCTATGCTTTATTAAATTGTATTTATGTTGTTTTATCCTATGCTTTATTAAATTGTATTTATGTTGTTTTATCCTATGCTTTATTAAATTGTATTTATTTTTTTTTATCCTATGCTTTATTAAATTGTATTTATGTTGTTTTAACGTATGCTTTATTAAATTGTATTTATGTTGTTTTATCCTATGCTTTATTAAATTGAATATATGTTGTTTTATCCTATGCTTTATTAAATTGTATTTATGTTGTTTTAACTTATGCTTTATTAAATTGTATTTATGTTGTTTTATCCTATGCTTTATAAAATTGTATTTATGTTGTTTTAACCTATGCTTTATTAAATTGTATTTATGTTGTTTTATCCTATGCTTTATTTAATTGTATTTACGTTGTTTTAACGTATGCTTTATTAAATTGTATTTATGTTGTTTTATCCTATGCTTTATTAAATTGTATTTACGTTGTTTTATCCTATGCTTTATTAAATTTTATTTATGTTGTTTTATCCTATGCTTTATTAAATTTTATTTATGTTGTTTTATCCTATGCTTTATTAAATTGTATTTATGTTGTTTTATCCTATGCTTTATTAAATTGAATATATGTTGTTTTATCCTATGCTTTATTAAATTGTATTTATGTTGTTTTAACTTATGCTTTATTAAATTGTATTTATGTTGTTTTATCCTATGCTTTATAAAATTGTATTTATGTTGTTTTAACCTATGCTTTATTAAATTGTATTTATGTTGTTTTATCCTATGCTTTATTTAATTGTATTTACGTTGTTTTAACGTATGCTTTATTAAATTGTATTTATGTTGTTTTATCCTATGCTTTATTAAATTGTATTTATGTTGTTTTATCCTATGCTTTATTAAATTGTATTTATTTTATTTTATCCTATGCTTTATTAAATTGTATTTATGTTGTTTTAACGTATGCTTTATTAAATTGTATTTATGTTGTTTTATCCTATGCTTTATTAAATTTTATTTATGTTGTTTTATCCTATGCTTTATTAAATTGTATTTATCTTGTTTTATCCTATGCTTTATTAAATTGTATTTATGTTGTTTTAACCTATGCTTTATTTAATTGTATTTATGATGTTTTAACGTATGCTTTATTAAATTGTATTTATGTTGTTTTATCCTATGCTTTATTAAATTGTATTTATGTTGTTTTATCCTATGCTTTATTAAATTGTATTTATGTAGTTTTAGCCTATGCTTTATTAAATTGTATTTATGTTGTCTTATCCTATGCTTTATTAAATTGTATTTATGTTGTTTTATCCTATGCTTTATTAAATTGTATTTATGTTGTTTTATCCTATGCTTTATAAATTGTATTTATGTTGTTTTATCCTATGCTTTATTAAATTGAATATATGTTGTTTTATCCTATGCTTTATTAAATTGTATTTATGTTGTTTTAACTTATGCTTTATTAAATTGTATTTATGTTGTTTTATCCTATGCTTTATAAAATTGTATTTATGTTGTTTTAACCTATGCTTTATTAAATTGTATTTATGTTGTTTTATCCTATGCTTTATTTAATTGTATTTACGTTGTTTTAACGTATGCTTTATTAAATTGTATTTATGTTGTTTTATCCTATGCTTTATTAAATTGTATTTATGTTGTTTTATCCTATGCTTTATTAAATTGTATTTATTTTATTTTATCCTATGCTTTATTAAATTGTATTTATGTTGTTTTAACGTATGCTTTATTAAATTGTATTTATGTTGTTTTATCCTATGCTTTATTAAATTTTATTTATGTTGTTTTATCCTATGCTTTATTAAATTGTATTTATCTTGTTTTATCCTATGCTTTATTAAATTGTATTTATGTTGTTTTAACCTATGCTTTATTTAATTGTATTTATGATGTTTTAACGTATGCTTTATTAAATTGTATTTATGTTGTTTTATCCTATGCTTTATTAAATTGTATTTATGTTGTTTTATCCTATGCTTTATTAAATTGTATTTATGTAGTTTTAGCCTATGCTTTATTAAATTGTATTTATGTTGTCTTATCCTATGCTTTATTAAATTGTATTTATGTTGTTTTATCCTATGCTTTATTAAATTGTATTTATGTTGTTTTATCCTATGCTTTATAAATTGTATTTATGTTGTTTTATCCTATGCTTTATTAAATTGTATTTATGTTGTTTTGTCCGATGCTTTATTAAATTGTATTTATGTTGTTTTAACCTATGCTTTATTAAATTTTATTTATGTTGTTTTATCCTATGCTTTATTAAATTGTATTTATGTTGTTTTATCCTATGCTTTATAAATTGTATTTATGTTGTTTTATCCTATGCTTTATTAAATTGTATTTATGTTGTTTTATCCTATGCTTTATAAATTGTATTTATGTTGTTTTATCCTATGCTTTATTAAATTGTATTTATGTTGTTTTGTCCGATGCTTTATAAAATTGTATTTATGTTGTTTTAAACTATGCTTTATTAAATTGTATTTATGTTGTTTTAACCTATGCTTTATTAAATTTTATTCATGTTGTTTTATCCTATGCTTTATTAAATTGTATTCATGTTGTTTTATCTTATGCTTTACTAAATTATATTCATGTTGTTTTATCTAATGCTTTATTAAATTGTATTTATGTTGTTTTAAACTATGCTTTATTAAATTGTATTTCTGTGGTTTTATCCTATGCTTTATTAAATTGTATTTATGTTGTTTTAAACTATGCTTTATTAAATTGTACTTATGTTGTTTTAAACTATGCTTTATTAAATTGTATTTATGTTGTTTTGTCCGATGCTTTATTAAATTGTATTTATGTTGTTTTAACCTATGCTTTATTAAATTGAATATATGTTGTTTTATCCTATGCTTTATTAAATTGTATTTATGTTGTTTTAACCTATGCTTTATTAAATTGTATTTATGTTGTTTTATCCTATGCTTTATAAAATTGTATTTATGTTGTTTTAACCTATGCTTTATTAAATTGTATTTATGTTGTTTTATCCTATGCTTTATTTAATTGTATTTACGTTGTTTTAACATATGCTTTATTAAATTGTATTTATGTTGTTTTATCCTATGCTTTATTAAATTGTATTTATGTTGTTTTATCCTATGCTTTATTAAATTGTATTTATTTTGTTTTATCCTATGCTTTATTAAATTGTATTTATGTTGTTTTAACGTATGCTTTATTAAATTGTATTTATGTTGTTTTATCCTATGCTTTATTAAATTTTATTTATGTTGTTTTATCCTATGCTTTATTAAATTGTATTTATGTTGTTTTATCCTATGCTTTATTAAATTGTATTTATGTTGTTTTAACCTATGCTTTATTTAATTGTATTTATGTTGTTTTAACGTATGCTTTATTAAATTGTATTTATGTTGTTTTATCCTATGCTTTATTAAATTGTATTTATGTTGTTTTATCCTATGCTTTATTAAATTGTATTTATGTAGTTTTAGCCTATGCTTTATTAAATTGTATTTATGTTGTCTTATCCTATGCTTTATTAAATTGTATTTATGTTGTTTTATCCTATGCTTTATTAAATTGTATTTATGTTGTTTTATCCTATGCTTTATAAATTGTATTTATGTTGTTTTATCCTATGCTTTATTAAATTGTATTTATGTTGTTTTGTCCGATGCTTTATTAAATTGTATTTATGTTGTTTTATCCTATGCTTTATTAAATTTTATTTATGTTGTTTTATCCTATGCTTTATTAAATTGTATTTATGTTGTTTTATCCTATGCTTTATAAATTGTATTTATGTTGTTTTATCCTATGCTTTATTAAATTGTATTTATGTTGTTTTGTCCGATGCTTTATAAAATTGTATTTATGTTGTTTTAACCTATGCTTTATTAAATTTTATTCATGTTGTTTTATCCTATGCTTTATTAAATTGTATTTATGTTGTTTTATCCTATGCTTTATTAAATTGTATTTATGTTGTTTATCCTATGTTTCATTAAATTGTATTTATGTTGTTTTATCCTATGCTTTATTAAATTGTATTTATGTTGTTTTGTCCGATGCTTTATTAAATTGTATTTACGGTGTTTTATCCTATGCTTTATTAAATTTTATTTATGTTGTTTTATCCTATGCTTTATTAAATTTTATTTATGTTGTTTTATCCTATGCTTTATTAAATTTTATTTATGTTGTTTTATCCTATGCTTTATAAATTGTATTTATGTTGTTTTATCCTATGCTTTATTAAATTGTATTTATGTTGTTTTGTCCGATGCTTTATAAAATTGTATTTATGTTGTTTTAAACTATGCTTTATTAAATTGTATTTATGTTGTTTTAACCTATGCTTTATTAAATTTTATTCATGTTGTTTTATCCTATGCTTTATTAAATTGTATTCATGTTGTTTTATCTTATGCTTTACTAAATTATATTCATGTTGTTTTATCTAATGCTTTATTAAATTGTATTTATGTTGTTTTAAACTATGCTTTATTAAATTGTATTTCTGTGGTTTTATCCTATGCTTTATTAAATTGTATTTATGTTGTTTTAAACTATGCTTTATTAAATTGTACTTATGTTGTTTTAAACTATGCTTTATTAAATTGTATTTATGTTGTTTTGTCCGATGCTTTATTAAATTGTATTTATGTTGTTTTAACCTATGCTTTATTAAATTGAATATATGTTGTTTTATCCTATGCTTTATTAAATTGTATTTATGTTGTTTTAACCTATGCTTTATTAAATTGTATTTATGTTGTTTTATCCTATGCTTTATAAAATTGTATTTATGTTGTTTTAACCTATGCTTTATTAAATTGTATTTATGTTGTTTTATCCTATGCTTTATTTAATTGTATTTACGTTGTTTTAACATATGCTTTATTAAATTGTATTTATGTTGTTTTATCCTATGCTTTATTAAATTGTATTTATGTTGTTTTATCCTATGCTTTATTAAATTGTATTTATTTTGTTTTATCCTATGCTTTATTAAATTGTATTTATGTTGTTTTAACGTATGCTTTATTAAATTGTATTTATGTTGTTTTATCCTATGCTTTATTAAATTTTATTTATGTTGTTTTATCCTATGCTTTATTAAATTGTATTTATGTTGTTTTATCCTATGCTTTATTAAATTGTATTTATGTTGTTTTAACCTATGCTTTATTTAATTGTATTTATGTTGTTTTAACGTATGCTTTATTAAATTGTATTTATGTTGTTTTATCCTATGCTTTATTAAATTGTATTTATGTTGTTTTATCCTATGCTTTATTAAATTGTATTTATGTAGTTTTAGCCTATGCTTTATTAAATTGTATTTATGTTGTCTTATCCTATGCTTTATTAAATTGTATTTATGTTGTTTTATCCTATGCTTTATTAAATTGTATTTATGTTGTTTTATCCTATGCTTTATAAATTGTATTTATGTTGTTTTATCCTATGCTTTATTAAATTGTATTTATGTTGTTTTGTCCGATGCTTTATTAAATTGTATTTATGTTGTTTTATCCTATGCTTTATTAAATTTTATTTATGTTGTTTTATCCTATGCTTTATTAAATTGTATTTATGTTGTTTTATCCTATGCTTTATAAATTGTATTTATGTTGTTTTATCCTATGCTTTATTAAATTGTATTTATGTTGTTTTGTCCGATGCTTTATAAAATTGTATTTATGTTGTTTTAACCTATGCTTTATTAAATTTTATTCATGTTGTTTTATCCTATGCTTTATTAAATTGTATTTATGTTGTTTTATCCTATGCTTTATTAAATTGTATTTATGTTGTTTATCCTATGTTTCATTAAATTGTATTTATGTTGTTTTATCCTATGCTTTATTAAATTGTATTTATGTTGTTTTGTCCGATGCTTTATTAAATTGTATTTACGGTGTTTTATCCTATGCTTTATTAAATTTTATTTATGTTGTTTTATCCTATGCTTTATTAAATTGAATTTATGTTGTTTTATCCTATGCTTTATTAAATTGTATTTATGTTGTTTTATCCTATGCGTTATAAAATTGTATTTATGTTGTTTTAACCTATGCTTTATTAAATTGTATTTATGTTGTTTTATCCTATGCTTTATAAAATTGTATTTATGTTGTTTTAACCTATGCTTTATTAAATTGTATTTATGTTGTTTTATCCTATGCTTTATTTAATTGTATTTATGATGTTTTCACGTATGCTTTATTAAATTGCATTTATGTTGTTTTATCCTATGCTTTATTAAATTGTATTTATGTTGTTTTATCCTATGCTTTATTAAATTTTATTTATGTTGTTTTATCCTATGCTTTATTAAATTGTATTTATGTTGTTTTATCCTATGCTTTATAAATTGTATTTATGTTGTTTTATCCTATGCTTTATTAAATTGTATTTATGTTGTTTTGTCCGATGCTTTATAAAATTGTATTTATGTTGTTTTAACCTATGCTTTATTAAATTTTATTCATGTTGTTTTATCCTATGCTTTATTAAATTGTATTTATGTTGTTTTATCCTATGCTTTATTAAATTGTATTTATGTTGTTTATCCTATGTTTCATTAAATTGTATTTATGTTGTTTTATCCTATGCTTTATTAAATTGTATTTATGTTGTTTTGTCCGTTGCTTTATTAAATTGTATTTATGTTGTTTTAACCTATGCTTTATTAAATTTTATTTATGTTGTTTTATCCTATGCTTTATAAATTGTATTTATGTTGTTTTATCATATGCTTTATTAAATTGTATTTATGTTGTTTTGTCCGATGCTTTAATAAATTGTATTTATGTTGTTTTAACCTATGCTTTATTAAATTTTATTTATGTTGTTTTATCCTATGCTTTATTAAATTGTATTTATGTTGTTTTATCCTATGCTTTATTAAATTGTATTTATGTTGTTTTATCCTATGCTTTATTAAATTGTGTTTATGTTGTTTTAACCTATGCTTTATTTAATTGTATTTATGTTGTTTTAACGTATGCTTTTTTAAATTGTATTTATGTTGTTTTATCCTATGCTTTATTAAATTGTATTTATGTTGTTTTAACCTATGCTTTATTAAATTTTATTTATGTTGTTTTATCCTATGCTTTATTAAATTGTATTTATGTTGTTTTATCCTATGCTTTATAAATTGTATTTATGTTGTTTTATCCTATGCTTTATTAAATTGTATTTATGTTGTTTTGTCCGATGCTTTATTAAATTGTATTTATGTTGTTTTATCCTATGCTTTATTAAATTGTATTTATGTTGTTTTATCCTATGCTTTATTAAATTGTATTTACGTTGTTTTATCCTATGCTTTATTAAATTTTATTTATGTTGTTTTATCCTATGCTTTATTAAATTTTATTTATGTTGTTTTATCCTATGCTTTATTAAATTGTATTTATGTTGTTTTATCCTATGCTTTATTAAATTGAATATATGTTGTTTTATCCTATGCTTTATTAAATTGTATTTATGTTGTTTTAACTTATGCTTTATTAAATTGTATTTATGTTGTTTTATCCTATGCTTTATAAAATTGTATTTATGTTGTTTTAACCTATGCTTTATTAAATTGTATTTATGTTGTTTTATCCTATGCTTTATTTAATTGTATTTACGTTGTTTTAACGTATGCTTTATTAAATTGTATTTATGTTGTTTCATCCTATGCTTTTTTAAATTGTATTTATGTTGTTTTATCCTATGCTTTATTAAATTGTATTTATTTTGTTTTATCCTATGCTTTATTAAATTGTATTTATGCTGTTTTAACGTATGCTTTATTAAATTGTATTTATGTTGTTTTATCCTATGCTTTATTAAATTTTATTTATGTTGTTTTATCCTGTGCTTTATTAAATTGTATTTATGTTGTTTTATCCTATGCTTTATTAAATTTTATTTATGTTGTTTTATCCTATGCTTTATTAAATTTTATTTATGTTGTTTTATCCTGTGCTTTATTAAATAGTATTTATGTTGTTTTATCCTATGCTTTATTAAATTGAATTTATGTTGTTTTATCCTATGCTTTATTAAATTGTATTTATGTTGTTTTAACCTATGCTTTATTAAATTGTATTTATGTTGTTTTATCCTATGCTTTATAAAATTGTATTTATGTTGTTTTAACCTATGCTTTATTAAATTGTATTTATGTTGTTTTATCCTATGCTTTATTAAATTGTATTCATGTTGTTTTATCATATGCTTTACTAAATTATATTCATGTTGTTTTATCTAATGCTTTATTAAATTGTATTTATGTTGTTTTAAACTATGCTTTATTAAATTGTATTTCTGTGGTTTTATCCTATGCTTTATTAAATTGTATTTATGTTGTTTTAAACTATGCTTTATTAAATTGTATTTATGTTGTTTTAAACTATGCTTTATTAAATTGTATTTATGTTGTTTTGTCCGATGCTTTATTAAATTGTATTTATGTTGTTTTAACCTATGCTTTATTAAATTGAATATATGTTGTTTTATCCTATGCTTTATTAAATTGTATTTATGTTGTTTTAACCTATGCTTTATTAAATTGTATTTATGTTGTTTTATCCTATGCTTTATAAAATTGTATTTATGTTGTTTTAACCTATGCTTTATTAAATTGTATTTATGTTGTTTTATCCTATGCTTTATTAAATTGTATTTATGTTGTTTTATCCTATGCTTTATTAAATTGTATTTATTTTTTTTTATCCTATGCTTTATTAAATTGTATTTATGTTGTTTTAACGTATGCTTTATTAAATTGTATTTATGTTGTTTTATCCTATGCTTTATTAAATTGAATATATGTTGTTTTATCCTATGCTTTATTAAATTGTATTTATGTTGTTTTAACTTATGCTTTATTAAATTGTATTTATGTTGTTTTATCCTATGCTTTATAAAATTGTATTTATGTTGTTTTAACCTATGCTTTATTAAATTGTATTTATGTTGTTTTATCCTATGCTTTATTTAATTGTATTTACGTTGTTTTAACGTATGCTTTATTAAATTGTATTTATGTTGTTTTATCCTATGCTTTATTAAATTGTATTTACGTTGTTTTATCCTATGCTTTATTAAATTTTATTTATGTTGTTTTATCCTATGCTTTATTAAATTTTATTTATGTTGTTTTATCCTATGCTTTATTAAATTGTATTTATGTTGTTTTATCCTATGCTTTATTAAATTGAATATATGTTGTTTTATCCTATGCTTTATTAAATTGTATTTATGTTGTTTTAACTTATGCTTTATTAAATTGTATTTATGTTGTTTTATCCTATGCTTTATAAAATTGTATTTATGTTGTTTTAACCTATGCTTTATTAAATTGTATTTATGTTGTTTTATCCTATGCTTTATTTAATTGTATTTACGTTGTTTTAACGTATGCTTTATTAAATTGTATTTATGTTGTTTTATCCTATGCTTTATTAAATTGTATTTATGTTGTTTTATCCTATGCTTTATTAAATTGTATTTATTTTATTTTATCCTATGCTTTATTAAATTGTATTTATGTTGTTTTAACGTATGCTTTATTAAATTGTATTTATGTTGTTTTATCCTATGCTTTATTAAATTTTATTTATGTTGTTTTATCCTATGCTTTATTAAATTGTATTTATCTTGTTTTATCCTATGCTTTATTAAATTGTATTTATGTTGTTTTAACCTATGCTTTATTTAATTGTATTTATGATGTTTTAACGTATGCTTTATTAAATTGTATTTATGTTGTTTTATCCTATGCTTTATTAAATTGTATTTATGTTGTTTTATCCTATGCTTTATTAAATTGTATTTATGTAGTTTTAGCCTATGCTTTATTAAATTGTATTTATGTTGTCTTATCCTATGCTTTATTAAATTGTATTTATGTTGTTTTATCCTATGCTTTATTAAATTGTATTTATGTTGTTTTATCCTATGCTTTATAAATTGTATTTATGTTGTTTTATCCTATGCTTTATTAAATTGAATATATGTTGTTTTATCCTATGCTTTATTAAATTGTATTTATGTTGTTTTAACTTATGCTTTATTAAATTGTATTTATGTTGTTTTATCCTATGCTTTATAAAATTGTATTTATGTTGTTTTAACCTATGCTTTATTAAATTGTATTTATGTTGTTTTATCCTATGCTTTATTTAATTGTATTTACGTTGTTTTAACGTATGCTTTATTAAATTGTATTTATGTTGTTTTATCCTATGCTTTATTAAATTGTATTTATGTTGTTTTATCCTATGCTTTATTAAATTGTATTTATTTTATTTTATCCTATGCTTTATTAAATTGTATTTATGTTGTTTTAACGTATGCTTTATTAAATTGTATTTATGTTGTTTTATCCTATGCTTTATTAAATTTTATTTATGTTGTTTTATCCTATGCTTTATTAAATTGTATTTATCTTGTTTTATCCTATGCTTTATTAAATTGTATTTATGTTGTTTTAACCTATGCTTTATTTAATTGTATTTATGATGTTTTAACGTATGCTTTATTAAATTGTATTTATGTTGTTTTATCCTATGCTTTATTAAATTGTATTTATGTTGTTTTATCCTATGCTTTATTAAATTGTATTTATGTAGTTTTAGCCTATGCTTTATTAAATTGTATTTATGTTGTCTTATCCTATGCTTTATTAAATTGTATTTATGTTGTTTTATCCTATGCTTTATTAAATTGTATTTATGTTGTTTTATCCTATGCTTTATAAATTGTATTTATGTTGTTTTATCCTATGCTTTATTAAATTGTATTTATGTTGTTTTGTCCGATGCTTTATTAAATTGTATTTATGTTGTTTTAACCTATGCTTTATTAAATTTTATTTATGTTGTTTTATCCTATGCTTTATTAAATTGTATTTATGTTGTTTTATCCTATGCTTTATAAATTGTATTTATGTTGTTTTATCCTATGCTTTATTAAATTGTATTTATGTTGTTTTATCCTATGCTTTATAAATTGTATTTATGTTGTTTTATCCTATGCTTTATTAAATTGTATTTATGTTGTTTTGTCCGATGCTTTATAAAATTGTATTTATGTTGTTTTAAACTATGCTTTATTAAATTGTATTTATGTTGTTTTAACCTATGCTTTATTAAATTTTATTCATGTTGTTTTATCCTATGCTTTATTAAATTGTATTCATGTTGTTTTATCTTATGCTTTACTAAATTATATTCATGTTGTTTTATCTAATGCTTTATTAAATTGTATTTATGTTGTTTTAAACTATGCTTTATTAAATTGTATTTCTGTGGTTTTATCCTATGCTTTATTAAATTGTATTTATGTTGTTTTAAACTATGCTTTATTAAATTGTACTTATGTTGTTTTAAACTATGCTTTATTAAATTGTATTTATGTTGTTTTGTCCGATGCTTTATTAAATTGTATTTATGTTGTTTTAACCTATGCTTTATTAAATTGAATATATGTTGTTTTATCCTATGCTTTATTAAATTGTATTTATGTTGTTTTAACCTATGCTTTATTAAATTGTATTTATGTTGTTTTATCCTATGCTTTATAAAATTGTATTTATGTTGTTTTAACCTATGCTTTATTAAATTGTATTTATGTTGTTTTATCCTATGCTTTATTTAATTGTATTTACGTTGTTTTAACATATGCTTTATTAAATTGTATTTATGTTGTTTTATCCTATGCTTTATTAAATTGTATTTATGTTGTTTTATCCTATGCTTTATTAAATTGTATTTATTTTGTTTTATCCTATGCTTTATTAAATTGTATTTATGTTGTTTTAACGTATGCTTTATTAAATTGTATTTATGTTGTTTTATCCTATGCTTTATTAAATTT
The DNA here is from genome assembly GCF_046119375.1 of Phyllobates terribilis. Lineage (NCBI taxonomy): Eukaryota > Metazoa > Chordata > Amphibia > Anura > Dendrobatidae > Phyllobates > Phyllobates terribilis. The sequence continues at coordinate 307,363,267 of NW_027362765.1, read as the reverse complement.
TATTTATGTTGTTTTATCCTATGCTTTATTAAATTGTATTTATGTTGTTTTATCCTATGCTTTATTAAATTGTATTTATGTTGTTTTAACCTATGCTTTATTTAATTGTATTTATGTTGTTTTAACGTATGCTTTATTAAATTGTATTTATGTTGTTTTATCCTATGCTTTATTAAATTGTATTTATGTTGTTTTATCCTATGCTTTATTAAATTGTATTTATGTAGTTTTAGCCTATGCTTTATTAAATTGTATTTATGTTGTCTTATCCTATGCTTTATTAAATTGTATTTATGTTGTTTTATCCTATGCTTTATTAAATTGTATTTATGTTGTTTTATCCTATGCTTTATAAATTGTATTTATGTTGTTTTATCCTATGCTTTATTAAATTGTATTTATGTTGTTTTGTCCGATGCTTTATTAAATTGTATTTATGTTGTTTTATCCTATGCTTTATTAAATTTTATTTATGTTGTTTTATCCTATGCTTTATTAAATTGTATTTATGTTGTTTTATCCTATGCTTTATAAATTGTATTTATGTTGTTTTATCCTATGCTTTATTAAATTGTATTTATGTTGTTTTGTCCGATGCTTTATAAAATTGTATTTATGTTGTTTTAACCTATGCTTTATTAAATTTTATTCATGTTGTTTTATCCTATGCTTTATTAAATTGTATTTATGTTGTTTTATCCTATGCTTTATTAAATTGTATTTATGTTGTTTATCCTATGTTTCATTAAATTGTATTTATGTTGTTTTATCCTATGCTTTATTAAATTGTATTTATGTTGTTTTGTCCGATGCTTTATTAAATTGTATTTACGGTGTTTTATCCTATGCTTTATTAAATTTTATTTATGTTGTTTTATCCTATGCTTTATTAAATTTTATTTATGTTGTTTTATCCTATGCTTTATTAAATTTTATTTATGTTGTTTTATCCTATGCTTTATAAATTGTATTTATGTTGTTTTATCCTATGCTTTATTAAATTGTATTTATGTTGTTTTGTCCGATGCTTTATAAAATTGTATTTATGTTGTTTTAAACTATGCTTTATTAAATTGTATTTATGTTGTTTTAACCTATGCTTTATTAAATTTTATTCATGTTGTTTTATCCTATGCTTTATTAAATTGTATTCATGTTGTTTTATCTTATGCTTTACTAAATTATATTCATGTTGTTTTATCTAATGCTTTATTAAATTGTATTTATGTTGTTTTAAACTATGCTTTATTAAATTGTATTTCTGTGGTTTTATCCTATGCTTTATTAAATTGTATTTATGTTGTTTTAAACTATGCTTTATTAAATTGTACTTATGTTGTTTTAAACTATGCTTTATTAAATTGTATTTATGTTGTTTTGTCCGATGCTTTATTAAATTGTATTTATGTTGTTTTAACCTATGCTTTATTAAATTGAATATATGTTGTTTTATCCTATGCTTTATTAAATTGTATTTATGTTGTTTTAACCTATGCTTTATTAAATTGTATTTATGTTGTTTTATCCTATGCTTTATAAAATTGTATTTATGTTGTTTTAACCTATGCTTTATTAAATTGTATTTATGTTGTTTTATCCTATGCTTTATTTAATTGTATTTACGTTGTTTTAACATATGCTTTATTAAATTGTATTTATGTTGTTTTATCCTATGCTTTATTAAATTGTATTTATGTTGTTTTATCCTATGCTTTATTAAATTGTATTTATTTTGTTTTATCCTATGCTTTATTAAATTGTATTTATGTTGTTTTAACGTATGCTTTATTAAATTGTATTTATGTTGTTTTATCCTATGCTTTATTAAATTTTATTTATGTTGTTTTATCCTATGCTTTATTAAATTGTATTTATGTTGTTTTATCCTATGCTTTATTAAATTGTATTTATGTTGTTTTAACCTATGCTTTATTTAATTGTATTTATGTTGTTTTAACGTATGCTTTATTAAATTGTATTTATGTTGTTTTATCCTATGCTTTATTAAATTGTATTTATGTTGTTTTATCCTATGCTTTATTAAATTGTATTTATGTAGTTTTAGCCTATGCTTTATTAAATTGTATTTATGTTGTCTTATCCTATGCTTTATTAAATTGTATTTATGTTGTTTTATCCTATGCTTTATTAAATTGTATTTATGTTGTTTTATCCTATGCTTTATAAATTGTATTTATGTTGTTTTATCCTATGCTTTATTAAATTGTATTTATGTTGTTTTGTCCGATGCTTTATTAAATTGTATTTATGTTGTTTTATCCTATGCTTTATTAAATTTTATTTATGTTGTTTTATCCTATGCTTTATTAAATTGTATTTATGTTGTTTTATCCTATGCTTTATAAATTGTATTTATGTTGTTTTATCCTATGCTTTATTAAATTGTATTTATGTTGTTTTGTCCGATGCTTTATAAAATTGTATTTATGTTGTTTTAACCTATGCTTTATTAAATTTTATTCATGTTGTTTTATCCTATGCTTTATTAAATTGTATTTATGTTGTTTTATCCTATGCTTTATTAAATTGTATTTATGTTGTTTATCCTATGTTTCATTAAATTGTATTTATGTTGTTTTATCCTATGCTTTATTAAATTGTATTTATGTTGTTTTGTCCGATGCTTTATTAAATTGTATTTACGGTGTTTTATCCTATGCTTTATTAAATTTTATTTATGTTGTTTTATCCTATGCTTTATTAAATTGAATTTATGTTGTTTTATCCTATGCTTTATTAAATTGTATTTATGTTGTTTTATCCTATGCGTTATAAAATTGTATTTATGTTGTTTTAACCTATGCTTTATTAAATTGTATTTATGTTGTTTTATCCTATGCTTTATAAAATTGTATTTATGTTGTTTTAACCTATGCTTTATTAAATTGTATTTATGTTGTTTTATCCTATGCTTTATTTAATTGTATTTATGATGTTTTCACGTATGCTTTATTAAATTGCATTTATGTTGTTTTATCCTATGCTTTATTAAATTGTATTTATGTTGTTTTATCCTATGCTTTATTAAATTTTATTTATGTTGTTTTATCCTATGCTTTATTAAATTGTATTTATGTTGTTTTATCCTATGCTTTATAAATTGTATTTATGTTGTTTTATCCTATGCTTTATTAAATTGTATTTATGTTGTTTTGTCCGATGCTTTATAAAATTGTATTTATGTTGTTTTAACCTATGCTTTATTAAATTTTATTCATGTTGTTTTATCCTATGCTTTATTAAATTGTATTTATGTTGTTTTATCCTATGCTTTATTAAATTGTATTTATGTTGTTTATCCTATGTTTCATTAAATTGTATTTATGTTGTTTTATCCTATGCTTTATTAAATTGTATTTATGTTGTTTTGTCCGTTGCTTTATTAAATTGTATTTATGTTGTTTTAACCTATGCTTTATTAAATTTTATTTATGTTGTTTTATCCTATGCTTTATAAATTGTATTTATGTTGTTTTATCATATGCTTTATTAAATTGTATTTATGTTGTTTTGTCCGATGCTTTAATAAATTGTATTTATGTTGTTTTAACCTATGCTTTATTAAATTTTATTTATGTTGTTTTATCCTATGCTTTATTAAATTGTATTTATGTTGTTTTATCCTATGCTTTATTAAATTGTATTTATGTTGTTTTAACCTATGCTTTATTAAATTGTATTTAATTTGTTTTATCCTATGCTTTATTAAATTGTATTTATGTAGTTTTAGCCTATGCTTTATGAAATTGTATTTATGTTATTTTATCCTATGCTTTATTAAATTGTATTTATGTTGTTTTAACCTATGCTTTATTAAATTGTATTTATGTTGTTTTATCCTATGCTTTATTAAATTGTATTTATGTTGTTTTATCCTATGCTTTATTAAATTGAATTTATGTTGTTTTATCCTATGCTTTATTAAATTGTATTTAATTTGTTTTATCCTATGCTTTATTAAATTGTATTTATGTAGTTTTAGCCTATGCTTTATTAAATTGTATTTATGTTGTTTTATCCTATGCTTTATTAAATTGTATTCATGTTGTTTTATCTTATGCTTTACTAAATTATATTCATGTTGTTTTATCTTATGCTTTATTAAATTGTATTTATGTTGTTTTAACATATGCTTTATTAAATTGTATTTATGTTGTTTTGTCCTATGCTTTATTAAATTGTATTTATGTTGTTTTAACCTATGCTTTATTAAATTTTATTTATGTTGTTTTATCCTATGCTTTATTAATTTGTATTTATGTTGTTTTATCCTATGCTTTATTAAATTGTATTTATGTTGTTTTATCCTATGCTTTATTAAATTGTATTTATGTTGTTTTATCCTATGCTTTATTAAATTGTATTTATGTTGTTTTATCCTATGCTTTAATAAATTTTATTTATGTTGTTTTATCCTATGCTTTATTAAATTGTATTTATGTTGTTTTATCCTATGCTTTATTAAATTTTATTTATTTTGTTTTATCCTATGCTTTATTAAATTTTATTTATGTTGTTTTATCCTGTGCTTTATTAAATAGTATTTATGTTGTTTTATCCTATGCTTTATTAAATTGAATTTATGTTGTTTTATCCTATGCTTTATTAAATTGTATTTATGTTGTTTTAACCTATGCTTTATTAAATTGTATTTATGTTGTTTTATCCTATGCTTTATTAAATTGTATTTATGTTGTTTTGTCCGATGCTTTATTAAATTGTATTTATGTTGTTTTATCCTATGCTTTATTAAATTTTATTTATGTTGTTTTATCCTATGCTTTATTAAATTGTATTTATGTTGTTTTATCCTATGCTTTATAAATTGTATTTATGTTGTTTTATCCTATGCTTTATTAAATTGTATTTATGTTGTTTTGTCCGATGCTTTATAAAATTGTATTTATGTTGTTTTAACCTATGCTTTATTAAATTTTATTCATGTTGTTTTATCCTATGCTTTATTAAATTGTATTTATGTTGTTTTATCCTATGCTTTATTAAATTGTATTTATGTTGTTTATCCTATGTTTCATTAAATTGTATTTATGTTGTTTTATCCTATGCTTTATTAAATTGTATTTATGTTGTTTTGTCCGATGCTTTATTAAATTGTATTTACGGTGTTTTATCCTATGCTTTATTAAATTTTATTTATGTTGTTTTATCCTATGCTTTATTAAATTTTATTTATGTTGTTTTATCCTATGCTTTATTAAATTTTATTTATGTTGTTTTATCCTGTGCTTTATTAAATTGTATTTATGTTGTTTTATCCTATGCTTTATTAAATTGAATTTATGTTGTTTTATCCTATGCTTTATTAAATTGTATTTATGTTGTTTTATCCTATGCGTTATAAAATTGTATTTATGTTGTTTTAACCTATGCTTTATTAAATTGTATTTATGTTGTTTTATCCTATGCTTTATAAAATTGTATTTATGTTGTTTTAACCTATGCTTTATTAAATTGTATTTATGTTGTTTTATCCTATGCTTTATTTAATTGTATTTATGATGTTTTCACGTATGCTTTATTAAATTGCATTTATGTTGTTTTATCCTATGCTTTATTAAATTGTATTTATGTTGTTTTATCCTATGCTTTATTAAATTTTATTTATGTTGTTTTATCCTATGCTTTATTAAATTGTATTTATGTTGTTTTATCCTATGCTTTATAAATTGTATTTATGTTGTTTTATCCTATGCTTTATTAAATTGTATTTATGTTGTTTTGTCCGATGCTTTATAAAATTGTATTTATGTTGTTTTAACCTATGCTTTATTAAATTTTATTCATGTTGTTTTATCCTATGCTTTATTAAATTGTATTTATGTTGTTTTATCCTATGCTTTATTAAATTGTATTTATGTTGTTTATCCTATGTTTCATTAAATTGTATTTATGTTGTTTTATCCTATGCTTTATTAAATTGTATTTATGTTGTTTTGTCCGTTGCTTTATTAAATTGTATTTATGTTGTTTTAACCTATGCTTTATTAAATTTTATTTATGTTGTTTTATCCTATGCTTTATAAATTGTATTTATGTTGTTTTATCATATGCTTTATTAAATTGTATTTATGTTGTTTTGTCCGATGCTTTAATAAATTGTATTTATGTTGTTTTAACCTATGCTTTATTAAATTTTATTTATGTTGTTTTATCCTATGCTTTATTAAATTGTATTTATGTTGTTTTATCCTATGCTTTATTAAATTGTATTTATGTTGTTTTAACCTATGCTTTATTAAATTGTATTTAATTTGTTTTATCCTATGCTTTATTAAATTGTATTTATGTAGTTTTAGCCTATGCTTTATGAAATTGTATTTATGTTATTTTATCCTATGCTTTATTAAATTGTATTTATGTTGTTTTAACCTATGCTTTATTAAATTGTATTTATGTTGTTTTATCCTATGCTTTATTAAATTGTATTTATGTTGTTTTATCCTATGCTTTATTAAATTGAATTTATGTTGTTTTATCCTATGCTTTATTAAATTGTATTTAATTTGTTTTATCCTATGCTTTATTAAATTGTATTTATGTAGTTTTAGCCTATGCTTTATTAAATTGTATTTATGTTGTTTTATCCTATGCTTTATTAAATTGTATTCATGTTGTTTTATCTTATGCTTTACTAAATTATATTCATGTTGTTTTATCTTATGCTTTATTAAATTGTATTTATGTTGTTTTAACATATGCTTTATTAAATTGTATTTATGTTGTTTTGTCCTATGCTTTATTAAATTGTATTTATGTTGTTTTAACCTATGCTTTATTAAATTTTATTTATGTTGTTTTATCCTATGCTTTATTAATTTGTATTTATGTTGTTTTATCCTATGCTTTATTAAATTGTATTTATGTTGTTTTATCCTATGCTTTATTAAATTGTATTTATGTTGTTTTATCCTATGCTTTATTAAATTGTATTTATGTTGTTTTATCCTATGCTTTATTAAATTTTATTTATGTTGTTTTATCCTATGCTTTATTAAATTGTATTTATGTTGTTTTATCCTATGCTTTATTAAATTTTATTTATTTTGTTTTATCCTATGCTTTATTAAATTTTATTTATGTTGTTTTATCCTGTGCTTTATTAAATAGTATTTATGTTGTTTTATCCTATGCTTTATTAAATTGAATTTATGTTGTTTTATCCTATGCTTTATTAAATTGTATTTATGTTGTTTTAACCTATGCTTTATTAAATTGTATTTATGTTGTTTTATCCTATGCTTTATAAAATTGTATTTATGTTGTTTTAACCTATGCTTTATTAAATTGTATTTATGTTGTTTTATCCTATGCTTTATTTAATTGTATTTATGTTGTTTTAACGTATGCTTTATTAAATTGTATTTATGTTGTTTTATACTGTGCTTTATTAAATTGTATTTATGTTGTTTTATCCTATGCTTTATTAAATTGTATTTATGTTGTTTTATCCTATGCTTTATTAAATTGTATTTATGTTGTTTTATCCTGTGCTTTATTAAATTGTATTTATGTGGTTTTATCCTATGCTTTATTAAAAAGTATTTATGTTGTTTTATCCTATGCTTTTTTAAATTGTATTTATGTTGTTTTATCCTATGCTTTATTAAATTGTATTTATGTTGTTTTAACCTATGCTTTATTAAATTTTATTTATGTTGTTTTATCCTATGCTTTATTAAATTGTATTTATGTTGTTTTATCCTATGCTTTATTAAATTGTATTTATGTTGTTTTATCCTATGCTTTATTAAATTTTATTTATGTTGTTTTATCCTATGCTTTATTAAATTGTATTTATGTTGTTTTATCCTATGCTTTATTAAATTTTATTTATGTTGTTTTATCCTATGCTTTATTAAATTTTATTTATGTTGTTTTATCCTGTGCTTTATTAAATAGTATTTATGTTGTTTTATCCTATGCTTTATTAAATTGAATTTATGTTGTTTTATCCTATGCTTTATTAAATTGTATTTATGTTGTTTTAACCTATGCTTTATTAAATTGTATTTATGTTATTTTATCCTATGCTTTATAAAATTGTATTTATGTTGTTTTAACCTATGCTTTATTAAATTGTATTTATGTTGTTTTATCCTATGCTTTATTTTATTGTATTTATGTTGTTTTAACGTATGCTTTATTAAATTGTATTTATGTTGTTTTATCCTGTGCTTTATTAAATTGTATTTATGTTGTTTTATCCTATGCTTTATTAAATTGTATTTATGTTGTTTTATCCTATGCTTTATTAAATTGTATTTATGTTGTTTTATCCTGTGCTTTATTAAATTGTATTTATGTGGTTTTATCCTATGCTTTATTAAAAAGTATTTATGTTGTTTTATCCTATGCTTTTTTAAATTGTATTTATGTTGTTTTATCCTATGCTTTATTAAATTGTATTTATGTTGTTTTAACCTATGCTTTATTAAATTTTATTTATGTTGTTTTATCCTATGCTTTATTAAATTGTATTTATGTTGTTTTATCCTATGCTTTATAAATTGTATTTATGTTGTTTTATCCTATGCTTTATTAAATTTTTTTCATGTTGTTTTATCCTATGCTTTATTAAATTGTATTTATGTTGTTTTATCCTATGCTTTATTAAATTGTATTTATGTTGTCTATCCTATGTTTCATTAAATTGTATTTATGTTGTTTTATCCTGTGCTTTATTAAATTGTATTTATGTTGTTTTATCCTATGCTTTATTAAATTGAATTTATGTTGTTTTATCCTATGCTTTATTAAATTGTATTTATGTTGTTTTATCCTATGCGTTACAAAATTGTATTTATGTTGTTTTAACCTATGCTTTATTAAATTGTATTTATGTTGTTTTATCCTATGCTTTATAAAATTGTATTTATGTTGTTTTAACCTATGCTTTATTAAATTGTATTTATGTTGTTTTATCCTATGCTTTATTTAATTGTATTTATGATGTTTTAACGTATGCTTTATTAAATTGCATTTATGTTGTTTTATCCTATGCTTTATTAAATTGTATTTATGTTGTTTTATCCTATGCTTTATTAAATTGCATTTATGTTGTTTTATCCTATGCTTTATAAATTGTATTTATGTTGTTTTATCCTATGCTTTATTAAATTGTATTTATGTTGTTTTGTCCGATGCTTTATTAAATTGTATTTATGTTGTTTTAACCTATGCTTTATTAAATTTTATTTATGTTGTTTTATCCTATGCTTTATTAAATTGTATTTATGTTGTTTTATCCTATGCTTTATAAATTGTATTTATGTTGTTTTATCCTATGCTTTATTAAATTGTATTTATGTTGTTTTGTCCGATGCTTTATAAAATTGTATTTATGTTGTTTTAACCTATGCTTTATTAAATTTTATTCATGTTGTTTTATCCTATGCTTTATTAAATTGTATTTATGTTGTTTTATCCTATGCTTTATTAAATTGTATTTATGTTGTTTTAACCTATGCTTTATTAAATTTTATTTATGTTGTTTTATCCTATGCTTTATTAAATTGTATTTATGTTGTTTTATCCTATGCTTTATAAATTGTATTTATGTTGTTTTATCATATGCTTTATTAAATTGTATTTATGTTGTTTTGTCCGATGCTTTAATAAATTGTATTTATGTTGTTTTAACCTATGCTTTATTAAATTTTATTTATGTTGTTTTATCCTATGCTTTATTAAATTGTATTTATGTTGTTTTATCCTATGCTTTATTAAATTGTATTTATGTTGTTTTAACCTATGCTTTATTAAATTGTATTTAATTTGTTTTATCCTATGCTTTATTAAATTGTATTTATGTAGTTTTAGCCTATGCTTTATGAAATTGTATTTATGTTATTTTATCCTATGCTTTATTAAATTGTATTTATGTTGTTTTAACCTATGCTTTATTAAATTGTATTTATGTTGTTTTATCCTATGATTTATTAAATTGTATTTATGTTGTTTTAACCTATGCTTTATTAAATTGTATTCATGTTGTTTTATCTTATGCTTTATTAAATTGTATTTATGTTGTTTTATCCTATGCTTTATTAAATTGTATTTATGTTGTTTTATCCTATGCTTTATTAAATTGAATTTATGTTGTTTTATCCTATGCTTTATTAAATTGTATTTAATTTGTTTTATCCTATGCTTTATTAAATTGTATTTATGTAGTTTTAGCCTATGCTTTATTAAATTGTATTTATGTTGTTTTATCCTATGCTTTATTAAATTGTATTCATGTTGTTTTATCTTATGCTTTACTAAATTATATTCATGTTGTTTTATCTTATGCTTTATTAAATTGTATTTATGTTGTTTTAACATATGCTTTATTAAATTGTATTTATGTTGTTTTGTCCTATGCTTTATTAAATTGTATTTATGTTGTTTTAACCTATGCTTTATTAAATTTTATTTATGTTGTTTTATCCTATGCTTTATTAATTTGTATTTATGTTGTTTTATCCTATGCTTTATTAAATTGTATTTATGTTGTTTTATCCTATGCTTTATTAAATTGTATTTATGTTGTTTTATCCTATGCTTTATTAAATTGTATTTATGTTGTTTTATCCTATGCTTTATTAAATTTTATTTATGTTGTTTTATCCTATGCTTTATTAAATTGTATTTATGTTGTTTTATCCTATGCTTTATTAAATTTTATTTATTTTGTTTTATCCTATGCTTTATTAAATTTTATTTATGTTGTTTTATCCTGTGCTTTATTAAATAGTATTTATGTTATTTTATCCTATGCTTTATTAAATTGAATTTATGTTGTTTTATCCTATGCTTTATTAAATTGTATTTATGTTGTTTTAACCTATGCTTTATTAAATTGTATTTATGTTGTTTTATCCTATGCTTTATAAAATTGTATTTATGTTGTTTTAACCTATGCTTTATTAAATTGTATTTATGTTGTTTTATCCTATGCTTTATTTAATTGTATTTATGTTGTTTTAACGTATGCTTTATTAAATTGTATTTATGTTGTTTTATACTGTGCTTTATTAAATTGTATTTATGTTGTTTTATCCTATGCTTTATTAAATTGTATTTATGTTGTTTTATCCTATGCTTTATTAAATTGTATTTATGTTGTTTTATCCTGTGCTTTATTAAATTGTATTTATGTGGTTTTATCCTATGCTTTATTAAAAAGTATTTATGTTGTTTTATCCTATGCTTTTTTAAATTGTATTTATGTTGTTTTATCCTATGCTTTATTAAATTGTATTTATGTTGTTTTAACCTATGCTTTATTAAATTTTATTTATGTTGTTTTATCCTATGCTTTATTAAATTGTATTTATGTTGTTTTATCCTATGCTTTATTAAATTGTATTTATGTTGTTTTATCCTATGCTTTATTAAATTTTATTTATGTTGTTTTATCCTATGCTTTATTAAATTGTATTTATGTTGTTTTATCCTATGCTTTATTAAATTTTATTTATGTTGTTTTATCCTATGCTTTATTAAATTTTATTTATGTTGTTTTATCCTGTGCTTTATTAAATAGTATTTATGTTGTTTTATCCTATGCTTTATTAAATTGAATTTATGTTGTTTTATCCCATGCTTTATTAAATTGTATTTATGTTGTTTTAACCTATGCTTTATTAAATTGTATTTATGTTATTTTATCCTATGCTTTATAAAATTGTATTTATGTTGTTTTAACCTATGCTTTATTAAATTGTATTTATGTTGTTTTATCCTATGCTTTATTTTATTGTATTTATGTTGTTTTAACGTATGCTTTATTAAATTGTATTTATGTTGTTTTATCCTGTGCTTTATTAAATTGTATTTATGTTGTTTTATCCTATGCTTTATTAAATTGTATTTATGTTGTTTTATCCTATGCTTTATTAAATTGTATTTATGTTGTTTTATCCTGTGCTTTATTAAATTGTATTTATGTGGTTTTATCCTATGCTTTATTAAAAAGTATTTATGTTGTTTTATCCTATGCTTTTTTAAATTGTATTTATGTTGTTTTATCCTATGCTTTATTAAATTGTATTTATGTTGTTTTAACCTATGCTTTATTAAATTTTATTTATGTTGTTTTATCCTATGCTTTATTAAATTGTATTTATGTTGTTTTATCCTATGCTTTATAAATTGTATTTATGTTGTTTTATCCTATGCTTTATTAAATTGTATTTATGTTGTTTTGTCCGATGCTTTATTAAATTGTATTTATGTTTTTTTATCCTATGCTTTATTAAATTTTATTTATGTTGTTTTATCCTATGCTTTATTAAATTGTATTTACGTTGTTTTATCCTATGCTTTATTAAATTTTATTTATGTTGTTTTATCCTATGCTTTATTAAATTTTATTTATGTTGTTTTATCCTATGCTTTATTAAATTGTATTTATGTTGTTTTATCCTATGCTTTATTAAATTGAATATATGTTGTTTTATCCTATGCTTTATTAAATTGTATTTATGTTGTTTTAACCTATGCTTTATTAAATTGTATTTATGTTGTTTTATCCTATGCTTTATTAAATTGTATTTATGTTGTTTTGTCCGATGCTTTATAAAATTGTATTTATGTTGTTTTAACCTATGCTTTATTAAATTTTTTTCATGTTGTTTTATCCTATGCTTTATTAAATTGTATTTATGTTGTTTTATCCTATGCTTTATTAAATTGTATTTATGTTGTTTATCCTATGTTTCATTAAATTGTATTTATGTTGTTTTATCCTATGCTTTATTAAATTGTATTTATGTTGTTTTGTCCGATGCTTTATTAAATTGTATTTACGTTGTTTTATCCTATGCTTTATTAAATTTTATTTATGTTGTTTTATCCTATGCTTTATTAAATTTTATTTATGTTGTTTTATCCTATGCTTTATTAAATTTTATTTATGTTGTTTTATCCTGTGCTTTATTAAATTGTATTTATGTTGTTTTATCCTATGCTTTATTAAATTGAATTTATGTTGTTTTATCCTATGCTTTATTAAATTGTATTTATGTTGTTTTATCCTGTGCTTTATTAAATTGTATTTATGTTGTTTTATCCTATGCTTTATTAAATTGAATTTATGTTGTTTTATCCTATGCTTTATTAAATTGTATTTATGTTGTTTTATCCTATGCGTTATAAAATTGTATTTATGTTGTTTTAACCTATGCTTTATTAAATTGTATTTATGTTGTTTTATCCTATGCTTTATAAAATTGTATTTATGTTGTTTTAACCTATGCTTTATTAAATTGTATTTATGTTGTTTTATCCTATGCTTTATTTAATTGTATTTATGATGTTTTAACGTATGCTTTATTAAATTGCATTTATGTTGTTTTATCCTATGCTTTATTAAATTGTATTTATGTTGTTTTATCCTATGCTTTATTAAATTGTATTTATGTTGTTTTATCCTATGCTTTATAAATTGTATTTATGTTGTTTTATCCTATGCTTTATTAAATTGTATTTATGTTGTTTTGTCCGATGCTTTATTAAATTGTATTTATGTTGTTTTAACCTATGCTTTATTAAATTTTATTTATGTTGTTTTATCCTATGCTTTATTAAATTGTATTTATGTTGTTTTATCCTATGCTTTATAAATTGTATTTATGTTGTTTTATCCTATGCTTTATTAAATTGTATTTATGTTGTTTTGTCCGATGCTTTATAAAATTGTATTTATGTTGTTTTAACCTATGCTTTATTAAATGTTATTCATGTTGTTTTATCCTATGCTTTATTAAATTGTATTTATGTTGTTTTATCCTATGCTTTATTAAATTGTATTTATGTTGTTTTAACCTATGCTTTATTAAATTTTATTTATGTTGTTTTATCCTATGCTTTATTAAATTGTATTTATGTTGTTTTATCCTATGCTTTATAAATTGTATTTATGTTGTTTTATCATATGCTTTATTAAATTGTATTTATGTTGTTTTGTCCGATGCTTTAATAAATTGTATTTATGTTGTTTTAACCTATGCTTTATTAAATTTTATTTATGTTGTTTTATCCTATGCTTTATTAAATTGTATTTATGTTGTTTTATCCTATGCTTTATTAAATTGTATTTATGTTGTTTTAACCTATGCTTTATTAAATTGTATTTAATTTGTTTTATCCTATGCTTTATTAAATTGTATTTATGTAGTTTTAGCCTATGCTTTATGAAATTGTATTTATGTTATTTTATCCTATGCTTTATTAAATTGTATTTATGTTGTTTTAACCTATGCTTTATTAAATTGTATTTATGTTGTTTTATCCTATGATTTATTAAATTGTATTATGTTGTTTTAACCTATGCTTTATTAAATTGTATTCATGTTGTTTTATCTTATGCTTTATTAAATTGTATTTATGTTGTTTTATCCTATGCTTTATTAAATTGTATTTATGTAGTTTTATCCTATGCTTTATTAAATTGAATTTATGTTGTTTTATCCTATGCTTTATTAAATTGTATTTAATTTGTTTTATCCTATGCTTTATTAAATTGTATTTATGTAGTTTTAGCCTATGCTTTATTAAATTGTATTTATGTTGTTTTATCCTATGCTTTATTAAATTGTATTCATGTTGTTTTATCTTATTCTTTACTAAATTATATTCATGTTGTTTTATCTTATGCTTTATTAAATTGTATTTATGTTGTTTTAACATATGCTTTATTAAATTGTATTTATGTTGTTTTGTCCTATGCTTTATTAAATTGTATTTATGTTGTTTTAACCTATGCTTTATTAAATTTTATTTATGTTGTTTTATCCTATGCTTTATTAATTTGTATTTATGTTGTTTTATCCTATGCTTTATTAAATTTTATTTATTTTGTTTTATCCTATGCTTTATTAAATTTTATTTATGTTGTTTTATCCTGTGCTTTATTAAATAGTATTTATGTTGTTTTATCCTATGCTTTATTAAATTGAATTTATGTTGTTTTATCCTATGCTTTATTAAATTGTATTTATGTTGTTTTAACCTATGCTTTATTAAATTGTATTTATGTTGTTTTATCCTATGCTTTATAAAATTGTATTTATGTTGTTTTAACCTATGCTTTATTAAATTGTATTTATGTTGTTTTATCCTATGCTTTATTTAATTGTATTTATGTTGTTTTAACGTATGCTTTATTAAATTGTATTTATGTTGTTTTATCCTGTGCTTTATTAAATTGTATTTATGTTGTTTTATCCTATGCTTTATTAAATTGTATTTATGTTGTTTTAACCTATGCTTTATTAAATTTTATTTATGTTGTTTTATCCTATGCTTTATTAAATTGTATTTATGTTGTTTTATCCTATGCTTTATTAAATTGTATTTATGTTGTTTTATCCTATGCTTTATTAAATTTTATTTATGTTGTTTTATCCTATGCTTTATTAAATTGTATTTATGTTGTTTTATCCTATGCTTTATTAAATTTTATTTATGTTGTTTTATCCTATGCTTTATTAAATTTTATTTATGTTGTTTTATCCTGTGCTTTATTAAATAGTATTTATGTTGTTTTATCCTATGCTTTATTAAATTGAATTTATGTTGTTTTATCCTATGCTTTATTAAATTGTATTTATGTTGTTTTAACCTATGCTTTATTAAATTGTATTTATGTTATTTTATCCTATGCTTTATAAAATTGTATTTATGTTGTTTTAACCTATGCTTTATTAAATTGTATTTATGTTGTTTTATCCTATGCTTTATTTTATTGTATTTATGTTGTTTTAACGTATGCTTTATTAAATTGTATTTATGTTGTTTTATCCTGTGCTTTATTAAATTGTATTTATGTTGTTTTATCCTATGCTTTATTAAATTGTATTTATGTTGTTTTATCCTATGCTTTATTAAATTGTATTTATGTTGTTTTATCCTGTGCTTTATTAAATTGTATTTATGTGGTTTTATCCTATGCTTTATTAAAAAGTATTTATGTTGTTTTATCCTATGCTTTTTTAAATTGTATTTATGTTGTTTTATCCTATGCTTTATTAAATTGTATTTATGTTGTTTTAACCTATGCTTTATTAAATTTTATTTATGTTGTTTTATCCTATGCTTTATTAAATTGTATTTATGTTGTTTTATCCTATGCTTTATAAATTGTATTTATGTTGTTTTATCCTATGCTTTATTAAATTGTATTTATGTTGTTTTGTCCGATGCTTTATTAAATTGTATTTATGTTGTTTTATCCTATGCTTTATTAAATTTTATTTATGTTGTTTTATCCTATGCTTTATTAAATTGTATTTACGTTGTTTTATCCTATGCTTTATTAAATTTTATTTATGTTGTTTTATCCTATGCTTTATTAAATTTTATTTATGTTGTTTTATCCTATGCTTTATTAAATTGTATTTATGTTGTTTTATCCTATGCTTTATTAAATTGAATATATGTTGTTTTATCCTATGCTTTATTAAATTGTATTTATGTTGTTTTAACCTATGCTTTATTAAATTGTATTTATGTTGTTTTATCCTATGCTTTATTAAATTGTATTTATGTTGTTTTATCCTATGCTTTATTAAATTGTATTTATGTTGTTTTATCCTATGCTTTATTAAATTTTATTTATGTTGTTTTATCCTATGCTTTATTAAATTGTATTTATGTTGTTTTATCCTATGCTTTATTAAATTTTATTTATGTTGTTTTATCCTATGCTTTATTAAATTTTATTTATGTTGTTTTATCCTGTGCTTTATTAAATAGCATTTATGTTGTTTTATCCTATGCTTTATTAAAATGAATTTATGTTGTTTTATCCTATGCTTTATTAAATTGTATTTATGTTGTTTTAACCTATGCTTTATTAAATTGTATTTATGTTGTTTTATCCTATGCTTTATAAAATTGTATTTATGTTGTTTTAACCTATGCTTTATTAAATTGTATTTATGTTGTTTTATCCTATGCTTTATTAAATTGTATTCATGTTGTTTTATCATATGCTTTACTAAATTATATTCATGTTGTTTTATCTAATGCTTTATTAAATTGTATTTATGTTGTTTTAAACTATGCTTTATTAAATTGTATTTCTGTGGTTTTATCCTATGCTTTATTAAATTGTATTTATGTTGTTTTAAACTATGCTTTATTAAATTGTATTTATGTTGTTTTAAACTATGCTTTATTAAATTGTATTTATGTTGTTTTGTCCGATGCTTTATTAAATTGTATTTATGTTGTTTTAACCTATGCTTTATTAAATTGAATATATGTTGTTTTATCCTATGCTTTATTAAATTGTATTTATGTTGTTTTAACCTATGCTTTATTAAATTGTATTTATGTTGTTTTATCCTATGCTTTATAAAATTGTATTTATGTTGTTTTATCCTATGCTTTATTAAATTTTATTTATGTTGTTTTATCCTATGCTTTATTAAATTGTATTTATGTTGTTTTATCCTATGCTTTATTAAATTGTATTTATGTTGTTTTAACCTATGCTTTATTTAATTGTATTTATGTTGTTTTAACGTATGCTTTTTTAAATTGTATTTATGTTGTTTTATCCTATGCTTTATTAAATTGTATTTATGTTGTTTTAACCTATGCTTTATTAAATTTTATTTATGTTGTTTTATCCTATGCTTTATTAAATTGTATTTATGTTGTTTTATCCTATGCTTTATAAATTGTATTTATGTTGTTTTATCCTATGCTTTATTAAATTGTATTTATGTTGTTTTGTCCGATGCTTTATTAAATTGTATTTATGTTGTTTTGTCCGATGCTTTATAAAATTGTATTTATGTTGTTTTAACCTATGCTTTATTAAATTTTTTTCATGTTGTTTTATCCTATGCTTTATTAAATTGTATTTATGTTGTTTTATCCTATGCTTTATTAAATTGTATTTATGTTGTTTATCCTATGTTTCATTAAATTGTATTTATGTTGTTTTATCCTATGCTTTATTAAATTGTATTTATGTTGTTTTGTCCGATGCTTTATTAAATTGTATTTACGTTGTTTTATCCTATGCTTTATTAAATTTTATTTATGTTGTTTTATCCTATGCTTTATTAAATTTTATTTATGTTGTTTTATCCTATGCTTTATTAAATTTTATTTATGTTGTTTTATCCTGTGCTTTATTAAATTGTATTTATGTTGTTTTATCCTATGCTTTATTAAATTGAATTTATGTTGTTTTATCCTATGCTTTATTAAATTGTATTTATGTTGTTTTATCCTGTGCTTTATTAAATTGTATTTATGTTGTTTTATCCTATGCTTTATTAAATTGAATTTATGTTGTTTTATCCTATGCTTTATTAAATTGTATTTATGTTGTTTTATCCTATGCGTTATAAAATTGTATTTATGTTGTTTTAACCTATGCTTTATTAAATTGTATTTATGTTGTTTTATCCTATGCTTTATAAAATTGTATTTATGTTGTTTTAACCTATGCTTTATTAAATTGTATTTATGTTGTTTTATCCTATGCTTTATTTAATTGTATTTATGATGTTTTAACGTATGCTTTATTAAATTGCATTTATGTTGTTTTATCCTATGCTTTATTAAATTGTATTTATGTTGTTTTATCCTATGCTTTATTAAATTGTATTTATGTTGTTTTATCCTATGCTTTATAAATTGTATTTATGTTGTTTTATCCTATGCTTTATTAAATTGTATTTATGTTGTTTTGTCCGATGCTTTATTAAATTGTATTTATGTTGTTTTAACCTATGCTTTATTAAATTTTATTTATGTTGTTTTATCCTATGCTTTATTAAATTGTATTTATGTTGTTTTATCCTATGCTTTATAAATTGTATTTATGTTGTTTTATCCTATGCTTTATTAAATTGTATTTATGTTGTTTTGTCCGATGCTTTATAAAATTGTATTTATGTTGTTTTAACCTATGCTTTATTAAATGTTATTCATGTTGTTTTATCCTATGCTTTATTAAATTGTATTTATGTTGTTTTATCCTATGCTTTATTAAATTGTATTTATGTTGTTTTAACCTATGCTTTATTAAATTTTATTTATGTTGTTTTATCCTATGCTTTATTAAATTGTATTTATGTTGTTTTATCCTATGCTTTATAAATTGTATTTATGTTGTTTTATCATATGCTTTATTAAATTGTATTTATGTTGTTTTGTCCGATGCTTTAATAAATTGTATTTATGTTGTTTTAACCTATGCTTTATTAAATTTTATTTATGTTGTTTTATCCTATGCTTTATTAAATTGTATTTATGTTGTTTTATCCTATGCTTTATTAAATTGTATTTATGTTGTTTTAACCTATGCTTTATTAAATTGTATTTAATTTGTTTTATCCTATGCTTTATTAAATTGTATTTATGTAGTTTTAGCCTATGCTTTATGAAATTGTATTTATGTTATTTTATCCTATGCTTTATTAAATTGTATTTATGTTGTTTTAACCTATGCTTTATTAAATTGTATTTATGTTGTTTTATCCTATGATTTATTAAATTGTATTATGTTGTTTTAACCTATGCTTTATTAAATTGTATTCATGTTGTTTTATCTTATGCTTTATTAAATTGTATTTATGTTGTTTTATCCTATGCTTTATTAAATTGTATTTATGTAGTTTTATCCTATGCTTTATTAAATTGAATTTATGTTGTTTTATCCTATGCTTTATTAAATTGTATTTAATTTGTTTTATCCTATGCTTTATTAAATTGTATTTATGTAGTTTTAGCCTATGCTTTATTAAATTGTATTTATGTTGTTTTATCCTATGCTTTATTAAATTGTATTCATGTTGTTTTATCTTATTCTTTACTAAATTATATTCATGTTGTTTTATCTTATGCTTTATTAAATTGTATTTATGTTGTTTTAACATATGCTTTATTAAATTGTATTTATGTTGTTTTGTCCTATGCTTTATTAAATTGTATTTATGTTGTTTTAACCTATGCTTTATTAAATTTTATTTATGTTGTTTTATCCTATGCTTTATTAATTTGTATTTATGTTGTTTTATCCTATGCTTTATTAAATTGTATTTATGTTGTTTTATCCTATGCTTTATTAAATTGTATTTATGTTGTTTTATCCTATGCTTTATTAAATTGTATTTATGTTGTTTTATCCTATGCTTTATTAAATTTTATTTATGTTGTTTTATCCTATGCTTTATTAAATTGTATTTATGTTGTTTTATCCTATGCTTTATTAAATTTTATTTATTTTGTTTTATCCTATGCTTTATTAAATTTTATTTATGTTGTTTTATCCTGTGCTTTATTAAATAGTATTTATGTTGTTTTATCCTATGCTTTATTAAATTGAATTTATGTTGTTTTATCCTATGCTTTATTAAATTGTATTTATGTTGTTTTAACCTATGCTTTATTAAATTGTATTTATGTTGTTTTATCCTATGCTTTATAAAATTGTATTTATGTTGTTTTAACCTATGCTTTATTAAATTGTATTTATGTTGTTTTATCCTATGCTTTATTTAATTGTATTTATGTTGTTTTAACGTATGCTTTATTAAATTGTATTTATGTTGTTTTATCCTGTGCTTTATTAAATTGTATTTATGTTGTTTTATCCTATGCTTTATTAAATTGTATTTATGTTGTTTTAACCTATGCTTTATTAAATTTTATTTATGTTGTTTTATCCTATGCTTTATTAAATTGTATTTATGTTGTTTTATCCTATGCTTTATTAAATTGTATTTATGTTGTTTTATCCTATGCTTTATTAAATTTTATTTATGTTGTTTTATCCTATGCTTTATTAAATTGTATTTATGTTGTTTTATCCTATGCTTTATTAAATTTTATTTATGTTGTTTTATCCTATGCTTTATTAAATTTTATTTATGTTGTTTTATCCTGTGCTTTATTAAATAGTATTTATGTTGTTTTATCCTATGCTTTATTAAATTGAATTTATGTTGTTTTATCCTATGCTTTATTAAATTGTATTTATGTTGTTTTAACCTATGCTTTATTAAATTGTATTTATGTTATTTTATCCTATGCTTTATAAAATTGTATTTATGTTGTTTTAACCTATGCTTTATTAAATTGTATTTATGTTGTTTTATCCTATGCTTTATTTTATTGTATTTATGTTGTTTTAACGTATGCTTTATTAAATTGTATTTATGTTGTTTTATCCTGTGCTTTATTAAATTGTATTTATGTTGTTTTATCCTATGCTTTATTAAATTGTATTTATGTTGTTTTATCCTATGCTTTATTAAATTGTATTTATGTTGTTTTATCCTGTGCTTTATTAAATTGTATTTATGTGGTTTTATCCTATGCTTTATTAAAAAGTATTTATGTTGTTTTATCCTATGCTTTTTTAAATTGTATTTATGTTGTTTTATCCTATGCTTTATTAAATTGTATTTATGTTGTTTTAACCTATGCTTTATTAAATTTTATTTATGTTGTTTTATCCTATGCTTTATTAAATTGTATTTATGTTGTTTTATCCTATGCTTTATAAATTGTATTTATGTTGTTTTATCCTATGCTTTATTAAATTGTATTTATGTTGTTTTGTCCGATGCTTTATTAAATTGTATTTATGTTGTTTTATCCTATGCTTTATTAAATTTTATTTATGTTGTTTTATCCTATGCTTTATTAAATTGTATTTACGTTGTTTTATCCTATGCTTTATTAAATTTTATTTATGTTGTTTTATCCTATGCTTTATTAAATTTTATTTATGTTGTTTTATCCTATGCTTTATTAAATTGTATTTATGTTGTTTTATCCTATGCTTTATTAAATTGAATATATGTTGTTTTATCCTATGCTTTATTAAATTGTATTTATGTTGTTTTAACCTATGCTTTATTAAATTGTATTTATGTTGTTTTATCCTATGCTTTATTAAATTGTATTTATGTTGTTTTATCCTATGCTTTATTAAATTGTATTTATGTTGTTTTATCCTATGCTTTATTAAATTTTATTTATGTTGTTTTATCCTATGCTTTATTAAATTGTATTTATGTTGTTTTATCCTATGCTTTATTAAATTTTATTTATGTTGTTTTATCCTATGCTTTATTAAATTTTATTTATGTTGTTTTATCCTGTGCTTTATTAAATAGCATTTATGTTGTTTTATCCTATGCTTTATTAAAATGAATTTATGTTGTTTTATCCTATGCTTTATTAAATTGTATTTATGTTGTTTTAACCTATGCTTTATTAAATTGTATTTATGTTGTTTTATCCTATGCTTTATAAAATTGTATTTATGTTGTTTTAACCTATGCTTTATTAAATTGTATTTATGTTGTTTTATCCTATGCTTTATTAAATTGTATTCATGTTGTTTTATCATATGCTTTACTAAATTATATTCATGTTGTTTTATCTAATGCTTTATTAAATTGTATTTATGTTGTTTTAAACTATGCTTTATTAAATTGTATTTCTGTGGTTTTATCCTATGCTTTATTAAATTGTATTTATGTTGTTTTAAACTATGCTTTATTAAATTGTATTTATGTTGTTTTAAACTATGCTTTATTAAATTGTATTTATGTTGTTTTGTCCGATGCTTTATTAAATTGTATTTATGTTGTTTTAACCTATGCTTTATTAAATTGAATATATGTTGTTTTATCCTATGCTTTATTAAATTGTATTTATGTTGTTTTAACCTATGCTTTATTAAATTGTATTTATGTTGTTTTATCCTATGCTTTATAAAATTGTATTTATGTTGTTTTATCCTATGCTTTATTAAATTTTATTTATGTTGTTTTATCCTATGCTTTATTAAATTGTATTTATGTTGTTTTATCCTATGCTTTATTAAATTGTATTTATGTTGTTTTAACCTATGCTTTATTTAATTGTATTTATGTTGTTTTAACGTATGCTTTTTTAAATTGTATTTATGTTGTTTTATCCTATGCTTTATTAAATTGTATTTATGTTGTTTTAACCTATGCTTTATTAAATTTTATTTATGTTGTTTTATCCTATGCTTTATTAAATTGTATTTATGTTGTTTTATCCTATGCTTTATAAATTGTATTTATGTTGTTTTATCCTATGCTTTATTAAATTGTATTTATGTTGTTTTGTCCGATGCTTTATTAAATTGTATTTATGTTGTTTTATCCTATGCTTTATTAAATTGTATTTATGTTGTTTTATCCTATGCTTTATTAAATTGTATTTACGTTGTTTTATCCTATGCTTTATTAAATTTTATTTATGTTGTTTTATCCTATGCTTTATTAAATTTTATTTATGTTGTTTTATCCTATGCTTTATTAAATTGTATTTATGTTGTTTTATCCTATGCTTTATTAAATTGAATATATGTTGTTTTATCCTATGCTTTATTAAATTGTATTTATGTTGTTTTAACTTATGCTTTATTAAATTGTATTTATGTTGTTTTATCCTATGCTTTATAAAATTGTATTTATGTTGTTTTAACCTATGCTTTATTAAATTGTATTTATGTTGTTTTATCCTATGCTTTATTTAATTGTATTTACGTTGTTTTAACGTATGCTTTATTAAATTGTATTTATGTTGTTTTATCCTATGCTTTATTAAATTGTATTTATGTTGTTTTATCCTATGCTTTATTAAATTGTATTTATTTTGTTTTATCCTATGCTTTATTAAATTGTATTTATGCTGTTTTAACGTATGCTTTATTAAATTGTATTTATGTTGTTTTATCCTATGCTTTATTAAATTTTATTTATGTTGTTTTATCCTATGCTTTATTAAATTGTATTTATGTTGTTTTATCCTATGCTTTATTAAATTTTATTTATGTTGTTTTATCCTATGCTTTATTAAATTTTATTTATGTTGTTTTATCCTGTGCTTTATTAAATAGTATTTATGTTGTTTTATCCTATGCTTTATTAAATTGAATTTATGTTGTTTTATCCTATGCTTTATTAAATTGTATTTATGTTGTTTTAACCTATGCTTTATTAAATTGTATTTATGTTGTTTTATCCTATGCTTTATAAAATTGTATTTATGTTGTTTTAACCTATGCTTTATTAAATTGTATTTATGTTGTTTTATCCTATGCTTTATTAAATTGTATTCATGTTGTTTTATCATATGCTTTACTAAATTATATTCATGTTGTTTTATCTAATGCTTTATTAAATTGTATTTATGTTGTTTTAAACTATGCTTTATTAAATTGTATTTCTGTGGTTTTATCCTATGCTTTATTAAATTGTATTTATGTTGTTTTAAACTATGCTTTATTAAATTGTATTTATGTTGTTTTATCCTATGCTTTATTAAATTGTATTTATGTTGTTTTATCCTGTGCTTTATTAAATTGTATTTATGTGGTTTTATCCTATGCTTTATTAAAAAGTATTTATGTTGTTTTATCCTATGCTTTTTTAAATTGTATTTATGTTGTTTTATCCTATGCTTTATTAAATTGTATTTATGTTGTTTTAACCTATGCTTTATTAAATTTTATTTATGTTGTTTTATCCTATGCTTTATTAAATTGTATTTATGTTGTTTTATCCTATGCTTTATTAAATTGTATTTATGTTGTTTTATCCTATGCTTTATTAAATTTTATTTATGTTGTTTTATCCTATGCTTTATTAAATTGTATTTATGTTGTTTTATCCTATGCTTTATTAAATTTTATTTATGTTGTTTTATCCTATGCTTTATTAAATTTTATTTATGTTGTTTTATCCTGTGCTTTATTAAATAGTATTTATGTTGTTTTATCCTATGCTTTATTAAATTGAATTTATGTTGTTTTATCCTATGCTTTATTAAATTGTATTTATGTTGTTTTAACCTATGCTTTATTAAATTGTATTTATGTTATTTTATCCTATGCTTTATAAAATTGTATTTATGTTGTTTTAACCTATGCTTTATTAAATTGTATTTATGTTGTTTTATCCTATGCTTTATTTTATTGTATTTATGTTGTTTTAACGTATGCTTTATTAAATTGTATTTATGTTGTTTTATCCTGTGCTTTATTAAATTGTATTTATGTTGTTTTATCCTATGCTTTATTAAATTGTATTTATGTTGTTTTATCCTATGCTTTATTAAATTGTATTTATGTTGTTTTATCCTGTGCTTTATTAAATTGTATTTATGTGGTTTTATCCTATGCTTTATTAAAAAGTATTTATGTTGTTTTATCCTATGCTTTTTTAAATTGTATTTATGTTGTTTTATCCTATGCTTTATTAAATTGTATTTATGTTGTTTTAACCTATGCTTTATTAAATTTTATTTATGTTGTTTTATCCTATGCTTTATTAAATTGTATTTATGTTGTTTTATCCTATGCTTTATAAATTGTATTTATGTTGTTTTATCCTATGCTTTATTAAATTGTATTTATGTTGTTTTGTCCGATGCTTTATTAAATTGTATTTATGTTTTTTTATCCTATGCTTTATTAAATTTTATTTATGTTGTTTTATCCTATGCTTTATTAAATTGTATTTACGTTGTTTTATCCTATGCTTTATTAAATTTTATTTATGTTGTTTTATCCTATGCTTTATTAAATTTTATTTATGTTGTTTTATCCTATGCTTTATTAAATTGTATTTATGTTGTTTTATCCTATGCTTTATTAAATTGAATATATGTTGTTTTATCCTATGCTTTATTAAATTGTATTTATGTTGTTTTAACCTATGCTTTATTAAATTGTATTTATGTTGTTTTATCCTATGCTTTATTAAATTGTATTTATGTTGTTTTGTCCGATGCTTTATAAAATTGTATTTATGTTGTTTTAACCTATGCTTTATTAAATTTTTTTCATGTTGTTTTATCCTATGCTTTATTAAATTGTATTTATGTTGTTTTATCCTATGCTTTATTAAATTGTATTTATGTTGTTTATCCTATGTTTCATTAAATTGTATTTATGTTGTTTTATCCTATGCTTTATTAAATTGTATTTATGTTGTTTTGTCCGATGCTTTATTAAATTGTATTTACGTTGTTTTATCCTATGCTTTATTAAATTTTATTTATGTTGTTTTATCCTATGCTTTATTAAATTTTATTTATGTTGTTTTATCCTATGCTTTATTAAATTTTATTTATGTTGTTTTATCCTGTGCTTTATTAAATTGTATTTATGTTGTTTTATCCTATGCTTTATTAAATTGAATTTATGTTGTTTTATCCTATGCTTTATTAAATTGTATTTATGTTGTTTTATCCTATGCGTTATAAAATTGTATTTATGTTGTTTTAACCTATGCTTTATTAAATTGTATTTATGTTGTTTTATCCTATGCTTTATAAAATTGTATTTATGTTGTTTTAACCTATGCTTTATTAAATTGTATTTATGTTGTTTTATCCTATGCTTTATTTAATTGTATTTATGATGTTTTAACGTATGCTTTATTAAATTGCATTTATGTTGTTTTATCCTATGCTTTATTAAATTGTATTTATGTTGTTTTATCCTATGCTTTATTAAATTGTATTTATGTTGTTTTATCCTATGCTTTATAAATTGTATTTATGTTGTTTTATCCTATGCTTTATTAAATTGTATTTATGTTGTTTTGTCCGATGCTTTATTAAATTGTATTTATGTTGTTTTAACCTATGCTTTATTAAATTTTATTTATGTTGTTTTATCCTATGCTTTATTAAATTGTATTTATGTTGTTTTATCCTATGCTTTATAAATTGTATTTATGTTGTTTTATCCTATGCTTTATTAAATTGTATTTATGTTGTTTTGTCCGATGCTTTATAAAATTGTATTTATGTTGTTTTAACCTATGCTTTATTAAATTTTATTCATGTTGTTTTATCCTATGCTTTATTAAATTGTATTTATGTTGTTTTATCCTATGCTTTATTAAATTGTATTTATGTTGTTTTAACCTATGCTTT
The DNA here is from genome assembly GCF_046119375.1 of Phyllobates terribilis. NCBI lineage: Eukaryota > Metazoa > Chordata > Amphibia > Anura > Dendrobatidae > Phyllobates > Phyllobates terribilis. The sequence goes on along the minus strand of NW_027362765.1, from coordinate 307,336,279 downwards.
ATTAAATTTTATTTATGTTGTTTTATCCTATGCTTTATTAAATTGTATTTATGTTGTTTTATCCTATGCTTTATAAATTGTATTTATGTTGTTTTATCATATGCTTTATTAAATTGTATTTATGTTGTTTTGTCCGATGCTTTAATAAATTGTATTTATGTTGTTTTAACCTATGCTTTATTAAATTTTATTTATGTTGTTTTATCCTATGCTTTATTAAATTGTATTTATGTTGTTTTATCCTATGCTTTATTAAATTGTATTTATGTTGTTTTAACCTATGCTTTATTAAATTGTATTTAATTTGTTTTATCCTATGCTTTATTAAATTGTATTTATGTAGTTTTAGCCTATGCTTTATGAAATTGTATTTATGTTATTTTATCCTATGCTTTATTAAATTGTATTTATGTTGTTTTAACCTATGCTTTATTAAATTGTATTTATGTTGTTTTATCCTATGATTTATTAAATTGTATTTATGTTGTTTTAACCTATGCTTTATTAAATTGTATTCATGTTGTTTTATCTTATGCTTTATTAAATTGTATTTATGTTGTTTTATCCTATGCTTTATTAAATTGTATTTATGTTGTTTTATCCTATGCTTTATTAAATTGAATTTATGTTGTTTTATCCTATGCTTTATTAAATTGTATTTAATTTGTTTTATCCTATGCTTTATTAAATTGTATTTATGTAGTTTTAGCCTATGCTTTATTAAATTGTATTTATGTTGTTTTATCCTATGCTTTATTAAATTGTATTCATGTTGTTTTATCTTATTCTTTACTAAATTATATTCATGTTGTTTTATCTTATGCTTTATTAAATTGTATTTATGTTGTTTTAACATATGCTTTATTAAATTGTATTTATGTTGTTTTGTCCTATGCTTTATTAAATTGTATTTATGTTGTTTTAACCTATGCTTTATTAAATTTTATTTATGTTGTTTTATCCTATGCTTTATTAATTTGTATTTATGTTGTTTTATCCTATGCTTTATTAAATTGTATTTATGTTGTTTTATCCTATGCTTTATTAAATTGTATTTATGTTGTTTTATCCTATGCTTTATTAAATTGTATTTATGTTGTTTTATCCTATGCTTTATTAAATTTTATTTATGTTGTTTTATCCTATGCTTTATTAAATTGTATTTATGTTGTTTTATCCTATGCTTTATTAAATTTTATTTATTTTGTTTTATCCTATGCTTTATTAAATTTTATTTATGTTGTTTTATCCTGTGCTTTATTAAATAGTATTTATGTTGTTTTATCCTATGCTTTATTAAATTGAATTTATGTTGTTTTATCCTATGCTTTATTAAATTGTATTTATGTTGTTTTAACCTATGCTTTATTAAATTGTATTTATGTTGTTTTATCCTATGCTTTATAAAATTGTATTTATGTTGTTTTAACCTATGCTTTATTAAATTGTATTTATGTTGTTTTATCCTATGCTTTATTTAATTGTATTTATGTTGTTTTAACGTATGCTTTATTAAATTGTATTTATGTTGTTTTAACCTATGCTTTATTAAATTTTATTTATGTTGTTTTATCCTATGCTTTATTAAATTGTATTTATGTTGTTTTATCCTATGCTTTATTAAATTGTATTTATGTTGTTTTATCCTATGCTTTATTAAATTTTATTTATGTTGTTTTATCCTATGCTTTATTAAATTGTATTTATGTTGTTTTATCCTATGCTTTATTAAATTTTATTTATGTTGTTTTATCCTATGCTTTATTAAATTTTATTTATGTTGTTTTATCATGTGCTTTATTAAATAGTATTTATGTTGTTTTATCCTATGCTTTATTAAATTGAATTTATGTTGTTTTATCCTATGCTTTATTAAATTGTATTTATGGTGTTTTAACCTATGCTTTATTAAATTGTATTTATGTTATTTTATCCTATGCTTTATAAAATTGTATTTATGTTGTTTTAACCTATGCTTTATTAAATTGTATTTATGTTGTTTTATCCTATGCTTTATTTTATTGTATTTATGTTGTTTTAACGTATGCTTTATTAAATTGTATTTATGTTGTTTTATCCTGTGCTTTATTAAATTGTATTTATGTTGTTTTATCCTATGCTTTATTAAATTGTATTTATGTTGTTTTATCCTATGCTTTATTAAATTGTATTTATGTTGTTTTATCCTGTGCTTTATTAAATTGTATTTATGTGGTTTTATCCTATGCTTTATTAAAAAGTATTTATGTTGTTTTATCCTATGCTTTTTTAAATTGTATTTATGTTGTTTTATCCTATGCTTTATTAAATTGTATTTATGTTGTTTTAACCTATGCTTTATTAAATTTTATTTATGTTGTTTTATCCTATGCTTTATTAAATTGTATTTATGTTGTTTTATCCTATGCTTTATAAATTGTATTTATGTTGTTTTATCCTATGCTTTATTAAATTGTATTTATGTTGTTTTGTCCGATGCTTTATTAAATTGTATTTATGTTGTTTTATCCTATGCTTTATTAAATTTTATTTATGTTGTTTTATCCTATGCTTTATTAAATTGTATTTACGTTGTTTTATCCTATGCTTTATTAAATTTTATTTATGTTGTTTTATCCTATGCTTTATTAAATTTTATTTATGTTGTTTTATCCTATGCTTTATTAAATTGTATTTATGTTGTTTTATCCTATGCTTTATTAAATTGAATATATGTTGTTTTATCCTATGCTTTATTAAATTGTATTTATGTTGTTTTAACCTATGCTTTATTAAATTGTATTTATGTTGTTTTATCCTATGCTTTATTAAATTGTATTTATGTTGTTTTATCCTATGCTTTATTAAATTGTATTTATGTTGTTTTATCCTATGCTTTATTAAATTTTATTTATGTTGTTTTATCCTATGCTTTATTAAATTGTATTTATGTTGTTTTATCCTATGCTTTATTAAATTTTATTTATGTTGTTTTATCCTATGCTTTATTAAATTTTATTTATGTTGTTTTATCCTGTGCTTTATTAAATAGTATTTATGTTGTTTTATCCTATGCTTTATTAAATTGAATTTATGTTGTTTTATCCTATGCTTTATTAAATTGTATTTATGTTGTTTTAACCTATGCTTTATTAAATTGTATTTATGTTGTTTTATCCTATGCTTTATAAAATTGTATTTATGTTGTTTTAACCTATGCTTTATTAAATTGTATTTATGTTGTTTTATCCTATGCTTTATTAAATTGTATTCATGTTGTTTTATCATATGCTTTACTAAATTATATTCATGTTGTTTTATCTAATGCTTTATTAAATTGTATTTATGTTGTTTTAAACTATGCTTTATTAAATTGTATTTCTGTGGTTTTATCCTATGCTTTATTAAATTGTATTTATGTTGTTTTAAACTATGCTTTATTAAATTGTATTTATGTTGTTTTAAACTATGCTTTATTAAATTGTATTTATGTTGTTTTGTCCGATGCTTTATTAAATTGTATTTATGTTGTTTTAACCTATGCTTTATTAAATTGAATATATGTTGTTTTATCCTATGCTTTATTAAATTGTATTTATGTTGTTTTAACCTATGCTTTATTAAATTGTATTTATGTTGTTTTATCCTATGCTTTATAAAATTGTATTTATGTTGTTTTATCCTATGCTTTATTAAATTTTATTTATGTTGTTTTATCCTATGCTTTATTAAATTGTATTTATGTTGTTTTATCCTATGCTTTATTAAATTGTATTTATGTTGTTTTAACCTATGCTTTATTTAATTGTATTTATGTTGTTTTAACGTATGCTTTTTTAAATTGTATTTATGTTGTTTTATCCTATGCTTTATTAAATTGTATTTATGTTGTTTTAACCTATGCTTTATTAAATTTTATTTATGTTGTTTTATCCTATGCTTTATTAAATTGTATTTATGTTGTTTTATCCTATGCTTTATAAATTGTATTTATGTTGTTTTATCCTATGCTTTATTAAATTGTATTTATGTTGTTTTGTCCGATGCTTTATTAAATTGTATTTATGTTGTTTTATCCTATGCTTTATTAAATTGTATTTATGTTGTTTTATCCTATGCTTTATTAAATTGTATTTACGTTGTTTTATCCTATGCTTTATTAAATTTTATTTATGTTGTTTTATCCTATGCTTTATTAAATTTTATTTATGTTGTTTTATCCTATGCTTTATTAAATTGTATTTATGTTGTTTTATCCTATGCTTTATTAAATTGAATATATGTTGTTTTATCCTATGCTTTATTAAATTGTATTTATGTTGTTTTAACTTATGCTTTATTAAATTGTATTTATGTTGTTTTATCCTATGCTTTATAAAATTGTATTTATGTTGTTTTAACCTATGCTTTATTAAATTGTATTTATGTTGTTTTATCCTATGCTTTATTTAATTGTATTTACGTTGTTTTAACGTATGCTTTATTAAATTGTATTTATGTTGTTTTATCCTATGCTTTATTAAATTGTATTTATGTTGTTTTATCCTATGCTTTATTAAATTGTATTTATTTTGTTTTATCCTATGCTTTATTAAATTGTATTTATGCTGTTTTAACGTATGCTTTATTAAATTGTATTTATGTTGTTTTATCCTATGCTTTATTAAATTTTATTTATGTTGTTTTATCCTATGCTTTATTAAATTGTATTTATGTTGTTTTATCCTATGCTTTATTAAATTTTATTTATGTTGTTTTATCCTATGCTTTATTAAATTTTATTTATGTTGTTTTATCCTGTGCTTTATTAAATAGTATTTATGTTGTTTTATCCTATGCTTTATTAAATTGAATTTATGTTGTTTTATCCTATGCTTTATTAAATTGTATTTATGTTGTTTTAACCTATGCTTTATTAAATTGTATTTATGTTGTTTTATCCTATGCTTTATAAAATTGTATTTATGTTGTTTTAACCTATGCTTTAATAAATTGTATTTATGTTGTTTTATCCTATGCTTTATTAAATTGTATTCATGTTGTTTTATCATATGCTTTACTAAATTATATTCATGTTGTTTTATCTAATGCTTTATTAAATTGTATTTATGTTGTTTTAAACTATGCTTTATTAAATTGTATTTCTGTGGTTTTATCCTATGCTTTATTAAATTGTATTTATGTTGTTTTAAACTATGCTTTATTAAATTGTATTTATGTTGTTTTAAACTATGCTTTATTAAATTGTATTTATGTTGTTTTGTCCGATGCTTTATTAAATTGTATTTATGTTGTTTTAACCTATGCTTTATTAAATTGAATATATGTTGTTTTATCCTATGCTTTATTAAATTGTATTTATGTTGTTTTAACCTATGCTTTATTAAATTGTATTTATGTTGTTTTATCCTATGCTTTATAAAATTGTATTTATGTTGTTTTAACCTATGCTTTATTAAATTGTATTTATGTTGTTTTATCCTATGCTTTATTTAATTGTATTTACGTTGTTTTAACGTATGCTTTATTAAATTGTATTTATGTTGTTTTATCCTATGCTTTATTAAATTGTATTTATGTTGTTTTATCCTATGCTTTATTAAATTGTATTTATTTTTTTTTATCCTATGCTTTATTAAATTGTATTTATGTTGTTTTAACGTATGCTTTATTAAATTGTATTTATGTTGTTTTATCCTATGCTTTATTAAATTTTATTTATGTTGTTTTATCCTATGCTTTATTAAATTGTATTTATGTTGTTTTATCCTATGCTTTATTAAATTGTATTTATGTTGTTTTAACCTATGCTTCATTTAATTGTATTTATGTTGTTTTAACGTATGCTTTTTTAAATTGTATTTATGTTGTTTTATCCTATGCTTTATTAAATTGTATTTATGTTGTTTTAACCTATGCTTTATTAAATTTTATTTATGTTGTTTTATCCTATGCTTTATTAAATTGTATTTATGTTGTTTTATCCTATGCTTCATAAATTGTATTTATGTTGTTTTATCCTATGCTTTATTAAATTGTATTTATGTTGTTTTGTCCGATGCTTTATTAAATTGTATTTATGTTGTTTTATCCTATGCTTTATTAAATTGTATTTATGTTGTTTTATCCTATGCTTTATTAAATTGTATTTACGTTGTTTTATCCTATGCTTTATTAAATTTTATTTATGTTGTTTTATCCTATGCTTTATTAAATTTTATTTATGTTGTTTTATCCTATGCTTTATTAAATTGTATTTATGTTGTTTTATCCTATGCTTTATTAAATTGAATATATGTTGTTTTATCCTATGCTTTATTAAATTGTATTTATGTTGTTTTAACTTATGCTTTATTAAATTGTATTTATGTTGTTTTATCCTATGCTTTATAAAATTGTATTTATGTTGTTTTAACCTATGCTTTATTAAATTGTATTTATGTTGTTTTATCCTATGCTTTATTTAATTGTATTTACGTTGTTTTAACGTATGCTTTATTAAATTGTATTTATGTTGTTTTATCCTATGCTTTATTAAATTGTATTTATGTTGTTTTATCCTATGCTTTATTAAATTGTATTTATTTTGTTTTATCCTATGCTTTATTAAATTGTATTTATGTTGTTTTAACGTATGCTTTATTAAATTGTATTTATGTTGTTTTATCCTATGCTTTATTAAATTTTATTTATGTTGTTTTATCCTATGCTTTATTAAATTGTATTTATCTTGTTTTTCCTATGCTTTATTAAATTGTATTTATGTTGTTTTAACCTATGCTTTATTTAATTGTATTTATGATGTTTTAACGTATGCTTTATTAAATTGTATTTATGTTGTTTTATCCTATGCTTTATTAAATTGTATTTATGTTGTTTTATCCTATGCTTTATTAAATTGTATTTATGTAGTTTTAGCCTATGCTTTATTAAATTGTATTTATGTTGTCTTATCCTATGCTTTATTAAATTGTATTTATGTTGTTTTATCCTATGCTTTATTAAATTGTATTTATGTTGTTTTATCCTATGCTTTATAAATTGTATTTATGTTGTTTTATCCTATGCTTTATTAAATTGTATTTATGTTGTTTTGTCCGATGCTTTATTAAATTGTATTTATGTTGTTTTAACCTATGCTTTATTAAATTTTATTTATGTTGTTTTATCCTATGCTTTATTAAATTGTATTTATGTTGTTTTATCCTATGCTTTATAAATTGTATTTATGTTGTTTTATCCTATGCTTTATTAAATTGTATTTATGTTGTTTTATCCTATGCTTTATAAATTGTATTTATGTTGTTTTATCCTATGCTTTATTAAATTGTATTTATGTTGTTTTGTCCGATGCTTTATAAAATTGTATTTATGTTGTTTTAAACTATGCTTTATTAAATTGTATTTATGTTGTTTTAACCTATGCTTTATTAAATTTTATTCATGTTGTTTTATCCTATGCTTTATTAAATTGTATTCATGTTGTTTTATCTTATGCTTTACTAAATTATATTCATGTTGTTTTATCTAATGCTTTATTAAATTGTATTTATGTTGTTTTAAACTATGCTTTATTAAATTGTATTTCTGTGGTTTTATCCTATGCTTTATTAAATTGTATTTATGTTGTTTTAAACTATGCTTTATTAAATTGTACTTATGTTGTTTTAAACTATGCTTTATTAAATTGTATTTATGTTGTTTTGTCCGATGCTTTATTAAATTGTATTTATGTTGTTTTAACCTATGCTTTATTAAATTGAATATATGTTGTTTTATCCTATGCTTTATTAAATTGTATTTATGTTGTTTTAACCTATGCTTTATTAAATTGTATTTATGTTGTTTTATCCTATGCTTTATAAAATTGTATTTATGTTGTTTTAACCTATGCTTTATTAAATTGTATTTATGTTGTTTTATCCTATGCTTTATTAAATTGTATTTATGTTGTTTTGTCCGATGCTTTATTAAATTGTATTTATGTTGTTTTAACCTATGCTTTATTAAATTTTATTTATGTTGTTTTATCCTATGCTTTATTAAATTGTATTTATGTTGTTTTATCCTATGCTTTATAAATTGTATTTATGTTGTTTTATCCTATGCTTTATTAAATTGTATTTATGTTGTTTTGTCCGATGCTTTATAAAATTGTATTTATGTTGTTTTAACCTATGCTTTATTAAATTTTATTTATGTTGTTTTATCCTATGCTTTATTAAATTGTATGTATGTTGTTTTATCCTATGCTTTATTAAATTGTATTTATGTTGTTTATCCTATGTTTCATTAAATTGTATTTATGTTGTTTTATCCTATGCTTTATTAAATTGTATTTATGTTGTTTTGTCCTATGCTTTATTAAATTGTATTTATGTTGTTTTATCCTATGCTTTATTAACTTGTATTTCTGTGGTTTTATCCTATGCTTTATTAAATTGTATTTATGTTGTTTTAAACTATGCTTTATTAAATTGTATTTATGTTGTTTTAACCTATGCTTTATTAAATTTTATTCATGTTGTTTTATCCTATGCTTTATTAAATTGTATTCATGTTGTTTTATCTTATGCTTTACTAAATTATATTCATGTTGTTTTATCTAATGCTTTATTAAATTGTATTTATGTTGTTTTAAACTATGCTTTATTAAATTGTATTCATGTTGTTTTAAACTATGCTTTATTAAATTTTATTTATATTGTTTTAAACTATGCTTTATTAAATTGTATTTATGTTGTTTTGTCCTATGCTTTATTAAATTGTATTTATGTTGTTTATCCTATGTTTCATTAAATTGTATTTATGTTGTTTTATCCTATGCTTTATTAAATTGTATTTATGTTGTTTTGTCCTATGCTTTATTAAATTGTATTTATGTTGTTTTAACCTATGCTTTATTTAATTGTATTTATGTTGTTTTAACGTATGCTTTTTTAAATTGTATTTATGTTGTTTTATCCTATGCTTTATTAAATTGTATTTATGTTGTTTTAACCTATGCTTTATTAAATTTTATTTATGTTGTTTTATCCTATGCTTTATTAAATTGTATTTATGTTGTTTTATCCTATGCTTTATAAATTGTATTTATGTTGTTTTATCCTATGCTTTATTAAATTGTATTTATGTTGTTTTGTCCGATGCTTTATTAAATTGTATTTATGTTGTTTTATCCTATGCTTTATTAAATTGTATTTATGTTGTTTTATCCTATGCTTTATTAAATTGTATTTACGTTGTTTTATCCTATGCTTTATTAAATTTTATTTATGTTGTTTTATCCTATGCTTTATTAAATTTTATTTATGTTGTTTTATCCTATGCTTTATTAAATTGTATTTATGTTGTTTTATCCTATGCTTTATTAAATTGAATATATGTTGTTTTATCCTATGCTTTATTAAATTGTATTTATGTTGTTTTAACTTATGCTTTATTAAATTGTATTTATGTTGTTTTATCCTATGCTTTATAAAATTGTATTTATGTTGTTTTAACCTATGCTTTATTAAATTGTATTTATGTTGTTTTATCCTATGCTTTATTTAATTGTATTTACGTTGTTTTAACGTATGCTTTATTAAATTGTATTTATGTTGTTTTATCCTATGCTTTATTAAATTGTATTTATGTTGTTTTATCCTATGCTTTATTAAATTGTATTTATGTTGTTTTATCCTATGCTTTATTAAATTGAATATATGTTGTTTTATCCTATGCTTTATTAAATTGTATTTATTTTGTTTTATCCTATGCTTTATTTAATTGTATTTATGATGTTTTAACGTATGCTTTATTAAATTGTATTTATGTTGTTTTATCCTATGCTTTATTAAATTGTATTTATGTTGTTTTATCCTATGCTTTATTAAATTGTATTTATGTAGTTTTAGCCTATGCTTTATTAAATTGTATTTATGTTGTCTTATCCTATGCTTTATTAAATTGTATTTATGTTGTTTTATCCTATGCTTTATTAAATTGTATTTATGTTGTTTTATCCTATGCTTTATAAATTGTATTTATGTTGTTTTATCCTATGCTTTATTAAATTGTATTTATGTTGTTTTGTCCGATGCTTTATTAAATTGTATTTATGTTGTTTTAACCTATGCTTTATTAAATTTTATTTATGTTGTTTTATCCTATGCTTTATTAAATTGTATTTATGTTGTTTTATCCTATGCTTTATAAATTGTATTTATGTTGTTTTATCCTATGCTTTATTAAATTGTATTTATGTTGTTTTATCCTATGCTTTATAAATTGTATTTATGTTGTTTTATCCTATGCTTTATTAAATTGTATTTTTGTTGTTTTGTCCGATGCTTTATAAAATTGTATTTATGTTGTTTTAAACTATGCTTTATTAAATTGTATTTATGTTGTTTTAACCTATGCTTTATTAAATTTTATTCATGTTGTTTTATCCTATGCTTTATTAAATTGTATTCATGTTGTTTTATCTTATGCTTTACTAAATTATATTCATGTTGTTTTATCTAATGCTTTATTAAATTGTATTTATGTTGTTTTAAACTATGCTTTATTAAATTGTATTTCTGTGGTTTTATCCTATGCTTTATTAAATTGTATTTATGTTGTTTTAAACTATGCTTTATTAAATTGTACTTATGTTGTTTTAAACTATGCTTTATTAAATTGTATTTATGTTGTTTTGTCCGATGCTTTATTAAATTGTATTTATGTTGTTTTAACCTATGCTTTATTAAATTGAATATATGTTGTTTTATCCTATGCTTTATTAAATTGTATTTATGTTGTTTTAACCTATGCTTTATTAAATTGTATTTATGTTGTTTTATCCTATGCTTTATAAAATTGTATTTATGTTGTTTTAACCTATGCTTTATTAAATTGTATTTATGTTGTTTTATCCTATGCTTTATTTAATTGTATTTACGTTGTTTTAACATATGCTTTATTAAATTGTATTTATGTTGTTTTATCCTATGCTTTATTAAATTGTATTTATGTTGTTTTATCCTATGCTTTATTAAATTGTATTTATTTTGTTTTATCCTATGCTTTATTAAATTGTATTTATGTTGTTTTAACGTATGCTTTATTAAATTGTATTTATGTTGTTTTATCCTATGCTTTATTAAATTTTATTTATGTTGTTTTATCCTATGCTTTATTAAATTGTATTTATGTTGTTTTATCCTATGCTTTATTAAATTGTATTTATGTTGTTTTAACCTATGCTTTATTTAATTGTATTTATGTTGTTTTAACGTATGCTTTATTAAATTGTATTTATGTTGTTTTATCCTATGCTTTATTAAATTGTATTATGTTGTTTTATCCTATGCTTTATTAAATTGTATTTATGTAGTTTTAGCCTATGCTTTATTAAATTTTATTTATGTTGTCTTATCCTATGCTTTATTAAATTGTATTTATGTTGTTTTATCCTATGCTTTATTAAATTGTATTTATGTTGTTTTATCCTATGCTTTAAAAATTGTATTTATGTTGTTTTATCCTATGCTTTATTAAATTGTATTTATGTTGTTTTGTCCGATGCTTTATTAAATTGTATTTATGTTGTTTTAACCTATGCTTTATTAAATTTTATTTATGTTGTTTTATCCTATGCTTTATTAAATTGTATTTATGTTGTTTTATCCTATGCTTTATAAATTGTATTTATGTTGTTTTATCCTATGCTTTATTAAATTGTATTTATGTTGTTTTGTCCGATGCTTTATAAAATTGTATTTATGTTGTTTTAACCTATGCTTTATTAAATTTTATTTATGTTGTTTTATCCTATGCTTTATTAAATTGTATGTATGTTGTTTTATCCTATGCTTTATTAAATTGTATTTATGTTGTTTATCCTATGTTTCATTAAATTGTATTTATGTTGTTTTATCCTATGCTTTATTAAATTGTATTTATGTTGTTTTGTCCTATGCTTTATTAAATTGTATTTATGTTGTTTTATCCTATGCTTTATTAACTTGTATTTCTGTGGTTTTATCCTATGCTTTATTAAATTGTATTTATCTTGTTTTAAACTATGCTTTATTAAATTGTATTTATGTTGTTTTAACCTATGCTTTATTAAATTTTATTCATGTTGTTTTATCCTATGCTTTATTAAATTGTATTCATGTTGTTTTATCTTATGCTTTACTAAATTATATTCATGTTGTTTTATCTAATGCTTTATTAAATTGTATTTATGTTGTTTTAAACTATGCTTTATTAAATTGTATTCATGTTGTTTTAAACTATGCTTTATTAAATTTTATTTATATTGTTTTAAACTATGCTTTATTAAATTGTATTTATGTTGTTTTAACATATGCTTTATTAAATTGTATTTATGTTGTTTTGTCCTATGCTTTATTAAATTGTATTTATGTTGTTTATCCTATGTTTCATTAAATTGTATTTATGTTGTTTTATCCTATGCTTTATTAAATTGTATTTATGTTGTTTTGTCCTATGCTTTATTAAATTGTATTTATGTTGTTTTATCCTATGCTTTATTAAATTGTATTTATGTGGTTTTATCCTATGCTGTATTAAATTGTATTTATGTTGTTTTAAATTATGCTTTATTAAATTGTATTTATGTTGTTTTAAACTATGCTTTATTAAATTATATTTATGTTGTTTTAACCTATGCTTTATTAAATTTTATTTATGTTGTTTTATCCTATGCTTTATTAAATTGTATTTATGTTGTTTTATCCTATGCTTTATTAAATTGTATTTATGTTGTTTTATCCTATGCTTTATTAAATTTTATTTATGTTGTTTTGTCCTATGCTTTATTAAATTGTATTTATGTTGTTTTATCCTATGCTTTATTAACTTGTATTTCTGTGGTTTTATCCTATGCTTTATTAAATTGTATTTATCTTGTTTTAAACTATGCTTTATTAAATTGTATTTATGTTGTTTTAACCTATGCTTTATTAAATTTTATTCATGTTGTTTTATCCTATGCTTTATTAAATTGTATTCATGTTGTTTTATCTTATGCTTTACTAAATTATATTCATGTTGTTTTATCTAATGCTTTATTAAATTGTATTTATGTTGTTTTAAACTATGCTTTATTAAATTGTATTCATGTTGTTTTAAACTATGCTTTATTAAATTTTATTTATATTGTTTTAAACTATGCTTTATTAAATTGTATTTATGTTGTTTTAACATATGCTTTATTAAATTGTATTTATGTTGTTTTGTCCTATGCTTTATTAAATTGTATTTATGTTGTTTATCCTATGTTTCATTAAATTGTATTTATGTTGTTTTATCCTATGCTTTATTAAATTGTATTTATGTTGTTTTAAACTATGCTTTATTAAATTTTATTTATATTGTTTTAAACTATGCTTTATTAAATTGTATTTATGTTGTTTTAACATATGCTTTATTAAATTGTATTTATGTTGTTTTGTCCTATGCTTTATTAAATTGTATTTATGTTGTTTATCCTATGTTTCATTAAATTGTATTTATGTTGTTTTATCCTATGCTTTATTAAATTGTATTCATGTTGTTTTAAACTATGCTTTATTAAATTTTATTTATATTGTTTTAAACTATGCTTTATTAAATTGTATTTATGTTGTTTTAACATATGCTTTATTAAATTGTATTTATGTTGTTTTGTCCTATGCTTTATTAAATTGTATTTATGTTGTTTATCCTATGTTTCATTAAATTGTATTTATGTTGTTTTATCCTATGCTTTATTAAATTGTATTTATGTTGTTTTGTCCTATGCTTTATTAAATTGTATTTATGTTGTTTTATCCTATGCTTTATTAAATTGTATTTATGTGGTTTTATCCTATGCTGTATTAAATTGTATTTATGTTGTTTTAAATTATGCTTTATTAAATTGTATTTATGTTGTTTTAACCTATGCTTTATTAAATTTTATTTATGTTGTTTTATCCTATGCTTTATTAAATTGTATTTATGTTGTTTTATCCTATGCTTTATTAAATTGTATTTATGTTGTTTTATCCTATGCTTTATTAAATTTTATTTATGTTGTTTTGTCCTATGCTTTATTAAATTGTATTTATGTTGTTTTATCCTATGCTTTATTAACTTGTATTTCTGTGGTTTTATCCTATGCTTTATTAAATTGTATTTATCTTGTTTTAAACTATGCTTTATTAAATTGTATTTATGTTGTTTTAACCTATGCTTTATTAAATTTTATTCATGTTGTTTTATCCTATGCTTTATTAAATTGTATTCATGTTGTTTTATCTTATGCTTTACTAAATTATATTCATGTTGTTTTATCTAATGCTTTATTAAATTGTATTTATGTTGTTTTAAACTATGCTTTATTAAATTGTATTCATGTTGTTTTAAACTATGCTTTATTAAATTTTATTTATATTGTTTTAAACTATGCTTTATTAAATTGTATTTATGTTGTTTTAACATATGCTTTATTAAATTGTATTTATGTTGTTTTGTCCTATGCTTTATTAAATTGTATTTATGTTGTTTATCCTATGTTTCATTAAATTGTATTTATGTTGTTTTATCCTATGCTTTATTAAATTGTATTTATGTTGTTTTGTCCTATGCTTTATTAAATTGTATTTATGTTGTTTTATCCTATGCTTTATTAAATTGTATTTATGTGGTTTTATCCTATGCTGTATTAAATTGTATTTATGTTGTTTTAAATTATGCTTTATTAAATTGTATTTATGTTGTTTTAAACTATGCTTTATTAAATTATATTTATGTTGTTTTAACCTATGCTTTATTAAATTTTATTTATGTTGTTTTATCCTATGCTTTATTAAATTGTATTTATGTTGTTTTATCCTATGCTTTATTAAATTGTATTTATGTTGTTTTATCCTATGCTTTATTAAATTTTATTTATGTTGTTTTATCCTATGCTTTATTAAATTTTATTTATGTTGTTTTATCCTGTGCTTTATTAAATTGTATTTATGTTGTTTTATCCTATGCTTTATTAAATTGAATTTATGTTGTTTTATCCTATGCTTTATTAAATTGTATTTATGTTGTTTTAACATATGCTTTATTAAATTGTATTTATGTTGTTTTAACATATGCTTTATTAAATTGTATTTATGTTGTTTTGTCCTATGCTTTATTAAATTGTATTTATGTTGTTTTAACCTATGCTTTATTAAATTTTATTTATGTTGTTTTATCCTATGCTTTATTAATTTGTATTTATGTTGTTTTATCCTATGCTTTATTAAATTGTATTTATGTTGTTTTATCCTATGCTTTATTAAATTGTATTTATGTTGTTTTATCCTATGCTTTATTAAATTGTATTTATGTTGTTTTATCCTATGCTTTATTAAATTTTATTTATGTTGTTTTATCCTATGCTTTATTAAATTGTATTTATGTTGTTTTATCCTATGCTTTATTAAATTTTATTTATGTTGTTTTATCCTATGCTTTATTAAATTTTATTTATGTTGTTTTATCCTGTGCTTTATTAAATAGTATTTATGTTGTTTTATCCTATGCTTTATTAAATTGAATTTATGTTGTTTTATCCTATGCTTTATAAAATGTATTTATGTTGTTTTAACCTATGCTTTATTAAATTGTATTTATGTTGTTTTATCCTATGCTTTATAAAATTGTATTTATGTTGTTTTAACCTATGCTTTATTAAATTGTATTTATGTTGTTTTATCCTATGCTTTATTTAATTGTATTTATGTTGTTTTAACGTATGCTTTATTAAATTGTATTTATGTTGTTTTATCCTGTGCTTTATTAAATTGTATTTATGTTGTTTTATCCTATGCTTTATTAAATTGTATTTATGTTGTTTTATCCTATGCTTTATTAAATTGTATTTATGTTGTTTTATCCTGTGCTTTAATAAATTGTATTTATGTGGTTTTATCCTATGCTTTATTAAAAAGTATTTATGTTGTTTTATCCTATGCTTTTTTAAATTGTATTTATGTTGTTTTATCCTATGCTTTATTAAATTGTATTTATGGTGTTTTAACCTATGCTTTATTAAATTTTATTTATGTTGTTTTATCCTATGCTTTATTAAATTGTATTTATGTTGTTTTATCCTATGCTTTATTAAATTGTATTTATGTTGTTTTATCCTATGCTTTATTAAATTTTATTTATGTTGTTTTATCCTATGCTTTATTAAATTGTATTTATGTTGTTTTATCCTATGCTTTATTAAATTTTATTTATGTTGTTTTATCCTATGCTTTATTAAATTTTATTTATGTTGTTTTATCCTGTGCTTTATTAAATAGTATTTATGTTGTTTTATCCTATGCTTTATTAAATTGAATTTATGTTGTTTTATCCTATGCTTTATTAAATTGTATTTATGTTGTTTTAACCTATGCTTTATTAAATTGTATTTATGTTGTTTTATCCTATGCTTTATAAAATTGTATTTATGTTGTTTTAACCTATGCTTTATTAAATTGTATTTATGTTGTTTTATCCTATGCTTTATTTTATTGTATTTATGTTGTTTTAATGTATGCTTTATTAAATTGTATTTATGTTGTTTTATCCTGTGCTTTATTAAATTGTATTTATGTTGTTTTATCCTATGCTTTATTAAATTGTATTTATGTTGTTTTATCCTATGCTTTATTAAATTGTATTTATGTTGTTTTATCCTGTGCTTTATTAAATTGTATTTATGTGGTTTTATCCTATGCTTTATTAAAAAGTATTTATGTTGTTTTATCCTATGCTTTTTTAAATTGTATTTATGTTGTTTTATCCTATGCTTTATTAAATTGTATTTATGTTGTTTTAACCTATGCTTTATAAAATTTTATTTATGTTGTTTTATCCTATGCTTTATTAAATTGTATTTATGTTGTTTTATCCTATGCTTTATAAATTGTATTTATGTTGTTTTATCCTATGCTTTATTAAATAGTATTTATGTTGTTTTATCCTATGCTTTATTAAATTTTATTTATGTTGTTTTATCCTATGCTTTATTAAATTGTATTTATGTTGTTTTATCCTATGCTTTATTAAATTGAATATATGTTGTTTTATCCTATGCTTTATTAAATTGTATTTATGTTGTTTTAACCTATGCTTTATTAAATTGTATTTATGTTGTTTTATCCTATGCTTTATTAAATTGTATTTATGTTGTTTTATCCTATGCTTTATTAAATTGTATTTATGTTGTTTTATCCTATGCTTTATTAAATTTTATTTATGTTGTTTTATCCTATGCTTTATTAAATTGTATTTATGTTGTTTTATCCTGTGCTTTATTAAATAGTATTTATGTTGTTTTATCCTATGCTTTATTAAATTGAATTTATGTTGTTTTATCCTATGCTTTATTAAATTGTATTTATGTTGTTTTAACCTATGCTTTATTAAATTGTATTTATGTTGTTTTATCCTATGCTTTATAAAATTGTATTTATGTTGTTTTAACCTATGCTTTATTAAATTGTATTTATGTTGTTTTATCCTATGCTTTATTTTATTTATGTTGTTTTAATGTATGCTTTATTAAATTGTATTTATGTTGTTTTATCCTGTGCTTTATTAAATTGTATTTATGTTGTTTTATCCTATGCTTTATTAAATTGTATTTATGTTGTTTTATCCTATGCTTTATTAAATTGTATTTATGTTGTTTTATCCTGTGCTTTATTAAATTGTATTTATGTGGTTTTATCCTATGCTTTATTAAAAAGTATTTATGTTGTTTTATCCTATGCTTTTTTAAATTGTATTTATGTTGTTTTATCCTATGCTTTATTAAATTGTATTTATGTTGTTTTAACCTATGCTTTATTAAATTTTATTTATGTTGTTTTATCCTATGCTTTATTAAATTGTATTTATGTTGTTTTATCCTATGCTTTATAAATTGTATTTATGTTGTTTTATCCTATGCTTTATTAAATTGTATTTATGTTGTTTTGTCCGATGCTTTATTAAATTGTATTTATGTTGTTTTATCCTATGCTTTATTAAATTGTATTTATGTTGTTTTATCCTATGCTTTATTAAATTGTAATTACGTTGTTTTATCCTATGCTTTATTAAATTTTATTTATGTTGTTTTATCCTATGCTTTATTAAATTTTATTTATGTTGTTTTATCCTATGCTTTATTAAATTGTATTTATGTTGTTTTATCCTATGATTTATTAAATTGAATATATGTTGTTTTATCCTATGCTTTATTAAATTGTATTTATGTTGTTTTAACCTATGCTTTATTAAATTGTATTTATGTTGTTTTATCCTATGCTTTATTAAATTGTATTTATGTTGTTTTATCCTATGCTTTATTAAATTGTATTTATGTTGTTTTATCCTATGCTTTATTAAATTTTATTTATGTTGTTTTATCCTATGCTTTATTAAATTGTATTTATGTTGTTTTATCCTATGCTTTATTAAATTTTATTTATGTTGTTTTATCCTATGCTTTATTAAATTTTATTTATGTTGTTTTATCCTGTGCTTTATTAAATAGTATTTATGTTGTTTTATCCTATGCTTTATTAAATTGAATTTATGTTGTTTTATCCTATGCTTTATTAAATTGTATTTATGTTGTTTTAACCTATGCTTTATTAAATTGTATTTATGTTGTTTTATCCTATGCTTTATAAAATTGTATTTATGTTGTTTTAACCTATGCTTTATTAAATTGTATTTATGTTGTTTTATCCTATGCTTTATTAAATTGTATTCATGTTGTTTTATCTTATGCTTTACTAAATTATATTCATGTTGTTTTATCTAATGCTTTATTAAATTGTATTTATGTTGTTTTAAACTATGCTTTATTAAATTGTATTTCTGTGGTTTTATCCTATGCTTTATTAAATTGTATTTATGTTGTTTTAAACTATGCTTTATTAAATTGTATTTATGTTGTTTTAAACTATGCTTTATTAAATTGTATTTATGTTGTTTTGTCCGATGCTTTATTAAATTGTATTTATGTTGTTTTAACCTATGCTTTATTAAATTGAATATATGTTGTTTTATCCTATGCTTTATTAAATTGTATTTATGTTGTTTTAACCTATGCTTTATTAAATTGTATTTATGTTGTTTTATCCTATGCTTTATAAAATTGTATTTATGTTGTTTTAACCTATGCTTTATTAAATTGTATTTATGTTGTTTTATCCTATGCTTTATTTAATTGTATTTACGTTGTTTTAACGTATGCTTTATTAAATTGTATTTATGTTGTTTTATCCTATGCTTTATTAAATTGTATTTATGTTGTTTTATCCTATGCTTTATTAAATTGTATTTATTTTGTTTTATCCTATGCTTTATTAAATTGTATTTATGTTGTTTTAACATATGCTTTATTAAATTGTATTTATGTTGTTTTATCCTATGCTTTATTAAATTTTATTTATGTTGTTTTATCCTATGCTTTATTAAATTGTATTTATGTTGTTTTATCCTATGCTTTATTAAATTGTATTTATGTTGTTTTAACCTATGCTTTATTTAATTGTATTTATGTTGTTTTAACGTATGCTTTTTTAAATTGTATTTATGTTGTTTTATCCTATGCTTTATTAAATTGTATTTATGTTGTTTTAACCTATGCTTTATTAAATTTTATTTATGTTGTTTTATCCTATGCTTTATTAAATTGTATTTATGTTGTTTTATCCTATGCTTTATAAATTGTATTTATGTTGTTTTATCCTATGCTTTATTAAATTGTATTTATGTTGTTTTGTCCGATGCTTTATTAAATTGTATTTATGTTGTTTTATCCTATGCTTTATTAAATTGTATTTATGTTGTTTTATCCTATGCTTTATTAAATTGTATTTACGTTGTTTTATCCTATGCTTTATTAAATTTTATTTATGTTGTTTTATCCTATGCTTTATTAAATTTTATTTATGTTGTTTTATCCTATGCTTTATTAAATTGAATATATGTTGTTTTATCCTATGCTTTATTAAATTGTATTTATGTTGTTTTAACCTATGCTTTATTAAATTGTATTTATGTTGTTTTATCCTATGCTTTATTAAATTGTATTTATGTTGTTTTATCCTATGCTTTATTAAATTGTATTTATTTTGTTTTATCCTATGCTTTATTAAATTGTATTTATGTTGTTTTAACGTATGCTTTATTAAATTGTATTTATGTTGTTTTATCCTATGCTTTATTAAATTTTATTTATGTTGTTTCATCCTATGCTTTATTAAATTGTATTTATCTTGTTTTATCCTATGCTTTATTAAATTGTATTTATGTTGTTTTAACCTATGCTTTATTTAATTGTATTTATGTTGTTTTAACGTATGCTTTATTAAATTGTATTTATGTTGTTTTATCCTATGCTTTAAAAATTGTATTTATGTTGTTTTATCCTATGCTTTATTAAATTGTATTTATGTTGTTTTGTCCGATGCTTTATTAAATTGTATTTATGTTGTTTTAACCTATGCTTTATTAAATTTTATTTATGTTGTTTTATCCTATGCTTTATTAAATTGTATTTATGTTGTTTTATCCTATGCTTTATAAATTGTATTTATGTTGTTTTATCCTATGCTTTATTAAATTGTATTTATGTTGTTTTGTCCGATGCTTTATAAAATTGTATTTATGTTGTTTTAACCTATGCTTTATTAAATTTTATTTATGTTGTTTTATCCTATGCTTTATTAAATTGTATGTATGTTGTTTTATCCTATGCTTTATTAAATTGTATTTATGTTGTTTATCCTATGTTTCATTAAATTGTATTTATGTTGTTTTATCCTATGCTTTATTAAATTGTATTTATGTTGTTTTGTCCTATGCTTTATTAAATTGTATTTATGTTGTTTTATCCTATGCTTTATTAACTTGTATTTCTGTGGTTTTATCCTATGCTTTATTAAATTGTATTTATCTTGTTTTAAACTATGCTTTATTAAATTGTATTTATGTTGTTTTAACCTATGCTTTATTAAATTTTATTCATGTTGTTTTATCCTATGCTTTATTAAATTGTATTCATGTTGTTTTATCTTATGCTTTACTAAATTATATTCATGTTGTTTTATCTAATGCTTTATTAAATTGTATTTATGTTGTTTTAAACTATGCTTTATTAAATTGTATTCATGTTGTTTTAAACTATGCTTTATTAAATTTTATTTATATTGTTTTAAACTATGCTTTATTAAATTGTATTTATGTTGTTTTAACATATGCTTTATTAAATTGTATTTATGTTGTTTTGTCCTATGCTTTATTAAATTGTATTTATGTTGTTTATCCTATGTTTCATTAAATTGTATTTATGTTGTTTTATCCTATGCTTTATTAAATTGTATTTATGTTGTTTTGTCCTATGCTTTATTAAATTGTATTTATGTTGTTTTATCCTATGCTTTATTAAATTGTATTTATGTGGTTTTATCCTATGCTGTATTAAATTGTATTTATGTTGTTTTAAATTATGCTTTATTAAATTGTATTTATGTTGTTTTAAACTATGCTTTATTAAATTATATTTATGTTGTTTTAACCTATGCTTTATTAAATTTTATTTATGTTGTTTTATCCTATGCTTTATTAAATTGTATTTATGTTGTTTTATCCTATGCTTTATTAAATTGTATTTATGTTGTTTTATCCTATGCTTTATTAAATTGTATTTATGTTGTTTTGTCCTATGCTTTATTAAATTGTATTTATGTTGTTTTATCCTATGCTTTATTAACTTGTATTTCTGTGGTTTTATCCTATGCTTTATTAAATTGTATTTATCTTGTTTTAAACTATGCTTTATTAAATTGTATTTATGTTGTTTTAACCTATGCTTTATTAAATTTTATTCATGTTGTTTTATCCTATGCTTTATTAAATTGTATTCATGTTGTTTTATCTTATGCTTTACTAAATTATATTCATGTTGTTTTATCTAATGCTTTATTAAATTGTATTTATGTTGTTTTAAACTATGCTTTATTAAATTGTATTCATGTTGTTTTAAACTATGCTTTATTAAATTTTATTTATATTGTTTTAAACTATGCTTTATTAAATTGTATTTATGTTGTTTTAACATATGCTTTATTAAATTGTATTTATGTTGTTTTGTCCTATGCTTTATTAAATTGTATTTATGTTGTTTATCCTATGTTTCATTAAATTGTATTTATGTTGTTTTATCCTATGCTTTATTAAATTGTATTTATGTTGTTTTGTCCTATGCTTTATTAAATTGTATTTATGTTGTTTTATCCTATGCTTTATTAAATTGTATTTATGTGGTTTTATCCTATGCTGTATTAAATTGTATTTATGTTGTTTTAAATTATGCTTTATTAAATTGTATTTATGTTGTTTTAAACTATGCTTTATTAAATTATATTTATGTTGTTTTAACCTATGCTTTATTAAATTTTATTTATGTTGTTTTATCCTATGCTTTATTAAATTGTATTTATGTTGTTTTATCCTATGCTTTATTAAATTGTATTTATGTTGTTTTATCCTATGCTTTATTAAATTTTATTTATGTTGTTTTATCCTATGCTTTATTAAATTTTATTTATGTTGTTTTATCCTGTGCTTTATTAAATTGTATTTATGTTGTTTTATCCTATGCTTTATTAAATTGAATTTATGTTGTTTTATCCTATGCTTTATTAAATTGTATTTATGTTGTTTTAACATATGCTTTATTAAATTGTATTTATGTTGTTTTAACATATGCTTTATTAAATTGTATTTATGTTGTTTTGTCCTATGCTTTATTAAATTGTATTTATGTTGTTTTAACCTATGCTTTATTAAATTTTATTTATGTTGTTTTATCCTATGCTTTATTAATTTGTATTTATGTTGTTTTATCCTATGCTTTATTAAATTGTATTTATGTTGTTTTATCCTATGCTTTATTAAATTGTATTTATGTTGTTTTATCCTATGCTTTATTAAATTGTATTTATGTTGTTTTATCCTATGCTTTATTAAATTTTATTTATGTTGTTTTATCCTATGCTTTATTAAATTGTATTTATGTTGTTTTATCCTATGCTTTATTAAATTTTATTTATGTTGTTTTATCCTATGCTTTATTAAATTTTATTTATGTTGTTTTATCCTGTGCTTTATTAAATAGTATTTATGTTGTTTTAAACTATGCTTTATTAAATTGTATTTATGTTGTTTTAAACTATGCTTTATTAAATTGTATTTATGTTGTTTTGTCCGATGCTTTATTAAATTGTATTTATGTTGTTTTAACCTATGCTTTATTAAATTGAATATATGTTGTTTTATCCTATGCTTTATTAAATTGTATTTATGTTGTTTTAACCTATGCTTTATTAAATTGTATTTATGTTGTTTTATCCTATGCTTTATAAAATTGTATTTATGTTGTTTTAACCTATGCTTTATTAAATTGTATTTATGTTGTTTTATCCTATGCTTTATTTAATTGTATTTACGTTGTTTTAACGTATGCTTTATTAAATTGTATTTATGTTCTTTTATCCTATGCTTTATTAAATTGTATTTATGTTGTTTTATCCTATGCTTTATTAAATTGTATTTATTTTGTTTTATCCTATGCTTTATTAAATTGTATTTATGTTGTTTTAACATATGCTTTATTAAATTGTATTTATGTTGTTTTATCCTATGCTTTATTAAATTTTATTTATGTTGTTTTATCCTATGCTTTATTAAATTGTATTTATGTTGTTTTATCCTATGCTTTATTAAATTGTATTTATGTTGTTTTAACCTATGCTTTATTTAATTGTATTTATGTTGTTTTAACGTATGCTTTTTTAAATTGTATTTATGTTGTTTTATCCTATGCTTTATTAAATTGTATTTATGTTGTTTTAACCTATGCTTTATTAAATTTTATTTATGTTGTTTTATCCTATGCTTTATTAAATTGTATTTATGTTGTTTTATCCTATGCTTTATAAATTGTATTTATGTTGTTTTATCCTATGCTTTATTAAATTGTATTTATGTTGTTTTGTCCGATGCTTTATTAAATTGTATTTA
This sequence comes from Phyllobates terribilis, assembly GCF_046119375.1. Taxonomy (NCBI): domain Eukaryota; kingdom Metazoa; phylum Chordata; class Amphibia; order Anura; family Dendrobatidae; genus Phyllobates; species Phyllobates terribilis. The sequence continues at coordinate 307,312,219 of NW_027362765.1, read as the reverse complement.
TGTTGTTTTATCCTATGCTTTATTAAATTGTATTTATGTTGTTTTATCCTATGCTTTATTAAATTGTATTTACGTTGTTTTATCCTATGCTTTATTAAATTTTATTTATGTTGTTTTATCCTATGCTTTATTAAATTTTATTTATGTTGTTTTATCCTATGCTTTATTAAATTGTATTTATGTTGTTTTATCCTATGCTTTATTAAATTGAATATATGTTGTTTTATCCTATGCTTTATTAAATTGTATTTATGTTGTTTTAACCTATGCTTTATTAAATTGTATTTATGTTGTTTTATCCTATGCTTTATAAAATTGTATTTATGTTGTTTTAACCTATGCTTTATTAAATTGTATTTATGTTGTTTTATCCTATGCTTTATTTAATTGTATTTACGTTGTTTTAACGTATGCTTTATTAAATTGTATTTATGTTGTTTTATCCTATGCTTTATTAAATTGTATTTATGTTGTTTTATCCTATGCTTTATTAAATTGTATTTATTTTGTTTTATCCTATGCTTTATTAAATTGTATTTATGTTGTTTTAACGTATGCTTTATTAAATTGTATTTATGTTGTTTTATCCTATGCTTTATTAAATTGTATTTATGTTGTTTCATCCTATGCTTTATTAAATTGTATTTATCTTGTTTTATCCTATGCTTTATTAAATTGTATTTATGTTGTTTTAACCTATGCTTTATTTAATTGTATTTATGTTGTTTTAACGTATGCTTTATTAAATTGTATTTATGTTGTTTTATCCTATGCTTTAAAAATTGTATTTATGTTGTTTTATCCTATGCTTTATTAAATTGTATTTATGTTGTTTTGTCCGATGCTTTATTAAATTGTATTTATGTTGTTTTAACCTATGCTTTATTAAATTTTATTTATGTTGTTTTATCCTATGCTTTATTAAATTGTATTTATGTTGTTTTATCCTATGCTTTATAAATTGTATTTATGTTGTTTTATCCTATGCTTTATTAAATTGTATTTATGTTGTTTTGTCCGATGCTTTATAAAATTGTATTTATGTTGTTTTAACCTATGCTTTATTAAATTTTATTTATGTTGTTTTATCCTATGCTTTATTAAATTGTATGTATGTTGTTTTATCCTATGCTTTATTAAATTGTATTTATGTTGTTTTATCCTATGCTTTATTAAATTGTATTTATGTTGTTTTGTCCTATGCTTTATTAAATTGTATTTATGTTGTTTTGTCCTATGCTTTATTAAATTGTATTTATGTTGTTTTATCCTATGCTTTATTAACTTGTATTTCTGTGGTTTTATCCTATGCTTTATTAAATTGTATTTATCTTGTTTTAAACTATGCTTTATTAAATTGTATTTATGTTGTTTTAACCTATGCTTTATTAAATTTTATTCATGTTGTTTTATCCTATGCTTTATTAAATTGTATTCATGTTGTTTTATCTTATGCTTTACTAAATTATATTCATGTTGTTTTATCTAATGCTTTATTAAATTGTATTTATGTTGTTTTAAACTATGCTTTATTAAATTGTATTCATGTTGTTTTAAACTATGCTTTATTAAATTTTATTTATATTGTTTTAAACTATGCTTTATTAAATTGTATTTATGTTGTTTTAACATATGCTTTATTAAATTGTATTTATGTTGTTTTGTCCTATGCTTTATTAAATTGTATTTATGTTGTTTATCCTATGTTTCATTAAATTGTATTTATGTTGTTTTATCCTATGCTTTATTAAATTGTATTTATGTTGTTTTGTCCTATGCTTTATTAAATTGTATTTATGTTGTTTTATCCTATGCTTTATTAAATTGTATTTATGTGGTTTTATCCTATGCTGTATTAAATTGTATTTATGTTGTTTTAAATTATGCTTTATTAAATTGTATTTATGTTGTTTTAAACTATGCTTTATTAAATTATATTTATGTTGTTTTAACCTATGCTTTATTAAATTTTATTTATGTTGTTTTATCCTATGCTTTATTAAATTGTATTTATGTTGTTTTATCCTATGCTTTATTAAATTGTATTTATGTTGTTTTATCCTATGCTTTATTAAATTGTATTTATGTTGTTTTGTCCTATGCTTTATTAAATTGTATTTATGTTGTTTTATCCTATGCTTTATTAACTTGTATTTCTGTGGTTTTATCCTATGCTTTATTAAATTGTATTTATCTTGTTTTAAACTATGCTTTATTAAATTGTATTTATGTTGTTTTAACCTATGCTTTATTAAATTTTATTCATGTTGTTTTATCCTATGCTTTATTAAATTGTATTCATGTTGTTTTATCTTATGCTTTACTAAATTATATTCATGTTGTTTTATCTAATGCTTTATTAAATTGTATTTATGTTGTTTTAAACTATGCTTTATTAAATTGTATTCATGTTGTTTTAAACTATGCTTTATTAAATTTTATTTATATTGTTTTAAACTATGCTTTATTAAATTGTATTTATGTTGTTTTAACATATGCTTTATTAAATTGTATTTATGTTGTTTTGTCCTATGCTTTATTAAATTGTATTTATGTTGTTTATCCTATGTTTCATTAAATTGTATTTATGTTGTTTTATCCTATGCTTTATTAAATTGTATTTATGTTGTTTTGTCCTATGCTTTATTAAATTGTATTTATGTTGTTTTATCCTATGCTTTATTAAATTGTATTTATGTGGTTTTATCCTATGCTGTATTAAATTGTATTTATGTTGTTTTAAATTATGCTTTATTAAATTGTATTTATGTTGTTTTAAACTATGCTTTATTAAATTATATTTATGTTGTTTTAACCTATGCTTTATTAAATTTTATTTATGTTGTTTTATCCTATGCTTTATTAAATTGTATTTATGTTGTTTTATCCTATGCTTTATTAAATTGTATTTATGTTGTTTTATCCTATGCTTTATTAAATTTTATTTATGTTGTTTTATCCTATGCTTTATTAAATTTTATTTATGTTGTTTTATCCTGTGCTTTATTAAATTGTATTTATGTTGTTTTATCCTATGCTTTATTAAATTGAATTTATGTTGTTTTATCCTATGCTTTATTAAATTGTATTTATGTTGTTTTAACATATGCTTTATTAAATTGTATTTATGTTGTTTTAACATATGCTTTATTAAATTGTATTTATGTTGTTTTGTCCTATGCTTTATTAAATTGTATTTATGTTGTTTTAACCTATGCTTTATTAAATTTTATTTATGTTGTTTTATCCTATGCTTTATTAATTTGTATTTATGTTGTTTTATCCTATGCTTTATTAAATTGTATTTATGTTGTTTTATCCTATGCTTTATTAAATTGTATTTATGTTGTTTTATCCTATGCTTTATTAAATTGTATTTATGTTGTTTTATCCTATGCTTTATTAAATTTTATTTATGTTGTTTTATCCTATGCTTTATTAAATTGTATTTATGTTGTTTTATCCTATGCTTTATTAAATTTTATTTATGTTGTTTTATCCTATGCTTTATTAAATTTTATTTATGTTGTTTTATCCTGTGCTTTATTAAATAGTATTTATGTTGTTTTATCCTATGCTTTATTAAATTGAATTTATGTTGTTTTATCCTATGCTTTATAAAATGTATTTATGTTGTTTTAACCTATGCTTTATTAAATTGTATTTATGTTGTTTTATCCTATGCTTTATAAAATTGTATTTATGTTGTTTTAACCTATGCTTTATTAAATTGTATTTATGTTGTTTTATCCTATGCTTTATTTAATTGTATTTATGTTGTTTTAACGTATGCTTTATTAAATTGTATTTATGTTGTTTTATCCTGTGCTTTATTAAATTGTATTTATGTTGTTTTATCCTATGCTTTATTAAATTGTATTTATGTTGTTTTATCCTATGCTTTATTAAATTGTATTTATGTTGTTTTATCCTGTGCTTTAATAAATTGTATTTATGTGGTTTTATCCTATGCTTTATTAAAAAGTATTTATGTTGTTTTATCCTATGCTTTTTTAAATTGTATTTATGTTGTTTTATCCTATGCTTTATTAAATTGTATTTATGGTGTTTTAACCTATGCTTTATTAAATTTTATTTATGTTGTTTTATCCTATGCTTTATTAAATTGTATTTATGTTGTTTTATCCTATGCTTTATTAAATTGTATTTATGTTGTTTTATCCTATGCTTTATTAAATTTTATTTATGTTGTTTTATCCTATGCTTTATGAAATTGTATTTATGTTGTTTTATCCTATGCTTTATTAAATTTTATTTATGTTGTTTTATCCTATGCTTTATTAAATTTTATTTATGTTGTTTTATCCTGTGCTTTATTAAATAGTATTTATGTTGTTTTATCCTATGCTTTATTAAATTGAATTTATGTTGTTTTATCCTATGCTTTATTAAATTGTATTTATGTTGTTTTAACCTATGCTTTATTAAATTGTATTTATGTTGTTTTATCCTATGCTTTATAAAATTGTATTTATGTTGTTTTAACCTATGCTTTATTAAATTGTATTTATGTTGTTTTATCCTATGCTTTATTTTATTGTATTTATGTTGTTTTAATGTATGCTTTATTAAATTGTATTTATGTTGTTTTATCCTGTGCTTTATTAAATTGTATTTATGTTGTTTTATCCTATGCTTTATTAAATTGTATTTATGTTGTTTTATCCTATGCTTTATTAAATTGTATTTATGTTGTTTTATCCTGTGCTTTATTAAATTGTATTTATGTGGTTTTATCCTATGCTTTATTAAAAAGTATTTATGTTGTTTTATCCTATGCTTTTTTAAATTGTATTTATGTTGTTTTATCCTATGCTTTATTAAATTGTATTTATGTTGTTTTAACCTATGCTTTATAAAATTTTATTTATGTTGTTTTATCCTATGCTTTATTAAATTGTATTTATGTTGTTTTATCCTATGCTTTATAAATTGTATTTATGTTGTTTTATCCTATGCTTTATTAAATAGTATTTATGTTGTTTTATCCTATGCTTTATTAAATTTTATTTATGTTGTTTTATCCTATGCTTTATTAAATTGTATTTATGTTGTTTTATCCTATGCTTTATTAAATTGAATATATGTTGTTTTATCCTATGCTTTATTAAATTGTATTTATGTTGTTTTAACCTATGCTTTATTAAATTGTATTTATGTTGTTTTATCCTATGCTTTATTAAATTGTATTTATGTTGTTTTATCCTATGCTTTATTAAATTGTATTTATGTTGTTTTATCCTATGCTTTATTAAATTTTATTTATGTTGTTTTATCCTATGCTTTATTAAATTGTATTTATGTTGTTTTATCCTATGCTTTATTAAATTTTATTTATGTTGTTTTATCCTATGCTTTATTAAATTTTATTTATGTTGTTTTATCCTGTGCTTTATTAAATAGTATTTATGTTGTTTTATCCTATGCTTTATTAAATTGAATTTATGTTGTTTTATCCTATGCTTTATTAAATTGTATTTATGTTGTTTTAACCTATGCTTTATTAAATTGTATTTATGTTGTTTTATCCTATGCTTTATAAAATTGTATTTATGTTGTTTTAACCTATGCTTTATTAAATTGTATTTATGTTGTTTTATCCTATGCTTTATTTTATTTATGTTGTTTTAATGTATGCTTTATTAAATTGTATTTATGTTGTTTTATCCTGTGCTTTATTAAATTGTATTTATGTTGTTTTATCCTATGCTTTATTAAATTGTATTTATGTTGTTTTATCCTATGCTTTATTAAATTGTATTTATGTTGTTTTATCCTGTGCTTTATTAAATTGTATTTATGTGGTTTTATCCTATGCTTTATTAAAAAGTATTTATGTTGTTTTATCCTATGCTTTTTTAAATTGTATTTATGTTGTTTTATCCTATGCTTTATTAAATTGTATTTATGTTGTTTTAACCTATGCTTTATTAAATTTTATTTATGTTGTTTTATCCTATGCTTTATTAAATTGTATTTATGTTGTTTTATCCTATGCTTTATAAATTGTATTTATGTTGTTTTATCCTATGCTTTATTAAATTGTATTTATGTTGTTTTGTCCGATGCTTTATTAAATTGTATTTATGTTGTTTTATCCTATGCTTTATTAAATTGTATTTATGTTGTTTTATCCTATGCTTTATTAAATTGTAATTACGTTGTTTTATCCTATGCTTTATTAAATTTTATTTATGTTGTTTTATCCTATGCTTTATTAAATTTTATTTATGTTGTTTTATCCTATGCTTTATTAAATTGTATTTATGTTGTTTTATCCTATGATTTATTAAATTGAATATATGTTGTTTTATCCTATGCTTTATTAAATTGTATTTATGTTGTTTTAACCTATGCTTTATTAAATTGTATTTATGTTGTTTTATCCTATGCTTTATTAAATTGTATTTATGTTGTTTTATCCTATGCTTTATTAAATTGTATTTATGTTGTTTTATCCTATGCTTTATTAAATTTTATTTATGTTGTTTTATCCTATGCTTTATTAAATTGTATTTATGTTGTTTTATCCTATGCTTTATTAAATTTTATTTATGTTGTTTTATCCTATGCTTTATTAAATTTTATTTATGTTGTTTTATCCTGTGCTTTATTAAATAGTATTTATGTTGTTTTATCCTATGCTTTATTAAATTGAATTTATGTTGTTTTATCCTATGCTTTATTAAATTGTATTTATGTTGTTTTAACCTATGCTTTATTAAATTGTATTTATGTTGTTTTATCCTATGCTTTATAAAATTGTATTTATGTTGTTTTAACCTATGCTTTATTAAATTGTATTTATGTTGTTTTATCCTATGCTTTATTAAATTGTATTCATGTTGTTTTATCTTATGCTTTACTAAATTATATTCATGTTGTTTTATCTAATGCTTTATTAAATTGTATTTATGTTGTTTTAAACTATGCTTTATTAAATTGTATTTCTGTGGTTTTATCCTATGCTTTATTAAATTGTATTTATGTTGTTTTAAACTATGCTTTATTAAATTGTATTTATGTTGTTTTAAACTATGCTTTATTAAATTGTATTTATGTTGTTTTGTCCGATGCTTTATTAAATTGTATTTATGTTGTTTTAACCTATGCTTTATTAAATTGAATATATGTTGTTTTATCCTATGCTTTATTAAATTGTATTTATGTTGTTTTAACCTATGCTTTATTAAATTGTATTTATGTTGTTTTATCCTATGCTTTATAAAATTGTATTTATGTTGTTTTAACCTATGCTTTATTAAATTGTATTTATGTTGTTTTATCCTATGCTTTATTTAATTGTATTTACGTTGTTTTAACGTATGCTTTATTAAATTGTATTTATGTTGTTTTATCCTATGCTTTATTAAATTGTATTTATGTTGTTTTATCCTATGCTTTATTAAATTGTATTTATTTTGTTTTATCCTATGCTTTATTAAATTGTATTTATGTTGTTTTAACATATGCTTTATTAAATTGTATTTATGTTGTTTTATCCTATGCTTTATTAAATTTTATTTATGTTGTTTTATCCTATGCTTTATTAAATTGTATTTATGTTGTTTTATCCTATGCTTTATTAAATTGTATTTATGTTGTTTTATCCTATGCTTTATTAAATTGTATTTATGTTGTTTTATCCTATGCTTTATTAAATTGTATTTATGTTGTTTTATCCTGTGCTTTATTAAATTGTATTTATGTGGTTTTATCCTATGCTTTATTAAAAAGTATTTATGTTGTTTTATCCTATGCTTTTTTAAATTGTATTTATGTTGTTTTATCCTATGCTTTATTAAATTGTATTTATGTTGTTTTAACCTATGCTTTATTAAATTTTATTTATGTTGTTTTATCCTATGCTTTATTAAATTGTATTTATGTTGTTTTATCCTATGCTTTATAAATTGTATTTATGTTGTTTTATCCTATGCTTTATTAAATTGTATTTATGTTGTTTTGTCCGATGCTTTATTAAATTGTATTTATGTTGTTTTATCCTATGCTTTATTAAATTGTATTTATGTTGTTTTATCCTATGCTTTATTAAATTGTAATTACGTTGTTTTATCCTATGCTTTATTAAATTTTATTTATGTTGTTTTATCCTATGCTTTATTAAATTTTATTTATGTTGTTTTATCCTATGCTTTATTAAATTGTATTTATGTTGTTTTATCCTATGATTTATTAAATTGAATATATGTTGTTTTATCCTATGCTTTATTAAATTGTATTTATGTTGTTTTAACCTATGCTTTATTAAATTGTATTTATGTTGTTTTATCCTATGCTTTATTAAATTGTATTTATGTTGTTTTATCCTATGCTTTATTAAATTGTATTTATGTTGTTTTATCCTATGCTTTATTAAATTTTATTTATGTTGTTTTATCCTATGCTTTATTAAATTGTATTTATGTTGTTTTATCCTATGCTTTATTAAATTTTATTTATGTTGTTTTATCCTATGCTTTATTAAATTTTATTTATGTTGTTTTATCCTGTGCTTTATTAAATAGTATTTATGTTGTTTTATCCTATGCTTTATTAAATTGAATTTATGTTGTTTTATCCTATGCTTTATTAAATTGTATTTATGTTGTTTTAACCTATGCTTTATTAAATTGTATTTATGTTGTTTTATCCTATGCTTTATAAAATTGTATTTATGTTGTTTTAACCTATGCTTTATTAAATTGTATTTATGTTGTTTTATCCTATGCTTTATTAAATTGTATTCATGTTGTTTTATCTTATGCTTTACTAAATTATATTCATGTTGTTTTATCTAATGCTTTATTAAATTGTATTTATGTTGTTTTAAACTATGCTTTATTAAATTGTATTTCTGTGGTTTTATCCTATGCTTTATTAAATTGTATTTATGTTGTTTTAAACTATGCTTTATTAAATTGTATTTATGTTGTTTTAAACTATGCTTTATTAAATTGTATTTATGTTGTTTTGTCCGATGCTTTATTAAATTGTATTTATGTTGTTTTAACCTATGCTTTATTAAATTGAATATATGTTGTTTTATCCTATGCTTTATTAAATTGTATTTATGTTGTTTTAACCTATGCTTTATTAAATTGTATTTATGTTGTTTTATCCTATGCTTTATAAAATTGTATTTATGTTGTTTTAACCTATGCTTTATTAAATTGTATTTATGTTGTTTTATCCTATGCTTTATTTAATTGTATTTACGTTGTTTTAACGTATGCTTTATTAAATTGTATTTATGTTGTTTTATCCTATGCTTTATTAAATTGTATTTATGTTGTTTTATCCTATGCTTTATTAAATTGTATTTATTTTGTTTTATCCTATGCTTTATTAAATTGTATTTATGTTGTTTTAACATATGCTTTATTAAATTGTATTTATGTTGTTTTATCCTATGCTTTATTAAATTTTATTTATGTTGTTTTATCCTATGCTTTATTAAATTGTATTTATGTTGTTTTATCCTATGCTTTATTAAATTGTATTTATGTTGTTTTAACCTATGCTTTATTTAATTGTATTTATGTTGTTTTAACGTATGCTTTTTTAAATTGTATTTATGTTGTTTTATCCTATGCTTTATTAAATTGTATTTATGTTGTTTTAACCTATGCTTTATTAAATTTTATTTATGTTGTTTTATCCTATGCTTTATTAAATTGTATTTATGTTGTTTTATCCTATGCTTTATAAATTGTATTTATGTTGTTTTATCCTATGCTTTATTAAATTGTATTTATGTTGTTTTGTCCGATGCTTTATTAAATTGTATTTATGTTGTTTTATCCTATGCTTTATTAAATTGTATTTATGTTGTTTTATCCTATGCTTTATTAAATTGTATTTACGTTGTTTTATCCTATGCTTTATTAAATTTTATTTATGTTGTTTTATCCTATGCTTTATTAAATTTTATTTATGTTGTTTTATCCTATGCTTTATTAAATTGTATTTATGTTGTTTTATCCTATGCTTTATTAAATTGAATATATGTTGTTTTATCCTATGCTTTATTAAATTGTATTTATGTTGTTTTAACCTATGCTTTATTAAATTGTATTTATGTTGTTTTATCCTATGCTTTATAAAATTGTATTTATGTTGTTTTAACCTATGCTTTATTAAATTGTATTTATGTTGTTTTATCCTATGCTTTATTTAATTGTATTTACGTTGTTTTAACGTATGCTTTATTAAATTGTATTTATGTTGTTTTATCCTATGCTTTATTAAATTGTATTTATGTTGTTTTATCCTATGCTTTATTAAATTGTATTTATTTTGTTTTATCCTATGCTTTATTAAATTGTATTTATGTTGTTTTAACGTATGCTTTATTAAATTGTATTTATGTTGTTTTATCCTATGCTTTATTAAATTTTATTTATGTTGTTTCATCCTATGCTTTATTAAATTGTATTTATCTTGTTTTATCCTATGCTTTATTAAATTGTATTTATGTTGTTTTAACCTATGCTTTATTTAATTGTATTTATGTTGTTTTAACGTATGCTTTATTAAATTGTATTTATGTTGTTTTATCCTATGCTTTATTAAATTGTATTTATGTTGTTTAATCCTATGCTTTATTAAATTGTATTTATGTAGTTTTAGCCTATGCTTTATTAAATTGTATTTATGTTGTCTTATCCTATGCTTTATTAAATTGTATTTATGTTGTTTTATCCTATGCTTTATTAAATTGTATTTATGTTGTTTTATCCTATGCTTTATAAATTGTATTTATGTTGTTTTATCCTATGCTATATTAAATTGTATTTATGTTGTTTTGTCCGATGCTTTATTAAATTGTATTTATGTTGTTTTAACCTATGCTTTATTAAATTTTATTTATGTTGTTTTATCCTATGCTTTATTAAATTGTATTTATGTTGTTTTATCCTATGCTTTATAAATTGTATTTATGTTGTTTTATCCTATGCTTTATTAAATTTTATTTATGTTGTTTTATCCTATGCTTTATTAAATTTTATTTATGTTGTTTTATCCTGTGCTTTATTAAATAGTATTTATGTTGTTTTATCCTATGCTTTATTAAATTGAATTTATGTTGTTTTATCCTATGCTTTATTAAATTGTATTTATGTTGTTTTAACCTATGCTTTATTAAATTGTATTTATGTTGTTTTATCCTATGCTTTATAAAATTGTATTTATGTTGTTTTAACCTATGCTTTATTAAATTGTATTTATGTTGTTTTATCCTATGCTTTATTTTATTTATGTTGTTTTAATGTATGCTTTATTAAATTGTATTTATGTTGTTTTATCCTGTGCTTTATTAAATTGTATTTATGTTGTTTTATCCTATGCTTTATTAAATTGTATTTATGTTGTTTTATCCTATGCTTTATTAAATTGTATTTATGTTGTTTTATCCTGTGCTTTATTAAATTGTATTTATGTGGTTTTATCCTATGCTTTATTAAAAAGTATTTATGTTGTTTTATCCTATGCTTTTTTAAATTGTATTTATGTTGTTTTATCCTATGCTTTATTAAATTGTATTTATGTTGTTTTAACCTATGCTTTATTAAATTTTATTTATGTTGTTTTATCCTATGCTTTATTAAATTGTATTTATGTTGTTTTATCCTATGCTTTATAAATTGTATTTATGTTGTTTTATCCTATGCTTTATTAAATTGTATTTATGTTGTTTTGTCCGATGCTTTATTAAATTGTATTTATGTTGTTTTATCCTATGCTTTATTAAATTGTATTTATGTTGTTTTATCCTATGCTTTATTAAATTGTATTTACGTTGTTTTATCCTATGCTTTATTAAATTTTATTTATGTTGTTTTATCCTATGCTTTATTAAATTTTATTTATGTTGTTTTATCCTATGCTTTATTAAATTGTATTTATGTTGTTTTATCCTATGCTTTATTAAATTGAATATATGTTGTTTTATCCTATGCTTTATTAAATTGTATTTATGTTGTTTTAACCTATGCTTTATTAAATTGTATTTATGTTGTTTTATCCTATGCTTTATTAAATTGTATTTATGTTGTTTTATCCTATGCTTTATTAAATTGTATTTATGTTGTTTTATCCTATGCTTTATTAAATTTTATTTATGTTGTTTTATCCTATGCTTTATTAAATTGTATTTATGTTGTTTTATCCTATGCTTTATTAAATTTTATTTATGTTGTTTTATCCTATGCTTTATTAAATTTTATTTATGTTGTTTTATCCTGTGCTTTATTAAATAGTATTTATGTTGTTTTATCCTATGCTTTATTAAATTGAATTTATGTTGTTTTATCCTATGCTTTATTAAATTGTATTTATGTTGTTTTAACCTATGCTTTATTAAATTGTATTTATGTTGTTTTATCCTATGCTTTATAAAATTGTATTTATGTTGTTTTAACCTATGCTTTATTAAATTGTATTTCTGTGGTTTTATCCTATGCTTTATTAAATTGTATTTATGTTGTTTTAAACTATGCTTTATTAAATTGTATTTATGTTGTTTTAAACTATGCTTTATTAAATTGTATTTATGTTGTTTTGTCCGATGCTTTATTAAATTGTATTTATGTTGTTTTAACCTATGCTTTATTAAATTGAATATATGTTGTTTTATCCTATGCTTTATTAAATTGTATTTATGTTGTTTTAACCTATGCTTTATTAAATTGTATTTATGTTGTTTTATCCTATGCTTTATAAAATTGTATTTATGTTGTTTTAACCTATGCTTTATTAAATTGTATTTATGTTGTTTTATCCTATGCTTTATTTAATTGTATTTACGTTGTTTTAACGTATGCTTTATTAAATTGTATTTATGTTGTTTTATCCTATGCTTTATTAAATTGTATTTATGTTGTTTTATCCTATGCTTTATTAAATTGTATTTATTTTGTTTTATCCTATGCTTTATAAAATTGTATTTATGTTGTTTTAACCTATGCTTTATTAAATTGTATTTATTTTGTTTTATCCTATGCTTTATTAAATTGTATTTATGTTGTTTTAACATATGCTTTATTAAATTGTATTTATGTTGTTTTATCCTATGCTTTATTAAATTTTATTTATGTTGTTTTATCCTATGCTTTATTAAATTGTATTTATGTTGTTTTATCCTATGCTTTATTAAATTGTATTTATGTTGTTTTAACCTATGCTTTATTTAATTGTATTTATGTTGTTTTAACGTATGCTTTTTTAAATTGTATTTATGTTGTTTTATCCTATGCTTTATTAAATTGTATTTATGTTGTTTTAACCTATGCTTTATTAAATTTTATTTATGTTGTTTTATCCTATGCTTTATTAAATTGTATTTATGTTGTTTTATCCTATGCTTTATAAATTGTATTTATGTTGTTTTATCCTATGCTTTATTAAATTGTATTTATGTTGTTTTGTCCGATGCTTTATTAAATTGTATTTATGTTGTTTTATCCTATGCTTTATTAAATTGTATTTATGTTGTTTTATCCTATGCTTTATTAAATTGTATTTACGTTGTTTTATCCTATGCTTTATTAAATTTTATTTATGTTGTTTTATCCTATGCTTTATTAAATTTTATTTATGTTGTTTTATCCTATGCTTTATTAAATTGTATTTATGTTGTTTTATCCTATGCTTTATTAAATTGAATATATGTTGTTTTATCCTATGCTTTATTAAATTGTATTTATGTTGTTTTAACCTATGCTTTATTAAATTGTATTTATGTTGTTTTATCCTATGCTTTATAAAATTGTATTTATGTTGTTTTAACCTATGCTTTATTAAATTGTATTTATGTTGTTTTATCCTATGCTTTATTTAATTGTATTTACGTTGTTTTAACGTATGCTTTATTAAACTGTATTTATGTTGTTTTATCCTATGCTTTATTAAATTGTATTTATGTTGTTTTATCCTATGCTTTATTAAATTGTATTTATTTTGTTTTATCCTATGCTTTATTAAATTGTATTTATGTTGTTTTAACGTATGCTTTATTAAATTGTATTTATGTTGTTTTATCCTATGCTTTATTAAATTTTATTTATGTTGTTTCATCCTATGCTTTATTAAATTGTATTTATCTTGTTTTATCCTATGCTTTATTAAATTGTATTTATGTTGTTTAATCCTATGCTTTATTAAATTGTATTTATGTAGTTTTAGCCTATGCTTTATTAAATTGTATTTATGTTGTCTTATCCTATGCTTTATTAAATTGTATTTATGTTGTTTTATTATATGCTTTATTAAATTGTATTTATGTTGTTTTATCCTATGCTTTATAAATTGTATTTATGTTGTTTTATCCTATGCTATATTAAATTGTATTTATGTTGTTTTGTCCGATGCTTTATTAAATTGTATTTATGTTGTTTTAACCTATGCTTTATTACATTTTATTTATGTTGTTTTATCCTATGCTTTATTAAATTGTATTTATGTTGTTTTATCCTATGCTTTATAAATTGTATTTATGTTGTTTTATCCTATGCTTTATTAAATTGTATTTATGTTGTTTTATCCTATGCTTTATAAATTGTATTTATGTTGTTTTATCCTATGCTTTATTAAATTGTATTTATGTTGTTTTGTCCGATGCTTTATAAAATTGTATTTATGTTGTTTTAAACTATGCTTTATTAAATTGTATTTATGTTGTTTTAACCTATGCTTTATTAAATTTTATTCATGTTGTTTTATCCTATGCTTTATTAAATTGTATTCATGTTGTTTTATCTTATGCTTTACTAAATTATATTCATGTTGTTTTATCTAATGCTTTATTAAATTGTATTTATGTTGTTTTAAACTATGCTTTATTAAATTGTATTTCTGTGGTTTTATCCTATGCTTTATTAAATTGTATTTATGTTGTTTTAAACTATGCTTTATTAAATTGTACTTATGTTGTTTTAAACTATGCTTTATTAAATTGTATTTATGTTGTTTTGTCCGATGCTTTATTAAATTGTATTTATGTTGTTTTAACCTATGCTTTATTAAATTGAATATATGTTGTTTTATCCTATGCTTTATTAAATTGTATTTATGTTGTTTTAACCTATGCTTTATTAAATTGTATTTATGTTGTTTTATCCTATGCTTTATTTAATTGTATTTACGTTGTTTTAACGTATGCTTTATTAAATTGTATTTATGTTGTTTTATCCTATGCTTTATAAATTGTATTTATGTTGTTTTATCCTATGCTTTATTAAATTGTATTTATGTTGTTTTGTCCGATGCTTTATTAAATTGTATTTATGTTGTTTTAACCTATGCTTTATTAAATTTTATTTATGTTGTTTTATCCTATGCTTTATTAAATTGTATTTATGTTGTTTTATCCTATGCTTTATAAATTGTATTTATGTTGTTTTATCATATGCTTTATTAAATTGTATTTATGTTGTTTTGTCCGATGCTTTAATAAATTGTATTTATGTTGTTTTAACCTATGCTTTATTAAATTTTATTTATGTTGATTTATCCTATGCTTTATTAAATTGTATTTAATTTGTTTTATCATATGCTTTATTAAATTGTATTTATGTAGTTTTAGCCTATGCTTTATGAAATTGTATTTATGTTATTTTATCCTATGCTTTATTAAATTGTATTTATGTTGTTTTAACCTATGCTTTATTAAATTGTATTTATGTTGTTTTATCCTATGATTTATTAAATTGTATTTATGTTGTTTTAACCTATGCTTTATTAAATTGTATTCATGTTGTTTTATCTTATGCTTTATTAAATTGTATTTATGTTGTTTTATCCTATGCTTTATTAAATTGTATTTATGTTGTTTTATCCTATGCTTTATTAAATTGAATTTATGTTGTTTTATCCTATGCTTTATTAAATTGTATTTAATTTGTTTTATCCTATGCTTTATTAAATTGTATTTATGTAGTTTTAGCCTATGCTTTATTAAATTGTATTTATGTTGTTTTATCCTATGCTTTATTAAATTGTATTCATGTTGTTTTATCTTATGCTTTACTAAATTATATTCATGTTGTTTTATCTTATGCTTTATTAAATTGTATTTATGTTGTTTTAACATATGCTTTATTAAATTGTATTTATGTTGTTTTAACATATGCTTTATTAAATTGTATTTATGTTGTTTTGTCCTATGCTTTATTAAATTGTATTTATGTTGTTTATCCTATGTTTCATTAAATTGTATTTATGTTGTTTTATCCTATGCTTTATTAAATTGTATTTATGTTGTTTTGTCCTATGCTTTATTAAATTGTATTTATGTTGTTTTATCCTATGCTTTATTAAATTGTATTTCTGTGGTTTTATCCTATGCTTTATTAAATTGTATTTATGTTGTTTTGTCCTATGCTTTATTAAATTGTATTTATGTTGTTTTGTCCTATGCTTTATTAAATTGTATTTATGTTGTTTTAACCTATGCTTTATTAAATTTTATTTATGTTGTTTTAACCTATGCTTTATTAATTTGTATTTATGTTGCTTTATCCTATGCTTTATTAAATTGTATTTATGTTGTTTTATCTTATGCTTTATTAAATTGTATTTATGTTGTTTTATCCTATGCTTTATTAAATTGTATTTATGTTGTTTTATCCTATGCTTTATTAAATTTTATTTATGTTGTTTTATCCTATGCTTTATTAAATTTTATTTATGTTGTTTTATCCTATGCTTTATTAAATTTTATTTATGTTGTTTTATCCTGTGCTTTATTAAATAGTATTTATGTTGTTTTATCCTATGCTTTATTAAATTGAATTTATGTTGTTTTATCCTATGCTTTATTAAATTGTATTTATGTTGTTTTAACCTATGCTTTATTAAATTGTATTTATGTTGTTTTATCCTATGCTTTATAAAATTGTATTTATGTTGTTTTAACCTATGCTTTATTAAATTGTATTTATGTTGTTTTATCCTATGCTTTATTTAATTGTATTTACGTTGTTTTAACGTATGCTTTATTAAATTGTATTTATGTTGTTTTATCCTATGCTTTATTAAATTGTATTTATGTTGTTTTATCCTATGCTTTATTAAATTGTATTTATTTTGTTTTATCCTATGCTTTATTAAATTGTATTTATGTTGTTTTAACATATGCTTTATTAAATTGTATTTATGTTGTTTTATCCTATGCTTTATTAAATTTTATTTATGTTGTTTTATCCTATGCTTTATTAAATTGTATTTATGTTGTTTTATCCTATGCTTTATTAAATTGTATTTATGTTGTTTTAACCTATGCTTTATTTAATTGTATTTATGTTGTTTTAACGTATGCTTTTTTAAATTGTATTTATGTTGTTTTATCCTATGCTTTATTAAATTGTATTTATGTTGTTTTAACCTATGCTTTATTAAATTTTATTTATGTTGTTTTATCCTATGCTTTATTAAATTGTATTTATGTTGTTTTATCCTATGCTTTATAAATTGTATTTATGTTGTTTTATCCTATGCTTTATTAAATTGTATTTATGTTGTTTTGTCCGATGCTTTATTAAATTGTATTTATGTTGTTTTATCCTATGCTTTATTAAATTGTATTTATGTTGTTTTATCCTATGCTTTATTAAATTGTATTTACGTTGTTTTATCCTATGCTTTATTAAATTTTATTTATGTTGTTTTATCCTATGCTTTATTAAATTTTATTTATGTTGTTTTATCCTATGCTTTATTAAATTGTATTTATGTTGTTTTATCCTATGCTTTATTAAATTGAATATATGTTGTTTTATCCTATGCTTTATTAAATTGTATTTATGTTGTTTTAACCTATGCTTTATTAAATTGTATTTATGTTGTTTTATCCTATGCTTTATAAAATTGTATTTATGTTGTTTTAACCTATGCTTTATTAAATTGTATTTATGTTGTTTTATCCTATGCTTTATTTAATTGTATTTACGTTGTTTTAACGTATGCTTTATTAAACTGTATTTATGTTGTTTTATCCTATGCTTTATTAAATTGTATTTATGTTGTTTTATCCTATGCTTTATTAAATTGTATTTATTTTGTTTTATCCTATGCTTTATTAAATTGTATTTATGTTGTTTTAACGTATGCTTTATTAAATTGTATTTATGTTGTTTTATCCTATGCTTTATTAAATTTTATTTATGTTGTTTCATCCTATGCTTTATTAAATTGTATTTATCTTGTTTTATCCTATGCTTTATTAAATTGTATTTATGTTGTTTAATCCTATGCTTTATTAAATTGTATTTATGTAGTTTTAGCCTATGCTTTATTAAATTGTATTTATGTTGTCTTATCCTATGCTTTATTAAATTGTATTTATGTTGTTTTATTATATGCTTTATTAAATTGTATTTATGTTGTTTTATCCTATGCTTTATAAATTGTATTTATGTTGTTTTATCCTATGCTATATTAAATTGTATTTATGTTGTTTTGTCCGATGCTTTATTAAATTGTATTTATGTTGTTTTAACCTATGCTTTATTACATTTTATTTATGTTGTTTTATCCTATGCTTTATTAAATTGTATTTATGTTGTTTTATCCTATGCTTTATAAATTGTATTTATGTTGTTTTATCCTATGCTTTATTAAATTGTATTTATGTTGTTTTATCCTATGCTTTATAAATTGTATTTATGTTGTTTTATCCTATGCTTTATTAAATTGTATTTATGTTGTTTTGTCCGATGCTTTATAAAATTGTATTTATGTTGTTTTAAACTATGCTTTATTAAATTGTATTTATGTTGTTTTAACCTATGCTTTATTAAATTTTATTCATGTTGTTTTATCCTATGCTTTATTAAATTGTATTCATGTTGTTTTATCTTATGCTTTACTAAATTATATTCATGTTGTTTTATCTAATGCTTTATTAAATTGTATTTATGTTGTTTTAAACTATGCTTTATTAAATTGTATTTCTGTGGTTTTATCCTATGCTTTATTAAATTGTATTTATGTTGTTTTAAACTATGCTTTATTAAATTGTACTTATGTTGTTTTAAACTATGCTTTATTAAATTGTATTTATGTTGTTTTGTCCGATGCTTTATTAAATTGTATTTATGTTGTTTTAACCTATGCTTTATTAAATTGAATATATGTTGTTTTATCCTATGCTTTATTAAATTGTATTTATGTTGTTTTAACCTATGCTTTATTAAATTGTATTTATGTTGTTTTATCCTATGCTTTATTTAATTGTATTTACGTTGTTTTAACGTATGCTTTATTAAATTGTATTTATGTTGTTTTATCCTATGCTTTATAAATTGTATTTATGTTGTTTTATCCTATGCTTTATTAAATTGTATTTATGTTGTTTTGTCCGATGCTTTATTAAATTGTATTTATGTTGTTTTAACCTATGCTTTATTAAATTTTATTTATGTTGTTTTATCCTATGCTTTATTAAATTGTATTTATGTTGTTTTATCCTATGCTTTATAAATTGTATTTATGTTGTTTTATCATATGCTTTATTAAATTGTATTTATGTTGTTTTGTCCGATGCTTTAATAAATTGTATTTATGTTGTTTTAACCTATGCTTTATTAAATTTTATTTATGTTGATTTATCCTATGCTTTATTAAATTGTATTTAATTTGTTTTATCATATGCTTTATTAAATTGTATTTATGTAGTTTTAGCCTATGCTTTATGAAATTGTATTTATGTTATTTTATCCTATGCTTTATTAAATTGTATTTATGTTGTTTTAACCTATGCTTTATTAAATTGTATTTATGTTGTTTTATCCTATGATTTATTAAATTGTATTTATGTTGTTTTAACCTATGCTTTATTAAATTGTATTCATGTTGTTTTATCTTATGCTTTATTAAATTGTATTTATGTTGTTTTATCCTATGCTTTATTAAATTGTATTTATGTTGTTTTATCCTATGCTTTATTAAATTGAATTTATGTTGTTTTATCCTATGCTTTATTAAATTGTATTTAATTTGTTTTATCCTATGCTTTATTAAATTGTATTTATGTAGTTTTAGCCTATGCTTTATTAAATTGTATTTATGTTGTTTTATCCTATGCTTTATTAAATTGTATTCATGTTGTTTTATCTTATGCTTTACTAAATTATATTCATGTTGTTTTATCTTATGCTTTATTAAATTGTATTTATGTTGTTTTAACATATGCTTTATTAAATTGTATTTATGTTGTTTTAACATATGCTTTATTAAATTGTATTTATGTTGTTTTGTCCTATGCTTTATTAAATTGTATTTATGTTGTTTATCCTATGTTTCATTAAATTGTATTTATGTTGTTTTATCCTATGCTTTATTAAATTGTATTTATGTTGTTTTGTCCTATGCTTTATTAAATTGTATTTATGTTGTTTTATCCTATGCTTTATTAAATTGTATTTCTGTGGTTTTATCCTATGCTTTATTAAATTGTATTTATGTTGTTTTGTCCTATGCTTTATTAAATTGTATTTATGTTGTTTTGTCCTATGCTTTATTAAATTGTATTTATGTTGTTTTAACCTATGCTTTATTAAATTTTATTTATGTTGTTTTAACCTATGCTTTATTAATTTGTATTTATGTTGCTTTATCCTATGCTTTATTAAATTGTATTTATGTTGTTTTATCTTATGCTTTATTAAATTGTATTTATGTTGTTTTATCCTATGCTTTATTAAATTGTATTTATGTTGTTTTATCCTATGCTTTATTAAATTTTATTTATGTTGTTTTATCCTATGCTTTATTAAATTTTATTTATGTTGTTTTATCCTATGCTTTATTAAATTTTATTTATGTTGTTTTATCCTGTGCTTTATTAAATAGTATTTATGTTGTTTTATCCTATGCTTTATTAAATTGAATTTATGTTGTTTTATCCTATGCTTTATTAAATTGTATTTATGTTGTTTTAACCTATGCTTTATTAAATTGTATTTATGTTGTTTTATCCTATGCTTTATAAAATTGTATTTATGTTGTTTTAACCTATGCTTTATTAAATTGTATTTATGTTGTTTTATCCTATGCTTTATTTTATTGTATTTATGTTGTTTTAATGTATGCTTTATTAAATTGTATTTATGTTGTTTTATCCTGTGCTTTATTAAATTGTATTTATGTTGTTTTATCCTATGCTTTATTAAATTGTATTTATGTTGTTTTATCCTATGCTTTATTAAATTGTATTTATGTTGTTTTATCCTGTGCTTTATTAAATTGTATTTATGTGGTTTTATCCTATGCTTTATTAAAAAGTATTTATGTTGTTTTATCCTATGCTTTTTTAAATTGTATTTATGTTGTTTTATCCTATGCTTTATTAAATTGTATTTATGTTGTTTTATCCTGTGCTTTATTAAATTGTATTTATGTGGTTTTATCCTATGCTTTATTAAAAAGTATTTATGTTGTTTTATCCTATGCTTTATTAAATTGTATTTATGTTGTTTTGTCCGATGCTTTATTAAATTGTATTTATGTTGTTTTAACCTATGCTTTATTAAATTTTATTTATGTTGTTTTATCCTATGCTTTATTAAATTGAATATATGTTGTTTTATCCTATGCTTTATTAAATTGTATTTATGTTGTTTTAACCTATGCTTTATTAAATTGTATTTATGTTGTTTTATCCTATGCTTTATTAAATTGTATTTATGTTGTTTTATCCTATGCTTTATTAAATTGTATTTATGTTGTTTTATCCTATGCTTTATTAAATTTTATTTATGTTGTTTTATCCTATGCTTTATTAAATTGTATTTATGTTGTTTTATCCTATGCTTTATTAAATTTTATTTATGTTGTTTTATCCTATGCTTTATTAAATTTTATTTATGTTGTTTTATCCTGTGCTTTATTAAATAGTATTTATGTTGTTTTATCCTATGCTTTATTAAATTGAATTTATGTTGTTTTATCCTATGCTTTATTAAATTGTATTTATGTTGTTTTAACCTATGCTTTATTAAATTGTATTTATGTTGTTTTATCCTATGCTTTATAAAATTGTATTTATGTTGTTATAACCTATGCTTTATTAAATTGTATTTCTGTGGTTTTATCCTATGCTTTATTAAATTGTATTTATGTTGTTTTAAACTATGCTTTATTAAATTGTATTTATGTTGTTTTAAACTATGCTTTATTAAATTGTATTTATGTTGTTTTGTCCGATGCTTTATTAAATTGTATTTATGTTGTTTTAACCTATGCTTTATTAAATTGAATATATGTTGTTTTATCCTATGCTTTATTAAATTGTATTTATGTTGTTTTAACCTATGCTTTATTAAATTGTATTTATGTTGTTTTATCCTATGCTTTATAAAATTGTATTTATGTTGTTTTAACCTATGCTTTATTAAATTGTATTTATGTTGTTTTATCCTATGCTTTATTTAATTGTATTTACGTTGTTTTAACGTATGCTTTATTAAATTGTATTTATGTTGTTTTATCCTATGCTTTATTAAATTGTATTTATGTTGTTTTATCCTATGCTTTATTAAATTGTATTTATTTTGTTTTATCCTATGCTTTATAAAATTGTATTTATGTTGTTTTAACCTATGCTTTATTAAATTGTATTTATTTTGTTTTATCCTATGCTTTATTAAATTGTATTTATGTTGTTTTAACATATGCTTTATTAAATTGTATTTATGTTGTTTTATCCTATGCTTTATTAAATTTTATTTATGTTGTTTTATCCTATGCTTTATTAAATTGTATTTATGTTGTTTTATCCTATGCTTTATTAAATTGTATTTATGTTGTTTTAACCTATGCTTTATTTAATTGTATTTATGTTGTTTTAACGTATGCTTTTTTAAATTGTATTTATGTTGTTTTATCCTATGCTTTATTAAATTGTATTTATGTTGTTTTAACCTATGCTTTATTAAATTTTATTTATGTTGTTTTATCCTATGCTTTATTAAATTGTATTTATGTTGTTTTATCCTATGCTTTATAAATTGTATTTATGTTGTTTTATCCTATGCTTTATTAAATTGTATTTATGTTGTTTTGTCCGATGCTTTATTAAATTGTATTTATGTTGTTTTATCCTATGCTTTATTAAATTGTATTTATGTTGTTTTATCCTATGCTTTATTAAATTGTATTTACGTTGTTTTATCCTATGCTTTATTAAATTTTATTTATGTTGTTTTATCCTATGCTTTATTAAATTTTATTTATGTTGTTTTATCCTATGCTTTATTAAATTGTATTTATGTTGTTTTATCCTATGCTTTATTAAATTGAATATATGTTGTTTTATCCTATGCTTTATTAAATTGTATTTATGTTGTTTTAACCTATGCTTTATTAAATTGTATTTATGTTGTTTTATCCTATGCTTTATAAAATTGTATTTATGTTGTTTTAACCTATGCTTTATTAAATTGTATTTATGTTGTTTTATCCTATGCTTTATTTAATTGTATTTACGTTGTTTTAACGTATGCTTTATTAAATTGTATTTATGTTGTTTTATCCTATGCTTTATTAAATTGTATTTATGTTGTTTTATCCTATGCTTTATTAAATTGTATTTATTTTGTTTTATCCTATGCTTTATTAAATTGTATTTATGTTGTTTTAACGTATGCTTTATTAAATTGTATTTATGTTGTTTTATCCTATGCTTTATTAAATTTTATTTATGTTGTTTCATCCTATGCTTTATTAAATTGTATTTATCTTGTTTTATCCTATGCTTTATTAAATTGTATTTATGTTGTTTTAACCTATGCTTTATTTAATTGTATTTATGTTGTTTTAACGTATGCTTTATTAAATTGTATTTATGTTGTTTTATCCTATGCTTTATTAAATTGTATTTATGTTGTTTAATCCTATGCTTTATTAAATTGTATTTATGTAGTTTTAGCCTATGCTTTATTAAATTGTATTTATGTTGTCTTATCCTATGCTTTATTAAATTGTATTTATGTTGTTTTATTATATGCTTTATTAAATTGTATTTATGTTGTTTTATCCTATGCTTTATAAATTGTATTTATGTTGTTTTATCCTATGCTATATTAAATTGTATTTATGTTGTTTTGTCCGATGCTTTATTAAATTGTATTTATGTTGTTTTAACCTATGCTTTATTACATTTTATTTATGTTGTTTTATCCTATGCTTTATTAAATTGTATTTATGTTGTTTTATCCTATGCTTTATAAATTGTATTTATGTTGTTTTATCCTATGCTTTATTAAATTGTATTTATGTTGTTTTATCCTATGCTTTATAAATTGTATTTATGTTGTTTTATCCTATGCTTTATTAAATTGTATTTATGTTGTTTTGTCCGATGCTTTATAAAATTGTATTTATGTTGTTTTAAACTATGCTTTATTAAATTGTATTTATGTTGTTTTAACCTATGCTTTATTAAATTTTATTCATGTTGTTTTATCCTATGCTTTATTAAATTGTATTCATGTTGTTTTATCTTATGCTTTACTAAATTATATTCATGTTGTTTTATCTAATGCTTTATTAAATTGTATTTATGTTGTTTTAAACTATGCTTTATTAAATTGTATTTCTGTGGTTTTATCCTATGCTTTATTAAATTGTATTTATGTTGTTTTAAACTATGCTTTATTAAATTGTACTTATGTTGTTTTAAACTATGCTTTATTAAATTGTATTTATGTTGTTTTGTCCGATGCTTTATTAAATTGTATTTATGTTGTTTTAACCTATGCTTTATTAAATTGAATATATGTTGTTTTATCCTATGCTTTATTAAATTGTATTTATGTTGTTTTAACCTATGCTTTATTAAATTGTATTTATGTTGTTTTATCCTATGCTTTATTTAATTGTATTTACGTTGTTTTAACGTATGCTTTATTAAATTGTATTTATGTTGTTTTATCCTATGCTTTATAAATTGTATTTATGTTGTTTTATCCTATGCTTTATTAAATTGTATTTATGTTGTTTTGTCCGATGCTTTATTAAATTGTATTTATGTTGTTTTAACCTATGCTTTATTAAATTTTATTTATGTTGTTTTATCCTATGCTTTATTAAATTGTATTTATGTTGTTTTATCCTATGCTTTATAAATTGTATTTATGTTGTTTTATCATATGCTTTATTAAATTGTATTTATGTTGTTTTGTCCGATGCTTTAATAAATTGTATTTATGTTGTTTTAACCTATGCTTTATTAAATTTTATTTATGTTGTTTTATCCTATGCTTTATTAAATTGTATTTAATTTGTTTTATCATATGCTTTATTAAATTGTATTTATGTAGTTTTAGCCTATGCTTTATGAAATTGTATTTATGTTATTTTATCCTATGCTTTATTAAATTGTATTTATGTTGTTTTAACCTATGCTTTATTAAATTGTATTTATGTTGTTTTATCCTATGATTTATTAAATTGTATTTATGTTGTTTTAACCTATGCTTTATTAAATTGTATTCATGTTGTTTTATCTTATGCTTTATTAAATTGTATTTATGTTGTTTTATCCTATGCTTTATTAAATTGTATTTATGTTGTTTTATCCTATGCTTTATTAAATTGAATTTATGTTGTTTTATCCTATGCTTTATTAAATTGTATTTAATTTGTTTTATCCTATGCTTTATTAAATTGTATTTATGTAGTTTTAGCCTATGCTTTATTAAATTGTATTTATGTTGTTTTATCCTATGCTTTATTAAATTGTATTCATGTTGTTTTATCTTATGCTTTACTAAATTATATTCATGTTGTTTTATCTTATGCTTTATTAAATTGTATTTATGTTGTTTTAACATATGCTTTATTAAATTGTATTTATGTTGTTTTAACATATGCTTTATTAAATTGTATTTATGTTGTTTTGTCCTATGCTTTATTAAATTGTATTTATGTTGTTTTGTCCTATGCTTTATTAAATTGTATTTATGTTGTTTTATCCTATGCTTTATTAAATTGTATTTCTGTGGTTTTATCCTATGCTTTATTAAATTGTATTTATGTTGTTTTGTCCTATGCTTTATTAAATTGTATTTATGTTGTTTTGTCCTATGCTTTATTAAATTGTATTTATGTTGTTTTAACCTATGCTTTATTAAATTTTATTTATGTTGTTTTAACCTATGCTTTATTAATTTGTATTTATGTTGCTTTATCCTATGCTTTATTAAATTGTATTTATGTTGTTTTATCTTATGCTTTATTAAATTGTATTTATGTTGTTTTATCCTATGCTTTATTAAATTGTATTTATGTTGTTTTATCCTATGCTTTATTAAATTTTATTTATGTTGTTTTATCCTATGCTTTATTAAATTTTATTTATGTTGTTTTATCCTATGCTTTATTAAATTTTATTTATGTTGTTTTATCCTGTGCTTTATTAAATAGTATTTATGTTGTTTTATCCTATGCTTTATTAAATTGAATTTATGTTGTTTTATCCTATGCTTTATTAAATTGTATTTATGTTGTTTTAACCTATGCTTTATTAAATTGTATTTATGTTGTTTTATCCTATGCTTTATAAAATTGTATTTATGTTGTTTTAACCTATGCTTTATTAAATTGTATTTATGTTGTTTTATCCTATGCTTTATTTTATTGTATTTATGTTGTTTTAATGTATGCTTTATTAAATTGTATTTATGTTGTTTTATCCTGTGCTTTATTAAATTGTATTTATGTTGTTTTATCCTATGCTTTATTAAATTGTATTTATGTTGTTTTATCCTATGCTTTATTAAATTGTATTTATGTTGTTTTATCCTGTGCTTTATTAAATTGTATTTATGTGGTTTTATCCTATGCTTTATTAAAAAGTATTTATGTTGTTTTATCCTATGCTTTTTTAAATTGTATTTATGTTGTTTTATCCTATGCTTTATTAAATTGTATTTATGTTGTTTTATCCTGTGCTTTATTAAATTGTATTTATGTGGTTTTATCCTATGCTTTATTAAAAAGTATTTATGTTGTTTTATCCTATGCTTTATTAAATTGTATTTATGTTGTTTTGTCCGATGCTTTATTAAATTGTATTTATGTTGTTTTAACCTATGCTTTATTAAATTTTATTTATGTTGTTTTATCCTATGCTTTATTAAATTGTATTTATGTTGTTTTATCCTATGCTTTATAAATTGTATTTATGTTGTTTTATCATATGCTTTATTAAATTGTATTTATGTTGTTTTGTCCGATGCTTTAATAAATTGTATTTATGTTGTTTTAACCTATGCTTTATTAAATTTTATTTATGTTGTTTTATCCTATGCTTTATTAAATTGTATTTAATTTGTTTTATCCTATGCTTTATTAAATTGTATTTATGTAGTTTTAGCCTATGCTTTATGAAATTGTATTTATGTTATTTTATCCTATGCTTTATTAAATTGTATTTATGTTGTTTTAACCTATGCTTTACTAAATTGTATTTATGTTGTTTTATCCTATGATTTATTAAATTGTATTTATGTTGTTTTAACCTATGCTTTATTAAATTGTATTCATGTTGTTTTATCTTATGCTTTATTAAATTGTATTTATGTTGTTTTATCCTATGCTTTATTAAATTGTATTTATGTTGTTTTATCCTATGCTTTGTTAAATTGAATTTATGTTGTTTTATCCTATGCTTTATTAAATTGTATTTAATTTGTTTTATCCTATGCTTTATTAAATTGTATTTATGTAGTTTTAGCCTATGCTTTATTAAATTGTATTTATGTTGTTTTATCCTATGCTTTATTAAATTGTATTCATGTTGTTTTATCTTATGCTTTACTAAATTATATTCATGTTGTTTTATCTTATGCTTTATTAAATTGTATTTATGTTGTTTTAACATATGCTTTATTAAATTGTATTTATGTTGTTTTAACATATGCTTTATTAAATTGTATTTATGTTGTTTTGTCCTATGCTTTATTAAATTGTATTTATGTTGTTTATCCTATGTTTCATTAAATTGTATTTATGTTGTTTTATCCTATGCTTTATTAAATTGTATTTATGTTGTTTTGTCCTATGCTTTATTAAATTGTATTTATGTTGTTTTATCCTATGCTTTATTAAATTGTATTTCTGTGGTTTTATCCTATGCTTTATTAAATTGTATTTATGTTGTTTTGTCCTATGCTTTATTAAATTGTATTTATGTTGTTTTGTCCTATGCTTTATTAAATTGTATTTATGTTGTTTTAACCTATGCTTTATTAAATTTTATTTATGTTGTTTTATCCTATGCTTTATTAATTTGTATTTATGTTGCTTTATCCTATGCTTTATTAAATTGTATTTATGTTGTTTTATCTTATGCTTTATTAAATTGTATTTATGTTGTTTTATCCTATGCTTTATTAAATTGTATTTATGTTGTTTTATCCTATGCTTTATTAAATTTTATTTATGTTGTTTTATCCTATGCTTTATTAAATTTTATTTATGTTGTTTTATCCTATGCTTTATTAAATTTTATTTATGTTGTTTTATCCTGTGCTTTATTAAATAGTATTTATGTTGTTTTATCCTATGCTTTATTAAATTGAATTTATGTTGTTTTATCCTATGCTTTATTAAATTGTATTTATGTTGTTTTAACCTATGCTTTATTAAATTGTATTTATGTTGTTTTATCCTATGCTTTATAAAATTGTATTTATGTTGTTTTAACCTATGCTTTATTAAATTGTATTTATGTTGTTTTATCCTATGCTTTATTTTATTGTATTTATGTTGTTTTAATGTATGCTTTATTAAATTGTATTTATGTTGTTTTATCCTGTGCTTTATTAAATTGTATTTATGTTGTTTTATCCTATGCTTTATTAAATTGTATTTATGTTGTTTTATCCTATGCTTTATTAAATTGTATTTATGTTGTTTTATCCTGTGCTTTATTAAATTGTATTTATGTGGTTTTATCCTATGCTTTATTAAAAAGTATTTATGTTGTTTTATCCTATGCTTTTTTAAATTGTATTTATGTTGTTTTATCCTATGCTTTATTAAATTGTATTTATGTTGTTTTAACCTATGCTTTATTAAATTTTATTTATGTTGTTTTATCCTATGCTTTATTAAATTGTATTTATGTTGTTTTATCCTATGCTTTATAAATTGTATTTATGTTGTTTTATCCTATGCTTTATTAAATTGTATTTATGTTGTTTTGTCCGATGCTTTATTAAATTGTATTTATGTTGTTTTATCCTATGCTTTATTAAATTGTATTTATGTTGTTTTATCCTATGCTTTATTAAATTGTATTTACGTTGTTTTATCCTATGCTTTATTAAATTTTATTTATGTTGTTTTATCCTATGCTTTATTAAATTTTATTTATGTTGTTTTATCCTATGCTTTATTAAATTGTATTTATGTTGTTTTATCCTATGCTTTATTAAATTGAATATATGTTGTTTTATCCTATGCTTTATTAAATTGTATTTATGTTGTTTTAACCTATGCTTTATTAAATTGTATTTATGTTGTTTTATCCTATGCTTTATTAAATTGTATTTATGTTGTTTTATCCTATGCTTTATTAAATTGTATTTATGTTGTTTTATCCTATGCTTTATTAAATTTTATTTATGTTGTTTTATTCTATGCTTTATTAAATTGTATTTATGTTGTTTTATCCTATGCTTTATTAAATTTTATTTATGTTGTTTTATCCTATGCTTTATTAAATTTTATTTATGTTGTTTTATCCTGTGCTTTATTAAATAGTATTTATGTTGTTTTATCCTATGCTTTATTAAATTGAATTTATGTTGTTTTATCCTATGCTTTATTAAATTGTATTTATGTTGTTTTAACCTATGCTTTATTAAATTGTATTTATGTTGTTTTATCCTATGCTTTATTTTATTTATGTTGTTTTAATGTATGCTTTATTAAATTGTATTTATGTTGTTTTATCCTGTGCTTTATTAAATTGTATTTATGTTGTTTTATCCTATGCTTTATTAAATTGTATTTATGTTGTTTTATCCTATGCTTTATTAAATTGTATTTATGTTGTTTTATCCTATGCTTTATAAAATTGTATTTATGTTGTTTTAACCTATGCTTTATTAAATTGTATTTATGTTGTTTTATCCTATGCTTTATTTTATTTATGTTGTTTTAATGTATGCTTTATTAAATTGTATTTATGTTGTTTTATCCTGTGCTTTATTAAATTGTATTTATGTTGTTTTATCCTATGCTTTATTAAATTGTATTTATGTTGTTTTATCCTATGCTTTATTAAATTGTATTTATGTTGTTTTATCCTGTGCTTTATTAAATTGTATTTATGTGGTTTTATCCTATGCTTTATTAAAAAGTATTTATGTTGTTTTATCCTATGCTTTTTTAAATTGTATTTATGTTGTTTTATCCTATGCTTTATTAAATTGTATTTATGTTGTTTTAACCTATGCTTTATTAAATTTTATTTATGTTGTTTTATCCTATGCTTTATTAAATTGTATTTATGTTGTTTTATCCTATGCTTTATAAATTGTATTTATGTTGTTTTATCCTATGCTTTATTAAATTGTATTTATGTTGTTTTGTCCGATGCTTTATTAAATTGTATTTATGTTGTTTTATCCTATGCTTTATTAAATTGTATTTATGTTGTTTTATCCTATGCTTTATTAAATTGTAATTACGTTGTTTTATCCTATGCTTTATTAAATTTTATTTATGTTGTTTTATCCTATGCTTTATTAAATTTTATTTATGTTGTTTTATCCTATGCTTTATTAAATTGTATTTATGTTGTTTTATCCTATGCTTTATTAAATTGAATATATGTTGTTTTATCCTATGCTTTATTAAATTGTATTTATGTTGTTTTAACCTATGCTTTATTAAATTGTATTTATGTTGTTTTATCCTATGCTTTATTAAATTGTATTTATGTTGTTTTATCCTATGCTTTATTAAATTGTATTTATGTTGTTTTATCCTATGCTTTATTAAATTTTATTTATGTTGTTTTATCCTATGCTTTATTAAATTGTATTTATGTTGTTTTATCCTATGCTTTATTAAATTTTATTTATGTTGTTTTATCCTATGCTTTATTAAATTTTATTTATGTTGTTTTATCCTGTGCTTTATTAAATAGTATTTATGTTGTTTTATCCTATGCTTTATTAAATTGAATTTATGTTGTTTTATCCTATGCTTTATTAAATTGTATTTATGTTGTTTTAACCTATGCTTTATTAAATTGTATTTATGTTGTTTTATCCTATGCTTTATAAAATTGTATTTATGTTGTTTTAACCTATGCTTTATTAAATTGTATTTATGTTGTTTTATCCTATGCTTTATTTTATTGTATTTATGTTGTTTTAATGTATGCTTTATTAAATTGTATTTATGTTGTTTTATCCTGTGCTTTATTAAATTGTATTTATGTTGTTTTATCCTATGCTTTATTAAATTGTATTTATGTTGTTTTATCCTATGCTTTATTAAATTGTATTTCTGTGGTTTTATCCTATGCTTTATTAAATTGTATTTATGTTGTTTTGTCCTATGCTTTATTAAATTGTATTTATGTTGTTTTGTCCTATGCTTTATTAAATTGTATTTATGTTGTTTTAACCTATGCTTTATTAAATTTTATTTATGTTGTTTTAACCTATGCTTTATTAATTTGTATTTATGTTGCTTTATCCTATGCTTTATTAAATTGTATTTATGTTGTTTTATCTTATGCTTTATTAAATTGTATTTATGTTGTTTTATCCTATGCTTTATTAAATTGTATTTATGTTGTTTTATCCTATGCTTTATTAAATTTTATTTATGTTGTTTTATCCTATGCTTTATTAAATTTTATTTATGTTGTTTTATCCTATGCTTTATTAAATTTTATTTATGTTGTTTTATCCTGTGCTTTATTAAATAGTATTTATGTTGTTTTATCCTATGCTTTATTAAATTGAATTTATGTTGTTTTATCCTATGCTTTATTAAATTGTATTTATGTTGTTTTAACCTATGCTTTATTAAATTGTATTTATGTTGTTTTATCCTATGCTTTATAAAATTGTATTTATGTTGTTTTAACCTATGCTTTATTAAATTGTATTTATGTTGTTTTATCCTATGCTTTATTTTATTGTATTTATGTTGTTTTAATGTATGCTTTATTAAATTGTATTTATGTTGTTTTATCCTGTGCTTTATTAAATTGTATTTATGTTGTTTTATCCTATGCTTTATTAAATTGTATTTATGTTGTTTTATCCTATGCTTTATTAAATTGTATTTATGTTGTTTTATCCTGTGCTTTATTAAATTGTATTTATGTGGTTTTATCCTATGCTTTATTAAAAAGTATTTATGTTGTTTTATCCTATGCTTTTTTAAATTGTATTTATGTTGTTTTATCCTATGCTTTATTAAATTGTATTTATGTTGTTTTATCCTGTGCTTTATTAAATTGTATTTATGTGGTTTTATCCTATGCTTTATTAAAAAGTATTTATGTTGTTTTATCCTATGCTTTATTAAATTGTATTTATGTTGTTTTGTCCGATGCTTTATTAAATTGTATTTATGTTGTTTTAACCTATGCTTTATTAAATTTTATTTATGTTGTTTTATCCTATGCTTTATTAAATTGTATTTATGTTGTTTTATCCTATGCTTTATAAATTGTATTTATGTTGTTTTATCATATGCTTTATTAAATTGTATTTATGTTGTTTTGTCCGATGCTTTAATAAATTGTATTTATGTTGTTTTAACCTATGCTTTATTAAATTTTATTTATGTTGTTTTATCCTATGCTTTATTAAATTGTATTTAATTTGTTTTATCCTATGCTTTATTAAATTGTATTTATGTAGTTTTAGCCTATGCTTTATGAAATTGTATTTATGTTATTTTATCCTATGCTTTATTAAATTGTATTTATGTTGTTTTAACCTATGCTTTACTAAATTGTATTTATGTTGTTTTATCCTATGATTTATTAAATTGTATTTATGTTGTTTTAACCTATGCTTTATTAAATTGTATTCATGTTGTTTTATCTTATGCTTTATTAAATTGTATTTATGTTGTTTTATCCTATGCTTTATTAAATTGTATTTATGTTGTTTTATCCTATGCTTTGTTAAATTGAATTTATGTTGTTTTATCCTATGCTTTATTAAATTGTATTTAATTTGTTTTATCCTATGCTTTATTAAATTGTATTTATGTAGTTTTAGCCTATGCTTTATTAAATTGTATTTATGTTGTTTTATCCTATGCTTTATTAAATTGTATTCATGTTGTTTTATCTTATGCTTTACTAAATTATATTCATGTTGTTTTATCTTATGCTTTATTAAATTGTATTTATGTTGTTTTAACATATGCTTTATTAAATTGTATTTATGTTGTTTTAACATATGCTTTATTAAATTGTATTTATGTTGTTTTGTCCTATGCTTTATTAAATTGTATTTATGTTGTTTATCCTATGTTTCATTAAATTGTATTTATGTTGTTTTATCCTATGCTTTATTAAATTGTATTTATGTTGTTTTGTCCTATGCTTTATTAAATTGTATTTATGTTGTTTTATCCTATGCTTTATTAAATTGTATTTCTGTGGTTTTATCCTATGCTTTATTAAATTGTATTTATGTTGTTTTGTCCTATGCTTTATTAAATTGTATTTATGTTGTTTTGTCCTATGCTTTATTAAATTGTATTTATGTTGTTTTAACCTATGCTTTATTAAATTTTATTTATGTTGTTTTATCCTATGCTTTATTAATTTGTATTTATGTTGCTTTATCCTATGCTTTATTAAATTGTATTTATGTTGTTTTATCTTATGCTTTATTAAATTGTATTTATGTTGTTTTATCCTATGCTTTATTAAATTGTATTTATGTTGTTTTATCCTATGCTTTATTAAATTTTATTTATGTTGTTTTATCCTATGCTTTATTAAATTTTATTTATGTTGTTTTATCCTATGCTTTATTAAATTTTATTTATGTTGTTTTATCCTGTGCTTTATTAAATAGTATTTATGTTGTTTTATCCTATGCTTTATTAAATTGAATTTATGTTGTTTTATCCTATGCTTTATTAAATTGTATTTATGTTGTTTTAACCTATGCTTTATTAAATTGTATTTATGTTGTTTTATCCTATGCTTTATAAAATTGTATTTATGTTGTTTTAACCTATGCTTTATTAAATTGTATTTATGTTGTTTTATCCTATGCTTTATTTTATTGTATTTATGTTGTTTTAATGTATGCTTTATTAAATTGTATTTATGTTGTTTTATCCTGTGCTTTATTAAATTGTATTTATGTTGTTTTATCCTATGCTTTATTAAATTGTATTTATGTTGTTTTATCCTATGCTTTATTAAATTGTATTTATGTTGTTTTATCCTGTGCTTTATTAAATTGTATTTATGTGGTTTTATCCTATGCTTTATTAAAAAGTATTTATGTTGTTTTATCCTATGCTTTTTTAAATTGTATTTATGTTGTTTTATCCTATGCTTTATTAAATTGTATTTATGTTGTTTTAACCTATGCTTTATTAAATTTTATTTATGTTGTTTTATCCTATGCTTTATTAAATTGTATTTATGTTGTTTTATCCTATGCTTTATAAATTGTATTTATGTTGTTTTATCCTATGCTTTATTAAATTGTATTTATGTTGTTTTGTCCGATGCTTTATTAAATTGTATTTATGTTGTTTTATCCTATGCTTTATTAAATTGTATTTATGTTGTTTTATCCTATGCTTTATTAAATTGTAATTACGTTGTTTTATCCTATGCTTTATTAAATTTTATTTATGTTGTTTTATCCTATGCTTTATTAAATTTTATTTATGTTGTTTTATCCTATGCTTTATTAAATTGTATTTATGTTGTTTTATCCTATGCTTTATTAAATTGAATATATGTTGTTTTATCCTATGCTTTATTAAATTGTATTTATGTTGTTTTAACCTATGCTTTATTAAATTGTATTTATGTTGTTTTATCCTATGCTTTATTAAATTGTATTTATGTTGTTTTATCCTATGCTTTATTAAATTGTATTTATGTTGTTTTATCCTATGCTTTATTAAATTTTATTTATGTTGTTTTATCCTATGCTTTATTAAATTGTATTTATGTTGTTTTATCCTATGCTTTATTAAATTTTATTTATGTTGTTTTATCCTATGCTTTATTAAATTTTATTTATGTTGTTTTATCCTGTGCTTTATTAAATAGTATTTATGTTGTTTTATCCTATGCTTTATTAAATTGAATTTATGTTGTTTTATCCTATGCTTTATTAAATTGTATTTATGTTGTTTTAACCTATGCTTTATTAAATTGTATTTATGTTGTTTTATCCTATGCTTTATAAAATTGTATTTATGTTGTTTTAACCTATGCTTTATTAAATTGTATTTATGTTGTTTTATCCTATGCTTTATTTTATTGTATTTATGTTGTTTTAATGTATGCTTTATTAAATTGTATTTATGTTGTTTTATCCTGTGCTTTATTAAATTGTATTTATGTTGTTTTATCCTATGCTTTATTAAATTGTATTTATGTTGTTTTATCCTATGCTTTATTAAATTGTATTTCTGTGGTTTTATCCTATGCTTTATTAAATTGTATTTATGTTGTTTTGTCCTATGCTTTATTAAATTGTATTTATGTTGTTTTGTCCTATGCTTTATTAAATTGTATTTATGTTGTTTTAACCTATGCTTTATTAAATTTTATTTATGTTGTTTTAACCTATGCTTTATTAATTTGTATTTATGTTGCTTTATCCTATGCTTTATTAAATTGTATTTATGTTGTTTTATCTTATGCTTTATTAAATTGTATTTATGTTGTTTTATCCTATGCTTTATTAAATTGTATTTATGTTGTTTTATCCTATGCTTTATTAAATTTTATTTATGTTGTTTTATCCTATGCTTTATTAAATTTTATTTATGTTGTTTTATCCTATGCTTTATTAAATTTTATTTATGTTGTTTTATCCTGTGCTTTATTAAATAGTATTTATGTTGTTTTATCCTATGCTTTATTAAATTGAATTTATGTTGTTTTATCCTATGCTTTATTAAATTGTATTTATGTTGTTTTAACCTATGCTTTATTAAATTGTATTTATGTTGTTTTATCCTATGCTTTATAAAATTGTATTTATGTTGTTTTAACCTATGCTTTATTAAATTGTATTTATGTTGTTTTATCCTATGCTTTATTTTATTGTATTTATGTTGTTTTAATGTATGCTTTATTAAATTGTATTTATGTTGTTTTATCCTGTGCTTTATTAAATTGTATTTATGTTGTTTTATCCTATGCTTTATTAAATTGTATTTATGTTGTTTTATCCTATGCTTTATTAAATTGTATTTATGTTGTTTTATCCTGTGCTTTATTAAATTGTATTTATGTGGTTTTATCCTATGCTTTATTAAAAAGTATTTATGTTGTTTTATCCTATGCTTTTTTAAATTGTATTTATGTTGTTTTATCCTATGCTTTATTAAATTGTATTTATGTTGTTTTATCCTGTGCTTTATTAAATTGTATTTATGTGGTTTTATCCTATGCTTTATTAAAAAGTATTTATGTTGTTTTATCCTATGCTTTATTAAATTGTATTTATGTTGTTTTGTCCGATGCTTTATTAAATTGTATTTATGTTGTTTTAACCTATGCTTTATTAAATTTTATTTATGTTGTTTTATCCTATGCTTTATTAAATTGTATTTATGTTGTTTTATCCTATGCTTTATAAATTGTATTTATGTTGTTTTATCATATGCTTTATTAAATTGTATTTATGTTGTTTTGTCCGATGCTTTAATAAATTGTATTTATGTTGTTTTAACCTATGCTTTATTAAATTTTATTTATGTTGTTTTATCCTATGCTTTATTAAATTGTATTTAATTTGTTTTATCCTATGCTTTATTAAATTGTATTTATGTAGTTTTAGCCTATGCTTTATGAAATTGTATTTATGTTATTTTATCCTATGCTTTATTAAATTGTATTTATGTTGTTTTAACCTATGCTTTACTAAATTGTATTTATGTTGTTTTATCCTATGATTTATTAAATTGTATTTATGTTGTTTTAACCTATGCTTTATTAAATTGTATTCATGTTGTTTTATCTTATGCTTTATTAAATTGTATTTATGTTGTTTTATCCTATGCTTTATTAAATTGTATTTATGTTGTTTTATCCTATGCTTTGTTAAATTGAATTTATGTTGTTTTATCCTATGCTTTATTAAATTGTATTTAATTTGTTTTATCCTATGCTTTATTAAATTGTATTTATGTAGTTTTAGCCTATGCTTTATTAAATTGTATTTATGTTGTTTTATCCTATGCTTTATTAAATTGTATTCATGTTGTTTTATCTTATGCTTTACTAAATTATATTCATGTTGTTTTATCTTATGCTTTATTAAATTGTATTTATGTTGTTTTAACATATGCTTTATTAAATTGTATTTATGTTGTTTTAACATATGCTTTATTAAATTGTATTTATGTTGTTTTGTCCTATGCTTTATTAAATTGTATTTATGTTGTTTATCCTATGTTTCATTAAATTGTATTTATGTTGTTTTATCCTATGCTTTATTAAATTGTATTTATGTTGTTTTGTCCTATGCTTTATTAAATTGTATTTATGTTGTTTTATCCTATGCTTTATTAAATTGTATTTCTGTGGTTTTATCCTATGCTTTATTAAATTGTATTTATGTTGTTTTGTCCTATGCTTTATTAAATTGTATTTATGTTGTTTTGTCCTATGCTTTATTAAATTGTATTTATGTTGTTTTAACCTATGCTTTATTAAATTTTATTTATGTTGTTTTATCCTATGCTTTATTAATTTGTATTTATGTTGCTTTATCCTATGCTTTATTAAATTGTATTTATGTTGTTTTATCTTATGCTTTATTAAATTGTATTTATGTTGTTTTATCCTATGCTTTATTAAATTGTATTTATGTTGTTTTATCCTATGCTTTATTAAATTTTATTTATGTTGTTTTATCCTATGCTTTATTAAATTTTATTTATGTTGTTTTATCCTATGCTTTATTAAATTTTATTTATGTTGTTTTATCCTGTGCTTTATTAAATAGTATTTATGTTGTTTTATCCTATGCTTTATTAAATTGAATTTATGTTGTTTTATCCTATGCTTTATTAAATTGTATTTATGTTGTTTTAACCTATGCTTTATTAAATTGTATTTATGTTGTTTTATCCTATGCTTTATAAAATTGTATTTATGTTGTTTTAACCTATGCTTTATTAAATTGTATTTATGTTGTTTTATCCTATGCTTTATTTTATTGTATTTATGTTGTTTTAATGTATGCTTTATTAAATTGTATTTATGTTGTTTTATCCTGTGCTTTATTAAATTGTATTTATGTTGTTTTATCCTATGCTTTATTAAATTGTATTTATGTTGTTTTATCCTATGCTTTATTAAATTGTATTTATGTTGTTTTATCCTGTGCTTTATTAAATTGTATTTATGTGGTTTTATCCTATGCTTTATTAAAAAGTATTTATGTTGTTTTATCCTATGCTTTTTTAAATTGTATTTATGTTGTTTTATCCTATGCTTTATTAAATTGTATTTATGTTGTTTTAACCTATGCTTTATTAAATTTTATTTATGTTGTTTTATCCTATGCTTTATTAAATTGTATTTATGTTGTTTTATCCTATGCTTTATAAATTGTATTTATGTTGTTTTATCCTATGCTTTATTAAATTGTATTTATGTTGTTTTGTCCGATGCTTTATTAAATTGTATTTATGTTGTTTTATCCTATGCTTTATTAAATTGTATTTATGTTGTTTTATCCTATGCTTTATTAAATTGTATTTACGTTGTTTTATCCTATGCTTTATTAAATTTTATTTATGTTGTTTTATCCTATGCTTTATTAAATTTTATTTATGTTGTTTTATCCTATGCTTTATTAAATTGTATTTATGTTGTTTTATCCTATGCTTTATTAAATTGAATATATGTTGTTTTATCCTATGCTTTATTAAATTGTATTTATGTTGTTTTAACCTATGCTTTATTAAATTGTATTTATGTTGTTTTATCCTATGCTTTATTAAATTGTATTTATGTTGTTTTATCCTATGCTTTATTAAATTGTATTTATGTTGTTTTATCCTATGCTTTATTAAATTTTATTTATGTTGTTTTATTCTATGCTTTATTAAATTGTATTTATGTTGTTTTATCCTATGCTTTATTAAATTTTATTTATGTTGTTTTATCCTATGCTTTATTAAATTTTATTTATGTTGTTTTATCCTGTGCTTTATTAAATAGTATTTATGTTGTTTTATCCTATGCTTTATTAAATTGAATTTATGTTGTTTTATCCTATGCTTTATTAAATTGTATTTATGTTGTTTTAACCTATGCTTTATTAAATTGTATTTATGTTGTTTTATCCTATGCTTTATTTTATTTATGTTGTTTTAATGTATGCTTTATTAAATTGTATTTATGTTGTTTTATCCTGTGCTTTATTAAATTGTATTTATGTTGTTTTATCCTATGCTTTATTAAATTGTATTTATGTTGTTTTATCCTATGCTTTATTAAATTGTATTTATGTTGTTTTATCCTATGCTTTATAAAATTGTATTTATGTTGTTTTAACCTATGCTTTATTAAATTGTATTTATGTTGTTTTATCCTATGCTTTATTTTATTTATGTTGTTTTAATGTATGCTTTATTAAATTGTATTTATGTTGTTTTATCCTGTGCTTTATTAAATTGTATTTATGTTGTTTTATCCTATGCTTTATTAAATTGTATTTATGTTGTTTTATCCTATGCTTTATTAAATTGTATTTATGTTGTTTTATCCTGTGCTTTATTAAATTGTATTTATGTGGTTTTATCCTATGCTTTATTAAAAAGTATTTATGTTGTTTTATCCTATGCTTTTTTAAATTGTATTTATGTTGTTTTATCCTATGCTTTATTAAATTGTATTTATGTTGTTTTAACCTATGCTTTATTAAATTTTATTTATGTTGTTTTATCCTATGCTTTATTAAATTGTATTTATGTTGTTTTATCCTATGCTTTATAAATTGTATTTATGTTGTTTTATCCTATGCTTTATTAAATTGTATTTATGTTGTTTTGTCCGATGCTTTATTAAATTGTATTTATGTTGTTTTATCCTATGCTTTATTAAATTGTATTTATGTTGTTTTATCCTATGCTTTATTAAATTGTAATTACGTTGTTTTATCCTATGCTTTATTAAATTTTATTTATGTTGTTTTATCCTATGCTTTATTAA
The DNA here is from genome assembly GCF_046119375.1 of Phyllobates terribilis. Lineage (NCBI taxonomy): Eukaryota > Metazoa > Chordata > Amphibia > Anura > Dendrobatidae > Phyllobates > Phyllobates terribilis. The sequence continues at coordinate 307,271,766 of NW_027362765.1, read as the reverse complement.
ATTTTATTTATGTTGTTTTATCCTATGCTTTATTAAATTGTATTTATGTTGTTTTATCCTATGCTTTATTAAATTGAATATATGTTGTTTTATCCTATGCTTTATTAAATTGTATTTATGTTGTTTTAACCTATGCTTTATTAAATTGTATTTATGTTGTTTTATCCTATGCTTTATTAAATTGTATTTATGTTGTTTTATCCTATGCTTTATTAAATTGTATTTATGTTGTTTTATCCTATGCTTTATTAAATTTTATTTATGTTGTTTTATCCTATGCTTTATTAAATTGTATTTATGTTGTTTTATCCTATGCTTTATTAAATTTTATTTATGTTGTTTTATCCTATGCTTTATTAAATTTTATTTATGTTGTTTTATCCTGTGCTTTATTAAATAGTATTTATGTTGTTTTATCCTATGCTTTATTAAATTGAATTTATGTTGTTTTATCCTATGCTTTATTAAATTGTATTTATGTTGTTTTAACCTATGCTTTATTAAATTGTATTTATGTTGTTTTATCCTATGCTTTATAAAATTGTATTTATGTTGTTTTAACCTATGCTTTATTAAATTGTATTTATGTTGTTTTATCCTATGCTTTATTAAATTGTATTCATGTTGTTTTATCTTATGCTTTACTAAATTATATTCATGTTGTTTTATCTAATGCTTTATTAAATTGTATTTATGTTGTTTTAAACTATGCTTTATTAAATTGTATTTCTGTGGTTTTATCCTATGCTTTATTAAATTGTATTTATGTTGTTTTAAACTATGCTTTATTAAATTGTATTTATGTTGTTTTAAACTATGCTTTATTAAATTGTATTTATGTTGTTTTGTCCGATGCTTTATTAAATTGTATTTATGTTGTTTTAACCTATGCTTTATTAAATTGAATATATGTTGTTTTATCCTATGCTTTATTAAATTGTATTTATGTTGTTTTAACCTATGCTTTATTAAATTGTATTTATGTTGTTTTATCCTATGCTTTATAAAATTGTATTTATGTTGTTTTAACCTATGCTTTATTAAATTGTATTTATGTTGTTTTATCCTATGCTTTATTTAATTGTATTTACGTTGTTTTAACGTATGCTTTATTAAATTGTATTTATGTTGTTTTATCCTATGCTTTATTAAATTGTATTTATGTTGTTTTATCCTATGCTTTATTAAATTGTATTTATTTTGTTTTATCCTATGCTTTATTAAATTGTATTTATGTTGTTTTAACATATGCTTTATTAAATTGTATTTATGTTGTTTTATCCTATGCTTTATTAAATTTTATTTATGTTGTTTTATCCTATGCTTTATTAAATTGTATTTATGTTGTTTTATCCTATGCTTTATTAAATTGTATTTATGTTGTTTTAACCTATGCTTTATTTAATTGTATTTATGTTGTTTTAACGTATGCTTTTTTAAATTGTATTTATGTTGTTTTATCCTATGCTTTATTAAATTGTATTTATGTTGTTTTAACCTATGCTTTATTAAATTTTATTTATGTTGTTTTATCCTATGCTTTATTAAATTGTATTTATGTTGTTTTATCCTATGCTTTATAAATTGTATTTATGTTGTTTTATCCTATGCTTTATTAAATTGTATTTATGTTGTTTTGTCCGATGCTTTATTAAATTGTATTTATGTTGTTTTATCCTATGCTTTATTAAATTGTATTTATGTTGTTTTATCCTATGCTTTATTAAATTGTATTTACGTTGTTTTATCCTATGCTTTATTAAATTTTATTTATGTTGTTTTATCCTATGCTTTATTAAATTTTATTTATGTTGTTTTATCCTATGCTTTATTAAATTGTATTTATGTTGTTTTATCCTATGCTTTATTAAATTGAATATATGTTGTTTTATCCTATGCTTTATTAAATTGTATTTATGTTGTTTTAACCTATGCTTTATTAAATTGTATTTATGTTGTTTTATCCTATGCTTTATAAAATTGTATTTATGTTGTTTTAACCTATGCTTTATTAAATTGTATTTATGTTGTTTTATCCTATGCTTTATTTAATTGTATTTACGTTGTTTTAACGTATGCTTTATTAAATTGTATTTATGTTGTTTTATCCTATGCTTTATTAAATTGTATTTATGTTGTTTTATCCTATGCTTTATTAAATTGTATTTATTTTGTTTTATCCTATGCTTTATTAAATTGTATTTATGTTGTTTTAACGTATGCTTTATTAAATTGTATTTATGTTGTTTTATCCTATGCTTTATTAAATTTTATTTATGTTGTTTCATCCTATGCTTTATTAAATTGTATTTATCTTGTTTTATCCTATGCTTTATTAAATTGTATTTATGTTGTTTTAACCTATGCTTTATTTAATTGTATTTATGTTGTTTTAACGTATGCTTTATTAAATTGTATTTATGTTGTTTTATCCTATGCTTTTTTAAATTGTATTTATGTTGTTTAATCCTATGCTTTATTAAATTGTATTTATGTAGTTTTAGCCTATGCTTTATTAAATTGTATTTATGTTGTCTTATCCTATGCTTTATTAAATTGTATTTATGTTGTTTTATCCTATGCTTTATTAAATTGTATTTATGTTGTTTTATCCTATGCTTTATAAATTGTATTTATGTTGTTTTATCCTATGCTTTATTAAATTGTATTTCTGTGGTTTTATCCTATGCTTTATTAAATTGTATTTATGTTGTTTTGTCCTATGCTTTATTAAATTGTATTTATGTTGTTTTGTCCTATGCTTTATTAAATTGTATTTATGTTGTTTTAACCTATGCTTTATTAAATTTTATTTATGTTGTTTTATCCTATGCTTTATTAATTTGTATTTATGTTGCTTTATCCTATGCTTTATTAAATTGTATTTATGTTGTTTTATCTTATGCTTTATTAAATTGTATTTATGTTGTTTTATCCTATGCTTTATTAAATTGTATTTATGTTGTTTTATCCTATGCTTTATTAAATTTTATTTATGTTGTTTTATCCTATGCTTTATTAAATTTTATTTATGTTGTTTTATCCTATGCTTTATTAAATTTTATTTATGTTGTTTTATCCTGTGCTTTATTAAATAGTATTTATGTTGTTTTATCCTATGCTTTATTAAATTGAATTTATGTTGTTTTATCCTATGCTTTATTAAATTGTATTTATGTTGTTTTAACCTATGCTTTATTAAATTGTATTTATGTTGTTTTATCCTATGCTTTATAAAATTGTATTTATGTTGTTTTAACCTATGCTTTATTAAATTGTATTTATGTTGTTTTATCCTATGCTTTATTTTATTGTATTTATGTTGTTTTAATGTATGCTTTATTAAATTGTATTTATGTTGTTTTATCCTGTGCTTTATTAAATTGTTTTTATGTTGTTTTATCCTATGCTTTATTAAATTGTATTTATGTTGTTTTATCCTATGCTTTATTAAATTGTATTTATGTTGTTTTATCCTGTGCTTTATTAAATTGTATTTATGTGGTTTTATCCTATGCTTTATTAAAAAGTATTTATGTTGTTTTATCCTATGCTTTTTTAAATTGTATTTATGTTGTTTTATCCTATGCTTTATTAAATTGTATTTATGTTGTTTTAACCTATGCTTTATTAAATTTTATTTATGTTGTTTTATCCTATGCTTTATTAAATTGTATTTATGTTGTTTTATCCTATGCTTTATAAATTGTATTTATGTTGTTTTATCCTATGCTTTATTAAATTGTATTTATGTTGTTTTGTCCGATGCTTTATTAAATTGTATTTATGTTGTTTTATCCTATGCTTTATTAAATTGTATTTATGTTGTTTTATCCTATGCTTTATTAAATTGTATTTACGTTGTTTTATCCTATGCTTTATTAAATTTTATTTATGTTGTTTTATCCTATGCTTTATTAAATTTTATTTATGTTGTTTTATCCTATGCTTTATTAAATTGTATTTATGTTGTTTTATCCTATGCTTTATTAAATTGAATATATGTTGTTTTATCCTATGCTTTATTAAATTGTATTTATGTTGTTTTAACCTATGCTTTATTAAATTGTATTTATGTTGTTTTATCCTATGCTTTATTAAATTGTATTTATGTTGTTTTATCCTATGCTTTATTAAATTGTATTTATGTTGTTTTATCCTATGCTTTATTAAATTTTATTTATGTTGTTTTATTCTATGCTTTATTAAATTGTATTTATGTTGTTTTATCCTATGCTTTATTAAATTTTATTTATGTTGTTTTATCCTATGCTTTATTAAATTTTATTTATGTTGTTTTATCCTGTGCTTTATTAAATAGTATTTATGTTGTTTTATCCTATGCTTTATTAAATTGAATTTATGTTGTTTTATCCTATGCTTTATTAAATTGTATTTATGTTGTTTTAACCTATGCTTTATTAAATTGTATTTATGTTGTTTTATCCTATGCTTTATTTTATTTATGTTGTTTTAATGTATGCTTTATTAAATTGTATTTATGTTGTTTTATCCTGTGCTTTATTAAATTGTATTTATGTTGTTTTATCCTATGCTTTATTAAATTGTATTTATGTTGTTTTATCCTATGCTTTATTAAATTGTATTTATGTTGTTTTATCCTATGCTTTATAAAATTGTATTTATGTTGTTTTAACCTATGCTTTATTAAATTGTATTTATGTTGTTTTATCCTATGCTTTATTTTATTTATGTTGTTTTAATGTATGCTTTATTAAATTGTATTTATGTTGTTTTATCCTGTGCTTTATTAAATTGTATTTATGTTGTTTTATCCTATGCTTTATTAAATTGTATTTATGTTGTTTTATCCTATGCTTTATTAAATTGTATTTATGTTGTTTTATCCTGTGCTTTATTAAATTGTATTTATGTGGTTTTATCCTATGCTTTATTAAAAAGTATTTATGTTGTTTTATCCTATGCTTTTTTAAATTGTATTTATGTTGTTTTATCCTATGCTTTATTAAATTGTATTTATGTTGTTTTAACCTATGCTTTATTAAATTTTATTTATGTTGTTTTATCCTATGCTTTATTAAATTGTATTTATGTTGTTTTATCCTATGCTTTATAAATTGTATTTATGTTGTTTTATCCTATGCTTTATTAAATTGTATTTATGTTGTTTTGTCCGATGCTTTATTAAATTGTATTTATGTTGTTTTATCCTATGCTTTATTAAATTGTATTTATGTTGTTTTATCCTATGCTTTATTAAATTGTAATTACGTTGTTTTATCCTATGCTTTATTAAATTTTATTTATGTTGTTTTATCCTATGCTTTATTAAATTTTATTTATGTTGTTTTATCCTATGCTTTATTAAATTGTATTTATGTTGTTTTATCCTATGCTTTATTAAATTGAATATATGTTGTTTTATCCTATGCTTTATTAAATTGTATTTATGTTGTTTTAACCTATGCTTTATTAAATTGTATTTATGTTGTTTTATCCTATGCTTTATTAAATTGTATTTATGTTGTTTTATCCTATGCTTTATTAAATTGTATTTATGTTGTTTTATCCTATGCTTTATTAAATTTTATTTATGTTGTTTTATCCTATGCTTTATTAAATTGTATTTATGTTGTTTTATCCTATGCTTTATTAAATTTTATTTATGTTGTTTTATCCTATGCTTTATTAAATTTTATTTATGTTGTTTTATCCTGTGCTTTATTAAATAGTATTTATGTTGTTTTATCCTATGCTTTATTAAATTGAATTTATGTTGTTTTATCCTATGCTTTATTAAATTGTATTTATGTTGTTTTAACCTATGCTTTATTAAATTGTATTTATGTTGTTTTATCCTATGCTTTATAAAATTGTATTTATGTTGTTTTAACCTATGCTTTATTAAATTGTATTTATGTTGTTTTATCCTATGCTTTATTAAATTGTATTCATGTTGTTTTATCTTATGCTTTACTAAATTATATTCATGTTGTTTTATCTAATGCTTTATTAAATTGTATTTATGTTGTTTTAAACTATGCTTTATTAAATTGTATTTCTGTGGTTTTATCCTATGCTTTATTAAATTGTATTTATGTTGTTTTAAACTATGCTTTATTAAATTGTATTTATGTTGTTTTAAACTATGCTTTATTAAATTGTATTTATGTTGTTTTGTCCGATGCTTTATTAAATTGTATTTATGTTGTTTTAACCTATGCTTTATTAAATTGAATATATGTTGTTTTATCCTATGCTTTATTAAATTGTATTTATGTTGTTTTAACCTATGCTTTATTAAATTGTATTTATGTTGTTTTATCCTATGCTTTATAAAATTGTATTTATGTTGTTTTAACCTATGCTTTATTAAATTGTATTTATGTTGTTTTATCCTATGCTTTATTTAATTGTATTTACGTTGTTTTAACGTATGCTTTATTAAATTGTATTTATGTTGTTTTATCCTATGCTTTATTAAATTGTATTTATGTTGTTTTATCCTATGCTTTATTAAATTGTATTTATTTTGTTTTATCCTATGCTTTATTAAATTGTATTTATGTTGTTTTAACATATGCTTTATTAAATTGTATTTATGTTGTTTTATCCTATGCTTTATTAAATTTTATTTATGTTGTTTTATCCTATGCTTTATTAAATTGTATTTATGTGGTTTTATCCTATGCTTTATTAAAAAGTATTTATGTTGTTTTATCCTATGCTTTTTTAAATTGTATTTATGTTGTTTTATCCTATGCTTTATTAAATTGTATTTATGTTGTTTTAACCTATGCTTTATTAAATTTTATTTATGTTGTTTTATCCTATGCTTTATTAAATTGTATTTATGTTGTTTTATCCTATGCTTTATAAATTGTATTTATGTTGTTTTATCCTATGCTTTATTAAATTGTATTTATGTTGTTTTGTCCGATGCTTTATTAAATTGTATTTATGTTGTTTTATCCTATGCTTTATTAAATTGTATTTATGTTGTTTTATCCTATGCTTTATTAAATTGTATTTACGTTGTTTTATCCTATGCTTTATTAAATTTTATTTATGTTGTTTTATCCTATGCTTTATTAAATTTTATTTATGTTGTTTTATCCTATGCTTTATTAAATTGTATTTATGTTGTTTTATCCTATGCTTTATTAAATTGAATATATGTTGTTTTATCCTATGCTTTATTAAATTGTATTTATGTTGTTTTAACCTATGCTTTATTAAATTGTATTTATGTTGTTTTATCCTATGCTTTATTAAATTGTATTTATGTTGTTTTATCCTATGCTTTATTAAATTGTATTTATGTTGTTTTATCCTATGCTTTATTAAATTTTATTTATGTTGTTTTATTCTATGCTTTATTAAATTGTATTTATGTTGTTTTATCCTATGCTTTATTAAATTTTATTTATGTTGTTTTATCCTATGCTTTATTAAATTTTATTTATGTTGTTTTATCCTGTGCTTTATTAAATAGTATTTATGTTGTTTTATCCTATGCTTTATTAAATTGAATTTATGTTGTTTTATCCTATGCTTTATTAAATTGTATTTATGTTGTTTTAACCTATGCTTTATTAAATTGTATTTATGTTGTTTTATCCTATGCTTTATTTTATTTATGTTGTTTTAATGTATGCTTTATTAAATTGTATTTATGTTGTTTTATCCTGTGCTTTATTAAATTGTATTTATGTTGTTTTATCCTATGCTTTATTAAATTGTATTTATGTTGTTTTATCCTATGCTTTATTAAATTGTATTTATGTTGTTTTATCCTATGCTTTATAAAATTGTATTTATGTTGTTTTAACCTATGCTTTATTAAATTGTATTTATGTTGTTTTATCCTATGCTTTATTTTATTTATGTTGTTTTAATGTATGCTTTATTAAATTGTATTTATGTTGTTTTATCCTGTGCTTTATTAAATTGTATTTATGTTGTTTTATCCTATGCTTTATTAAATTGTATTTATGTTGTTTTATCCTATGCTTTATTAAATTGTATTTATGTTGTTTTATCCTGTGCTTTATTAAATTGTATTTATGTGGTTTTATCCTATGCTTTATTAAAAAGTATTTATGTTGTTTTATCCTATGCTTTTTTAAATTGTATTTATGTTGTTTTATCCTATGCTTTATTAAATTGTATTTATGTTGTTTTAACCTATGCTTTATTAAATTTTATTTATGTTGTTTTATCCTATGCTTTATTAAATTGTATTTATGTTGTTTTATCCTATGCTTTATAAATTGTATTTATGTTGTTTTATCCTATGCTTTATTAAATTGTATTTATGTTGTTTTGTCCGATGCTTTATTAAATTGTATTTATGTTGTTTTATCCTATGCTTTATTAAATTGTATTTATGTTGTTTTATCCTATGCTTTATTAAATTGTAATTACGTTGTTTTATCCTATGCTTTATTAAATTTTATTTATGTTGTTTTATCCTATGCTTTATTAAATTTTATTTATGTTGTTTTATCCTATGCTTTATTAAATTGTATTTATGTTGTTTTATCCTATGCTTTATTAAATTGAATATATGTTGTTTTATCCTATGCTTTATTAAATTGTATTTATGTTGTTTTAACCTATGCTTTATTAAATTGTATTTATGTTGTTTTATCCTATGCTTTATTAAATTGTATTTATGTTGTTTTATCCTATGCTTTATTAAATTGTATTTATGTTGTTTTATCCTATGCTTTATTAAATTTTATTTATGTTGTTTTATCCTATGCTTTATTAAATTGTATTTATGTTGTTTTATCCTATGCTTTATTAAATTTTATTTATGTTGTTTTATCCTATGCTTTATTAAATTTTATTTATGTTGTTTTATCCTGTGCTTTATTAAATAGTATTTATGTTGTTTTATCCTATGCTTTATTAAATTGAATTTATGTTGTTTTATCCTATGCTTTATTAAATTGTATTTATGTTGTTTTAACCTATGCTTTATTAAATTGTATTTATGTTGTTTTATCCTATGCTTTATAAAATTGTATTTATGTTGTTTTAACCTATGCTTTATTAAATTGTATTTATGTTGTTTTATCCTATGCTTTATTAAATTGTATTCATGTTGTTTTATCTTATGCTTTACTAAATTATATTCATGTTGTTTTATCTAATGCTTTATTAAATTGTATTTATGTTGTTTTAAACTATGCTTTATTAAATTGTATTTCTGTGGTTTTATCCTATGCTTTATTAAATTGTATTTATGTTGTTTTAAACTATGCTTTATTAAATTGTATTTATGTTGTTTTAAACTATGCTTTATTAAATTGTATTTATGTTGTTTTGTCCGATGCTTTATTAAATTGTATTTATGTTGTTTTAACCTATGCTTTATTAAATTGAATATATGTTGTTTTATCCTATGCTTTATTAAATTGTATTTATGTTGTTTTAACCTATGCTTTATTAAATTGTATTTATGTTGTTTTATCCTATGCTTTATAAAATTGTATTTATGTTGTTTTAACCTATGCTTTATTAAATTGTATTTATGTTGTTTTATCCTATGCTTTATTTAATTGTATTTACGTTGTTTTAACGTATGCTTTATTAAATTGTATTTATGTTGTTTTATCCTATGCTTTATTAAATTGTATTTATGTTGTTTTATCCTATGCTTTATTAAATTGTATTTATTTTGTTTTATCCTATGCTTTATTAAATTGTATTTATGTTGTTTTAACATATGCTTTATTAAATTGTATTTATGTTGTTTTATCCTATGCTTTATTAAATTTTATTTATGTTGTTTTATCCTATGCTTTATTAAATTGTATTTATGTTGTTTTATCCTATGCTTTATTAAATTGTATTTATGTTGTTTTAACCTATGCTTTATTTAATTGTATTTATGTTGTTTTAACGTATGCTTTTTTAAATTGTATTTATGTTGTTTTATCCTATGCTTTATTAAATTGTATTTATGTTGTTTTAACCTATGCTTTATTAAATTTTATTTATGTTGTTTTATCCTATGCTTTATTAAATTGTATTTATGTTGTTTTATCCTATGCTTTATAAATTGTATTTATGTTGTTTTATCCTATGCTTTATTAAATTGTATTTATGTTGTTTTGTCCGATGCTTTATTAAATTGTATTTATGTTGTTTTATCCTATGCTTTATTAAATTGTATTTATGTTGTTTTATCCTATGCTTTATTAAATTGTATTTACGTTGTTTTATCCTATGCTTTATTAAATTTTATTTATGTTGTTTTATCCTATGCTTTATTAAATTTTATTTATGTTGTTTTATCCTATGCTTTATTAAATTGTATTTATGTTGTTTTATCCTATGCTTTATTAAATTGAATATATGTTGTTTTATCCTATGCTTTATTAAATTGTATTTATGTTGTTTTAACCTATGCTTTATTAAATTGTATTTATGTTGTTTTATCCTATGCTTTATAAAATTGTATTTATGTTGTTTTAACCTATGCTTTATTAAATTGTATTTATGTTGTTTTATCCTATGCTTTATTTAATTGTATTTACGTTGTTTTAACGTATGCTTTATTAAATTGTATTTATGTTGTTTTATCCTATGCTTTATTAAATTGTATTTATGTTGTTTTATCCTATGCTTTATTAAATTGTATTTATTTTGTTTTATCCTATGCTTTATTAAATTGTATTTATGTTGTTTTAACGTATGCTTTATTAAATTGTATTTATGTTGTTTTATCCTATGCTTTATTAAATTTTATTTATGTTGTTTCATCCTATGCTTTATTAAATTGTATTTATCTTGTTTTATCCTATGCTTTATTAAATTGTATTTATGTTGTTTTAACCTATGCTTTATTTAATTGTATTTATGTTGTTTTAACGTATGCTTTATTAAATTGTATTTATGTTGTTTTATCCTATGCTTTTTTAAATTGTATTTATGTTGTTTTATCCTATGCTTTATTAAATTTTATTTATGTTGTTTTATTCTATGCTTTATTAAATTGTATTTATGTTGTTTTATCCTATGCTTTATTAAATTTTATTTATGTTGTTTTATCCTATGCTTTATTAAATTTTATTTATGTTGTTTTATCCTGTGCTTTATTAAATAGTATTTATGTTGTTTTATCCTATGCTTTATTAAATTGAATTTATGTTGTTTTATCCTATGCTTTATTAAATTGTATTTATGTTGTTTTAACCTATGCTTTATTAAATTGTATTTATGTTGTTTTATCCTATGCTTTATTTTATTTATGTTGTTTTAATGTATGCTTTATTAAATTGTATTTATGTTGTTTTATCCTGTGCTTTATTAAATTGTATTTATGTTGTTTTATCCTATGCTTTATTAAATTGTATTTATGTTGTTTTATCCTATGCTTTATTAAATTGTATTTATGTTGTTTTATCCTATGCTTTATAAAATTGTATTTATGTTGTTTTAACCTATGCTTTATTAAATTGTATTTATGTTGTTTTATCCTATGCTTTATTTTATTTATGTTGTTTTAATGTATGCTTTATTAAATTGTATTTATGTTGTTTTATCCTGTGCTTTATTAAATTGTATTTATGTTGTTTTATCCTATGCTTTATTAAATTGTATTTATGTTGTTTTATCCTATGCTTTATTAAATTGTATTTATGTTGTTTTATCCTGTGCTTTATTAAATTGTATTTATGTGGTTTTATCCTATGCTTTATTAAAAAGTATTTATGTTGTTTTATCCTATGCTTTTTTAAATTGTATTTATGTTGTTTTATCCTATGCTTTATTAAATTGTATTTATGTTGTTTTAACCTATGCTTTATTAAATTTTATTTATGTTGTTTTATCCTATGCTTTATTAAATTGTATTTATGTTGTTTTATCCTATGCTTTATAAATTGTATTTATGTTGTTTTATCCTATGCTTTATTAAATTGTATTTATGTTGTTTTGTCCGATGCTTTATTAAATTGTATTTATGTTGTTTTATCCTATGCTTTATTAAATTGTATTTATGTTGTTTTATCCTATGCTTTATTAAATTGTAATTACGTTGTTTTATCCTATGCTTTATTAAATTTTATTTATGTTGTTTTATCCTATGCTTTATTAAATTTTATTTATGTTGTTTTATCCTATGCTTTATTAAATTGTATTTATGTTGTTTTATCCTATGCTTTATTAAATTGAATATATGTTGTTTTATCCTATGCTTTATTAAATTGTATTTATGTTGTTTTAACCTATGCTTTATTAAATTGTATTTATGTTGTTTTATCCTATGCTTTATTAAATTGTATTTATGTTGTTTTATCCTATGCTTTATTAAATTGTATTTATGTTGTTTTATCCTATGCTTTATTAAATTTTATTTATGTTGTTTTATCCTATGCTTTATTAAATTGTATTTATGTTGTTTTATCCTATGCTTTATTAAATTTTATTTATGTTGTTTTATCCTATGCTTTATTAAATTTTATTTATGTTGTTTTATCCTGTGCTTTATTAAATAGTATTTATGTTGTTTTATCCTATGCTTTATTAAATTGAATTTATGTTGTTTTATCCTATGCTTTATTAAATTGTATTTATGTTGTTTTAACCTATGCTTTATTAAATTGTATTTATGTTGTTTTATCCTATGCTTTATAAAATTGTATTTATGTTGTTTTAACCTATGCTTTATTAAATTGTATTTATGTTGTTTTATCCTATGCTTTATTAAATTGTATTCATGTTGTTTTATCTTATGCTTTACTAAATTATATTCATGTTGTTTTATCTAATGCTTTATTAAATTGTATTTATGTTGTTTTAAACTATGCTTTATTAAATTGTATTTCTGTGGTTTTATCCTATGCTTTATTAAATTGTATTTATGTTGTTTTAAACTATGCTTTATTAAATTGTATTTATGTTGTTTTAAACTATGCTTTATTAAATTGTATTTATGTTGTTTTGTCCGATGCTTTATTAAATTGTATTTATGTTGTTTTAACCTATGCTTTATTAAATTGAATATATGTTGTTTTATCCTATGCTTTATTAAATTGTATTTATGTTGTTTTAACCTATGCTTTATTAAATTGTATTTATGTTGTTTTATCCTATGCTTTATAAAATTGTATTTATGTTGTTTTAACCTATGCTTTATTAAATTGTATTTATGTTGTTTTATCCTATGCTTTATTTAATTGTATTTACGTTGTTTTAACGTATGCTTTATTAAATTGTATTTATGTTGTTTTATCCTATGCTTTATTAAATTGTATTTATGTTGTTTTATCCTATGCTTTATTAAATTGTATTTATTTTGTTTTATCCTATGCTTTATTAAATTGTATTTATGTTGTTTTAACATATGCTTTATTAAATTGTATTTATGTTGTTTTATCCTATGCTTTATTAAATTTTATTTATGTTGTTTTATCCTATGCTTTATTAAATTGTATTTATGTTGTTTTATCCTATGCTTTATTAAATTGTATTTATGTTGTTTTAACCTATGCTTTATTTAATTGTATTTATGTTGTTTTAACGTATGCTTTTTTAAATTGTATTTATGTTGTTTTATCCTATGCTTTATTAAATTGTATTTATGTTGTTTTAACCTATGCTTTATTAAATTTTATTTATGTTGTTTTATCCTATGCTTTATTAAATTGTATTTATGTTGTTTTATCCTATGCTTTATAAATTGTATTTATGTTGTTTTATCCTATGCTTTATTAAATTGTATTTATGTTGTTTTGTCCGATGCTTTATTAAATTGTATTTATGTTGTTTTATCCTATGCTTTATTAAATTGTATTTATGTTGTTTTATCCTATGCTTTATTAAATTGTATTTACGTTGTTTTATCCTATGCTTTATTAAATTTTATTTATGTTGTTTTATCCTATGCTTTATTAAATTTTATTTATGTTGTTTTATCCTATGCTTTATTAAATTGTATTTATGTTGTTTTATCCTATGCTTTATTAAATTGAATATATGTTGTTTTATCCTATGCTTTATTAAATTGTATTTATGTTGTTTTAACCTATGCTTTATTAAATTGTATTTATGTTGTTTTATCCTATGCTTTATAAAATTGTATTTATGTTGTTTTAACCTATGCTTTATTAAATTGTATTTATGTTGTTTTATCCTATGCTTTATTTAATTGTATTTACGTTGTTTTAACGTATGCTTTATTAAATTGTATTTATGTTGTTTTATCCTATGCTTTATTAAATTGTATTTATGTTGTTTTATCCTATGCTTTATTAAATTGTATTTATTTTGTTTTATCCTATGCTTTATTAAATTGTATTTATGTTGTTTTAACGTATGCTTTATTAAATTGTATTTATGTTGTTTTATCCTATGCTTTATTAAATTTTATTTATGTTGTTTCATCCTATGCTTTATTAAATTGTATTTATCTTGTTTTATCCTATGCTTTATTAAATTGTATTTATGTTGTTTTAACCTATGCTTTATTTAATTGTATTTATGTTGTTTTAACGTATGCTTTATTAAATTGTATTTATGTTGTTTTATCCTATGCTTTTTTAAATTGTATTTATGTTGTTTAATCCTATGCTTTATTAAATTGTATTTATGTAGTTTTAGCCTATGCTTTATTAAATTGTATTTATGTTGTCTTATCCTATGCTTTATTAAATTGTATTTATGTTGTTTTATCCTATGCTTTATTAAATTGTATTTATGTTGTTTTATCCTATGCTTTATAAATTGTATTTATGTTGTTTTATCCTATGCTATATTAAATTGTATTTATGTTGTTTTGTCCGATGCTTTATTAAATTGTATTTATGTTGTTTTAACCTATGCTTTATTAAATTTTATTTATGTTGTTTTATCCTATGCTTTATTAAATTGTATTTATGTTGTTTTATCCTATGCTTTATAAATTGTATTTATGTTGTTTTATCCTATGCTTTATTAAATTTTATTTATGTTGTTTTATCCTATGCTTTATTAAATTTTATTTATGTTGTTTTATCCTGTGCTTTATTAAATAGTATTTATGTTGTTTTATCCTATGCTTTATTAAATTGAATTTATGTTGTTTTATCCTATGCTTTATTAAATTGTATTTATGTTGTTTTAACCTATGCTTTATTAAATTGTATTTATGTTGTTTTATCCTATGCTTTATAAAATTGTATTTATGTTGTTTTAACCTATGCTTTATTAAATTGTATTTATGTTGTTTTATCCTATGCTTTATTTTATTTATGTTGTTTTAATGTATGCTTTATTAAATTGTATTTATGTTGTTTTATCCTGTGCTTTATTAAATTGTATTTATGTTGTTTTATCCTATGCTTTATTAAATTGTATTTATGTTGTTTTATCCTATGCTTTATTAAATTGTATTTATGTTGTTTTATCCTGTGCTTTATTAAATTGTATTTATGTGGTTTTATCCTATGCTTTATTAAAAAGTATTTATGTTGTTTTATCCTATGCTTTTTTAAATTGTATTTATGTTGTTTTATCCTATGCTTTATTAAATTGTATTTATGTTGTTTTAACCTATGCTTTATTAAATTTTATTTATGTTGTTTTATCCTATGCTTTATTAAATTGTATTTATGTTGTTTTATCCTATGCTTTATAAATTGTATTTATGTTGTTTTATCCTATGCTTTATTAAATTGTATTTATGTTGTTTTGTCCGATGCTTTATTAAATTGTATTTATGTTGTTTTATCCTATGCTTTATTAAATTGTATTTATGTTGTTTTATCCTATGCTTTATTAAATTGTATTTACGTTGTTTTATCCTATGCTTTATTAAATTTTATTTATGTTGTTTTATCCTATGCTTTATTAAATTTTATTTATGTTGTTTTATCCTATGCTTTATTAAATTGTATTTATGTTGTTTTATCCTATGCTTTATTAAATTGAATATATGTTGTTTTATCCTATGCTTTATTAAATTGTATTTATGTTGTTTTAACCTATGCTTTATTAAATTGTATTTATGTTGTTTTATCCTATGCTTTATTAAATTGTATTTATGTTGTTTTATCCTATGCTTTATTAAATTGTATTTATGTTGTTTTATCCTATGCTTTATTAAATTTTATTTATGTTGTTTTATCCTATGCTTTATTAAATTGTATTTATGTTGTTTTATCCTATGCTTTATTAAATTTTATTTATGTTGTTTTATCCTATGCTTTATTAAATTTTATTTATGTTGTTTTATCCTGTGCTTTATTAAATAGTATTTATGTTGTTTTATCCTATGCTTTATTAAATTGAATTTATGTTGTTTTATCCTATGCTTTATTAAATTGTATTTATGTTGTTTTAACCTATGCTTTATTAAATTGTATTTATGTTGTTTTATCCTATGCTTTATAAAATTGTATTTATGTTGTTTTAACCTATGCTTTATTAAATTGTATTTATGTTGTTTTATCCTATGCTTTATTAAATTGTATTCATGTTGTTTTATCTTATGCTTTACTAAATTATATTCATGTTGTTTTATCTAATGCTTTATTAAATTGTATTTATGTTGTTTTAAACTATGCTTTATTAAATTGTATTTCTGTGGTTTTATCCTATGCTTTATTAAATTGTATTTATGTTGTTTTAAACTATGCTTTATTAAATTGTATTTATGTTGTTTTAAACTATGCTTTATTAAATTGTATTTATGTTGTTTTGTCCGATGCTTTATTAAATTGTATTTATGTTGTTTTAACCTATGCTTTATTAAATTGAATATATGTTGTTTTATCCTATGCTTTATTAAATTGTATTCATGTTGTTTTAACCTATGCTTTATTAAATTGTATTTATGTTGTTTTATCCTATGCTTTATAAAATTGTATTTATGTTGTTTTAACCTATGCTTTATTAAATTGTATTTATGTTGTTTTATCCTATGCTTTATTTAATTGTATTTACGTTGTTTTAACGTATGCTTTATTAAATTGTATTTATGTTGTTTTATCCTATGCTTTATTAAATTGTATTTATGTTGTTTTATCCTATGCTTTATTAAATTGTATTTATTTTGTTTTATCCTATGCTTTATAAAATTGTATTTATGTTGTTTTAACCTATGCTTTATTAAATTGTATTTATTTTGTTTTATCCTATGCTTTATTAAATTGTATTTATGTTGTTTTAACATATGCTTTATTAAATTGTATTTATGTTGTTTTATCCTATGCTTTATTAAATTTTATTTATGTTGTTTTATCCTATGCTTTATTAAATTGTATTTATGTTGTTTTATCCTATGCTTTATTAAATTGTATTTATGTTGTTTTAACCTATGCTTTATTTAATTGTATTTATGTTGTTTTAACGTATGCTTTTTTAAATTGTATTTATGTTGTTTTATCCTATGCTTTATTAAATTGTATTTATGTTGTTTTAACCTATGCTTTATTAAATTTTATTTATGTTGTTTTATCCTATGCTTTATTAAATTGTATTTATGTTGTTTTATCCTATGCTTTATAAATTGTATTTATGTTGTTTTATCCTATGCTTTATTAAATTGTATTTATGTTGTTTTATCCTATGCTTTATTAAATTGTATTTACGTTGTTTTATCCTATGCTTTATTAAATTTTATTTATGTTGTTTTATCCTATGCTTTATTAAATTTTATTTATGTTGTTTTATCCTATGCTTTATTAAATTGTATTTATGTTGTTTTATCCTATGCTTTATTAAATTGAATATATGTTGTTTTATCCTATGCTTTATTAAATTGTATTTATGTTGTTTTAACCTATGCTTTATTAAATTGTATTTATGTTGTTTTATCCTATGCTTTATAAAATTGTATTTATGTTGTTTTAACCTATGCTTTATTAAATTGTATTTATGTTGTTTTATCCTATGCTTTATTTAATTGTATTTACGTTGTTTTAACGTATGCTTTATTAAATTGTATTTATGTTGTTTTATCCTATGCTTTATTAAATTGTATTTATGTTGTTTTATCCTATGCTTTATTAAATTGTATTTATTTTGTTTTATCCTATGCTTTATTAAATTGTATTTATGTTGTTTTAACGTATGCTTTATTAAATTGTATTTATGTTGTTTTATCCTATGCTTTATTAAATTTTATTTATGTTGTTTCATCCTATGCTTTATTAAATTGTATTTATCTTGTTTTATCCTATGCTTTATTAAATTGTATTTATGTTGTTTTAACCTATGCTTTATTTAATTGTATTTATGTTGTTTTAACGTATGCTTTATTAAATTGTATTTATGTTGTTTTATCCTATGCTTTATTAAATTGTATTTATGTTGTTTAATCCTATGCTTTATAAATTGTATTTATGTTGTTTTATCCTATGCTATATTAAATTGTATTTATGTTGTTTTGTCCGATGCTTTATTAAATTGTATTTATGTTGTTTTAACCTATGCTTTATTACATTTTATTTATGTTGTTTTATCCTATGCTTTATTAAATTGTATTTATGTTGTTTTATCCTATGCTTTATAAATTGTATTTATGTTGTTTTATCCTATGCTTTATTAAATTGTATTTATGTTGTTTTATCCTATGCTTTATAAATTGTATTTATGTTGTTTTATCCTATGCTTTAATAAATTGTATTTATGTTGTTTTGTCCGATGCTTTATAAAATTGTATTTATGTTGTTTTAAACTATGCTTTATTAAATTGTATTTATGTTGTTTTAACCTATGCTTTATTAAATTTTATTCATGTTGTTTTATCCTATGCTTTATTAAATTGTATTCATGTTGTTTTATCTTATGCTTTACTAAATTATATTCATGTTGTTTTATCTAATGCTTTATTAAATTGTATTTATGTTGTTTTAAACTATGCTTTATTAAATTGTATTTCTGTGGTTTTATCCTATGCTTTATTAAATTGTATTTATGTTGTTTTAAACTATGCTTTATTAAATTGTACTTATGTTGTTTTAAACTATGCTTTATTAAATTGTATTTATGTTGTTTTGTCCGATGCTTTATTAAATTGTATTTATGTTGTTTTAACCTATGCTTTATTAAATTGAATATATGTTGTTTTATCCTATGCTTTATTAAATTGTATTTATGTTGTTTTAACCTATGCTTTATTAAATTGTATTTATGTTGTTTTATCCTATGCTTTATTTAATTGTATTTACGTTGTTTTAACGTATGCTTTATTAAATTGTATTTATGTTGTTTTATCCTATGCTTTATAAATTGTATTTATGTTGTTTTATCCTATGCTTTATTAAATTGTATTTATGTTGTTTTGTCCGATGCTTTATTAAATTGTATTTATGTTGTTTTAACCTATGCTTTATTAAATTTTATTTATGTTGTTTTATCCTATGCTTTATTAAATTGTATTTATGTTGTTTTATCCTATGCTTTATAAATTGTATTTATGTTGTTTTATCATATGCTTTATTAAATTGTATTTATGTTGTTTTGTCCGATGCTTTAATAAATTGTATTTATGTTGTTTTAACCTATGCTTTATTAAATTTTATTTATGTTGTTTTATCCTATGCTTTATTAAATTGTATTTAATTTGTTTTATCATATGCTTTATTAAATTGTATTTATGTAGTTTTAGCCTATGCTTTATGAAATTGTATTTATGTTATTTTATCCTATGCTTTATTAAATTGTATTTATGTTGTTTTAACCTATGCTTTATTAAATTGTATTTATGTTGTTTTATCCTATGATTTATTAAATTATATTTATGTTGTTTTAACCTATGCTTTATTAAATTGTATTCATGTTGTTTTATCTTATGCTTTATTAAATTGTATTTATGTTGTTTTATCCTATGCTTTATTAAATTGTATTTATGTTGTTTTAACCTATGCTTTATTAAATTGTATTTATGTTGTTTTATCCTATGCTTTATAAAATTGTATTTATGTTGTTTTAACCTATGCTTTATTAAATTGTATTTATGTTGTTTTATCCTATGCTTTATTTTATTTATGTTGTTTTAATGTATGCTTTATTAAATTGTATTTATGTTGTTTTATCCTGTGCTTTATTAAATTGTATTTATGTTGTTTTATCCTATGCTTTATTAAATTGTATTTATGTTGTTTTATCCTATGCTTTATTAAATTGTATTTATGTTGTTTTATCCTGTGCTTTATTAAATTGTATTTATGTGGTTTTATCCTATGCTTTATTAAAAAGTATTTATGTTGTTTTATCCTATGCTTTTTTAAATTGTATTTATGTTGTTTTATCCTATGCTTTATTAAATTGTATTTATGTTGTTTTAACCTATGCTTTATTAAATTTTATTTATGTTGTTTTATCCTATGCTTTATTAAATTGTATTTATGTTGTTTTATCCTATGCTTTATAAATTGTATTTATGTTGTTTTATCCTATGCTTTATTAAATTGTATTTATGTTGTTTTGTCCGATGCTTTATTAAATTGTATTTATGTTGTTTTATCCTATGCTTTATTAAATTGTATTTATGTTGTTTTATCCTATGCTTTATTAAATTGTATTTACGTTGTTTTATCCTATGCTTTATTAAATTTTATTTATGTTGTTTTATCCTATGCTTTATTAAATTTTATTTATGTTGTTTTATCCTATGCTTTATTAAATTGTATTTATGTTGTTTTATCCTATGCTTTATTAAATTGAATATATGTTGTTTTATCCTATGCTTTATTAAATTGTATTTATGTTGTTTTAACCTATGCTTTATTAAATTGTATTTATGTTGTTTTATCCTATGCTTTATTAAATTGTATTTATGTTGTTTTATCCTATGCTTTATTAAATTGTATTTATGTTGTTTTATCCTATGCTTTATTAAATTTTATTTATGTTGTTTTATCCTATGCTTTATTAAATTGTATTTATGTTGTTTTATCCTATGCTTTATTAAATTTTATTTATGTTGTTTTATCCTATGCTTTATTAAATTTTATTTATGTTGTTTTATCCTGTGCTTTATTAAATAGTATTTATGTTGTTTTATCCTATGCTTTATTAAATTGAATTTATGTTGTTTTATCCTATGCTTTATTAAATTGTATTTATGTTGTTTTAACCTATGCTTTATTAAATTGTATTTATGTTGTTTTATCCTATGCTTTATAAAATTGTATTTATGTTGTTTTAACCTATGCTTTATTAAATTGTATTTATGTTGTTTTATCCTATGCTTTATTAAATTGTATTCATGTTGTTTTATCTTATGCTTTACTAAATTATATTCATGTTGTTTTATCTAATGCTTTATTAAATTGTATTTATGTTGTTTTAAACTATGCTTTATTAAATTGTATTTCTGTGGTTTTATCCTATGCTTTATTAAATTGTATTTATGTTGTTTTAAACTATGCTTTATTAAATTGTATTTATGTTGTTTTAAACTATGCTTTATTAAATTGTATTTATGTTGTTTTGTCCGATGCTTTATAAAATTGTATTTATGTTGTTTTAACCTATGCTTTATTAAATTGTATTTATGTTGTTTTATCCTATGCTTTATTTAATTGTATTTACGTTGTTTTAACGTATGCTTTATTAAATTGTATTTATGTTGTTTTATCCTATGCTTTATTAAATTGTATTTATGTTGTTTTATCCTATGCTTTATTAAATTGTATTTATTTTGTTTTATCCTATGCTTTATAAAATTGTATTTATGTTGTTTTAACCTATGCTTTATTAAATTGTATTTATTTTGTTTTATCCTATGCTTTATTAAATTGTATTTATGTTGTTTTAACATATGCTTTATTAAATTGTATTTATGTTGTTTTATCCTATGCTTTATTAAATTTTATTTATGTTGTTTTATCCTATGCTTTATTAAATTGTATTTATGTTGTTTTATCCTATGCTTTATTAAATTGTATTTATGTTGTTTTAACCTATGCTTTATTTAATTGTATTTATGTTGTTTTAACGTATGCTTTTTTAAATTGTATTTATGTTGTTTTATCCTATGCTTTATTAAATTGTATTTATGTTGTTTTAACCTATGCTTTATTAAATTTTATTTATGTTGTTTTATCCTATGCTTTATTAAATTGTATTTATGTTGTTTTATCCTATGCTTTATAAATTGTATTTATGTTGTTTTATCCTATGCTTTATTAAATTGTATTTATGTTGTTTTGTCCGATGCTTTATTAAATTGTATTTATGTTGTTTTATCCTATGCTTTATTAAATTGTATTTATGTTGTTTTATCCTATGCTTTATTAAATTGTATTTACGTTGTTTTATCCTATGCTTTATTAAATTTTATTTATGTTGTTTTATCCTATGCTTTATTAAATTTTATTTATGTTGTTTTATCCTATGCTTTATTAAATTGTATTTATGTTGTTTTATCCTATGCTTTATTAAATTGAATATATGTTGTTTTATCCTATGCTTTATTAAATTGTATTTATGTTGTTTTAACCTATGCTTTATTAAATTGTATTTATGTTGTTTTATCCTATGCTTTATAAAATTGTATTTATGTTGTTTTAACCTATGCTTTATTAAATTGTATTTATGTTGTTTTATCCTATGCTTTATTTAATTGTATTTACGTTGTTTTAACGTATGCTTTATTAAATTGTATTTATGTTGTTTTATCCTATGCTTTATTAAATTGTATTTATGTTGTTTTATCCTATGCTTTATTAAATTGTATTTATTTTGTTTTATCCTATGCTTTATTAAATTGTATTTATGTTGTTTTA
Source organism: Phyllobates terribilis (assembly GCF_046119375.1). Taxonomy (NCBI): domain Eukaryota; kingdom Metazoa; phylum Chordata; class Amphibia; order Anura; family Dendrobatidae; genus Phyllobates; species Phyllobates terribilis. The sequence goes on along the minus strand of NW_027362765.1, from coordinate 307,249,054 downwards.
ACGTATGCTTTATTAAATTGTATTTATGTTGTTTTATCCTATGCTTTATTAAATTTTATTTATGTTGTTTCATCCTATGCTTTATTAAATTGTATTTATCTTGTTTTGTCCTATGCTTTATTAAATTGTATTTATGTTGTTTTAACCTATGCTTTATTTAATTGTATTTATGTTGTTTTAACGTATGCTTTATTAAATTGTATTTATGTTGTTTTATCCTATGCTTTATTAAATTGTATTTATGTTGTTTAATCCTATGCTTTATTAAATTGTATTTATGTAGTTTTAGCCTATGCTTTATTAAATTGTATTTATGTTGTCTTATCCTATGCTTTATTAAATTGTATTTATGTTGTTTTATCCTATGCTTTATTAAATTGTATTTATGTTGTTTTATCCTATGCTTTATAAATTGTATTTATGTTGTTTTATCCTATGCTATATTAAATTGTATTTATGTTGTTTTGTCCGATGCTTTATTAAATTGTATTTATGTTGTTTTAACCTATGCTTTATTACATTTTATTTATGTTGTTTTATCCTATGCTTTATTAAATTGTATTTATGTTGTTTTATCCTATGCTTTATAAATTGTATTTATGTTGTTTTATCCTATGCTTTATTAAATTGTATTTATGTTGTTTTATCCTATGCTTTATAAATTGTATTTATGTTGTTTTATCCTATGCTTTATTAAATTGTATTTATGTTGTTTTGTCCGATGCTTTATAAAATTGTATTTATGTTGTTTTAAACTATGCTTTATTAAATTGTATTTATGTTGTTTTAACCTATGCTTTATTAAATTTTATTCATGTTGTTTTATCCTATGCTTTATTAAATTGTATTCATGTTGTTTTATCTTATGCTTTACTAAATTATATTCATGTTGTTTTATCTAATGCTTTATTAAATTGTATTTATGTTGTTTTAAACTATGCTTTATTAAATTGTATTTCTGTGGTTTTATCCTATGCTTTATTAAATTGTATTTATGTTGTTTTAAACTATGCTTTATTAAATTGTACTTATGTTGTTTTAAACTATGCTTTATTAAATTGTATTTATGTTGTTTTGTCCGATGCTTTATTAAATTGTATTTATGTTGTTTTAACCTATGCTTTATTAAATTGAATATATGTTGTTTTATCCTATGCTTTATTAAATTGTATTTATGTTGTTTTAACCTATGCTTTATTAAATTGTATTTATGTTGTTTTATCCTATGCTTTATTTAATTGTATTTACGTTGTTTTAACGTATGCTTTATTAAATTGTATTTATGTTGTTTTATCCTATGCTTTATAAATTGTATTTATGTTGTTTTATCCTATGCTTTATTAAATTGTATTTATGTTGTTTTGTCCGATGCTTTATTAAATTGTATTTATGTTGTTTTAACCTATGCTTTATTAAATTTTATTTATGTTGTTTTATCCTATGCTTTATTAAATTGTATTTATGTTGTTTTATCCTATGCTTTATAAATTGTATTTATGTTGTTTTATCATATGCTTTATTAAATTGTATTTATGTTGTTTTGTCCGATGCTTTAATAAATTGTATTTATGTTGTTTTAACCTATGCTTTATTAAATTTTATTTATGTTGTTTTATCCTATGCTTTATTAAATTGTATTTAATTTGTTTTATCATATGCTTTATTAAATTGTATTTATGTAGTTTTAGCCTATGCTTTATGAAATTGTATTTATGTTATTTTATCCTATGCTTTATTAAATTGTATTTATGTTGTTTTAACCTATGCTTTATTAAATTGTATTTATGTTGTTTTATCCTATGATTTATTAAATTATATTTATGTTGTTTTAACCTATGCTTTATTAAATTGTATTCATGTTGTTTTATCTTATGCTTTATTAAATTGTATTTATGTTGTTTTATCCTATGCTTTATTAAATTGTATTTATGTTGTTTTATCCTATGCTTTATTAAATTGTATTTATGTTGTTTTAAACTATGCTTTATTAAATTGTATTTATGTTGTTTTAAACTATGCTTTATTAAATTGTATTTATGTTGTTTTGTCCGATGCTTTATAAAATTGTATTTATGTTGTTTTAACCTATGCTTTATTAAATTGTATTTATGTTGTTTTATCCTATGCTTTATTTAATTGTATTTACGTTGTTTTAACGTATGCTTTATTAAATTGTATTTATGTTGTTTTATCCTATGCTTTATTAAATTGTATTTATGTTGTTTTATCCTATGCTTTATTAAATTGTATTTATTTTGTTTTATCCTATGCTTTATAAAATTGTATTTATGTTGTTTTAACCTATGCTTTATTAAATTGTATTTATTTTGTTTTATCCTATGCTTTATTAAATTGTATTTATGTTGTTTTAACATATGCTTTATTAAATTGTATTTATGTTGTTTTATCCTATGCTTTATTAAATTTTATTTATGTTGTTTTATCCTATGCTTTATTAAATTGTATTTATGTTGTTTTATCCTATGCTTTATTAAATTGTATTTATGTTGTTTTAACCTATGCTTTATTTAATTGTATTTATGTTGTTTTAACGTATGCTTTTTTAAATTGTATTTATGTTGTTTTATCCTATGCTTTATTAAATTGTATTTATGTTGTTTTAACCTATGCTTTATTAAATTTTATTTATGTTGTTTTATCCTATGCTTTATTAAATTGTATTTATGTTGTTTTATCCTATGCTTTATAAATTGTATTTATGTTGTTTTATCCTATGCTTTATTAAATTGTATTTATGTTGTTTTGTCCGATGCTTTATTAAATTGTATTTATGTTGTTTTATCCTATGCTTTATTAAATTGTATTTATGTTGTTTTATCCTATGCTTTATTAAATTGTATTTACGTTGTTTTATCCTATGCTTTATTAAATTTTATTTATGTTGTTTTATCCTATGCTTTATTAAATTTTATTTATGTTGTTTTATCCTATGCTTTATTAAATTGTATTTATGTTGTTTTATCCTATGCTTTATTAAATTGAATATATGTTGTTTTATCCTATGCTTTATTAAATTGTATTTATGTTGTTTTAACCTATGCTTTATTAAATTGTATTTATGTTGTTTTATCCTATGCTTTATAAAATTGTATTTATGTTGTTTTAACCTATGCTTTATTAAATTGTATTTATGTTGTTTTATCCTATGCTTTATTTAATTGTATTTACGTTGTTTTAACGTATGCTTTATTAAATTGTATTTATGTTGTTTTATCCTATGCTTTATTAAATTGTATTTATGTTGTTTTATCCTATGCTTTATTAAATTGTATTTATTTTGTTTTATCCTATGCTTTATTAAATTGTATTTATGTTGTTTTAACGTATGCTTTATTAAATTGTATTTATGTTGTTTTATCCTATGCTTTATTAAATTTTATTTATGTTGTTTCATCCTATGCTTTATTAAATTGTATTTATCTTGTTTTGTCCTATGCTTTATTAAATTGTATTTATGTTGTTTTAACCTATGCTTTATTTAATTGTATTTATGTTGTTTTAACGTATGCTTTATTAAATTGTATTTATGTTGTTTTATCCTATGCTTTATTAAATTGTATTTATGTTGTTTAATCCTATGCTTTATTAAATTGTATTTATGTAGTTTTAGCCTATGCTTTATTAAATTGTATTTATGTTGTCTTATCCTATGCTTTATTAAATTGTATTTATGTTGTTTTATCCTATGCTTTATTAAATTGTATTTATGTTGTTTTATCCTATGCTTTATAAATTGTATTTATGTTGTTTTATCCTATGCTATATTAAATTGTATTTATGTTGTTTTGTCCGATGCTTTATTAAATTGTATTTATGTTGTTTTAACCTATGCTTTATTACATTTTATTTATGTTGTTTTATCCTATGCTTTATTAAATTGTATTTATGTTGTTTTATCCTATGCTTTATAAATTGTATTTATGTTGTTTTATCCTATGCTTTATTAAATTGTATTTATGTTGTTTTATCCTATGCTTTATAAATTGTATTTATGTTGTTTTATCCTATGCTTTATTAAATTGTATTTATGTTGTTTTGTCCGATGCTTTATAAAATTGTATTTATGTTGTTTTAAACTATGCTTTATTAAATTGTATTTATGTTGTTTTAACCTATGCTTTATTAAATTTTATTCATGTTGTTTTATCCTATGCTTTATTAAATTGTATTCATGTTGTTTTATCTTATGCTTTACTAAATTATATTCATGTTGTTTTATCTAATGCTTTATTAAATTGTATTTATGTTGTTTTAAACTATGCTTTATTAAATTGTATTTCTGTGGTTTTATCCTATGCTTTATTAAATTGTATTTATGTTGTTTTAAACTATGCTTTATTAAATTGTACTTATGTTGTTTTAAACTATGCTTTATTAAATTGTATTTATGTTGTTTTGTCCGATGCTTTATTAAATTGTATTTATGTTGTTTTAACCTATGCTTTATTAAATTGAATATATGTTGTTTTATCCTATGCTTTATTAAATTGTATTTATGTTGTTTTAACCTATGCTTTATTAAATTGTATTTATGTTGTTTTATCCTATGCTTTATTTAATTGTATTTACGTTGTTTTAACGTATGCTTTATTAAATTGTATTTATGTTGTTTTATCCTATGCTTTATAAATTGTATTTATGTTGTTTTATCCTATGCTTTATTAAATTGTATTTATGTTGTTTTGTCCGATGCTTTATTAAATTGTATTTATGTTGTTTTAACCTATGCTTTATTAAATTTTATTTATGTTGTTTTATCCTATGCTTTATTAAATTGTATTTATGTTGTTTTATCCTATGCTTTATAAATTGTATTTATGTTGTTTTATCATATGCTTTATTAAATTGTATTTATGTTGTTTTGTCCGATGCTTTAATAAATTGTATTTATGTTGTTTTAACCTATGCTTTATTAAATTTTATTTATGTTGTTTTATCCTATGCTTTATTAAATTGTATTTAATTTGTTTTATCATATGCTTTATTAAATTGTATTTATGTAGTTTTAGCCTATGCTTTATGAAATTGTATTTATGTTATTTTATCCTATGCTTTATTAAATTGTATTTATGTTGTTTTAACCTATGCTTTATTAAATTGTATTTATGTTGTTTTATCCTATGATTTATTAAATTATATTTATGTTGTTTTAACCTATGCTTTATTAAATTGTATTCATGTTGTTTTATCTTATGCTTTATTAAATTGTATTTATGTTGTTTTATCCTATGCTTTATTAAATTGTATTTATGTTGTTTTATCCTATGCTTTATTAAATTGAATTTATGTTGTTTTATCCTATGCTTTATTAAATTGTATTTAATTTGTTTTATCCTATGCTTTATTAAATTGTATTTATGTAGTTTTAGCCTATGCTTTATTAAATTGTATTTATGTTGTTTTATCCTATGCTTTATTAAATTGTATTTAATTTGTTTTATCCTATGCTTTATTAAATTGTATTTATGTAGTTTTAGCCTATGCTTTATTAAATTGTATTTATGTTGTTTTATCCTATGCTTTATTAAATTGTATTCATGTTGTTTTATCTTATGCTTTACTAAATTATATTCATGTTGTTTTATCTTATGCTTTATTAAATTGTATTTATGTTGTTTTAACATATGCTTTATTAAATTGTATTTATGTTGTTTTAACATATGCTTTATTAAATTGTATTTATGTTGTTTTGTCCTATGCTTTATTAAATTGTATTTATGTTGTTTATCCTATGTTTCATTAAATTGTATTTATGTTGTTTTATCCTATGCTTTATTAAATTGTATTTATGTTGTTTTGTCCTATGCTTTATTAAATTGTATTTATGTTGTTTTATCCTATGCTTTATTAAATTGTATTTCTGTGGTTTTATCCTATGCTTTATTAAATTGTATTTATGTTGTTTTGTCCTATGCTTTATTAAATTGTATTTATGTTGTTTTGTCCTATGCTTTATTAAATTGTATTTATGTTGTTTTAACCTATGCTTTATTAAATTTTATTTATGTTGTTTTAACCTATGCTTTATTAATTTGTATTTATGTTGCTTTATCCTATGCTTTATTAAATTGTATTTATGTTGTTTTATCTTATGCCTTATTAAATTGTATTTATGTTGTTTTATCCTATGCTTTATTAAATTGTATTTATGTTGTTTTATCCTATGCTTTATTAAATTTTATTTATGTTGTTTTATCCTATGCTTTATTAAATTTTATTTATGTTGTTTTATCCTATGCTTTATTAAATTTTATTTATGTTGTTTTATCCTGTGCTTTATTAAATAGTATTTATGTTGTTTTATCCTATGCTTTATTAAATTGAATTTATGTTGTTTTATCCTATGCTTTATTAAATTGTATTTATGTTGTTTTAACCTATGCTTTATTAAATTGTATTTATGTTGTTTTATCCTATGCTTTATAAAATTGTATTTATGTTGTTTTAACCTATGCTTTATTAAATTGTATTTATGTTGTTTTATCCTATGCTTTATTTTATTGTATTTATGTTGTTTTAATGTATGCTTTATTAAATTGTATTTATGTTGTTTTATCCTGTGCTTTATTAAATTGTATTTATGTTGTTTTATCCTATGCTTTATTAAATTGTATTTATGTTGTTTTATCCTATGCTTTATTAAATTGTATTTATGTTGTTTTATCCTGTGCTTTATTAAATTGTATTTATGTGGTTTTATCCTATGCTTTATTAAAAAGTATTTATGTTGTTTTATCCTATGCTTTTTTAAATTGTATTTATGTTGTTTTATCCTATGCTTTATTAAATTGTATTTATGTTGTTTTATCCTGTGCTTTATTAAATTGTATTTATGTGGTTTTATCCTATGCTTTATTAAAAAGTATTTATGTTGTTTTATCCTATGCTTTATTAAATTGTATTTATGTTGTTTTGTCCGATGCTTTATTAAATTGTATTTATGTTGTTTTAACCTATGCTTTATTAAATTTTATTTATGTTGTTTTATCCTATGCTTTATTAAATTGTATTTATGTTGTTTTATCCTATGCTTTATAAATTGTATTTATGTTGTTTTATCATATGCTTTATTAAATTGTATTTATGTTGTTTTGTCCGATGCTTTAATAAATTGTATTTATGTTGTTTTAACCTATGCTTTATTAAATTTTATTTATGTTGTTTTATCCTATGCTTTATTAAATTGTATTTAATTTGTTTTATCCTATGCTTTATTAAATTGTATTTATGTAGTTTTAGCCTATGCTTTATGAAATTGTATTTATGTTATTTTATCCTATGCTTTATTAAATTGTATTTATGTTGTTTTAACCTATGCTTTACTAAATTGTATTTATGTTGTTTTATCCTATGATTTATTAAATTGTATTTATGTTGTTTTAAATTATGCTTTATTAAATTGTATTCATGTTGTTTTATCTTATGCTTTATTAAATTGTATTTATGTTGTTTTATCCTATGCTTTATTAAATTGTATTTATGTTGTTTTATCCTATGCTTTATTAAATTGAATTTATGTTGTTTTATCCTATCCTTTATTAAATTGTATTTAATTTGTTTTATCCTATGCTTTATTAAATTGTATTTATGTAGTTTTAGCCTATGCTTTATTAAATTGTATTTATGTTGTTTTATCCTATGCTTTATTAAATTGTATTCATGTTGTTTTATCTTATGCTTTACTAAATTATATTCATGTTGTTTTATCTTATGCTTTATTAAATTGTATTTATGTTGTTTTAACATATGCTTTATTAAATTGTATTTATGTTGTTTTAACATATGCTTTATTAAATTGTATTTATGTTGTTTTGTCCTATGCTTTATTAAATTGTATTTATGTTGTTTATCCTATGTTTCATTAAATTGTATTTATGTTGTTTTATCCTATGCTTTATTAAATTGTATTTATGTTGTTTTGTCCTATGCTTTATTAAATTGTATTTATGTTGTTTTATCCTATGCTTTATTAAATTGTATTTCTGTGGTTTTATCCTATGCTTTATTAAATTGTATTTATGTTGTTTTGTCCTATGCTTTATTAAATTGTATTTATGTTGTTTTGTCCTATGCTTTATTAAATTGTATTTATGTTGTTTTAACCTATGCTTTATTAAATTTTATTTATGTTGTTTTATCCTATGCTTTATTAATTTGTATTTATGTTGCTTTATCCTATGCTTTATTAAATTGTATTTATGTTGTTTTATCTTATGCTTTATTAAATTGTATTTATGTTGTTTTATCCTATGCTTTATTAAATTGTATTTATGTTGTTTTATCCTATGCTTTATTAAATTTTATTTATGTTGTTTTATCCTATGCTTTATTAAATTTTATTTATGTTGTTTTATCCTATGCTTTATTAAATTTTATTTATGTTGTTTTATCCTGTGCTTTATTAAATAGTATTTATGTTGTTTTATCCTATGCTTTATTAAATTGAATTTATGTTGTTTTATCCTATGCTTTATTAAATTGTATTTATGTTGTTTTAACCTATGCTTTATTAAATTGTATTTATGTTGTTTTATCCTATGCTTTATAAAATTGTATTTATGTTGTTTTAACCTATGCTTTATTAAATTGTATTTATGTTGTTTTATCCTATGCTTTATTTTATTGTATTTATGTTGTTTTAATGTATGCTTTATTAAATTGTATTTATGTTGTTTTATCCTATGCTTTATTAAATTGTATTTATGTTGTTTTAACCTATGCTTTATTAAATTTTATTTATGTTGTTTTATCCTATGCTTTATTAAATTGTATTTATGTTGTTTTATCCTATGCTTTATAAATTGTATTTATGTTGTTTTATCCTATGCTTTATTAAATTGTATTTATGTTGTTTTGTCCGATGCTTTATTAAATTGTATTTATGTTGTTTTATCCTATGCTTTATTAAATTGTATTTATGTTGTTTTATCCTATGCTTTATTAAATTGTATTTACGTTGTTTTATCCTATGCTTTATTAAATTTTATTTATGTTGTTTTATCCTATGCTTTATTAAATTTTATTTATGTTGTTTTATCCTATGCTTTATTAAATTGTATTTATGTTGTTTTATCCTATGCTTTATTAAATTGAATATATGTTGTTTTATCCTATGCTTTATTAAATTGTATTTATGTTGTTTTAACCTATGCTTTATTAAATTGTATTTATGTTGTTTTATCCTATGCTTTATTAAATTGTATTTATGTTGTTTTATCCTATGCTTTATTAAATTGTATTTATGTTGTTTTATCCTATGCTTTATTAAATTTTATTTATGTTGTTTTATTCTATGCTTTATTAAATTGTATTTATGTTGTTTTATCCTATGCTTTATTAAATTTTATTTATGTTGTTTTATCCTATGCTTTATTAAATTTTATTTATGTTGTTTTATCCTGTGCTTTATTAAATAGTATTTATGTTGTTTTATCCTATGCTTTATTAAATTGAATTTATGTTGTTTTATCCTATGCTTTATTAAATTGTATTTATGTTGTTTTAACCTATGCTTTATTAAATTGTATTTATGTTGTTTTATCCTATGCTTTATAAAATTGTATTTATGTTGTTTTAACCTATGCTTTATTAAATTGTATTTATGTTGTTTTATCCTATGCTTTATTAAATTGTATTCATGTTGTTTTATCTTATGCTTTACTAAATTATATTCATGTTGTTTTATCTAATGCTTTATTAAATTGTATTCATGTTGTTTTAAACTATGCTTTATTAAATTGTATTTCTGTGGTTTTATCCTATGCTTTATTAAATTGTATTTATGTTGTTTTAAACTATGCTTTATTAAATTGTATTTATGTTGTTTTAAACTATGCTTTATTAAATTGTATTTATGTTGTTTTGTCCGATGCTTTATTAAATTGTATTTATGTTGTTTTATCCTATGCTTTATTTAATTGTATTTACGTTGTTTTAACGTATGCTTTATTAAATTGTGTTTATGTTGTTTTATCCTATGCTTTATTAAATTGTATTTATGTTGTTTTATCCTATGCTTTATTAAATTGTATTTATTTTGTTTTATCCTATGCTTTATTAAATTGTATTTATGTTGTTTTAACATATGCTTTATTAAATTGTATTTATGTTGTTTTATCCTATGCTTTATTAAATTTTATTTATGTTGTTTTATCCTATGCTTTATTAAATTGTATTTATGTTGTTTTATCCTATGCTTTATTAAATTGTATTTATGTTGTTTTAACCTATGCTTTATTTAATTGTATTTATGTTGTTTTAACGTATGCTTTTTTAAATTGTATTTATGTTGTTTTATCCTATGCTTTATTAAATTGTATTTATGTTGTTTTAACCTATGCTTTATTAAATTTTATTTATGTTGTTTTATCCTATGCTTTATTAAATTGTATTTATGTTGTTTTATCCTATGCTTTATAAATTGTATTTATGTTGTTTTATCCTATGCTTTATTAAATTGTATTTATGTTGTTTTGTCCGATGCTTTATTAAATTGTATTTATGTTGTTTTATCCTATGCTTTATTAAATTGTATTTATGTTGTTTTATCCTATGCTTTATTAAATTGTATTTACGTTGTTTTATCCTATGCTTTATTAAATTTTATTTATGTTGTTTTATCCTATGCTTTATTAAATTTTATTTATGTTGTTTTATCCTATGCTTTATTAAATTGTATTTATGTTGTTTTATCCTATGCTTTATTAAATTGAATATATGTTGTTTTATCCTATGCTTTATTAAATTGTATTTATGTTGTTTTAACCTATGCTTTATTAAATTGTATTTATGTTGTTTTATCCTATGCTTTATAAAATTGTATTTATGTTGTTTTAACCTATGCTTTATTAAATTGTATTTATGTTGTTTTATCCTATGCTTTATTTAATTGTATTTACGTTGTTTTAACGTATGCTTTATTAAATTGTATTTATGTTGTTTTATCCTATGCTTTATTAAATTGTATTTATGTTGTTTTATCCTATGCTTTATTAAATTGTATTTATTTTGTTTTATCCTATGCTTTATTAAATTGTATTTATGTTGTTTTAACGTATGCTTTATTAAATTGTATTTATGTTGTTTTATCCTATGCTTTATTAAATTTTATTTATGTTGTTTCATCCTATGCTTTATTAAATTGTATTTATCTTGTTTTATCCTATGCTTTATTAAATTGTATTTATGTTGTTTTAACCTATGCTTTATTTAATTGTATTTATGTTGTTTTAACGTATGCTTTATTAAATTGTATTTATGTTGTTTTATCCTATGCTTTATTAAATTGTATTTATGTTGTTTAATCCTATGCTTTATTAAATTGTATTTATGTAGTTTTAGCCTATGCTTTATTAAATTGTATTTATGTTGTCTTATCCTATGCTTTATTAAATTGTATTTATGTTGTTTTATCCTATGCTTTATTAAATTGTATTTATGTTGTTTTATCCTATGCTTTATAAATTGTATTTATGTTGTTTTATCCTATGCTATATTAAATTGTATTTATGTTGTTTTGTCCGATGCTTTATTAAATTGTATTTATGTTGTTTTAACCTATGCTTTATTAAATTTTATTTATGTTGTTTTATCCTATGCTTTATTAAATTGTATTTATGTTGTTTTATCCTATGCTTTATAAATTGTATTTATGTTGTTTTATCCTATGCTTTATTAAATTGTATTTATGTTGTTTTATCCTATGCTTTATAAATTGTATTTATGTTGTTTTATCCTATGCTTTATTAAATTGTATTTATGTTGTTTTGTCCGATGCTTTATAAAATTGTATTTATGTTGTTTTAAACTATGCTTTATTAAATTGTATTTATGTTGTTTTAACCTATGCTTTATTAAATTTTATTCATGTTGTTTTATCCTATGCTTTATTAAATTGTATTCATGTTGTTTTATCTTATGCTTTACTAAATTATATTCATGTTGTTTTATCTAATGCTTTATTAAATTGTATTTATGTTGTTTTAAACTATGCTTTATTAAATTGTATTTCTGTGGTTTTATCCTATGCTTTATTAAATTGTATTTATGTTGTTTTAAACTATGCTTTATTAAATTGTACTTATGTTGTTTTAAACTATGCTTTATTAAATTGTATTTATGTTGTTTTGTCCGATGCTTTATTAAATTGTATTTATGTTGTTTTAACCTATGCTTTATTAAATTGAATATATGTTGTTTTATCCTATGCTTTATTAAATTGTATTTATGTTGTTTTAACCTATGCTTTATTAAATTGTATTTATGTTGTTTTATCCTATGCTTTATTTAATTGTATTTACGTTGTTTTAACGTATGCTTTATTAAATTGTATTTATGTTGTTTTATCCTATGCTTTATAAATTGTATTTATGTTGTTTTATCCTATGCTTTATTAAATTGTATTTATGTTGTTTTGTCCGATGCTTTATTAAATTGTATTTATGTTGTTTTAACCTATGCTTTATTAAATTTTATTTATGTTGTTTTATCCTATGCTTTATTAAATTGTATTTATGTTGTTTTATCCTATGCTTTATAAATTGTATTTATGTTGTTTTATCATATGCTTTATTAAATTGTATTTATGTTGTTTTGTCCGATGCTTTAATAAATTGTATTTATGTTGTTTTAACCTATGCTTTATTAAATTTTATTTATGTTGTTTTATCCTATGCTTTATTAAATTGTATTTAATTTGTTTTATCCTATGCTTTATTAAATTGTATTTATGTAGTTTTAGCCTATGCTTTATGAAATTGTATTTATGTTATTTTATCCTATGCTTTATTAAATTTTATTTATGTTGTTTTAACCTATGCTTTATTAAATTGTATTTATGTTGTTTTATCCTATGATTTATTAAATTGTATTTATGTTGTTTTAACCTATGCTTTATTAAATTGTATTCATGTTGTTTTATCTTATGCTTTATTAAATTGTATTTATGTTGTTTTATCCTATGCTTTATTAAATTGTATTTATGTTGTTTTATCCTATGCTTTATTAAATTGAATTTATGTTGTTTTATCCTATGCTTTATTAAATTGTATTTATGTAGTTTTAGCCTATGCTTTATTAAATTGTATTTATGTTGTTTTATCCTATGCTTTATTAAATTGTATTCATGTTGTTTTATCTTATGCTTTACTAAATTATATTCATGTTGTTTTATCTTATGCTTTATTAAATTGTATTTATGTTGTTTTAACATATGCTTTATTAAATTGTATTTATGTTGTTTTAACATATGCTTTATTAAATTGTATTTATGTTGTTTTGTCCTATGCTTTATTAAATTGTATTTATGTTGTTTATCCTATGTTTCATTAAATTGTATTTATGTTGTTTTATCCTATGCTTTATTAAATTGTATTTATGTTGTTTTGTCCTATGCTTTATTAAATTGTATTTATGTTGTTTTATCCTATGCTTTATTAAATTGTATTTCTGTGGTTTTATCCTATGCTTTATTAAATTGTATTTATGTTGTTTTGTCCTATGCTTTATTAAATTGTATTTATGTTGTTTTGTCCTATGCTTTATTAAATTGTATTTATGTTGTTTTAACCTATGCTTTATTAAATTTTATTTATGTTGTTTTATCCTATGCTTTATTAATTTGTATTTATGTTGCTTTATCCTATGCTTTATTAAATTGTATTTATGTTGTTTTATCTTATGCTTTATTAAATTGTATTTATGTTGTTTTATCCTATGCTTTATTAAATTGTATTTATGTTGTTTTATCCTATGCTTTATTAAATTTTATTTATGTTGTTTTATCCTATGCTTTATTAAATTGTATTTATGTTGTTTTATCCTATGCTTTATTAAATTTTATTTATGTTGTTTTGTCCTATGCTTTATTAAATTTTATTTATGTTGTTTTATCCTGTGCTTTATTAAATAGTATTTATGTTGTTTTATCATATGCTTTATTAAATTGAATTTATGTTGTTTTATCCTATGCTTTATTAAATTGTATTTATGTTGTTTTAACCTATGCTTTATTAAATTGTATTTATGTTGTTTTATCCTATGCTTTATAAAATTGTATTTATGTTGTTTTAACCTATGCTTTATTAAATTGTATTTATGTTGTTTTATCCTATGCTTTATTTAATTGTATTTATGTTGTTTTAACGTATGCTTTATTAAATTGTATTTATGTTGTTTTATCCTGTGCTTTATTAAATTGTATTTATGTTGTTTTATCCTATGCTTTATTAAATTGTATTTATGTTGTTTTATCCTATGCTTTATTAAATTGTATTTACGTTGTTTTATCCTATGCTTTATTAAATTTTATTTATGTTGTTTTATCCTATGCTTTATTAAATTTTATTTATGTTGTTTTATCCTATGCTTTATTAAATTGTATTTATGTTGTTTTATCCTATGCTTTATTAAATTGAATATATGTTGTTTTATCCTATGCTTTATTAAATTGTATTTATGTTGTTTTAACCTATGCTTTATTAAATTGTATTTATGTTGTTTTATCCTATGCTTTATAAAATTGTATTTATGTTGTTTTAACCTATGCTTTATTAAATTGTATTTATGTTGTTTTATCCTATGCTTTATTTAATTGTATTTATGTTGTTTTAACGTATGCTTTATTAAATTGTAGTTATGTTGTTTTATCCTATGCTTTATTAAATTTTATTTATGTTGTTTTATCCTATGCTTTATAAATTGCATTTATGTTGTTTTATCCTATGCTTTATTAAATTGTATTTATGTTGTTTTGTCCGATGCTTTATTAAATTGTATTTATGTTGTTTTAACCCATGCTTTATTAAATTTTATTTATGTTGTTTTATCCTATGCTTTATTAAATTGTATATATGTTGTTTTATCCTATGCTTTATAAATTGTATTTATGTTGTTTTAATCTATGCTTTATTAAATTGTATTTATGTTGTTTTATCCTATGCTTTATAAATTGTATTTATGTTGTTTTATCCTATGCTTTATTCAATTGTATTTATGTTGTTTTGTTCGATGCTTTATAAAATTGTATTTATGTTGTTTTAAACTATGCTTTATTAAATTGTATTTATGTTGTTTTAACCTATGCTTTATTAAATTTTATTCATGTTGTTTTATCCTATGCTTTATTAAATTGTATTCATGTTGTTTTATCTTATGCTTTACTAAATTATATTCATGTTGTTTTATCTAATGCTTTATTAAATTGTATTTATGTTGTTTTAAACTATGCTTTATTAAATTGTATTTATGTTGTTTTAAACTATGCTTTATTAAATTGTATTTATGTTGTTTTAAACTATGCTTTATTAAATTGTATTTATGTTGTTTTATCCTATGCTTTATTAAATTTTATTTATGTTGTTTTATCCTATGCTTTATTAAATTGTATTTATGTTGTTTTATCCTATGCTTTATTAAATTGTATTTATGTTGTTTTAACCTATGCTTTATTTAATTGTATTTATGTTGTTTTAACGTATGCTTTTTTAAATTGTATTTATGTTGTTTTATCCTATGCTTTATTAAATTGTATTTATGTTGTTTTAACCTATGCTTTATTAAATTTTATTTATGTTGTTTTATCCTATGCTTTATTAAATTGTATTTATGTTGTTTTATCCTATGCTTTATAAATTGTATTTATGTTGTTTTATCCTATGCTTTATTAAATTGTATTTATGTTGTTTTGTCCGATGCTTTATTAAATTGTATTTATGTTGTTTTATCCTTTGCTTTATTAAATTGTATTTATGTTGTTTTATCCTATGCTTTATTAAATTGTATTTACGTTGTTTTATCCTATGCTTTATTAAATTTTATTTATGTTGTTTTATCCTATGCTTTATTAAATTTTATTTATGTTGTTTTATCCTATGCTTTATTAAATTGTATTTATGTTGTTTTATCCTATGCTTTATTAAATTGAATATATGTTGTTTTATCCTATGCTTTATTAAATTGTATTTATGTTGTTTTAACCTATGCTTTATTAAATTGTATTTATGTTGTTTTATCCTATGCTTTATAAAATTGTATTTATGTTGTTTTAACCTATGCTTTATTAAATTGTATTTATGTTGTTTTATCCTATGCTTTATTTAATTGTATTTACGTTGTTTTAACGTATGCTTTATTAAATTGTATTTATGTTGTTTTATCCTATGCTTTATTAAATTGTATTTATGTTGTTTTATCCTATGCTTTATTAAATTGTATTTATTTTGTTTTATCCTATGCTTTATTAAATTGTATTTATGTTGTTTTAACGTATGCTTTATTAAATTGTATTTATGTTGTTTTATCCTATGCTTTATTAAATTTTATTTATGTTGTTTCATCCTATGCTTTATTAAATTGTATTTATCTTGTTTTATCCTATGCTTTATTAAATTGTATTTATGTTGTTTTAACCTATGCTTTATTTAATTGTATTTATGTTGTTTTAACGTATGCTTTATTAAATTGTATTTATGTTGTTTTATCATATGCTTTATTAAATTGTATTTATGTTGTTTTGTCCGATGCTTTAATAAATTGTATTTATGTTGTTTTAACCCATGCTTTATTAAATTTTATTTATGTTGTTTTATCCTATGCTTTATTAAATTGTATTTATGTTGTTTTATCCTATGCTTTATAAATTGTATTTATGTTGTTTTAATCTATGCTTTATTAAATTGTATTTATGTTGTTTTATCCTATGCTTTATAAATTTTATTTATGTTGTTTTATCCTATGCTTTATTAAATTGTATTTATGTTGTTTTGTTCGATGCTTTATAAAATTGTATTTATGTTGTTTTAAACTATGCTTTATTAAATTGTATTTATGTTGTTTTAACCTATGCTTTATTAAATTTTATTCATGTTGTTTTATCCTATGCTTTATTAAATTGTATTCATGTTGTTTTATCTTATGCTTTACTAAATTATATTCATGTTGTTTTATCTAATGCTTTATTAAATTGTATTTATGTTGTTTTAAACTATGCTTTATTAAATTGTATTTATGTTGTTTTAAACTATGCTTTATTAAATTGTATTTATGTTGTTTTAAACTATACTTTATTAAATTGTATTTATGTTGTTTTAAACTATGCTTTATTAAATTGTATTTATGTTGTTTTAACATATGCTTTATTAAATTGTATTTATGTTGTTTATCCTATGTTTCATTAAATTGTATTTATGTTGTTTTATCCTATGCTTTATTAAATTGTATTTATGTTGTTTTGTCCTATGCTTTATTAAATTGTAGTTATGTTGTTTTATCCTATGCTTTATTAAATTGTATTTCTGTGGTTTTATCCTATGCTTTATTAAATTGTATTTATGTTGTTTTAAACTATGCTTTATTAAATTGTATTTATGTTGTTTTAAACTATGCTTTATTAAATTGTATTTATGTTGTTTTGTCCGATGCTTTATTAAATTGTATTTATGTTGTTTTAACCTATGCTTTATTAAATTTTATTTATGTTGTTTTATCCTATGCTTTATTAAATTGTATTTATGTTGTTTTATCCTATGCTTTATTAAATTGTATTTATGTTGTTTTAAACTATGCTTTATTAAATTGTATTTATGTTGTTTTAAACTGTGCTTTATTAAATTGTATTTATGTTGTTTTAAACTATGCTTTATTAAATTGTATTTATGTTGTTTTAAACTATGCTTTATTAAATTGTATTTATGTTGTTTTAACATATGCTTTATTAAATTGTATTTATGTTGTTTATCCTATGTTTCATTAAATTGTATTTATGTTGTTTTATCCTATGCTTTATTAAATTGTATTTATGTTGTTTTGTCCTATGCTTTATTAAATTGTATTTATGTTGTTTTATCCTATGCTTTATTAAATTGTATTTCTGTGGTTTTATCCTATGCTTTATTAAATTGTATTTATGTTGTTTTAAACTATGCTTTATTAAATTGTATTTATGTTGTTTTAACCTATGCTTTATTAAATTGTATTTATGTTGTTTTATCCTATGCTTTATTAAATTGTATTTATGTTGTTTTATCCTATGCTTTATTAAATTGTATTTATGTTGTTTTATCCTATGCTTTATTAAATTGTATTTATGTTGTTTTATCCTATGCTTTATTTAATTGTATTTATGTTGTTTTAACGTATGCTTTATTAAATTGTAGTTATGTTGTTTTATCCTATGCTTTATTAAATTTTATTTATGTTGTTTTATCCTATGCTTTATAAATTGTATTTATGTTGTTTTATCCTATGCTTTATTAAATTGTATTTATGTTGTTTTGTCCGATGCTTTATTAAATTGTATTTATGTTGTTTTAACCCATGCTTTATTAAATTTTATTTATGTTGTTTTATCCTATGCTTTATTAAATTGTATTTATGTTGTTTTATCCTATGCTTTATAAATTGTATTTATGTTGTTTTATCCTATGCTTTATTAAATTGTATTTATGTTGTTTTATCCCATGCTTTATAAATTGTATTTATGTTGTTTTATCCTATGCTTTATTAAATTGTATTTATGTTGTTTTGTTCGATGCTTTATAAAATTGTATTTATGTTGTTTTAAACTATGCTTTATTAAATTGTATTTATGTTGTTTTATCCTATGCTTTATTAAATTGTATTCATGTTGTTTTATCTTATGCTTTACTAAATTATATTCATGTTGTTTTATCTAATGCTTTATTAAATTGTATTTATGTTGTTTTAAACTATGCTTTATTAAATTGTATTTATGTTGTTTTAAACTATGCTTTATTAAATTGTATTTATGTTGTTTTAAACTATGCTTTATTAAATTGTATTTATGTTGTTTTAAACTATGCTTTATTAAATTGTATTTATGTTGTTTTAAACTATGCTTTATTAAATTGTATTTATGTTGTTTTAACATATGCTTTATTAAATTGTATTTATGTTGTTTATCCTATGTTTCATTAAATTGTATTTATGTTGTTTTAATCTATGCTTTATTAAATTGTATTTATGTTGTTTTGTCCTATGCTTTATTAAATTGTAGTTATATTGTTTTATCCTATGCTTTATTAAATTGTATTTCTGTGGTTTTATCCTATGCTTTATTAAATTGTATTTATGTTGTTTTAAACTATGCTTTATTAAATTGTATTTATGTTGTTTTAAACTATGCTTTATTAAATTGTATTCATGTTGTATTGTCCGAAGATTTATTAAATTGTATTTATGTTGTTTTAACCTATGCTTTATTAAATTTTATTTATGTTGTTATATCCTATGCTTTATTAAATTGTATTTATGTTGTTTTATCCTATGCTTTATTAAATTGTATTTATGTTGTTTTAAACTATGCTTTATTAAATTATATTTATGTTGTTTTAAACTATGCTTTATTAAATTGTATTTATGTTGTTTTAAACTATGCTTTATTAAATTGTATTTATGTTGTTTTAAACTATGCTTTATTAAATTGTATTTATGTTGTTTTAACATATGCTTTATTAAATTGTATTTATGTTGTTTATCCTATGTTTCATTAAATTGTATTTATGTTGTTTTATCTTATGCTTTATTAAATTGTATTTATGTTGTTTTATCCTATGCTTTATTAAATTGTATTTCTGTGGTTTTATCCTATGCTTTATTAAATTGTATTTATGTTGTTTTAAACTATGCTTTATTAAATTGTATTTATGTTGTTTTAAACTATGCTTTATTAAATTGTATTTATGTTGTTTTGTCCGATGCTTTATTAAATTGTATTTATGTTGTTTTAACCTATGCTTTATTAAATTTTATTTATGTTGTTTTATCCTATGCTTTATTAAATTGTATTTATGTCGTTTTATCCTATGCTTTATTAAATTGTATTTATGTTGTTTTACCCTATGCTTTATTAAATTGCATTTATGTTGTTTTAACCTATGCATTATTAAATTGTATTTATGTTGTTTTATCCTATGCTTTATTAAATTGTATTTATGTTGTTTTATCCTATGCTTTATTAAATTTAATTTATGTTGTTTTATCCTATGCTTTATTAAATTGTATTTACGTTGTTTTATCCTATGCTTTATTAAATTTTATTTATGTTGTTTTATCCTATGCTTTATTAAATTGTATTTATGTTGTTTTATCCTATGCTTTATTAAATTGTATTTATGTTGTTTTATCCTATGCTTTATTAAATTGTATTTATGTTGTTTTAACCTATGCTTTATTAAATTTTATTTATGTTGTTTTATCCTATGCTTTATTAAATTGTAATTATGTTGTTTTATCCTATGCTTTATTAAATTGTATTTATGGTGTTTTATCCTATGCTTTATTAAATTTTATTTATGTTTTATCCTATGCTTTATTAAATTGTATTTACGTTGTCTTATCCTATGCTTTATTAAATTTTATTTATGTTGTTTTATCCTATGCTTTATTAAATTTTATTTATGTTGTTTTATCCTGTGCTTTATTAAATTGTATTTATGTTGTTTTATCCTATGCTTTATTAAATTGAATTTATGTTGTTTTATCCTATGCTTTATTAAATTGTATTTATGTTGTTTTATCCTATGCGTTATAAAATTGTATTTATATTGTTTTAACCTATGCTTTATTAAATTGTATTTATGTTGTTTTATCCTATGCTTTATAAAATTGTATTTATGTTGTTTTAACCTATGCTTTATTAAATTGTATTTATGTTGCTTTATCCTATGCTTTATTTAATTGTATTTATGATGTTTTAACGTATGCTTTATTAAATTATATTTATGTTGTTTTATCCTATGCTTTATTAAATTGTATTTATGTTGTTTTATCCTATGCTTTATTAAATTGTATTTATGTTGTTTTATCCTATGCTTTATAAATTGTATTTATGTTGTTTTATCCTATGCTTTATTAAATTGTATTTATGTTGTTTTGTCCGATGCTTAATTAAATTGTATTTATGTTGTTTTAACCTATGCTTTATTAAATTTTATTTATGTTGTTTTATTCTATGCTTTATTAAATTGTATTTATGTTGTTTTATCCTATGCTTTATAAATTGTATTTATGTTGTTTTATCCTATGCTTTATTAAATTGTATTTATGTTGTTTTGTCCGATGCTTTATAAAATTGTATTTATGTTGTTTTAACCTATGCTTTATTAAATTTTATTTATGTAGTTTTATCCTATGCTTTATTAAATTGTATTTATGTTGTTTTATCCTATGCTTTATTAAATTGTATTTATGTTGTTTATCCTATGTTTCATTAAATTGTATTTATGTTGTTTTATCTAATGCTTTATTAAATTGTATTTATGTTGTTTTGTCCGATGCTTTATTAAATTGTATTTATGTTGTTTTAACCTATGCTTTATTAAATTTTATTTATGTTGTTTTATCCTATGCTTTATTAAATTGTATTTATGTTGTTTTATCCTATGCTTTATTAAATTGTATTTATGTTGTTTTATCCTATGCTTTATAAATTGTATTTATGTTGTTTTATCCTATGCTTTATTAAATTGTATTTATGTTGTTTTGTCCGATGCTTAATTAAATTGTATTTATGTTGTTTTAACCTATGCTTTATTAAATTTTATTTATGTTGTTTTATCCTATGCTTTATTAAATTGTATTTATGTTGTTTTATCCTATGCTTTAAAAATTGTATTTATGTTGTTTTATCCTATGCTTTATTAAATTGTATTTATGTTGTTTTGTCCGATGCTTTATAAAATTGTATTTATGTTGTTTTAACCTATGCTTTATTAAATTTTATTTATGTAGTTTTATCCTATGCTTTATTAAATTGTATTTATGTTGTTTTATCCTATGCTTTATAAATTGTATTTATGTTGTTTTATCCTATGCTTTATTAAATTGTATTTATGTTGTTTTATCCTATGCTTTATAAATTGTATTTATGTTGTTTTATCATACGCTTTATTAAATTGTATTTATGTTGTTTTGTCCGATGCTTTAATAAATTGTATTTATGGTGTTTTAACCTATGCTTTATTAAATTTTATTTATGTTGTTTTATCCTATGCTTTATTAAATTGTATTTATGTTGTTTTATCCTATGCTTTATTAAATTGTATTTATGTTGTTTTATCCTATGCTTTATAAATTGTATTTATGTTGTTTTATCCTATGCTTTATTAAATTGTATTTATGTTGTTTTGTCCGATGCTTAATTAAATTGTATTTATGTTGTTTTAACCTATGCTTTATTAAATTTTATTTATGTTGTTTTATCCTATGCTTTATTAAATTGTATTTATGTTGTTTTATCCTATGCTTTATAAATTGTATTTATGTTGTTTTATCCTATGCTTTATTAAATTGTATTTATGTTGTTTTGTCCGATGCTTTATAAAATTGTTTTTATGTTGTTTTAACCTATGCTTTATTAAATTTTATTTATGTAGTTTTATCCTATGCTTTATTAAATTGTATTTATGTTGTTTTATCCTATGCTTTATTAAATTGTATTTATGTTGTTTATCCTATGTTTCATTAAATTGTATTTATGTTGTTTTATCCTATGCTTTATTAACTTGTATTTATGTTGTTTTAACCTATGCTTTATTAAATTGTATTCATGTTGTTTTATCTTATGCTTTATTAAATTGTATTTATGTTGTTTTATCCTATGCTTTATTAAATTGTATTTATGTTGTTTTATCCTATGCTTTATTAAATTGAATTTATGTTGTTTTATCCTATGCTTTATTAAATTGTATTTAATTTGTTTTATCCTATGCTTTATTAAATTGTATTTATGTAGTTTTAGCCTATGCTTTATTAAATTGTATTTATGTTGTTTTATCCTATGCTTTATTAAATTGTATTCATGTTGTTTTATCTTATGCTTTACTAAATTATATTCATGTTGTTTTATCTTATGCTTTATTAAATTGTATTTATGTTGTTTTAACCTATGCTTTATTAAATTGTATTTATGTTGTTTTATCCTATGCTTTATAAAATTGTATTTATGTTGTTTTAACCTATGCTTTATTAAATTGTATTTATGTTGTTTTATCCTATGCTTTATTTAATTGTATTTATGTTGTTTTAACATATGCTTTATTAAATTGTATTTATGTTGTTTATCCTATGTTTCATTAAATTGTATTTATGTTGTTTTATCCTATGCTTTATTAAATTGTATTTATGTTGTTTTGTCCTATGCTTTATTAAATTGTATTTATGTTGTTTTATCCTATGCTTTATTAAATTGTATTTCTGTGGTTTTATCCTATGCTTTATTAAATTGTATTTATGTTGTTTTAAACTATGCTTTATTAAATTGTATTTATGTTGTTTTAAACTATGCTTTATTAAATTGTATTTATGTTGTTTTGTCCGATGCTTTATTAAATTGTATTTATGTTGTTTTAACCTATGCTTTATTAAATTTTATTTATGTTGTTTTATCCTATGCTTTATTAAATTGTATTTATGTCGTTTTATCCTATGCTTTATTAAATTGTATTTATGTTGTTTTATCCTATGCTTTATTAAATTGCATTCATGTTGTTTTAACCTATGCTTTATTAAATTGTATTTATGTTGTTTTATCCTATGCTTTATTAAATTGTATTTATGTTGTTTTATCCTATGCTTTATTAAATTTAATTTATGTTGTTTTATCCTATGCTTTATTAAATTGTATTTACGTTGTTTTATCCTATGCTTTATTAAATTTTATTTATGTTGTTTTATCCTATGCTTTATTAAATTGTATTTATGTTGTTTTATCCTATGCTTTATTAAATTGTATTTATGTTGTTTTATCCTATGCTTTATTAAATTGTATTTATGTTGTTTTATCCTATGCTTTATTAAATTGTATTTATGTTGTTTTATCCTATGCTTTATTAAATTGTATTTACGTTGTTTTATCCTATGCTTTATTAAATTTTATTTATGTTGTTTTATCCTATGCTTTATTAAATTTTATTTATGTTGTTTTATCCTATGATTTATTAAATTGTAATTATGTTGTTTTATCCTATGCTTTATTAAATTGTATTTATGTTGTTTTAACCTATGCTTTATTAAATTGTATTTATGTTGTTTTATCCTATGCTTTATAAAATTGTATTTATGTTGTTTTAACTTATGCTTTATTAAATTGTATTTATGTTGTTTTATCCTATGCTTTATTTAATTGTATTTATGTTGTTTTAACGTATGCTTTATTAAATTGTAGTTATGTTGTTTTATCCTATGCTTTATTAAATTTTATTTATGTTGTTTTATCCTATGCTTTATAAATTGTATTTATGTTGTTTTATCCTATGCTTTATTAAATTGTATTTATGTTGTTTTGTCCGATGCTTTATTAAATTGTATTTATGTTGTTTTAACCCATGCTTTATTAAATTTTATTTATGTTGTTTTATCCTATGCTTTATTAAATTGTATTTATGTTGTTTTATCCTATGCTTTATAAATTGTATTTATGTTGTTTTATCCTATGCTTTATTAAATTGTATTTATGTTGTTTTATCCTATGCTTTATAAATTGTATTTATGTTGTTTTATCCTATGCTTTATTAAATTGTATTTATGTTGTTTTGTTTGATGCTTTATAAAATTGTATTTATGTTGTTTTAAACTATGCTTTATTAAATTGTATTTATGTTGTTTTAACCTATGCTTTATTAAATTTTATTCATGTTGTTTTATCCTATGCTTTATTAAATTGTATTCATGTTGTTTTATCTTATGCTTTACTAAATTATATTCATGTTGTTTTATCTAATGCTTTATTAAATTGTATTTATGTTGTTTTAAACTATGCTTTATTAAATTGTATTTATGTTGTTTTAAACTATGCTTTATTAAATTGTATTTATGTTGTTTTAAACTATGCTTTATTAAATTGTATTTATGTTGTTTTAAACTATGCTTTATTAAATTGTATTTATGTTGTTTTAAACTATGCTTTATTAAATTGTATTTATGTTGTTTTAACATATGCTTTATTAAATTGTATTTATGTTGTTTATCCTATGTTTCATTAAATTGTATTTATGTTGTTTTAATCTATGCTTTATTAAATTGTATTTATGTTGTTTTGTCCTATGCTTTATTAAATTGTAGTTATGTTGTTTTATCCTATGCTTTATTAAATTGTATTTCTGTGGTTTTATCCTATGCTTTATTAAATTGTATTTATGTTGTTTTAAACTATGCTTTATTAAATTGTATTTATGTTGTTTTAAACTATGCTTTATTAAATTGTATTTATGTTGTTTTGTCCGATGCTTTATTAAATTGTATTTATGTTGTTTTAACCTATGCTTTATTAAATTTTATTTATGTTGTTATATCCTATGCTTTATTAAATTGTATTTATGTTGTTTTATCCTATGCTTTATTAAATTGTATTTATGTTGTTTTAAACTATGCTTTATTAAATTATATTTATGTTGTTTTAAACTATGCTTTATTAAATTGTATTTATGTTGTTTTAAACTATGCTTTATTAAATTGTATTTATGTTGTTTTAAACTATGCTTTATTAAATTGTATTTATGTTGTTTTAACATATGCTTTATTAAATTGTATTTATGTTGTTTATCCTATGTTTCATTAAATTGTATTTATGTTGTTTTATCCTATGCTTTATTAAATTGTATTTATGTTGTTTTGTCCTATGCTTTATTAAATTGTATTTATGTTGTTTTATCCTATGCTTTATTAAATTGTATTTCTGTGGTTTTATCCTATGCTTTATTAAATTGTATTTATGTTGTTTTAAACTATGCTTTATTAAATTGTATTTATGTTGTTTTAAACTATGCTTTATTAAATTGTATTTATGTTGTTTTGTCCGATGCTTTATTAAATTGTATTTATGTTGTTTTAACCTATGCTTTATTAAATTTTATTTATGTTGTTTTATCCTATGCTTTATTAAATTGTATTTATGTCGTTTTATCCTATGCTTTATTAAATTGTATTTATGTTGTTTTATCCTATGCTTTATTAAATTGCATTCATGTTGTTTTAACCTATGCTTTATTAAATTGTATTTATGTTGTTTTATCCTATGCTTTATTAAATTGTATTTATGTTGTTTTATCCTATGCTTTATTAAATTTAATTTATGTTGTTTTATCCTATGCTTTATTAAATTGTATTTACGTTGTTTTATCCTATGCTTTATTAAATTTTATTTATGTTGTTTTATCCTATGCTTTATTAAATTGTATTTATGTTGTTTTATCCTATGCTTTATTAAATTGTATTTATGTTGTTTTATCCTATGCTTTATTAAATTGTATTTATGTTGTTTTATCCTATGCTTTATTAAATTGTATTTATGTTGTTTTATCCTATGCTTTATTAAATTGTATTTATGTTGTTTTATCCTATGCTTTATTAAATTTTATTTATGTTGTTTTATCCTATGCTTTATTAAATTGTAATTATGTTGTTTTATCCTATGCTTTATTAAATTGTATTTATGTTGTTTTAACCTATGCTTTATTAAATTGTATTTATGTTGTTTTATCCTATGCTTTATAAAATTGTATTTATGTTGTTTTAACCTATGCTTTATTAAATTGTATTTATGTTGTTTTATCCTATGCTTTATTTAATTGTATTTATGTTGTTTTAACGTATGCTTTATTAAATTGTAGTTATGTTGTTTTATCCTATGCTTTATTAAATTTTATTTATGTTGTTTTATCCTATGCTTTATAAATTGTATTTATGTTGTTTTATCCTATGCTTTATTAAATTGTATTTATGTTGTTTTGTCCGATGCTTAATTAAATTGTATTTATGTTGTTTTAACCCATGCTTTATTAAATTTTATTTATGTTGTTTTATCCTATGCTTTATTAAATTGTATTTATGTTGTTTTATCCTATGCTTTATAAATTGTATTTATGTTGTTTTATCCTATGCTTTATTAAATTGTATTTATGTTGTTTTATCCTATGCTTTATAAATTGTATTTATGTTGTTTTAACCTATGCTTTATTAAATTTTATTCATGTTGTTTTATCCTATGCTTTATTAAATTGTATTCATGTTGTTTTATCTTATGCTTTACTAAATTATATTCATGTTGTTTTATCTAATGCTTTATTAAATTGTATTTATGTTGTTTTAAACTATGCTTTATTAAATTGTATTTATGTTGTTTTAAACTATGCTTTATTAAATTGTATTTATGTTGTTTTAAACTATGCTTTATTAAATTGTATTTATGTTGTTTTAAACTATGCTTTATTAAATTGTATTTATGTTGTTTTAAACTATGCTTTATTAAATTGTATTTATGTTGTTTTAACATATGCTTTATTAAATTGTATTTATGTTGTTTATCCTATGTTTCATTAAATTGTATTTATGTTGTTTTAATCTATGCTTTATTAAATTGTATTTATGTTGTTTTGTCCTATGTTTTATTAAATTGTAGTTATGTTGTTTTATCCTATGCTTTATTAAATTGTATTTCTGTGGTTTTATCCTATGCTTTATTAAATTGTATTTATGTTGTTTTAAACTATGCTTTA
Source organism: Phyllobates terribilis (assembly GCF_046119375.1). Taxonomy (NCBI): domain Eukaryota; kingdom Metazoa; phylum Chordata; class Amphibia; order Anura; family Dendrobatidae; genus Phyllobates; species Phyllobates terribilis. The sequence goes on along the minus strand of NW_027362765.1, from coordinate 307,221,524 downwards.
TTAAATTGTATTTATGTTGTTTTAAACTATGCTTTATTAAATTGTATTTATGTTGTTTTGTCCGATGCTTTATTAAATTGTATTTATGTTGTTTTAACCTATGCTTTATTAAATTTTATTTATGTTGTTATATCCTATGCTTTATTAAATTGTATTTATGTTGTTTTATCCTATGCTTTATTAAATTGTATTTATGTTGTTTTAAACTATGCTTTATTAAATTATATTTATGTTGTTTTAAACTATGCTTTATTAAATTGTATTTATGTTGTTTTAAACTATGCTTTATTAAATTGTATTTATGTTGTTTTAAACTATGCTTTATTAAATTGTATTTATGTTGTTTTAACATATGCTTTATTAAATTGTATTTATGTTGTTTATCTTATGTTTCATTAAATTGTATTTATGTTGTTTTATCCTATGCTTTATTAAATTGTATTTATGTTGTTTTGTCCTATGCTTTATTAAATTGTATTTATGTTGTTTTATCCTATGCTTTATTAAATTGTATTTCTGTGGTTTTATCCTATGCTTTATTAAATTGTATTTATGTTGTTTTAAACTATGCTTTATTAAATTGTATTTATGTTGTTTTAAACTATGCTTTATTAAATTGTATTTATGTTGTTTTGTCCGATGCTTTATTAAATTGTATTTATGTTGTTTTAACCTATGCTTTATTAAATTTTATTTATGTTGTTTTATCCTATGCTTTATTAAATTGTATTTATGTCGTTTTATCCTATGCTTTATTAAATTGTATTTATGTTGTTTTATCCTATGCTTTATTAAATTGCATTCATGTTGTTTTAACCTATGCTTTATTAAATTGTATTTATGTTGTTTTATCCTATGCTTTATTAAATTGTATTTATGTTGTTTTATCCTATGCTTTATTAAATTTAATTTATGTTGTTTTATCCTATGCTTTATTAAATTGTATTTACGTTGTTTTATCCTATGCTTTATTAAATTTTATTTATGTTGTTTTATCCTATGCTTTATTAAATTGTATTTATGTTGTTTTATCCTATGCTTTATTAAATTGTATTTATGTTGTTTTATCCTATGCTTTATTAAATTGTATTTATGTTGTTTTATCCTATGCTTTATTAAATTGTATTTATGTTGTTTTATCCTATGCTTTATTAAATTGTATTTATGTTGTTTTATCCTATGCTTTATTAAATTTTATTTATGTTGTTTTATCCTATGCTTTATTAAATTGTAATTATGTTGTTTTATCCTATGCTTTATTAAATTGTATTTATGTTGTTTTGTCCTATGCTTTATTAAATTGTATTTATGTTGTTTTATCCTATGCTTTATTAAATTGTATTTCTGTGGTTTTATCCTATGCTTTATTAAATTGTATTTATGTTGTTTTAAACTATGCTTTATTAAATTGTATTTATGTTGTTTTAAACTATGCTTTATTAAATTGTATTTATGTTGTTTTGTCCGATGCTTTATTAAATTGTATTTATGTTGTTTTAACCTATGCGTTATTAAATTTTATTTATGTTGTTTTATCCTATGCTTTATTAAATTGTATTTATGTCGTTTTATCCTATGCTTTATTAAATTGTATTTATGTAGTTTTATCCTATGCTTTATTAAATTGCATTCATGTTGTTTTAACCTATGCTTTATTAAATTGTATTTATGTTGTTTTATCCTATGCTTTATTAAATTGTATTTATGTTGTTTTAGCCTATGCTTTATTAAATTTAATTTATGTTGTTTTATCCTATGCTTTATTAAATTGTATTTACGTTGTTTTATCCTATGCTTTATTAAATTTTATTTATGTTGTTTTATCCTATGCTTTATTAAATTGTATTTATGTTGTTTTATCCTATGCTTTATTAAATTGTATTTATGTTGTTTTATCCTATGCTTTATTAAATTGTATTTATGTTGTTTTATCCTATGCTTTATTAAATTGTATTTATGTTGTTTTATCCTATGCTTTATTAAATTTTATTTATGTTGTTTTATCCTATGCTTTATTAAATTGTAATTATGTTGTTTTATCCTATGCTTTATTAAATTGTATTTATGGTGTTTTATCCTATGCTTTATTAAATTTTATTTATGTTTTATCCTATGCTTTATTAAATTGTATTTACGTTGTTTTATCCTATGCTTTATTAAATTTTATTTATGTTGTTTTATCCTATGCTTTATTAAATTGTATTTATGTTGTTTTATCCTATGCTTTATAAATTGTATTTATGTTGTTTTATCCTATGCTTTATTAAATTGTATTTATGTTGTTTTATCCTATGCTTTATAAATTGTATTTATGTTGTTTTAACCTATGCTTTATTAAATTTTATTCATGTTGTTTTATCCTATGCTTTATTAAATTGTATTCATGTTGTTTTATCTTATGCTTTACTAAATTATATTCATGTTGTTTTATCTAATGCTTTATTAAATTGTATTTATGTTGTTTTAAACTATGCTTTATTAAATTGTATTTATGTTGTTTTAAACTATGCTTTATTAAATTGTATTTATGTTGTTTTAAACTATGCTTTATTAAATTGTATTTATGTTGTTTTAAACTATGCTTTATTAAATTGTATTTATGTTGTTTTAAACTATGCTTTATTAAATTGTATTTATGTTGTTTTAACATATGCTTTATTAAATTGTATTTATGTTGTTTATCCTATGTTTCATTAAATTGTATTTATGTTGTTTTAATCTATGCTTTATTAAATTGTATTTATGTTGTTTTGTCCTATGCTTTATTAAATTGTAGTTATGTTGTTTTATCCTATGCTTTATTAAATTGTATTTCTGTGGTTTTATCCTATGCTTTATTAAATTGTATTTATGTTGTTTTAAACTATGCTTTATTAAATTGTATTTATGTTGTTTTAAACTATGCTTTATTAAATTGTATTTATGTTGTTTTGTCCGATGCTTTATTAAATTGTATTTATGTTGTTTTAACCTATGCTTTATTAAATTTTATTTATGTTGTTATATCCTATGCTTTATTAAATTGTATTTATGTTGTTTTATCCTATGCTTTATTAAATTGTATTTATGTTGTTTTAAACTATGCTTTATTAAATTATATTTATGTTGTTTTAAACTATGCTTTATTAAATTGTATTTATGTTGTTTTAAACTATGCTTTATTAAAATGTATTTATGTTGTTTTAAACTATGCTTTATTAAATTGTATTTATGTTGTTTTAACATATGCTTTATTAAATTGTATTTATGTTGTTTATCCTATGTTTCATTAAATTGTATTTATGTTGTTTTATCCTATGCTTTATTAAATTGTATTTACGTTGTTTTATCCTATGCTTTATTAAATTTTATTTATGTTGTTTTATCCTATGCTTTATTAAATTGTATTTATGTTGTTTTATCCTATGCTTTATTAAATTGTATTTATGTTGTTTTATCCTATGCTTTATTAAATTGTATTTATGTTGTTTTATCCTATGCTTTATTAAATTGTATTTATGTTGTTTTATCCTATGCTTTATTAAATTTTATTTATGTTGTTTTATCCTATGCTTTATTAAATTGTAATTATGTTGTTTTATCCTATGCTTTATTAAATTGTATTTATGGTGTTTTATCCTATGCTTTATTAAATTTTATTTATGTTTTATCCTATGCTTTATTAAATTGTATTTACGTTGTTTTATCCTATGCTTTATTAAATTTTATTTATGTTGTTTTATCCTATGCTTTATTAAATTTTATTTATGTTGTTTTATCCTGTGCTTTATTAAATTGTATTTATGTTGTTTTATCCTATGCTTTATTAAATTGAATTTATGTTGTTTTATCCTATGCTTTATTAAATTGTATTTATGTTGTTTTATCCTATGCGTTATAAAATTGTATTTATGTTGTTTTAACCTATGCTTTATTAAATTGTATTTATGTTGTTTTATCCTATGCTTTATAAAATTGTATTTATGTTGTTTTAACCTATGCTTTATTAAATTGTATTTATGTTGTTTTATCCTATGCTTTATTTAATTGTATTTATGATGTTTTAACGTATGCTTTATTAAATTGTATTTATGTTGTTTTATCCTATGCTTTATTAAATTGTATTTATGTTGTTTTATCCTATGCTTTATAAATTATATTTATGTTGTTTTATCCTATGCTTTATTAAATTGTATTTATGTTGTTTTGTCCGATGCTTAATTAAATTGTATTTATGTTGTTTTAACCTATGCTTTATTAAATTTTATTTATGTTGTTTTATCCTATGCTTTATTAAATTGTATTTATGTTGTTTTATCCTATGCTTTATAAATTGTATTTATGTTGTTTTATCCTATGCTTTATTAAATTGTATTTATGTTGTTTTGTCCGATGCTTTATAAAATTGTATTTATGTTGTTTTAACCTATGCTTTATTAAATTTTATTTATGTTGTTTTATCCTATGCTTTATTAAATTGTATTTATGTTGTTTTATCCTATGCTTTATTAAATTGTAATTATGTTGTTTATCCTATGTTTCATTAAATTGTATTTATGTTGTTTTATCCTATGCTTTATTAAATTGTATTTATGTTGTTTTGTCCGATGCTTTATTAAATTGTATTTATGTTGTTTTAACCTATGCTTTATTAAATTTTATTTATGTTGTTTTATCCTATGCTTTATTAAATTGTATTTATGTTGTTTTATCCTATGCTTTATAAATTGTATTTATGTTGTTTTATCATACGCTTTATTAAATTGTATTTATGTTGTTTTGTCCGATGCTTTAATAAATTGTATTTATGTTGTTTTAACCTATGCTTTATTAAATTTTATTTATGTTGTTTTATCCTATGCTTTATTAAATTGTATTTATGTTGTTTTATCCTATGCTTTATTAAATTGTATTTATGTTGTTTTAACCTATGCTTTATTAAATTGTATTTAATTTGTTTTATCCTATGCTTTATTAACTTGTATTTATGTTGTTTTAACCTATGCTTTATTAAATTGTATTCATGTTGTTTTATCTTATGCTTTATTAAATTGTATTTATGTTGTTTTATCCTATGCTTTATTAAATTGTATTTATGTTGTTTTATCCTATGCTTTATTAAATTGAATTTATGTTGTTTTATCCTATGCTTTATTAAATTGTATTTAATTTGTTTTATCCTATGCTTTATTAAATTGTATTTATGTAGTTTTAGCCTATGCTTTATTAAATTGTATTTATGTTGTTTTATCCTATGCTTTATTAAATTGTATTCATGTTGTTTTATCTTATGCTTTACTAAATTATATTCATGTTGTTTTATCTTATGCTTTATTAAATTGTATTTATGTTGTTTTAACATATGCTTTATTAAATTGTATTTATGTTGTTTTAACATATGCTTTATTAAATTGTATTTATGTTGTTTTTTCCATGCTTTATTAAATTGTATTTATGTTGTTTATCCTATGTTTCATTAAATTGTATTTATGTTGTTTTAACATATGCTTTATTAAATTGTATTTATGTTGTTTTAACATATGCTTTATTAAATTGTATTTATGTTGTTTTAACATATGCTTTATTAAATTGTATTTATGTTGTTTTTTCCATGCTTTATTAAATTGTATTTATGTTGTTTATCCTATGTTTCATTAAATTGTATTTATGTTGTTTTATCCTATGCTTTATTAAATTGTATTTATGTTGTTTTGTCCTATGCTTTATTAAATTGTATTTATGTTGTTTTATCCTATGCTTTATTAAATTGTATTCATGTTGTTTTAACCTATGCTTTATTAAATTGTATTTATGTTGTTTTATCCTATGCTTTATAAAATTGTATTTATGTTGTTTTAACCTATGCTTTATTAAATTGTATTTATGTTGTTTTATCCTATGCTTTATTTAATTGTATTTATGTTGTTTTAACGTATGCTTTATTAAATTGTATTTATGTTGTTTTATCCTGTGCTTTATTAAATTGTATTTATGTTGTTTTATCCTATGCTTTATTAAATTGTATTTATGTTGTTTTATCCTATGCTTTATTAAATTGTATTTATGTTGTTTTATCCTGTGCTTTATTAAATTGTATTTATGTGGTTTTATCCTATGCTTTATTAAAAAGTATTTATGTTGTTTTATCCTTTGCTTTTTTAAATTGTATTTATGTTGTTTTATCTTATGCTTTACTAAATTATATTCATGTTGTTTTAAACTATGCTTTATTAAATTGTATTTATGTTGTTTTAACATATGCTTTATTAAATTGTATTTATGTTGTTTATCCTATGTTTCATTAAATTGTATTTATGTTGTTTTATCCTATGCTTTATTAAATTGTATTTATGTTGTTTTGTCCTATGCTTTATTAAATTGTAGTTATGTTGTTTTATCCTATGCTTTATTAAATTGTATTTCTGTGGTTTTATCCTATGCTTTATTAAATTGTATTTATGTTGTTTTAAACTATGCTTTATTAAATTGTATTTATGTTGTTTTAAACTATGCTTTATTAAATTGTATTTATGTTGTTTTGTCCGATGCTTTATTAAATTGTATTTATGTTGTTTTAACCTATGCTTTATTAAATTTTATTTATGTTGTTATATCATATGCTTTATTAAATTGTATTTATGTTGTTTTATCCTATGCTTTATTAAATTGTATTTATGTTGTTTTAAACTATGCTTTATTAAATTATATTTATGTTGTTTTAAACTATGCTTTATTAAATTGTATTTATGTTGTTTTAAACTATGCTTTATTAAATTGTATTTATGTTGTTTTAAACTATGCTTTATTAAATTGTATTTATGTTGTTTTAACATATGCTTTATTAAATTGTATTTATGTTGTTTATCCTATGTTTCATTAAATTGTATTTATGTTGTTTTATCCTATGCTTTATTAAATTGTATTTATGTTGTTTTATCCTATGCTTTATTAAATTGCATTCATGTTGTTTTAACCTATGCTTTATTAAATTGTATTTATGTTGTTTTATCCTATGCTTTATTAAATTGTATTTATGTTGTTTTATCCTATGCTTTATTAAATTTAATTTATGTTGTTTTATCCTATGCTTTATTAAATTGTATTTACGTTGTTTTATCCTATGCTTTATTAAATTTTATTTATGTTGTTTTATCCTATGCTTTATTAAATTGTATTTATGTTGTTTTATCCTATGCTTTATTAAATTGTATTTATGTTGTTTTATCCTATGCTTTATTAAATTGTATTTATGTTGTTTTATCCTATGCTTTATTAAATTGTATTTATGTTGTTTTATCCTATGCTTTATTAAATTGTATTTATGTTGTTTTATCCTATGCTTTATTAAATTTTATTTATGTTGTTTTATCCTATGCTTTATTAAATTGTAATTATGTTGTTTTATCCTATGCTTTATTAAATTGTATTTATGTTGTTTTAACCTATGCTTTATTAAATTGTATTTATGTTGTTTTAACGTATGCTTTATTAAATTGTAGTTATGTTGTTTTATCCTATGCTTTATTAAATTTTATTTATGTTGTTTTATCCTATGCTTTATAAATTGTATTTATGTTGTTTTATCCTATGCTTTATTAAATTGTATTTATGTTGTTTTGTCCGATGCTTTATTAAATTGTATTTATGTTGTTTTAACCCATGCTTTATTAAATTTTATTTATGTTGTTTTATCCTATGCTTTATTAAATTGTATTTATGTTGTTTTATCCTATGCTTTATAAATTGTATTTATGTTGTTTTATCCTATGCTTTATTAAATTGTATTTATGTTGTTTTATCCTATGCTTTATAAATTGTATTTATGTTGTTTTAACCTATGCTTTATTAAATTTTATTCATGTTGTTTTATCCTATGCTTTATTAAATTGTATTCATGTTGTTTTATCTTATGCTTTACTAAATTATATTCATGTTGTTTTATCTAATGCTTTATTAAATTGTATTTATGTTGTTTTAAACTATGCTTTATTAAATTGTATTTATGTTGTTTTAAACTATGCTTTATTAAATTGTATTTATGTTGTTTTAAACTATGCTTTATTAAATTGTATTTATGTTGTTTTAAACTATGCTTTATTAAATTGTATTTATGTTGTTTTAAACTATGCTTTATTAAATTGTATTTATGTTGTTTTAACATATGCTTTATTAAATTGTATTTATGTTGTTTATCCTATGTTTCATTAAATTGTATTTATGTTGTTTTAATCTATGCTTTATTAAATTGTATTTATGTTGTTTTGTCCTATGCTTTATTAAATTGTAGTTATGTTGTTTTATCCTATGCTTTATTAAATTGTATTTCTGTGGTTTTATCCTATGCTTTATTAAATTGTATTTATGTTGTTTTAAACTATGCTTTATTAAATTGTATTTATGTTGTTTTAAACTATGCTTTATTAAATTGTATTTATGTTGTTTTGTCCGATGCTTTATTAAATTGTATTTATGTTGTTTTAACCTATGCTTTATTAAATTTTATTTATGTTGTTATATCCTATGCTTTATTAAATTGTATTTATGTTGTTTTATCCTATGCTTTATTAAATTGTATTTATGTTGTTTTAAACTATGCTTTATTAAATTATATTTATGTTGTTTTAAACTATGCTTTATTAAATTGTATTTATGTTGTTTTAAACTATGCTTTATTAAATTGTATTTATGTTGTTTTAAACTATGCTTTATTAAATTGTATTTATGTTGTTTTAACATATGCTTTATTAAATTGTATTTATGTTGTTTATCCTATGTTTCATTAAATTGTATTTATGTTGTTTTATCCTATGCTTTATTAAATTGTATTTATGTTGTTTTGTCCTATGCTTTATTAAATTGTATTTATGTTGTTTTATCCTATGCTTTATTAAATTGTATTTCTGTGGTTTTATCCTATGCTTTATTAAATTGTATTTATGTTGTTTTAAACTATGCTTTATTAAATTGTATTTATGTTGTTTTAAACTATGCTTTATTAAATTGTATTTATGTTGTTTTGTCCGATGCTTTATTAAATTGTATTTATGTTGTTTTAACCTATGCTTTATTAAATTTTATTTATGTTGTTTTATCCTATGCTTTATTAAATTGTATTTATGTCGTTTTATCCTATGCTTTATTAAATTGTATTTATGTTGTTTTATCCTATGCTTTATTAAATTGCATTCATGTTGTTTTAACCTATGCTTTATTAAATTGTATTTATGTTGTTTTATCCTATGCTTTATTAAATTGTATTTATGTTGTTTTATCCTATGCTTTATTAAATTTAATTTATGTTGTTTTATCCTATGCTTTATTAAATTGTATTTATGTTGTTTTATCCTATGCTTTATTTAATTGTATTTATGATGTTTTAACGTATGCTTTATTAAATTGTATTTATGTTGTTTTATCCTATGCTTTATTAAATTGTATTTATGTTGTTTTATCCTATGCTTTATTAAATTGTATTTATGTTGTTTTATCCTATGCTTTATTAAATTGTATTTATGTTGTTTTATCCTATGCTTTATTAAATTGTATTTATGTTGTTTTATCCTATGCTTTATTAAATTTTATTTATGTTGTTTTATCCTATGCTTTATTAAATTGTAATTATGTTGTTTTATCCTATGCTTTATTAAATTGTATTTATGTTGTTTTGTCCTATACTTTATTAAATTGTATTTATGTTGTTTTATCCTATGCTTTATTAAATTGTATTTCTGTGGTTTTATCCTATGCTTTATTAAATTGTATTTATGTTGTTTTAAACTATGCTTTATTAAATTGTATTTATGTTGTTTTAAACTATGCTTTATTAAATTGTATTTATGTTGTTTTGTCCGATGCTTTATTAAATTGTATTTATGTTGTTTATCCTATGTTTCATTAAATTGTATTTATGTTGTTTTATCCTATGCTTTATTAAATTGTATTTATGTTGTTTTGTCCGATGCTTTATTAAATTGTATTTATGTTGTTTTAACCTATGCTTTATTAAATTTTATTTATGTTGTTTTATCCTATGCTTTATTAAATTGTATTTATGTTGTTTTATCCTATGCTTTATTAAATTGCATTCATGTTGTTTTATCATACGCTTTATTAAATTGTATTTATGTTGTTTTGTCCGATGCTTTAATAAATTGTATTTATGTTGTTTTAACCTATGCTTTATTAAATTTTATTTATGTTGTTTTATCCTATGCTTTATTAAATTGTATTTACGTTGTTTTATCCTATGCTTTATTAAATTTTATTTATGTTGTTTTAACCTATGCTTTATTAAATTGTATTTAATTTGTTTTATCCTATGCTTTATTAACTTGTATTTATGTTGTTTTAACCTATGCTTTATTAAATTGTATTCATGTTGTTTTATCTTATGCTTTATTAAATTGTATTTATGTTGTTTTATCCTATGCTTTATTAAATTGTATTTATGTTGTTTTATCCTATGCTTTATTAAATTGAATTTATGTTGTTTTATCCTATGCTTTATTAAATTGTATTTAATTTGTTTTATCCTATGCTTTATTAAATTGTATTTATGTAGTTTTAGCCTATGCTTTATTAAATTGTATTTATGTTGTTTTATCCTATGCTTTATTAAATTGTATTCATGTTGTTTTATCTTATGCTTTACTAAATTATATTCATGTTGTTTTATCTTATGCTTTATTAAATTGTATTTATGTTGTTTTAACATATGCTTTATTAAATTGTATTTATGTTGTTTTAACATATGCTTTATTAAATTGTATTTATGTTGTTTTTTCCATGCTTTATTAAATTGTATTTATGTTGTTTATCCTATGTTTCATTAAATTGTATTTATGTTGTTTTATCCTATGCTTTATTAAATTGTATTTATGTTGTTTTGTCCTATGCTTTATTAAATTGTATTTATGTTGTTTTATCCTATGCTTTATTAAATTGTATTTCTGTGGTTTTATCCTATGCTTTATTAAATTGTATTTATGTTGTTTTGTCCTATGCTTTATTAAATTGTATTTATGTTGTTTTGTCCTATGCTTTATTAAATTGTATTTATGTTGTTTTAACCTATGCTTTATTAAATTTTATTTATGTTGTTTTATCCTATGCTTTATTAATTTGTATTTATGTTGTTTTATCCTATGCTTTATTAAATTGTATTTATGTTGTTTTATCCTATGCTTTATTAAATTGTAGTTATGTTGTTTTATCCTATGCTTTATAAAATTGTATTTATGTTGTTTTATCCTATGCTTTATTAAATTTTATTTATGTTGTTTTATCCTATGCTTTATTAAATTGTATTTATGTTGTTTTATCCTATGCTTTATTAAATTTTATTTATGTTGTTTTATCCTATGCTTTATTAAATTTTATTTATGTTGTTTTATCCTGTGCTTTATTAAATAGTATTTATGTTGTTTTATCCTATGCTTTATTAAATTGAATTTATGTTGTTTTATCCTATGCTTTATTAAATTGTATTCATGTTGTTTTAACCTATGCTTTATTAAATTGTATTTATGTTGTTTTATCCTATGCTTTATAAAATTGTATTTATGTTGTTTTAACCTATGCTTTATTAAATTGTATTTATGTTGTTTTATCCTATGCTTTATTTAATTGTATTTATGTTGTTTTAACGTATGCTTTATTAAATTGTATTTATGTTGTTTTATCCTGTGCTTTATTAAATTGTATTTATGTTGTTTTATCCTATGCTTTATTAAATTGTATTTATGTTGTTTTATCCTATGCTTTATTAAATTGTATTTATGTTGTTTTATCCTGTGCTTTATTAAATTGTATTTATGTGGTTTTATCCTATGCTTTATTAAAAAGTATTTATGTTGTTTTATCCTTTGCTTTTTTAAATTGTATTTATGTTGTTTTATCTTATGCTTTACTAAATTATATTCATGTTGTTTTAAACTATGCTTTATTAAATTGTATTTATGTTGTTTTAACATATGCTTTATTAAATTGTATTTATGTTGTTTATCCTATGTTTCATTAAATTGTATTTATGTTGTTTTATCCTATGCTTTATTAAATTGTATTTATGTTGTTTTGTCCTATGCTTTATTAAATTGTAGTTATGTTGTTTTATCCTATGCTTTATTAAATTGTATTTCTGTGGTTTTATCCTATGCTTTATTAAATTGTATTTATGTTGTTTTAAACTATGCTTTATTAAATTGTATTTATGTTGTTTTAAACTATGCTTTATTAAATTGTATTTATGTTGTTTTGTCCGATGCTTTATTAAATTGTATTTATGTTGTGTTAACCTATGCTTTATTAAATTTTATTTATGTTGTTTTATCCTATGCTTTATTAAATTGTATTTATGTTGTTTTATCCTATGCTTTATTAAATTGTATTTATGTTGTTTTAAACTATGCTTTATTAAATTGTAGTTATGTTGTTTTATCCTATGCTTTATTAAATTGTATTTCTGTGGTTTTATCCTATGCTTTATTAAATTGTATTTATGTTGTTTTAAACTATGCTTTATTAAATTGTATTTATGTTGTTTTAAACTATGCTTTATTAAATTGTATTTATGTTGTTTTGTCCGATGCTTTATTAAATTGTATTTATGTTGTTTTAACCTATGCTTTATTAAATTTTATTTATGTTGTTTTATCCTATGCTTTATTAAATTGTATTTATGTTGTTTTATCCTATGCTTTATTAAATTGTATTTATGTTGTTTTAAACTATGCTTTATTAAATTGTATTTATGTTGTTTTAAACTATGCTTTATTAAATTGTATTTATGTTGTTTTAAACTATGCTTTATTAAATTGTATTTATGTTGTTTTAAACTATGCTTTATTAAATTGTATTTATGTTGTTTTAAACTATGCTTTATTAAATTGTATTTATGTTGTTTTAACCTATGCTTTATTAAATTTTATTTATGTTGTTTATCCTATGTTTCATTAAATTGTATTTATGTTGTTTTATCCTATGCTTTATTAAATTGTATTTATGTTGTTTTGTCCTATGCTTTATTAAATTGTATTTATGTTGTTTTATCCTATGCTTTATTAAATTGTATTTCTGTGGTTTTATCCTATGCTTTATTAAATTGTATTTATGTTGTTTTATCCTATGCTTTATTAAATTTAATTTATGTTGTTTTATCCTATGCTTTATTAAATTGTATTTACGTTGTTTTATCCTATGCTTTATTAAGTTTTATTTATGTTGTTTTATCCTATGCTTTATTAAATTTTATTTATGTTGTTTTATCCTATGCTTTATTAAATTGTATTTATGTTGTTTTATCCTATGCTTTATTAAATTGTATTTATGTTGTTTTATCCTATGCTTTATTAAATTGCATTTATGTTGTTTTAACCTATGCTTTATTAAATTGTATTTATGTTGTTTTATCCTATGCTTTATTAAATTGTATTTATGTTGTTTTATCCTATGCTTTATTAAATTTTATTTATGTTGTTTTATCCTATGCTTTATTAAATTGTATTTACGTTGTTTTATCCTATGCTTTATTAAGTTTTATTTATGTTGTTTTATCCTATGCTTTATTAAATTGAATTTATGTTGTTTTATCCTATGCTTTATTAAATTGTATTTATGTTGTTTTAACCTATGCTTTATTAAATTGTATTTATGTTGTTTTATCCTATGCTTTATAAAATTGTATTTATGTTGTTTTAACCTATGCTTTATTAAATTGTATTTATGTTGTTTTATCCTATGCTTTATTTAATTGTATTTATGTTGTTTTAACGTATGCTTTATTAAATTGTATTTATGTTGTTTTATCCTATGCTTTATTAAATTGTATTTATGTTGTTTTATCCTATGCTTTATTAAATTGTATTTATGTTGTTTTATCCTATGCTTTATTAAATTGTATTTATGTTGTTTTATCATGTGCTTTATTAAATTGCATTTATGTGGTTTTATCCTATGCTTTATTAAAAAGTATTTATGATGTTTTATCCTATGCTTTATTAAATTGTATTTATGTTGTTTTATCCTATGCATTATTAAATTGTATTTATGTTGTTTTAACCTATGCTTTATTAAATTTTATTTATGTTGTTTTATCCTATGCTTTATTAAATTGTATTTATGTGGTTTTATCCTATGCTTTATAAAAAATTATTTATGTTGTTTTATCCTATGCTTTATTAAATTGTATTTATGTTGTTTTATCCTATGCTTTATTAAATTGTATTTATGTTGTTTTAAACTATGCTTTATTAAATTGTATTTATGTTGTTTTAAACTATGCTTTATTAAATTGTATTTATGTTGTTTTGTCCGATGCTTTATTAAATTGTATTTATGTTGTTTTAACCTATGCTTTATTAAATTTTATTTATGTTGTTTTATCCTATGCTTTATTAAATTGTATTTATGTTGTTTTATCCTATGCTTTATTAAATTGTATTTATGTTGTTTTAAACTATGCTTTATTAAATTGTATTTATGTTGTTTTAAACTATGCTTTATTAAATTGTATTTATGTTGTTTTAAACTATGCTTTATTAAATTGTATTTATGTTGTTTTAACATATGCTTTATTAAATTGTATTTATGTTGTTTATCCTATGTTTCATTAAATTGTATTTATGTTGTTTTATCCTATGCTTTATTAAATTGTATTTATGTTGTTTTGTCCTATGCTTTATTAAATTGTATTTATGTTGTTTTATCCTATGCTTTATTAAATTGTATTTCTGTGGTTTTATCCTATGCTTTATTAAATTGTATTTATGTTGTTTTAAACTACGCTTTATTAAATTGTATTTATGTTGTTTTAAACTATGATTTATTAAATTGTATTTATGTTGTTTTAAACTATGCTTTATTAAATTGTATTTATGTTGTTTTAACATATGCTTTATTAAATTGTATTTATGTTGTTTATCCTATGTTTCATTAAATTGTATTTATGTTGTTTTATCCTATGCTTTATTAAATTGTATTTATGTTGTTTTGTCCTATGCTTTATTAAATTGTATTTATGTTGTTTTATCCTATGCTTTATTAAATTGTATTTCTGTGGTTTTATCCTATGCTTTATTAAATTGTATTTATGTTGTTTTAAACTACGCTTTATTAAATTGTATTTATGTTGTTTTAAACTATGCTTTATTAAATTGTATTTATGTTGTTTTGTCCGATGCTTTATTAAATTGTATTTATGTTGTTTTAACCTATGCTTTATTAAATTTTATTTATGTTGTTTTATCCTATGCTTTATTAAATTGTATTTATGTTGTTTTATCCTATGCTTTATTAAATTGTATTTATGTTGTTTTATCCTATGCTTTATTAAATTGCATTTATGTTGTTTTAACCTATGCTTTATTAAATTGTATTTATGTTGTTTTATCCTATGCTTTATTAAATTGTATTTATGTTGTTTTATCCTATGCTTTATTAAATTTAATTTATGTTGTTTTATCCTATGCTTTATTAAATTGTATTTACGTTGTTTTATCCTATGCTTTATTAAGTTTTATTTATGTTGTTTTATCCTATGCTTTATTAAATTTTATTTATGTTGTTTTATCCTATGCTTTATTAAATTGTATTTATGTTGTTTTATCCTATGCTTTATTAAATTGTATTTATGTTGTTTTATCATGTGCTTTATTAAATTGCATTTATGTGGTTTTATCCTATGCTTTATTAAAAAGTATTTATGATGTTTTATCCTATGCTTTATTAAATTGTATTTATGTTGTTTTATCCTATGCTTTATTAAATTGTATTTATTTTGTTTTATCCTATGCTTTATTAAATTGTATTTATGTTGTTTTATCCTATGCTTTATTAAATTTTATTTATGTTGTTTTATCCTATGCTTTATTAAATTGTATTTATGTTGTTTTATCCTATGCTTTATTAAATTGTATTTATGTTGTTTTATCATGTGCTTTATTAAATTGCATTTATGTGGTTTTATCCTATGCTTTATTAAAAAGTATTTATGATGTTTTATCCTATGCTTTATTAAATTGTATTTATGTTGTTTTATCCTATGCATTATTAAATTGTATTTATGTTGTTTTAACCTATGCTTTATTAAATTTTATTTATGTTGTTTTATCCTATGCTTTATTAAATTGTATTTATGTGGTTTTATCCTATGCTTTATAAAAAATTATTTATGTTGTTTTATCCTATGCTTTATTAAATTGTATTTATGTTGTTTTATCCTATGCTTTATTAAATTGTATTTATGTTGTTTTAACCTATGCTTTATTAAATTTTATTTATGTTGTTTTATCCTATGCTTTATTAAATTGTATTTATGTTGTTTTATCCTATGCTTTATTAAAATGTATTTATGTAGTTTTATCCTATGCTTTCTTAAATTGTGTTTATGTTGTTTTAAACTATGCTTTATTAAATTGTATTTATGTTGTTTTAAACTATGCTTTATTAAATTGCATTTATGTTGTTTTAAACTATGCTTTATTAAATTGTATTTATGTTGTTTTAAACTATGCTTTATTAAATTGTATTTATGTTGTTTTAACATATGCTTTATTAAATTGTATTTATGTTGTTTTGTCCTATGCTTTATTAAGTTGTATTTATGTTGTTTATCCTATGTTTCATTAAATTGTATTTATGTTGTTTTATCCTATGCTTTATTAAATTGTATTTATGTTGTTTTGTCCTATGCTTTATTAAAAAGTATTTATGTTGTTTTATCCTATGCTTTTTTAAATTGTATTTATGTTGTTTTATCTTATGCTTTACTAAATTATATTCATGTTGTTTTATCTAATGCTTTATTAAATTTTATTTATGTTGTTTTAAACTATGCTTTATTAAATTGTATTTATGTTGTTTTAAACTATGCTTTATTAAATTGTATTTATGTTGTTTTAAACTATGCTTTATTAAATTGTATTTATGTTGTTTTAAACTATGCTTTATTAAATTGTATTTATGTTGTTTTAAACTATGCTTTATTAAATTGTATTTATGTTGTTTTAACATATGCTTTATTAAATTGTATTTATGTTGTTTATCCTATGTTTCATTAAATTGTATTTATGTTGTTTTATCCTATGCTTTATTAAATTGTATTTATGTTGTTTTGTCCTATGCTTTATTAAATTGTAGTTATGTTGTTTTATCCTATGCTTTATTAAATTGTATTTCTGTGGTTTTATCCTATGCTTTATTAAATTGTATTTATGTTGTTTTAAACTATGCTTTATTAAATTGTATTTATGTTGTTTTAAACTATGCTTTATTAAATTGTATTTATGTTGTTTTGTCCGATGCTTTATTAAATTGTATTTATGTTGTTTTAACCTATGCTTTATTAAATTTTATTTATGTTGTTTTATCCTATGCTTTATTAAATTGTATTTATGTTGTTTTATCCTATGCTTTATTAAATTGTATTTATGTTGTTTTAAACTATGCTTTATTAAATTGTATTTATGTTGTTTTAAACTATGCTTTATTAAATTGTATTTATGTTGTTTTAAACTATGCTTTATTAAATTGTATTTATGTTGTTTTAAACTATGCTTTATTAAATTGTATTTATGTTGTTTTAACATATGCTTTATTAAATTGTATTTATGTTGTTTATCCTATGTTTCATTAAATTGTATTTATGTTGTTTTATCCTATGCTTTATTAAATTGTATTTATGTTGTTTTGTCCTATGCTTTATTAAATTGTGTTTATGTTGTTTTATCCTATGCTTTATTAAATTGTATTTCTGTGGTTTTATCCTATGCTTTATTAAATTGTATTTATGTTGTTTTAAACTATGCTTTATTAAATTGTATTTATGTTGTTTTAAACTATGCTTTATTAAATTGTATTTATGTTGTTTTGTCCGATGCTTTATTAAATTGTATTTATGTTGTTTTAACCTATGCTTTATTAAATTTTATTTATGTTGTTTTATCCTATGCTTTATTAAATTGTATTTATGTTGTTTTATCCTATGCTTTATTAAATTGTATTTATGTTGTTTTATCCTATGCTTTATTAAATTGCATTTATGTTGTTTTAACCTATGCTTTATTAAATTGTATTTATGTTGTTTTATCCTATGCTTTATTAAATTGTATTTATGTTGTTTTATCCTATGCTTTATTAAATTTAATTTATGTTGTTTTATCCTATGCTTTATTAAATTGTATTTACTTTGTTTTATCCTATGCTTTATTAAATTTTATTTATGTTGTTTTATCCTATGCTTTATTAAATTTTATTTATGTTGTTTTATCCTATGCTTTATTAAATTGTATTTATGTTGTTTTATCCTATGCTTTATTAAATTGAATATATGTTGTTTTATCCTATGCTTTATTAAATTGTATTTATGTTGTTTTAACCTATGCTTTATTAAATTGTATTTATGTTGTTTTATCCTATGCTTTATAAAATTGTATTTATGTTGTTTTAACCTATGCTTTATTAAATTCTATTTATGTTGTTTTATCCTATGCTTTATTTAATTGTATTTACGTTGTTTTAACGTATGCTTTATTAAATTGTATTTATGTTGTTTTATCCTATGCTTTATTAAATTGTATTTATTTTGTTTTATCCTATGCTTTATTAAATTGTATTTATGTTGTTTTAACGTATGCTTTATTAAATTGTATTTATGTTGTTTTATCCTATGCTTTATTAAATTTTATTTATGTTGTTTTATCCTATGCTTTATTAAATTGTATTTATGTTGTTTTATCCTATGCTTTATTAAATTGTATTTATGTTGTTTTAACCTATGCTTTATTTAATTGTATTTATGTTGTTTTAACGTATGCTTTATTAAATTGTATTTATGTTGTTTTATCCTATGCTTTATTAAATTGTATTTATGTTGTTTTATCCTATGCTTTATTAAATTGTATTTATGTAGTTTTAGCCTATGCTTTATTAAATTGTATTTATGTTGTCTTATCCTATGCTTTATTAAATTGCATTTATGTTGTTTTATCCTATGCTTTATTAAATTGTATTTATGTTGTTTTATCCTATGCTTTATAAATTGTATTTATGTTGTTTTATCCTATGCTTTATTAAATTGTATTTATGTTGTTTTGTCCGATGCTTTATTAAATTGTATTTATGTTGTTTTAACCTATGCTTTATTAAATTTTATTTATGTTGTTTTATCCTATGCTTTATTAAATTGTATTTATGTTGTTTTATCCTATGCTTTATAAATTGTATTTATGTTGTTTTATCCTATGCTTTATTAAATTGTATTTATGTTGTTTTGTCCGATGCTTTATAAAATTGTATTTATGTTGTTTTAACCTATGCTTTATTAAATTTTATTTATGTTGTTTTATCCTATGCTTTATTAAATTGTATTTATGTTGTTTTATCCTATGCTTTATTAAATTGTATTTATGTTGTTTATCCTATGTTTCATTAAATTGTATTTATGTTGTTTTATCCTATGCTTTATTAAATTGTATTTATGTTGTTTTGTCCGATGCTTTATTAAATTGTATTTACGTTGTTTTATCCTATGCTTTATTAAATTTTATTTATGTTGTTTTATCCTATGCTTTATTAAATTTTATTTATGTTGTTTTATCCTATGCTTTATTAAATTTTATTTATGTTGTTTTATCCTATGCTTTATTAAATTTTATTTATGTTGTTTTATCCTATGCTTTATTAAATTTTATTTATGTTGTTTTATCCTGTGCTTTATTAAATTGTATTTATGTTGTTTTATCCTATGCTTTATTAAATTGAATTTATGTTGTTTCATCCTATGCTTTATTAAATTGTATTTATGTTGTTTTATCCTATGCGTTATAAAATTGTATTTATGTTGTTTTAACCTATGCTTTATTAAATTGTATTTATGTTGTTTTATCCTATGCTTTATAAAATTGTATTTATGTTGTTTTAACCTATGCTTTATTAAATTGTATTTATGTTGTTTTATCCTATGCTTTATTAAATTGTATTTATGTTGTTTTATCCTATGCTTTATTAAATTGTATTTATGTTGTTTTATCCTATGCTTTATAAATTGTATTTATGTTGTTTTATCCTATGCTTTATTAAATTGTATTTATGTTGTTTTGTCCGATGCTTTATTAAATTGTATTTATGTTGTTTTAACCTATGCTTTATTAAATTTTATTTATGTTGTTTTATCCTATGCTTTATTAAATTGTATTTATGTTGTTTTATCCTATGCTTTATAAATTGTATTTATGTTGTTTTATCCTATGCTTTATTAAATTGTATTTATGTTGTTTTGTCCGATGCTTTATAAAATTGTATTTATGTTGTTTTAACCTATGCTTTATTAAATTTTATTCATGTTGTTTTATCCTATGCTTTATCAAATTGTATTTATGTTGTTTTATCCTATGCTTTATTAAATTGTATTTATGTTGTTTATCCTATGTTTCATTAAATTGTATTTATGTTGTTTTATCCTATGCTTTATTAAATTG
Source organism: Phyllobates terribilis (assembly GCF_046119375.1). NCBI lineage: Eukaryota > Metazoa > Chordata > Amphibia > Anura > Dendrobatidae > Phyllobates > Phyllobates terribilis. The sequence continues at coordinate 307,201,074 of NW_027362765.1, read as the reverse complement.
TATTTATGTTGTTTTGTCCGATGCTTTATTAAATTGTATTTATGTTGTTTTAACCTATGCTTTATTAAATTTTATTTATGTTGTTTTATCCTATGCTTTATTAAATTGTATTTATGTTGTTTTATCCTATGCTTTATAAATTGCATTTATGTTGTTTTATCATATGCTTTATTAAATTGTATTTATGTTGTTTTGTCCGATGCTTTAATAAATTGTATTTATGTTGTTTTAACCTATGCTTTATTAAATTTTATTTATATTGTTTTATCCTATGCTTTATTAAATTGTATTTATGTTGTTTTATCCTATGCTTTATTAAATTGTATTTATGTTGTTTTAACCTATGCTTTATTAAATTGTATTTAATTTGTTTTATCCTATGCTTTATTAAATTGTATTTATGTAGTTTTAGCCTATGCTTTATGAAATTGTATTTATGTTATTTTATCCTATGCTTTATTAAATTGTATTTATGTTGTTTTAACCTATGCTTTATTAAATTGTATTTATGTTGTTTTATCCTATGATTTATTAAATTGTATTTATGTTGTTTTAACCTATGCTTTATTAAATTGTATTCATGTTGTTTTATCTTATGCTTTATTAAATTGTATTTATGTTGTTTTATCCTATGCTTTATTAAATTGTATTTATGTTGTTTTATCCTATGCTTTATTAAATTGAATTTATGTTGTTTTATCCTATGCTTTATTAAATTGTATTTAATTTGTTTTATCCTATGCTTTATTAAATTGTATTTATGTAGTTTTAGCCTATGCTTTATTAAATTGTATTTATGTTGTTTTATCCTATGCTTTATTAAATTGTATTAATGTTGTTTTATCTTATGCTTTACTAAATTATATTCATGTTGTTTTATCTTATGCTTTATTAAATTGTATTTATGTTGTTTTAACATATGCTTTATTAAATTGTATTTATGTTGTTTTGTCCTATGCTTTATTAAATTGTATTTATGTTGTTTTAACCTATGCTTTATTAAATTTTATTTATGTTGTTTTATCCTATGCTTTATTAATTTGTATTTATGTTGTTTTATCCTATGCTTTATTACATTGTATTTATGTTGTTTTATCCTATGCTTTATTAAATTGTATTTATGTTGTTTTATCCTATGCTTTATTAAATTGTATTTATGTTGTTTTATCCTATGCTTTATTAAATTTTATTTATGTTGTTTTATCCTATGCTTTATTAAATTGTATTTATGTTGTTTTATCCTATGCTTTATTAAATTTTATTTATGTTGTTTTATCCTATGCTTTATTAAATTTTATTTATGTTGTTTTATCCTGTGCTTTATTAAATAGTATTTATGTTGTTTTATCCTATGCTTTATTAAATTGAATTTTTGTTGTTCTATCCTATGCTTTATTAAATTGTATTTATGTTGTTTTAACCTATGCTTTATTAAATTGTATTTATGTTGTTTTAACCTATGCTTTATTAAATTGTATTTATGTTATTTTATCCTATGCTTTATAAAATTGTATTTATGTTGTTTTAACCTATGCTTTATTAAATTGTATTTATGTTGTTTTATCCTATGCTTTATTTTATTGTATTTATGTTGTTTTAACGTATGCTTTATTAAATTGTATTTATGTTGTTTTATCCTGTGCTTTATTAAATTGTATTTATGTTGTTTTATCCTATGCTTTATTAAATTGTATTTATGTTGTTTTATCCTATGCTTTATTAAATTGTATTTATGTTGTTTTATCCTGTGCTTTATTAAATTGTATTTATGTGGTTTTATCCTATGCTTTATTAAAAAGTATTTATGTTGTTTTATCCTATGCTTTTTTAAATTGTATTTATGTTGTTTTATCCTATGCTTTATTAAATTCTATTTATGTTGTTTTAACCTATGCTTTATTAAATTTTATTTATGTTGTTTTATCCTATGCTTTATTAAATTGTATTTATGTTGTTTTATCCTATGCTTTATAAATTGTATTTATGTTGTTTTATCCTATGCTTTATTAAATTGTATTTATGTTGTTTTGTCCGATGCTTTATTAAATTGTATTTATGTTGTTTTATCCTATGCTTTATTAAATTGTATTTATGTTGTTTTATCCTATGCTTTATTAAATTGTATTTACGTTGTTTTATCCTATGCTTTATTAAATTTTATTTATGTTGTTTTATCCTATGCTTTATTAAATTTTATTTATGTTGTTTTATCCTATGCTTTATTAAATTGTATTTATGTTGTTTTATCCTATGCTTTATTAAATTGAATATATGTTGTTTTATCCTATGCTTTATTAAATTGTATTTATGTTGTTTTAACCTATGCTTTATTAAATTGTATTTATGTTGTTTTATCCTATGCTTTATTAAATTGTATTTATGTTGTTTTATCCTATGCTTTATTAAATTGTATTTATGTTGTTTTATCCTATGCTTTATTAAATTTTATTTATGTTGTTTTATCCTATGCTTTATTAAATTGTATTTATGTTGTTTTATCCTATGCTTTATTAAATTTTATTTATGTTGTTTTATCCTATGCTTTATTAAATTTTATTTATGTTGTTTTATCCTGTGCTTTATTAAATAGTATTTATGTTGTTTTATCCTATGCTTTATTAAATTGAATTTATGTTGTTTTATCCTATGCTTTATTAAATTGTATTTATGTTGTTTTAACCTATGCTTTATTAAATTGTATTTATGTTGTTTTATCCTATGCTTTATAAAATTGTATTTATGTTGTTTTAACCTATGCTTTATTAAATTGTATTTATGTTGTTTTATCCTATGCTTTATTAAATTGTATTCATGTTGTTTTATCTTATGCTTTACTAAATTATATTCATGTTGTTTTATCTAATGCTTTATTAAATTGTATTTATGTTGTTTTATCCTATGCTTTATTAAATTGTATTTATGTTGTTTTATCCTATGCTTTATAAATTGTATTTATGTTGTTTTATCCTATGCTTTATTAAATTGTGTTTATGTTGTTTTGTCCGATGCTTTATTAAATTGTATTTATGTTGTTTTAACCTATGCTTTATTAAATTTTATTTATGTTGTTTTATCCTATGCTTTATTAAATTGTATTTATGTTGTTTTATCCTATGCTTTATAAATTGTATTTATGTTGTTTTATCCTATGCTTTATTAAATTGTATTTATGTTGTTTTGTCCGATGCTTTATAAAATTGTATTTATGTTGTTTTAACCTATGCTTTATTAAATTTTATTCATGTTGTTTTATCCTATGCTTTATTAAATTGTATTTATGTTGTTTTATCCTATGCTTTATTAAATTGTATTTATGTTGTTTATCCTATGTTTCATTAAATTGTATTTATGTTGTTTTATCCTATGCTTTATTAAATTTTATTTATGTTGTTTTGTCCGATGCTTTATTAAATTGTATTTACGTTGTTTTATCCTATGCTTTATTAAATTTTATTTATGTTGTTTTATCCTATGCTTTATTAAATTTTATTTATTTTGTTTTATCCTATGCTTTATTAAATTTTATTTATGTTGTTTTATCCTATGCTTTATTAAATTTTATTTATGTTGTTTTATCCTATGCTTTATGAAATTTTATTTATGTTGTTTTATCCTGTGCTTTATTAAATTGTATTTATGTTGTTTTATCCTATGCTTTATTAAATTGAATTTATGTTGTTTTATCCTATGCTTTATTAAATTGTATTTATGTTGTTTTATCCTATGCGTTATAAAATTGTATTTATGTTGTTTTAACCTATGCTTTATTAAATTGTATTTATGTTGTTTTATCCTATGCTTTATAAAATTGTATTTATGTTGTTTTAACCTATGCTTTATTAAATTGTATTTATGTTGTTTTATCCTATGCTTTATGAAATTTTATTTATGTTGTTTTATCCTGTGCTTTATTAAATTGTATTTATGTTGTTTTATCCTGTGCTTTATTAAATTGTATTTATGTTGTTTTATCCTATGCTTTATTAAATTGTATTTATGTTGTTTTATCCTATGCTTTATTAAATTGTATTTATGTTGTTTTATCCTGTGCTTTATTAAATTGTATTTATGTGGTTTTATCCTATGCTTTATTAAAAAGTATTTATGTTGTTTTATCCTATGCTTTTTTAAATTGTATTTATGTTGTTTTATCCTATGCTTTATTAAATTGTATTTATGTTGTTTTAACCTATGCTTTATTAAATTTTATTTATGTTGTTTTATCCTATGCTTTATTAAATTGTATTTATGTTGTTTTATCCTATGCTTTATTAAATTGTATTTATGTTGTTTTATCCTATGCTTTATTAAATTTTATTTATGTTGTTTTATCCTATGCTTTATTAAATTGTATTTATGTTGTTTTATCCTATGCTTTATTAAATTTTATTTATGTTGTTTTATCCTATGCTTTATTAAATTTTATTTATGTTGTTTTATCCTGTGCTTTATTAAATAGTATTTATGTTGTTTTATCCTATGCTTTATTAAATTGAATTTATGTTGTTTTATCCTATGCTTTATTAAATTGTATTTATGTTGTTTTAACCTATGCTTTATTAAATTGTATTTATGTTATTTTATCCTATGCTTTATAAAATTGTATTTATGTTGTTTTAACCTATGCTTTATTAAATTGTATTTATGTTGTTTTATCCTATGCTTTATTTTATTGTATTTATGTTGTTTTAACGTATCCTTTATTAAATTGTATTTATGTTGTTTTATCCTGTGCTTTATTAAATTGTATTTATGTTGTTTTATCCTATGCTTTATTAAATTGTATTTATGTTGTTTTATCCTATGCTTTATTAAATTGTATTTATGTTGTTTTATCCTGTGCTTTATTAAATTGTATTTATGTGGTTTTATCCTATGCTTTATTAAAAAGTATTTATGTTGTTTTATCCTATGCTTTTTTAAATTGTATTTATGTTGTTTTATCCTATGCTTTATTAAATTGTATTTATGTTGTTTTAACCTATGCTTTATTAAATTTTATTTATGTTGTTTTATCCTATGCTTTATTAAATTGTATTTATGTTGTTTTATCCTATGCTTTATAAATTGTATTTATGTTGTTTTATCCTATGCTTTATTAAATTGTATTTATGTTGTTTAGTCCGATGCTTTATTAAATTGTATTTATGTTGTTTTATCCTATGCTTTATTAAATTGTATTTATGTTGTTTTATCCTATGCTTTATTAAATTGTATTTACGTTGTTTTATCCTATGCTTTATTAAATTTTATTTATGTTGTTTTATCCTATGCTTTATTAAATTTTATTTATGTTGTTTTATCCTATGCTTTATTAAATTGTATTTATGTTGTTTTATCCTATGCTTTATTAAATTGAATATATGTTGTTTTATCCTATGCTTTATTAAATTGTATTTATGTTGTTTTAACCTATGCTTTATTAAATTGTATTTATGTTGTTTTATCCTATGCTTTATTAAATTGTATTTATGTTGTTTTATCCTATGCTTTATTAAATTGTATTTATGTTGTTTTATCCTATGCTTTATTAAATTTTATTTATGTTGTTTTATCCTATGCTTTATTAAATTGTATTTATGTTGTTTTATCCTATGCTTTATTAAATTTTATTTATGTTGTTTTATCCTATGCTTTATTAAATTTTATTTATGTTGTTTTATCCTGTGCTTTATTAAATAGTATTTATGTTGTTTTATCCTATGCTTTATTAAATTGAATTTATGTTGTTTTATCCTATGCTTTATTAAATTGTATTTATGTTGTTTTAACCTATGCTTTATTAAATTGTATTTATGTTGTTTTATCCTATGCTTTATAAAATTGTATTTATGTTGTTTTAACCTATGCTTTATTAAATTGTATTTATGTTGTTTTATCCTATGCTTTATTAAATTGTATTCATGTTGTTTTATCTTATGCTTTACTAAATTATATTCATGTTGTTTTATCTAATGCTTTATTAAATTGTATTTATGTTGTTTTATCCTATGCTTTATTAAATTGTATTTATGTTGTTTTATCCTATGCTTTATAAATTGTATTTATGTTGTTTTATCCTATGCTTTATTAAATTGTGTTTATGTTGTTTTGTCCGATGCTTTATTAAATTGTATTTATGTTGTTTTAACCTATGCTTTATTAAATTTTATTTATGTTGTTTTATCCTATGCTTTATTAAATTGTATTTATGTTGTTTTATCCTATGCTTTATAAATTGTATTTATGTTGTTTTGTCCGATGCTTTATAAAATTGTATTTATGTTGTTTTAACCTATGCTTTATTAAATTTTATTCATGTTGTTTTATCCTATGCTTTATTAAATTGTATTTATGTTGTTTTATCCTATGCTTTATTAAATTGTATTTATGTTGTTTATCCTATGTTTCATTAAATTGTATTTATGTTGTTTTATCCTATGCTTTATTAAATTGTATTTATGTTGTTTTGTCCGATGCTTTATTAAATTGTATTTACGTTGTTTTATCCTATGCTTTATTAAATTTTATTTATGTTGTTTTATCCTATGCTTTATTAAATTTTATTTATGTTGTTTTATCCTATGCTTTATTAAATTTTATTTATGTTGTTTTATCCTATGCTTTATTAAATTTTATTTATGTTGTTTTATCCTATGCTTTATTAAATTTTATTTATGTTGTTTTATCCTGTGCTTTATTAAATTGTATTTATGTTGTTTTATCCTATGCTTTATTAAATTGAATTTATGTTGTTTTATCCTATGCTTTATTAAATTGTATTTATGTTGTTTTATCCTATGCGTTATAAAATTGTATTTATGTTGTTTTAACCTATGCTTTATTAAATTGTATTTATGTTGTTTTATCCTATGCTTTATAAAATTGTATTTATGTTGTTTTAACCTATGCTTTATTAAATTGTATTTATGTTGTTTTATCCTATGCTTTATTAAATTGTATTTATGTTGTTTTATCCTATGCTTTATTAAATTGTATTTATGTTGTTTTATCCTATGCTTTATAAATTGTATTTATGTTGTTTTCTCCTATGCTTTATTAAATTGTATTTATGTTGTTTTGTCTGATGCTTTATTAAATTGTATTTATGTTGTTTTAACCTATGCTTTATTAAATTTTATTTATGTTGTTTTATCCTATGCTTTATTAAATTGTATTTATGTTGTTTTATCCTATGCTTTATAAATTGTATTTATGTTGTTTTATCCTATGCTTTATTAAATTGTATTTATGTTGTTTTGTCCGATGTTTTATAAAATTGTATTTATGTTGTTTTAACCTATGCTTTATTAAATTTTATTCATGTTGTTTTATCCTATGCTTTATTAAATTGTATTTATGTTGTTTTATCCTATGCTTTATTAAATTGTATTTATGTTGTTTATCCTATGTTTCATTAAATTGTATTTATGTTGTTTTATCCTATGCTTTATTAAATTGTATTTATGTTGTTTTGTCCGATGCTTTATTAAATTGTATTTATGTTGTTTTAACCTATGCTTTATTAAATTTTATTTATGTTGTTTTAACCTATGCTTTATTAAATTTTATTTATGTTGTTTTATCCTATGCTTTATTAAATTGTATTTATGTTGTTTTATCCTATGCTTTATAAATTGTATTTATGTTGTTTTATCATATGCTTTATTAAATTGTATTTATGTTGTTTTGTCCGATGCTTTAATAAATTGTATTTATGTTGTTTTAACCTATGCTTTATTAAATTTTATTTATGTTGTTTTATCCTATGCTTTATTAAATTGTATTTATGTTGTTTTATCCTATGCTTTATTAAATTGTATTTATGTTGTTTTAACCTATGCTTTATTAAATTGTATTTAATTTGTTTTATCCTATGCTTTATTAAATTGTATTTATGTAGTTTTAGCCTATGCTTTATGAAATTGTATTTATGTTATTTTATCCTATGCTTTATTAAATTGTATTTATGTTGTTTTAACCTATGCTTTATTAAATTGTATTTATGTTGTTTTATCCTATGATTTATTAAATTGTATTTATGTTGTTTTAACCTATGCTTTATTAAATTGTATTCATGTTGTTTTATCTTATGCTTTATTAAATTGTATTTATGTTGTTTTATCCTATGCTTTATTAAATTGTATTTATGTTGTTTTATCCTATGCTTTATTAAATTGAATTTATGTTGTTTTATCCTATGCTTTATTAAATTGTATTTAATTTGTTTTATCCTATGCTTTATTAAATTGTATTTATGTAGTTTTAGCCTATGCTTTATTAAATTGTATTTATGTTGTTTTATCCTATGCTTTATTAAATTGTATTCATGTTGTTTTATCTTATGCTTTACTAAATTATATTCATGTTGTTTTATCTTATGCTTTATTAAATTGTATTTATGTTGTTTTAACATATGCTTTATTAAATTGTATTTATGTTGTTTTGTCCTATGCTTTATTAAATTGTATTTATGTTGTTTTAACCTATGCTTTATTAAATTTTATTTATGTTGTTTTATCCTATGCTTTATTAATTTGTATTTATGTTGTTTTATCCTATGCTTTATTAAAAAGTATTTATGTTGTTTTATCCTATGCTTTTTTAAATTGTATTTATGTTGTTTTATCCTATGCTTTATTAAATTGTATTTATGTTGTTTTAACCTATGCTTTATTAAATTTTATTTATGTTGTTTTATCCTATGCTTTATTAAATTGTATTTATGTTGTTTTATCCTATGCTTTATTAAATTGTATTTATGTTGTTTTATCCTATGCTTTATTAAATTTTATTTATGTTGTTTTATCCTATGCTTTATTAAATTGTATTTATGTTGTTTTATCCTATGCTTTATTAAATTTTATTTATGTTGTTTTATCCTATGCTTTATTAAATTTTATTTATGTTGTTTTATCCTGTGCTTTATTAAATTGAATTTATGTTGTTTTATCCTATGCTTTATTAAATTGAATTTATGTTGTTTTATCCTATGCTTTATTAAATTGTATTTATGTTGTTTTAACCTATGCTTTATTAAATTGTATTTATGTTATTTTATCCTATGCTTTATAAAATTGTATTTATGTTGTTTTAACCTATGCTTTATTAAATTGTATTTATGTTGTTTTATCCTATGCTTTATTTTATTGTATTTATGTTGTTTTAACGTATGCTTTATTAAATTGTATTTATGTTGTTTTATCCTGTGCTTTATTAAATTGTATTTATGTTGTTTTATCCTATGCTTTATTAAATTGTATTTATGTTGTTTTATCCTATGCTTTATTAAATTGTATTTATGTTGTTTTATCCTGTGCTTTATTAAATTGTATTTATGTGGTTTTATCCTATGCTTTATTAAAAAGAATTTATGTTGTTTTATCCTATGCTTTTTTAAATTGTATTTATGTTGTTTTATCCTATGCTTTATTAAATTGTATTTATGTTGTTTTAACCTATGCTTTATTAAATTTTATTTATGTTGTTTTATCCTATGCTTTATTAAATTGTATTTATGTTGTTTTATCCTATGCTTTATAAATTGTATTTATGTTGTTTTATCCTATGCTTTATTAAATTGTATTTATGTTGTTTTGTCCGATGCTTTATTAAATTGTATTTATGTTGTTTTATCCTATGCTTTATTAAATTGTATTTATGTTGTTTTATCCTATGCTTTATTAAATTGTATTTACGTTGTTTTATCCTATGCTTTATTAAATTTTATTTATGTTGTTTTATCCTATGCTTTATTAAATTTTATTTATGTTGTTTTATCCTATGCTTTATTAAATTGTATTTATGTTGTTTTATCCTATGCTTTATTAAATTGAATATATGTTGTTTTATCCTATGCTTTATTAAATTGTATTTATGTTGTTTTAACCTATGCTTTATTAAATTGTATTTATGTTGTTTTATCCTATGCTTTATTAAATTGTATTTATGTTGTTTTATCCTATGCTTTATTGAATTGTATTTATGTTGTTTTATCCTATGCTTTATTAAATTGTATTTATGTTGTTTATCCTATGTTTCATTAAATTGTATTTATGTTGTTTTATCCTATGCTTTATTAAATTGTATTTATGTTGTTTTGTCCGATGCTTTATTAAATTGTATTTACGTTGTTTTATCCTATGCTTTATTAAATTTTATTTATGTTGTTTTATCCTATGCTTTATTAAATTTTATTTATGTTGTTTTATCCTATGCTTTATTAAATTTTATTTATGTTGTTTTATCCTATGCTTTATTAAATTTTATTTATGTTGTTTTATCCTATGCTTTATTAAATTTTATTTATGTTGTTTTATCCTGTGCTTTATTAAATTGTATTTATGTTGTTTTATCCTATGCTTTATTAAATTGAATTTATGTTGTTTTATCCTATGCTTTATTAAATTGTATTTATGTTGTTTTATCCTATGCTTTATAAAATTGTATTTATGTTGTTTTAACCTATGCTTTATTAAATTGTATTTATGTTGTTTTATCCTATGCTTTATTAAATTGTATTTATGTTGTTTTTGTCTGATGCTTTATTAAATTGTATTTATGTTGTTTTAACCTATGCTTTATTAAATTTTATTTATGTTGTTTTATCCTATGCTTTATTAAATTGTATTTATGTTGTTTTATCCTATGCTTTATTAAATTGTATTTATGTTGTTTTGTCCGATGCTTTATAAAATTGTATTTATGTTGTTTTAACCTATGCTTTATTAAATTTTATTCATGTTGTTTTATCCTATGCTTTATTAAATTGTATTTATGTTGTTTTGTCCGATGCTTTATAAAATTGTATTTATGTTGTTTTAACCTATGCTTTATTAAATTGTATTTATGTTGTTTTATCCTATGCTTTATTAAATTGTATTTATGTTGTTTTTGTCTGATGCTTTATTAAATTGTATTTATGTTGTTTTAACCTATGCTTTATTAAATTTTATTTATGTTGTTTTATCCTATGCTTTATTAAATTGTATTTATGTTGTTTTATCCTATGCTTTATTAAATTGTATTTATGTTGTTTTGTCCGATGCTTTATAAAATTGTATTTATGTTGTTTTAACCTATGCTTTATTAAATTTTATTCATGTTGTTTTATCCTATGCTTTATTAAATTGTATTTATGTTGTTTTATCCTATGCTTTATTAAATTGTATTTATGTTGTTTATCCTATGTTTCATTAAATTGTATTTATGTTGTTTTATCCTATGCTTTATTAAATTGTATTTATGTTGTTTTGTCCGATGCTTTATTAAATTGTATTTACGTTGTTTTATCCTATGCTTTATTAAATTTTATTTATGTTGTTTTATCCTATGCTTTATTAAATTTTATTTATGTTGTTTTATCCTATGCTTTATTAAATTTTATTTATGTTGTTTTATCCTATGCTTTATTAAATTTTATTTATGTTGTTTTATCCTATGCTTTATTAAATTTTATTTATGTTGTTTTATCCTGTGCTTTATTAAATTGTATTTATGTTGTTTTATCCTATGCTTTATTAAATTGAATTTATGTTGTTTTATCCTATGCTTTATTAAATTGTATTTATGTTGTTTTATCCTATGCTTTATAAAATTGTATTTATGTTGTTTTAACCTATGCTTTATTAAATTGTATTTATGTTGTTTTATCCTATGCTTTATTAAATTGTATTTATGTTGTTTTATCCTATGCTTTATTAAATTGTATTTATGTTGTTTTATCCTATGCTTTATAAATTGTATTTATGTTGTTTTATCCTATGCTTTATTAAATTGTATTTATGTTGTTTTTGTCTGATGCTTTATTAAATTGTATTTATGTTGTTTTAACCTATGCTTTATTAAATTTTATTTATGTTGTTTTATCCTATGCTTTATTAAATTGTATTTATGTTGTTTTATCCTATGCTTTATTAAATTGTATTTATGTTGTTTTGTCCGATGCTTTATAAAATTGTATTTATGTTGTTTTAACCTATGCTTTATTAAATTTTATTCATGTTGTTTTATCCTATGCTTTATTAAATTGTATTTATGTTGTTTTATCCTATGCTTTATTAAATTGTATTTATGTTGTTTATCCTATGTTTCATTAAATTGTATTTATGTTGTTTTATCCTATGCTTTATTAAATTGTATTTATGTTGTTTTGTCCGATGCTTTATTAAATTGTATTTATGTTGTTTTAACCTATGCTTTATTAAATTTTATTTATGTTGTTTTATCCTATGCTTTATTAAATTGTATTTATGTTGTTTTATCCTATGCTTTATAAATTGTATTTATGTTGTTTTATCATATGCTTTATTAAATTGTATTTATGTTGTTTTGTCCGATGCTTTAATAAATTGTATTTATGTTGTTTTAACCTATGCTTTATTAAATTTTATTTATGTTGTTTTATCCTATGCTTTATTAAATTGTATTTATGTTGTTTTATCCTATGCTTTATTAAATTGTATTTATGTTGTTTTAACCTATGCTTTATTAAATTGTATTTAATTTGTTTTATCCTATGCTTTATTAAATTGTATTTATGTAGTTTTATCTTATGCTTTATTAAATTGTATTTATGTTGTTTTATCCTATGCTTTATTAAATTGTATTTATGTTGTTTTATCCTATGCTTTATTAAATTGAATTTATGTTGTTTTATCCTATGCTTTATTAAATTGTATTTAATTTGTTTTATCCTATGCTTTATTAAATTGTATTTATGTAGTTTTAGCCTATGCTTTATTAAATTGTATTTATGTTGTTTTATCCTATGCTTTATTAAATTGTATTCATGTTGTTTTATCTTATGCTTTACTAAATTATATTCATGTTGTTTTATCTTATGCTTTATTAAATTGTATTTATGTTGTTTTAACATATGCTTTATTAAATTGTATTTATGTTGTTTTGTCCTATGCTTTATTAAATTGTATTTATGTTGTTTTAACCTATGCTTTATTAAATTTTATTTATGTTGTTTTATTCTATGCTTTATTAATTTGTATTTATGTTGTTTTATCCTATGCTTTATTAAATTGTATTTATGTTGTTTTATCCTATGCTTTATTAAATTGTATTTATGTTGTTTTATCCTATGCTTTATTAAATTGTATTTATGTTGTTTTATCCTATGCTTTATTAAATTTTATTTATGTTGTTTTATCCTATGCTTTATTAAATTGTATTTATGTTGTTTTATCCTATGCTTTATTAAATTTTATTTATGTTGTTTTATCCTATGCTTTATTAAATTTTATTTATGTTGTTTTATCCTGTGCTTTATTAAATAGTATTTATGTTGTTTTATCCTATGCTTTATTAAATTGAATTTATGTTGTTTTATCCTATGCTTTATTAAATTGTATTTATGTTGTTTTAACCTATGCTTTATTAAATTGTATTTATGTTGTTTTATCCTATGCTTTATAAAATTGTATTTATGTTGTTTTAACGTATGCTTTATTAAATTGTATTTATGTTGTTTTATCCTGTGCTTTATTAAATTGTATTTATGTTGTTTTATCCTATGCTTTATTAAATTGTATTTATGTTGTTTTATCCTATGCTTTATTAAATTGTATTTATGTTGTTTTATCCTGTGCTTTATTAAATTGTATTTATGTGGTTTTAACCTATGCTTTATTAAATTGTATTTATGTTGTTTTATCCTTTGCTTTATTTAATTGTATTTATGTTGTTTTAACGTATGCTTTATTAAATTGTATTTATGTTGTTTTATCCTGTGCTTTATTAAATTGTATTTATGTTGTTTTATCCTATGCTTTATTAAATTGTATTTATGTTGTTTTATCCTATGCTTTATAAATTGTATTTATGTTGTTTTATCATATGCTTTATTAAATTGTATTTATGTTGTTTTGTCCGATGCTTTAATAAATTGTATTTATGTTGTTTTAACCTATGCTTTATTAAATTTTATTTATGTTGTTTTATCCTATGCTTTATTAAATTGTATTTATGTTGTTTTATCCTATGCTTTATTAAATTGTATTTATGTTGTTTTAACCTATGCTTTATTAAATTGTATTTAATTTGTTTTATCCTATGCTTTATTAAATTGTATTTATGTAGTTTTATCTTATGCTTTATTAAATTGTATTTATGTTGTTTTATCCTATGCTTTATTAAATTGTATTTATGTTGTTTTATCCTATGCTTTATTAAATTGAATTTATGTTGTTTTATCCTATGCTTTATTAAATTGTATTTAATTTGTTTTATCCTATGCTTTATTAAATTGTATTTATGTAGTTTTAGCCTATGCTTTATTAAATTGTATTTATGTTGTTTTATCCTATGCTTTATTAAATTGTATTCATGTTGTTTTATCTTATGCTTTACTAAATTATATTCATGTTGTTTTATCTTATGCTTTATTAAATTGTATTTATGTTGTTTTAACATATGCTTTATTAAATTGTATTTATGTTGTTTTGTCCTATGCTTTATTAAATTGTATTTATGTTGTTTTAACCTATGCTTTATTAAATTTTATTTATGTTGTTTTATTCTATGCTTTATTAAGTTGTATTTATGTTGTTTTATCCTATGCTTTATTAAATTGTATTTATGTTGTTTTATCCTATGCTTTATTAAATTGTATTTATGTTGTTTTATCCTATGCTTTATTAAATTGTATTTATGTTGTTTTATCCTATGCTTTATTAAATTTTATTTATGTTGTTTTATCCTATGCTTTATTAAATTGTATTTATGTTGTTTTATCCTATGCTTTATTAAATTTTATTTATGTTGTTTTATCCTATGCTTTATTAAATTTTATTTATGTTGTTTTATCCTGTGCTTTATTAAATAGTATTTATGTTGTTTTATCCTATGCTTTATTAAATTGAATTTATGTTGTTTTATCCTATGCTTTATTAAATTGTATTTATGTTGTTTTAACCTATGCTTTATTAAATTGTATTTATGTTGTTTTATCCTATGCTTTATAAAATTGTATTTATGTTGTTTTAACGTATGCTTTATTAAATTGTATTTATGTTGTTTTATCCTGTGCTTTATTAAATTGTATTTATGTTGTTTTATCCTGTGCTTTATTAAATTGTATTTATGTTGTTTTATCCTATGCTTTATTAAATTGTATTTATGTTGTTTTATCCTATGCTTTATTAAATTGTATTTATGTTGTTTTATCCTGTGCTTTATTAAATTGTATTTATGTGGTTTTAACCTATGCTTTATTAAATTGTATTTATGTTGTTTTATCCTTTGCTTTATTTAATTGTATTTATGTTGTTTTAACGTATGCTTTATTAAATTGAATTTATGTTGTTTTATCCTATGCTTTATTAAATTGTATTTAATTTGTTTTATCCTATGCTTTATTAAATTGTATTTATGTAGTTTTAGCCTATGCTTTATTAAATTGTATTTATGTTGTTTTATCCTATGCTTTATTAAATTGTATTCATGTTGTTTTATCTTATGCTTTACTAAATTATATTCATGTTGTTTTATCTTATGCTTTATTAAATTGTATTTATGTTGTTTTAACATATGCTTTATTAAATTGTATTTATGTTGTTTTGTCCTATGCTTTATTAAATTGTATTTATGTTGTTTTAACCTATGCTTTATTAAATTTTATTTATGTTGTTTTATTCTATGCTTTATTAATTTGTATTTATGTTGTTTTATCCTATGCTTTATTAAATTGTATTTATGTTGTTTTATCCTATGCTTTATTAAATTGTATTTATGTTGTTTTATCCTATGCTTTATTAAATTGTATTTATGTTGTTTTATCCTATGCTTTTTTAAATTGTATTTATGTTGTTTTATCCTATGCTTTATTAAATTGTATTTATGTTGTTTTAACCTATGCTTTATTAAATTTTATTTATGTTGTTTTATCCTATGCTTTATTAAATTGTATTTATGTTGTTTTATCCTATGCTTTATTAAATTGTATTTATGTTGTTTTATCCTATGCTTTATTAAATTTTATTTATGTTGTTTTATCCTATGCTTTATTAAATTGTATTTATGTTGTTTTATCCTATGCTTTATTAAATTTTATTTATGTTGTTTTATCCTATGCTTTATTAAATTTTATTTATGTTGTTTTATCCTGTGCTTTATTAAATTGAATTTATGTTGTTTTATCCTATGCTTTATTAAATTGAATTTATGTTGTTTTATCCTATGCTTTATTAAATTGTATTTATGTTGTTTTAACCTATGCTTTATTAAATTGTATTTATGTTATTTTATCCTATGCTTTATAAAATTGTATTTATGTTGTTTTAACCTATGCTTTATTAAATTGTATTTATGTTGTTTTATCCTATGCTTTATTTTATTGTATTTATGTTGTTTTAACGTATGCTTTATTAAATTGTATTTATGTTGTTTTATCCTGTGCTTTATTAAATTGTATTTATGTTGTTTTATCCTATGCTTTATTAAATTGTATTTATGTTGTTTTATCCTATGCTTTATTAAATTGTATTTATGTTGTTTTATCCTGTGCTTTATTAAATTGTATTTATGTGGTTTTATCCTATGCTTTATTAAAAAGTATTTATGTTGTTTTATCCTATGCTTTTTTAAATTGTATTTATGTTGTTTTATCCTATGCTTTATTAAATTGTATTTATGTTGTTTTAACCTATGCTTTATTAAATTTTATTTATGTTGTTTTATCCTATGCTTTATTAAATTGTATTTATGTTGTTTTATCCTATGCTTTATAAATTGTATTTATGTTGTTTTATCCTATGCTTTATTAAATTGTATTTATGTTGTTTTGTCCGATGCTTTATTAAATTGTATTTATGTTGTTTTATCCTATGCTTTATTAAATTGTATTTATGTTGTTTTATCCTATGCTTTATTAAATTGTATTTACGTTGTTTTATCCTATGCTTTATTAAATTTTATTTATGTTGTTTTATCCTATGCTTTATTAAATTTTATTTATGTTGTTTTATCCTATGCTTTATTAAATTGTATTTATGTTGTTTTATCCTATGCTTTATTAAATTGAATATATGTTGTTTTATCCTATGCTTTATTAAATTGTATTTATGTTGTTTTAACCTATGCTTTATTAAATTGTATTTATGTTGTTTTATCCTATGCTTTATTAAATTGTATTTATGTTGTTTTATCCTATGCTTTATTGAATTGTATTTATGTTGTTTTATCCTATGCTTTATTAAATTGTATTTATGTTGTTTATCCTATGTTTCATTAAATTGTATTTATGTTGTTTTATCCTATGCTTTATTAAATTGTATTTATGTTGTTTTGTCCGATGCTTTATTAAATTGTATTTACGTTGTTTTATCCTATGCTTTATTAAATTTTATTTATGTTGTTTTATCCTATGCTTTATTAAATTTTATTTATGTTGTTTTATCCTATGCTTTATTAAATTTTATTTATGTTGTTTTATCCTATGCTTTATTAAATTTTATTTATGTTGTTTTATCCTATGCTTTATTAAATTTTATTTATGTTGTTTTATCCTGTGCTTTATTAAATTGTATTTATGTTGTTTTATCCTATGCTTTATTAAATTGAATTTATGTTGTTTTATCCTATGCTTTATTAAATTGTATTTATGTTGTTTTATCCTATGCTTTATAAAATTGTATTTATGTTGTTTTAACCTATGCTTTATTAAATTGTATTTATGTTGTTTTATCCTATGCTTTATTAAATTGTATTTATGTTGTTTTATCCTATGCTTTATTAAATTGTATTTATGTTGTTTTATCCTATGCTTTATAAATTGTATTTATGTTGTTTTATCCTATGCTTTATTAAATTGTATTTATGTTGTTTTTGTCTGATGCTTTATTAAATTGTATTTATGTTGTTTTAACCTATGCTTTATTAAATTTTATTTATGTTGTTTTATCCTATGCTTTATTAAATTGTATTTATGTTGTTTTATCCTATGCTTTATTAAATTGTATTTATGTTGTTTTGTCCGATGCTTTATAAAATTGTATTTATGTTGTTTTAACCTATGCTTTATTAAATTTTATTCATGTTGTTTTATCCTATGCTTTATTAAATTGTATTTATGTTGTTTTATCCTATGCTTTATTAAATTGTATTTATGTTGTTTATCCTATGTTTCATTAAATTGTATTTATGTTGTTTTATCCTATGCTTTATTAAATTGTATTTATGTTGTTTTGTCCGATGCTTTATTAAATTGTATTTATGTTGTTTTAACCTATGCTTTATTAAATTTTATTTATGTTGTTTTATCCTATGCTTTATTAAATTGTATTTATGTTGTTTTATCCTATGCTTTATAAATTGTATTTATGTTGTTTTATCATATGCTTTATTAAATTGTATTTATGTTGTTTTGTCCGATGCTTTAATAAATTGTATTTATGTTGTTTTAACCTATGCTTTATTAAATTTTATTTATGTTGTTTTATCCTATGCTTTATTAAATTGTATTTATGTTGTTTTATCCTATGCTTTATTAAATTGTATTTATGTTGTTTTAACCTATGCTTTATTAAATTGTATTTAATTTGTTTTATCCTATGCTTTATTAAATTGTATTTATGTAGTTTTATCTTATGCTTTATTAAATTGTATTTATGTTGTTTTATCCTATGCTTTATTAAATTGTATTTATGTTGTTTTATCCTATGCTTTATTAAATTGAATTTATGTTGTTTTATCCTATGCTTTATTAAATTGTATTTAATTTGTTTTATCCTATGCTTTATTAAATTGTATTTATGTAGTTTTAGCCTATGCTTTATTAAATTGTATTTATGTTGTTTTATCCTATGCTTTATTAAATTGTATTCATGTTGTTTTATCTTATGCTTTACTAAATTATATTCATGTTGTTTTATCTTATGCTTTATTAAATTGTATTTATGTTGTTTTAACATATGCTTTATTAAATTGTATTTATGTTGTTTTGTCCTATGCTTTATTAAATTGTATTTATGTTGTTTTAACCTATGCTTTATTAAATTTTATTTATGTTGTTTTATTCTATGCTTTATTAATTTGTATTTATGTTGTTTTATCCTATGCTTTATTAAATTGTATTTATGTTGTTTTATCCTATGCTTTATTAAATTGTATTTATGTTGTTTTATCCTATGCTTTATTAAATTGTATTTATGTTGTTTTATCCTATGCTTTATTAAATTGTATTTATGTTGTTTTATCCTATGCTTTATTAAATTTTATTTATGTTGTTTTATCCTATGCTTTATTAAATTTTATTTATGTTGTTTTATCCTGTGCTTTATTAAATAGTATTTATGTTGTTTTATCCTATGCTTTATTAAATTGAATTTATGTTGTTTTATCCTATGCTTTATTAAATTGTATTTATGTTGTTTTAACTTATGCTTTATTAAATTGTATTTATGTTGTTTTATCCTATGCTTTATAAAATTGTATTTATGTTGTTTTAACGTATGCTTTATTAAATTGTATTTATGTTGTTTTATCCTGTGCTTTATTAAATTGTATTTATGTTGTTTTATCCTATGCTTTATTAAATTGTATTTATGTTGTTTTATCCTATGCTTTATTAAATTGTATTTATGTTGTTTTATCCTGTGCTTTATTAAATTGTATTTATGTGGTTTTAACCTATGCTTTATTAAATTGTATTTATGTTGTTTTATCCTTTGCTTTATTTAATTGTATTTATGTTGTTTTAACGTATGCTTTATTAAATTGTATTTATGTTGTTTTATCCTGTGCTTTATTAAATTGTATTTATGTTGTTTTATCCTATGCTTTATTAAATTGTATTTATGTTGTTTTATCCTATGCTTTATAAATTGTATTTATGTTGTTTTATCATATGCTTTATTAAATTGTATTTATGTTGTTTTGTCCGATGCTTTAATAAATTGTATTTATGTTGTTTTAACCTATGCTTTATTAAATTTTATTTATGTTGTTTTATCCTATGCTTTATTAAATTGTATTTATGTTGTTTTATCCTATGCTTTATTAAATTGTATTTATGTTGTTTTAACCTATGCTTTATTAAATTGTATTTAATTTGTTTTATCCTATGCTTTATTAAATTGTATTTATGTAGTTTTATCTTATGCTTTATTAAATTGTATTTATGTTGTTTTATCCTATGCTTTATTAAATTGTATTTATGTTGTTTTATCCTATGCTTTATTAAATTGAATTTATGTTGTTTTATCCTATGCTTTATTAAATTGTATTTAATTTGTTTTATCCTATGCTTTATTAAATTGTATTTATGTAGTTTTAGCCTATGCTTTATTAAATTGTATTTATGTTGTTTTATCCTATGCTTTATTAAATTGTATTCATGTTGTTTTATCTTATGCTTTACTAAATTATATTCATGTTGTTTTATCTTATGCTTTATTAAATTGTATTTATGTTGTTTTAACATATGCTTTATTAAATTGTATTTATGTTGTTTTGTCCTATGCTTTATTAAATTGTATTTATGTTGTTTTAACCTATGCTTTATTAAATTTTATTTATGTTGTTTTATTCTATGCTTTATTAATTTGTATTTATGTTGTTTTATCCTATGCTTTATTAAATTGTATTTATGTTGTTTTATCCTATGCTTTATTAAATTGTATTTATGTTGTTTTATCCTATGCTTTATTAAATTGTATTTATGTTGTTTTATCCTATGCTTTATTAAATTTTATTTATGTTGTTTTATCCTATGCTTTATTAAATTGTATTTATGTTGTTTTATCCTATGCTTTATTAAATTTTATTTATGTTGTTTTATCCTATGCTTTATTAAATTTTATTTATGTTGTTTTATCCTGTGCTTTATTAAATAGTATTTATGTTGTTTTATCCTATGCTTTATTAAATTGAATTTATGTTGTTTTATCCTATGCTTTATTAAATTGTATTTATGTTGTTTTAACCTATGCTTTATTAAATTGTATTTATGTTGTTTTATCCTATGCTTTATAAAATTGTATTTATGTTGTTTTAACGTATGCTTTATTAAATTGTATTTATGTTGTTTTATCCTGTGCTTTATTAAATTGTATTTATGTTGTTTTATCCTATGCTTTATTAAATTGTATTTATGTTGTTTTATCCTATGCTTTATTAAATTGTATTTATGTTGTTTTATCCTGTGCTTTATTAAATTGTATTTATGTGGTTTTAACCTATGCTTTATTAAATTGTATTTATGTTGTTTTATCCTTTGCTTTATTTAATTGTATTTATGTTGTTTTAACGTATGCTTTATTAAATTGAATTTATGTTGTTTTATCCTATGCTTTATTAAATTGTATTTAATTTGTTTTATCCTATGCTTTATTAAATTGTATTTATGTAGTTTTAGCCTATGCTTTATTAAATTGTATTTATGTTGTTTTATCCTATGCTTTATTAAATTGTATTCATGTTGTTTTATCTTATGCTTTACTAAATTATATTCATGTTGTTTTATCTTATGCTTTATTAAATTGTATTTATGTTGTTTTAACATATGCTTTATTAAATTGTATTTATGTTGTTTTGTCCTATGCTTTATTAAATTGTATTTATGTTGTTTTAACCTATGCTTTATTAAATTTTATTTATGTTGTTTTATTCTATGCTTTATTAATTTGTATTTATGTTGTTTTATCCTATGCTTTATTAAATTGTATTTATGTTGTTTTATCCTATGCTTTATTAAATTGTATTTATGTTGTTTTATCCTATGCTTTATTAAATTGTATTTATGTTGTTTTATCCTATGCTTTATTAAATTTTATTTATGTTGTTTTATCCTATGCTTTATTAAATTGTATTTATGTTGTTTTATCCTATGCTTTATTAAATTTTATTTATGTTGTTTTATCCTATGCTTTATTAAATTTTATTTATGTTGTTTTATCCTGTGCTTTATTAAATAGTATTTATGTTGTTTTATCCTATGCTTTATTAAATTGAATTTATGTTGTTTTATCCTATGCTTTATTAAATTGTATTTATGTTGTTTTAACCTATGCTTTATTAAATTGTATTTATGTTGTTTTATCCTATGCTTTATAAAATTGTATTTATGTTGTTTTAACGTATGCTTTATTAAATTGTATTTATGTTGTTTTATCCTGTGCTTTATTAAATTGTATTTATGTTGTTTTATCCTATGCTTTATTAAATTGTATTTATGTTGTTTTATCCTATGCTTTATTAAATTGTATTTATGTTGTTTTATCCTGTGCTTTATTAAATTGTATTTATGTGGTTTTAACCTATGCTTTATTAAATTGTATTTATGTTGTTTTATCCTTTGCTTTATTTAATTGTATTTATGTTGTTTTAACGTATGCTTTATTAAATTGTATTTATGTTGTTTTATCCTGTGCTTTATTAAATTGTATTTATGTTGTTTTATCCTATGCTTTATTAAATTGTATTTATGTTGTTTTATCCTATGCTTTATTAAATTGTATTTATGTTGTTTTATCCTGTGCTTTATTAAATTGTATTTATGTGGTTTTATCCTATGCTTTATTAAAAAGTATTTATGTTGTTTTATCCTATGCTTTTTTAAATTGTATTTATGTTGTTTTATCCTATGCTTTATTAAATTGTATTTATGTTGTTTTAACCTATGCTTTATTAAATTTTATTTATGTTGTTTTATCCTATGCTTTATTAAATTGTATTTATGTTGTTTTATCCTATGCTTTATTAAATTGTATTTATGTTGTTTTATCCTATGCTTTATTAAATTTTATTTATGTTGTTTTATCCTATGCTTTATTAAATTGTATTTATGTTGTTCTATCCTATGCTTTATTAAATTTTATTTATGTTGTTTTATCCTATGCTTTATTAAATTTTATTTATGTTGTTTTATCCTGTGCTTTATTAAATAGTATTTATGTTGTTTTATCCTATGCTTTATTAAATTGAATTTATGTTGTTTTATCCTATGCTTTATTAAATTGTATTTATGTTGTTTTAACCTATGCTTTATTAAATTGTATTTATGTTATTTTATCCTATGCTTTATAAAATTGTATTTATGTTGTTTTAACCTATGCTTTATTAAATTGTATTTATGTTGTTTTATCCTATGCTTTATTTTATTGTATTTATGTTGTTTTAACGTATGCTTTATTAAATTGTATTTATGTTGTTTTATCCTGTGCTTTATTAAATTGTATTTATGTTGTTTTATCCTATGCTTTATTAAATTGTATTTATGTTGTTTTATCCTATGCTTTATTAAATTGTATTTATGTTGTTTTATCCTGTGCTTTATTAAATTGTATTTATGTGGTTTTATCCTATGCTTTATTAAAAAGTATTTATGTTGTTTTATCCTATGCTTTTTTAAATTGTATTTATGTTGTTTTATCCTATGCTTTATTAAATTGTATTTATGTTGTTTTAACCTATGCTTTATTAAATTTTATTTATGTTGTTTTATCCTATGCTTTATTAAATTGTATTTATGTTGTTTTATCCTATGCTTTATAAATTGTATTTATGTTGTTTTATCCTATGCTTTATAAATTGTATTTATGTTGTTTTATCCTATGCTTTATTAAATTGTATTTATGTTGTTTTGTCCGATGCTTTATTAAATTGTATTTATGTTGTTTTATCCTATGCTTTATTAAATTGTATTTATGTTGTTTTATCCTATGCTTTATTAAATTGTATTTACGTTGTTTTATCCTATGCTTTATTAAATTTTATTTATGTTGTTTTATCCTATGCTTTATTAAATTTTATTTATGTTGTTTTATCCTATGCTTTATTAAATTGTATTTATGTTGTTTTATCCTATGCTTTATTAAATTGAATATATGTTGTTTTATCCTATGCTTTATTAAATTGTATTTATGTTGTTTTAACCTATGCTTTATTAAATTGTATTTATGTTGTTTTATCCTATGCTTTATTAAATTGTATTTATGTTGTTTTATTCTATGCTTTATTAAATTGTATTTATGTTGTTTTATCCTATGCTTTATTAAATTTTATTTATGTTGTTTTATCCTATGCTTTATTAAATTGTATTTATGTTGTTTTATCCTATGCTTTATTAAATTTTATTTATGTTGTTTTATCCTATGCTTTATTAAATTTTATTTATGTTGTTTTATCCTGTGCTTTATTAAATAGTATTTATGTTGTTTTATCCTATGCTTTATTAAATTGAATTTATGTTGTTTTATCCTATGCTTTATTAAATTGTATTTATGTTGTTTTAACCTATGCTTTATTAAATTGTATTTATGTTGTTTTATCCTATGCTTTATTTTATTGTATTTATGTTGTTTTAACGTATGCTTTATTAAATTGTATTTATGTTGTTTTATCCTGTGCTTTATTAAATTGTATTTATGTTGTTTTATCCTATGCTTTATTAAATTGTATTTATGTTGTTTTATCCTATGCTTTATTAAATTGTATTTATGTTGTTTTATCCTGTGCTTTATTAAATTGTATTTATGTGGTTTTATCCTATGCTTTATTAAAAAGTATTTATGTTGTTTTATCCTATGCTTTTTTAAATTGTATTTATGTTGTTTTATCCTATGCTTTATTAAATTGTATTTATGTTGTTTTAACCTATGCTTTATTAAATTTTATTTATGTTGTTTTATCCTATGCTTTATTAAATTGTATTTATGTTGTTTTATCCTATGCTTCATAAATTGTATTTATGTTGTTTTATCCTATGCTTTATAAATTGTATTTATGTTGTTTTATCCTATGCTTTATTAAATTGTATTTATGTTGTTTTGTCCGATGCTTTATTAAATTGTATTTATGTTGTTTTATCCTATGCTTTATTAAATTGTATTTATGTTGTTTTATCCTATGCTTTATTAAATTGTATTTACGTTGTTTTATCCTATGCTTTATTAAATTTTATTTATGTTGTTTTATCCTATGCTTTATTAAATTTTATTTATGTTGTTTTATCCTATGCTTTATTAAATTGTATTTATGTTGTTTTATCCTATGCTTTATTAAATTGAATATATGTTGTTTTATCCTATGCTTTATTAAATTGTATTTATGTTGTTTTATCCTATGCTTTATTAAATTGTATTTATGTTGTTTTATCCTATGCTTTATTAAATTTTATTTATGTTGTTTTATCCTATGCTTTATTAAATTGTATTTATGTTGTTTTATCCTATGCTTTATTAAATTTTATTTATGTTGTTTTATCCTATGCTTTATTAAATTTTATTTATGTTGTTTTATCCTGTGCTTTATTAAATAGTATTTATGTTGTTTTATCCTATGCTTTATTAAATTGAATTTATGTTGTTTTATCCTATGCTTTATTAAATTGTATTTATGTTGTTTTAACCTATGCTTTATTAAATTGTATTTATGTTGTTTTATCCTATGCTTTATTAAATTGTATTCATGTTGTTTTATCTTATGCTTTACTAAATTATATTCATGTTGTTTTATCTAATGCTTTATTAAATTGTATTTATGTTGTTTTAAACTATGCTTTATTAAATTGTATTTCTGTGGTTTTATCCTATGCTTTATTAAATTGTATTTATGTTGTTTTAAACTATGCTTTATTAAATTGTATTTATGTTGTTTTAAACTATGCTTTATTAAATTGTATTTATGTTGTTTTGTCCGATGCTTTATTAAATTGTATTTATGTTGTTTTAACCTATGCTTTATTAAATTGAATATATGTTGTTTTATCCTATGCTTTATTAAATTGTATTTATGTTGTTTTAACCTATGCTTTATTAAATTGTATTTATGTTGTTTTATCCTATGCTTTATTAAATTGTATTTATGTTGTTTTAACCTATGCTTTATTTAATTGTATTTATGTTGTTTTAACGTATGCTTTTTTAAATTGTATTTATGTTGTTTTATCCTATGCTTTATTAAATTGTATTTATGTTGTTTTAACCTATGCTTTATTAAATTTTATTTATGTTGTTTTATCCTATGCTTTATTAAATTGTATTTATGTTGTTTTATCCTATGCTTTATAAATTGTATTTATGTTGTTTTATCCTATGCTTTATTAAATTGTATTTATGTTGTTTTATCCTATGCTTTATTAAATTGTATTTATGTTGTTTTATCCTATGCTTTATTAAATTGTATTTACGTTGTTTTATCCTATGCTTTATTAAATTTTATTTATGTTGTTTTATCCTATGCTTTATTAAATTTTATTTATGTTGTTTTATCCTATGCTTTATTAAATTGTATTTATGTTGTTTTATCCTATGCTTTATAAAATTGTATTTATGTTGTTTTAACCTATGCTTTATTAAATTGTATTTATGTTGTTTTATCCTATGCTTTATTTAATTGTATTTACGTTGTTTTAACGTATGCTTTATTAAATTGTATTTATGTTGTTTTATCCTATGCTTTATTAAATTGTATTTATGTTGTTTTATCCTATGCTTTATTAAATTGTATTTATTTTGTTTTATCCTATGCTTTATTAAATTGTATTTATGTTGTTTTAACGTATGCTTTATTAAATTGTATTTATGTTGTTTTATCCTATGCTTTATTAAATTTTATTTATGTTGTTTTATCCTATGCTTTATTAAATTGTATTTATCTTGTTTTATCCTATGCTTTATTAAATTGTATTTATGTTGTTTTAACCTATGCTTTATTTAATTGTATTTATGTTGTTTTAACGTATGCTTTATTAAATTGTATTTATGTTGTTTTATCCTATGCTTTATTAAATTGTATTTATGTTGTTTTATCCTATGCTTTATTAAATTGTGTTTATGTAGTTTTAGCCTATGCTTTATTAAATTGTATTTATGTTGTCTTATCCTATGCTTTATTAAATTGTATTTATGTTGTTTTATCCTATGCTTTATTAAATTGTATTTATGTTGTTTTATCCAATGCTTTATAAATTGTATTTATGTTGTTTTATCCTATGCTTTATTAAATTGTATTTATGTTGTTTTGTCCGATGCTTTATTAAATTGTATTTATGTTGTTTTAACCTATGCTTTATTAAATTTTATTTATGTTGTTTTATCCTATGCTTTATTAAATTGTATTTATGTTGTTTTATCCTATGCTTTATAAATTGTATTTATGTTGTTTTATCCTATGCTTTATTAAATTGTATTTATGTTGTTTTATCCTATGCTTTATAAATTGTATTTATGTTGTTTTATCCTATGCTTTATTAAATTGTATTTATGTTGTTTTGTCCGATGCTTTATAAAATTGTATTTATGTTGTTTTAAACTATGCTTTATTAAATTGTATTTATGTTGTTTTAACTTATGCTTTATTAAATTTTATTCATGTTGTTTTATCCTATGCTTTATTAAATTGTATTCATGTTGTTTTATCTTATGCTTTACTAAATTATATTCATGTTGTTTTATCTAATGCTTTATTAAATTGTATTTATGTTGTTTTAAACTATGCTTTATTAAATTGTATTTCTGTGGTTTTATCCTATGCTTTATTAAATTGTATTTATGTTGTTTTAAACTATGCTTTATTAAATTGTACTTATGTTGTTTTAAACTATGCTTTATTAAATTGTATTTATGTTGTTTTGTCCGATGCTTTATTAAATTGTATTTATGTTGTTTTAACCTATGCTTTATTAAATTGAATATATGTTGTTTTATCCTATGCTTTATTAAATTGTATTTATGTTGTTTTAACCTATGCTTTATTAAATTGTATTTATGTTGTTTTATCCTTTGCTTTATTTAATTGTATTTATGTTGTTTTAACGTATGCTTTATTAAATTGTATTTATGTTGTTTTATCCTGTGCTTTATTAAATTGTATTTATGTTGTTTTCTCCTATGCTTTATTAAATTGTATTTATGTTGTTTTATCCTATGCTTTATTAAATTGTATTTATGTTGTTTTATCCTGTGCTTTATTAAATTGTATTTATGTGGTTTTATCCTATGCTTTATTAAAAAGTATTTATGTTGTTTTATCCTATGCTTTTTTAAATTGTATTTATGTTGTTTTATCCTATGCTTTATTAAATTGTATTTATGTTGTTTTAACCTATGCTTTATTAAATTTTATTTATGTTGTTTTATCCTATGCTTTATTAAATTGTATTTATGTTGTTTTATCCTATGCTTTATTAAATTGTATTTATGTTGTTTTATCCTATGCTTTATTAAATTTTATTTATGTTGTTTTATCCTATGCTTTATTAAATTGTATTTATGTTGTTTAATCCTATGCTTTATTAAATTTTATTTATGTTGTTTTATCCTATGCTTTATTAAATTTTATTTATGTTGTTTTATCCTGTGCTTTATTAAATAGTATTTATGTTGTTTTATCCTATGCTTTATTAAATTGAATTTATGTTGTTTTATCCTATGCTTTATTAAATTGTATTTATGTTGTTTTAACCTATGCTTTATTAAATTGTATTTATGTTATTTTATCCTATGCTTTATAAAATTGTATTTATGTTGTTTTAACCTATGCTTTATTAAATTGTATTTATGTTGTTTTATCCTATGCTTTATTTTATTGTATTTATGTTGTTTTAACGTATGCTTTATTAAATTGTATTTATGTTGTTTTATCCTGTGCTTTATTAAATTGTATTTATGTTGTTTTATCCTATGCTTTATTAAATTGTATTTATGTTGTTTTATCCTATGCTTTATTAAATTGTATTTATGTTGTTTTATCCTGTGCTTTATTAAATTGTATTTATGTGGTTTTATCCTATGCTTTATTAAAAAGTATTTATGTTGTTTTATCCTATGCTTTTTTAAATTGTATTTATGTTGTTTTATCCTATGCTTTATTAAATTGTATTTATGTTGTTTTAACCTATGCTTTATTAAATTTTATTTATGTTGTTTTATCCTATGCTTTATTAAATTGTATTTATGTTGTTTTATCCTATGCTTTATAAATTGTATTTATGTTGTTTTATCCTATGCTTTATTAAATTGTATTTATGTTGTTTTGTCCGATGCTTTATTAAATTGTATTTATGTTGTTTTATCCTATGCTTTATTAAATTGTATTTATGTTGTTTTATCCTATGCTTTATTAAATTGTATTTACGTTGTTTTATCCTATGCTTTATTAAATTTTATTTATGTTGTTTTATCCTATGCTTTATTAAATTTTATTTATGTTGTTTTATCCTATGCTTTATTAAATTGTATTTATGTTGTTTTATCCTATGCTTTATTAAATTGAATATATGTTGTTTTATCCTATGCTTTATTAAATTGTATTTATGTTGTTTTAACCTATGCTTTATTAAATTGTGTTTATGTTGTTTTATCCTATGCTTTATTAAATTGTATTTATGTTGTTTTATCCTATGCTTTATTAAATTGTATTTATGTTGTTTTATCCTATGCTTTATTAAATTTTATTTATGTTGTTTTATCCTATGCTTTATTAAATTGTATTTATGTTGTTTTATCCTATGCTTTATTAAATTTTATTTATGTTGTTTTATCCTATGCTTTATTAAATTTTATTTATGTTGTTTTATCCTGTGCTTTATTAAATAGTATTTATGTTGTTTTATCCTATGCTTTATTAAATTGAATTTATGTTGTTTTATCCTATGCTTTATTAAATTGTATTTATGTTGTTTTAACCTATGCTTTATTAAATTGTATCTATGTTGTTTTATCCTATGCTTTATAAAATTGTATTTATGTTGTTTTAACCTATGCTTTATTAAATTGTATTTATGTTGTTTTATCCTATGCTTTATTAAATTGTATTCATGATGTTTTATCTTATGCTTTACTAAATTATATTCATGTTGTTTTATCTAATGCTTTATTAAATTGTATTTATGTTGTTTTAAACTATGCTTTATTAAATTGTATTTCTGTGGTTTTATCCTATGCTTTATTAAATTTTATTTATGTTGTTTTATCCTATGCTTTATTAAATTGTATTTATCTTGTTTTATCCTATGCTTTATTAAATTGTATTTATGTTGTTTTAACCTATGCTTTATTTAATTGTATTTATGTTGTTTTAACGTATGCTTTATTAAATTGTATTTATGTTGTTTTATCCTATGCTTTATTAAATTGTATTTATGTTGTTTTATCCTATGCTTTATTAAATTGTATTTATGTAGTTTTAGCCTATGCTTTATTAAATTGTATTTATGTTGTCTTATCCTATGCTTTATTAAATTGTATTTATGTTGTTTTATCCTATGCTTTATTAAATTGTATTTATGTTGTTTTATCCAATGCTTTATAAATTGTATTTATGTTGTTTTATCCTATGCTTTATTAAATTGTATTTATGTTGTTTTGTCCGATGCTTTATTAAATTGTATTTATGTTGTTTTAACCTATGCTTTATTAAATTTTATTTATGTTGTTTTATCCTATGCTTTATTAAATTGTATTTATGTTGTTTTATCCTATGCTTTATAAATTGTATTTATGTTGTTTTATCCTATGCTTTATTAAATTGTATTTATGTTGTTTTATCCTATGCTTTATAAATTGTATTTATGTTGTTTTATCCTATGCTTTATTAAATTGTATTTATTTTGTTTTGTCCGATGCTTTATAAAATTGTATTTATGTTGTTTTAAACTATGCTTTATTAAATTGTATTTATGTTGTTTTAACCTATGCTTTATTAAATTTTATTCATGTTGTTTTATCCTATGCTTTATTAAATTGTATTCATGTTGTTTTATCTTATGCTTTACTAAATTATATTCATGTTGTTTTATCTAATGCTTTATTAAATTGTATTTATGTTGTTTTAAACTATGCTTTATTAAATTGTATTTCTGTGGTTTTATCCTATGCTTTATTAAATTGTATTTATGTTGTTTTAAACTATGCTTTATTAAATTGTACTTATGTTGTTTTAAACTATGCTTTATTAAATTGTATTTATGTTGTTTTGTCCGATGCTTTATTAAATTGTATTTATGTTGTTTTAACCTATGCTTTATTAAATTGAATATATGTTGTTTTATCCTATGCTTTATTAAATTGTATTTATGTTGTTTTAACCTATGCTTTATTAAATTGTATTTATGTTGTTTTATCCTTTGCTTTATTTAATTGTATTTATGTTGTTTTAACGTATGCTTTATTAAATTGTATTTATGTTGTTTTATCCTGTGCTTTATTAAATTGTATTTATGTTGTTTTATCCTATGCTTTATTAAATTGTATTTATGTTGTTTTATCCTATGCTTTATTAAAT
Source organism: Phyllobates terribilis (assembly GCF_046119375.1). NCBI lineage: Eukaryota > Metazoa > Chordata > Amphibia > Anura > Dendrobatidae > Phyllobates > Phyllobates terribilis. Next base: position 307,169,862 of record NW_027362765.1, on the reverse strand, counting down.
TGTATTTATGTTGTTTTATCCTGTGCTTTATTAAATTGTATTTATGTGGTTTTATCCTATGCTTTATTAAAAAGTATTTATGTTGTTTTATCCTATGCTTTTTTAAATTGTATTTATGTTGTTTTATCCTATGCTTTATTAAATTGTATTTATGTTGTTTTAACCTATGCTTTATTAAATTTTATTTATGTTGTTTTATCCTATGCTTTATTAAATTGTATTTATGTTGTTTTATCCTATGCTTTATTAAATTGTATTTATGTTGTTTTATCCTATGCTTTATTAAATTTTATTTATGTTGTTTTATCCTATGCTTTATTAAATTGTATTTATGTTGTTTTATCCTATGCTTTATTAAATTTTATTTATGTTGTTTTATCCTATGCTTTATTAAATTTTATTTATGTTGTTTTATCCTGTGCTTTATTAAATAGTATTTATGTTGTTTTATCCTATGCTTTATTAAATTGAATTTATGTTGTTTTATCCTATGCTTTATTAAATTGTATTTATGTTGTTTTAACCTATGCTTTATTAAATTGTATTTATGTTATTTTATCCTATGCTTTATAAAATTGTATTTATGTTGTTTTAACCTATGCTTTATTAAATTGTATTTATGTTGTTTTATCCTATGCTTTATTTTATTGTATTTATGTTGTTTTAACGTATGCTTTATTAAATTGTATTTATGTTGTTTTATCCTGTGCTTTATTAAATTGTATTTATGTTGTTTTATCCTATGCTTTATTAAATTGTATTTATGTTGTTTTATCCTATGCTTTATTAAATTGTATTTATGTTGTTTTATCCTGTGCTTTATTAAATTGTATTTATGTGGTTTTATCCTATGCTTTATTAAAAAGTATTTATGTTGTTTTATCCTATGCTTTTTTAAATTGTATTTATGTTGTTTTATCCTATGCTTTATTAAATTGTATTTATGTTGTTTTAACCTATGCTTTATTAAATTTTATTTATGTTGTTTTATCCTATGCTTTATTAAATTGTATTTATGTTGTTTTATCTTATGCTTTATAAATTGTATTTATGTTGTTTTATCCTATGCTTTATTAAATTGTATTTATGTTGTTTTGTCCGATGCTTTATTAAATTGTATTTATGTTGTTTTATCCTATGCTTTATTAAATTGTATTTATGTTGTTTTATCCTATGCTTTATTAAATTGTATTTACATTGTTTTATCCTATGCTTTATTAAATTTTATTTATGTTGTTTTATCCTATGCTTTATTAAATTTTATTTATGTTGTTTTATCCTATGCTTTATTAAATTGTATTTATGTTGTTTTATCCTATGCTTTATTAAATTGAATATATGTTGTTTTATCCTATGCTTTATTAAATTGTATTTATGTTGTTTTAACCTATGCTTTATTAAATTGTATTTATGTTGTTTTATCCTATGCTTTATTAAATTGTATTTATGTTGTTTTATCCTATGCTTTATTAAATTGTATTTATGTTGTTTTATCCTATGCTTTATTAAATTTTATTTATGTTGTTTTATCCTATGCTTTATTAAATTGTATTTATGTTGTTTTATCCTATGCTTTATTAAATTTTATTTATGTTGTTTTATCCTATGCTTTATTAAATTTTATTTATGTTGTTTTATCCTGTGCTTTATTAAATAGTATTTATGTTGTTTTATCCTATGCTTTATTAAATTGAATTTATGTTGTTTTATCCTATGCTTTATTAAATTGTATTTATGTTGTTTTAACCTATGCTTTATTAAATTGTATTTATGTTGTTTTATCCTATGCTTTATAAAATTGTATTTATGTTGTTTTAACCTATGCTTTATTAAATTGTATTTATGTTGTTTTATCCTATGCTTTATTAAATTGTATTCATGTTGTTTTATCTTATGCTTTACTAAATTATATTCATGTTGTTTTATCTAATGCTTTATTAAATTGTATTTATGTTGTTTTAAACTATGCTTTATTAAATTGTATTTCTGTGGTTTTATCCTATGCTTTATTAAATTTTATTTATGTTGTTTTATCCTATGCTTTATTAAATTGTATTTATGTTGTTTTATCCTATGCTTTATAAAATTGTATTTATGTTGTTTTAACCTATGCTTTATTAAATTGTATTTATGTTGTTTTATCCTATGCTTTATTTAATTGTATTTACGTTGTTTTAACGTATGCTTTATTAAATTGTATTTATGTTGTTTTATCCTATGCTTTATTAAATTGTATTTATGTTGTTTTATCCTATGCTTTATTAAATTGTATTTATTTTGTTTTATCCTATGCTTTATTAAATTGTATTTATGTTGTTTTAACGTATGCTTTATTAAATTGTATTTATGTTGTTTTATCCTATGCTTTATTAAATTTTATTTATGTTGTTTTATCCTATGCTTTATTAAATTGTATTTATCTTGTTTTATCCTATGCTTTATTAAATTGTATTTATGTTGTTTTAACCTATGCTTTATTTAATTGTATTTATGTTGTTTTAACGTATGCTTTATTAAATTGTATTTATGTTGTTTTATCCTATGCTTTATTAAATTGTATTTATGTTGTTTTATCCTATGCTTTATTAAATTGTGTTTATGTAGTTTTAGCCTATGCTTTATTAAATTGTATTTATGTTGTCTTATCCTATGCTTTATTAAATTGTATTTATGTTGTTTTATCCTATGCTTTATTAAATTGTATTTATGTTGTTTTATCCAATGCTTTATAAATTGTATTTATGTTGTTTTATCCTATGCTTTATTAAATTGTATTTATGTTGTTTTGTCCGATGCTTTATTAAATTGTATTTATGTTGTTTTAACCTATGCTTTATTAAATTTTATTTATGTTGTTTTATCCTATGCTTTATTAAATTGTATTTATGTTGTTTTATCCTATGCTTTATAAATTGTATTTATGTTGTTTTATCCTATGCTTTATTAAATTGTATTTATGTTGTTTTATCCTATGCTTTATAAATTGTATTTATGTTGTTTTATCCTATGCTTTATTAAATTGTATTTATGTTGTTTTGTCCGATGCTTTATAAAATTGTATTTATGTTGTTTTAAACTATGCTTTATTAAATTGTATTTATGTTGTTTTAACTTATGCTTTATTAAATTTTATTCATGTTGTTTTATCCTATGCTTTATTAAATTGTATTCATGTTGTTTTATCTTATGCTTTACTAAATTATATTCATGTTGTTTTATCTAATGCTTTATTAAATTGTATTTATGTTGTTTTAAACTATGCTTTATTAAATTGTATTTCTGTGGTTTTATCCTATGCTTTATTAAATTGTATTTATGTTGTTTTAAACTATGCTTTATTAAATTGTACTTATGTTGTTTTAAACTATGCTTTATTAAATTGTATTTATGTTGTTTTGTCCGATGCTTTATTAAATTGTATTTATGTTGTTTTAACCTATGCTTTATTAAATTGAATATATGTTGTTTTATCCTATGCTTTATTAAATTGTATTTATGTTGTTTTAACCTATGCTTTATTAAATTGTATTTATGTTGTTTTATCCTTTGCTTTATTTAATTGTATTTATGTTGTTTTAACGTATGCTTTATTAAATTGTATTTATGTTGTTTTATCCTGTGCTTTATTAAATTGTATTTATGTTGTTTTCTCCTATGCTTTATTAAATTGTATTTATGTTGTTTTATCCTATGCTTTATTAAATTGTATTTATGTTGTTTTATCCTGTGCTTTATTAAATTGTATTTATGTGGTTTTATCCTATGCTTTATTAAAAAGTATTTATGTTGTTTTATCCTATGCTTTTTTAAATTGTATTTATGTTGTTTTATCCTATGCTTTATTAAATTGTATTTATGTTGTTTTAACCTATGCTTTATTAAATTTTATTTATGTTGTTTTATCCTATGCTTTATTAAATTGTATTTATGTTGTTTTATCCTATGCTTTATTAAATTGTATTTATGTTGTTTTATCCTATGCTTTATTAAATTTTATTTATGTTGTTTTATCCTATGCTTTATTAAATTGTATTTATGTTGTTTAATCCTATGCTTTATTAAATTTTATTTATGTTGTTTTATCCTATGCTTTATTAAATTTTATTTATGTTGTTTTATCCTGTGCTTTATTAAATAGTATTTATGTTGTTTTATCCTATGCTTTATTAAATTGAATTTATGTTGTTTTATCCTATGCTTTATTAAATTGTATTTATGTTGTTTTAACCTATGCTTTATTAAATTGTATTTATGTTATTTTATCCTATGCTTTATAAAATTGTATTTATGTTGTTTTAACCTATGCTTTATTAAATTGTATTTATGTTGTTTTATCCTATGCTTTATTTTATTGTATTTATGTTGTTTTAACGTATGCTTTATTAAATTGTATTTATGTTGTTTTATCCTGTGCTTTATTAAATTGTATTTATGTTGTTTTATCCTATGCTTTATTAAATTGTATTTATGTTGTTTTATCCTATGCTTTATTAAATTGTATTTATGTTGTTTTATCCTGTGCTTTATTAAATTGTATTTATGTGGTTTTATCCTATGCTTTATTAAAAAGTATTTATGTTGTTTTATCCTATGCTTTTTTAAATTGTATTTATGTTGTTTTATCCTATGCTTTATTAAATTGTATTTATGTTGTTTTAACCTATGCTTTATTAAATTTTATTTATGTTGTTTTATCCTATGCTTTATTAAATTGTATTTATGTTGTTTTATCCTATGCTTTATAAATTGTATTTATGTTGTTTTATCCTATGCTTTATTAAATTGTATTTATGTTGTTTTGTCCGATGCTTTATTAAATTGTATTTATGTTGTTTTATCCTATGCTTTATTAAATTGTATTTATGTTGTTTTATCCTATGCTTTATTAAATTGTATTTACGTTGTTTTATCCTATGCTTTATTAAATTTTATTTATGTTGTTTTATCCTATGCTTTATTAAATTTTATTTATGTTGTTTTATCCTATGCTTTATTAAATTGTATTTATGTTGTTTTATCCTATGCTTTATTAAATTGAATATATGTTGTTTTATCCTATGCTTTATTAAATTGTATTTATGTTGTTTTAACCTATGCTTTATTAAATTGTGTTTATGTTGTTTTATCCTATGCTTTATTAAAATGTATTTATGTTGTTTTATCCTATGCTTTATTAAATTGTATTTATGTTGTTTTATCCTATGCTTTATTAAATTTTATTTATGTTGTTTTATCCTATGCTTTATTAAATTGTATTTATGTTGTTTTATCCTATGCTTTATTAAATTTTATTTATGTTGTTTTATCCTATGCTTTATTAAATTTTATTTATGTTGTTTTATCCTATGCTTTATTAAATTTTATTTATGTTGTTTTATCCTATGCTTTATTAAATTTTATTTATGTTGTTTTATCCTGTGCTTTATTAAATAGTATTTATGTTGTTTTATCCTATGCTTTATTAAATTGAATTCATGTTGTTTTATCCTATGCTTTATAAAATTGTATTTATGTTGTTTTAACCTATGCTTTATTAAATTGTATTTATGTTGTTTTATCCTATGCTTTATTAAATTGTATTCATGTTGTTTTATCTTATGCTTTACTAAATTATATTCATGTTGTTTTATCTAATGCTTTATTAAATTGTATTTATGTTGTTTTAAACTATGCTTTATTAAATTGTATTTCTGTGGTTTTATCCTATGCTTTATTAAATTTTATTTATGTTGTTTTATCCTATGCTTTATTAAATTGTATTTATGTTGTTTTATCCTATGCTTTATAAAATTGTATTTATGTTGTTTTAACCTATGCTTTATTAAATTGTATTTATGTTGTTTTATCCTATGCTTTATTTAATTGTATTTACGTTGTTTTAACGTATGCTTTATTAAATTGTATTTATGTTGTTTTATCCTATGCTTTATTAAATTGTATTTATGTTGTTTTATCCTATGCTTTATTAAATTGTATTTATTTTGTTTTATCCTATGCTTTATTAAATTGTATTTATGTTGTTTTAACGTATGCTTTATTAAATTGTATTTATGTTGTTTTATCCTATGCTTTATTAAATTTTATTTATGTTGTTTTATCCTATGCTTTATTAAATTGTATTTATCTTGTTTTATCCTATGCTTTATTAAATTGTATTTATGTTGTTTTAACCTATGCTTTATTTAATTGTATTTATGTTGTTTTAACGTATGCTTTATTAAATTGTATTTATGTTGTTTTATCCTATGCTTTATTAAATTGTATTTATGTTGTTTTATCCTATGCTTTATTAAATTGTGTTTATGTAGTTTTAGCCTATGCTTTATTAAATTGTATTTATGTTGTCTTATCCTATGCTTTATTAAATTGTATTTATGTTGTTTTATCCTATGCTTTATTAAATTGTATTTATGTTGTTTTATCCAATGCTTTATAAATTGTATTTATGTTGTTTTATCCTATGCTTTATTAAATTGTATTTATGTTGTTTTGTCCGATGCTTTATTAAATTGTATTTATGTTGTTTTAACCTATGCTTTATTAAATTTTATTTATGTTGTTTTATCCTATGCTTTATTAAATTGTATTTATGTTGTTTTATCCTATGCTTTATAAATTGTATTTATGTTGTTTTATCCTATGCTTTATTAAATTGTATTTATGTTGTTTTATCCTATGCTTTATAAATTGTATTTATGTTGTTTTATCCTATGCTTTATTAAATTGTATTTATGTTGTTTTGTCCGATGCTTTATAAAATTGTATTTATGTTGTTTTAAACTATGCTTTATTAAATTGTATTTATGTTGTTTTAACTTATGCTTTATTAAATTTTATTCATGTTGTTTTATCCTATGCTTTATTAAATTGTATTCATGTTGTTTTATCTTATGCTTTACTAAATTATATTCATGTTGTTTTATCTAATGCTTTATTAAATTGTATTTATGTTGTTTTAAACTATGCTTTATTAAATTGTATTTCTGTGGTTTTATCCTATGCTTTATTAAATTGTATTTATGTTGTTTTAAACTATGCTTTATTAAATTGTACTTATGTTGTTTTAAACTATGCTTTATTAAATTGTATTTATGTTGTTTTGTCCGATGCTTTATTAAATTGTATTTATGTTGTTTTAACCTATGCTTTATTAAATTGAATATATGTTGTTTTATCCTATGCTTTATTAAATTGTATTTATGTTGTTTTAACCTATGCTTTATTAAATTGTATTTATGTTGTTTTATCCTTTGCTTTATTTAATTGTATTTATGTTGTTTTAACGTATGCTTTATTAAATTGTATTTATGTTGTTTTATCCTGTGCTTTATTAAATTGTATTTATGTTGTTTTCTCCTATGCTTTATTAAATTGTATTTATGTTGTTTTATCCTATGCTTTATTAAATTGTATTTATGTTGTTTTATCCTGTGCTTTATTAAATTGTATTTATGTGGTTTTATCCTATGCTTTATTAAAAAGTATTTATGTTGTTTTATCCTATGCTTTTTTAAATTGTATTTATGTTGTTTTATCCTATGCTTTATTAAATTGTATTTATGTTGTTTTAACCTATGCTTTATTAAATTTTATTTATGTTGTTTTATCCTATGCTTTATTAAATTGTATTTATGTTGTTTTATCCTATGCTTTATTAAATTGTATTTATGTTGTTTTATCCTATGCTTTATTAAATTTTATTTATGTTGTTTTATCCTATGCTTTATTAAATTGTATTTATGTTGTTTAATCCTATGCTTTATTAAATTTTATTCATGTTGTTTTATCCTATGCTTTATTAAATTTTATTTATGTTGTTTTATCCTGTGCTTTATTAAATAGTATTTATGTTGTTTTATCCTATGCTTTATTAAATTGAATTCATGTTGTTTTATCCTATGCTTTATAAAATTGTATTTATGTTGTTTTAACCTATGCTTTATTAAATTGTATTTATGTTGTTTTATCCTATGCTTTATTAAATTATATTCATGTTGTTTTATCTTATGCTTTACTAAATTATATTCATGTTGTTTTATCTAATGCTTTATTAAATTGTATTTATGTTGTTTTAAACTATGCTTTATTAAATTGTATTTCTGTGGTTTTATCCTATGCTTTATTAAATTTTATTTATGTTGTTTTATCCTATGCTTTATTAAATTGTATTTATGTTGTTTTATCCTATGCTTTATAAAATTGTATTTATGTTGTTTTAACCTATGCTTTATTAAATTGTATTTATGTTGTTTTATCCTATGCTTTATTTAATTGTATTTACGTTGTTTTAACGTATGCTTTATTAAATTGTATTTATGTTGTTTTATCCTATGCTTTATTAAATTGTATTTATGTTGTTTTATCCTATGCTTTATTAAATTGTATTTATTTTGTTTTATCCTATGCTTTATTAAATTGTATTTATGTTGTTTTAACGTATGCTTTATTAAATTGTATTTATGTTGTTTTATCCTATGCTTTATTAAATTTTATTTATGTTGTTTTATCCTATGCTTTATTAAATTGTATTTATCTTGTTTTATCCTATGCTTTATTAAATTGTATTTATGTTGTTTTAACCTATGCTTTATTTAATTGTATTTATGTTGTTTTAACGTATGCTTTATTAAATTGTATTTATGTTGTTTTATCCTATGCTTTATTAAATTGTATTTATGTTGTTTTATCCTATGCTTTATTAAATTGTGTTTATGTAGTTTTAGCCTATGCTTTATTAAATTGTATTTATGTTGTCTTATCCTATGCTTTATTAAATTGTATTTATGTTGTTTTATCCTATGCTTTATTAAATTGTATTTATGTTGTTTTATCCAATGCTTTATAAATTGTATTTATGTTGTTTTATCCTATGCTTTATTAAATTGTATTTATGTTGTTTTGTCCGATGCTTTATTAAATTGTATTTATGTTGTTTTAACCTATGCTTTATTAAATTTTATTTATGTTGTTTTATCCTATGCTTTATTAAATTGTATTTATGTTGTTTTATCCTATGCTTTATAAATTGTATTTATGTTGTTTTATCCTATGCTTTATTAAATTGTATTTATGTTGTTTTATCCTATGCTTTATAAATTGTATTTATGTTGTTTTATCCTATGCTTTATTAAATTGTATTTATGTTGTTTTGTCCGATGCTTTATAAAATTGTATTTATGTTGTTTTAAACTATGCTTTATTAAATTGTATTTATGTTGTTTTAACTTATGCTTTATTAAATTTTATTCATGTTGTTTTATCCTATGCTTTATTAAATTGTATTCATGTTGTTTTATCTTATGCTTTACTAAATTATATTCATGTTGTTTTATCTAATGCTTTATTAAATTGTATTTATGTTGTTTTAAACTATGCTTTATTAAATTGTATTTCTGTGGTTTTATCCTATGCTTTATTAAATTGTATTTATGTTGTTTTAAACTATGCTTTATTAAATTGTACTTATGTTGTTTTAAACTATGCTTTATTAAATTGTATTTATGTTGTTTTGTCCGATGCTTTATTAAATTGTATTTATGTTGTTTTAACCTATGCTTTATTAAATTGAATATATGTTGTTTTATCCTATGCTTTATTAAATTGTATTTATGTTGTTTTAACCTATGCTTTATTAAATTGTATTTATGTTGTTTTATCCTTTGCTTTATTTAATTGTATTTATGTTGTTTTAACGTATGCTTTATTAAATTGTATTTATGTTGTTTTATCCTGTGCTTTATTAAATTGTATTTATGTTGTTTTATCCTATGCTTTATTAAATTGTATTTATGTTGTTTTATCCTATGCTTTATTAAATTGTATTTATGTTGTTTTATCCTGTGCTTTATTAAATTGTATTTATGTGGTTTTATCCTATGCTTTATTAAAAAGTATTTATGTTGTTTTATCCTATGCTTTTTTAAATTGTATTTATGTTGTTTTATCCTATGCTTTATTAAATTGTATTTATGTTGTTTTAACCTATGCTTTATTAAATTTTATTTATGTTGTTTTATCCTATGCTTTATTAAATTGTATTTATGTTGTTTTATCCTATGCTTTATTAAATTGTATTTATGTTGTTTTATCCTATGCTTTATTAAATTTTATTTATGTTGTTTTATCCTATGCTTTATTAAATTGTATTTATGTTGTTTTATCCTATGCTTTATTAAATTTTATTTATGTTGTTTTATCCTATGCTTTATTAAATTTTATTTATGTTGTTTTATCCTGTGCTTTATTAAATAGTATTTATGTTGTTTTATCCTATGCTTTATTAAATTGAATTTATGTTGTTTTATCCTATGCTTTATTAAATTGTATTTATGTTGTTTTAACCTATGCTTTATTAAATTGTATTTATGTTATTTTATCCTATGCTTTATAAAATTGTATTTATGTTGTTTTAACCTATGCTTTATTAAATTGTATTTATGTTGTTTTATCCTATGCTTTATTTTATTGTATTTATGTTGTTTTAACGTATGCTTTATTAAATTGTATTTATGTTGTTTTATCCTGTGCTTTATTAAATTGTATTTATGTTGTTTTATCCTATGCTTTATTAAATTGTATTTATGTTGTTTTATCCTATGCTTTATTAAATTGTATTTATGTTGTTTTATCCTGTGCTTTATTAAATTGTATTTATGTGGTTTTATCCTATGCTTTATTAAAAAGTATTTATGTTGTTTTATCCTATGCTTTTTTAAATTGTATTTATGTTGTTTTATCCTATGCTTTATTAAATTGTATTTATGTTGTTTTAACCTATGCTTTATTAAATTGTATTTATGTTGTTTTATCCTATGCTTTATTAAATTGTATTTATGTTGTTTTATCTTATGCTTTATAAATTGTATTTATGTTGTTTTATCCTATGCTTTATTAAATTGTATTTATGTTGTTTTGTCCGATGCTTTATTAAATTGTATTTATGTTGTTTTATCCTATGCTTTATTAAATTGTATTTATGTTGTTTTATCCTATGCTTTATTAAATTGTATTTACATTGTTTTATCCTATGCTTTATTAAATTTTATTTATGTTGTTTTATCCTATGCTTTATTAAATTTTATTTATGTTGTTTTATCCTATGCTTTATTAAATTGTATTTATGTTGTTTTATCCTATGCTTTATTAAATTGAATATATGTTGTTTTATCCTATGCTTTATTAAATTGTATTTATGTTGTTTTAACCTATGCTTTATTAAATTGTATTTATGTTGTTTTATCCTATGCTTTATTAAATTGTATTTATGTTGTTTTATCCTATGCTTTATTAAATTGTATTTATGTTGTTTTATCCTATGCTTTATTAAATTTTATTTATGTTGTTTTATCCTATGCTTTATTAAATTGTATTTATGTTGTTTTATCCTATGCTTTATTAAATTTTATTTATGTTGTTTTATCCTATGCTTTATTAAATTTTATTTATGTTGTTTTATCCTGTGCTTTATTAAATAGTATTTATGTTGTTTTATCCTATGCTTTATTAAATTGAATTTATGTTGTTTTATCCTATGCTTTATTAAATTGTATTTATGTTGTTTTAACCTATGCTTTATTAAATTGTATTTATGTTGTTTTATCCTATGCTTTATAAAATTGTATTTATGTTGTTTTAACCTATGCTTTATTAAATTGTATTTATGTTGTTTTATCCTATGCTTTATTAAATTGTATTCATGTTGTTTTATCTTATGCTTTACTAAATTATATTCATGTTGTTTTATCTAATGCTTTATTAAATTGTATTTATGTTGTTTTAAACTATGCTTTATTAAATTGTATTTCTGTGGTTTTATCCTATGCTTTATTAAATTGTATTTATGTTGTTTTAAACTATGCTTTATTAAATTGTATTTATGTTGTTTTAAACTATGCTTTATTAAATTGTATTTATGTTGTTTTGTCCGATGCTTTATTAAATTGTATTTATGTTGTTTTATCCTATGCTTTATTAAATTGTATTTATTTTGTTTTATCCTATGCTTTATTAAATTGTATTTATGTTGTTTTAACGTATGCTTTATTAAATTGTATTTATGTTGTTTTATCCTATGCTTTATTAAATTTTATTTATGTTGTTTTATCCTATGCTTTATTAAATAGTATTTATGTTGTTTTATCCTATGCTTTATTAAATTGTATTTATGTTGTTTTAACCTATGCTTTATTTAATTGTATTTATGTTGTTTTAACGTATGCTTTTTTAAATTGTATTTATGTTGTTTTATCCTATGCTTTATTAAATTGTATTTATGTTGTTTTAACCTATGCTTTATTAAATTTTATTTATGTTGTTTTATCCTATGCTTTATTAAATTGTATTTATGTTGTTTTATCCTATGCTTTATAAATTGTATTTATGTTGTTTTATCCTATGCTTTATTAAATTGTATTTATGTTGTTTTATCCTATGCTTTATTAAATTGTATTTATGTTGTTTTATCCTATGCTTTATTAAATTGTATTTACGTTGTTTTATCCTATGCTTTATTAAATTTTATTTATGTTGTTTTATCCTATGCTTTATTAAATTTTATTTATGTTGTTTTATCCTATGCTTTATTAAATTGTATTTATGTTGTTTTATCCTATGCTTTATTAAATTGAATATATGTTGTTTTATCCTATGCTTTATTAAATTGTATTTATGTTGTTTTAACCTATGCTTTATTAAATTGTATTTATGTTGTTTTATCCTATGCTTTATAAAATTGTATTTATGTTGTTTTAACCTATGCTTTATTAAATTGTATTTATGTTGTTTTATCCTATGCTTTATTTAATTGTATTTACGTTGTTTTAACGTATGCTTTATTAAATTGTATTTATGTTGTTTTATCCTATGCTTTATTAAATTGTATTTATGTTGTTTTATCCTATGCTTTATTAAATTGTATGTATTTTGTTTTATCCTATGCTTTATTAAATTGTATGTATGTTGTTTTAACGTATGCTTTATTAAATTGTATTTATGTTGTTTTATCCTATGCTTTATTAAATTTTATTTATGTTGTTTTATCCTATGCTTTATTAAATTGTATTTATCTTGTTTTATCCTATGCTTTATTAAATTGTATTTATGTTGTTTTAACCTATGCTTTATTTAATTGTATTTATGTTGTTTTAACGTATGCTTTATTAAATTGTATTTATGTTGTTTTATCCTATGCTTTATTAAATTGTATTTATGTTGTTTTATCCTATGCTTTATTAAATTGTATTTATGTAGTTTTAGCCTATGCTTTATTAAATTGTATTTATGTTGTCTTATCCTATGCTTTATTAAATTGTATTTATGTTGTTTTATCCTATGCTTTATTAAATTGTATTTATGTTGTTTTATCCTATGCTTTATAAATTGTATTTATGTTGTTTTATCCTATGCTTTATTAAATTGTATTTATGTTGTTTTGTCCGATGCTTTATTAAATTGTATTTATGTTGTTTTAACCTATGCTTTATTAAATTTTATTTATGTTGTTTTATCCTATGCTTTATTAAATTGTATTTATGTTGTTTTATCCTATGCTTTATAAATTGTATTTATGTTGTTTTATCCTATGCTTTATTAAATTGTATTTATGTTGTTTTATCCTATGCTTTATAAATTGTATTTATGTTGTTTTATCCTATGCTTTATTAAATTGTATTTATGTTGTTTTGTCCGATGCTTTATAAAATTGTATTTATGTTGTTTTAAACTATGCTTTATTAAATTGTATTCATGTTGTTTTATCTTATGCTTTACTAAATTATATTCATGTTGTTTTATCTAATGCTTTATTAAATTGTATTTATGTTGTTTTAAACTATGCTTTATTAAATTGTATTTCTGTGGTTTTATCCTATGCTTTATTAAATTGTATTTATGTTGTTTTAAACTATGCTTTATTGAATTGTACTTATGTTGTTTTAAACTATGCTTTATTAAATTGTATTTATGTTGTTTTGTCCGATGCTTTATTAAATTGTATTTATGTTGTTTTAACCTATGCTTTATTAAATTGAATATATGTTGTTTTATCCTATGCTTTATTAAATTGTATTTATGTTGTTTTAACCTATGCTTTATTAAATTGTATTTATGTTGTTTTATCCTATGCTTTATAAAATTGTATTTATGTTGTTTTAACCTATGCTTTATTAAATTGTATTTATGTTGTTTTATCCTATGCTTTATTTAATTGTATTTACGTTGTTTTAACGTATGCTTTATTAAATTGTATTTATGTTGTTTTATCCTATGCTTTATTAAATTGTATTTATGTTGTTTTATCCTATGCTTTATTAAATTGTATTTATGTTGTTTATCCTATGTTTCATTAAATTGTATTTATGTTGTTTTATCCTATGCTTTATTAAATTGTATTTATGTTGTTTTGTCCTATGCTTTATTAAATTGTATTTATGTTGTTTTATCCTATGCTTTATTAACTTGTATTTCTGTGGTTTTATCCTATGCTTTATTAAATTGTATTTATGTTGTTTTAAACTATGCTTTATTAAATTGTATTTATGTTGTTTTAACCTATGCTTTATTAAATTTTATTCATGTTGTTTTATCCTATGCTTTATTAAATTGTATTCATGTTGTTTTATCTTATGCTTTACTAAATTATATTCATGTTGTTTTATCTAATGCTTTATTAAATTGTATTTATGTTGTTTTAAACTATGCTTTATTAAATTGTATTTATGTTGTTTTAAACTATGCTTTATTAAATTTTATTTATATTGTTTTAAACTATGCTTTATTAAATTGTATTTATGTTGTTTTAACATATGCTTTATTAAATTGTATTTATGTTGTTTTGTCCTATGCTTTATTAAATTGTATTTATGTTGTTTTATCCTATGCTTTATTAAATTGTATTTATGTTGTTTTGTCCTATGCTTTATTAAATTGTATTTATGTTGTTTTATCCTATGCTTTATTAAATTGTATTTCTGTGGTTTTATCCTATGCTGTATTAAATTGTATTTATGTTGTTTTAAATTATGCTTTATTAAATTGTATTTATGTTGTTTTAAACTATGCTTTATTAAATTATATTTATGTTGTTTTAACCTATGCTTTATTAAATTTTATTTATGTTGTTTTATCCTATGC
Source organism: Phyllobates terribilis (assembly GCF_046119375.1). Lineage (NCBI taxonomy): Eukaryota > Metazoa > Chordata > Amphibia > Anura > Dendrobatidae > Phyllobates > Phyllobates terribilis. The sequence goes on along the minus strand of NW_027362765.1, from coordinate 307,154,733 downwards.
TTTATTAAATTGTATTTACGTTGTTTTATCCTATGCTTTATTAAATTTTATTTATGTTGTTTTATCCTATGCTTTATTAAATTTTATTTATGTTGTTTTAACATATGCTTTATTAAATTGTATTTATGTTGTTTTAACATATGCTTTATTAAATTGTATTTATGTTGTTTTGTCCTATGCTTTATTAAATTGTATTTATGTTGTTTTAACCTATGCTTTATTAAATTTTATTTATGTTGTTTTATCCTATGCTTTATTAATTTGTATTTATGTTGTTTTATCCTATGCTTTATTAAATTGTATTTATGTTGTTTTATCCTATGCTTTATTAAATTGTATTTATGTTGTTTTATCCTATGCTTTATTAAATTGTATTTATGTTGTTTTATCCTATGCTTTATTAAATTTTATTTATGTTGTTTTATCCTATGCTTTATTAAATTGTATTTATGTTGTTTTATCCTATGCTTTATTAAATTTTATTTATGTTGTTTTATCCTATGCTTTATTAAATTTTATTTATGTTGTTTTATCCTGTGCTTTATTAAATAGTATTTATGTTGTTTTATCCTATGCTTTATTAAATTGAATTTATGTTGTTTTATCCTATGCTTTATTAAATTGTATTTATGTTGTTTTAACCTATGCTTTATTAAATTGTATTTATGTTGTTTTATCCTATGCTTTATAAAATTGTATTTATGTTGTTTTAACCTATGCTTTATTAAATTGTATTTATGTTGTTTTATCCTATGCTTTATTTAATTGTATTTATGTTGTTTTAACGTATGCTTTATTAAATTGTATTTATGTTGTTTTATCCTGTGCTTTATTAAATTGTATTTATGTTGTTTTATCCTATGCTTTATTAAATTGTATTTATGTTGTTTTATCCTATGCTTTATTAAATTGTATTTATGTTGTTTTATCCTGTGCTTTATTAAATTGTATTTATGTGGTTTTATCCTATGCTTTATTAAAAAGTATTTATGTTGTTTTATCCTATGCTTTTTTAAATTGTATTTATGTTGTTTTATCCTATGCTTTATTAAATTGTATTTATGTTGTTTTAACCTATGCTTTATTAAATTTTATTTATGTTGTTTTATCCTATGCTTTATTAAATTGTATTTATGTTGTTTTATCCTATGCTTTATTAAATTTTATTTATGTTGTTTTATCCTATGCTTTATTAAATTGTATTTATGTTGTTTTATCCTATGCTTTATTAAATTTTATTTATGTTGTTTTATCCTATGCTTTATTAAATTTTATTTATGTTGTTTTATCCTGTGCTATATTAAATAGTATTTATGTTGTTTTATCCTATGCTTTATTAAATTGAATTTATGTTGTTTTATCCTATGCTTTATTAAATTGTATTTATGTTGTTTTAACCTATGCTTTATTAAATTGTATTTATGTTGTTTTATCCTATGCTTTATAAAATTGTATTTATGTTGTTTTAACCTATGCTTTATTAAATTGTATTTATGTTGTTTTATCCTATGCTTTATTTTATTGTATTTATGTTGTTTTAACATATGCTTTATTAAATTGTATTTATGTTGTTTTATCCTGTGCTTTATTAAATTGTATTTATGTTGTTTTATCCTATGCTTTATTAAATTGTATTTATGTTGTTTTATCCTATGCTTTATTAAATTGTATTTATGTTGTTTTATCCTGTGCTTTATTAAATTGTATTTATGTGGTTTTATCCTATGCTTTATTAAAAAGTATTTATGTTGTTTTAGCCTATGCTTTTTTAAATTGTATTTATGTTGTTTTATCCTATGCTTTATTAAATTGTATTTATGTTGTTTTAACCTATGCTTTATTAAATTTTATTTATGTTGTTTTATCCTGTGCTTTATTAAATTGTATTTATGTTGTTTTATCCTATGCTTTATAAATTGTATTTATGTTGTTTTATCCTATGCTTTATTAAATTGTATTTATGTTGTTTTGTCCGATGCTTTATTAAATTGTATTTATGTTGTTTTATCCTATGCTTTATTAAATTGTATTTATGTTGTTTTATCCTATGCTTTATTAAATTGTATTTACGTTGTTTTATCCTATGCTTTATTAAATTTTATTTATGTTGTTTTATCCTATGCTTTATTAAATTTTATTTATGTTGTTTTATCCTATGCTTTATTAAATTGTATTTATGTTGTTTTATTCTATGCTTTATTAAATTGAATATATGTTGTTTTATCCTATGCTTTATTAAATTGTATTTATGTTGTTTTAACCTATGCTTTATTAAATTGTATTTATGTTGTTTTATCCTATGCTTTATTAAATTGTATTTATGTTGTTTTATCCTATGCTTTATTAAATTGTATTTATGTTGTTTTATCCTATGCTTTATTAAATTTTATTTATGTTGTTTTATCCTATGCTTTATTAAATTGTATTTATGTTGTTTTATCCTATGCTTTATTAAATTTTATTTATGTTGTTTTATCCTATGCTTTATTAAATTTTATTTATGTTGTTTTATCCTGTGCTTTATTAAATAGTATTTATGTTGTTTTATCCTATGCTTTATTAAATTGAATTTATGTTGTTTTATCCTATGCTTTATTAAATTGTATTTATGTTGTTTTAACCTATGCTTTTTTAAATTGTATTTATGTTGTTTTATCCTATGCTTTATAAAATTGTATTTATGTTGTTTTAACCTATGCTTTATTAAATTGTATTTATGTTGTTTTATCCTATGCTTTATTAAATTGTATTCATGTTGTTTCATCTTATGCTTTACTAAATTATATTCATGTTGTTTTATCTAATGCTTTATTAAATTGTATTTATGTTGTTTTAAACTATGCTTTATTAAATTGTATTTATGTTGTTTTAAACTATGCTTTATTAAATTGTATTTATGTTGTTTTGTCCGATGCTTTATTAAATTGTATTTATGTTGTTTTAACCTATGCTTTATTAAATTTAATATATGTTGTTTTATCCTATGCTTTATTAAATTGTATTTATGTTGTTTTAACCTATGCTTTATTAAATTGTATTTATGTTGTTTTATCCTATGCTTTATAAAATTGTATTTATGTTGTTTTAACCTATGCTTTATTAAATTGTATTTATGTTGTTTTATCATATGCTTTATTTAATTGTATTTACGTTGTTTTAACGTATGCTTTATTAAATTGTATTTATGTTGTTTTATCGTATGCTTTATTAAATTGTATTTATGTTGTTTTATCCTATGCTTTATTAAATTGTATTTATTTTGTTTTATCCTATGCTTTATTAAATTGTATTTATGTTGTTTTAACGTATGCTTTATTAAATTGTATTTATGTTGTTTTATCCTATGCTTTATTAAATTGTATTTATGTTGTTTTAACCTATGCTTTATTTAATTGTATTTATGTTGTTTTAACGTATGCTTTTTTAAATTGTATTTATGTTGTTTTATCCTATGCTTTATTAAATTGTATTTATGTTGTTTTAACCTATGCTTTATTAAATTTTATTTATGTTGTTTTATCCTATGCTTTATTAAATTGTATTTATGTTGTTTTATCCTATGCTTTATAAATTGTATTTATGTTGTTTTATCCTATGCTTTATTAAATTGTATTTATGTTGTTTTGTCCGATGCTTTATTAAATTGTATTTATGTTGTTTTATCCTATGCTTTATTAAATTGTATTTATGTTGTTTTATCCTATGCTTTATTAAATTGTATTTACGTTGTTTTATCCTATGCTTTATTAAATTTTATTTATGTTGTTTTATCCTATGCTTTATTAAATTTTATTTATGTTGTTTTATCCTATGCTTTATTAAATTGTATTTATGTTGTTTTATCCTATGCTTTATTAAATTGAATATATGTTGTTTTATCCTATGCTTTATTAAATTGTATTTATGTTGTTTTAACCTATGCTTTATTAAATTGTATTTATGTTGTTTTATCCTATGCTTTATAAAATTGTATTTATGTTGTTTTAACCTATGCTTTATTAAATTGTATTTATGTTGTTTTATCCTATGCTTTATTTAATTGTATTTACGTTGTTTTAACGTATGCTTTATTAAATTGTATTTATGTTGTTTTATCCTATGCTTTATTAAATTGTATTTATGTTGTTTTATCCTATGCATTATTAAATTGTATTTATTTTGTTTTATCCTATGCTTTATTAAATTGTATTTATGTTGTTTTAACGTATGCTTTATTAAATTGTATTTATGTTGTTTTATCCTATGCTTTATTAAATTTTATTTATGTTGTTTTATCCTATGCTTTATTAAATTGTATTTATCTTGTTTTATCCTATGCTTTATTAAATTGTATTTATGTTGTTTTAACCTATGCTTTATTTAATTGTATTTATGTTGTTTTAACGTATGCTTTATTAAATTGTATTTATGTTGTTTTATCCTATGCTTTATTAAATTGTATTTATGTTGTTTTATCCTATGCTTTATTAAATTGTATTTATGTAGTTTTAGCCTATGCTTTATTAAATTGTATTTATGTTGTCTTATCCTATGCTTTATTAAATTGTATTTATGTTGTTTTATCCTATGCTTTATTAAATTGTATTTATGTTGTTTTATCCTATGCTTTATAAATTGTATTTATGTTGTTTTATCCTATGCTTTATTAAATTGTATTTATGTTGTTTTGTCCGATGCTTTATTAAATTGTATTTATGTTGTTTTAACCTATGCTTTATTAAATTTTATTTATGTTGTTTTATCCTATGCTTTATTAAATTGTATTTATGTTGTTTTATCCTATGCTTTATAAATTGTATTTATTTTGTTTTATCCTATGTTTATTAAATTGTATTTATGTTGTTTTATCCTATGCTTTATAAATTGTATTTATGTTGTTTTATCCTATGCTTTATTAAATTGTATTTATGTTGTTTTGTCCGATGCTTTATAAAATTGTATTTATGTTGTTTTAAACTATGCTTTATTAAATTGTATTTATGTTGTTTTAACCTATGCTTTATTAAATTTTATTCATGTTGTTTTTTCCTATGCTTTATTAAATTGTATTCATGTTGTTTTATCTTATGCTTTACTAAATTATATTCATGTTGTTTTATCTAATGCTTTATTAAATTGTATTTATGTTGTTTTAAACTATGCTTTATTAAATTGTATTTCTGTGGTTTTATCCTATGCTTTATTAAATTATATTTATGTTGTTTTAAACTATGCTTTATTAAATTGTACTTATGTTGTTTTAAACTATGCTTTATTAAATTGTATTTATGTTGTTTTGTCCGATGCTTTATTAAATTGTATTTATGTTGTTTTAACCTATGCTTTATTAAATTGAATATATGTTGTTTTATCCTATGCTTTATTAAATTGTATTTATGTTGTTTTAACCTATGCTTTATTAAATTGTATTTATGTTGTTTTATCCTATGCTTTATAAAATTGTATTTATGTTGTTTTAACCTATGCTTTATTAAATTGTATTTATGTTGTTTTATCCTATGCTTTATTTAATTGTATTTACGTTGTTTTAATGTATGCTTTATTAAATTGTATTTATGTTGTTTTATCCTATGCTTTATTAAATTGTATTTATGTTGTTTTATCCTATGCTTTATTAAATTGTATTTATTTTGTTTTATCCTATGCTTTATTAAATTGTATTTATGTTGTTTTAACGTATGCTTTATTAAATTGTATTTATGTTGTTTTATCCTATGCTTTATTAAATTTTATTTATGTTGTTTTATCCTATGCTTTATTAAATTGTATTTATGTTGTTTTATCCTATGCTTTATTAAATTGTATTTATGTTGTTTTAACCTATGCTTTATTTAATTGTATTTATGTTGTTTTAACGTATGCTTTATTAAATTGTATTTATGTTGTTTTATCCTATGCTTTATTAAATTGTATTTATGTTGTTTTATCCTATGCTTTATTAAATTGTATTTATGTAGTTTTAGCCTATGCTTTATTAAATTGTATTTATGTTGTCTTATCCTATGCTTTATTAAATTGTATTTATGTTGTTTTATCCTATGCTTTATTAAATTGTATTTATGTTGTTTTATCCTATGCTTTATAAATTGTATTTATGTTGTTTTATCCTATGCTTTATTAAATTGTATTTATGTTGTTTTGTCCGATGCTTTATTAAATTGTATTTATGTTGTTTTAACCTATGCTTTATTAAATTTTATTTATGTTGTTTTATCCTATGCTTTATTAAATTGTATTTATGTTGTTTTATCCTATGCTTTATAAATTGTATTTATGTTGTTTTATCCTATGCTTTATTAAATTGTATTTATGTTGTTTTGTCCGATGCTTTATAAAATTGTATTTATGTTGTTTTAACCTATGCTTTATTAAATTTTATTTATGTTGTTTTATCCTATGCTTTATTAAATTGTATGTATGTTGTTTTATCCTATGCTTTATTAAATTGTATTTATGTTGTTTATCCTATGTTTCATTAAATTGTATTTATGTTGTTTTATCCTATGCTTTATTAAATTGTATTTATGTTGTTTTAACGTATGCTTTATTAAATTGTATTTATGTTGTTTTATCCTATGCTTTATTAAATTTTATTTATGTTGTTTTATCCTATGCTTTATTAAATTGTATTTATGTTGTTTTATCCTATGCTTTATTAAATTGTATTTATGTTGTTTTAACCTATGCTTTATTTAATTGTATTTATGTTGTTTTAACGTATGCTTTATTAAATTGTATTTATGTTATTTTATCCTATGCTTTATTAAATTGTATTTATGTTGTTTTATCCTATGCTTTATTAAATTGTATTTATGTAGTTTTAGCCTATGCTTTATTAAATTCTATTTATGTTGTCTTATCCTATGCTTTATTAAATTGTATTTATGTTGTTTTATCCTATGCTTTATTAAATTGTATTTATGTTGTTTTATCCTATGCTTTATAAATTGTATTTATGTTGTTTTATCCTATGCTTTATTAAATTGTATTTATGTTGTTTTGTCCGATGCTTTATTAAATTGTATTTATGTTGTTTTAACCTATGCTTTATTAAATTTTATTTATGTTGTTTTATCCTATGCTTTATTAAATTGTATTTATGTTGTTTTATCCTATGCTTTATAAATTGTATTTATGTTGTTTTATCCTATGCTTTATTAAATTGTATTTATGTTGTTTTGTCCGATGCTTTATAAAATTGTATTTATGTTGTTTTAACCTATGCTTTATTAAATTTTATTTATGTTGTTTTATCCTATGCTTTATTAAATTGTATGTATGTTGTTTTATCCTATGCTTTATTAAATTGTATTTATGTTGTTTATCCTATGTTTCATTAAATTGTATTTATGTTGTTTTATCCTATGCTTTATTAACTTGTATTTCTGTGGTTTTATCCTATGCTTTATTAAATTGTATTTATGTTGTTTTAAACTATGCTTTATTAAATTGTATTTATGTTGTTTTAACCTATGCTTTATTAAATTTTATTCATGTTGTTTTATCCTATGCTTTATTAAATTGTATTCATGTTGTTTTATCTTATGCTTTACTAAATTATATTCATGTTGTTTTATCTAATGCTTTATTAAATTGTATTTATGTTGTTTTAAACTATGCTTTATTAAATTGTATTTATGTTGTTTTAAACTATGCTTTATTAAATTTTATTTATATTGTTTTAAACTATGCTTTATTAAATTGTATTTATGTTGTTTATCCTATGTTTCATTAAATTGTATTTATGTTGTTTTATCCTATGCTTTATTAAATTGTATTTATGTTGTTTTGTCCTATGCTTTATTAAATTGTATTTATGTTGTTTTATCCTATGCTTTATTAAATTGTATTTCTGTGGTTTTATCCTATGCTGTATTAAATTGTATTTATGTTGTTTTAAATTATGCTTTATTAAATTGTATTTATGTTGTTTTAAACTATGCTTTATTAAATTATATTTATGTTGTTTTAACCTATGCTTTATTAAATTTTATTTATGTTGTTTTATCCTATGCTTTATTAAATTGTATTTACGTTGTTTTATCCTATGCTTTATTAAATTTTATTTATGTTGTTTTATCCTATGCTTTATTAAATTTTATTTATGTTGTTTTATCCTGTGCTTTATTAAATTGTATTTATGTTGTTTTATCCTATGCTTTATTAAATTGAATTTATGTTGTTTTATCCTATGCTTTATTAAATTGTATTTATGTTGTTTTAACATATGCTTTATTAAATTGTATTTATGTTGTTTTAACATATGCTTTATTAAATTGTATTTATGTTGTTTTGTCCTATGCTTTATTAAATTGTATTTATGTTGTTTTAACCTATGCTTTATTAAATTTTATTTATGTTGTTTTATCCTATGGTTTATTAAATTGTATTTATGTTGTTTTATCCTATGCTTTATTAAATTGTATTTATGTTGTTTTATCCTATGCTTTATAAATTGTATTTATGTTGTTTTATCCTATGCTTTATTAAATTGTATTTATGTTGTTTTGTCCGATGCTTTATTAAATTGTATTTATGTTGTTTTAACCTATGCTTTATTAAATTTAATATATGTTGTTTTATCCTATGCTTTATTAAATTGTATTTATGTTGTTTTAACCTATGCTTTATTAAATTGTATTTATGTTGTTTTATCCTATGCTTTATAAAATTGTATTTATGTTGTTTTAACCTATGCTTTATTAAATTGTATTTATGTTGTTTTATCCTATGCTTTATTTAATTGTATTTACGTTGTTTTAACGTATGCTTTATTAAATTGTATTTATGTTGTTTTATCGTATGCTTTATTAAATTGTATTTATGTTGTTTTATCCTATGCTTTATTAAATTGTATTTATTTTGTTTTATCCTATGCTTTATTAAATTGTATTTATGTTGTTTTAACGTATGCTTTATTAAATTGTATTTATGTTGTTTTATCCTATGCTTTATTAAATTGTATTTATGTTGTTTTAACCTATGCTTTATTTAATTGTATTTATGTTGTTTTAACGTATGCTTTTTTAAATTGTATTTATGTTGTTTTATCCTATGCTTTATTAAATTGTATTTATGTTGTTTTAACCTATGCTTTATTAAATTTTATTTATGTTGTTTTATCCTATGCTTTATTAAATTGTATTTATGTTGTTTTATCCTATGCTTTATAAATTGTATTTATGTTGTTTTATCCTATGCTTTATTAAATTGTATTTATGTTGTTTTGTCCGATGCTTTATTAAATTGTATTTATGTTGTTTTATCCTATGCTTTATTAAATTGTATTTATGTTGTTTTATCCTATGCTTTATTAAATTGTATTTACGTTGTTTTATCCTATGCTTTATTAAATTTTATTTATGTTGTTTTATCCTATGCTTTATTAAATTTTATTTATGTTGTTTTATCCTATGCTTTATTAAATTGTATTTATGTTGTTTTATCCTATGCTTTATTAAATTGAATATATGTTGTTTTATCCTATGCTTTATTAAATTGTATTTATGTTGTTTTAACCTATGCTTTATTAAATTGTATTTATGTTGTTTTATCCTATGCTTTATAAAATTGTATTTATGTTGTTTTAACCTATGCTTTATTAAATTGTATTTATGTTGTTTTATCCTATGCTTTATTTAATTGTATTTACGTTGTTTTAACGTATGCTTTATTAAATTGTATTTATGTTGTTTTATCCTATGCTTTATTAAATTGTATTTATGTTGTTTTATCCTATGCATTATTAAATTGTATTTATTTTGTTTTATCCTATGCTTTATTAAATTGTATTTATGTTGTTTTAACGTATGCTTTATTAAATTGTATTTATGTTGTTTTATCCTATGCTTTATTAAATTTTATTTATGTTGTTTTATCCTATGCTTTATTAAATTGTATTTATCTTGTTTTATCCTATGCTTTATTAAATTGTATTTATGTTGTTTTAACCTATGCTTTATTTAATTGTATTTATGTTGTTTTAACGTATGCTTTATTAAATTGTATTTATGTTGTTTTATCCTATGCTTTATTAAATTGTATTTATGTTGTTTTATCCTATGCTTTATTAAATTGTATTTATGTAGTTTTAGCCTATGCTTTATTAAATTGTATTTATGTTGTCTTATCCTATGCTTTATTAAATTGTATTTATGTTGTTTTATCCTATGCTTTATTAAATTGTATTTATGTTGTTTTATCCTATGCTTTATAAATTGTATTTATGTTGTTTTATCCTATGCTTTATTAAATTGTATTTATGTTGTTTTGTCCGATGCTTTATTAAATTGTATTTATGTTGTTTTAACCTATGCTTTATTAAATTTTATTTATGTTGTTTTATCCTATGCTTTATTAAATTGTATTTATGTTGTTTTATCCTATGCTTTATAAATTGTATTTATTTTGTTTTATCCTATGTTTATTAAATTGTATTTATGTTGTTTTATCCTATGCTTTATAAATTGTATTTATGTTGTTTTATCCTATGCTTTATTAAATTGTATTTATGTTGTTTTGTCCGATGCTTTATAAAATTGTATTTATGTTGTTTTAAACTATGCTTTATTAAATTGTATTTATGTTGTTTTAACCTATGCTTTATTAAATTTTATTCATGTTGTTTTATCCTATGCTTTATTAAATTGTATTCATGTTGTTTTATCTTATGCTTTACTAAATTATATTCATGTTGTTTTATCTAATGCTTTATTAAATTGTATTTATGTTGTTTTAAACTATGCTTTATTAAATTGTATTTCTGTGGTTTTATCCTATGCTTTATTAAATTATATTTATGTTGTTTTAAACTATGCTTTATTAAATTGTACTTATGTTGTTTTAAACTATGCTTTATTAAATTGTATTTATGTTGTTTTGTCCGATGCTTTATTAAATTGTATTTATGTTGTTTTAACCTATGCTTTATTAAATTGAATATATGTTGTTTTATCCTATGCTTTATTAAATTGTATTTATGTTGTTTTAACCTATGCTTTATTAAATTGTATTTATGTTGTTTTATCCTATGCTTTATAAAATTGTATTTATGTTGTTTTAACCTATGCTTTATTAAATTGTATTTATGTTGTTTTATCCTATGCTTTATTTAATTGTATTTACGTTGTTTTAATGTATGCTTTATTAAATTGTATTTATGTTGTTTTATCCTATGCTTTATTAAATTGTATTTATGTTGTTTTATCCTATGCTTTATTAAATTGTATTTATTTTGTTTTATCCTATGCTTTATTAAATTGTATTTATGTTGTTTTAACGTATGCTTTATTAAATTGTATTTATGTTGTTTTATCCTATGCTTTATTAAATTTTATTTATGTTGTTTTATCCTATGCTTTATTAAATTGTATTTATGTTGTTTTATCCTATGCTTTATTAAATTGTATTTATGTTGTTTTAACCTATGCTTTATTTAATTGTATTTATGTTGTTTTAACGTATGCTTTATTAAATTGTATTTATGTTGTTTTATCCTATGCTTTATTAAATTGTATTTCTGTGGTTTTATCCTATGCTTTATTAAATTGTATTTATGTTGTTTTAAACTATGCTTTATTAAATTGTATTTATGTTGTTTTAACCTATGCTTTATTAAATTTTATTCATGTTGTTTTATCCTATGCTTTATTAAATTGTATTCATGTTGTTTTATCTTATGCTTTACTAAATTATATTCATGTTGTTTTATCTAATGCTTTATTAAATTGTATTTATGTTGTTTTAAACTATGCTTTATTAAATTGTATTTATGTTGTTTTAAACTATGCTTTATTAAATTTTATTTATATTGTTTTAAACTATGCTTTATTAAATTGTATTTATGTTGTTTATCCTATGTTTCATTAAATTGTATTTATGTTGTTTTATCCTATGCTTTATTAAATTGTATTTATGTTGTTTTGTCCTATGCTTTATTAAATTGTATTTATGTTGTTTTATCCTATGCTTTATTAAATTGTATTTCTGTGGTTTTATCCTATGCTGTATTAAATTGTATTTATGTTGTTTTAAATTATGCTTTATTAAATTGTATTTATGTTGTTTTAAACTATGCTTTATTAAATTATATTTATGTTGTTTTAACCTATGCTTTATTAAATTTTATTTATGTTGTTTTATCCTATGCTTTATTAAATTGTATTTACGTTGTTTTATCCTATGCTTTATTAAATTTTATTTATGTTGTTTTATCCTATGCTTTATTAAATTTTATTTATGTTGTTTTATCCTGTGCTTTATTAAATTGTATTTATGTTGTTTTATCCTATGCTTTATTAAATTGAATTTATGTTGTTTTATCCTATGCTTTATTAAATTGTATTTATGTTGTTTTAACATATGCTTTATTAAATTGTATTTATGTTGTTTTAACATATGCTTTATTAAATTGTATTTATGTTGTTTTGTCCTATGCTTTATTAAATTGTATTTATGTTGTTTTAACCTATGCTTTATTAAATTTTATTTATGTTGTTTTATCCTATGGTTTATTAAATTGTATTTATGTTGTTTTATCCTATGCTTTATTAAATTGTATTTATGTTGTTTTATCCTATGCTTTATAAATTGTATTTATGTTGTTTTATCCTATGCTTTATTAAATTGTATTTATGTTGTTTTGTCCGATGCTTTATTAAATTGTATTTATGTTGTTTTAACCTATGCTTTATTAAATTTAATATATGTTGTTTTATCCTATGCTTTATTAAATTGTATTTATGTTGTTTTAACCTATGCTTTATTAAATTGTATTTATGTTGTTTTATCCTATGCTTTATAAAATTGTATTTATGTTGTTTTAACCTATGCTTTATTAAATTGTATTTATGTTGTTTTATCCTATGCTTTATTTAATTGTATTTACGTTGTTTTAACGTATGCTTTATTAAATTGTATTTATGTTGTTTTATCGTATGCTTTATTAAATTGTATTTATGTTGTTTTATCCTATGCTTTATTAAATTGTATTTATTTTGTTTTATCCTATGCTTTATTAAATTGTATTTATGTTGTTTTAACGTATGCTTTATTAAATTGTATTTATGTTGTTTTATCCTATGCTTTATTAAATTGTATTTATGTTGTTTTAACCTATGCTTTATTTAATTGTATTTATGTTGTTTTAACGTATGCTTTTTTAAATTGTATTTATGTTGTTTTATCCTATGCTTTATTAAATTGTATTTATGTTGTTTTAACCTATGCTTTATTAAATTTTATTTATGTTGTTTTATCCTATGCTTTATTAAATTGTATTTATGTTGTTTTATCCTATGCTTTATAAATTGTATTTATGTTGTTTTATCCTATGCTTTATTAAATTGTATTTATGTTGTTTTGTCCGATGCTTTATTAAATTGTATTTATGTTGTTTTATCCTATGCTTTATTAAATTGTATTTATGTTGTTTTATCCTATGCTTTATTAAATTGTATTTACGTTGTTTTATCCTATGCTTTATTAAATTTTATTTATGTTGTTTTATCCTATGCTTTATTAAATTTTATTTATGTTGTTTTATCCTATGCTTTATTAAATTGTATTTATGTTGTTTTATCCTATGCTTTATTAAATTGAATATATGTTGTTTTATCCTATGCTTTATTAAATTGTATTTATGTTGTTTTAACCTATGCTTTATTAAATTGTATTTATGTTGTTTTATCCTATGCTTTATAAAATTGTATTTATGTTGTTTTAACCTATGCTTTATTAAATTGTATTTATGTTGTTTTATCCTATGCTTTATTTAATTGTATTTACGTTGTTTTAACGTATGCTTTATTAAATTGTATTTATGTTGTTTTATCCTATGCTTTATTAAATTGTATTTATGTTGTTTTATCCTATGCATTATTAAATTGTATTTATTTTGTTTTATCCTATGCTTTATTAAATTGTATTTATGTTGTTTTAACGTATGCTTTATTAAATTGTATTTATGTTGTTTTATCCTATGCTTTATTAAATTTTATTTATGTTGTTTTATCCTATGCTTTATTAAATTGTATTTATCTTGTTTTATCCTATGCTTTATTAAATTGTATTTATGTTGTTTTAACCTATGCTTTATTTAATTGTATTTATGTTGTTTTAACGTATGCTTTATTAAATTGTATTTATGTTGTTTTATCCTATGCTTTATTAAATTGTATTTATGTTGTTTTATCCTATGCTTTATTAAATTGTATTTATGTAGTTTTAGCCTATGCTTTATTAAATTGTATTTATGTTGTCTTATCCTATGCTTTATTAAATTGTATTTATGTTGTTTTATCCTATGCTTTATTAAATTGTATTTATGTTGTTTTATCCTATGCTTTATAAATTGTATTTATGTTGTTTTATCCTATGCTTTATTAAATTGTATTTATGTTGTTTTGTCCGATGCTTTATTAAATTGTATTTATGTTGTTTTAACCTATGCTTTATTAAATTTTATTTATGTTGTTTTATCCTATGCTTTATTAAATTGTATTTATGTTGTTTTATCCTATGCTTTATAAATTGTATTTATTTTGTTTTATCCTATGTTTATTAAATTGTATTTATGTTGTTTTATCCTATGCTTTATAAATTGTATTTATGTTGTTTTATCCTATGCTTTATTAAATTGTATTTATGTTGTTTTGTCCGATGCTTTATAAAATTGTATTTATGTTGTTTTAAACTATGCTTTATTAAATTGTATTTATGTTGTTTTAACCTATGCTTTATTAAATTTTATTCATGTTGTTTTATCCTATGCTTTATTAAATTGTATTCATGTTGTTTTATCTTATGCTTTACTAAATTATATTCATGTTGTTTTATCTAATGCTTTATTAAATTGTATTTATGTTGTTTTAAACTATGCTTTATTAAATTGTATTTCTGTGGTTTTATCCTATGCTTTATTAAATTATATTTATGTTGTTTTAAACTATGCTTTATTAAATTGTACTTATGTTGTTTTAAACTATGCTTTATTAAATTGTATTTATGTTGTTTTGTCCGATGCTTTATTAAATTGTATTTATGTTGTTTTAACCTATGCTTTATTAAATTGAATATATGTTGTTTTATCCTATGCTTTATTAAATTGTATTTATGTTGTTTTAACCTATGCTTTATTAAATTGTATTTATGTTGTTTTATCCTATGCTTTATAAAATTGTATTTATGTTGTTTTAACCTATGCTTTATTAAATTGTATTTATGTTGTTTTATCCTATGCTTTATTTAATTGTATTTATGTTGTTTTATCCTATGCTTTATTAAATTGTATTTATTTTGTTTTATCCTATGCTTTATTAAATTGTATTTATGTTGTTTTAACGTATGCTTTATTAAATTGTATTTATGTTGTTTTATCCTATGCTTTATTAAATTTTATTTATGTTGTTTTATCCTATGCTTTATTAAATTGTATTTATGTTGTTTTATCCTATGCTTTATTAAATTGTATTTATGTTGTTTTAACCTATGCTTTATTTAATTGTATTTATGTTGTTTTAACGTATGCTTTATTAAATTGTATTTATGTTGTTTTATCCTATGCTTTATTAAATTGTATTTATGTTGTTTTATCCTATGCTTTATTAAATTGTATTTATGTAGTTTTAGCCTATGCTTTATTAAATTGTATTTATGTTGTCTTATCCTATGCTTTATTAAATTGTATTTATGTTGTTTTATCCTATGCTTTATTAAATTGTATTTATGTTGTTTTATCCTATGCTTTATAAATTGTATTTATGTTGTTTTATCCTATGCTTTATTAAATTGTATTTATGTTGTTTTGTCCGATGCTTTATTAAATTGTATTTATGTTGTTTTAACCTATGCTTTATTAAATTTTATTTATGTTGTTTTATCCTATGCTTTATTAAATTGTATTTATGTTGTTTTATCCTATGCTTTATAAATTGTATTTATGTTGTTTTATCCTATGCTTTATTAAATTGTATTTATGTTGTTTTGTCCGATGCTTTATAAAATTGTATTTATGTTGTTTTAACCTATGCTTTATTAAATTTTATTTATGTTGTTTTATCCTATGCTTTATTAAATTGTATGTATGTTGTTTTATCCTATGCTTTATTAAATTGTATTTATGTTGTTTATCCTATGTTTCATTAAATTGTATTTATGTTGTTTTATCCTATGCTTTATTAAATTGTATTTATGTTGTTTTAACGTATGCTTTATTAAATTGTATTTATGTTGTTTTATCCTATGCTTTATTAAATTTTATTTATGTTGTTTTATCCTATGCTTTATTAAATTGTATTTATGTTGTTTTATCCTATGCTTTATTAAATTGTATTTATGTTGTTTTAACCTATGCTTTATTTAATTGTATTTATGTTGTTTTAACGTATGCTTTATTAAATTGTATTTATGTTATTTTATCCTATGCTTTATTAAATTGTATTTATGTTGTTTTATCCTATGCTTTATTAAATTGTATTTATGTAGTTTTAGCCTATGCTTTATTAAATTGTATTTATGTTGTCTTATCCTATGCTTTATTAAATTGTATTTATGTTGTTTTATCCTATGCTTTATTAAATTGTATTTATGTTGTTTTATCCTATGCTTTATAAATTGTATTTATGTTGTTTTATTCTATGCTTTATTAAATTGTATTTATGTTGTTTTGTCCGATGCTTTATTAAATTGTATTTATGTTGTTTTAACCTATGCTTTATTAAATTTTATTTATGTTGTTTTATCCTATGCTTTATTAAATTGTATTTATGTTGTTTTATCCTATGCTTTATAAATTGTATTTATGTTGTTTTATCCTATGCTTTATTAAATTGTATTTATGTTGTTTTGTCCGATGCTTTATAAAATTGTATTTATGTTGTTTTAACCTATGCTTTATTAAATTTTATTTATGTTGTTTTATCCTATGCTTTATTAAATTGTATGTATGTTGTTTTATCCTATGCTTTATTAAATTGTATTTATGTTGTTTATCCTATGTTTCATTAAATTGTATTTATGTTGTTTTATCCTATGCTTTATTAACTTGTATTTCTGTGGTTTTATCCTATGCTTTATTAAATTGTATTTATGTTGTTTTAAACTATGCTTTATTAAATTGTATTTATGTTGTTTTAACCTATGCTTTATTAAATTTTATTCATGTTGTTTTATCCTATGCTTTATTAAATTGTATTCATGTTGTTTTATCTTATGCTTTACTAAATTATATTCATGTTGTTTTATCTAATGCTTTATTAAATTGTATTTATGTTGTTTTAAACTATGCTTTATTAAATTGTATTTATGTTGTTTTAAACTATGCTTTATTAAATTTTATTTATATTGTTTTAAACTATGCTTTATTAAATTGTATTTATGTTGTTTATCCTATGTTTCATTAAATTGTATTTATGTTGTTTTATCCTATGCTTTATTAAATTGTATTTATGTTGTTTTGTCCTATGCTTTATTAAATTGTATTTATGTTGTTTTATCCTATGCTTTATTAAATTGTATTTCTGTGGTTTTATCCTATGCTGTATTAAATTGTATTTATGTTGTTTTAAATTATGCTTTATTAAATTGTATTTATGTTGTTTTAAACTATGCTTTATTAAATTATATTTATGTTGTTTTAACCTATGCTTTATTAAATTTTATTTATGTTGTTTTATCCTATGCTTTATTAAATTGTATTTACGTTGTTTTATCCTATGCTTTATTAAATTTTATTTATGTTGTTTTATCCTATGCTTTATTAAATTTTATTTATGTTGTTTTATCCTGTGCTTTATTAAATTGTATTTATGTTGTTTTATCCTATGCTTTATTAAATTGAATTTATGTTGTTTTATCCTATGCTTTATTAAATTGTATTTATGTTGTTTTAACATATGCTTTATTAAATTGTATTTATGTTGTTTTAACATATGCTTTATTAAATTGTATTTATGTTGTTTTGTCCTATGCTTTATTAAATTGTATTTATGTTGTTTTAACCTATGCTTTATTAAATTTTATTTATGTTGTTTTATCCTATGGTTTATTAAATTGTATTTATGTTGTTTTATCCTATGCTTTATTAAATTGTATTTATGTTGTTTTATCCTATGCTTTATAAATTGTATTTATGTTGTTTTATCCTATGCTTTATTAAATTGTATTTATGTTGTTTTGTCCGATGCTTTATTAAATTGTATTTATGTTGTTTTAACCTATGCTTTATTAAATTTTATTTATGTTGTTTTATCCTATGCTTTATTAAATTGTATTTATGTTGTTTTATCCTATGCTTTATAAATTGTATTTATTTTGTTTTATCCTATGTTTATTAAATTGTATTTATGTTGTTTTATCCTATGCTTTATAAATTGTATTTATGTTGTTTTATCCTATGCTTTATTAAATTGTATTTATGTTGTTTTGTCCGATGCTTTATAAAATTGTATTTATGTTGTTTTAAACTATGCTTTATTAAATTGTATTTATGTTGTTTTAACCTATGCTTTATTAAATTTTATTCATGTTGTTTTATCCTATGCTTTATTAAATTGTATTCATGTTGTTTTATCTTATGCTTTACTAAATTATATTCATGTTGTTTTATCTAATGCTTTATTAAATTGTATTTATGTTGTTTTAAACTATGCTTTATTAAATTGTATTTCTGTGGTTTTATCCTATGCTTTATTAAATTGTATTTATGTTGTTTTAAACTATGCTTTATTAAATTGTACTTATGTTGTTTTAAACTATGCTTTATTAAATTGTATTTATGTTGTTTTGTCCGATGCTTTATTAAATTGTATTTATGTTGTTTTAACCTATGCTTTATTAAATTGAATATATGTTGTTTTATCCTATGCTTTATTAAATTGTATTTATGTTGTTTTAACCTATGCTTTATTAAATTGTATTTATGTTGTTTTATCCTATGCTTTATAAAATTGTATTTATGTTGTTTTAACCTATGCTTTATTAAATTGTATTTATGTTGTTTTATCCTATGCTTTATTTAATTGTATTTACGTTGTTTTAACGTATGCTTTATTAAATTGTATTTATGTTGTTTTATCGTATGCTTTATTAAATTGTATTTATGTTGTTTTATCCTATGCTTTATTAAATTGTATTTATTTTGTTTTATCCTATGCTTTATTAAATTGTATTTATGTTGTTTTAACGTATGCTTTATTAAATTGTATTTATGTTGTTTTATCCTATGCTTTATTAAATTGTATTTATGTTGTTTTAACCTATGCTTTATTTAATTGTATTTATGTTGTTTTAACGTATGCTTTTTTAAATTGTATTTATGTTGTTTTATCCTATGCTTTATTAAATTGTATTTATGTTGTTTTAACCTATGCTTTATTAAATTTTATTTATGTTGTTTTATCCTATGCTTTATTAAATTGTATTTATGTTGTTTTATCCTATGCTTTATAAATTGTATTTATGTTGTTTTATCCTATGCTTTATTAAATTGTATTTATGTTGTTTTGTCCGATGCTTTATTAAATTGTATTTATGTTGTTTTATCCTATGCTTTATTAAATTGTATTTATGTTGTTTTATCCTATGCTTTATTAAATTGTATTTACGTTGTTTTATCCTATGCTTTATTAAATTTTATTTATGTTGTTTTATCCTATGCTTTATTAAATTTTATTTATGTTGTTTTATCCTATGCTTTATTAAATTGTATTTATGTTGTTTTATCCTATGCTTTATTAAATTGAATATATGTTGTTTTATCCTATGCTTTATTAAATTGTATTTATGTTGTTTTAACCTATGCTTTATTAAATTGTATTTATGTTGTTTTATCCTATGCTTTATAAAATTGTATTTATGTTGTTTTAACCTATGCTTTATTAAATTGTATTTATGTTGTTTTATCCTATGCTTTATTTAATTGTATTTACGTTGTTTTAACGTATGCTTTATTAAATTGTATTTATGTTGTTTTATCCTATGCTTTATTAAATTGTATTTATGTTGTTTTATCCTATGCATTATTAAATTGTATTTATTTTGTTTTATCCTATGCTTTATTAAATTGTATTTATGTTGTTTTAACGTATGCTTTATTAAATTGTATTTATGTTGTTTTATCCTATGCTTTATTAAATTTTATTTATGTTGTTTTATCCTATGCTTTATTAAATTGTATTTATCTTGTTTTATCCTATGCTTTATTAAATTGTATTTATGTTGTTTTAACCTATGCTTTATTTAATTGTATTTATGTTGTTTTAACGTATGCTTTATTAAATTGTATTTATGTTGTTTTATCCTATGCTTTATTAAATTGTATTTATGTTGTTTTATCCTATGCTTTATTAAATTGTATTTATGTAGTTTTAGCCTATGCTTTATTAAATTGTATTTATGTTGTCTTATCCTATGCTTTATTAAATTGTATTTATGTTGTTTTATCCTATGCTTTATTAAATTGTATTTATGTTGTTTTATCCTATGCTTTATAAATTGTATTTATGTTGTTTTATCCTATGCTTTATTAAATTGTATTTATGTTGTTTTGTCCGATGCTTTATTAAATTGTATTTATGTTGTTTTAACCTATGCTTTATTAAATTTTATTTATGTTGTTTTATCCTATGCTTTATTAAATTGTATTTATGTTGTTTTATCCTATGCTTTATAAATTGTATTTATTTTGTTTTATCCTATGTTTATTAAATTGTATTTATGTTGTTTTATCCTATGCTTTATAAATTGTATTTATGTTGTTTTATCCTATGCTTTATTAAATTGTATTTATGTTGTTTTGTCCGATGCTTTATAAAATTGTATTTATGTTGTTTTAAACTATGCTTTATTAAATTGTATTTATGTTGTTTTAACCTATGCTTTATTAAATTTTATTCATGTTGTTTTATCCTATGCTTTATTAAATTGTATTCATGTTGTTTTATCTTATGCTTTACTAAATTATATTCATGTTGTTTTATCTAATGCTTTATTAAATTGTATTTATGTTGTTTTAAACTATGCTTTATTAAATTGTATTTCTGTGGTTTTATCCTATGCTTTATTAAATTATATTTATGTTGTTTTAAACTATGCTTTATTAAATTGTACTTATGTTGTTTTAAACTATGCTTTATTAAATTGTATTTATGTTGTTTTGTCCGATGCTTTATTAAATTGTATTTATGTTGTTTTAACCTATGCTTTATTAAATTGAATATATGTTGTTTTATCCTATGCTTTATTAAATTGTATTTATGTTGTTTTAACCTATGCTTTATTAAATTGTATTTATGTTGTTTTATCCTATGCTTTATAAAATTGTATTTATGTTGTTTTAACCTATGCTTTATTAAATTGTATTTATGTTGTTTTATCCTATGCTTTATTTAATTGTATTTACGTTGTTTTAATGTATGCTTTATTAAATTGTATTTATGTTGTTTTATCCTATGCTTTATTAAATTGTATTTATGTTGTTTTATCCTATGCTTTATTAAATTGTATTTATTTTGTTTTATCCTATGCTTTATTAAATTGTATTTATGTTGTTTTAACGTATGCTTTATTAAATTGTATTTATGTTGTTTTATCCTATGCTTTATTAAATTTTATTTATGTTGTTTTATCCTATGCTTTATTAAATTGTATTTATGTTGTTTTATCCTATGCTTTATTAAATTGTATTTATGTTGTTTTAACCTATGCTTTATTTAATTGTATTTATGTTGTTTTAACGTATGCTTTATTAAATTGTATTTATGTTGTTTTATCCTATGCTTTATTAAATTGTATTTATGTTGTTTTATCCTATGCTTTATTAAATTGTATTTATGTAGTTTTAGCCTATGCTTTATTAAATTGTATTTATGTTGTCTTATCCTATGCTTTATTAAATTGTATTTATGTTGTTTTATCCTATGCTTTATTAAATTGTATTTATGTTGTTTTATCCTATGCTTTATAAATTGTATTTATGTTGTTTTATCCTATGCTTTATTAAATTGTATTTATGTTGTTTTGTCCGATGCTTTATTAAATTGTATTTATGTTGTTTTAACCTATGCTTTATTAAATTTTATTTATGTTGTTTTATCCTATGCTTTATTAAATTGTATTTATGTTGTTTTATCCTATGCTTTATAAATTGTATTTATGTTGTTTTATCCTATGCTTTATTAAATTGTATTTATGTTGTTTTGTCCGATGCTTTATAAAATTGTATTTATGTTGTTTTAACCTATGCTTTATTAAATTTTATTTATGTTGTTTTATCCTATGCTTTATTAAATTGTATGTATGTTGTTTTATCCTATGCTTTATTAAATTGTATTTATGTTGTTTATCCTATGTTTCATTAAATTGTATTTATGTTGTTTTATCCTATGCTTTATTAAATTGTATTTATGTTGTTTTAACGTATGCTTTATTAAATTGTATTTATGTTGTTTTATCCTATGCTTTATTAAATTGTATTTATGTTGTTTTATCCTATGCTTTATTAAATTGTATTTATGTTGTTTTATCCTATGCTTTATTAAATTGTATTTATGTTGTTTTAACCTATGCTTTATTTAATTGTATTTATGTTGTTTTAACGTATGCTTTATTAAATTGTATTTATGTTATTTTATCCTATGCTTTATTAAATTGTATTTATGTTGTTTTATCCTATGCTTTATTAAATTGTATTTATGTAGTTTTAGCCTATGCTTTATTAAATTGTATTTATGTTGTCTTATCCTATGCTTTATTAAATTGTATTTATGTTGTTTTATCCTATGCTTTATTAAATTGTATTTATGTTGTTTTATCCTATGCTTTATAAATTGTATTTATGTTGTTTTATCCTATGCTTTATTAAATTGTATTTATGTTGTTTTGTCCGATGCTTTATTAAATTGTATTTATGTTGTTTTAACCTATGCTTTATTAAATTTTATTTATGTTGTTTTATCCTATGCTTTATTAAATTGTATTTATGTTGTTTTATCCTATGCTTTATAAATTGTATTTATGTTGTTTTATCCTATGCTTTATTAAATTGTATTTATGTTGTTTTGTCCGATGCTTTATAAAATTGTATTTATGTTGTTTTAACCTATGCTTTATTAAATTTTATTTATGTTGTTTTATCCTATGCTTTATTAAATTGTATGTATGTTGTTTTATCCTATGCTTTATTAAATTGTATTTATGTTGTTTATCCTATGTTTCATTAAATTGTATTTATGTTGTTTTATCCTATGCTTTATTAACTTGTATTTCTGTGGTTTTATCCTATGCTTTATTAAATTGTATTTATGTTGTTTTAAACTATGCTTTATTAAATTGTATTTATGTTGTTTTAACCTATGCTTTATTAAATTTTATTCATGTTGTTTTATCCTATGCTTTATTAAATTGTATTCATGTTGTTTTATCTTATGCTTTACTAAATTATATTCATGTTGTTTTATCTAATGCTTTATTAAATTGTATTTATGTTGTTTTAAACTATGCTTTATTAAATTGTATTTATGTTGTTTTAAACTATGCTTTATTAAATTTTATTTATATTGTTTTAAACTATGCTTTATTAAATTGTATTTATGTTGTTTATCCTATGTTTCATTAAATTGTATTTATGTTGTTTTATCCTATGCTTTATTAAATTGTATTTATGTTGTTTTGTCCTATGCTTTATTAAATTGTATTTATGTTGTTTTATCCTATGCTTTATTAAATTGTATTTCTGTGGTTTTATCCTATGCTGTATTAAATTGTATTTATGTTGTTTTAAATTATGCTTTATTAAATTGTATTTATGTTGTTTTAAACTATGCTTTATTAAATTATATTTATGTTGTTTTAACCTATGCTTTATTAAATTTTATTTATGTTGTTTTATCCTATGCTTTATTAAATTGTATTTACGTTGTTTTATCCTATGCTTTATTAAATTTTATTTATGTTGTTTTATCCTATGCTTTATTAAATTTTATTTATGTTGTTTTATCCTGTGCTTTATTAAATTGTATTTATGTTGTTTTATCCTATGCTTTATTAAATTGAATTTATGTTGTTTTATCCTATGCTTTATTAAATTGTATTTATGTTGTTTTAACATATGCTTTATTAAATTGTATTTATGTTGTTTTAACATATGCTTTATTAAATTGTATTTATGTTGTTTTGTCCTATGCTTTATTAAATTGTATTTATGTTGTTTTAACCTATGCTTTATTAAATTTTATTTATGTTGTTTTATCCTATGGTTTATTAAATTGTATTTATGTTGTTTTATCCTATGCTTTATTAAATTGTATTTATGTTGTTTTATCCTATGCTTTATAAATTGTATTTATGTTGTTTTATCCTATGCTTTATTAAATTGTATTTATGTTGTTTTGTCCGATGCTTTATTAAATTGTATTTATGTTGTTTTAACCTATGCTTTATTAAATTTTATTTATGTTGTTTTATCCTATGCTTTATTAAATTGTATTTATGTTGTTTTATCCTATGCTTTATAAATTGTATTTATTTTGTTTTATCCTATGTTTATTAAATTGTATTTATGTTGTTTTATCCTATGCTTTATAAATTGTATTTATGTTGTTTTATCCTATGCTTTATTAAATTGTATTTATGTTGTTTTGTCCGATGCTTTATAAAATTGTATTTATGTTGTTTTAAACTATGCTTTATTAAATTGTATTTATGTTGTTTTAACCTATGCTTTATTAAATTTTATTCATGTTGTTTTATCCTATGCTTTATTAAATTGTATTCATGTTGTTTTATCTTATGCTTTACTAAATTATATTCATGTTGTTTTATCTAATGCTTTATTAAATTGTATTTATGTTGTTTTAAACTATGCTTTATTAAATTGTATTTCTGTGGTTTTATCCTATGCTTTATTAAATTGTATTTATGTTGTTTTAAACTATGCTTTATTAAATTGTACTTATGTTGTTTTAAACTATGCTTTATTAAATTGTATTTATGTTGTTTTGTCCGATGCTTTATTAAATTGTATTTATGTTGTTTTAACCTATGCTTTATTAAATTGAATATATGTTGTTTTATCCTATGCTTTATTAAATTGTATTTATGTTGTTTTAACCTATGCTTTATTAAATTGTATTTATGTTGTTTTATCCTATGCTTTATAAAATTGTATTTATGTTGTTTTAACCTATGCTTTATTAAATTGTATTTATGTTGTTTTATCCTATGCTTTATTTAATTGTATTTACGTTGTTTTAACGTATGCTTTATTAAATTGTATTTATGTTGTTTTATCCTATGCTTTATTAAATTGTATTTATGTTGTTTTATCCTATGCTTTATTAAATTGTATTTATTTTGTTTTATCCTATGCTTTTTTAAATTGTATTTATGTTGTTTTAACGTATGCTTTATTAAATTGTATTTATGTTGTTTTATCCTATGCTTTATTAAATTTTATTTATGTTGTTTTATCCTATGCTTTATTAAATTGTATTTATGTTGTTTTATCCTATGCTTTATTAAATTGTATTTATGTTGTTTTAACCTATGCTTTATTTAATTGTATTTATGTTGTTTTAACGTATGCTTTATTAAATTGTATTTATGTTGTTTTATCCTATGCTTTATTAAATTGTATTTATGTTGTTTTATCCTATGCTTTATTAAATTGTATTTATGTAGTTTTAGCCTATGCTTTATTAAATTGTATTTATGTTGTCTTATCCTATGCTTTATTAAATTGTATTTATGTTGTTTTATCCTATGCTTTATTAAATTGTATTTATGTTGTTTTATCCTATGCTTTATAAATTGTATTTATGTTGTTTTATCCTATGCTTTATTAAATTGTATTTATGTTGTTTTGTCCGATGCTTTATTAAATTGTATTTATGTTGTTTTAACCTATGCTTTATTAAATTTTATTTATGTTGTTTTATCCTATGCTTTATTAAATTGTATTTACGTTGTTTTATCCTATGCTTTATAAATTGTATTTATGTTGTTTTATCCTATGCTTTATTAAATTGTATTTATGTTGTTTTGTCCGATGCTTTATAAAATTGTATTTATGTTGTTTTAACCTATGCTTTATTAAATTTTATTTATGTTGTTTTATCCTATGCTTTATTAAATTGTATGTATGTTGTTTTATCCTATGCTTTATTAAATTGTATTTATGTTGTTTATCCTATGTT
This sequence comes from Phyllobates terribilis, assembly GCF_046119375.1. Lineage (NCBI taxonomy): Eukaryota > Metazoa > Chordata > Amphibia > Anura > Dendrobatidae > Phyllobates > Phyllobates terribilis. The sequence goes on along the minus strand of NW_027362765.1, from coordinate 307,128,544 downwards.
TCATTAAATTGTATTTATGTTGTTTTATCCTATGCTTTATTAAATTGTATTTATGTTGTTTTAACGTATGCTTTATTAAATTGTATTTATGTTGTTTTATCCTATGCTTTATTAAATTTTATTTATGTTGTTTTATCCTATGCTTTATTAAATTGTATTTATGTTGTTTTATCCTATGCTTTATTAAATTGTATTTATGTTGTTTTAACCTATGCTTTATTTAATTGTATTTATGTTGTTTTAACGTATGCTTTATTAAATTGTATTTATGTTATTTTATCCTATGCTTTATTAAATTGTATTTATGTTGTTTTATCCTATGCTTTATTAAATTGTATTTATGTAGTTTTAGCCTATGCTTTATTAAATTGTATTTATGTTGTCTTATCCTATGCTTTATTAAATTGTATTTATGTTGTTTTATCCTATGCTTTATTAAATTGTATTTATGTTGTTTTATCCTATGCTTTATAAATTGTATTTATGTTGTTTTATCCTATGCTTTATTAAATTGTATTTATGTTGTTTTGTCCGATGCTTTATTAAATTGTATTTATGTTGTTTTAACCTATGCTTTATTAAATTTTATTTATGTTGTTTTATCCTATGCTTTATTAAATTGTATTTATGTTGTTTTATCCTATGCTTTATAAATTGTATTTATGTTGTTTTATCCTATGCTTTATTAAATTGTATTTATGTTGTTTTGTCCGATGCTTTATAAAATTGTATTTATGTTGTTTTAACCTATGCTTTATTAAATTTTATTTATGTTGTTTTATCCTATGCTTTATTAAATTGTATGTATGTTGTTTTATCCTATGCTTTATTAAATTGTATTTATGTTGTTTATCCTATGTTTCATTAAATTGTATTTATGTTGTTTTATCCTATGCTTTATTAACTTGTATTTCTGTGGTTTTATCCTATGCTTTATTAAATTGTATTTATGTTGTTTTAAACTATGCTTTATTAAATTGTATTTATGTTGTTTTAACCTATGCTTTATTAAATTTTATTCATGTTGTTTTATCCTATGCTTTATTAAATTGTATTCATGTTGTTTTATCTTATGCTTTACTAAATTATATTCATGTTGTTTTATCTAATGCTTTATTAAATTGTATTTATGTTGTTTTAAACTATGCTTTATTAAATTGTATTTATGTTGTTTTAAACTATGCTTTATTAAATTTTATTTATATTGTTTTAAACTATGCTTTATTAAATTGTATTTATGTTGTTTATCCTATGTTTCATTAAATTGTATTTATGTTGTTTTATCCTATGCTTTATTAAATTGTATTTATGTTGTTTTGTCCTATGCTTTATTAAATTGTATTTATGTTGTTTTATCCTATGCTTTATTAAATTGTATTTCTGTGGTTTTATCCTATGCTGTATTAAATTGTATTTATGTTGTTTTAAATTATGCTTTATTAAATTGTATTTATGTTGTTTTAAACTATGCTTTATTAAATTATATTTATGTTGTTTTAACCTATGCTTTATTAAATTTTATTTATGTTGTTTTATCCTATGCTTTATTAAATTGTATTTACGTTGTTTTATCCTATGCTTTTTTAAATTTTATTTATGTTGTTTTATCCTATGCTTTATTAAATTTTATTTATGTTGTTTTATCCTGTGCTTTATTAAATTGTATTTATGTTGTTTTATCCTATGCTTTATTAAATTGAATTTATGTTGTTTTATCCTATGCTTTATTAAATTGTATTTATGTTGTTTTAACATATGCTTTATTAAATTGTATTTATGTTGTTTTAACATATGCTTTATTAAATTGTATTTATGTTGTTTTGTCCTATGCTTTATTAAATTGTATTTATGTTGTTTTAACCTATGCTTTATTAAATTTTATTTATGTTGTTTTATCCTATGGTTTATTAAATTGTATTTATGTTGTTTTATCCTATGCTTTATTAAATTGTATTTATGTTGTTTTATCCTATGCTTTATAAATTGTATTTATGTTGTTTTATCCTATGCTTTATTAAATTGTATTTATGTTGTTTTGTCCGATGCTTTATTAAATTGTATTTATGTTGTTTTAACCTATGCTTTATTAAATTTTATTTATGTTGTTTTATCCTATGCTTTATTAAATTGTATTTATGTTGTTTTATCCTATGCTTTATAAATTGTATTTATTTTGTTTTATCCTATGTTTATTAAATTGTATTTATGTTGTTTTATCCTATGCTTTATAAATTGTATTTATGTTGTTTTATCCTATGCTTTATTAAATTGTATTTATGTTGTTTTGTCCGATGCTTTATAAAATTGTATTTATGTTGTTTTAAACTATGCTTTATTAAATTGTATTTATGTTGTTTTAACCTATGCTTTATTAAATTTTATTCATGTTGTTTTATCCTATGCTTTATTAAATTGTATTCATGTTGTTTTATCTTATGCTTTACTAAATTATATTCATGTTGTTTTATCTAATGCTTTATTAAATTGTATTTATGTTGTTTTAAACTATGCTTTATTAAATTGTATTTCTGTGGTTTTATCCTATGCTTTATTAAATTGTATTTATGTTGTTTTAAACTATGCTTTATTAAATTGTACTTATGTTGTTTTAAACTATGCTTTATTAAATTGTATTTATGTTGTTTTGTCCGATGCTTTATTAAATTGTATTTATGTTGTTTTAACCTATGCTTTATTAAATTGAATATATGTTGTTTTATCCTATGCTTTATTAAATTGTATTTATGTTGTTTTAACCTATGCTTTATTAAATTGTATTTATGTTGTTTTATCCTATGCTTTATAAAATTGTATTTATGTTGTTTTAACCTATGCTTTATTAAATTGTATTTATGTTGTTTTATCCTATGCTTTATTTAATTGTATTTACGTTGTTTTAACGTATGCTTTATTAAATTGTATTTATGTTGTTTTATCCTATGCTTTATTAAATTGTATTTATGTTGTTTTATCCTATGCTTTATTAAATTGTATTTATTTTGTTTTATCCTATGCTTTATTAAATTGTATTTATGTTGTTTTAACGTATGCTTTATTAAATTGTATTTATGTTGTTTTATCCTATGCTTTATTAAATTTTATTTATGTTGTTTTATCCTATGCTTTATTAAATTGTATTTATGTTGTTTTATCCTATGCTTTATTAAATTGTATTTATGTTGTTTTAACCTATGCTTTATTTAATTGTATTTATGTTGTTTTAACGTATGCTTTATTAAATTGTATTTATGTTGTTTTATCCTATGCTTTATTAAATTGTATTTATGTTGTTTTATCCTATGCTTTATTAAATTGTATTTATGTAGTTTTAGCCTATGCTTTATTAAATTGTATTTATGTTGTCTTATCCTATGCTTTATTAAATTGTATTTATGTTGTTTTATCCTATGCTTTATTAAATTGTATTTATGTTGTTTTATCCTATGCTTTATAAATTGTATTTATGTTGTTTTATCCTATGCTTTATTAAATTGTATTTATGTTGTTTTGTCCGATGCTTTATTAAATTGTATTTATGTTGTTTTAACCTATGCTTTATTAAATTTTATTTATGTTGTTTTATCCTATGCTTTATTAAATTGTATTTATGTTGTTTTATCCTATGCTTTATAAATTGTATTTATGTTGTTTTATCCTATGCTTTATTAAATTGTATTTATGTTGTTTTGTCCGATGCTTTATAAAATTGTATTTATGTTGTTTTAACCTATGCTTTATTAAATTTTATTTATGTTGTTTTATCCTATGCTTTATTAAATTGTATGTATGTTGTTTTATCCTATGCTTTATTAAATTGTATTTATGTTGTTTATCCTATGTTTCATTAAATTGTATTTATGTTGTTTTAATGTATGCTTTATTAAATTGTATTTATGTTGTTTTATCCTATGCTTTATTAAATTGTATTTATGTTGTTTTATCCTATGCTTTATAAATTGTATTTATGTTGTTTTATCCTATGCTTTATTAAATTGTATTTATGTTGTTTTGTCCGATGCTTTATTAAATTGTATTTATGTTGTTTTAACCTATGCTTTATTAAATTTTATTTATGTTGTTTTATCCTATGCTTTATTAAATTGTATTTATGTTGTTTTATCCTATGCTTTATAAATTGTATTTATTTTGTTTTATCCTATGTTTATTAAATTGTATTTATGTTGTTTTATCCTATGCTTTATAAATTGTATTTATGTTGTTTTATCCTATGCTTTATTAAATTGTATTTATGTTGTTTTGTCCGATGCTTTATAAAATTGTATTTATGTTGTTTTAAACTATGCTTTATTAAATTGTATTTATGTTGTTTTAACCTATGCTTTATTAAATTTTATTCATGTTGTTTTATCCTATGCTTTATTAAATTGTATTCATGTTGTTTTATCTTATGCTTTACTAAATTATATTCATGTTGTTTTATCTAATGCTTTATTAAATTGTATTTATGTTGTTTTAAACTATGCTTTATTAAATTGTATTTCTGTGGTTTTATCCTATGCTTTATTAAATTGTATTTATGTTGTTTTAAACTATGCTTTATTAAATTGTACTTATGTTGTTTTAAACTATGCTTTATTAAATTGTATTTATGTTGTTTTGTCCGATGCTTTATTAAATTGTATTTATGTTGTTTTAACCTATGCTTTATTAAATTGAATATATGTTGTTTTATCCTATGCTTTATTAAATTGTATTTATGTTGTTTTAACCTATGCTTTATTAAATTGTATTTATGTTGTTTTATCCTATGCTTTATAAAATTGTATTTATGTTGTTTTAACCTATGCTTTATTAAATTGTATTTATGTTGTTTTATCCTATGCTTTATTTAATTGTATTTACGTTGTTTTAACGTATGCTTTATTAAATTGTATTTATGTTGTTTTATCCTATGCTTTATTAAATTGTATTTATGTTGTTTTATCCTATGCTTTATTAAATTGTATTTATTTTGTTTTATCCTATGCTTTATTAAATTGTATTTATGTTGTTTTAACGTATGCTTTATTAAATTGTATTTATGTTGTTTTATCCTATGCTTTATTAAATTTTATTTATGTTGTTTTATCCTATGCTTTATTAAATTGTATTTATGTTGTTTTATCCTATGCTTTATTAAATTGTATTTATGTTGTTTTAACCTATGCTTTATTTAATTGTATTTATGTTGTTTTAACGTATGCTTTATTAAATTGTATTTATGTTGTTTTATCCTATGCTTTATTAAATTGTATTTATGTTGTTTTATCCTATGCTTTATTAAATTGTATTTATGTAGTTTTAGCCTATGCTTTATTAAATTGTATTTATGTTGTCTTATCCTATGCTTTATTAAATTGTATTTATGTTGTTTTATCCTATGCTTTATTAAATTGTATTTATGTTGTTTTATCCTATGCTTTATAAATTGTATTTATGTTGTTTTATCCTATGCTTTATTAAATTGTATTTATGTTGTTTTGTCCGATGCTTTATTAAATTGTATTTATGTTGTTTTAACCTATGCTTTATTAAATTTTATTTATGTTGTTTTATCCTATGCTTTATTAAATTGTATTTATGTTGTTTTATCCTATGCTTTATAAATTGTATTTATGTTGTTTTATCCTATGCTTTATTAAATTGTATTTATGTTGTTTTGTCCGATGCTTTATAAAATTGTATTTATGTTGTTTTAACCTATGCTTTATTAAATTTTATTTATGTTGTTTTATCCTATGCTTTATTAAATTGTATGTATGTTGTTTTATCCTATGCTTTATTAAATTGTATTTATGTTGTTTATCCTATGTTTCATTAAATTGTATTTATGTTGTTTTATCCTATGCTTTATTAAATTGTATTTATGTTGTTTTAACGTATGCTTTATTAAATTGTATTTATGTTGTTTTATCCTATGCTTTATTAAATTTTATTTATGTTGTTTTATCCTATGCTTTATTAAATTGTATTTATGTTGTTTTATCCTATGCTTTATTAAATTGTATTTATGTTGTTTTAACCTATGCTTTATTTAATTGTATTTATGTTGTTTTAATGCATGCTTTATTAAATTGTATTTATGTTGTTTTATCCTATGCTTTATTAAATTGTATTTATGTTGTTTTATCCTATGCTTTATTAAATTGTATTTATGTAGTTTTAGCCTATGCTTTATTAAATTGTATTTATGTTGTCTTATCCTATGCTTTATTAAATTGTATTTATGTTGTTTTATCCTATGCTTTATTAAATTGTATTTATGTTGTTTTATCCTATGCTTTATAAATTGTATTTATGTTGTTTTATCCTATGCTTTATTAAATTGTATTTATGTTGTTTTGTCCGATGCTTTATTAAATTGTATTTATGTTGTTTTAACCTATGCTTTATTAAATTTTATTTATGTTGTTTTATCCTATGCTTTATTAAATTGTATTTATGTTGTTTTATCCTATGCTTTATAAATTGTATTTATGTTGTTTTATCCTATGCTTTATTAAATTGTATTTATGTTGTTTTGTCCGATGCTTTATAAAATTGTATTTATGTTGTTTTAACCTATGCTTTATTAAATTTTATTTATGTTGTTTTATCCTATGCTTTATTAAATTGTATGTATGTTGTTTTATCCTATGCTTTATTAAATTGTATTTATGTTGTTTATCCTATGTTTCATTAAATTGTATTTATGTTGTTTTATCCTATGCTTTATTAACTTGTATTTCTGTGGTTTTATCCTATGCTTTATTAAATTGTATTTATGTTGTTTTAAACTATGCTTTATTAAATTGTATTTATGTTGTTTTAACCTATGCTTTATTAAATTTTATTCATGTTGTTTTATCCTATGCTTTATTAAATTGTATTCATGTTGTTTTATCTTATGCTTTACTAAATTATATTCATGTTGTTTTATCTAATGCTTTATTAAATTGTATTTATGTTGTTTTAAACTATGCTTTATTAAATTGTATTTATGTTGTTTTATCCTATGCTTTATAAATTGTATTTATGTTGTTTTATCCTATGCTTTATTAAATTGTATTTATGTTGTTTTGTCCGATGCTTTATAAAATTGTATTTATGTTGTTTTAACCTATGCTTTGTTAAATTTTATTTATGTTGTTTTATCCTATGCTTTATTAAATTGTATGTATGTTGTTTTATCCTATGCTTTATTAAATTGTATTTATGTTGTTTATCCTATGTTTCATTAAATTGTATTTATGTTGTTTTATCCTATGCTTTATTAACTTGTATTTCTGTGGTTTTATCCTATGCTTTATTAAATTGTATTTATGTTGTTTTAAACTATGCTTTATTAAATTGTATTTATGTTGTTTTAACCTATGCTTTATTAAATTTTATTCATGTTGTTTTATCCTATGCTTTATTAAATTGTATTCATGTTGTTTTATCTTATGCTTTACTAAATTATATTCATGTTGTTTTATCTAATGCTTTATTAAATTGTATTTATGTTGTTTTAAACTATGCTTTATTAAATTTTATTTATGTTGTTTTAAACTATGCTTTATTAAATTTTATTTATATTGTTTTAAACTATGCTTTATTAAATTGTATTTATGTTGTTTTAACATATGCTTTATTAAATTGTATTTATGTTGTTTTGTCCTATGCTTTATTAAATTGTATTTATGTTGTTTATCCTATGTTTCATTAAATTGTATTTATGTTGTTTTATCCTATGCTTTATTAAATTGTATTTATGTTGTTTTGTCCTATGCTTTATTAAATTGTATTTATGTTGTTTTATCCTATGCTTTATTAAATTGTATTTCTGTGGTTTTATCCTATGCTGTATTAAATTGTATTTATGTTGTTTTAAATTATGCTTTATTAAATTGTATTTATGTTGTTTTAAACTATGCTTTATTAAATTATATTTATGTTGTTTTAACCTATGCTTTATTAAATTTTATTTATGTTGTTTTATCCTATGCTTTATTAAATTGTATTTACGTTGTTTTATCCTATGCTTTATTAAATTTTATTTATGTTGTTTTATCCTATGCTTTATTAAATTTTATTTATGTTGTTTTATCCTGTGCTTTATTAAATTGTATTTATGTTGTTTTATCCTATGCTTTATTAAATTGAATTTATGTTGTTTTATCCTATGCTTTATTAAATTGTATTTATGTTGTTTTAACATATGCTTTATTAAATTGTATTTATGTTGTTTTAACATATGCTTTATTAAATTGTATTTATGTTGTTTTGTCCTATGCTTTATTAAATTGTATTTATGTTGTTTTAACCTATGCTTTATTAAATTTTATTTATGTTGTTTTATCCTATGCTTTATTAATTTGTATTTATGTTGTTTTATCCTATGCTTTATTAAATTGTATTTATGTTGTTTTATCCTATGCTTTATTAAATTGTATTTATGTTGTTTTATCCTATGCTTTATTAAATTGTATTTATGTTGTTTTATCCTATGCTTTATTAAATTTTATTTATGTTGTTTTATCCTATGCTTTATTAAATTGTATTTATGTTGTTTTATCCTATGCTTTATTAAATTTTATTTATGTTGTTTTATCCTATGCTTTATTAAATTTTATTTATGTTGTTTTATCCTGTGCTTTATTAAATAGTATTTATGTTGTTTTATCCTATGCTTTATTAAATTGAATTTATGTTGTTTTATCCTATGCTTTATTAAATTGTATTTATGTTGTTTTAACATATGCTTTATTAAATTGAATTTATGTTGTTTTATCCTATGCTTTATTAAATTGTATTTATGTTGTTTTAACATATGCTTTATTAAATTGTATTTATGTTGTTTTAACATATGCTTTATTAAATTGTATTTATGTTGTTTTGTCCTATGCTTTATTAAATTGTATTTATGTTGTTTTAACCTATGCTTTATTAAATTTTATTTATATTGTTTTATTCTATGGTTTATTAAATTGTATTTATGTTGTTTTATCCTATGCTTTATTAAATTGTATTTATTTTGTTTTATCCTATGCTTTATAAATTGTATTTATGTTGTTTTATCCTATGCTTTATTAAATTGTATTTATGTTGTTTTGTCCGATGCTTTATTAAATTGTATTTATGTTGTTTTAACCTATGCTTTATTAAATTTTATTTATGTTGTTTTATCCTATGCTTTATTAAATTGTATTTATGTTGTTTTATCCTATGCTTTATAAATTGTATTTATTTTGTTTTATCCTATGTTTATTAAATTGTATTTATGTTGTTTTATCCTATGCTTTATAAATTGTATTTATGTTGTTTTATCCTATGCTTTATTAAATTGTATTTATGTTGTTTTGTCCGATGCTTTATAAAATTGTATTTATGTTGTTTTAAACTATGCTTTATTAAATTGTATTTATGTTGTTTTAACCTATGCTTTATTAAATTTTATTCATGTTGTTTTATCCTATGCTTTATTAAATTGTATTCATGTTGTTTTATCTTATGCTTTACTAAATTATATTCATGTTGTTTTATCTAATGCTTTATTAAATTGTATTTATGTTGTTTTAAACTATGCTTTATTAAATTGTATTTCTGTGGTTTTATCCTATGCTTTATTAAATTGTATTTATGTTGTTTTAAACTATGCTTTATTAAATTGTACTTATGTTGTTTTAAACTATGCTTTATTAAATTGTATTTATGTTGTTTTGTCCGATGCTTTATTAAATTGTATTTATGTTGTTTTAACCTATGCTTTATTAAATTGAATATATGTTGTTTTATCCTATGCTTTATTAAATTGTATTTATGTTGTTTTAACCTATGCTTTATTAAATTGTATTTATGTTGTTTTATCCTATGCTTTTTAAAATTGTATTTATGTTGTTTTAACCTATGCTTTATTAAATTGTATTTATGTTGTTTTATCCTATGCTTTATTTAATTGTATTTACGTTGTTTTAACGTATGCTTTATTAAATTGTATTTATGTTGTTTTATCCTATGCTTTATTAAATTGTATTTATGTTGTTTTATCCTATGCTTTATTAAATTGTATTTATTTTGTTTTATCCTATGCTTTATTAAATTGTATTTATGTTGTTTTAACGTATGCTTTATTAAATTGTATTTATGTTGTTTTATCCTATGCTTTATTAAATTTTATTTATGTTGTTTTATCCTATGCTTTATTAAATTGTATTTATGTTGTTTTATCCTATGCTTTATTAAATTGTATTTATGTTGTTTTAACCTATGCTTTATTTAATTGTATTTATGTTGTTTTAACGTATGCTTTATTAAATTGTATTTATGTTGTTTTATCCTATGCTTTATTAAATTGTATTTATGTTGTTTTATCCTATGCTTTATTAAATTGTATTTATGTAGTTTTAGCCTATGCTTTATTAAATTGTATTTATGTTGTCTTATCCTATGCTTTATTAAATTGTATTTATGTTGTTTTATCCTATGCTTTATTAAATTGTATTTATGTTGTTTTATCCTATGCTTTATAAATTGTATTTATGTTGTTTTATCCTATGCTTTATTAAATTGTATTTATGTTGTTTTGTCCGATGCTTTATTAAATTGTATTTATGTTGTTTTAACCTATGCTTTATTAAATTTTATTTATGTTGTTTTATCCTATGCTTTATTAAATTGTATTTATGTTGTTTTATCCTATGCTTTATAAATTGTATTTATGTTGTTTTATCCTATGCTTTATTAAATTGTATTTATGTTGTTTTGTCCGATGCTTTATAAAATTGTATTTATGTTGTTTTAACCTATGCTTTATTAAATTTTATTTATGTTGTTTTATCCTATGCTTTATTAAATTGTATGTATGTTGTTTTATCCTATGCTTTATTAAATTGTATTTATGTTGTTTATCCTATGTTTCATTAAATTGTATTTATGTTGTTTTATCCTATGCTTTATTAAATTGTATTTATGTTGTTTTAACGTATGCTTTATTAAATTGTATTTATGTTGTTTTATCCTATGCTTTATTAAATTTTATTTATGTTGTTTTATCCTATGCTTTATTAAATTGTATTTATGTTGTTTTATCCTATGCTTTATTAAATTGTATTTATGTTGTTTTAACCTATGCTTTATTTAATTGTATTTATGTTGTTTTAATGTATGCTTTATTAAATTGTATTTATGTTGTTTTATCCTATGCTTTATTAAATTGTATTTATGTTGTTTTATCCTATGCTTTATTAAATTGTATTTATGTAGTTTTAGCCTATGCTTTATTAAATTGTATTTATGTTGTCTTATCCTATGCTTTATTAAATTGTATTTATGTTGTTTTATCCTATGCTTTATTAAATTGTATTTATGTTGTTTTATCCTATGCTTTATAAATTGTATTTATGTTGTTTTATCCTATGCTTTATTAAATTGTATTTATGTTGTTTTGTCCGATGCTTTATTAAATTGTATTTATGTTGTTTTAACCTATGCTTTATTAAATTTTATTTATGTTGTTTTATCCTATGCTTTATTAAATTGTATTTATGTTGTTTTATCCTATGCTTTATAAATTGTATTTATGTTGTTTTATCCTATGCTTTATTAAATTGTATTTATGTTGTTTTGTCCGATGCTTTATAAAATTGTATTTATGTTGTTTTAACCTATGCTTTATTAAATTTTATTTATGTTGTTTTATCCTATGCTTTATTAAATTGTATGTATGTTGTTTTATCCTATGCTTTATTAAATTGTATTTATGTTGTTTATCCTATGTTTCATTAAATTGTATTTATGTTGTTTTATCCTATGCTTTATTAACTTGTATTTCTGTGGTTTTATCCTATGCTTTATTAAATTGTATTTATGTTGTTTTAAACTATGCTTTATTAAATTGTATTTATGTTGTTTTAACCTATGCTTTATTAAATTTTATTCATGTTGTTTTATCCTATGCTTTATTAAATTGTATTCATGTTGTTTTATCTTATGCTTTACTAAATTATATTCATGTTGTTTTATCTAATGCTTTATTAAATTGTATTTATGTTGTTTTAAACTATGCTTTATTAAATTGTATTTATGTTGTTTTAAACTATGCTTTATTAAATTTTATTTATATTGTTTTAAACTATGCTTTATTAAATTGTATTTATGTTGTTTTAACATATGCTTTATTAAATTGTATTTATGTTGTTTTGTCCTATGCTTTATTAAATTGTATTTATGTTGTTTATCCTATGTTTCATTAAATTGTATTTATGTTGTTTTATCCTATGCTTTATTAAATTGTATTTATGTTGTTTTGTCCTATGCTTTATTAAATTGTATTTATGTTGTTTTATCCTATGCTTTATTAAATTGTATTTCTGTGGTTTTATCCTATGCTGTATTAAATTGTATTTATGTTGTTTTAAATTATGCTTTATTAAATTGTATTTATGTTGTTTTAAACTATGCTTTATTAAATTATATTTATGTTGTTTTAACCTATGCTTTATTAAATTTTATTTATGTTGTTTTATCCTATGCTTTATTAAATTGTATTTACGTTGTTTTATCCTATGCTTTATTAAATTTTATTTATGTTGTTTTATCCTATGCTTTATTAAATTGTATTTACGTTGTTTTATCCTATGCTTTATTAAATTTTATTTATGTTGTTTTATCCTGTGCTTTATTAAATTGTATTTATGTTGTTTTATCCTATGCTTTATTAAATTGAATTTATGTTGTTTTATCCTATGCTTTATTAAATTGTATTTATGTTGTTTTAACATATGCTTTATTAAATTGTATTTATGTTGTTTTAACATATGCTTTATTAAATTGTATTTATGTTGTTTTGTCCTATGCTTTATTAAATTGTATTTATGTTGTTTTAACCTATGCTTTATTAAATTTTATTTATGTTGTTTTATCCTATGCTTTATTAATTTGTATTTATGTTGTTTTATCCTATGCTTTATTAAATTGTATTTATGTTGTTTTATCCTATGCTTTATTAAATTGTATTTATGTTGTTTTATCCTATGCTTTATTAAATTGTATTTATGTTGTTTTATCCTATGCTTTATTAAATTTTATTTATGTTGTTTTATCCTATGCTTTATTAAATTGTATTTATGTTGTTTTATCCTATGCTTTATTAAATTTTATTTATGTTGTTTTATCCTATGCTTTATTAAATTTTATTTATGTTGTTTTATCCTGTGCTTTATTAAATAGTATTTATGTTGTTTTATCCTATGCTTTATTAAATTGAATTTATGTTGTTTTATCCTATGCTTTATTAAATTGTATTTATGTTGTTTTAACCTATGCTTTATTAAATTGTATTTATGTTGTTTTATCCTATGCTTTATAAAATTGTATTTATGTTGTTTTAACCTATGCTTTATTAAATTGTATTTATGTTGTTTTATCCTATGCTTTATTTAATTGTATTTATGTTGTTTTAACGTATGCTTTATTAAATTGTATTTATGTTGTTTTATCCTGTGCTTTATTAAATTGTATTTATGTTGTTTTATCCTATGCTTTATTAAATTGTATTTATGTTGTTTTATCCTATGCTTTATTAAATTGTATTTATGTTGTTTTATCCTATGCTTTATTAAATTGTATTTATGTTGTTTTATCCTATGCTTTATTAAATTTTATTTATGTTGTTTTATCCTATGCTTTATTAAATTGTATTTATGTTGTTTTATCCTATGCTTTATTAAATTTTATTTATGTTGTTTTATCCTATGCTTTATTAAATTTTATTTATGTTGTTTTATCCTGTGCTTTATTAAATAGTATTTATGTTGTTTTATCCTATGCTTTATTAAATTGAATTTATGTTGTTTTATCCTATGCTTTATTAAATTGTATTTATGTTGTTTTAACCTATGCTTTATTAAATTGTATTTATGTTGTTTTATCCTATGCTTTATAAAATTGTATTTATGTTGTTTTAACCTATGCTTTATTAAATTGTATTTATGTTGTTTTATCCTATGCTTTATTTAATTGTATTTATGTTGTTTTAACGTATGCTTTATTAAATTGTATTTATGTTGTTTTATCCTGTGCTTTATTAAATTGTATTTATGTTGTTTTATCCTATGCTTTATTAAATTGTATTTATGTTGTTTTATCCTATGCTTTATTAAATTGTATTTATGTTGTTTTATCCTGTGCTTTATTAAATTGTATTTATGTGGTTTTATCCTATGCTTTATTAAAAAGTATTTATGTTGTTTTATCCTATGCTTTTTTAAATTGTATTTATGTTGTTTTATCCTATGCTTTATTAAATTGTATTTATGTTGTTTTAACCTATGCTTTATTAAATTTTATTTATGTTGTTTTATCCTATGCTTTATTAAATTGTATTTATGTGGTTTTATCCTATGCTTTATTAAAAAGTATTTATGTTGTTTTATCCTATGCTTTTTTAAATTGTATTTATGTTGTTTTATCCTATGCTTTATTAAATTGTATTTATGTTGTTTTATCCTATGCTTTATTAAATTTTATTTATGTTGTTTTATCCTATGCTTTATTAAATTGTATTTATGTTGTTTTATCCTATGCTTTATTAAATTGTATTTATGTTGTTTTAACCTATGCTTTATTTAATTGTATTTATGTTGTTTTAATGTATGCTTTATTAAATTGTATTTATGTTGTTTTATCCTATGCTTTATTAAATTGTATTTATGTTGTTTTATCCTATGCTTTATTAAATTGTATTTATGTAGTTTTAGCCTATGCTTTATTAAATTGTATTTATGTTGTCTTATCCTATGCTTTATTAAATTGTATTTATGTTGTTTTATCCTATGCTTTATTAAATTGTATTTATGTTGTTTTATCCTATGCTTTATAAATTGTATTTATGTTGTTTTATCCTATGCTTTATTAAATTGTATTTATGTTGTTTTGTCCGATGCTTTATTAAATTGTATTTATGTTGTTTTAACCTATGCTTTATTAAATTTTATTTATGTTGTTTTATCCTATGCTTTATTAAATTGTATTTATGTTGTTTTATCCTATGCTTTATAAATTGTATTTATGTTGTTTTATCCTATGCTTTATTAAATTGTATTTATGTTGTTTTGTCCGATGCTTTATAAAATTGTATTTATGTTGTTTTAACCTATGCTTTATTAAATTTTATTTATGTTGTTTTATCCTATGCTTTATTAAATTGTATGTATGTTGTTTTATCCTATGCTTTATTAAATTGTATTTATGTTGTTTATCCTATGTTTCATTAAATTGTATTTATGTTGTTTTATCCTATGCTTTATTAACTTGTATTTCTGTGGTTTTATCCTATGTTTTATTAAATTGTATTTATGTTGTTTTAAACTATGCTTTATTAAATTGTATTTATGTTGTTTTAACCTATGCTTTATTAAATTTTATTCATGTTGTTTTATCCTATGCTTTATTAAATTGTATTCATGTTGTTTTATCTTATGCTTTACTAAATTATATTCATGTTGTTTTATCTAATGCTTTATTAAATTGTATTTATGTTGTTTTAAACTATGCTTTATTAAATTGTATTTATGTTGTTTTATCCTATGCTTTATAAATTGTATTTATGTTGTTTTATCCTATGCTTTATTAAATTGTATTTATGTTGTTTTGTCCGATGCTTTATAAAATTGTATTTATGTTGTTTTAACCTATGCTTTGTTAAATTTTATTTATGTTGTTTTATCCTATGCTTTATTAAATTGTATGTATGTTGTTTTATCCTATGCTTTATTAAATTGTATTTATGTTGTTTATCCTATGTTTCATTAAATTGTATTTATGTTGTTTTATCCTATGCTTTATTAACTTGTATTTCTGTGGTTTTATCCTATGCTTTATTAAATTGTATTTATGTTGTTTTAAACTATGCTTTATTAAATTGTATTTATGTTGTTTTAACCTATGCTTTATTAAATTTTATTCATGTTGTTTTATCCTATGCTTTATTAAATTGTATTCATGTTGTTTTATCTTATGCTTTACTAAATTATATTCATGTTGTTTTATCTAATGCTTTATTAAATTGTATTTATGTTGTTTTAAACTATGCTTTATTAAATTTTATTTATGTTGTTTTAAACTATGCTTTATTAAATTTTATTTATATTGTTTTAAACTATGCTTTATTAAATTGTATTTATGTTGTTTTAACATATGCTTTATTAAATTGTATTTATGTTGTTTTGTCCTATGCTTTATTAAATTGTATTTATGTTGTTTATCCTATGTTTCATTAAATTGTATTTATGTTGTTTTATCCTATGCTTTATTAAATTGTATTTATGTTGTTTTGTCCTATGCTTTATTAAATTGTATTTATGTTGTTTTATCCTATGCTTTATTAAATTGTATTTCTGTGGTTTTATCCTATGCTGTATTAAATTGTATTTATGTTGTTTTAAATTATGCTTTATTAAATTGTATTTATGTTGTTTTAAACTATGCTTTATTAAATTATATTTATGTTGTTTTAACCTATGCTTTATTAAATTTTATTTATGTTGTTTTATCCTATGCTTTATTAAATTGTATTTATGTTGTTTTGTCCGATGCTTTATTAAATTGTATTTATGTTGTTTTAACCTATGCTTTATTAAATTTTATTTATGTTGTTTTATCCTATGCTTTATTAAATTGTATTTATGTTGTTTTATCCTATGCTTTATAAATTGTATTTATGTTGTTTTATCCTATGCTTTATTAAATTGTATTTATGTTGTTTTGTCCGATGCTTTATAAAATTGTATTTATGTTGTTTTATCCTATGCTTTATTAAATTGAATTTATGTTGTTTTATCCTATGCTTTATTAAATTGTATTTATGTTGTTTTAACATATGCTTTATTAAATTGTATTTATGTTGTTTTAACATATGCTTTATTAAATTGTATTTATGTTGTTTTGTCCTATGCTTTATTAAATTGTATTTATGTTGTTTTAACCTATGCTTTATTAAATTTTATTTATGTTGTTTTATCCTATGCTTTATTAATTTGTATTTATGTTGTTTTATCCTATGCTTTATTAAATTGTATTTATGTTGTTTTATCCTATGCTTTATTAAATTGTATTTATGTTGTTTTATCCTATGCTTTATTAAATTGTATTTATGTTGTTTTATCCTATGCTTTATTAAATTTTATTTATGTTGTTTTATCCTATGCTTTATTAAATTGTATTTATGTTGTTTTATCCTATGCTTTATTAAATTTTATTTATGTTGTTTTATCCTATGCTTTATTAAATTTTATTTATGTTGTTTTATCCTGTGCTTTAATAAATAGTATTTATGTTGTTTTATCCTATGCTTTATTAAATTGAATTTATGTTGTTTTATCCTATGCTTTATTAAATTGTATTTATGTTGTTTTAACATATGCTTTATTAAATTGAATTTATGTTGTTTTATCCTATGCTTTATTAAATTGTATTTATGTTGTTTTAACATATGCTTTATTAAATTGTATTTATGTTGTTTTAACATATGCTTTATTAAATTGTATTTATGTTGTTTTGTCCTATGCTTTATTAAATTGTATTTATGTTGTTTTAACCTATGCTTTATTAAATTTTATTTATGTTGTTTTATTCTATGGTTTATTAAATTGTATTTATGTTGTTTTATCCTATGCTTTATTAAATTGTATTTATTTTGTTTTATCCTATGCTTTATAAATTGTATTTATGTTGTTTTATCCTATGCTTTATTAAATTGTATTTATGTTGTTTTGTCCGATGCTTTATTAAATTGTATTTATGTTGTTTTAACCTATGCTTTATTAAATTTTATTTATGTTGTTTTATCCTATGCTTTATTAAATTGTATTTATGTTGTTTTATCCTATGCTTTATAAATTGTATTTATTTTGTTTTATCCTATGTTTATTAAATTGTATTTATGTTGTTTTATCCTATGCTTTATAAATTGTATTTATGTTGTTTTATCCTATGCTTTATTAAATTGTATTTATGTTGTTTTGTCCGATGCTTTATAAAATTGTATTTATGTTGTTTTAAACTATGCTTTATTAAATTGTATTTATGTTGTTTTAACCTATGCTTTATTAAATTTTATTCATGTTGTTTTATCCTATGCTTTATTAAATTGTATTCATGTTGTTTTATCTTATGCTTTACTAAATTATATTCATGTTGTTTTATCTAATGCTTTATTAAATTGTATTTATGTTGTTTTAAACTATGCTTTATTAAATTGTATTTCTGTGGTTTTATCCTATGCTTTATTAAATTGTATTTATGTTGTTTTAAACTATGCTTTATTAAATTGTACTTATGTTGTTTTAAACTATGCTTTATTAAATTGTATTTATGTTGTTTTGTCCGATGCTTTATTAAATTGTATTTATGTTGTTTTAACCTATGCTTTATTAAATTGAATATATGTTGTTTTATCCTATGCTTTATTAAATTGTATTTATGTTGTTTTAACCTATGCTTTATTAAATTGTATTTATGTTGTTTTATCCTATGCTTTTTAAAATTGTATTTATGTTGTTTTAACCTATGCTTTATTAAATTGTATTTATGTTGTTTTATCCTATGCTTTATTTAATTGTATTTACGTTGTTTTAACGTATGCTTTATTAAATTGTATTTATGTTGTTTTATCCTATGCTTTATTAAATTGTATTTATGTTGTTTTATCCTATGCTTTATTAAATTGTATTTATTTTGTTTTATCCTATGCTTTATTAAATTGTATTTATGTTGTTTTAACGTATGCTTTATTAAATTGTATTTATGTTGTTTTATCCTATGCTTTATTAAATTTTATTTATGTTGTTTTATCCTATGCTTTATTAAATTGTATTTATGTTGTTTTATCCTATGCTTTATTAAATTGTATTTATGTTGTTTTAACCTATGCTTTATTTAATTGTATTTATGTTGTTTTAACGTATGCTTTATTAAATTGTATTTATGTTGTTTTATCCTATGCTTTATTAAATTGTATTTATGTTGTTTTATCCTATGCTTTATTAAATTGTATTTATGTAGTTTTAGCCTATGCTTTATTAAATTGTATTTATGTTGTCTTATCCTATGCTTTATTAAATTGTATTTATGTTGTTTTATCCTATGCTTTATTAAATTGTATTTATGTTGTTTTATCCTATGCTTTATAAATTGTATTTATGTTGTTTTATCCTA
This sequence comes from Phyllobates terribilis, assembly GCF_046119375.1. Taxonomy (NCBI): domain Eukaryota; kingdom Metazoa; phylum Chordata; class Amphibia; order Anura; family Dendrobatidae; genus Phyllobates; species Phyllobates terribilis. Next base: position 307,109,371 of record NW_027362765.1, on the reverse strand, counting down.
TGCTTTATTAAATTGTATTTATGTTGTTTTGTCCGATGCTTTATTAAATTGTATTTATGTTGTTTTAACCTATGCTTTATTAAATTTTATTTATGTTGTTTTATCCTATGCTTTATTAAATTGTATTTATGTTGTTTTATCCTATGCTTTATAAATTGTATTTATGTTGTTTTATCCTATGCTTTATTAAATTGTATTTATGTTGTTTTGTCCGATGCTTTATAAAATTGTATTTATGTTGTTTTAACCTATGCTTTATTAAATTTTATTTATGTTGTTTTATCCTATGCTTTATTAAATTGTATGTATGTTGTTTTATCCTATGCTTTATTAAATTGTATTTATGTTGTTTATCCTATGTTTCATTAAATTGTATTTATGTTGTTTTATCCTATGCTTTATTAAATTGTATTTATGTTGTTTTAACGTATGCTTTATTAAATTGTATTTATGTTGTTTTATCCTATGCTTTATTAAATTTTATTTATGTTGTTTTATCCTATGCTTTATTAAATTGTATTTATGTTGTTTTATCCTATGCTTTATTAAATTGTATTTATGTTGTTTTAACCTATGCTTTATTTAATTGTATTTATGTTGTTTTAATGTATGCTTTATTAAATTGTATTTATGTTGTTTTATCCTATGCTTTATTAAATTGTATTTATGTTGTTTTATCCTATGCTTTATTAAATTGTATTTATGTAGTTTTAGCCTATGCTTTATTAAATTGTATTTATGTTGTCTTATCCTATGCTTTATTAAATTGTATTTATGTTGTTTTATCCTATGCTTTATTAAATTGTATTTATGTTGTTTTATCCTATGCTTTATAAATTGTATTTATGTTGTTTTATCCTATGCTTTATTAAATTGTATTTATGTTGTTTTGTCCGATGCTTTATTAAATTGTATTTATGTTGTTTTAACCTATGCTTTATTAAATTTTATTTATGTTGTTTTATCCTATGCTTTATTAAATTGTATTTATGTTGTTTTATCCTATGCTTTATAAATTGTATTTATGTTGTTTTATCCTATGCTTTATTAAATTGTATTTATGTTGTTTTGTCCGATGCTTTATAAAATTGTATTTATGTTGTTTTAACCTATGCTTTATTAAATTTTATTTATGTTGTTTTATCCTATGCTTTATTAAATTGTATGTATGTTGTTTTATCCTATGCTTTATTAAATTGTATTTATGTTGTTTATCCTATGTTTCATTAAATTGTATTTATGTTGTTTTATCCTATGCTTTATTAACTTGTATTTCTGTGGTTTTATCCTATGCTTTATTAAATTGTATTTATGTTGTTTTAAACTATGCTTTATTAAATTGTATTTATGTTGTTTTAACCTATGCTTTATTAAATTTTATTCATGTTGTTTTATCCTATGCTTTATTAAATTGTATTCATGTTGTTTTATCTTATGCTTTACTAAATTATATTCATGTTGTTTTATCTAATGCTTTATTAAATTGTATTTATGTTGTTTTAAACTATGCTTTATTAAATTGTATTTATGTTGTTTTAAACTATGCTTTATTAAATTTTATTTATATTGTTTTAAACTATGCTTTATTAAATTGTATTTATGTTGTTTTAACATATGCTTTATTAAATTGTATTTATGTTGTTTTGTCCTATGCTTTATTAAATTGTATTTATGTTGTTTATCCTATGTTTCATTAAATTGTATTTATGTTGTTTTATCCTATGCTTTATTAAATTGTATTTATGTTGTTTTGTCCTATGCTTTATTAAATTGTATTTATGTTGTTTTATCCTATGCTTTATTAAATTGTATTTCTGTGGTTTTATCCTATGCTGTATTAAATTGTATTTATGTTGTTTTAAATTATGCTTTATTAAATTGTATTTATGTTGTTTTAAACTATGCTTTATTAAATTATATTTATGTTGTTTTAACCTATGCTTTATTAAATTTTATTTATGTTGTTTTATCCTATGCTTTATTAAATTGTATTTACGTTGTTTTATCCTATGCTTTATTAAATTTTATTTATGTTGTTTTATCCTATGCTTTATTAAATTGTATTTACGTTGTTTTATCCTATGCTTTATTAAATTTTATTTATGTTGTTTTATCCTGTGCTTTATTAAATTGTATTTATGTTGTTTTATCCTATGCTTTATTAAATTGAATTTATGTTGTTTTATCCTATGCTTTATTAAATTGTATTTATGTTGTTTTAACATATGCTTTATTAAATTGTATTTATGTTGTTTTAACATATGCTTTATTAAATTGTATTTATGTTGTTTTGTCCTATGCTTTATTAAATTGTATTTATGTTGTTTTAACCTATGCTTTATTAAATTTTATTTATGTTGTTTTATCCTATGCTTTATTAATTTGTATTTATGTTGTTTTATCCTATGCTTTATTAAATTGTATTTATGTTGTTTTATCCTATGCTTTATTAAATTGTATTTATGTTGTTTTATCCTATGCTTTATTAAATTTTATTTATGTTGTTTTATCCTATGCTTTATTAAATTGTATTTATGTTGTTTTATCCTATGCTTTATTAAATTTTATTTATGTTGTTTTATCCTATGCTTTATTAAATTTTATTTATGTTGTTTTATCCTGTGCTTTATTAAATAGTATTTATGTTGTTTTATCCTATGCTTTATTAAATTGAATTTATGTTGTTTTATCCTATGCTTTATTAAATTGTATTTATGTTGTTTTAACCTATGCTTTATTAAATTGTATTTATGTTGTTTTATCCTATGCTTTATAAAATTGTATTTATGTTGTTTTAACCTATGCTTTATTAAATTGTATTTATGTTGTTTTATCCTATGCTTTATTTAATTGTATTTATGTTGTTTTAACGTATGCTTTATTAAATTGTATTTATGTTGTTTTATCCTGTGCTTTATTAAATTGTATTTATGTTGTTTTATCCTATGCTTTATTAAATTGTATTTATGTTGTTTTATCCTATGCTTTATTAAATTGTATTTATGTTGTTTTATCCTATGCTTTATTAAATTGTATTTATGTTGTTTTATCCTATGCTTTATTAAATTTTATTTATGTTGTTTTATCCTATGCTTTATTAAATTGTATTTATGTTGTTTTATCCTATGCTTTATTAAATTTTATTTATGTTGTTTTATCCTATGCTTTATTAAATTTTATTTATGTTGTTTTATCCTGTGCTTTATTAAATAGTATTTATGTTGTTTTATCCTATGCTTTATTAAATTGAATTTATGTTGTTTTATCCTATGCTTTATTAAATTGTATTTATGTTGTTTTAACCTATGCTTTATTAAATTGTATTTATGTTGTTTTATCCTATGCTTTATAAAATTGTATTTATGTTGTTTTAACCTATGCTTTATTAAATTGTATTTATGTTGTTTTATCCTATGCTTTATTTAATTGTATTTATGTTGTTTTAACGTATGCTTTATTAAATTGTATTTATGTTGTTTTATCCTGTGCTTTATTAAATTGTATTTATGTTGTTTTATCCTATGCTTTATTAAATTGTATTTATGTTGTTTTATCCTATGCTTTATTAAATTGTATTTATGTTGTTTTATCCTGTGCTTTATTAAATTGTATTTATGTGGTTTTATCCTATGCTTTATTAAAAAGTATTTATGTTGTTTTATCCTATGCTTTTTTAAATTGTATTTATGTTGTTTTATCCTATGCTTTATTAAATTGTATTTATGTTGTTTTAACCTATGCTTTATTAAATTTTATTTATGTTGTTTTATCCTATGCTTTATTAAATTGTATTTATGTTGTTTTATCCTATGCTTTATTAAATTGTATTTATGTTGTTTTATCCTATGCTTTATTAAATTTTATTTATGTTGTTTTATCCTATGCTTTATTAAATTGTATTTATGTTGTTTTATCCTATGCTTTATTAAATTTTATTTATGTTGTTTTATCCTATGCTTTATTAAATTTTATTTATGTTGTTTTATCCTGTGCTTTATTAAATAGTATTTATGTTGTTTTATCCTATGCTTTATTAAATTGAATTTATGTTGTTTTATCCTATGCTTTATTAAATTGTATTTATGTTGTTTTAACCTATGCTTTATTAAATTGTATTTATGTTGTTTTATCCTATGCTTTATAAAATTGTATTTATGTTGTTTTAACCTATGCTTTATTAAATTGTATTTATGTTGTTTTATCCTATGCTTTATTTTATTGTATTTATGTTGTTTTAACGTATGCTTTAATAAATTGTATTTATGTTGTTTTATCCTGTGCTTTATTAAATTGTATTTATGTTGTTTTATCCTATGCTTTATTAAATTGTATTTATGTTGTTTTATCCTATGCTTTATTAAATTGTATTTATGTTGTTTTATCCTGTGCTTTATTAAATTGTATTTATGTGGTTTTATCCTATGCTTTATTAAAAAGTATTTATGTTGTTTTATCCTATGCTTTTTTAAATTGTATTTATGTTGTTTTATCCTATGCTTTATTAAATTGTATTTATGTTGTTTTAACCTATGCTTTATTAAATTTTATTTATGTTGTTTTATCCTATGCTTTATTAAATTGTATTTATGTTGTTTTATCCTATGCTTTATAAATTGTATTTATGTTGTTTTATCCTATGCTTTATTAAATTGTATTTATGTTGTTTTGTCCGATGCTTTATTAAATTGTATTTATGTTGTTTTATCCTATGCTTTATTAAATTGTATTTATGTTGTTTTATCCTATGCTTTATTAAATTGTATTTACGTTGTTTTATCCTATGCTTTATTAAATTTTATTTATGTTGTTTTATCCTATGCTTTATTAAATTTTATTTATGTTGTTTTATCCTATGCTTTATTAAATTGTATTTATGTTGTTTTATCCTATGCTTTATTAAATTGAATATATGTTGTTTTATCCTATGCTTTATTAAATTGTATTTATGTTGTTTTAACCTATGCTTTATTAAATTGTATTTATGTTGTTTTATCCTATGCTTTATTAAATTGTATTTATGTTGTTTTATCCTATGCTTTATTAAATTTTATTTATGTTGTTTTATCCTATGCTTTATTAAATTGTATTTATGTTGTTTTATCCTATGCTTTATTAAATTTTATTTATGTTGTTTTATCCTATGCTTTATTAAATTTTATTTATGTTGTTTTATCCTGTGCTTTATTAAATAGTATTTATGTTGTTTTATCCTATGCTTTATTAAATTGAATTTATGTTGTTTTATCCTATGCTTTATTAAATTGTATTTATGTTGTTTTAACCTATGCTTTATTAAATTGTATTTATGTTGTTTTATCCTATGCTTTATAAAATTGTATTTATGTTGTTTTAACCTATGCTTTATTAAATTGTATTTATGTTGTTTTATCCTATGCTTTATTTTATTGTATTTATGTTGTTTTAACGTATGCTTTAATAAATTGTATTTATGTTGTTTTATCCTGTGCTTTATTAAATTGTATTTATGTTGTTTTATCCTATGCTTTATTAAATTGTATTTATGTTGTTTTATCCTATGCTTTATTAAATTGTATTTATGTTGTTTTATCCTGTGCTTTATTAAATTGTATTTATGTGGTTTTATCCTATGCTTTATTAAAAAGTATTTATGTTGTTTTATCCTATGCTTTTTTAAATTGTATTTATGTTGTTTTATCCTATGCTTTATTAAATTGTATTTATGTTGTTTTAACCTATGCTTTATTAAATTTTATTTATGTTGTTTTATCCTATGCTTTATTAAATTGTATTTATGTTGTTTTATCCTATGCTTTATAAATTGTATTTATGTTGTTTTATCCTATGCTTTATTAAATTGTATTTATGTTGTTTTATCCTATGCTTTATTAAATTGTATTTATGTTGTTTTATCCTATGCTTTATTAAATTTTATTTATGTTGTTTTATCCTATGCTTTATTAAATTTTATTTATGTTGTTTTATCCTGTGCTTTATTAAATAGTATTTATGTTGTTTTATCCTATGCTTTATTAAATTGAATTTATGTTGTTTTATCCTATGCTTTATTAAATTGTATTTATGTTGTTTTAACCTATGCTTTATTAAATTGTATTTATGTTGTTTTATCCTATGCTTTATAAAATTGTATTTATGTTGTTTTAACCTATGCTTTATTAAATTGTATTTATGTTGTTTTATCCTATGCTTTATTTAATTGTATTTATGTTGTTTTAACGTATGCTTTATTAAATTGTATTTATGTTGTTTTATCCTGTGCTTTATTAAATTGTATTTATGTTGTTTTATCCTATGCTTTATTAAATTGTATTTATGTTGTTTTATCCTATGCTTTATTAAATTGTATTTATGTTGTTTTATCCTATGCTTTATTAAATTGTATTTATGTTGTTTTATCCTATGCTTTATTAAATTTTATTTATGTTGTTTTATCCTATGCTTTATTAAATTGTATTTATGTTGTTTTATCCTATGCTTTATTAAATTTTATTTATGTTGTTTTATCCTATGCTTTATTAAATTTTATTTATGTTGTTTTATCCTGTGCTTTATTAAATAGTATTTATGTTGTTTTATCCTATGCTTTATTAAATTGAATTTATGTTGTTTTATCCTATGCTTTATTAAATTGTATTTATGTTGTTTTAACCTATGCTTTATTAAATTGTATTTATGTTGTTTTATCCTATGCTTTATAAAATTGTATTTATGTTGTTTTAACCTATGCTTTATTAAATTGTATTTATGTTGTTTTATCCTATGCTTTATTTAATTGTATTTATGTTGTTTTAACGTATGCTTTATTAAATTGTATTTATGTTGTTTTATCCTGTGCTTTATTAAATTGTATTTATGTTGTTTTATCCTATGCTTTATTAAATTGTATTTATGTTGTTTTATCCTATGCTTTATTAAATTGTATTTATGTTGTTTTATCCTGTGCTTTATTAAATTGTATTTATGTGGTTTTATCCTATGCTTTATTAAAAAGTATTTATGTTGTTTTATCCTATGCTTTTTTAAATTGTATTTATGTTGTTTTATCCTATGCTTTATTAAATTGTATTTATGTTGTTTTAACCTATGCTTTATTAAATTTTATTTATGTTGTTTTATCCTATGCTTTATTAAATTGTATTTATGTTGTTTTATCCTATGCTTTATTAAATTGTATTTATGTTGTTTTATCCTATGCTTTATTAAATTTTATTTATGTTGTTTTATCCTATGCTTTATTAAATTGTATTTATGTTGTTTTATCCTATGCTTTATTAAATTTTATTTATGTTGTTTTATCCTATGCTTTATTAAATTTTATTTATGTTGTTTTATCCTGTGCTTTATTAAATAGTATTTATGTTGTTTTATCCTATGCTTTATTAAATTGAATTTATGTTGTTTTATCCTATGCTTTATTAAATTGTATTTATGTTGTTTTAACCTATGCTTTATTAAATTGTATTTATGTTGTTTTATCCTATGCTTTATAAAATTGTATTTATGTTGTTTTAACCTATGCTTTATTAAATTGTATTTATGTTGTTTTATCCTATGCTTTATTTTATTGTATTTATGTTGTTTTAACGTATGCTTTAATAAATTGTATTTATGTTGTTTTATCCTGTGCTTTATTAAATTGTATTTATGTTGTTTTATCCTATGCTTTATTAAATTGTATTTATGTTGTTTTATCCTATGCTTTATTAAATTGTATTTATGTTGTTTTATCCTGTGCTTTATTAAATTGTATTTATGTGGTTTTATCCTATGCTTTATTAAAAAGTATTTATGTTGTTTTATCCTATGCTTTTTTAAATTGTATTTATGTTGTTTTATCCTATGCTTTATTAAATTGTATTTATGTTGTTTTAACCTATGCTTTATTAAATTTTATTTATGTTGTTTTATCCTATGCTTTATTAAATTGTATTTATGTTGTTTTATCCTATGCTTTATAAATTGTATTTATGTTGTTTTATCCTATGCTTTATTAAATTGTATTTATGTTGTTTTGTCCGATGCTTTATTAAATTGTATTTATGTTGTTTTATCCTATGCTTTATTAAATTGTATTTATGTTGTTTTATCCTATGCTTTATTAAATTGTATTTACGTTGTTTTATCCTATGCTTTATTAAATTTTATTTATGTTGTTTTATCCTATGCTTTATTAAATTTTATTTATGTTGTTTTATCCTATGCTTTATTAAATTGTATTTATGTTGTTTTATCCTATGCTTTATTAAATTGAATATATGTTGTTTTATCCTATGCTTTATTAAATTGTATTTATGTTGTTTTAACCTATGCTTTATTAAATTGTATTTATGTTGTTTTATCCTATGCTTTATTAAATTGTATTTATGTTGTTTTATCCTATGCTTTATTAAATTGTATTTATGTTGTTTTATCCTATGCTTTATTAAATTTGATTTATGTTGTTTTATCCTATGCTTTATTAAATTGTATTTATGTTGTTTTATCCTATGCTTTATTAAATTTTATTTATGTTGTTTTATCCTATGCTTTATTAAATTTTATTTATGTTGTTTTATCCTGTGCTTTATTAAATAGTATTTATGTTGTTTTATCCTATGCTTTATTAAATTGAATTTATGTTGTTTTATCCTATGCTTTATTAAATTGTATTTATGTTGTTTTAACCTATGCTTTATTAAATTGTATTTATGTTTTTTTATCCTATGCTTTATAAAATTGTATTTATGTTGTTTTAACGTATGCTTTATTAAATTGTATTTATGTTGTTTTATCCTATGCTTTATTAAATTTTATTTATGTTGTTTTATCCTATGCTTTATTAAATTGTATTTATGTTGTTTTAGCCTATGCTTTATTAAATTGTATTTATGTTGTTTTAACCTATGCTTTATTTAATTGTATTTATGTTGTTTTAATGTATGCTTTATTAAATTGTATTTATGTTGTTTTATCCTATGCTTTATTAAATTGTATTTATGTTGTTTTATCCTATGCTTTATTAAATTGTATTTATGTAGTTTTAGCCTATGCTTTATTAAATTGTATTTATGTTGTCTTATCCTATGCTTTATTAAATTGTATTTATGTTGTTTTATCCTATGCTTTATTAAATTGTATTTATGTTGTTTTATCCTATGCTTTATAAATTGTATTTATGTTGTTTTATCCTATGCTTTATTAAATTGTATTTATGTTGTTTTGTCCGATGCTTTATTAAATTGTATTTATGTTGTTTTAACCTATGCTTTATTAAATTTTATTTATGTTGTTTTATCCTATGCTTTATTAAATTGTATTTATGTTGTTTTATCCTATGCTTTATAAATTGTATTTATGTTGTTTTATCCTATGCTTTATTAAATTGTATTTATGTTGTTTTGTCCGATGCTTTATAAAATTGTATTTATGTTGTTTTAACCTATGCTTTATTAAATTTTATTTATGTTGTTTTATCCTATGCTTTATTAAATTGTATGTATGTTGTTTTATCTTATGCTTTATTAAATTGTATTTATGTTGTTTATCCTATGTTTCATTAAATTGTATTTATGTTGTTTTATCCTATGCTTTATTAACTTGTATTTCTGTGGTTTTATCCTATGCTTTATTAAATTGTATTTATGTTGTTTTAAACTATGCTTTATTAAATTGTATTTATGTTGTTTTAACCTATGCTTTATTAAATTTTATTCATGTTGTTTTATCCTATGCTTTATTAAATTGTATTCATGTTGTTTTATCTTATGCTTTACTAAATTATATTCATGTTGTTTTATCTAATGCTTTATTAAATTGTATTTATGTTGTTTTAAACTATGCTTTATTAAATTGTATTTATGTTGTTTTAAACTATGCTTTATTAAATTTTATTTATATTGTTTTAAACTATGCTTTATTAAATTGTATTTATGTTGTTTTAACATATGCTTTATTAAATTGTATTTATGTTGTTTTGTCCTATGCTTTATTAAATTGTATTTATGTTGTTTATCCTATGTTTCATTAAATTGTATTTATGTTGTTTTATCCTATGCTTTATTAAATTGTATTTATGTTGTTTTGTCCTATGCTTTATTAAATTGTATTTATGTTGTTTTATCCTATGCTTTATTAAATTGTATTTCTGTGGTTTTATCCTATGCTGTATTAAATTGTATTTATGTTGTTTTAAATTATGCTTTATTAAATTGTATTTATGTTGTTTTAAACTATGCTTTATTAAATTATATTTATGTTGTTTTAACCTATGCTTTATTAAATTTTATTTATGTTGTTTTATCCTATGCTTTATTAAATTGTATTTACGTTGTTTTATCCTATGCTTTATTAAATTTTATTTATGTTGTTTTATCCTATGCTTTATTAAATTGTATTTACGTTGTTTTATCCTATGCTTTATTAAATTTTATTTATGTTGTTTTATCCTGTGCTTTATTAAATTGTATTTATGTTGTTTTATCCTATGCTTTATTAAATTGAATTTATGTTGTTTTATCCTATGCTTTATTAAATTGTATTTATGTTGTTTTAACATATGCTTTATTAAATTGTATTTATGTTGTTTTAACATATGCTTTATTAAATTGTATTTATGTTGTTTTGTCCTATGCTTTATTAAATTGTATTTATGTTGTTTTAACCTATGCTTTATTAAATTTTATTTATGTTGTTTTATCCTATGCTTTATTAATTTGTATTTATGTTGTTTTATCCTATGCTTTATTAAATTGTATTTATGTTGTTTTATCCTATGCTTTATTAAATTGTATTTATGTTGTTTTATCCTATGCTTTATTAAATTTTATTTATGTTGTTTTATCCTATGCTTTATTAAATTGTATTTATGTTGTTTTATCCTATGCTTTATTAAATTTTATTTATGTTGTTTTATCCTATGCTTTATTAAATTTTATTTATGTTGTTTTATCCTGTGCTTTATTAAATAGTATTTATGTTGTTTTATCCTATGCTTTATTAAATTGAATTTATGTTGTTTTATCCTATGCTTTATTAAATTGTATTTATGTTGTTTTAACCTATGCTTTATTAAATTGTATTTATGTTGTTTTATCCTATGCTTTATAAAATTGTATTTATGTTGTTTTAACCTATGCTTTATTAAATTGTATTTATGTTGTTTTATCCTATGCTTTATTTAATTGTATTTATGTTGTTTTAACGTATGCTTTATTAAATTGTATTTATGTTGTTTTATCCTGTGCTTTATTAAATTGTATTTATGTTGTTTTATCCTATGCTTTATTAAATTGTATTTATGTTGTTTTATCCTATGCTTTATTAAATTGTATTTATGTTGTTTTATCCTATGCTTTATTAAATTGTATTTATGTTGTTTTATCCTATGCTTTATTAAATTTTATTTATGTTGTTTTATCCTATGCTTTATTAAATTGTATTTATGTTGTTTTATCCTATGCTTTATTAAATTTTATTTATGTTGTTTTATCCTATGCTTTATTAAATTTTATTTATGTTGTTTTATCCTGTGCTTTATTAAATAGTATTTATGTTGTTTTATCCTATGCTTTATTAAATTGAATTTATGTTGTTTTATCCTATGCTTTATTAAATTGTATTTATGTTGTTTTAACCTATGCTTTATTAAATTGTATTTATGTTGTTTTATCCTATGCTTTATAAAATTGTATTTATGTTGTTTTAACCTATGCTTTATTAAATTGTATTTATGTTGTTTTATCCTATGCTTTATTTAATTGTATTTATGTTGTTTTAACGTATGCTTTATTAAATTGTATTTATGTTGTTTTATCCTGTGCTTTATTAAATTGTATTTATGTTGTTTTATCCTATGCTTTATTAAATTGTATTTATGTTGTTTTATCCTATGCTTTATTAAATTGTATTTATGTTGTTTTATCCTGTGCTTTATTAAATTGTATTTATGTGGTTTTATCCTATGCTTTATTAAAAAGTATTTATGTTGTTTTATCCTATGCTTTTTTAAATTGTATTTATGTTGTTTTATCCTATGCTTTATTAAATTGTATTTATGTTGTTTTAACCTATGCTTTATTAAATTTTATTTATGTTGTTTTATCCTATGCTTTATTAAATTGTATTTATGTTGTTTTATCCTATGCTTTATTAAATTGTATTTATGTTGTTTTATCCTATGCTTTATTAAATTTTATTTATGTTGTTTTATCCTGTGCTTTATTAAATAGTATTTATGTTGTTTTATCCTATGCTTTATTAAATTGAATTTATGTTGTTTTATCCTATGCTTTATTAAATTGTATTTATGTTGTTTTAACCTATGCTTTATTAAATTGTATTTATGTTGTTTTATCCTATGCTTTATTTTATTGTATTTATGTTGTTTTAACGTATGCTTTATTAAATTGTATTTATGTTGTTTTATCCTGTGCTTTATTAAATTGTATTTATGTTGTTTTATCCTATGCTTTATTAAATTGTATTTATGTTGTTTTATCCTATGCTTTATTAAATTGTATTTATGTTGTTTTATCCTGTGCTTTATTAAATTGTATTTATGTGGTTTTATCCTATGCTTTATTAAAAAGTATTTATGTTGTTTTATCCTATGCTTTTTTAAATTGTATTTATGTTGTTTTATCCTATGCTTTATTAAATTGTATTTATGTTGTTTTAACCTATGCTTTATTAAATTTTATTTATGTTGTTTTATCCTATGCTTTATTAAATTGTATTTATGTTGTTTTATCCTATGCTTTATAAATTGTATTTATGTTGTTTTATCCTATGCTTTATTAAATTGTATTTATGTTGTTTTGTCCGATGCTTTATTAAATTGTATTTATGTTGTTTTATCCTATGCTTTATTAAATTGTATTTATGTTGTTTTATCCTATGCTTTATTAAATTGTATTTACGTTGTTTTATCCTATGCTTTATTAAATTTTATTTATGTTGTTTTATCCTATGCTTTATTAAATTTTATTTATGTTGTTTTATCCTATGCTTTATTAAATTGTATTTATGTTGTTTTATCCTATGCTTTATTAAATTGAATATATGTTGTTTTATCCTATGCTTTATTAAATTGTATTTATGTTGTTTTAACCTATGCTTTATTAAATTGTATTTATGTTGTTTTATCCTATGCTTTATTAAATTGTATTTATGTTGTTTTATCCTATGCTTTATTAAATTGTATTTATGTTGTTTTATCCTATGCTTTATTAAATTTGATTTATGTTGTTTTATCCTATGCTTTATTAAATTGTATTTATGTTGTTTTATCCTATGCTTTATTAAATTGTATTCATGTTGTTTTATCTTATGCTTTACTAAATTATATTCATGTTGTTTTATCTAATGCTTTATTAAATTGTATTTATGTTGTTTTAAACTATGCTTTATTAAATTGTATTTCTGTGGTTTTATCCTATGCTTTATTAAATTGTATTTATGTTGTTTTAAACTATGCTTTATTAAATTGTATTTATGTTGTTTTAAACTATGCTTTATTAAATTGTATTTATGTTGTTTTGTCCGATGCTTTATTAAATTGTATTTATGTTGTTTTAACCTATGCTTTATTAAATTGAATATATGTTGTTTTATCCTATGCTTTATTAAATTGTATTTATGTTGTTTTAACCTATGCTTTATTAAATTGTATTTATGTTGTTTTATCCTATGCTTTATAAAATTGTATTTATGTTGTTTTAACCTATGCTTTATTAAATTGTATTTATGTTGTTTTATCCTATGCTTTATTTAATTGTATTTACGTTGTTTTAACGTATGCTTTATTAAATTGTATTTATGTTGTTTTATCCTATGCTTTATTAAATTGTATTTATGTTGTTTTATCCTATGCTTTATTAAATTGTATTTATGTTGTTTTATCCTATGCTTTATTAAATTTTATTTATGTTGTTTTATCCTATGCTTTATTAAATTGTATTTATGTTGTTTTATCCTATGCTTTATTAAATTGTATTTATGTTGTTTTAACCTATGCTTTATTTAATTGTATTTATGTTGTTTTAACGTATGCTTTTTTAAATTGTATTTATGTTGTTTTATCCTATGCTTTATTAAATTGTATTTATGTTGTTTTAACCTATGCTTTATTAAATTTTATTTATGTTGTTTTATCCTATGCTTTATTAAATTGTATTTATGTTGTTTTATCCTATGCTTTATAAATTGTATTTATGTTGTTTTATCCTATGCTTTATTAAATTGTATTTATGTTGTTTTATCCTATGCTTTATTAAATTGTATTTATGTTGTTTTATCCTATGCTTTATTAAATTTGATTTATGTTGTTTTATCCTATGCTTTATTAAATTGTATTTATGTTGTTTTATCCTATGCTTTATTAAATTGTATTCATGTTGTTTTATCTTATGCTTTACTAAATTATATTCATGTTGTTTTATCTAATGCTTTATTAAATTGTATTTATGTTGTTTTAAACTATGCTTTATTAAATTGTATTTCTGTGGTTTTATCCTATGCTTTATTAAATTGTATTTATGTTGTTTTAAACTATGCTTTATTAAATTGTATTTATGTTGTTTTAAACTATGCTTTATTAAATTGTATTTATGTTGTTTTGTCCGATGCTTTATTAAATTGTATTTATGTTGTTTTAACCTATGCTTTATTAAATTGAATATATGTTGTTTTATCCTATGCTTTATTAAATTGTATTTATGTTGTTTTAACCTATGCTTTATTAAATTGTATTTATGTTGTTTTATCCTATGCTTTATAAAATTGTATTTATGTTGTTTTAACCTATGCTTTATTAAATTGTATTTATGTTGTTTTATCCTATGCTTTATTTAATTGTATTTACGTTGTTTTAACGTATGCTTTATTAAATTGTATTTATGTTGTTTTATCCTATGCTTTATTAAATTGTATTTATGTTGTTTTATCCTATGCTTTATTAAATTGTATTTATGTTGTTTTATCCTATGCTTTATTAAATTTTATTTATGTTGTTTTATCCTATGCTTTATTAAATTGTATTTATGTTGTTTTATCCTATGCTTTATTAAATTGTATTTATGTTGTTTTAACCTATGCTTTATTTAATTGTATTTATGTTGTTTTAACGTATGCTTTTTTAAATTGTATTTATGTTGTTTTATCCTATGCTTTATTAAATTGTATTTATGTTGTTTTAACCTATGCTTTATTAAATTTTATTTATGTTGTTTTATCCTATGCTTTATTAAATTGTATTTATGTTGTTTTATCCTATGCTTTATAAATTGTATTTATGTTGTTTTATCCTATGCTTTATTAAATTGTATTTATGTTGTTTTGTCCGATGCTTTATTAAATTGTATTTATGTTGTTTTATCCTATGCTTTATTAAATTGTATTTATGTTGTTTTATCCTATGCTTTATTAAATTGTATTTACGTTGTTTTATCCTATGCTTTATTAAATTTTATTTATGTTGTTTTATCCTATGCTTTATTAAATTTTATTTATGTTGTTTTATCCTATGCTTTATTAAATTGTATTTATGTTGTTTTATCCTATGCTTTATTAAATTGAATATATGTTGTTTTATCCTATGCTTTATTAAATTGTATTTATGTTGTTTTAACCTATGCTTTATTAAATTGTATTTATGTTGTTTTATCCTATGCTTTATAAAATTGTATTTATGTTGTTTTAACCTATGCTTTATTAAATTGTATTTATGTTGTTTTATCCTATGCTTTATTTAATTGTATTTACGTTGTTTTAACGTATGCTTTATTAAATTGTATTTATGTTGTTTTATCCTATGCTTTATTAAATTGTATTTATGTTGTATTATCCTATGCATTATTAAATTGTATTTATTTTGTTTTATCCTATGCTTTATTAAATTGTATTTATGTTATTTTAACGTATGCTTTATTAAATTGTATTTATGTTGTTTTATCCTATGCTTTATTAAATTTTATTTATGTTGTTTTATCCTATGCTTTATTAAATTGTATTTATCTTGTTTTATCCTATGCTTTATTAAATTGTATTTATGTTGTTTTAACCTATGCTTTATTTAATTGTATTTATGTTGTTTTAACGTATGCTTTATTAAATTGTATTTATGTTGTTTTATCCTATGCTTTATTAAATTGTATTTATGTTGTTTTATCCTATGCTTTATTAAATTGTATTTATGTAGTTTTAGCCTATGCTTTATTAAATTGTATTTATGTTGTCTTATCCTATGCTTTATTAAATTGTATTTATGTTGTTTTATCCTATGCTTTATTAAATTGTATTTATGTTGTTTTATCCTATGCTTTATAAATTGTATTTATGTTGTTTTATCCTATGCTTTATTAAATTGTATTTATGTTGTTTTGTCCGATGCTTTATTAAATTGTATTTATGTTGTTTTAACCTATGCTTTATTAAATTTTATTTATGTTGTTTTATCCTATGCTTTATTAAATTGTATTTATGTTGTTTTATCCTATGCTTTATAAATTGTATTTATGTTGTTTTATCCTATGCTTTATTAAATTGTATTTATGTTGTTTTATCCTATGCTTTATTAAATTGTATTTATGTTGTTTTATCCTATGCTTTATTAAATTGTATTTATGTTGTTTTATCCTGTGCTTTATTAAATTGTATTTATGTGGTTTTATCCTATGCTTTATTAAAAAGTATTTATGTTGTTTTATCCTATGCTTTTTTAAATTGTATTTATGTTGTTTTATCCTATGCTTTATTAAATTGTATTTATGTTGTTTTAACCTATGCTTTATTAAATTTTATTTATGTTGTTTTATCCTATGCTTTATTAAATTGTATTTATGTTGTTTTATCCTATGCTTTATTAAATTGTATTTATGTTGTTTTATCCTATGCTTTATTAAATTTTATTTATGTTGTTTTATCCTATGCTTTATTAAATTGTATTTATGTTGTTTTATCCTATGCTTTATTAAATTTTATTTATGTTGTTTTATCCTATGCTTTATTAAATTTTATTTATGTTGTTTTATCCTGTGCTTTATTAAATAGTATTTATGTTGTTTTATCCTATGCTTTATTAAATTGAATTTATGTTGTTTTATCCTATGCTTTATTAAATTGTATTTATGTTGTTTTAACCTATGCTTTATTAAATTGTATTTATGTTGTTTTATCCTATGCTTTATAAAATTGTATTTATGTTGTTTTAACCTATGCTTTATTAAATTGTATTTATGTTGTTTTATCCTATGCTTTATTTTATTGTATTTATGTTGTTTTAACGTATGCTTTATTAAATTGTATTTATGTTGTTTTATCCTGTGCTTTATTAAATTGTATTTATGTTGTTTTATCCTATGCTTTATTAAATTGTATTTATGTTGTTTTATCCTATGCTTTATTAAATTGTATTTATGTTGTTTTATCCTGTGCTTTATTAAATTGTATTTATGTGGTTTTATCCTATGCTTTATTAAAAAGTATTTATGTTGTTTTATCCTATGCTTTTTTAAATTGTATTTATGTTGTTTTATCCTATGCTTTATTAAATTGTATTTATGTTGTTTTAACCTATGCTTTATTAAATTTTATTTATGTTGTTTTATCCTATGCTTTATTAAATTGTATTTATGTTGTTTTATCCTATGCTTTATAAATTGTATTTATGTTGTTTTATCCTATGCTTTATTAAATTGTATTTATGTTGTTTTGTCCGATGCTTTATTAAATTGTATTTATGTTGTTTTATCCTATGCTTTATTAAATTGTATTTATGTTGTTTTATCCTATGCTTTATTAAATTGTATTTACGTTGTTTTATCCTATGCTTTATTAAATTTTATTTATGTTGTTTTATCCTATGCTTTATTAAATTTTATTTATGTTGTTTTATCCTATGCTTTATTAAATTGTATTTATGTTGTTTTATCCTATGCTTTATTAAATTGAATATATGTTGTTTTATCCTATGCTTTATTAAATTGTATTTATGTTGTTTTAACCTATGCTTTATTAAATTGTATTTATGTTGTTTTATCATATGCTTTATTAAATTGTATTTATGTTGTTTTATCCTATGCTTTATTAAATTGTATTTATGTTGTTTTATCCTATGCTTTATTAAATTTGATTTATGTTGTTTTATCCTATGCTTTATTAAATTGTATTTATGTTGTTTTATCCTATGCTTTATTAAATTTTATTTATGTTGTTTTATCCTATGCTTTATTAAATTTTATTCATGTTGTTTTATCCTGTGCTTTATTAAATAGTATTTATGTTGTTTTATCCTATGCTTTATTAAATTGAATTTATGTTGTTTTATCCTATGCTTTATTAAATTGTATTTATGTTGTTTTAACCTATGCTTTATTAAATTGTATTTATGTTGTTTTATCCTATGCTTTATAAAATTGTATTTATGTTGTTTTAACCTATGCTTTATTAAATTGTATTTATGTTGTTTTATCCTATGCTTTATTAAATTGTATTCATGTTGTTTTATCTTATGCTTTACTAAATTATATTCATGTTGTTTTATCTAATGCTTTATTAAATTGTATTTATGTTGTTTTAAACTATGCTTTATTAAATTGTATTTCTGTGGTTTTATCCTATGCTTTATTAAATTGTATTTATGTTGTTTTAAACTATGCTTTATTAAATTGTATTTATGTTGTTTTAAACTATGCTTTATTAAATTGTATTTATGTTGTTTTGTCCGATGCTTTATTAAATTGTATTTATGTTGTTTTAAACCATGCTTTATTAAATTTTATTTATGTTGTTTTATCCTATGCTTTATTAAATTGTATTTATGTTGTTTTATCCTATGCTTTATTAAATTGTATTTATGTTGTTTTATCCTATGCTTTATTAAATTGTATTTATGTTGTTTTATCCTATGCTTTATTAAATTTTATTTATGTTGTTTTATCCTATGCTTTATTAAATTGTATTTATGTTGTTGTATCCTATGCTTTATTAAATTTTATTTATGTTGTTTTATCCTATGCTTTATTAAATTTTATTTATGTTGTTTTATCCTGTGCTTTATTAAATAGTATTTATGTTGTTTTATCCTATGCTTTATTAAATTGAATTTATGTTGTTTTATCCTATGCTTTATTAAATTGTATTTATGTTGTTTTAACCTATGCTTTATTAAATTGTATTTATGTTGTTTTATCCTATGCTTTATAAAATTGTATTTATGTTGTTTTAACCTATGCTTTATTAAATTGTATTTATGTTGTTTTATCCTATGCTTTATTTTATTGTATTTATGTTGTTTTAACGTATGCTTTATTAAATTGTATTTATGTTGTTTTATCCTGTGCTTTATTAAATTGTATTTATGTTGTTTTATCCTATGCTTTATTAAATTGTATTTATGTTGTTTTATCCTATGCTTTATTAAATTGTATTTATGTTGTTTTATCCTGTGCTTTATTAAATTGTATTTATGTTGTTTTATCCTATGCTTTATAAATTGTATTTATGTTGTTTTATCCTATGCTTTATTAAATTGTATTTATGTTGTTTTATCCTATGCTTTATTAAATTGTATTTATGTTGTTTTATCCTATGCTTTATAAATTGTATTTATGTTGTTTTATCCTATGCTTTATTAAATTGTATTTATGTTGTTTTATCCTATGCTTTATTAAATTGTATTTATGTTGTTTTATCCTATGCTTTATTAAATTGTATTTATGTTGTTTTATCCTGTGCTTTATTAAATTGTATTTATGTGGTTTTATCCTATGCTTTATTAAAAAGTATTTATGTTGTTTTATCCTATGCTTTTTTAAATTGTATTTATGTTGTTTTATCCTATGCTTTATTAAATTGTATTTATGTTGTTTTAACCTATGCTTTATTAAATTTTATTTATGTTGTTTTATCCTATGCTTTATTAAATTGTATTTATGTTGTTTTATCCTATGCTTTATTAAATTGTATTTATGTTGTTTTATCCTATGCTTTATTAAATTTTATTTATGTTGTTTTATCCTATGCTTTATTAAATTGTATTTATGTTGTTTTATCCTATGCTTTATTAAATTTTATTTATGTTGTTTTATCCTATGCTTTATTAAATTTTATTTATGTTGTTTTATCCTGTGCTTTATTAAATAGTATTTATGTTGTTTTATCCTATGCTTTATTAAATTGAATTTATGTTGTTTTATCCTATGCTTTATTAAATTGTATTTATGTTGTTTTAACCTATGCTTTATTAAATTGTATTTATGTTGTTTTATCCTATGCTTTATAAAATTGTATTTATGTTGTTTTAACCTATGCTTTATTAAATTGTATTTATGTTGTTTTATCCTATGCTTTATTTTATTGTATTTATGTTGTTTTAACGTATGCTTTATTAAATTGTATTTATGTTGTTTTATCCTGTGCTTTATTAAATTGTATTTATGTTGTTTTATCCTATGCTTTATTAAATTGTATTTATGTTGTTTTATCCTATGCTTTATTAAATTGTATTTATGTTGTTTTATCCTGTGCTTTATTAAATTGTATTTATGTGGTTTTATCCTATGCTTTATTAAAAAGTATTTATGTTGTTTTATCCTATGCTTTTTTAAATTGTATTTATGTTGTTTTATCCTATGCTTTATTAAATTGTATTTATGTTGTTTTAACCTATGCTTTATTAAATTTTATTTATGTTGTTTTATCCTATGCTTTATTAAATTGTATTTATGTTGTTTTATCCTATGCTTTATAAATTGTATTTATGTTGTTTTATCCTATGCTTTATTAAATTGTATTTATGTTGTTTTGTCCGATGCTTTATTAAATTGTATTTATGTTGTTTTATCCTATGCTTTATTAAATTGTATTTATGTTGTTTTATCCTATGCTTTATTAAATTGTATTTACGTTGTTTTATCCTATGCTTTATTAAATTTTATTTATGTTGTTTTATCCTATGCTTTATTAAATTTTATTTATGTTGTTTTATCCTATGCTTTATTAAATTGTATTTATGTTGTTTTATCCTATGCTTTATTAAATTGAATATATGTTGTTTTATCCTATGCTTTATTAAATTGTATTTATGTTGTTTTAACCTATGCTTTATTAAATTGTATTTATGTTGTTTTATCATATGCTTTATTAAATTGTATTTATGTTGTTTTATCCTATGCTTTATTAAATTGTATTTATGTTGTTTTATCCTATGCTTTATTAAATTTGATTTATGTTGTTTTATCCTATGCTTTATTAAATTGTATTTATGTTGTTTTATCCTATGCTTTATTAAATTTTATTTATGTTGTTTTATCCTATGCTTTATTAAATTTTATTCATGTTGTTTTATCCTGTGCTTTATTAAATAGTATTTATGTTGTTTTATCCTATGCTTTATTAAATTGAATTTATGTTGTTTTATCCTATGCTTTATTAAATTGTATTTATGTTGTTTTAACCTATGCTTTATTAAATTGTATTTATGTTGTTTTATCCTATGCTTTATAAAATTGTATTTATGTTGTTTTAACCTATGCTTTATTAAATTGTATTTATGTTGTTTTATCCTATGCTTTATTAAATTGTATTCATGTTGTTTTATCTTATGCTTTACTAAATTATATTCATGTTGTTTTATCTAATGCTTTATTAAATTGTATTTATGTTGTTTTAAACTATGCTTTATTAAATTGTATTTCTGTGGTTTTATCCTATGCTTTATTAAATTGTATTTATGTTGTTTTAAACTATGCTTTATTAAATTGTATTTATGTTGTTTTAAACTATGCTTTATTAAATTGTATTTATGTTGTTTTGTCCGATGCTTTATTAAATTGTATTTATGTTGTTTTAAACCATGCTTTATTAAATTTTATTTATGTTGTTTTATCCTATGCTTTATTAAATTGTATTTATGTTGTTTTATCCTATGCTTTATTAAATTGTATTTATGTTGTTTTATCCTATGCTTTATTAAATTGTATTTATGTTGTTTTATCCTATGCTTTATTAAATTTTATTTATGTTGTTTTATCCTATGCTTTATTAAATTGTATTTATGTTGTTGTATCCTATGCTTTATTAAATTTTATTTATGTTGTTTTATCCTATGCTTTATTAAATTTTATTTATGTTGTTTTATCCTGTGCTTTATTAAATAGTATTTATGTTGTTTTATCCTATGCTTTATTAAATTGAATTTATGTTGTTTTATCCTATGCTTTATTAAATTGTATTTATGTTGTTTTAACCTATGCTTTATTAAATTGTATTTATGTTGTTTTATCCTATGCTTTATAAAATTGTATTTATGTTGTTTTAACCTATGCTTTATTAAATTGTATTTATGTTGTTTTATCCTATGCTTTATTTTATTGTATTTATGTTGTTTTAACGTATGCTTTATTAAATTGTATTTATGTTGTTTTATCCTGTGCTTTATTAAATTGTATTTATGTTGTTTTATCCTATGCTTTATTAAATTGTATTTATGTTGTTTTATCCTATGCTTTATTAAATTGTATTTATGTTGTTTTATCCTGTGCTTTATTAAATTGTATTTATGTGGTTTTATCCTATGCTTTATTAAAAAGTATTTATGTTGTTTTATCCTATGCTTTTTTAAATTGTATTTATGTTGTTTTATCCTATGCTTTATTAAATTGTATTTATGTTGTTTTAACCTATGCTTTATTAAATTTTATTTATGTTGTTTTATCCTATGCTTTATTAAATTGTATTTATGTTGTTTTATCCTATGCTTTATAAATTGTATTTATGTTGTTTTATCCTATGCTTTATTAAATTGTATTTATGTTGTTTTGTCCGATGCTTTATTAAATTGTATTTATGTTGTTTTATCCTATGCTTTATTAAATTGTATTTATGTTGTTTTATCCTATGCTTTATTAAATTGTATTTACGTTGTTTTATCCTATGCTTTATTAAATTTTATTTATGTTGTTTTATCCTATGCTTTATTAAATTTTATTTATGTTGTTTTATCCTATGCTTTATTAAATTGTATTTATGTTGTTTTATCCTATGCTTTATTAAATTGAATATATGTTGTTTTATCCTATGCTTTATTAAATTGTATTTATGTTGTTTTAACCTATGCTTTATTAAATTGTATTTATGTTGTTTTATCCTATGCTTTATTAAATTGTATTTATGTTGTTTTATCCTATGCTTTATTAAATTGTATTTATGTTGTTTTATCCTATGCTTTATTAAATTGAATTTATGTTGTTTTATCCTATGCTTTATTAAATTGTATTTATGTTGTTTTAACCTATGCTTTATTAAATTGTATTTATGTTGTTTTATCCTATGCTTTATAAAATTGTATTTATGTTGTTTTAACCTATGCTTTATTAAATTGTATTTATGTTGTTTTATCCTATGCTTTATTAAATTGTATTCATGTTGTTTTATCTTATGCTTTACTAAATTATATTCATGTTGTTTTATCTAATGCTTTATTAAATTGTATTTATGTTGTTTTAAACTATGCTTTATTAAATTGTATTTCTGTGGTTTTATCCTATGCTTTATTAAATTGTATTTATGTTGTTTTAAACTATGCTTTATTAAATTGTATTTATGTTGTTTTAAACTATGCTTTATTAAATTGTATTTATGTTGTTTTGTCCGATGCTTTATTAAATTGTATTTATGTTGTTTTAACCCATGCTTTATTAAATTTTATTTATGTTGTTTTATCCTATGCTTTATTAAATTGTATTTATGTTGTTTTATCCTATGCTTTATTAAATTGTATTTATGTTGTTTTATCCTATGCTTTATTAAATTGTATTTATGTTGTTTTATCCTATGCTTTATTAAATTTTATTTATGTTGTTTTATCCTATGCTTTATTAAATTGTATTTATGTTGTTGTATCCTATGCTTTATTAAATTTTATTTATGTTGTTTTATCCTATGCTTTATTAAATTTTATTTATGTTGTTTTATCCTGTGCTTTATTAAATAGTATTTATGTTGTTTTATCCTATGCTTTATTAAATTGAATTTATGTTGTTTTATCCTATGCTTTATTAAATTGTATTTATGTTGTTTTAACCTATGCTTTATTAAATTGTATTTATGTTGTTTTATCCTATGCTTTATAAAATTGTATTTATGTTGTTTTAACCTATGCTTTATTAAATTGTATTTATGTTGTTTTATCCTATGCTTTATTTTATTGTATTTATGTTGTTTTAACGTATGCTTTATTAAATTGTATTTATGTTGTTTTATCCTGTGCTTTATTAAATTGTATTTATGTTGTTTTATCCTATGCTTTATTAAATTGTATTTATGTTGTTTTATCCTATGCTTTATTAAATTGTATTTATGTTGTTTTATCCTGTGCTTTATTAAATTGTATTTATGTGGTTTTATCCTATGCTTTATTAAAAAGTATTTATGTTGTTTTATCCTATGCTTTTTTAAATTGTATTTATGTTGTTTTATCCTATGCCTTATTAAATTGTATTTATGTTGTTTTAACCTATGCTTTATTAAATTTTATTTATGTTGTTTTATCCTATGCTTTATTAAATTGTATTTATGTTGTTTTATCCTATGCTTTATAAATTGTATTTATGTTGTTTTATCCTATGCTTTATTAAATTGTATTTATGTTGTTTTGTCCGATGCTTTATTAAATTGTATTTATGTTGTTTTATCCTATGCTTTATTAAATTGTATTTATGTTGTTTTATCCTATGCTTTATTAAATTGTATTTACGTTGTTTTATCCTATGCTTTATTAAATTGTATTTATCTTGTTTTATCCTATGCTTTATTAAATTGTATTTATGTTGTTTTAACCTATGCTTTATTTAATTGTATTTATGTTGTTTTAACGTATGCTTTATTAAATTGTATTTATGTTGTTTTATCCTATGCTTTATTAAATTGTATTTATGTTGTTTTATCCTATGCTTTATTAAATTGTATTTATGTAGTTTTAGCCTATGCTTTATTAAATTGTATTTATGTTGTCTTATCCTATGCTTTATTAAATTGTATTTATGTTGTTTTATCCTATGCTTTATTAAATTGTATTTATGTTGTTTTATCCTATGCTTTATAAATTGTATTTATGTTGTTTTATCCTATGCTTTATTAAATTGTATTTATGTTGTTTTGTCCGATGCTTTATTAAATTGTATTTATGTTGTTTTAACCTATGCTTTATTAAATTTTATTTATGTTGTTTTATCCTATGCTTTATTAAATTGTATTTATGTTGTTTTATCCTATGCTTTATAAATTGTATTTATGTTGTTTTATCCTATGCTTTATTAAATTGTATTTATGTTGTTTTATCCTATGCTTTATTAAATTGTATTTATGTTGTTTTATCCTATGCTTTATTAAATTGTATTTATGTTGTTTTATCCTGTGCTTTATTAAATTGTATTTATGTGGTTTTATCCTATGCTTTATTAAAAAGTATTTATGTTGTTTTATCCTATGCTTTTTTAAATTGTATTTATGTTGTTTTATCCTATGCTTTATTAAATTGTATTTATGTTGTTTTAACCTATGCTTTATTAAATTTTATTTATGTTGTTTTATCCTATGCTTTATTAAATTGTATTTATGTTGTTTTATCCTATGCTTTATTAAATTGTATTTATGTTGTTTTATCCTATGCTTTATTAAATTTTATTTATGTTGTTTTATCCTATGCTTTATTAAATTGTATTTATGTTGTTTTATCCTATGCTTTATTAAATTTTATTTATGTTGTTTTATCCTATGCTTTATTAAATTTTATTTATGTTGTTTTATCCTGTGCTTTATTAAATAGTATTTATGTTGTTTTATCCTATGCTTTATTAAATTGAATTTATGTTGTTTTATCCTATGCTTTATTAAATTGTATTTATGTTGTTTTAACCTATGCTTTATTAAATTGTATTTATGTTGTTTTATCCTATGCTTTATAAAATTGTATTTATGTTGTTTTAACCTATGCTTTATTAAATTGTATTTATGTTGTTTTATCCTATGCTTTATTTTATTGTATTTATGTTGTTTTAACGTATGCTTTATTAAATTGTATTTATGTTGTTTTATCCTGTGCTTTATTAAATTGTATTTATGTTGTTTTATCCTATGCTTTATTAAATTGTATTTATGTTGTTTTATCCTATGCTTTATTAAATTGTATTTATGTTGTTTTATCCTGTGCTTTATTAAATTGTATTTATGTGGTTTTATCCTATGCTTTATTAAAAAGTATTTATGTTGTTTTATCCTATGCTTTTTTAAATTGTATTTATGTTGTTTTATCCTATGCTTTATTAAATTGTATTTATGTTGTTTTAACCTATGCTTTATTAAATTTTATTTATGTTGTTTTATCCTATGCTTTATTAAATTGTATTTATGTTGTTTTATCCTATGCTTTATAAATTGTATTTATGTTGTTTTATCCTATGCTTTATTA
The DNA here is from genome assembly GCF_046119375.1 of Phyllobates terribilis. Taxonomy (NCBI): domain Eukaryota; kingdom Metazoa; phylum Chordata; class Amphibia; order Anura; family Dendrobatidae; genus Phyllobates; species Phyllobates terribilis. The sequence continues at coordinate 307,082,928 of NW_027362765.1, read as the reverse complement.
AATTGTATTTATGTTGTTTTGTCCGATGCTTTATTAAATTGTATTTATGTTGTTTTATCCTATGCTTTATTAAATTGTATTTATGTTGTTTTATCCTATGCTTTATTAAATTGTATTTACGTTGTTTTATCCTATGCTTTATTAAATTTTATTTATGTTGTTTTATCCTATGCTTTATTAAATTTTATTTATGTTGTTTTATCCTATGCTTTATTAAATTGTATTTATGTTGTTTTATCCTATGCTTTATTAAATTGAATATATGTTGTTTTATCCTATGCTTTATTAAATTGTATTTATGTTGTTTTAACCTATGCTTTATTAAATTGTATTTATGTTGTTTTATCATATGCTTTATTAAATTGTATTTATGTTGTTTTATCCTATGCTTTATTAAATTGTATTTATGTTGTTTTATCCTATGCTTTATTAAATTTGATTTATGTTGTTTTATCCTATGCTTTATTAAATTGTATTTATGTTGTTTTATCCTATGCTTTATTAAATTTTATTTATGTTGTTTTATCCTATGCTTTATTAAATTTTATTTATGTTGTTTTATCCTGTGCTTTATTAAATAGTATTTATGTTGTTTTATCCTATGCTTTATTAAATTGAATTTATGTTGTTTTATCCTATGCTTTATTAAATTGTATTTATGTTGTTTTAACCTATGCTTTATTAAATTGTATTTATGTTGTTTTATCCTATGCTTTATAAAATTGTATTTATGTTGTTTTAACCTATGCTTTATTAAATTGTATTTATGTTGTTTTATCCTATGCTTTATTAAATTGTATTCATGTTGTTTTATCTTATGCTTTACTAAATTATATTCATGTTGTTTTATCTAATGCTTTATTAAATTGTATTTATGTTGTTTTAAACTATGCTTTATTAAATTGTATTTCTGTGGTTTTATCCTATGCTTTATTAAATTGTATTTATGTTGTTTTAAACTATGCTTTATTAAATTGTATTTATGTTGTTTTAAACTATGCTTTATTAAATTGTATTTATGTTGTTTTGTCCGATGCTTTATTAAATTGTATTTATGTTGTTTTAACCCATGCTTTATTAAATTTTATTTATGTTGTTTTATCCTATGCTTTATTAAATTGTATTTATGTTGTTTTATCCTATGCTTTATTAAATTGTATTTATGTTGTTTTATCCTATGCTTTATTAAATTGTATTTATGTTGTTTTATCCTATGCTTTATTAAATTTTATTTATGTTGTTTTATCCTATGCTTTATTAAATTGTATTTATGTTGTTGTATCCTATGCTTTATTAAATTTTATTTATGTTGTTTTATCCTATGCTTTATTAAATTTTATTTATGTTGTTTTATCCTGTGCTTTATTAAATAGTATTTATGTTGTTTTATCCTATGCTTTATTAAATTGAATTTATGTTGTTTTATCCTATGCTTTATTAAATTGTATTTATGTTGTTTTAACCTATGCTTTATTAAATTGTATTTATGTTGTTTTATCCAATGCTTTATAAAATTGTATTTATGTTGTTTTAACCTATGCTTTATTAAATTGTATTTATGTTGTTTTATCCTATGCTTTATTTTATTGTATTTATGTTGTTTTAACGTATGCTTTATTAAATTGTATTTATGTTGTTTTATCCTGTGCTTTATTAAATTGTATTTATGTTGTTTTATCCTATGCTTTATTAAATTGTATTTATGTTGTTTTATCCTATGCTTTATTAAATTGTATTTATGTTGTTTTATCCTGTGCTTTATTAAATTGTATTTATGTGGTTTTATCCTATGCTTTATTAAAAAGTATTTATGTTGTTTTATCCTATGCTTTTTTAAATTGTATTTATGTTGTTTTATCCTATGCTTTATTAAATTGTATTTATGTTGTTTTAACCTATGCTTTATTAAATTTTATTTATGTTGTTTTATCCTATGCTTTATTAAATTGTATTTATGTTGTTTTATCCTATGCTTTATAAATTGTATTTATGTTGTTTTATCCTATGCTTTATTAAATTGTATTTATGTTGTTTTGTCCGATGCTTTATTAAATTGTATTTATGTTGTTTTATCCTATGCTTTATTAAATTGTATTTATGTTGTTTTATCCTATGCTTTATTAAATTGTATTTACGTTGTTTTATCCTATGCTTTATTAAATTTTATTTATGTTGTTTTATCCTATGCTTTATTAAATTTTATTTATGTTGTTTTATCCTATGCTTTATTAAATTGTATTTATGTTGTTTTATCCTATGCTTTATTAAATTGAATATATGTTGTTTTATCCTATGCTTTATTAAATTGTATTTATGTTGTTTTAACCTATGCTTTATTAAATTGTATTTATGTTGTTTTATCCTATGCTTTATTAAATTGTATTTATGTTGTTTTATCCTATGCTTTATTAAATTGTATTTATGTTGTTTTATCCTATGCTTTATTAAATTGAATTTATGTTGTTTTATCCTATGCTTTATTAAATTGTATTTATGTTGTTTTAACCTATGCTTTATTAAATTGTATTTATGTTGTTTTATCCTATGCTTTATAAAATTGTATTTATGTTGTTTTAACCTATGCTTTATTAAATTGTATTTATGTTGTTTTATCCTATGCTTTATTAAATTGTATTCATGTTGTTTTATCTTATGCTTTACTAAATTATATTCATGTTGTTTTCTCTAATGCTTTATTAAATTGTATTTATGTTGTTTTAAACTATGCTTTATTAAATTGTATTTCTGTGGTTTTATCCTATGCTTTATTAAATTGTATTTATGTTGTTTTAAACTATGCTTTATTAAATTGTATTTATGTTGTTTTAAACTATGCTTTATTAAATTGTATTTATGTTGTTTTGTCCGATGCTTTATTAAATTGTATTTATGTTGTTTTAACCCATGCTTTATTAAATTTTATTTATGTTGTTTTATCCTATGCTTTATTAAATTGTATTTATGTTGTTTTATCCTATGCTTTATTAAATTGTATTTATGTTGTTTTATCCTATGCTTTATTAAATTGTATTTATGTTGTTTTATCCTATGCTTTATTAAATTTTATTTATGTTGTTTTATCCTATGCTTTATTAAATTGTATTTATGTTGTTGTATCCTATGCTTTATTAAATTTTATTTATGTTGTTTTATCCTATGCTTTATTAAATTTTATTTATGTTGTTTTATCCTGTGCTTTATTAAATAGTATTTATGTTGTTTTATCCTATGCTTTATTAAATTGAATTTATGTTGTTTTATCCTATGCTTTATTAAATTGTATTTATGTTGTTTTAACCTATGCTTTATTAAATTGTATTTATGTTGTTTTATCCTATGCTTTATAAAATTGTATTTATGTTGTTTTAACCTATGCTTTATTAAATTGTATTTATGTTGTTTTATCCTATGCTTTATTTTATTGTATTTATGTTGTTTTAACGTATGCTTTATTAAATTGTATTTATGTTGTTTTATCCTGTGCTTTATTAAATTGTATTTATGTTGTTTTATCCTATGCTTTATTAAATTGTATTTATGTTGTTTTATCCTATGCTTTATTAAATTGTATTTATGTTGTTTTATCCTGTGCTTTATTAAATTGTATTTATGTGGTTTTATCCTATGCTTTATTAAAAAGTATTTATGTTGTTTTATCCTATGCTTTTTTAAATTGTATTTATGTTGTTTTATCCTATGCTTTATTAAATTGTATTTATGTTGTTTTAACCTATGCTTTATTAAATTTTATTTATATTGTTTTATCCTATGCTTTATTAAATTGTATTTATGTTGTTTTATCCTATGCTTTATAAATTGTATTTATGTTGTTTTATCCTATGCTTTATTAAATTGTATTTATGTTGTTTTGTCCGATGCTTTATTAAATTGTATTTATGTTGTTTTATCCTATGCTTTATTAAATTGTATTTATGTTGTTTTATCCTATGCTTTATTAAATTGTATTTACGTTGTTTTATCCTATGCTTTATTAAATTTTATTTATGTTGTTTTATCCTATGCTTTATTAAATTTTATTTATGTTGTTTTATCCTATGCTTTATTAAATTGTATTTATGTTGTTTTATCCTATGCTTTATTAAATTGAATATATGTTGTTTTATCCTATGCTTTATTAAATTGTATTTATGTTGTTTTAACCTATGCTTTATTAAATTGTATTTATGTTGTTTTATCCTATGCTTTATTAAATTGTATTTATGTTGTTTTATCCTATGCTTTATTAAATTGTATTTATGTTGTTTTATCCTATGCTTTATTAAATTTGATTTATGTTGTTTTATCCTATGCTTTATTAAATTGTATTTATGTTGTTTTATCCTATGCTTTATTAAATTTTATTTATGTTGTTTTATCCTATGCTTTATTAAATTTTATTTATGTTGTTTTATCCTGTGCTTTATTAAATAGTATTTATGTTGTTTTATCCTATGCTTTATTAAATTGAATTTATGTTGTTTTATCCTATGCTTTATTAAATTGTATTTATGTTGTTTTAACCTATGCTTTATTAAATTGTATTTATGTTGTTTTATCCTATGCTTTATAAAATTGTATTTATGTTGTTTTAACCTATGCTTTATTAAATTGTATTTATGTTGTTTTATCCTATGCTTTATTAAATTGTATTCATGTTGTTTTATCTTATGCTTTACTAAATTATATTCATGTTGTTTTATCTAATGCTTTATTAAATTGTATTTATGTTGTTTTAAACTATGCTTTATTAAATTGTATTCCTGTGGTTTTATCCTATGCTTTATTAAATTGTATTTATGTTGTTTTAAACTATGCTTTATTAAATTGTATTTATGTTGTTTTAAACTATGCTTTATTAAATTGTATTTATGTTGTTTTGTCCGATGCTTTATTAAATTGTATTTATGTTGTTTTAACCTATGCTTTATTAAATTGAATATATGTTGTTTTATCCTATGCTTTATTAAATTGTATTTATGTTGTTTTAACCTATGCTTTATTAAATTGTATTTATGTTGTTTTATCCTATGCTTTATAAAATTGTATTTATGTTGTTTTAACCTATGCTTTATTAAATTGTATTTATGTTGTTTTATCCTATGCTTTATTTAATTGTATTTACGTTGTTTTAACGTATGCTTTATTAAATTGTATTTATGTTGTTTTATCCTATGCTTTATTAAATTGTATTTATGTTGTTTTATCCTATGCTTTATTAAATTTTATTTATGTTGTTTTATCCTATGCTTTATTAAATTGTATTTATGTTGTTTTATCCTATGCTTTATTAAATTTTATTTATGTTGTTTTATCCTGTGCTTTATTAAATAGTATTTATGTTGTTTTATCCTATGCTTTATTAAATTGAATTTATGTTGTTTTATCCTATGCTTTATTAAATTGTATTTATGTTGTTTTAACCTATGCTTTATTAAATTGTATTTATGTTGTTTTATCCTATGCTTTATAAAATTGTATTTATGTTGTTTTAACCTATGCTTTATTAAATTGTATTTATGTTGTTTTATACTATGCTTTATTAAATTGTATTCATGTTGTTTTATCTTATGCTTTACTAAATTATATTCATGTTGTTTTATCTAATGCTTTATTAAATTGTATTTATGTTGTTTTAAACTATGCTTTATTAAATTGTATTCCTGTGGTTTTATCCTATGCTTTATTAAATTGTATTTATGTTGTTTTAAACTATGCTTTATTAAATTGTATTTATGTTGTTTTAAACTATGCTTTATTAAATTGTATTTATGTTGTTTTGTCCGATGCTTTATTAAATTGTATTTATGTTGTTTTAACCTATGCTTTATTAAATTGAATATATGTTGTTTTATCCTATGCTTTATTAAATTGTATTTATGTTGTTTTAACCTATGCTTTATTAAATTGTATTTATGTTGTTTTATCCTATGCTTTATAAAATTGTATTTATGTTGTTTTAACCTATGCTTTATTAAATTGTATTTATGTTGTTTTATCCTATGCTTTATTTAATTGTATTTACGTTGTTTTAACGTATGCTTTATTAAATTGTATTTATGTTGTTTTATCCTATGCTTTATTACATTGTATTTATGTTGTTTATCCTATGCTTTATTAAATTGTATTTATTTTGTTTTATCCTATGCTTTATTAAATTGTATTTATGTTGTTTTAACGTATGCTTTATTAAATTGTATTTATGTTGTTTTATCCTATGCTTTATTAAATTTTATTTATGTTGTTTTATCCTATGCTTTATTAAATTGTATTTATGTTGTTTTATCCTATGCTTTATTAAATTGTATTTATGTTGTTTTAACCTATGCTTTATTTAATTGTATTTATGTTGTTTTAACGTATGCTTTATTAAATTGTATTTATGTTGTTTTATCCTATGCTTTATTAAATTGTATTTATGTTGTTTTATCCTATGCTTTATTAAATTGTATTTATGTAGTTTTAGCCTATGCTTTATTAAATTGTATTTATGTTGTCTTATCCTATGCTTTATTAAATTGTATTTATGTTGTTTTATCCTATGCTTTATTAAATTGTATTTATGTTGTTTTATCCTATGCTTTATAAATTGTATTTATGTTGTTTTATCCTATGCTTTATTAAATTGTATTTATGTTGTTTTGTCCGATGCTTTATTAAATTGTATTTATGTTGTTTTAACCTATGCTTTATTAAATTTTATTTATGTTGTTTTATCCTATGCTTTATTAAATTGTATTTATGTTGTTTTATCCTATGCTTTATAAATTGTATTTATGTTGTTTTATCCTATGCTTTATTAAATTGTATTTATGTTGTTTTGTCCGATGCTTTATAAAATTGTATTTATGTTGTTTTAACCTATGCTTTATTAAATTTTATTTATGTTGTTTTATCCTATGCTTTATTAAATTGTATGTATGTTGTTTTATCCTATGCTTTATTAAATTGTATTTATGTTGTTTATCCTATGTTTCATTAAATTGTATTTATGTTGTTTTATCCTATGCTTTATTAAATTGTATTTATGTTGTTTTGTCCTATACTTTATTAAATTGTATTTATGTTGTTTTATCCTATGCTTTATTAACTTGTATTTCTGTGGTTTTATCCTATGCTTTATTAAATTTTATTCATGTTGTTTTATCCTATGCTTTATTAAATTGTATTCATGTTGTTTTATCTTATGCTTTACTAAATTATATTCATGTTGTTTTATCTAATGCTTTATTAAATTGTATTTATGTTGTTTTAAACTATGCTTTATTAAATTGTATTTATGTTGTTTTAAACTATGCTTTATTAAATTTTATTTATATTGTTTTAAACTATGCTTTATTAAATTGTATTTATGTTGTTTTAACATATGCTTTATTAAATTGTATTTATGTTGTTTTGTCCTATGCTTTATTAAATTGTATTTATGTTGTTTATCCTATGTTTCATTAAATTGTATTTATGTTGTTTTATCCTATGCTTTATTAAATTGTATTTATGTTGTTTTGTCCTATGCTTTATTAAATTGTATTTATGTTGTTTTCTCCTATGCTTTATTAAATTGTATTTCTGTGGTTTTATCCTATGCTGTATTAAATTGTATTTATGTTGTTTTAAATTATGCTTTATTAAATTGTATTTATGTTGTTTTAAACTATGCTTTATTAAATTATATTTATGTTGTTTTAACCTATGCTTTATTAAATTTTATTTATGTTGTTTTATCCTATGCTTTATTAAATTGTATTTATGTTGTTTTATCCTATGCTTTATTAAATCGTATTTATGTTTTTTTATCCTATGCTTTATTAAATTGTATTTATGGTGTTTTATCCTATGCTTTATTAAATTTTATTTATGTTTTATCCTATGCTTTATTAAATTGTATTTACGTTGTTTTATCCTATGCTTTATTAAATTTTATTTATGTTGTTTTATCCTATGCTTTATTAAATTTTATTTATGTTGTTTTATCCTGTGCTTTATTAAATTGTATTTATGTTGTTTTATCTTATGCTTTATTAAATTGAATTTATGTTGTTTTATCCTATGCTTTATTAAATTGTATTTATGTTGTTTTATCCTATGCTTTATAAAATTGTATTTATGTTGTTTTAACCTATGCTTTATTAAATTGTATTTAAGTTGTTTTATCCTATGCTTTATAAAATTGCATTTATGTTGTTTTAACCTATGCTTTATTAAATTGTATTTATGTTGTTTTATCCTATGCTTTATTTAATTGTATTTATGATGTTTTAACGTATGCTTTATTAAATTGTATTTATGTTGTTTTATCCTATGCTTTATTAAATTGTATTTATGTTGTTTTATCCTATGCTTTATTAAATTGTATTTATGTTGTTTTATCCTATGCTATATAAATTGTATTTATGTTGTTTTATCCTATGCTTTATTAAATTGTATTTATGTTGTTTTGTCCGATGCTTTATTAAATTGTATTTATGTTGTTTTAACCTATGCTTTATTAAATTTTATTTATGTTGTTTTATCCTATGCTTTATTAAATTGTATTTATGTTGTTTTATCCTATGCTTTATAAATTGTATTTATGTTGTTTTATCCTATGCTTTATTAAATTGTATTTATGTTGTTTTGTCCGATGCTTTATAAAATTGTATTTATGTTGTATTAACCTATGCTTTATTAAATTTTATTTATGTTGTTTTATCCTATGCTTTATTAAATTGTATTTATGTTGTTTTATCCTATGCTTTATTAAATTGTATTTATGTTGTTTATCCTATGTTTCATTAAATTGTATTTATGTTGTTTTATCCTATGCTTTATTAAATTGTATTTATGTTGTTTTGTCCTATGCTTTATTAAATTGTATTTATGTTGTTTTATCCTATGCTTTATTAAATTGTATTTCTGTGGTTTTATCCTATGCTTTATTAAATTGTATTTATGTTGTTTTAAACTATGCTTTATTAAATTGTATTTATGTTGTTTTAACCTATGCTTTATTAAATTGTATTTATGTTGTTTTAAACTATGCTTTATTAAATTGTATTTATGTTGTTTTAAACTATGCTTTATTAAATTGTATTTATGTAGTTTTAGCCTATGCTTTATTAAATTGTATTTATGTTGTCTTATCCTATGCTTTATTAAATTGTATTTATGTTGTTTTATCCTATGCTTTATTAAATTGTATTTATGTTGTTTTATCCTATGCTTTATAAATTGTATTTATGTTGTTTTATCCTATGCTTTATTAAATTGTATTTATGTTGTTTTGTCCGATGCTTTATTAAATTGTATTTATGTTGTTTTAACCTATGCTTTATTAAATTTTATTTATGTTGTTTTATCCTATGCTTTATTAAATTGTATTTATGTTGTTTTATCCTATGCTTTATAAATTGTATTTATGTTGTTTTATCATATGCTTTATTAAATTGTATTTATGTTGTTTTGTCCGTTGCTTTATAAAATTGTATTTATGTTGTTTTAACCTATGCTTTATTAAATTTTATTTATGTTGTTTTATCCTATGCTTTATTAAATTGTATGTATGTTGTTTTATCCTATGCTTTATTAAATTGTATTTATGTTGTTTATCCTATGTTTCATTAAATTGTATTTATGTTGTTTTATCCTATGCTTTATTAAATTGTATTTATGTTGTTTTGTCCTATGCTTTATTAAATTGTATTTATGTTGTTTTATCCTATGCTTTATTAACTTGTATTTCTGTGGTTTTATCCTATGCTTTATTAAATTGTATTTATGTTGTTTTAAACTATGCTTTATTAAATTGTATTTATGTTGTTTTAACCTATGCTTTATTAAATTTTATTCATGTTGTTTTATCCTATGCTTTATTAAATTGTATTCATGTTGTTTTATCTTATGCTTTACTAAATTATATTCATGTTGTTTTATCTAATGCTTTATTAAATTGTATTTATGTTGTTTTAAACTATGCTTTATTAAATTGTATTTATGTTGTTTTAAACTATGCTTTATTAAATTTTATTTATATTGTTTTAAACTATGCTTTATTAAATTGTATTTATGTTGTTTTAACATATGCTTTATTAAATTGTATTTATGTTGTTTTGTCCTATGCTTTATTAAATTGTATTTATGTTGTTTATCCTATGTTTCATTAAATTGTATTTATGTTGTTTTATCCTATGCTTTATTAAATTGTATTTATGTTGTTTTGTCCTATGCTTTATTAAATTGTATTTATGTTGTTTTATCCTATGCTTTATTAAATTTTATTTCTGTGGTTTTATCCTATGCTGTATTAAATTGTATTTATGTTGTTTTAAATTATGCTTTATTAAATTGTATTTATGTTGTTTTAAACTATGCTTTATTAAATTATATTTATGTTGTTTTAACCTATGCTTTATTAAATTTTATTTATGTTGTTTTATCCTATGCTTTATTAAATTGTATTTATGCTGTTTTATCCTATGCTTTATTAAATTGTATTTATGTTGTTTTATCCTATGCTTTATTAAATTGTATTTATGTTTTTTTATCCTATGCTTTATTAAATTGTATTTATGTTGTTTTATCCTATGCTTTATTAAATTGTATTTATGTTGTTTTATCCTATGCTTTATTAAATTTTATTTATGTTGTTTTATCCTATGCTTTATTAAATTGTATTTATGTTGTTTTATCCTATGCTTTATTAAATTGTATTTATGGTGTTTTATCCTATGCTTTATTAAATTTTATTTATGTTTTATCCTATGCTTTATTAAATTGTATTTACGTTGTTTTATCCTATGCTTTATTAAATTTTATTTATGTTGTTTTATCCTATGCTTTATTAAATTTTATTTATGTTGTTTTATCCTGTGCTTTATTAAATTGTATTTATGTTGTTTTATCCTATGCTTTATTAAATTGAATTTATGTTGTTTTATCCTATGCTTTATTAAATTGTATTTATGTTGTTTTATCCTATGCTTTATTAAATTGTATTTATGTTGTTTTAAACTATGCTTTATTAAATTGTATTTATGTTGTTTTAACCTATGCTTTATTAAATTTTATTCATGTTGTTTTATCCTATGCTTTATTAAATTGTATTCATGTTGTTTTATCTCATGCTTTACTAAATTATATTCATGTTGTTTTATCTAATGCTTTATTAAATTGTATTTATGTTGTTTTAAACTATGCTTTATTAAATTGTATTTATGTTGTTTTAAACTATGCTTTATTAAATTGTATTTATGTTGTTTTAAACTATGCTTTATTAAATTGTATTTATGTTGTTTTAAACTATGCTTTATTAAATTGTATTTATGTTGTTTTAAACTATGCTTTATTAAATTGTATTTATGTTGTTTTAACATATGCTTTATTAAATTGTATTTATGTTGTTTATCCTATGTTTCATTAAATTGTATTTATGTTGTTTTATCCTATGCTTTATTAAATTGTATTTATGTTGTTTTGTCCTATGCTTTATTAAATTGTATTTATGTTGTTTTATCCTATGCTTTATTAAATTGTATTTCTGTGGTTTTATCCTATGCTTTATTAAATTGTATTTATGTTGTTTTAAACTATGCTTTATTAAATTGTATTTATGTTGTTTTAAACTATGCTTTATTAAATTGTACCAATCACAAACTAAAATGTTTTTATACAAATGCACAAAGCATGGGCAACAAACAAGGAGAATTGGAACTACTAATGCAGGAAAAAGAATATGATGTCATTGGAATCACTGAAACTTGGTGGGACGATACACATGATTGGAATAAAAGGCTAAAAGGATACAACTTATTTGCAAGAAACAGAATTGATAAACGAGGAGGAGGTGTCGCATTGTATGTTAGAAAAGCGTATATCTGCACAGAGATTGAAGCTTCAGAGACTGGGAGTTCTGTGGAAACTGTTTGGGCAAGAATACAAGGAGAGAACAATGGAAAGGACACCATTGTAGGCATTTACTACAGGCCACCTGGGCAAGCTGAAGATATGGATGAACTCTTTATGTATCAAATGACCAAGTTCTCCAAAAAATATGATGTAGTGGTCATGGGAGATTTCAACTATCCAGACATTTGTTGGGAATCTCTCTCAAGTAAAACTAACAGGTCAAGCAAATTCTTATCCTCTCTTGCTGACAACTTTATCTTCCAAAAGGTAGGGGAGAAAACAAGGGGATCTGCTACTTTGGATCTAATCCTTATAAACAGGGAGGAAATGGTTGAGGAGGTAAAGGTGGCTGGGACCCTAGGAGGCAGCGATCATGCTATTATAGAATTTTGGATAACTAGAGGAGGAAGACATGTGAAGACTCAAACTTCAAGGTTAGATTTTAGAAAGGCAGATTTTAAGAGACTCAGAAAGAGAATAGGAGGGATCCAATGGCTGGATGTCCTTAAGGACAAAAATGTCCAGGAAGGATGGGAAATTTTTAAAAATGAGATTCTCAAAGCACAATCGTTAACAATCCCGAAAAGTAGGAAGAATGGGAAGCATTTAAGGAAACCAGGATGGATGAACACAGAACTTAAACACATGCTAAAAAGAAAGAAAGAAATGTTTATTAAATGGAAAGAGGGAGGCATATCTAAAGAAGATTATAATGCAGTCTGCAGATCCTGCAGGGCACGTATCAGGTTAGCTAAAGCTGACAATGAATTAAGGCTTGCAAGAGATGTCAAAAGCAATAAAAAAGGATTTTGGGGGTATGTCAAAAGTAAAAGAAAAGTCAAAGATGCTATAGGATTTTTACAGGATGAAAATGGAGAAATGGTAAGAGAGGATGTTGAGAAGGCCAAACTTTTTAATTCCTATTTTGCATCTGTTTTCTCTCAGAAAGAAAATGTAACATCAACTGATTTTCACTGTCCTTTTAAAGGAATAGAAGAATCCAAGTTATCTGTAAACAGAAAGATTGTGAGGGAATATTTAGCTAACATAAATGAGTTCAAGTCTCCAGGTCCAGATGAATTACACCCCAGAGTACTGAAGGAGATCGTAGAAGAAATTTTAGAACCACTCTCCATAATCTTTGAAAATTCTTGGAGAACAGGAGAAGTCCCAGAAGACTGGAGAAGAGCAAATGTTGTTCCTATCTTCAAAAAGGGGAAGAAGGTGGACCCAGGGAACTATAGGCCGGTGAGTCTGACTTCTATACCAGGAAAGATCTTTGAACAAATTATTAAACATCATGTATGTAAGTACCTGGATAAGAATGAAGTGATTAACCAGAGTCAGCATGGGTTTGTAACTAACAAGTCATGTCAGACTAACTTAATTTTCTTCTATGACAGAATCACTGACTGGGTGGATCAGGGAAATGCTGTAGATATAGCATATCTTGACTTCAGCAAAGCATTTGACAAAGTATCTCACACCATCCTTATTGAAAAAATGACCAAGTATGCAATGGACCAGGCAACTGGTAGGTGGATTCATAACTGGCTTAGTGATCGGACTCAAAGGGTGGTTGTAAATGGCTTCACATCCAGCTGGATGAATGTCTCAAGTGGGATACCACAGGGCTCTGTCCTGGGACCTGTATTGTTCAACATCTTCATCAATGATTTAGATGAAGGAATTGAGGGTAAACTGATTAAATTTGCTGATGACACAAAGCTAGGAGGGATAGCTAATACTAGAGAAGAGAGAGAGAGGATTCAAAAAGACCTAAATAAACTGGAGCAGTGGGCAGCAACCAACAGAATGGTTTTTAACAGGGAAAAATGCAAAGTACTACATCTGGGCAATAAAAATGAAAAAAACATATACAGAATGGGAGGAATAGAGCTAAGCAACAGTACATGTGAAAAAGACTTAGGTATACTAATAGATCATAGACTGATCATGAGTCAACAGTGTGATGCAGCAGCAAAAAAGGCAAATACAATTCTGGGATGTATTAACAGAAGCATACAGTCTAGATCACGTGAAGTCATTATCGGTCTTTACTCCTCTTTGGTCAGACCTCATCTGGAATACTGTGTACAGTTTTGGGCACCACATTTTAAAAAAGACATAGACAAGCTGGAACAAGTTCAGAGAAGAGCGACCAGAATGGTGACTGGTCTGCAAACCATGTCCTATGAGGAACGATTGCAGGATTTGGGAATGTTTAGCTTGCAAAAAAGAAGACTGAGAGGAGACTTAATAGCTGTCTACAAATATGTCAAGGGCTGTCACATTGTAGAAGGATCATCTTTATTCTCATTTGCACAGGGAAAGACTAGAAGCAACGGGATGAAACTAAATGGGAGGAGACACAGATTAGAAATTAGAAAAAACTTTTTGACAGTTAGGGTGATTAATGAGTGGAACAGGCTGCCACGAGAGGTGGTGAGTTCCCCTTCAATGGACGTCTTCAAACAGAGGCTGGACAGACATCTGTCTGAGATGATTTAGTGAATCCTGCTTTGAGCAGGGGGTTGGACCAGATGACCCAGGAGGTCCCTTCCAACTCTACCATTCTATGATTCTATGATTCTATGATTTATGATGTTTTGTCCGATGCTTTATTAAATTGTATTTATGTTGTTTTAACCTATGCTTTATTAAATTTTATTTATGTTGTTTTATCCTATGCTTTATTAAATTGTATTTATGTTGTTTTATCCTATGCTTTATTAAATTGTATTTATGTTGTTTTATCCTATGCTTTATTAAATTGCATTTATGTTGTTTTAACCTATGCTTTATTAAATTGTATTTATGTTGTTTTATCCTATGCTTTATTAAATTGTATTTATGTTGTTTTATCCTATGCTTTATTAAATTTAATTTATGTTGTTTTATCCTATGTTTTATTAAATTGTATTTACGTTGTTTTATCCTATGCTTTATTAAATTTTATTTATGTTGTTTTATCCTATGCTTTATTAAATTTTATTTATGTTGTTTTATCCTATGCTTTATTAAATTGTATTTATGTTGTTTTATCCTATGCTTTATTAAATTGTATTTATGTTGTTTTAAACTATGCTTTATTAAAATGTATTTATGTTGTTTTAACCTATGCTTTATTAAATTTTATTCATGTTGTTTTATCCTATGCTTTATTAAATTGTATTCATGTTGTTTTATCTTATGCTTTACTAAATTATATTCATGTTGTTTTATCTAATGCTTTATTAAATTGTATTTATGTTGTTTTAAACTATGCTTTATTAAATTGTATTTATGTTGTTTTAAACTATGCTTTATTAAATTGTATTTATATTGTTTTAAACTATGCTTTATTAAATTGTATTTATGTTGTTTTTAACATATGCTTTATTAAATTGTATTTATGTTGTTTTGTCCTATGCTTTATTAAATTGTATTTATGTTGCTTATCCTATGTTTCATTAAATTGTATTTATGTTGTTTTATCCTATGCTTTATTAAATTGTATTTATGTTGTTTTGTCCTATGCTTTATTAAATTGTATTTATGTTGTTTTATCCTATGCTTTATTAAATTGTATTTCTGTGGTTTTATCCTATGCTTTATTAAATTGTATTTATGTTGTTTTAAACTATGCTTTATTAAATTGTATTTATGTTGTTTTAAACTATGCTTTATTAAATTGTATTTATGTTGTTTTAACCTATGCTTTATTAAATTTTATTTATGTTGTTTTATCCTATGCTTTATTAAATTGTATTTATGTTGTTTTATCCTATGCTTTATTAAATTGTATTTATGTTGTTTTATCCTATGCTTTATTAAATTGTATTTATGTTTTTTTATCCTATGCTTTATTAAATTGTATTTATGTTGTTTTATCCTATGCTTTATTAAATTGTATTTATGTTGTTTTATCCTATGCTTTATTAAATTTTATTTATGTTGTTTTATCCTATGCTTTATTAAATTGTATTTATGTTGTTTTATCCTATGCTTTATTAAATTGTATTTATGGTGTTTTATCCTATGCTTTATTAAATTTTATTTATGTTTTATCCTATGCTTTATTAAATTGTATTTACGTTGTTTTATCCTATGCTTTATTAAATTTTATTTATGTTGTTTTATCCTATGCTTTATTAAATTTTATTTATGTTGTTTTATCCTGTGCTTTATTAAATTGTATTTATGTTGTTTTATCCTATGCTTTATTAAATTGAATTTATGTTGTTTTATCCTATGCTTTATTAAATTGTATTTATGTTCTTTTATCCTATGCTTTATAAAATTGTATTTATGTTGTTTTTACCTATGCTTTATTAAATTGTATTTATGTTGTTTTATCCTATGCTTTATAAAATTGCATTTATGTTGTTTTAACCTATGCTTTATTAAATTGTATTTATGTTGTTTTATCCTATGCTTTATTTAATTGTATTTATGATGTTTTAACGTATGCTTTATTAAACTGTATTTATGTTGTTTTATCCTATGCTTTATTAAATTGTATTTATGTTGTTTTATCCTATGCTTTATTAAATTGTATTTATGTTGTTTTATCCTATGCTTTATTTAATTGTATTTATGATGTTTTAACGTATGCTTTATTAAACTGTATTTATGTTGTTTTATCCTATGCTTTATTAAATTGTATTTATGTTGTTTTATCCTATGCTTTATTAAATTGTATTTATGTTGTTTTATCCTATGCTTTATAAATTGTATTTATGTTGTTTTATCCTATGTTTCATTAAATTGTATTTATGTTGTTTTATCCTATGCTTTATTAAATTGTATTTATGTTGTTTTGTCCTATGCTTTATTAAATTTTATTTATGTTGTTTTATCCTATGCTTTATTAAATTGTATTTCTGTGGTTTTATCCTATGCTTTATTAAATTGTATTTATGTTGTTTTAAACTATGCTTTATTAAATTGTATTTATGTTGTTTTAACCTATGCTTTATTAAATTTTATTCATGTTGTTTTATCCTATGCTTTATTAAATTGTATTCATATTGTTTTATCTTATGCTTTACTAAATTATATTCATGTTGTTTTATCTAATGCTTTATTAAATTGTATTTATGTTGTTTTAAACTATGCTTTATTAAATTGTATTTATGTTGTTTTAAACTATGCTTTATTAAATTGTATTTATGTTGTTTTAAACTATGCTTTATTAAATTGTATTTATGTTGTTTTAACATATGCTTTATTAAATTGTATTTATGTTGTTTATCCTATGTTTCATTAAATTGTATTTATGTTGTTTTATCCTATGCTTTATTAAATTGTATTTATGTTGTTTTGTCCTATGCTTTATTAAATTGTATTTATGTTGTTTTATCCTATGCTTTATTAAATTGTATTTCTGTGGTTTTATCCTATGCTTTATTAAATTGTATTTATGTTGTTTTAAACTATGCTTTATTAAATTGTATTTATGTTGTTTTAAACTATGCTTTATTAAATTGTATTTATGATGTTTTGTCCGATGCTTTATTAAATTGTATTTATGTTGTTTTAACCTATGCTTTATTAAATTTTATTTATGTTGTTTTATCCTATGCTTTATTAAATTGTATTTAAGTTGTTTTATCCTATGCTTTATTAAATTGTATTTATGTTGTTTTATCCTATGCTTTATTAAATTGCATTTATGTTGTTTTAACCTATGCTTTATTAAATTGTATTTATGTTGTTTTATCCTTTGCTTTATTAAATTGTATTTATGTTGTTTTATCCTATGCTTTATTAAATTTAATTTATGTTGTTTTATCCTATGCTTTATTAAATTGTATTTACGTTGTTTTATCCTATGCTTTATTAAATTTTATTTATGTTGTTTTATCCTATGCTTTATTAAATTTTATTTATGTTGTTTTATCCTATGCTTTATTAAATTGTATTTATGTTGTTTTATCCTATGCTTTATTAAATTGAATATATGTTGTTTTATCCTATGCTTTATTAAATTGTATTTATGTTGTTTTAACCTATGCTTTATTAAATTGTATTTATGTTGTTTTATCCTATGCTTTATAAAATTGTATTTATGTTGTTTTAACCTATGCTTTATTAAATTGTATTTATGATGTTTTATCCTATGCTTTATTTAATTGTATTTACGTTGTTTTAACGTATGCTTTATTAAATTGTATTTATGTTGTTTTATCCTATGCTTTATTAAATTGTATTCATGTTGTTTTATCTTATGCTTTACTAAATTATATTCATGTTGTTTTATCTAATGCTTTATTAAATTGTATTTATGTTGTTTTAAACTATGCTTTATTAAATTGTATTTATGTTGTTTTGTCCTATGCTTTATTAAATTGTATTTATGTTGTTTTATCCTATGCTTTATTAAATTGTATTTCTGTGGTTTTATCCTATGCTTTATTAAATTGTATTTATGTTGTTTTAAACTATGCTTTATTAAATTGTATTTATGTTGTTTTAAACTATGCTTTATTAAATTGTATTTATGTTGTTTTAAACTATGCTTTATTAAATTGTATTTATGATGTTTTGTCCGATGCTTTATTAAATTGTATTTATGTTGTTTTAACCTATGCTTTATTAAATTTTATTTATGTTGTTTTATCCTATGCTTTATTAAATTGTATTTAAGTTGTTTTATCCTATGCTTTATTAAATTGTATTTATGTTGTTTTATCCTATGCTTTATTAAATTGCATTTATGTTGTTTTAACCTATGCTTTATTAAATTGTATTTATGTTGTTTTATCCTATGCTTTATTAAATTGTATTTATGTTGTTTTATCCTATGCTTTATTAAATTTAATTTATGTTGTTTTATCCTATGCTTTATTAAATTGTATTTACGTTGTTTTATCCTATGCTTTATTAAATTTTATTTATGTTGTTTTATCCTATGCTTTATTAAATTTTATTTATGTTGTTTTATCCTATGCTTTATTAAATTGTATTTATGTTGTTTTATCCTATGCTTTATTAAATTGAATATATGTTGTTTTATCCTATGCTTTATTAAATTGTATTTATGTTGTTTTAACCTATGCTTTATTAAATTGTATTTATGTTGTTTTATCCTATGCTTTATAAAATTGTATTTATGTTGTTTTACCCTATGCTTTATTAAATTGTATTTATGTTGTTTTATCCTATGCTTTATTTAATTGTATTTACGTTGTTTTAACGTATGCTTTATTAAATTGTGTTTATGTTGTTTTATCCTATGCTTTATTAAATTGTATTTATGTTGTTTTATCCTATGCTTTATTAAATTGTATTTATTTTGTTTTATCCTATGCTTTATTAAATTGTATTTATGTTGTTTTAACGTATGCTTTATTAAATTGTATTTATGTTGTTTTATCCTATGCTTTATTAAATTTTATTTATGTTGTTTTATCCTATGCTTTATTAAATTGTATTTATGTTGTTTTATCCTATGCTTTATTAAATTGTATTTATGTTGTTTTAACCTATGCTTTATTTAATTGTATTTATGTTGTTTTAACGTATGCTTTATTAAATTGTATTTATGTTGTTTTATCCTATGCTTTATTAAATTGTATTTATGTTGTTTTATCCTATGCTTTATTAAAATGTATTTATGTAGTTTTAGCCTATGCTTTATTAAATTGTATTTATGTTGTCTTAGCCTATGCTTTATTAAATTGTATTTATGTTGTTTTATCCTATGCTTTATTAAATTGTATTTATGTTGTTTTATCCTATGCTTTATAAATTGTATTTATGTTGTTTTATCCTATGCTTTATTAAATTGTATTTATGTTGTTTTGTCCGATGCTTTATTAAATTGTTTTTATGTTGTTTTAACCTATGCTTTATTAAATTGTATTTATGTTGTTTTATCCTATGCTTTATTAAATTGTATTTATGTTGTTTTGTCCGATGCTTTATAAAATTGTATTTATGTTGTTTTAACCTATGCTTTATTAAATTTTATTTATGTTGTTTTATCCTATGCTTTATTAAATTGTATTTATGTTGTTTTGTCCGATGCTTTATTAAATTGTTTTTATGTTGTTTTAACCTATGCTTTATTAAATTGTATTTATGTTGTTTTATCCTATGCTTTATTAAATTGTATTTATGTTGTTTTGTCCGATGCTTTATAAAATTGTATTTATGTTGTTTTAACCTATGCTTTATTAAATTTTATTTATGTTGTTTTATCCTATGCTTTATTAAATTGTATTTATGTTGTTTTATCCTATGCTTTATTAAATTGTATTTATGTTGTTTATCCTATGTTTCATTAAATTGTATTTATGTTGTTTTATCCTATGCTTTATTAAATTGTATTTATGTTGTTTTGTCCTATGCTTTATTAAATTGTATTTATGTTGTTTTATCCTATGCTTTATTAAATTGTATTTCTGTGGTTTTATCCTATGCTTTATTAAATTGTATTTATGTTGTTTTAAACTATGCTTTATTAAATTGTATTTATGTTGTTTTATCCTATGCTTTATTAAATTGTATTCATGTTGTTTTATCTTATGCTTTACTAAATTATATTCATGTTGTTTTATCTAATGCTTTATTAAATTGTATTTATGTTGTTTTAAACTATGCTTTATTAAATTGTATTTATGTTGTTTTAAACTATGCTTTATTAAATTGTATTTATGTTGTTTTAAACTATGCTTTATTAAATTGTATTTATGTTGTTTTAACCTATGCTTTATTAAATTGTATTTATGTTGTTTTGTCCTATGCTTTATTAAATTGTATTTATGTTGTTTATCCTATGTTTCATTAAATTGTATTTATGTTGTTTTATCCTATGCTTTATTAAATTGTATTTATGTTGTTTTGTCCTATGCTTTATTAAATTGTATTTATGTTGTTTTATCCTATGCTTTATTAAATTGTATTTCTGTGGTTTTATCCTATGCTTTATTAAATTGTATTTATGTTGTTTTAAACTATGCTTTATTAAATTGTATTTATGTTGTTTTAAACTATGCTTTATTAAATTGTATTTATGTTGTTTTAACCTATGCTTTATTAAATTTTATTTATGTTGTTTTATCCTATGCTTTATTAAATTGTATTTATGTTGTTTTATCCTATGCTTTATTAAATTGTATTTATGTTGTTTTATCCTATGCTTTATTAAATTGTATTTATGTTGTTTTATCCTATGCTTTATTAAATTGTATTTATGTTGTTTTATCCTATGCTTTATTAAATTGTATTTATGTTGTTTTATCCTATGGTTTATTATATTTTATTTATGTTGTTTTATCCTATGCTTTATTAAATTGTATTTATGTTGTTTTATCCTATGCTTTATTAAATTGCATTCATGTTGTTTTAACCTATGCTTTATTAAATTGTATTTATGTTGTTTTATCCTATGCTTTATTAAATTGTATTTATGGTGTTTTATCCTATGCTTTATTAAATTTTATTTATGTTTTATCCTATGCTTTATTAAATTGTATTTACGTTGTTTTATCCTATGCTTTATTAAATTTTATTTATGTTGTTTTATCCTATGCTTTATTAAATTTTATTTATGTTGTTTTATCCTGTGCTTTATTAAATTGTATAATGTTGTTTTATCCTATGCTTTATAAAATTGTATTTATGTTGTTTTAACCTATGCTTTATTAAATTGTATTTATGTTGTTTTATCCTATGCTTTATAAAATTGTATTTATGTTGTTTTAACCTATGCTTTATTAAATTGTATTTATGTTGTTTTATCCTATGCTTTATTTAATTGTATTTATGATGTTTTAACGTATGCTTTATTAAATTGTATTTATGTTGTTTTATCCTATGCTTTATTAAATTGTATTTATGTTGTTTTATCCTATGCTTTATTAAATTGTATTTATGTTGTTTTATCCTATGCTTTATTAAATTGTATTTATGTTGTTTTATCCTGTGCTTTATTAAATTGTATTTATGTTGTTTTATCCTATGCTTTATTAAATTGTATTTATGTTTTTTTATCCTATGCTTTATTAAATTGTATTTATGTTGTTTTATCCTATGCTTTATTAAATTGTATTTATGTTGTTTTATCCTATGCTTTATTAAATTTTATTTATGTTGTTTTATCCTATGCTTTATTAAATTGTATTTATGTTGTTTTATCCTATGCTTTATTAAATTGTATTTATGGTGTTTTATCCTATGCTTTATTAAATTTTATTTATGTTTTATCCTATGCTTTATTAAATTGTATTTACGTTGTTTTATCCTATGCTTTATTAAATTTTATTTATGTTGTTTTATCCTATGCTTTATTAAATTTTATTTATGTTGTTTTATCCTGTGCTTTATTAAATTGTATTTATGTTGTTTTATCCTATGCTTTATTAAATTGAATTTATGTTGTTTTATCCTATGCTTTATTAAATTGTATTTATGTTCTTTTATCCTATGCTTTATAAAATTGTATTTATGTTGTTTTTACCTATGCTTTATTAAATTGTATTTATGTTGTTTTATCCTATGCTTTATAAAATTGCATTTATGTTGTTTTAACCTATGCTTTATTAAATTGTATTTATGTTGTTTTATCCTATGCTTTATTTAATTGTATTTATGATGTTTTAACGTATGCTTTATTAAACTGTATTTATGTTGTTTTATCCTATGCTTTATTAAATTGTATTTATGTTGTTTTATCCTATGCTTTATTAAATTGTATTTATGTTGTTTTATCCTATGCTTTATTTAATTGTATTTATGATGTTTTAACGTATGCTTTATTAAACTGTATTTATGTTGTTTTATCCTATGCTTTATTAAATTGTATTTATGTTGTTTTATCCTATGCTTTATTAAATTGTATTTATGTTGTTTTATCCTATGCTTTATAAATTGTATTTATGTTGTTTTATCCTATGTTTCATTAAATTGTATTTATGTTGTTTTATCCTATGCTTTATTAAATTGTATTTATGTTGTTTTGTCCTATGCTTTATTAAATTTTATTTATGTTGTTTTATCCTATGCTTTATTAAATTGTATTTCTGTGGTTTTATCCTATGCTTTATTAAATTGTATTTATGTTGTTTTAAACTATGCTTTATTAAATTGTATTTATGTTGTTTTAACCTATGCTTTATTAAATTTTATTCATGTTGTTTTATCCTATGCTTTATTAAATTGTATTCATGTTGTTTTATCTTATGCTTTACTAAATTATATTCATGTTGTTTTATCTAATGCTTTATTAAATTGTATTTATGTTGTTTTAAACTATGCTTTATTAAATTGTATTTATGTTGTTTTAAACTATGCTTTATTAAATTGTATTTATGTTGTTTTAAACTATGCTTTATTAAATTGTATTTATGTTGTTTTAACATATGCTTTATTAAATTGTATTTATGTTGTTTATCCTATGTTTCATTAAATTGTATTTATGTTGTTTTATCCTATGCTTTATTAAATTGTATTTATGTTGTTTTGTCCTATGCTTTATTAAATTGTATTTATGTTGTTTTATCCTATGCTTTATTAAATTGTATTTCTGTGGTTTTATCCTATGCTTTATTAAATTGTATTTATGTTGTTTTAAACTATGCTTTATTAAATTGTATTTATGTTGTTTTAAACTATGCTTTATTAAATTGTATTTATGATGTTTTGTCCGATGCTTTATTAAATTGTATTTATGTTGTTTTAACCTATGCTTTATTAAATTTTATTTATGTTGTTTTATCCTATGCTTTATTAAATTGTATTTAAGTTGTTTTATCCTATGCTTTATTAAATTGTATTTATGTTGTTTTATCCTATGCTTTATTAAATTGCATTTATGTTGTTTTAACCTATGCTTTATTAAATTGTATTTATGTTGTTTTATCCTTTGCTTTATTAAATTGTATTTATGTTGTTTTATCCTATGCTTTATTAAATTTAATTTATGTTGTTTTATCCTATGCTTTATTAAATTGTATTTACGTTGTTTTATCCTATGCTTTATTAAATTTTATTTATGTTGTTTTATCCTATGCTTTATTAAATTTTATTTATGTTGTTTTATCCTATGCTTTATTAAATTGTATTTATGTTGTTTTATCCTATGCTTTATTAAATTGAATATATGTTGTTTTATCCTATGCTTTATTAAATTGTATTTATGTTGTTTTAACCTATGCTTTATTAAATTGTATTTATGTTGTTTTATCCTATGCTTTATAAAATTGTATTTATGTTGTTTTAACCTATGCTTTATTAAATTGTATTTATGTTGTTTTATCCTATGCTTTATTTAATTGTATTTACGTTGTTTTAACGTATGCTTTATTAAATTGTATTTATGTTGTTTTATCCTATGCTTTATTAAATTGTATTCATGTTGTTTTATCTTATGCTTTACTAAATTATATTCATGTTGTTTTATCTAATGCTTTATTAAATTGTATTTATGTTGTTTTAAACTATGCTTTATTAAATTGTATTTATGTTGTTTTGTCCTATGCTTTATTAAATTGTATTTATGTTGTTTTATAATATGCTTTATTAAATTGTATTTCTGTGGTTTTATCCTATGCTTTATTAAATTGTATTTATGTTGTTTTAAACTATGCTTTATTAAATTGTATTTATGTTGTTTTAAACTATGCTTTATTAAATTGTATTTATGTTGTTTTAAACTATGCTTTATTAAATTGTATTTATGATGTTTTGTCCGATGCTTTATTAAATTGTATTTATGTTGTTTTAACCTATGCTTTATTAAATTTTATTTATGTTGTTTTATCCTATGCTTTATTAAATTGTATTTAAGTTGTTTTATCCTATGCTTTATTAAATTGTATTTATGTTGTTTTATCCTATGCTTTATTAAATTGCATTTATGTTGTTTTAACCTATGCTTTATTAAATTGTATTTATGTTGTTTTATCCTATGCTTTATTAAATTGTATTTATGTTGTTTTATCCTATGCTTTATTAAATTTAATTTATGTTGTTTTATCCTATGCTTTATTAAATTGTATTTACGTTGTTTTATCCTATGCTTTATTAAATTTTATTTATGTTGTTTTATCCTATGCTTTATTAAATTTTATTTATGTTGTTTTATCCTATGCTTTATTAAATTGTATTTATGTTGTTTTATCCTATGCTTTATTAAATTGAATATATGTTGTTTTATCCTATGCTTTATTAAATTGTATTTATGTTGTTTTAACCTATGCTTTATTAAATTGTATTTATGTTGTTTTATCCTATGCTTTATAAAATTGTATTTATGTTGTTTTACCCTATGCTTTATTAAATTGTATTTATGTTGTTTTATCCTATGCTTTATTTAATTGTATTTACGTTGTTTTAACGTATGCTTTATTAAATTGTGTTTATGTTGTTTTATCCTATGCTTTATTAAATTGTATTTATGTTGTTTTATCCTATGCTTTATTAAATTGTATTTATTTTGTTTTATCCTATGCTTTATTAAATTGTATTTATGTTGTTTTAACGTATGCTTTATTAAATTGTATTTATGTTGTTTTATCCTATGCTTTATTAAATTTTATTTATGTTGTTTTATCCTATGCTTTATTAAATTGTATTTATGTTGTTTTATCCTATGCTTTATTAAATTGTATTTATGTTGTTTTAACCTATGCTTTATTTAATTGTATTTATGTTGTTTTAACGTATGCTTTATTAAATTGTATTTATGTTGTTTTATCCTATGCTTTATTAAATTGTATTTATGTTGTTTTATCCTATGCTTTATTAAAATGTATTTATGTAGTTTTAGCCTATGCTTTATTAAATTGTATTTATGTTGTCTTAGCCTATGCTTTATTAAATTGTATTTATGTTGTTTTATCCTATGCTTTATTAAATTGTATTTATGTTGTTTTATCCTATGCTTTATAAATTGTATTTATGTTGTTTTATCCTATGCTTTATTAAATTGTATTTATGTTGTTTTGTCCGATGCTTTATTAAATTGTTTTTATGTTGTTTTAACCTATGCTTTATTAAATTGTATTTATGTTGTTTTATCCTATGCTTTATTAAATTGTATTTATGTTGTTTTGTCCGATGCTTTATAAAATTGTATTTATGTTGTTTTAACCTATGCTTTATTAAATTTTATTTATGTTGTTTTATCCTATGCTTTATTAAATTGTATTTATGTTGTTTTGTCCGATGCTTTATTAAATTGTTTTTATGTTGTTTTAACCTATGCTTTATTAAATTGTATTTATGTTGTTTTATCCTATGCTTTATTAAATTGTATTTATGTTGTTTTGTCCGATGCTTTATAAAATTGTATTTATGTTGTTTTAACCTATGCTTTATTAAATTTTATTTATGTTGTTTTATCCTATGCTTTATTAAATTTTATTTATGTTGTTTTATCCTATGCTTTATTAAATTGTATTTATGTTGTTTTATCCTATGCTTTATTAAATTGAATATATGTTGTTTTATCCTATGCTTTATTAAATTGTATTTATGTTGTTTTAACCTATGCTTTATTAAATTGTATTTATGTTGTTTTATCCTATGCTTTATAAAATTGTATTTATGTTGTTTTACCCTATGCTTTATTAAATTGTATTTATGTTGTTTTATCCTATGCTTTATTTAATTGTATTTACGTTGTTTTAACGTATGCTTTATTAAATTGTGTTTATGTTGTTTTATCCTATGCTTTATTAAATTGTATTTATGTTGTTTTATCCTATGCTTTATTAAATTGTATTTATTTTGTTTTATCCTATGCTTTATTAAATTGTATTTATGTTGTTTTAACGTATGCTTTATTAAATTGTATTTATGTTGTTTTATCCTATGCTTTATTAAATTTTATTTATGTTGTTTTATCCTATGCTTTATTAAATTGTATTTATGTTGTTTTATCCTATGCTTTATTAAATTGTATTTATGTTGTTTTAACCTATGCTTTATTTAATTGTATTTATGTTGTTTTAACGTATGCTTTATTAAATTGTATTTATGTTGTTTTATCCTATGCTTTATTAAATTGTATTTATGTTGTTTTATCCTATGCTTTATTAAAATGTATTTATGTAGTTTTAGCCTATGCTTTATTAAATTGTATTTATGTTGTCTTAGCCTATGCTTTATTAAATTGTATTTATGTTGTTTTATCCTATGCTTTATTAAATTGTATTTATGTTGTTTTATCCTATGCTTTATAAATTGTATTTATGTTGTTTTATCCTATGCTTTATTAAATTGTATTTATGTTGTTTTGTCCGATGCTTTATTAAATTGTTTTTATGTTGTTTTAACCTATGCTTTATTAAATTGTATTTATGTTGTTTTATCCTATGCTTTATTAAATTGTATTTATGTTGTTTTGTCCGATGCTTTATAAAATTGTATTTATGTTGTTTTAACCTATGCTTTATTAAATTTTATTTATGTTGTTTTATCCTATGCTTTATTAAATTGTATTTATGTTGTTTTGTCCGATGCTTTATTAAATTGTTTTTATGTTGTTTTAACCTATGCTTTATTAAATTGTATTTATGTTGTTTTATCCTATGCTTTATTAAATTGTATTTATGTTGTTTTGTCCGATGCTTTATAAAATTGTATTTATGTTGTTTTAACCTATGCTTTATTAAATTTTATTTATGTTGTTTTATCCTATGCTTTATTAAATTGTATTTATGTTGTTTTATCCTATGCTTTATTAAATTGTATTTATGTTGTTTATCCTATGTTTCATTAAATTGTATTTATGTTGTTTTATCCTATGCTTTATTAAATTGTATTTATGTTGTTTTGTCCTATGCTTTATTAAATTGTATTTATGTTGTTTTATCCTATGCTTTATTAAATTGTATTTCTGTGGTTTTATCCTATGCTTTATTAAATTGTATTTATGTTGTTTTAAACTATGCTTTATTAAATTGTATTTATGTTGTTTTAACCTATGCTTTATTAAATTTTATTCATGTTGTTTTATCCTATGCTTTATTAAATTGTATTCATGTTGTTTTATCTTATGCTTTACTAAATTATATTCATGTTGTTTTATCTAATGCTTTATTAAATTGTATTTATGTTGTTTTAAACTATGCTTTATTAAATTGTATTTATGTTGTTTTAAACTATGCTTTATTAAATTGTATTTATGTTGTTTTAAACTATGCTTTATTAAATTGTATTTATGTTGTTTTAACCTATGCTTTATTAAATTGTATTTATGTTGTTTTGTCCTATGCTTTATTAAATTGTATTTATGTTGTTTATCCTATGTTTCATTAAATTGTATTTATGTTGTTTTATCCTATGCTTTATTAAATTGTATTTATGTTGTTTTGTCCTATGCTTTATTAAATTGTATTTATGTTGTTTTATCCTATGCTTTATTAAATTGTATTTCTGTGGTTTTATCCTATGCTTTATTAAATTGTATTTATGTTGTTTTAAACTATGCTTTATTAAATTGTATTTATGTTGTTTTAAACTATGCTTTATTAAATTGTATTTATGTTGTTTTAACCTATGCTTTATTAAATTTTATTTATGTTGTTTTATCCTATGCTTTATTAAATTGTATTTATGTTGTTTTATCCTATGCTTTATTAAATTGTATTTATGTTGTTTTATCCTATGCTTTATTAAATTGTATTTATGTTGTTTTATCCTATGCTTTATTAAATTGTATTTATGTTGTTTTATCCTATGCTTTATTAAATTGTATTTATGTTGTTTTATCCTATGGTTTATTATATTTTATTTATGTTGTTTTATCCTATGCTTTATTAAATTGTATTTATGTTGTTTTATCCTATGCTTTATTAAATTGCATTCATGTTGTTTTAACCTATGCTTTATTAAATTGTATTTATGTTGTTTTATCCTATGCTTTATTAAATTGTATTTATGGTGTTTTATCCTATGCTTTATTAAATTTTATTTATGTTTTATCCTATGCTTTATTAAATTGTATTTACGTTGTTTTATCCTATGCTTTATTAAATTTTATTTATGTTGTTTTATCCTATGCTTTATTAAATTTTATTTATGTTGTTTTATCCTGTGCTTTATTAAATTGTATAATGTTGTTTTATCCTATGCTTTATAAAATTGTATTTATGTTGTTTTAACCTATGCTTTATTAAATTGTATTTATGTTGTTTTATCCTATGCTTTATAAAATTGTATTTATGTTGTTTTAACCTATGCTTTATTAAATTGTATTTATGTTGTTTTATCCTATGCTTTATTTAATTGTATTTATGATGTTTTAACGTATGCTTTATTAAATTGTATTTATGTTGTTTTATCCTATGCTTTATTAAATTGTATTTATGTTGTTTTATCCTATGCTTTATTAAATTGTATTTATGTTGTTTTATCCTATGCTTTATTAAATTGTATTTATGTTGTTTTATCCTGTGCTTTATTAAATTGTATTTATGTTGTTTTATCCTATGCTTTATTAAATTGTATTTATGTTTTTTTATCCTATGCTTTATTAAATTGTATTTAAGTTGTTTTATCCTATGCTTTATTAAATTGTATTTATGTTGTTTTATCCTATGCTTTATTAAATTTTATTTATGTTGTTTTATCCTATGCTTTATTAAATTGTATTTATGTTGTTTTATCCTATGCTTTATTAAATTGTATTTATGGTGTTTTATCCTATGCTTTATTAAATTTTATTTATGTTTTATCCTATGCTTTATTAAATTGTATTTACGTTGTTTTATCCTATGCTTTATTAAATTTTATTTATGTTGTTTTATCCTATGCTTTATTAAATTTTATTTATGTTGTTTTATCCTGTGCTTTATTAAATTGTATTTATGTTGTTTTATCCTATGCTTTATTAAATTGAATTTATGTTGTTTTATCCTATGCTTTATTAAATTGTATTTATGTTCTTTTATCCTATGCTTTATAAAATTGTATTTATGTTGTTTTTACCTATGCTTTATTAAATTGTATTTATGTTGTTTTATCCTATGCTTTATAAAATTGCATTTATGTTGTTTTAACCTATGCTTTATTAAATTGTATTTATGTTGTTTTATCCTATGCTTTATTTAATTGTATTTATGATGTTTTAACGTATGCTTTATTAAACTGTATTTATGTTGTTTTATCCTATGCTTTATTAAATTGTATTTATGTTGTTTTATCCTATGCTTTATTAAATTGTATTTATGTTGTTTTATCCTATGCTTTATTTAATTGTATTTATGATGTTTTAACGTATGCTTTATTAAACTGTATTTATGTTGTTTTATCCTATGCTTTATTAAATTGTATTTATGTTGTTTTATCCTATGCTTTATTAAATTGTATTTATGTTGTTTTATCCTATGCTTTATAAATTGTATTTATGTTGTTTTATCCTATGTTTCATTAAATTGTATTTATGTTGTTTTATCCTATGCTTTATTAAATTGTATTTATGTTGTTTTGTCCTATGCTTTATTAAATTTTATTTATGTTGTTTTATCCTATGCTTTATTAAATTGTATTTCTGTGGTTTTATCCTATGCTTTATTAAATTGTATTTATGTTGTTTTAAACTATGCTTTATTAAATTGTATTTATGTTGTTTTAACCTATGCTTTATTAAATTTTATTCATGTTGTTTTATCCTATGCTTTATTAAATTGTATTCATGTTGTTTTATCTTATGCTTTACTAAATTATATTCATGTTGTTTTATCTAATGCTTTATTAAATTGTATTTATGTTGTTTTAAACTATGCTTTATTAAATTGTATTTATGTTGTTTTAAACTATGCTTTATTAAATTGTATTTATGTTGTTTTAAACTATGCTTTATTAAATTGTATTTATGTTGTTTTAACATATGCTTTATTAAATTGTATTTATGTTGTTTATCCTATGTTTCATTAAATTGTATTTATGTTGTTTTATCCTATGCTTTATTAAATTGTATTTATGTTGTTTTGTCCTATGCTTTATTAAATTGTATTTATGTTGTTTTATCCTATGCTTTATTAAATTGTATTTCTGTGGTTTTATCCTATGCTTTATTAAATTGTATTTATGTTGTTTTAAACTATGCTTTATTAAATTGTATTTATGTTGTTTTAAACTATGCTTTATTAAATTGTATTTATGATGTTTTGTCCGATGCTTTATTAAATTGTATTTATGTTGTTTTAACCTATGCTTTATTAAATTTTATTTATGTTGTTTTATCCTATGCTTTATTAAATTGTATTTAAGTTGTTTTATCCTATGCTTTATTAAATTGTATTTATGTTGTTTTATCCTATGCTTTATTAAATTGCATTTATGTTGTTTTAACCTATGCTTTATTAAATTGTATTTATGTTGTTTTATCCTTTGCTTTATTAAATTGTATTTATGTTGTTTTATCCTATGCTTTTTTAAATTTAATTTATGTTGTTTTATCCTATGCTTTATTAAATTGTATTTACGTTGTTTTATCCTATGCTTTATTAAATTTTATTTATGTTGTTTTATCCTATGCTTTATTAAATTTTATTTATGTTGTTTTATCCTATGCTTTATTAAATTGTATTTATGTTGTTTTATCCTATGCTTTATTAAATTGAATATATGTTGTTTTATCCTATGCTTTATTAAATTGTATTTATGTTGTTTTAACCTATGCTTTATTAAATTGTATTTATGTTGTTTTATCCTATGCTTTATAAAATTGTATTTATGTTGTTTTAACCTATGCTTTATTAAATTGTATTTATGTTGTTTTATCCTATGCTTTATTTAATTGTATTTACGTTGTTTTAACGTATGCTTTATTAAATTGTATTTATGTTGTTTTATCCTATGCTTTATTAAATTGTATTCATGTTGTTTTATCTTATGCTTTACTAAATTATATTCATGTTGTTTTATCTAATGCTTTATTAAATTGTATTTATGTTGTTTTAAACTATGCTTTATTAAATTGTATTTATGTTGTTTTGTCCTATGCTTTATTAAATTGTATTTATGTTGTTTTATCCTATGCTTTATTAAATTGTATTTCTGTGGTTTTATCCTATGCTTTATTAAATTGTATTTATGTTGTTTTAAACTATGCTTTATTAAATTGTATTTATGTTGTTTTAAACTATGCTTTATTAAATTGTATTTATGTTGTTTTAAACTATGCTTTATTAAATTGTATTTATGATGTTTTGTCCGATGCTTTATTAAATTGTATTTATGTTGTTTTAACCTATGCTTTATTAAATTTTATTTATGTTGTTTTATCCTATGCTTTATTAAATTGTATTTAAGTTGTTTTATCCTATGCTTTATTAAATTGTATTTATGTTGTTTTATCCTATGCTTTATTAAATTGCATTTATGTTGTTTTAACCTATGCTTTATTAAATTGTATTTATGTTGTTTTATCCTATGCTTTATTAAATTGTATTTATGTTGTTTTATCCTATGCTTTATTAAATTTAATTTATGTTGTTTTATCCTATGCTTTATTAAATTGTATTTACGTTGTTTTATCCTATGCTTTATTAAATTTTATTTATGTTGTTTTATCCTATGCTTTATTAAATTTTATTTATGTTGTTTTATCCTATGCTTTATTAAATTGTATTTATGTTGTTTTATCCTATGCTTTATTAAATTGAATATATGTTGTTTTATCCTATGCTTTATTAAATTGTATTTATGTTGTTTTAACCTATGCTTTATTAAATTGTATTTATGTTGTTTTATCCTATGCTTTATAAAATTGTATTTATGTTGTTTTACCCTATGCTTTATTAAATTGTATTTATGTTGTTTTATCCTATGCTTTATTTAATTGTATTTACGTTGTTTTAACGTATGCTTTATTAAATTGTGTTTATGTTGTTTTATCCTATGCTTTATTAAATTGTATTTATGTTGTTTTATCCTATGCTTTATTAAATTGTATTTATTTTGTTTTATCCTATGCTTTATTGAATTGTATTTATGTTGTTTTAACGTATGCTTTATTAAATTGTATTTATGTTGTTTTATCCTATGCTTTATTAAATTTTATTTATGTTGTTTTATCCTATGCTTTATTAAATTGTATTTATGTTGTTTTATCCTATGCTTTATTAAATTGTATTTATGTTGTTTTAACCTATGCTTTATTTAATTGTATTTATGTTGTTTTAACGTATGCTTTATTAAATTGTATTTATGTTGTTTTATCCTATGCTTTATTAAATTGTATTTATGTTGTTTTATCCTATGCTTTATTAAAATGTATTTATGTAGTTTTAGCCTATGCTTTATTAAATTGTATTTATGTTGTCTTAGCCTATGCTTTATTAAATTGTATTTATGTTGTTTTATCCTATGCT
The DNA here is from genome assembly GCF_046119375.1 of Phyllobates terribilis. NCBI lineage: Eukaryota > Metazoa > Chordata > Amphibia > Anura > Dendrobatidae > Phyllobates > Phyllobates terribilis. Next base: position 307,049,740 of record NW_027362765.1, on the reverse strand, counting down.
TTATTAAATTGTATTTATGTTGTTTTATCCTATGCTTTATAAATTGTATTTATGTTGTTTTATCCTATGCTTTATTAAATTGTATTTATGTTGTTTTGTCCGATGCTTTATTAAATTGTTTTTATGTTGTTTTAACCTATGCTTTATTAAATTGTATTTATGTTGTTTTATCCTATGCTTTATTAAATTGTATTTATGTTGTTTTGTCCGATGCTTTATAAAATTGTATTTATGTTGTTTTAACCTATGCTTTATTAAATTTTATTTATGTTGTTTTATCCTATGCTTTATTAAATTGTATTTATGTTGTTTTGTCCGATGCTTTATTAAATTGTTTTTATGTTGTTTTAACCTATGCTTTATTAAATTGTATTTATGTTGTTTTATCCTATGCTTTATTAAATTGTATTTATGTTGTTTTGTCCGATGCTTTATAAAATTGTATTTATGTTGTTTTAACCTATGCTTTATTAAATTTTATTTATGTTGTTTTATCCTATGCTTTATTAAATTTTATTTATGTTGTTTTATCCTATGCTTTATTAAATTGTATTTATGTTGTTTTATCCTATGCTTTATTAAATTGAATATATGTTGTTTTATCCTATGCTTTATTAAATTGTATTTATGTTGTTTTAACCTATGCTTTATTAAATTGTATTTATGTTGTTTTATCCTATGCTTTATAAAATTGTATTTATGTTGTTTTACCCTATGCTTTATTAAATTGTATTTATGTTGTTTTATCCTATGCTTTATTTAATTGTATTTACGTTGTTTTAACGTATGCTTTATTAAATTGTGTTTATGTTGTTTTATCCTATGCTTTATTAAATTGTATTTATGTTGTTTTATCCTATGCTTTATTAAATTGTATTTATTTTGTTTTATCCTATGCTTTATTAAATTGTATTTATGTTGTTTTAACGTATGCTTTATTAAATTGTATTTATGTTGTTTTATCCTATGCTTTATTAAATTTTATTTATGTTGTTTTATCCTATGCTTTATTAAATTGTATTTATGTTGTTTTATCCTATGCTTTATTAAATTGTATTTATGTTGTTTTAACCTATGCTTTATTTAATTGTATTTATGTTGTTTTAACGTATGCTTTATTAAATTGTATTTATGTTGTTTTATCCTATGCTTTATTAAATTGTATTTATGTTGTTTTATCCTATGCTTTATTAAAATGTATTTATGTAGTTTTAGCCTATGCTTTATTAAATTGTATTTATGTTGTCTTAGCCTATGCTTTATTAAATTGTATTTATGTTGTTTTATCCTATGCTTTATTAAATTGTATTTATGTTGTTTTATCCTATGCTTTATAAATTGTATTTATGTTGTTTTATCCTATGCTTTATTAAATTGTATTTATGTTGTTTTGTCCGATGCTTTATTAAATTGTTTTTATGTTGTTTTAACCTATGCTTTATTAAATTGTATTTATGTTGTTTTATCCTATGCTTTATTAAATTGTATTTATGTTGTTTTGTCCGATGCTTTATAAAATTGTATTTATGTTGTTTTAACCTATGCTTTATTAAATTTTATTTATGTTGTTTTATCCTATGCTTTATTAAATTGTATTTATGTTGTTTTGTCCGATGCTTTATTAAATTGTTTTTATGTTGTTTTAACCTATGCTTTATTAAATTGTATTTATGTTGTTTTATCCTATGCTTTATTAAATTGTATTTATGTTGTTTTGTCCGATGCTTTATAAAATTGTATTTATGTTGTTTTAACCTATGCTTTATTAAATTTTATTTATGTTGTTTTATCCTATGCTTTATTAAATTGTATTTATGTTGTTTTATCCTATGCTTTATTAAATTGTATTTATGTTGTTTATCCTATGTTTCATTAAATTGTATTTATGTTGTTTTATCCTATGCTTTATTAAATTGTATTTATGTTGTTTTGTCCTATGCTTTATTAAATTGTATTTATGTTGTTTTATCCTATGCTTTATTAAATTGTATTTCTGTGGTTTTATCCTATGCTTTATTAAATTGTATTTATGTTGTTTTAAACTATGCTTTATTAAATTGTATTTATGTTGTTTTAACCTATGCTTTATTAAATTTTATTCATGTTGTTTTATCCTATGCTTTATTAAATTGTATTCATGTTGTTTTATCTTATGCTTTACTAAATTATATTCATGTTGTTTTATCTAATGCTTTATTAAATTGTATTTATGTTGTTTTAAACTATGCTTTATTAAATTGTATTTATGTTGTTTTAAACTATGCTTTATTAAATTGTATTTATGTTGTTTTAAACTATGCTTTATTAAATTGTATTTATGTTGTTTTAACCTATGCTTTATTAAATTGTATTTATGTTGTTTTGTCCTATGCTTTATTAAATTGTATTTATGTTGTTTATCCTATGTTTCATTAAATTGTATTTATGTTGTTTTATCCTATGCTTTATTAAATTGTATTTATGTTGTTTTGTCCTATGCTTTATTAAATTGTATTTATGTTGTTTTATCCTATGCTTTATTAAATTGTATTTCTGTGGTTTTATCCTATGCTTTATTAAATTGTATTTATGTTGTTTTAAACTATGCTTTATTAAATTGTATTTATGTTGTTTTAAACTATGCTTTATTAAATTGTATTTATGTTGTTTTAACCTATGCTTTATTAAATTTTATTTATGTTGTTTTATCCTATGCTTTATTAAATTGTATTTATGTTGTTTTATCCTATGCTTTATTAAATTGTATTTATGTTGTTTTATCCTATGCTTTATTAAATTGTATTTATGTTGTTTTATCCTATGCTTTATTAAATTGTATTTATGTTGTTTTATCCTATGCTTTATTAAATTGTATTTATGTTGTTTTATCCTATGCTTTATTAAATTGCATTCATGTTGTTTTAACCTATGCTTTATTAAATTGTATTTATGTTGTTTTATCCTATGCTTTATTAAATTGTATTTATGGTGTTTTATCCTATGCTTTATTAAATTTTATTTATGTTTTATCCTATGCTTTATTAAATTGTATTTACGTTGTTTTATCCTATGCTTTATTAAATTTTATTTATGTTGTTTTATCCTATGCTTTATTAAATTTTATTTATGTTGTTTTATCCTGTGCTTTATTAAATTGTATAATGTTGTTTTATCCTATGCTTTATAAAATTGTATTTATGTTGTTTTAACCTATGCTTTATTAAATTGTATTTATGTTGTTTTATCCTATGCTTTATAAAATTGTATTTATGTTGTTTTAACCTATGCTTTATTAAATTGTATTTATGTTGTTTTATCCTATGCTTTATTTAATTGTATTTATGATGTTTTAACGTATGCTTTATTAAATTGTATTTATGTTGTTTTATCCTATGCTTTATTAAATTGTATTTATGTTGTTTTATCCTATGCTTTATTAAATTGTATTTATGTTGTTTTATCCTATGCTTTATTAAATTGTATTTATGTTGTTTTATCCTGTGCTTTATTAAATTGTATTTATGTTGTTTTATCCTATGCTTTATTAAATTGTATTTATGTTTTTTTATCCTATGCTTTATTAAATTGTATTTATGTTGTTTTATCCTATGCTTTATTAAATTGTATTTATGTTGTTTTATCCTATGCTTTATTAAATTTTATTTATGTTGTTTTATCCTATGCTTTATTAAATTGTATTTATGTTGTTTTATCCTATGCTTTATTAAATTGTATTTATGGTGTTTTATCCTATGCTTTATTAAATTTTATTTATGTTTTATCCTATGCTTTATTAAATTGTATTTACGTTGTTTTATCCTATGCTTTATTAAATTTTATTTATGTTGTTTTATCCTATGCTTTATTAAATTTTATTTATGTTGTTTTATCCTGTGCTTTATTAAATTGTATTTATGTTGTTTTATCCTATGCTTTATTAAATTGAATTTATGTTGTTTTATCCTATGCTTTATTAAATTGTATTTATGTTCTTTTATCCTATGCTTTATAAAATTGTATTTATGTTGTTTTTACCTATGCTTTATTAAATTGTATTTATGTTGTTTTATCCTATGCTTTATAAAATTGCATTTATGTTGTTTTAACCTATGCTTTATTAAATTGTATTTATGTTGTTTTATCCTATGCTTTATTTAATTGTATTTATGATGTTTTAACGTATGCTTTATTAAACTGTATTTATGTTGTTTTATCCTATGCTTTATTAAATTGTATTTATGTTGTTTTATCCTATGCTTTATTAAATTGTATTTATGTTGTTTTATCCTATGCTTTATTTAATTGTATTTATGATGTTTTAACGTATGCTTTATTAAACTGTATTTATGTTGTTTTATCCTATGCTTTATTAAATTGTATTTATGTTGTTTTATCCTATGCTTTATTAAATTGTATTTATGTTGTTTTATCCTATGCTTTATAAATTGTATTTATGTTGTTTTATCCTATGTTTCATTAAATTGTATTTATGTTGTTTTATCCTATGCTTTATTAAATTGTATTTATGTTGTTTTGTCCTATGCTTTATTAAATTTTATTTATGTTGTTTTATCCTATGCTTTATTAAATTGTATTTCTGTGGTTTTATCCTATGCTTTATTAAATTGTATTTATGTTGTTTTAAACTATGCTTTATTAAATTGTATTTATGTTGTTTTAACCTATGCTTTATTAAATTTTATTCATGTTGTTTTATCCTATGCTTTATTAAATTGTATTCATGTTGTTTTATCTTATGCTTTACTAAATTATATTCATGTTGTTTTATCTAATGCTTTATTAAATTGTATTTATGTTGTTTTAAACTATGCTTTATTAAATTGTATTTATGTTGTTTTAAACTATGCTTTATTAAATTGTATTTATGTTGTTTTAAACTATGCTTTATTAAATTGTATTTATGTTGTTTTAACATATGCTTTATTAAATTGTATTTATGTTGTTTATCCTATGTTTCATTAAATTGTATTTATGTTGTTTTATCCTATGCTTTATTAAATTGTATTTATGTTGTTTTGTCCTATGCTTTATTAAATTGTATTTATGTTGTTTTATCCTATGCTTTATTAAATTGTATTTCTGTGGTTTTATCCTATGCTTTATTAAATTGTATTTATGTTGTTTTAAACTATGCTTTATTAAATTGTATTTATGTTGTTTTAAACTATGCTTTATTAAATTGTATTTATGATGTTTTGTCCGATGCTTTATTAAATTGTATTTATGTTGTTTTAACCTATGCTTTATTAAATTTTATTTATGTTGTTTTATCCTATGCTTTATTAAATTGTATTTAAGTTGTTTTATCCTATGCTTTATTAAATTGTATTTATGTTGTTTTATCCTATGCTTTATTAAATTGCATTTATGTTGTTTTAACCTATGCTTTATTAAATTGTATTTATGTTGTTTTATCCTTTGCTTTATTAAATTGTATTTATGTTGTTTTATCCTATGCTTTATTAAATTTAATTTATGTTGTTTTATCCTATGCTTTATTAAATTGTATTTACGTTGTTTTATCCTATGCTTTATTAAATTTTATTTATGTTGTTTTATCCTATGCTTTATTAAATTTTATTTATGTTGTTTTATCCTATGCTTTATTAAATTGTATTTATGTTGTTTTATCCTATGCTTTATTAAATTGAATATATGTTGTTTTATCCTATGCTTTATTAAATTGTATTTATGTTGTTTTAACCTATGCTTTATTAAATTGTATTTATGTTGTTTTATCCTATGCTTTATAAAATTGTATTTATGTTGTTTTAACCTATGCTTTATTAAATTGTATTTATGTTGTTTTATCCTATGCTTTATTTAATTGTATTTACGTTGTTTTAACGTATGCTTTATTAAATTGTATTTATGTTGTTTTATCCTATGCTTTATTAAATTGTATTCATGTTGTTTTATCTTATGCTTTACTAAATTATATTCATGTTGTTTTATCTAATGCTTTATTAAATTGTATTTATGTTGTTTTAAACTATGCTTTATTAAATTGTATTTATGTTGTTTTGTCCTATGCTTTATTAAATTGTATTTATGTTGTTTTATCCTATGCTTTATTAAATTGTATTTCTGTGGTTTTATCCTATGCTTTATTAAATTGTATTTATGTTGTTTTAAACTATGCTTTATTAAATTGTATTTATGTTGTTTTAAACTATGCTTTATTAAATTGTATTTATGTTGTTTTAAACTATGCTTTATTAAATTGTATTTATGATGTTTTGTCCGATGCTTTATTAAATTGTATTTATGTTGTTTTAACCTATGCTTTATTAAATTTTATTTATGTTGTTTTATCCTATGCTTTATTAAATTGTATTTAAGTTGTTTTATCCTATGCTTTATTAAATTGTATTTATGTTGTTTTATCCTATGCTTTATTAAATTGCATTTATGTAGTTTTAGCCTATGCTTTATTAAATTGTATTTATGTTGTCTTAGCCTATGCTTTATTAAATTGTATTTATGTTGTTTTATCCTATGCTTTATTAAATTGTATTTATGTTGTTTTATCCTATGCTTTATAAATTGTATTTATGTTGTTTTATCCTATGCTTTATTAAATTGTATTTATGTTGTTTTGTCCGATGCTTTATTAAATTGTTTTTATGTTGTTTTAACCTATGCTTTATTAAATTGTATTTATGTTGCTTTATCCTATGCTTTATTAAATTGTATTTATGTTGTTTTGTCCGATGCTTTATAAAATTGTATTTATGTTGTTTTAACCTATGCTTTATTAAATTTTATTTATGTTGTTTTATCCTATGCTTTATTAAATTGTATTTATGTTGTTTTGTCCGATGCTTTATTAAATTGTTTTTATGTTGTTTTAACCTATGCTTTATTAAATTGTATTTATGTTGTTTTATCCTATGCTTTATTAAATTGTATTTATGTTGTTTTGTCCGATGCTTTATAAAATTGTATTTATGTTGTTTTAACCTATGCTTTATTAAATTTTATTTATGTTGTTTTATCCTATGCTTTATTAAATTGTATTTATGTTGTTTTATCCTATGCTTTATTAAATTGTATTTATGTTGTTTATCCTATGTTTCATTAAATTGTATTTATGTTGTTTTATCCTATGCTTTATTAAATTGTATTTATGTTGTTTTGTCCTATGCTTTATTAAATTGTATTTATGTTGTTTTATCCTATGCTTTATTAAATTGTATTTCTGTGGTTTTATCCTATGCTTTATTAAATTGTATTTATGTTGTTTTAAACTATGCTTTATTAAATTGTATTTATGTTGTTTTAACCTATGCTTTATTATATTTTATTCATGTTGTTTTATCCTATGCTTTATTAAATTGTATTCATGTTGTTTTATCTTATGCTTTACTAAATTATATTCATGTTGTTTTATCTAATGCTTTATTAAATTGTATTTATGTTGTTTTAAACTATGCTTTATTAAATTGTATTTATGTTGTTTTAAACTATGCTTTATTAAATTGTATTTATGTTGTTTTAAACTATGCTTTATTAAATTGTATTTATGTTGTTTTAACCTATGCTTTATTAAATTGTATTTATGTTGTTTATCCTATGTTTCATTAAATTGTATTTATGTTGTTTTATCCTATGCTTTATTAAATTGTATTTATGTTGTTTTGTCCTATGCTTTATTAAATTGTATTTATGTTGTTTTATCCTATGCTTTATTAAATTGTATTTCTGTGGTTTTATCCTATGCTTTATTAAATTGTATTTATGTTGTTTTAAACTATGCTTTATTAAATTGTATTTATGTTGTTTTAAACTATGCTTTATTAAATTGTATTTATGTTGTTTTAACCTATGCTTTATTAAATTTTATTTATGTTGTTTTATCCTATGCTTTATTAAATTGTATTTATGTTGTTTTATCCTATGCTTTATTAAATTGTATTTATGTTGTTTTATCCTATGCTTTATTAAATTGTATTTATGTTGTTTTATCCTATGCTTTATTAAATTGTATTTATGTTGTTTTATCCTATGCTTTATTAAATTGTATTTATGTTGTTTTATCCTATGGTTTATTATATTTTATTTATGTTGTTTTATCCTATGCTTTATTAAATTGTATTTATGTTGTTTTATCCTATGCTTTATTAAATTGCATTCATGTTGTTTTAACCTATGCTTTATTAAATTGTATTTATGTTGTTTTATCCTATGCTTTATTAAATTGTATTTATGGTGTTTTATCCTATGCTTTATTAAATTTTATTTATGTTTTATCCTATGCTTTATTAAATTGTATTTACGTTGTTTTATCCTATGCTTTATTAAATTTTATTTATGTTGTTTTATCCTATGCTTTATTAAATTTTATTTATGTTGTTTTATCCTGTGCTTTATTAAATTGTATAATGTTGTTTTATCCTATGCTTTATAAAATTGTATTTATGTTGTTTTAAACTATGCTTTATTAAATTGTATTTATGTTGTTTTAACCTATGCTTTATTAAATTTTATTTATGTTGTTTTATCCTATGCTTTATTAAATTGTATTTATGTTGTTTTATCCTATGCTTTATTAAATTGTATTTATGTTGTTTTATCCTATGCTTTATTAAATTGTATTTATGTTGTTTTATCCTATGCTTTATTAAATTGTATTTATGTTGTTTTATCCTATGCTTTATTAAATTGTATTTATGTTGTTTTATCCTATGCTTTATTAAATTGCATTCATGTTGTTTTAACCTATGCTTTATTAAATTGTATTTATGTTGTTTTATCCTATGCTTTATTAAATTGTATTTATGGTGTTTTATCCTATGCTTTATTAAATTTTATTTATGTTTTATCCTATGCTTTATTAAATTGTATTTACGTTGTTTTATCCTATGCTTTATTAAATTTTATTTATGTTGTTTTATCCTATGCTTTATTAAATTTTATTTATGTTGTTTTATCCTGTGCTTTATTAAATTGTATAATGTTGTTTTATCCTATGCTTTATAAAATTGTATTTATGTTGTTTTAACCTATGCTTTATTAAATTGTATTTATGTTGTTTTATCCTATGCTTTATAAAATTGTATTTATGTTGTTTTAACCTATGCTTTATTAAATTGTATTTATGTTGTTTTATCCTATGCTTTATTTAATTGTATTTATGATGTTTTAACGTATGCTTTATTAAATTGTATTTATGTTGTTTTATCCTATGCTTTATTAAATTGTATTTATGTTGTTTTATCCTATGCTTTATTAAATTGTATTTATGTTGTTTTATCCTATGCTTTATTAAATTGTATTTATGTTGTTTTATCCTGTGCTTTATTAAATTGTATTTATGTTGTTTTATCCTATGCTTTATTAAATTGTATTTATGTTTTTTTATCCTATGCTTTATTAAATTGTATTTATGTTGTTTTATCCTATGCTTTATTAAATTGTATTTATGTTGTTTTATCCTATGCTTTATTAAATTTTATTTATGTTGTTTTATCCTATGCTTTATTAAATTGTATTTATGTTGTTTTATCCTATGCTTTATTAAATTGTATTTATGGTGTTTTATCCTATGCTTTATTAAATTTTATTTATGTTTTATCCTATGCTTTATTAAATTGTATTTACGTTGTTTTATCCTATGCTTTATTAAATTTTATTTATGTTGTTTTATCCTATGCTTTATTAAATTTTATTTATGTTGTTTTATCCTGTGCTTTATTAAATTGTATTTATGTTGTTTTATCCTATGCTTTATTAAATTGAATTTATGTTGTTTTATCCTATGCTTTATTAAATTGTATTTATGTTCTTTTATCCTATGCTTTATAAAATTGTATTTATGTTGTTTTTACCTATGCTTTATTAAATTGTATTTATGTTGTTTTATCCTATGCTTTATAAAATTGCATTTATGTTGTTTTAACCTATGCTTTATTAAATTGTATTTATGTTGTTTTATCCTATGCTTTATTTAATTGTATTTATGATGTTTTAACGTATGCTTTATTAAACTGTATTTATGTTGTTTTATCCTATGCTTTATTAAATTGTATTTATGTTGTTTTATCCTATGCTTTATTAAATTGTATTTATGTTGTTTTATCCTATGCTTTATTTAATTGTATTTATGATGTTTTAACGTATGCTTTATTAAACTGTATTTATGTTGTTTTATCCTATGCTTTATTAAATTGTATTTATGTTGTTTTATCCTATGCTTTATTAAATTGTATTTATGTTGTTTTATCCTATGCTTTATAAATTGTATTTATGTTGTTTTATCCTATGTTTCATTAAATTGTATTTATGTTGTTTTATCCTATGCTTTATTAAATTGTATTTATGTTGTTTTGTCCTATGCTTTATTAAATTTTATTTATGTTGTTTTATCCTATGCTTTATTAAATTGTATTTCTGTGGTTTTATCCTATGCTTTATTAAATTGTATTTATGTTGTTTTAAACTATGCTTTATTAAATTGTATTTATGTTGTTTTAACCTATGCTTTATTAAATTTTATTCATGTTGTTTTATCCTATGCTTTATTAAATTGTATTCATGTTGTTTTATCTTATGCTTTACTAAATTATATTCATGTTGTTTTATCTAATGCTTTATTAAATTGTATTTATGTTGTTTTAAACTATGCTTTATTAAATTGTATTTATGTTGTTTTAAACTATGCTTTATTAAATTGTATTTATGTTGTTTTAAACTATGCTTTATTAAATTGTATTTATGTTGTTTTAACATATGCTTTATTAAATTGTATTTATGTTGTTTATCCTATGTTTCATTAAATTGTATTTATGTTGTTTTATCCTATGCTTTATTAAATTGTATTTATGTTGTTTTGTCCTATGCTTTATTAAATTGTATTTATGTTGTTTTATCCTATGCTTTATTAAATTGTATTTCTGTGGTTTTATCCTATGCTTTATTAAATTGTATTTATGTTGTTTTAAACTATGCTTTATTAAATTGTATTTATGTTGTTTTAAACTATGCTTTATTAAATTGTATTTATGATGTTTTGTCCGATGCTTTATTAAATTGTATTTATGTTGTTTTAACCTATGCTTTATTAAATTTTATTTATGTTGTTTTATCCTATGCTTTATTAAATTGTATTTAAGTTGTTTTATCCTATGCTTTATTAAATTGTATTTATGTTGTTTTATCCTATGCTTTATTAAATTGCATTTATGTTGTTTTAACCTATGCTTTATTAAATTGTATTTATGTTGTTTTATCCTTTGCTTTATTAAATTGTATTTATGTTGTTTTATCCTATGCTTTATTAAATTTAATTTATGTTGTTTTATCCTATGCTTTATTAAATTGTATTTACGTTGTTTTATCCTATGCTTTATTAAATTTTATTTATGTTGTTTTATCCTATGCTTTATTAAATTTTATTTATGTTGTTTTATCCTATGCTTTATTAAATTGTATTTATGTTGTTTTATCCTATGCTTTATTAAATTGAATATATGTTGTTTTATCCTATGCTTTATTAAATTGTATTTATGTTGTTTTAACCTATGCTTTATTAAATTGTATTTATGTTGTTTTATCCTATGCTTTATAAAATTGTATTTATGTTGTTTTAACCTATGCTTTATTAAATTGTATTTATGTTGTTTTATCCTATGCTTTATTTAATTGTATTTACGTTGTTTTAACGTATGCTTTATTAAATTGTATTTATGTTGTTTTATCCTATGCTTTATTAAATTGTATTCATGTTGTTTTATCTTATGCTTTACTAAATTATATTCATGTTGTTTTATCTAATGCTTTATTAAATTGTATTTATGTTGTTTTAAACTATGCTTTATTAAATTGTATTTATGTTGTTTTGTCCTATGCTTTATTAAATTGTATTTATGTTGTTTTATCCTATGCTTTATTAAATTGTATTTCTGTGGTTTTATCCTATGCTTTATTAAATTGTATTTATGTTGTTTTAAACTATGCTTTATTAAATTGTATTTATGTTGTTTTAAACTATGCTTTATTAAATTGTATTTATGTTGTTTTAAACTATGCTTTATTAAATTGTATTTATGATGTTTTGTCCGATGCTTTATTAAATTGTATTTATGTTGTTTTAACCTATGCTTTATTAAATTTTATTTATGTTGTTTTATCCTATGCTTTATTAAATTGTATTTAAGTTGTTTTATCCTATGCTTTATTAAATTGTATTTATGTTGTTTTATCCTATGCTTTATTAAATTGCATTTATGTTGTTTTAACCTATGCTTTATTAAATTGTATTTATGTTGTTTTATCCTATGCTTTATTAAATTGTATTTATGTTGTTTTATCCTATGCTTTATTAAATTTAATTTATGTTGTTTTATCCTATGCTTTATTAAATTGTATTTACGTTGTTTTATCCTATGCTTTATTAAATTTTATTTATGTTGTTTTATCCTATGCTTTATTAAATTTTATTTATGTTGTTTTATCCTATGCTTTATTAAATTGTATTTATGTTGTTTTATCCTATGCTTTATTAAATTGAATATATGTTGTTTTATCCTATGCTTTATTAAATTGTATTTATGTTGTTTTAACCTATGCTTTATTAAATTGTATTTATGTTGTTTTATCCTATGCTTTATAAAATTGTATTTATGTTGTTTTACCCTATGCTTTATTAAATTGTATTTATGTTGTTTTATCCTATGCTTTATTTAATTGTATTTACGTTGTTTTAACGTATGCTTTATTAAATTGTGTTTATGTTGTTTTATCCTATGCTTTATTAAATTGTATTTATGTTGTTTTATCCTATGCTTTATTAAATTGTATTTATTTTGTTTTATCCTATGCTTTATTAAATTGTATTTATGTTGTTTTAACGTATGCTTTATTAAATTGTATTTATGTTGTTTTATCCTATGCTTTATTAAATTTTATTTATGTTGTTTTATCCTATGCTTTATTAAATTGTATTTATGTTGTTTTATCCTATGCTTTATTAAATTGTATTTATGTTGTTTTAACCTATGCTTTATTTAATTGTATTTATGTTGTTTTAACGTATGCTTTATTAAATTGTATTTATGTTGTTTTATCCTATGCTTTATTAAATTGTATTTATGTTGTTTTATCCTATGCTTTATTAAAATGTATTTATGTAGTTTTAGCCTATGCTTTATTAAATTGTATTTATGTTGTCTTAGCCTATGCTTTATTAAATTGTATTTATGTTGTTTTATCCTATGCTTTATTAAATTGTATTTATGTTGTTTTATCCTATGCTTTATAAATTGTATTTATGTTGTTTTATCCTATGCTTTATTAAATTGTATTTATGTTGTTTTGTCCGATGCTTTATTAAATTGTTTTTATGTTGTTTTAACCTATGCTTTATTAAATTGTATTTATGTTGCTTTATCCTATGCTTTATTAAATTGTATTTATGTTGTTTTGTCCGATGCTTTATAAAATTGTATTTATGTTGTTTTAACCTATGCTTTATTAAATTTTATTTATGTTGTTTTATCCTATGCTTTATTAAATTGTATTTATGTTGTTTTGTCCGATGCTTTATTAAATTGTTTTTATGTTGTTTTAACCTATGCTTTATTAAATTGTATTTATGTTGTTTTATCCTATGCTTTATTAAATTGTATTTATGTTGTTTTGTCCGATGCTTTATAAAATTGTATTTATGTTGTTTTAACCTATGCTTTATTAAATTTTATTTATGTTGTTTTATCCTATGCTTTATTAAATTGTATTTATGTTGTTTTATCCTATGCTTTATTAAATTGTATTTATGTTGTTTATCCTATGTTTCATTAAATTGTATTTATGTTGTTTTATCCTATGCTTTATTAAATTGTATTTATGTTGTTTTGTCCTATGCTTTATTAAATTGTATTTATGTTGTTTTATCCTATGCTTTATTAAATTGTATTTCTGTGGTTTTATCCTATGCTTTATTAAATTGTATTTATGTTGTTTTAAACTATGCTTTATTAAATTGTATTTATGTTGTTTTAACCTATGCTTTATTATATTTTATTCATGTTGTTTTATCCTATGCTTTATTAAATTGTATTCATGTTGTTTTATCTTATGCTTTACTAAATTATATTCATGTTGTTTTATCTAATGCTTTATTAAATTGTATTTATGTTGTTTTAAACTATGCTTTATTAAATTGTATTTATGTTGTTTTAAACTATGCTTTATTAAATTGTATTTATGTTGTTTTAAACTATGCTTTATTAAATTGTATTTATGTTGTTTTAACCTATGCTTTATTAAATTGTATTTATGTTGTTTATCCTATGTTTCATTAAATTGTATTTATGTTGTTTTATCCTATGCTTTATTAAATTGTATTTATGTTGTTTTGTCCTATGCTTTATTAAATTGTATTTATGTTGTTTTATCCTATGCTTTATTAAATTGTATTTCTGTGGTTTTATCCTATGCTTTATTAAATTGTATTTATGTTGTTTTAAACTATGCTTTATTAAATTGTATTTATGTTGTTTTAAACTATGCTTTATTAAATTGTATTTATGTTGTTTTAACCTATGCTTTATTAAATTTTATTTATGTTGTTTTATCCTATGCTTTATTAAATTGTATTTATGTTGTTTTATCCTATGCTTTATTAAATTGTATTTATGTTGTTTTATCCTATGCTTTATTAAATTGTATTTATGTTGTTTTATCCTATGCTTTATTAAATTGTATTTATGTTGTTTTATCCTATGCTTTATTAAATTGTATTTATGTTGTTTTATCCTATGGTTTATTATATTTTATTTATGTTGTTTTATCCTATGCTTTATTAAATTGTATTTATGTTGTTTTATCCTATGCTTTATTAAATTGCATTCATGTTGTTTTAACCTATGCTTTATTAAATTGTATTTATGTTGTTTTATCCTATGCTTTATTAAATTGTATTTATGGTGTTTTATCCTATGCTTTATTAAATTTTATTTATGTTTTATCCTATGCTTTATTAAATTGTATTTACGTTGTTTTATCCTATGCTTTATTAAATTTTATTTATGTTGTTTTATCCTATGCTTTATTAAATTTTATTTATGTTGTTTTATCCTGTGCTTTATTAAATTGTATAATGTTGTTTTATCCTATGCTTTATAAAATTGTATTTATGTTGTTTTAACCTATGCTTTATTTAATTGTATTTATGTTGTTTTATCCTATGCTTTATAAAATTGTATTTATGTTGTTTTAACCTATGCTTTATTAAATTGTATTTATGTTGTTTTATCCTATGCTTTATTTAATTGTATTTATGATGTTTTAACGTATGCTTTATTAAATTGTATTTATGTTGTTTTATCCTATGCTTTATTAAATTGTATTTATGTTGTTTTATCCTATGCTTTATTAAATTGTATTTATGTTGTTTTATCCTGTGCTTTATTAAATTGTATTTATGTGGTTTTATCCTATGCTTTATTAAAAAGTATTTATGTTGTTTTAGCCTATGCTTTATTAAATTGTATTTATGTTGTTTTATCCTATGCTTTATTAAATTGTATTTATGTTGTTTTATCCTATGCTTTATTAAATTGTATTTATGGTGTTTTATCCTATGCTTTATTAAATTTTATTTATGTTTTATCCTATGCTTTATTAAATTGTATTTACGTTGTTTTATCCTATGCTTTATTAAATTTTATTTATGTTGTTTTATCCTGTGCTTTATTAAATTGTATTTATGTTGTTTTATCCTATGCTTTATTAAATTGAATTTATGTTGTTTTATCCTATGCTTTATTAAATTGTATTTATGTTGTTTTATCCTATGCTTTATAAAATTGTATTTATGTTGTTTTAACCTATGCTTTATTAAATTGTATTTAAGTTGTTTTATCCTATGCTTTATAAAATTGCATTTATGTTGTTTTAACCTATGCTTTATTAAATTGTATTTATGTTGTTTTATCCTATGCTTTATTTAATTGTATTTATGATATTTTAACGTATGCTTTATTAAATTGTATTTATGTTGTTTTATCCTATGCTTTATTAAATTGTATTTATGTTGTTTTATCCTATGCTTTATTAAATTGTATTTATGTTGTTTTATCCTATGCTTTATAAATTGTATTTATGTTGTTTTATCCTATGCTTTATTAAATTGTATTTATGTTGTTTTGTCCGATGCTTTATTAAATTGTATGTATGTTGTTTTAACCTATGCTTTATTAAATTTTATTTATGTTGTTTTATCCTATGCTTTATTAAATTGTATTTATGTTGTTTTATCCTATGCTTTATAAATTGTATTTATGTTGTTTTATCCTATGCTTTATTAAATTGTATTTATGTTGTTTTGTCCGATGCTTTATAAAATTGTATTTATGTTGTTTTAACCTATGCTTTATTAAATTTTATTTATGTTGTTTTATCCTATGCTTTATTAAATTGTATTTATGTTGTTTTATCCTATGCTTTATTAAATTGTATTTATGTTGTTTATCCTATGTTTCATTAAATTGTATTTATGTTGTTTTATCCTATGCTTTATTAAATTGTATTTATGTTGTTTTGTCCTATGCTTTATTAAATTGTATTTATGTTGTTTTATCCTATGCTTTATTAAATTGTATTTCTGTGGTTTTATCCTATGCTTTATTAAATTGTATTTATGTTGTTTTAAACTATGCTTTATTAAATTGTATTTATGTTGTTTTAACCTATGCTTTATTAAATTTTATTCATGTTGTTTTATCCTATGCTTTATTAAATTGTATTCATGTTGTTTTATCTCATGCTTTACTAAATTATATTCATGTTGTTTTATCTAATGCTTTATTAAATTGTATTTATGTTGTTTTAAACTATGCTTTATTAAATTGTATTTATGTTGTTTTAAACTATGCTTTATTAAATTGTATTTATGTTGTTTTAAACTATGCTTTATTAAATTGTATTTATGTTGTTTTAAACTATGCTTTATTAAATTGTATTTATGTTGTTTTAAACTATGCTTTATTAAATTGTATTTATGTTGTTTTAACATATGCTTTATTAAATTGTATTTATGTTGTTTATCCTATGTTTCATTAAATTGTATTTATGTTGTTTTATCCTATGCTTTATTAAATTGTATTTATGTTGTTTTGTCCTATGCTTTATTAAATTGTATTTATGTTGTTTTATCCTATGCTTTATTAAATTGTATTTCTGTGGTTTTATCCTATGCTTTATTAAATTGTATTTATGTTGTTTTAAACTATGCTTTATTAAATTGTATTTATGTTGTTTTAAACTATGCTTTATTAAATTGTACCAATCACAAACTAAAATGTTTTTATACAAATGCACAAAGCATGGGCAACAAACAAGGAGAATTGGAACTACTAATGCAGGAAAAAGAATATGATGTCATTGGAATCACTGAAACTTGGTGGGACGATTCACATGATTGGAATAAAATGCTAAAAGGATACAACTTATTTGCAAGAAACAGAATTGATAAACGAGGAGGAGGTGTCGCATTGTATGTTAGAAAAGCGTATATCTGCACAGAGATTGAAGCTTCAGAGACTGGGAGTTCTGTGGAAACTGTTTGGGCAAGAATACAAGGAGAGAACAATGGAAAGGACACCATTGTAGGCATTTACTACAGGCCACCTGGGCAAGCTGAAGATATGGATGAACTCTTTATGTATCAAATGACCAAGTTCTCCAAAAAATATGACGTAGTGGTCATGGGAGATTTCAACTATCCAGACATTTGTTGGGAATCTCTCTCAAGTAAAACTAACAGGTCAAGCAAATTCTTATCCTCTCTTGCTGACAACTTTATCTTCCAAAAGGTAGGGGAGAAAACAAGGGGATCTGCTACTTTGGATCTAATCCTTATAAACAGGGAGGAAATGGTTGAGGAGGTAAAGGTGGCTGGGACCCTAGGAGGCAGCGATCATGCTATTATAGAATTTTGGATAACTAGAGGAGGAAGACATGTGAAGACTCAAACTTCAAGGTTAGATTTTAGAAAGGCAGATTTTAAGAGACTCAGAAAGAGAATAGGAGGGATCCAATGGCTGGATGTCCTTAAGGACAAAAATGTCCAGGAAGGATGGGAAATTTTTAAAAATGAGATTCTCAAAGCACAATCGTTAACAATCCCGAAAAGTAGGAAGAATGGGAAGCATTTAAGGAAACCAGGATGGATGAACACAGAACTTAAACACATGCTAAAAAGAAAGAAAGAAATGTTTATTAAATGGAAAGAGGGAGGCATATCTAAAGAAGATTATAATGCAGTCTGCAGATCCTGCAGGGCACGTATCAGGTTAGCTAAAGCTGACAATGAATTAAGGCTTGCAAGAGATGTCAAAAGCAATAAAAAAGGATTTTGGGGGTATGTCAAAAGTAAAAGAAAAGTCAAAGATGCTATAGGATTTTTACAGGATGAAAATGGAGAAATGGTAAGAGAGGATGTTGAGAAGGCCAAACTTTTTAATTCCTATTTTGCATCTGTTTTCTCTCAGAAAGAAAATGTAACATCAACTGATTTTCACTGTCCTTTTAAAGGAATAGAAGAATCCAAGTTATCTGTAAACAGAAAGATTGTGAGGGAATATTTAGCTAACATAAATGAGTTCAAGTCTCCAGGTCCAGATGAATTACACCCCAGAGTACTGAAGGAGATCGTAGAAGAAATTTTAGAACCACTCTCCATAATCTTTGAAAATTCTTGGAGAACAGGAGAAGTCCCAGAAGACTGGAGAAGAGCAAATGTTGTTCCTATCTTCAAAAAGGGGAAGAAGGTGGACCCAGGGAACTATAGGCCGGTGAGTCTGACTTCTATACCAGGAAAGATCTTTGAACAAATTATTAAACATCATGTATGTAAGTACCTGGATAAGAATGAAGTGATTAACCAGAGTCAGCATGGGTTTGTAACTAACAAGTCATGTCAGACTAACTTAATTTCCTTCTATGACAGAATCACTGACTGGGTGGATCAGGGAAATGCTGTAGATATAGCATATCTTGACTTCAGCAAAGCATTTGACAAAGTATCTCACACCATCCTTATTGAAAAAATGACCAAGTATGCAATGGACCAGGCAACTGGTAGGTGGATTCATAACTGGCTTAGTGATCGGACTCAAAGGGTGGTTGTAAATGGCTTCACATCCAGCTGGATGAATGTCTCAAGTGGGATACCACAGGGCTCTGTCCTGGGACCTGTATTGTTCAACATCTTCATCAATGATTTAGATGAAGGAATTGAGGGTAAACTGATTAAATTTGCTGATGACACAAAGCTAGGAGGGATAGCTAATACTAGAGAAGAGAGAGAGAGGATTCAAAAAGACCTAAATAAACTGGAGCAGTGGGCAGCAACCAACAGAATGGTTTTTAACAGGGAAAAATGCAAAGTACTACATCTGGGCAATAAAAATGAAAAAAACATATACAGAATGGGAGGAATAGAGCTAAGCAACAGTACATGTGAAAAAGACTTAGGTATACTAATAGATCATAGACTGATCATGAGTCAACAGTGTGATGCAGCAGCAAAAAAGGCAAATACAATTCTGGGATGTATTAACAGAAGCATACAGTCTAGATCACGTGAAGTCATTATCGGTCTTTACTCCTCTTTGGTCAGACCTCATCTGGAATACTGTGTACAGTTTTGGGCACCACATTTTAAAAAAGACATAGACAAGCTGGAACAAGTTCAGAGAAGAGCGACCAGAATGGTGACTGGTCTGCAAACCATGTCCTATGAGGAACGATTGCAGGATTTGGGAATGTTTAGCTTGCAAAAAAGAAGACTGAGAGGAGACTTAATAGCTGTCTACAAATATGTCAAGGGCTGTCACATTGTAGAAGGATCATCTTTATTCTCATTTGCACAGGGAAAGACTAGAAGCAACGGGATGAAACTAAATGGGAGGAGACACAGATTAGATATTAGAAAAAACTTTTTGACAGTTAGGGTGATTAATGAGTGGAACAGGCTGCCACGAGAGGTGGTGAGTTCCCCTTCAATGGACGTCTTCAAACAGAGGCTGGACAGACATCTGTCTGAGATGATTTAGTGAATCCTGCTTTGAGCAGGGGGTTGGACCAGATGACCCAGGAGGTCCCTTCCAACTCTACCATTCTATGATTCTATGATTCTATGATTTATGATGTTTTGTCCGATGCTTTATTAAATTGTATTTATGTTGTTTTAACCTATGCTTTATTAAATTTTATTTATGTTGTTTTATCCTATGCTTTATTAAATTGTATTTATGTTGTTTTATCCTATGCTTTATTAAATTGTATTTATGTTGTTTTATCCTATGCTTTATTAAATTGCATTTATGTTGTTTTAACCTATGCTTTATTAAATTGTATTTATGTTGTTTTATCCTATGCTTTATTAAATTGTATTTATGTTGTTTTATCCTATGCTTTATTAAATTTAATTTATGTTGTTTTATCCTATGCTTTATTAAATTGTATTTACGTTGTTTTATCCTATGCTTTATTAAATTTTATTTATGTTGTTTTATCCTATGCTTTATTAAATTTTATTTATGTTGTTTTATCCTATGCTTTATTAAATTGTATTTATGTTGTTTTATCCTATGCTTTATTAAATTGTATTTATGTTGTTTTAAACTATGCTTTATTAAAATGTATTTATGTTGTTTTAACCTATGCTTTATTAAATTTTATTCATGTTGTTTTATCCTATGCTTTATTAAATTGTATTCATGTTGTTTTATCTTATGCTTTACTAAATTATATTCATGTTGTTTTATCTAATGCTTTATTAAATTGTATTTATGTTGTTTTAAACTATGCTTTATTAAATTGTATTTATGTTGTTTTAAACTATGCTTTATTAAATTGTATTTATATTGTTTTAAACTATGCTTTATTAAATTGTATTTATGTTGTTTTAACATATGCTTTATTAAATTGTATTTATGTTGTTTTGTCCTATGCTTTATTAAATTGTATTTATGTTGCTTATCCTATGTTTCATTAAATTGTATTTATGTTGTTTTATCCTATGCTTTATTAAATTGTATTTATGTTGTTTTGTCCTATGCTTTATTAAATTGTATTTATGTTGTTTTATCCTATGCTTTATTAAATTGTATTTCTGTGGTTTTATCCTATGCTTTATTAAATTGTATTTATGTTGTTTTAAACTATGCTTTATTAAATTGTATTTATGTTGTTTTAAACTATGCTTTATTAAATTGTATTTATGTTGTTTTAACCTATGCTTTATTAAATTTTATTTATGTTGTTTTATCCTATGCTTTATTAAATTGTATTTATGTTGTTTTATCCTATGCTTTATTAAATTGTATTTATGTTGTTTTATCCTATGCTTTATTAAATTGTATTTATGTTTTTTTATCCTATGCTTTATTAAATTGTATTTATGTTGTTTTATCCTATGCTTTATTAAATTGTATTTATGTTGTTTTATCCTATGCTTTATTAAATTTTATTTATGTTGTTTTATCCTATGCTTTATTAAATTGTATTTATGTTGTTTTATCCTATGCTTTATTAAATTGTATTTATGGTGTTTTATCCTATGCTTTATTAAATTTTATTTATGTTTTATCCTATGCTTTATTAAATTGTATTTACGTTGTTTTATCCTATGCTTTATTAAATTTTATTTATGTTGTTTTATCCTATGCTTTATTAAATTTTATTTATGTTGTTTTATCCTGTGCTTTATTAAATTGTATTTATGTTGTTTTATCCTATGCTTTATTAAATTGAATTTATGTTGTTTTATCCTATGCTTTATTAAATTGTATTTATGTTCTTTTATCCTATGCTTTATAAAATTGTATTTATGTTGTTTTAACCTATGCTTTATTAAATTGTATTTATGTTGTTTTATCCTATGCTTTATAAAATTGCATTTATGTTGTTTTAACCTATGCTTTATTAAATTGTATTTATGTTGTTTTATCCTATGCTTTATTTAATTGTATTTATGATGTTTTAACGTATGCTTTATTAAACTGTATTTATGTTGTTTTATCCTATGCTTTATTAAATTGTATTTATGCTGTTTTATCCTATGCTTTATTAAATTGTATTTATGTTGTTTTATCCTATGCTTTATTAAATTGTATTTATGTTGTTTTATCCTATGCTTTATTTAATTGTATTTATGATGTTTTAACGTATGCTTTATTAAACTGTATTTATGTTGTTTTATCCTATGCTTTATTAAATTGTATTTATGTTGTTTTATCCTATGCTTTATTAAATTGTATTTATGTTGTTTTATCCTATGCTTTATAAATTGTATTTATGTTGTTTTATCCTATGTTTCATTAAATTGTATTTATGTTGTTTTATCCTATGCTTTATTAAATTGTATTTATGTTGTTTTGTCCTATGCTTTATTAAATTTTATTTATGTTGTTTTATCCTATGCTTTATTAAATTGTATTTCTGTGGTTTTATCCTATGCTTTATTAAATTGTATTTATGTTGTTTTAAACTATGCTTTATTAAATTGTATTTATGTTGTTTTAACCTATGCTTTATTAAATTTTATTCATGTTGTTTTATCCTATGCTTTATTAAATTGTATTCATGTTGTTTTATCTTATGCTTTACTAAATTATATTCATGTTGTTTTATCTAATGCTTTATTAAATTGTATTTATGTTGTTTTAAACTATGCTTTATTAAATTGTATTTATGTTGTTTTAAACTATGCTTTATTAAATTGTATTTATGTTGTTTTAAACTATGCTTTATTAAATTGTATTTATGTTGTTTTAACATATGCTTTATTAAATTGTATTTATGTTGTTTATCCTATGTTTCATTAAATTGTATTTATGTTGTTTTATCCTATGCTTTATTAAATTGTATTTATGTTGTTTTGTCCTATGCTTTATTAAATTGTATTTATGTTGTTTTATCCTATGCTTTATTAAATTGTATTTCTGTGGTTTTATCCTATGCTTTATTAAATTGTATTTATGTTGTTTTAAACTATGCTTTATTAAATTGTATTTATGTTGTTTTAAACTATGCTTTATTAAATTGTATTTATGATGTTTTGTCCGATGCTTTATTAAATTGTATTTATGTTGTTTTAACCTATGCTTTATTAAATTTTATTTATGTTGTTTTATCCTATGCTTTATTAAATTGTATTTAAGTTGTTTTATCCTATGCTTTATTAAATTGTATTTATGTTGTTTTATCCTATGCTTTATTAAATTCCATTTATGTTGTTTTAACCTATGCTTTATTAAATTGTATTTATGTTGTTTTATCCTTTGCTTTATTAAATTGTATTTATGTTGTTTTATCCTATGCTTTATTAAATTTAATTTATGTTGTTTTATCCTATGCTTTATTAAATTGTATTTACGTTGTTTTATCCTATGCTTTATTAAATTTTATTTATGTTGTTTTATCCTATGCTTTATTAAATTTTATTTATGTTGTTTTATCCTATGCTTTATTAAATTGTATTTATGTTGTTTTATCCTATGCTTTATTAAATTGAATATATGTTGTTTTATCCTATGCTTTATTAAATTGTATTTATGTTGTTTTAACCTATGCTTTATTAAATTGTATTTATGTTGTTTTATCCTATGCTTTATAAAATTGTATTTATGTTGTTTTAACCTATGCTTTATTAAATTGTATTTATGTTGTTTTATCCTATGCTTTATTTAATTGTATTTACGTTGTTTTAACGTATGCTTTATTAAATTGTATTTATGTTGTTTTATCCTATGCTTTATTAAATTGTATTCATGTTGTTTTATCTTATGCTTTACTAAATTATATTCATGTTGTTTTATCTAATGCTTTATTAAATTGTATTTATGTTGTTTTAAACTATGCTTTATTAAATTGTATTTATGTTGTTTTGTCCTATGCTTTATTAAATTGTATTTATGTTGTTTTATCCTATGCTTTATTAAATTGTATTTCTGTGGTTTTATCCTATGCTTTATTAAATTGTATTTATGTTGTTTTAAACTATGCTTTATTAAATTGTATTTATGTTGTTTTAAACTATGCTTTATTAAATTGTATTTATGTTGTTTTAAACTATGCTTTATTAAATTGTATTTATGATGTTTTGTCCGATGCTTTATTAAATTGTATTTATGTTGTTTTAACCTATGCTTTATTAAATTTTATTTATGTTGTTTTATCCTATGCTTTATTAAATTGTATTTAAGTTGTTTTATCCTATGCTTTATTAAATTGTATTTATGTTGTTTTATCCTATGCTTTATTAAATTGCATTTATGTTGTTTTAACCTATGCTTTATTAAATTGTATTTATGTTGTTTTATCCTATGCTTTATTAAATTGTATTTATGTTGTTTTATCCTATGCTTTATTAAATTTAATTTATGTTGTTTTATCCTATGCTTTATTAAATTGTATTTACGTTGTTTTATCCTATGCTTTATTAAATTTTATTTATGTTGTTTTATCCTATGCTTTATTAAATTTTATTTATGTTGTTTTATCCTATGCTTTATTAAATTGTATTTATGTTGTTTTATCCTATGCTTTATTAAATTGAATATATGTTGTTTTATCCTATGCTTTATTAAATTGTATTTATGTTGTTTTAACCTATGCTTTATTAAATTGTATTTATGTTGTTTTATCCTATGCTTTATAAAATTGTATTTATGTTGTTTTAACCTATGCTTTATTAAATTGTATTTATGTTGTTTTATCCTATGCTTTATTTAATTGTATTTACGTTGTTTTAACGTATGCTTTATTAAATTGTATTTATGTTGTTTTATCCTATGCTTTATTAAATTGTATTTATGTTGTTTTATCCTATGCTTTATTAAATTGTATTTATTTTGTTTTATCCTATGCTTTATTAAATTGTATTTATGTTGTTTTAACGTATGCTTTATTAAATTGTATTTATGTTGTTTTATCCTATGCTTTATTAAATTTTATTTATGTTGTTTTATCCTATGCTTTATTAAATTGTATTTATGTTGTTTTATCCTATGCTTTATTAAATTGTATTTATGTTGTTTTAACCTATGCTTTATTTAATTGTATTTATGTTGTTTTAACGTATGCTTTATTAAATTGTATTTATGTTGTTTTATCCTATGCTTTATTAAATTGTATTTATGTTGTTTTATCCTATGCTTTATTAAATTGTATTTATGTAGTTTTAGCCTATGCTTTATTAAATTGTATTTATGTTGTCTTAGCCTATGCTTTATTAAATTGTATTTATGTTGTTTTATCCTATGCTTTATTAAATTGTATTTATGTTGTTTTATCCTATGCTTTATAAATTGTATTTATGTTGTTTTATCCTATGCTTCATTAAATTGTATTTATGTTGCTTTGTCCGATGCTTTATTAAACTGTTTTTATGTTGTTTTAACCTATGCTTTATTAAATTGTATTTATGTTGTTTTATCCTATGCTTTATTAAATTGTATTTATGTTGTTTTGTCCGATGCTTTATAAAATTGTATTTATGTTGTTTTAACCTATGCTTTATTAAATTTTATTTATGTTGTTTTATCCTATGCTTTATTAAATTGTATTTATGTTGTTTTGTCCGATGCTTTATTAAATTGTTTTTATGTTGTTTTAACCTATACTTTATTAAATTGTATTTATGTTGTTTTATCCTATGCTTTATTAAATTGTATTTATGTTGTTTTATCCTATGCTTTATTAAATTGTATTTATGTTGTTTATCCTATGTTTCATTAAATTGTATTTATGTTGTTTTATCCTATGCTTTATTAAATTGTATTTATGTTGTTTTGTCCTATGCTTTATTAAATTGTATTTATGTTGTTTTATCCTATGCTTTATTAAATTGTATTTCTGTGGTTTTATCCTATGCTTTATTAAATTGTATTTATGTTGTTTTAAACTATGCTTTATTAAATTGTATTTATGTTGTTTTAACCTATGCTTTATTAAATTTTATTCATGTTGTTTTATCCTATGCTTTATTAAATTGTATTCATGTTGTTTTATCTTATGCTTTACTAAATTATATTCATGTTGTTTTATCTAATGCTTTATTAAATTGTATTTATGTTGTTTTAAACTATGCTTTATTAAATTGTATTTATGTTGTTTTAAACTATGCTTTATTAAATTGTATTTATGTTGTTTTAAACTATGCTTTATTAAATTGTATTTATGTTGTTTTAACCTATGCTTTATTAAATTGTATTTATGTTGTTTTGTCCTATGCTTTATTAAATTGTATTTATGTTGTTTATCCTATGTTTCATTAAATTGTATTTATGTTGTTTTATCCTATGCTTTATTAAATTGTATTTATGTTGTTTTGTCCTATGCTTTATTAAATTGTATTTATGTTGTTTTATCCTATGCTTTATTAAATTGTATTTATGTTGTTTATCCTATGTTTCATTAAATTGTATTTATGTTGTTTTATCCTATGCTTTATTAAATTGTATTTATGTAGTTTTAGCATATGCTTTATTAAATTGTATTTATGTTGTCTTAGCCTATGCTTTATTAAATTGTATTTATGTTGTTTTATCCTATGCTTTATTAAATTGTATTTATGTTGTTTTATCCTATGCTTTATAAATTGTATTTATGTTGTTTTATCCTATGCTTCATTAAATTGTATTTATGTTGCTTTGTCCGATGCTTTATTAAATTGTTTTTATGTTGTTTTAACCTATGCTTTATTAAATTGTATTTATGTTGTTTTATCCTATGCTTTATTAAATTGTATTTATGTTGTTTTGTCCGATGCTTTATAAAATTGTATTTATGTTGTTTTAACCTATGCTTTATTAAATTTTATTTATGTTGTTTTATCCTATGCTTTATTAAATTGTATTTATGTTGTTTTGTCCGATGCTTTATTAAATTGTTTTTATGTTGTTTTAACCTATGCTTTATTAAATTGTATTTATGTTGTTTTATCCTATGCTTTATTAAATTGTATTTATGTTGTTTTGTCCGATGCTTTATAAAATTGTATTTATGTTGTTTTAACCTATGCTTTATTAAATTTTATTTATGTTGTTTTATCCTATGCTTTATTAAATTGTATTTATGTTGTTTTATCCTATGCTTTATTAAATTGTATTTATGTTGTTTATCCTATGTTTCATTAAATTGTATTTATGTTGTTTTATCCTATGCTTTATTAAATTGTATTTATGTTGTTTTGTCCTATGCTTTATTAAATTGTATTTATGTTGTTTTATCCTATGCTTTATTAAATTGTATTTCTGTGGTTTTATCCTATGCTTTATTAAATTGTATTTATGTTGTTTTAAACTATGCTTTATTAAATTGTATTTATGTTGTTTTAACCTATGCTTTATTAAATTTTATTCATGTTGTTTTATCCTATGCTTTATTAAATTGTATTCATGTTGTTTTATCTTATGCTTTACTAAATTATATTCATGTTGTTTTATCTAATGCTTTATTAAATTGTATTTATGTTGTTTTAAACTATGCTTTATTAAATTGTATTTATGTTGTTTTAAACTATGCTTTATTAAATTGTATTTATGTTGTTTTAAACTATGCTTTATTAAATTGTATTTATGTTGTTTTAACCTATGCTTTATTAAATTGTATTTATGTTGTTTTGTCCTATGCTTTATTAAATTGTATGTATGTTGTTTTATCCTATGCTTTATTAAATTGTATTTATGTTGTTTTAAACTATGCTTTATTAAATTGTATTCATGTTGTTTTAACCTATGCTTTATTAAATTTTATTCATGTTGTTTTATCCTATGTTTTTTAAATTGTATTCATGTTGTTTTATCTTATGCTTTACTAAATTATATTCATGTTGTTTTATCTAATGCTTTATTAAATTGTATTTATGTTGTTTTAAACTATGCTTTATTAAATTGTATTTATGTTGTTTTAAACTATGCTTTATTAAATTGTATTTATGTTGTTTATCCTATGTTTCATTAAATTGTATTTATGTTGTTTTATCCTATGCTTTATTAAATTGTATTTATGTTGTTTTGTCCTATGCTTTATTAAATTGTATTTATGTTGTTTTATCCTATGCTTTATTAAATTGTATTTCTGTGGTTTTATCCTATGCTTTATTAAATTGTATTTATGTTGTTTTATCCTATGCTTTATTAAATTGTATTTCTGTGGTTTTATCCTATGCTTTATTAAATTGTATTTATGTTGTTTTAAACTATGCTTTATTAAATTGTATTTATGATGTTTTGTCCGATGCTTTATTAAATTGTATTTATGTTGTTTTAACCTATGCTTTATTAAATTTTATTTATGTTGTTTTATCCTATGCTTTATTAAATTGTATTTAAGTTGTTTTATCCTATGCTTTATTAAATTGTATTTATGTTGTTTTATCCTATGCTTTATTAAATTGCATTTATGTTGTTTTAACCTATGCTTTATTAAATTATATTTATGTTGTTTTATCCTATGCTTTATTAAATTGTATTTATGTTGTTTTATCCTATGCTTT
Organism: Phyllobates terribilis; assembly: GCF_046119375.1. Taxonomy (NCBI): domain Eukaryota; kingdom Metazoa; phylum Chordata; class Amphibia; order Anura; family Dendrobatidae; genus Phyllobates; species Phyllobates terribilis. The sequence goes on along the minus strand of NW_027362765.1, from coordinate 307,021,230 downwards.
ATTAAATTTAATTTATGTTGTTTTATCCTATGCTTTATTAAATTGTATTTACGTTGTTTTATCCTATGCTTCATTAAATTTTATTTATGTTGTTTTATCCTATGCTTTATTAAATTTTATTTATGTTGTTTTATCCTATGCTTTATTAAATTGTATTTATGTTGTTTTATCCTATGCTTTATTAAATTAAATATATGTTGTTTTATCCTATGCTTTATTAAATTGTATTTATGTTGTTTTAACCTATGCTTTATTAAATTGTATTTATGTTGTTTTATCCTATGCTTTATAAAATTGTATTTATGTTGTTTTAACCTATGCTTTATTAAATTGTATTTATGTTGTTTTATCCTATGCTTTATTTAATTGTATTTACGTTGTTTTAACGTATGCTTTATTAAATTGTATTTATGTTGTTTTATCCTATGCTTTATTAAATTGTATTCATGTTGTTTTATCTTATGCTTTACTAAATTATATTCATGTTGTTTTATCTAATGCTTTATTAAATTGTATTTATGTTGTTTTAAACTATGCTTTATTAAATTGTATTTATGTTGTTTTGTCCTATGCTTTATTAAATTGTATTTATGTTGTTTTATCCTATGCTTTATTAAATTGTATTTCTGTGGTTTTATCCTATGCTTTATTAAATTGTATTTATGTTGTTTTAAACTATGCTTTATTAAATTGTATTTATGTTGTTTTAAACTATGCTTTATTAAATTGTATTTATGTTGCTTTAAACTATGCTTTATTAAATTGTATTTATGATGTTTTGTCCGATGCTTTATTAAATTGTATTTATGTTGTTTTAACCTATGCTTTATTAAATTTTATTTATGTTGTTTTATCCTATGCTTTATTAAATTGTATTTAAGTTGTTTTATCCTATGCTTTATTAAATTGTATTTATGTTGTTTTATCCTATGCTTTATTAAATTGCATTTATGTTGTTTTAACCTATGCTTTATTAAATTGTATTTATGTTGTTTTATCCTATGCTTTATTAAATTGTATTTATGTTGTTTTATCCTATGCTTTATTAAATTTTATTTATGTTGTTTTATCCTATGCTTTATTAAATTGTATTTACGTTGTTTTATCCTATGCTTTATTAAATTTTATTTATGTTGTTTTATCCTATGCTTTATTAAATTTTATTTATGTTGTTTTATCCTATGCTTTATTAAATTGTATTTATGTTGTTTTATCCTATGCTTTATTAAATTGAATATATGTTGTTTTATCCTATGCTTTATTAAATTGTATTTATGTTGTTTTAACCTATGCTTTATTAAATTGTATTTATGTTGTTTTATCCTATGCTTTATAAAATTGTATTTATGTTGTTTTAACCTATGCTTTATTAAATTGTATTTATGTTGTTTTATCCTATGCTTTATTTAATTGTATTTACGTTGTTTTAACGTATGCTTTATTAAATTGTATTTATGTTGTTTTATCCTATGCTTTATTAAATTGTATTTATGTTGTTTTATCCTATGCTTTATTAAATTGTATTTATTTTGTTTTATCCTATGCTTTATTAAATTGTATTTATGTTGTTTTAACGTATGCTTTATTAAATTGTATTTATGTTGTTTTATCCTATGCTTTATTAAATTTTATTTATGTTGTTTTATCCTATGCTTTATTAAATTGTATTTATGTTGTTTTATCCTATGCTTTATTAAATTGTATTTATGTTGTTTTAACCTATGCTTTATTTAATTGTATTTATGTTGTTTTAACGTATGCTTTATTAAATTGTATTTATGTTGTTTTATCCTATGCTTTATTAAATTGTATTTATGTTGTTTTATCCTATGCTTTATTAAATTGTATTTATGTTGTTTTAGCCTATGCTTTATTAAATTGTATTTATGTTGTCTTATCCTATGCTTTATTAAATTGTATTTATGTTGTTTTATCCTATGCTTTATTAAATTGTATTTATGTTGTTTTAAACTATGCTTTATTAAATTGTATTCATGTTGTTTTAACCTATGCTTTATTAAATTTTATTCATGTTGTTTTATCCTATGTTTTTTAAATTGTATTCATGTTGTTTAATCTTATGCTTTACTAAATTATATTCATGTTGTTTTATCTAATGCTTTATTAAATTGTATTTATGTTGTTTTAAACTATGCTTTATTAAATTGTATTTATGTTGTTTTAAACTATGCTTTATTAAATTGTATTTATGTTGTTTATCCTATGTTTCATTAAATTGTATTTATGTTGTTTTATCCTATGCTTTATTAAATTGTATTTATGTTGTTTTGTCCTATGCTTTATTAAATTGTATTTATGTTGTTTTATCCTATGCTTTATTAAATTGTATTTCTGTGGTTTTATCCTATGCTTTATTAAATTGTATTTATGTTGTTTTATCCTATGCTTTATTAAATTGTATTTCTGTGGTTTTATCCTATGCTTTATTAAATTGTATTTATGTTGTTTTAAACTATGCTTTATTAAATTGTATTTATGATGTTTTGTCCGATGCTTTATTAAATTGTATTTATGTTGTTTTAACCTATGCTTTATTAAATTTTATTTATGTTGTTTTATCCTATGCTTTATTAAATTGTATTTAAGTTGTTTTATCCTATGCTTTATTAAATTGTATTTATGTTGTTTTATCCTATGCTTTATTAAATTGCATTTATGTTGTTTTAACCTATGCTTTATTAAATTATATTTATGTTGTTTTATCCTATGCTTTATTAAATTGTATTTATGTTGTTTTATCCTATGCTTTATTAAATTTAATTTATGTTGTTTTATCCTATGCTTTATTAAATTGTATTTACGTTGTTTTATCCTATGCTTCATTAAATTTTATTTATGTTGTTTTATCCTATGCTTTATTAAATTTTATTTATGTTGTTTTATCCTATGCTTTATTAAATTGTATTTATGTTGTTTTATCCTATGCTTTATTAAATTAAATATATGTTGTTTTATCCTATGCTTTATTAAATTGTATTTATGTTGTTTTAACCTATGCTTTATTAAATTGTATTTATGTTGTTTTATCCTATGCTTTATAAAATTGTATTTATGTTGTTTTAACCTATGCTTTATTAAATTGTATTTATGTTGTTTTATCCTATGCTTTATTTAATTGTATTTACGTTGTTTTAACGTATGCTTTATTAAATTGTATTTATGTTGTTTTATCCTATGCTTTATTAAATTGTATTCATGTTGTTTTATCTTATGCTTTAACAATTATATTCATGTTGTTTTATCTAATGCTTTATTAAATTGTATTTATGTTGTTTTAAACTATGCTTTATTAAATTGTATTTATGTTGTTTTGTCCTATGCTTTATTAAATTGTATTTATGTTGTTTTATCCTATGCTTTATTAAATTGTATTTCTGTGGTTTTATCCTATGCTTTATTAAATTGTATTTATGTTGTTTTAAACTATGCTTTATTAAATTGTATTTATGTTGTTTTAAACTATGCTTTATTAAATTGTATTTATGTTGCTTTAAACTATGCTTTATTAAATTGTATTTATGATGTTTTGTCCGATGCTTTATTAAATTGTATTTATGTTGTTTTAACCTATGCTTTATTAAATTTTATTTATGTTGTTTTATCCTATGCTTTATTAAATTGTATTTAAGTTGTTTTATCCTATGCTTTATTAAATTGTATTTATGTTGTTTTATCCTATGCTTTATTAAATTGCATTTATGTTGTTTTAACCTATGCTTTATTAAATTGTATTTATGTTGTTTTATCCTATGCTTTATTAAATTGTATTTATGTTGTTTTATCCTATGCTTTATTAAATTTTATTTATGTTGTTTTATCCTATGCTTTATTAAATTGTATTTACGTTGTTTTATCCTATGCTTTATTAAATTTTATTTATGTTGTTTTATCCTATGCTTTATTAAATTTTATTTATGTTGTTTTATCCTATGCTTTATTAAATTGTATTTATGTTGTTTTATCCTATGCTTTATTAAATTGAATATATGTTGTTTTATCCTATGCTTTATTAAATTGTATTTATGTTGTTTTAACCTATGCTTTATTAAATTGTATTTATGTTGTTTTATCCTATGCTTTATAAAATTGTATTTATGTTGTTTTAACCTATGCTTTATTAAATTGTATTTATGTTGTTTTATCCTATGCTTTATTTAATTGTATTTACGTTGTTTTAACGTATGCTTTATTAAATTGTATTTATGTTGTTTTATCCTATGCTTTATTAAATTGTATTTATGTTGTTTTATCCTATGCTTTATTAAATTGTATTTATTTTGTTTTATCCTATGCTTTATTAAATTGTATTTATGTTGTTTTAACGTATGCTTTATTAAATTGTATTTATGTTGTTTTATCCTATGCTTTATTAAATTTTATTTATGTTGTTTTATCCTATGCTTTATTAAATTGTATTTATGTTGTTTTATCCTATGCTTTATTAAATTGTATTTATGTTGTTTTAACCTATGCTTTATTTAATTGTATTTATGTTGTTTTAACGTATGCTTTATTAAATTGTATTTATGTTGTTTTATCCTATGCTTTATTAAATTTTATTTATGTTGTTTTATCCTATGCTTTATTAAATTGTATTTATGTAGTTTTAGCCTATGCTTTATTAAATTGTATTTATGTTGTCTTATCCTATGCTTTATTAAATTGTATTTATGTTGTTTTATCCTATGCTTTATTAAATTGTATTTATGTTGTTTTATCCTATGCTTTATAAATTGTATTTATGTTGTTTTATCCTATGCTTTATTAAATTGTATTTATGTTGTTTTGTCCGATGCTTTATTAAATTGTTTTTATGTTGTTTTAACCTATGCTTTATTAAATTGTATTTATGTTGTTTTATCCTATGCTTTATTAAATTGTATTTATGTTGTTTTGTCCGATGCTTTATAAAATTGTATTTATGTTGTTTTAACCTATGCTTTATTAAATTTTATTTATGTTGTTTTATCCTATGCTTTATTAAATTGTATTTATGTTGTTTTGTCCGATGCTTTATTAAATTGTTTTTATGTTGTTTTAACCTATGCTTTATTAAATTGTATTTATGTTGTTTTATCCTATGCTTTATTAAATTGTATTTATGTTGTTTTGTCCGATGCTTTATAAAATTGTATTTATGTTGTTTTAACCTATGCTTTATTAAATTTTATTTATGTTGTTTTATCCTATGCTTTATTAAATTGTATTTATGTTGTTTTATCCTATGCTTTATTAAATTGTATTTATGTTGTTTATCCTATGTTTCATTAAATTGTATTTATGTTGTTTTATCCTATGCTTTATTAAATTGTATTTATGTTGTTTTGTCCTATGCTTTATTAAATTGTATTTATGTTGTTTTATCCTATGCTTTATTAAATTGTATTTCTGTGGTTTTATCCTATGCTTTATTAAATTGTATTTATGTTGTTTTAAACTATGCTTTATTAAATTGTATTTATGTTGTTTTAACCTATGCTTTATTAAATTTTATTCATGTTGTTTTATCCTATGCTTTATTAAATTGTATTCATGTTGTTTTATCTTATGCTTTACTAAATTATATTCATGTTGTTTTATCTAATGCTTTATTAAATTGTATTTATGTTGTTTTAAACTATGCTTTATTAAATTGTATTTATGTTGTTTTAAACTATGCTTTATTAAATTGTATTTATGTTGTTTTAAACTATGCTTTATTAAATTGTATTTATGTTGTTTTAACCTATGCTTTATTAAATTGTATTTATGTTGTTTTGTCCTATGCTTTATTAAATTGTATTTATGTTGTTTATCCTATGTTTCATTAAATTGTATTTATGTTGTTTTATCCTATGCTTTATTAAATTGTATTTATGTTGTTTTGTCCTATGCTTTATTAAATTGTATTTATGTTGTTTTATCCTATGCTTTATTAAATTGTATTTCTGTGGTTTTATCCTATGCTTTATTAAATTGTATTTATGTTGTTTTAAACTATGCTTTATTAAATTGTATTTATGTTGTTTTAAACTATGCTTTATTAAATTGTATTTATGTTGTTTTAACCTATGCTTTATTAAATTTTATTTATGTTGTTTTATCCTATGCTTTATTAAATTGTATTTATGTTGTTTTATCCTATGCTTTATTAAATTGTATTTATGTTGTTTTATCCTATGCTTTATTAAATTGTATTTATGTTGTTTTATCCTATGCTTTATTAAATTGTATTTATGTTGTTTTATCCTATGGTTTATTATATTTTATTTATGTTGTTTTATCCTATGCTTTATTAAATTGTATTTATGTTGTTTTATCCTATGCTTTATTAAATTGCATTCATGTTGTTTTAACCTATGCTTTATTAAATTGTATTTATGTTGTTTTATCCTATGCTTTATTAAATTGTATTTATGTTGTTTTATCCTATGCTTTATAAAATTGTATTTATGTTGTTTTAACCTATGCTTTATTAAATTGTATTTATGTTGTTTTATCCTATGCTTTATTAAATTGTATTTATGTTGTTTTATCCTATGCTTTATTAAATTGTATTTATTTAGTTTTATCCTATGCTTTATTAAATTGTATTTATGTTTTTTTAACGTATGCTTTATTAAATTGTATTTATGTTGTTTTATCCTATGCTTTATTAAATTTTATTTATGTTGTTTTATCCTATGCTTTATTAAATTGTATTTATGTTGTTTTATCCTATGCTTTATTAAATTGTATTTATGTTGTTTTAACCTATGCTTTATTTAATTGTATTTATGTTGTTTTAACGTATGCTTTATTAAATTGTATTTATGTTGTTTTATCCTATGCTTTATTAAATTGTATTTATGTTGTTTTATCCTATGCTTTATTAAATTGTATTTATGTAGTTTTAGCCTATGCTTTATTAAATTGTATTTATGTTGTCTTATCCTATGCTTTATTAAATTGTATTTATGTTGTTTTATCCTATGCTTTATTAAATTGTATTTATGTTGTTTTATCCTATGCTTTATAAATTGTATTTATGTTGTTTTATCCTATGCTTTATTAAATTGTATTTATGTTGTTTTGTCCGATGCTTTATTAAATTATTTTTATGTTGTTTTAACCTATGCTTTATTAAATTGTATTTATGTTGTTTTATCCTATGCTTTATTAAATTGTATTTATGTTGTTTTGTCCGATGCTTTATAAAATTGTATTTATGTTGTTTTAACCTATGCTTTATTAAATTTTATTTATGTTGTTTTATCCTATGCTTTATTAAATTGTATTTATGTTGTTTTGTCCGATGCTTTATTAAATTGTTTTTATGTTGTTTTAACCTATGCTTTATTAAATTGTATTTATGTTGTTTTATCCTATGCTTTATTAAATTGTATTTATGTTGTTTTGTCCGATGCTTTATAAAATTGTATTTATGTTGTTTTAACCTATGCTTTATTAAATTTTATTTATGTTGTTTTATCCTATGCTTTATTAAATTGTATTTATGTTGTTTTATCCTATGCTTTATTAAATTGTATTTATGTTGTTTATCCTATGTTTCATTAAATTGTATTTATGTTGTTTTATCCTATGCTTTATTAAATTGTATTTATGTTGTTTTGTCCTATGCTTTATTAAATTGTATTTATGTTGTTTTATCCTATGCTTTATTAAATTGTATTTCTGTGGTTTTATCCTATGCTTTATTAAATTGTATTTATGTTGTTTTAAACTATGCTTTATTAAATTGTATTTATGTTGTTTTGTCCGATGCTTTATAAAATTGTATTTATGTTGTTTTAACCTATGCTTTATTAAATTGTATTTATGTTGTTTTATCCTATGCTTAATTAAATTGTATTTATGTTGTTTTATCCTATGCTTTATTAAATTTTATTTATGTTGTTTTATCCTATGCTTTATTAAATTGTATTTACGTTGTTTTATCCTATGCTTTATTAAATTTTATTTATGTTGTTTTATCCTATGCTTTATTAAATTTTATTTATGTTGTTTTATCCTATGCTTTATTAAATTGTATTTATGTTGTTTTATCCTATGCTTTATTAAATTGAATATATGTTGTTTTATCCTATGCTTTATTAAATTGTATTTATGTTGTTTTAACCTATGCTTTATTAAATTGTATTTATGTTGTTTTATCCTATGCTTTATAAAATTGTATTTATGTTGTTTTAACCTATGCTTTATTAAATTGTATTTATGTTGTTTTATCCTATGCTTTATTTAATTGTATTTACGTTGTTTTAACGTATGCTTTATTAAATTGTATTTATGTTGTTTTATCCTATGCTTTATTAAATTGTATTCATGTTGTTTTATCTTATGCTTTACTAAATTATATTCATGTTGTTTTATCTAATGCTTTATTAAATTGTATTTATGTTGTTTTAAACTATGCTTTATTAAATTGTATTTATGTTGTTTTGTCCTATGCTTTATTAAATTGTATTTATGTTGTTTTATCCTATGCTTTATTAAATTGTATTTCTGTGGTTTTATCCTATGCTTTATTAAATTGTATTTATGTTGTTTTAAACTATGCTTTATTAAATTGTATTTATGTTGTTTTATCCTATGCTTTATTAAATTGTATTTATGTTGTTTTATCCTATGCTTTATTAAATTGTATTTATTTTGTTTTATCCTATGCTTTATTAAATTGTATTTATGTTTTTTTAACGTATGCTTTATTAAATTGTATTTATGTTGTTTTATCCTATGCTTTATTAAATTTTATTTATGTTGTTTTATCCTATGCTTTATTAAATTGTATTTATGTTGTTTTATCCTATGCTTTATTAAATTGTATTTATGTTGTTTTAACCTATGCTTTATTTAATTGTATTTATGTTGTTTTAACGTATGCTTTATTAAATTGTATTTATGTTGTTTTATCCTATGCTTTATTAAATTGTATTTATGTTGTTTTATCCTATGCTTTATTAAATTGTATTTATGTAGTTTTAGCCTATGCTTTATTAAATTGTATTTATGTTGTCTTATCCTATGCTTTATTAAATTGTATTTATGTTGTTTTATCCTATGCTTTATTAAATTGTATTTATGTTGTTTTATCCTATGCTTTATAAATTGTATTTATGTTGTTTTATCCTATGCTTTATTAAATTGTATTTATGTTGTTTTGTCCGATGCTTTATTAAATTATTTTTATGTTGTTTTAACCTATGCTTTATTAAATTGTATTTATGTTGTTTTATCCTATGCTTTATTAAATTGTATTTATGTTGTTTTGTCCGATGCTTTATAAAATTGTATTTATGTTGTTTTAACCTATGCTTTATTAAATTTTATTTATGTTGTTTTATCCTATGCTTTATTAAATTGTATTTATGTTGTTTTGTCCGATGCTTTATTAAATTGTTTTTATGTTGTTTTAACCTATGCTTTATTAAATTGTATTTATGTTGTTTTATCCTATGCTTTATTAAATTGTATTTATGTTGTTTTGTCCGATGCTTTATAAAATTGTATTTATGTTGTTTTAACCTATGCTTTATTAAATTTTATTTATGTTGTTTTATCCTATGCTTTATTAAATTGTATTTATGTTGTTTTATCCTATGCTTTATTAAATTGTATTTATGTTGTTTATCCTATGTTTCATTAAATTGTATTTATGTTGTTTTATCCTATGCTTTATTAAATTGTATTTATGTTGTTTTGTCCTATGCTTTATTAAATTGTATTTATGTTGTTTTATCCTATGCTTTATTAAATTGTATTTCTGTGGTTTTATCCTATGCTTTATTAAATTGTATTTATGTTGTTTTAAACTATGCTTTATTAAATTGTATTTATGTTGTTTTGTCCGATGCTTTATAAAATTGTATTTATGTTGTTTTAACCTATGCTTTATTAAATTGTATTTATGTTGTTTTATCCTATGCTTAATTAAATTGTATTTATGTTGTTTTATCCTATGCTTTATTAAATTTTATTTATGTTGTTTTATCCTATGCTTTATTAAATTGTATTTACGTTGTTTTATCCTATGCTTTATTAAATTTTATTTATGTTGTTTTATCCTAAGCTTTATTAAATTTTATTTATGTTGTTTTATCCTATGCTTTATTAAATTGTATTTATGTTGTTTTATCCTATGCTTTATTAAATTGAATATATGTTGTTTTATCCTATGCTTTATTAAATTGTATTTATGTTGTTTTAACCTATGCTTTATTAAATTGTATTTATGTTGTTTTATCCTATGCTTTATAAAATTGTATTTATGTTGTTTTAACCTATGCTTTATTAAATTGTATTTATGTTGTTTTATCCTATGCTTTATTTAATTGTATTTACGTTGTTTTAACGTATGCTTTATTAAATTGTATTTATGTTGTTTTATCCTATGCTTTATTAAATTGTATTCATGTTGTTTTATCTTATGCTTTACTAAATTATATTCATGTTGTTTTATCTAATGCTTTATTAAATTGTATTTATGTTGTTTTGTCCTATGCTTTATTAAATTGTATTTATGTTGTTTTGTCCTATGCTTTATTAAATTGTATTTATGTTGTTTTATCCTATGCTTTATTAAATTGTATTTCTGTGGTTTTATCCTATGCTTTATTAAATTGTATTTATGTTGTTTTAAACTATGCTTTATTAAATTGTATTTATGTTGTTTTAAACTATGCTTTATTAAATTGTATTTATGTTGCTTTAAACTATGCTTTATTAAATTGTATTTATGATGTTTTGTCCGATGCTTTATTAAATTGTATTTATGTTGTTTTAACCTATGCTTTATTAAATTTTATTTATGTTGTTTTATCCTATGCTTTATTAAATTGTATTTAAGTTGTTTTATCCTATGCTTTATTAAATTGTATTTATGTTGTTTTATCCTATGCTTTATTAAATTGCATTTATGTTGTTTTAACCTATGCTTTATTAAATTGTATTTATGTTGTTTTATCCTATGCTTTATTAAATTGTATTTATGTTGTTTTATCCTATGCTTTATTAAATTTTATTTATGTTGTTTTATCCTATGCTTTATTAAATTGTATTTACGTTGTTTTATCCTATGCTTTATTAAATTTTATTTATGTTGTTTTATCCTATGCTTTATTAAATTTTATTTATGTTGTTTTATCCTATGCTTTATTAAATTGTATTTATGTTGTTTTATCCTATGCTTTATTAAATTGAATATATGTTGTTTTATCCTATGCTTTATTAAATTGTATTTATGTTGTTTTAACCTATGCTTTATTAAATTGTATTTATGTTGTTTTATCCTATGCTTTATAAAATTGTATTTATGTTGTTTTAACCTATGCTTTATTAAATTGTATTTATGTTGTTTTATCCTATGCTTTATTTAATTGTATTTACGTTGTTTTAACGTATGCTTTATTAAATTGTATTTATGTTGTTTTATCCTATGCTTTATTAAATTGTATTTATGTTGTTTTATCCTATGCTTTATTAAATTGTATTTATTTTGTTTTATCCTATGCTTTATTAAATTGTATTTATGTTGTTTTAACGTATGCTTTATTAAATTGTATTTATGTTGTTTTATCCTATGCTTTATTAAATTTTATTTATGTTGTTTTATCCTATGCTTTATTAAATTGTATTTATGTTGTTTTATCCTATGCTTTATTAAATTGTATTTATGTTGTTTTAACCTATGCTTTATTTAATTGTATTTATGTTGTTTTAACGTATGCTTTATTAAATTGTATTTATGTTGTTTTATCCTATGCTTTATTAAATTGTATTTATGTTGTTTTATCCTATGCTTTATTAAATTGTATTTATGTAGTTTTAGCCTATGCTTTATTAAATTGTATTTATGTTGTCTTATCCTATGCTTTATTAAATTGTATTTATGTTGTTTTATCCTATGCTTTATTAAATTGTATTTATGTTGTTTTATCCTATGCTTTATAAATTGTATTTATGTTGTTTTATCCTATGCTTTATTAAATTGTATTTATGTTGTTTTGTCCGATGCTTTATTAAATTGTTTTTATGTTGTTTTAACCTATGCTTTATTAAATTGTATTTATGTTGTTTTATCCTATGCTTTATTAAATTGTATTTATGTTGTTTTGTCCGATGCTTTATAAAATTGTATTTATGTTGTTTTAACCTATGCTTTATTAAATTTTATTTATGTTGTTTTATCCTATGCTTTATTAAATTGTATTTATGTTGTTTTGTCCGATGCTTTATTAAATTGTTTTTATGTTGTTTTAACCTATGCTTTATTAAATTGTATTTATGTTGTTTTATCCTATGCTTTATTAAATTGTATTTATGTTGTTTTGTCCGATGCTTTATAAAATTGTATTTATGTTGTTTTAACCTATGCTTTATTAAATTTTATTTATGTTGTTTTATCCTATGCTTTATTAAATTGTATTTATGTTGTTTTATCCTATGCTTTATTAAATTGTATTTATGTTGTTTATCCTATGTTTCATTAAATTGTATTTATGTTGTTTTATCCTATGCTTTATTAAATTGTATTTATGTTGTTTTGTCCTATGCTTTATTAAATTGTATTTATGTTGTTTTATCCTATGCTTTATTAAATTGTATTTCTGTGGTTTTATCCTATGCTTTATTAAATTGTATTTATGTTGTTTTAAACTATGCTTTATTAAATTGTATTTATGTTGTTTTAACCTATGCTTTATTAAATTTTATTCATGTTGTTTTATCCTATGCTTTATTAAATTGTATTCATGTTGTTTTATCTTATGCTTTACTAAATTATATTCATGTTGTTTTATCTAATGCTTTATTAAATTGTATTTATGTTGTTTTAAACTATGCTTTATTAAATTGTATTTATGTTGTTTTAAACTATGCTTTATTAAATTGTATTTATGTTGTTTTAAACTATGCTTTATTAAATTGTATTTATGTTGTTTTAACCTATGCTTTATTAAATTGTATTTATGTTGTTTTGTCCTATGCTTTATTAAATTGTATTTATGTTGTTTATCCTATGTTTCATTAAATTGTATTTATGTTGTTTTATCCTATGCTTTATTAAATTGTATTTATGTTGTTTTGTCCTATGCTTTATTAAATTGTATTTATGTTGTTTTATCCTATGCTTTATTAAATTGTATTTCTGTGGTTTTATCCTATGCTTTATTAAATTGTATTTATGTTGTTTTAAACTATGCTTTATTAAATTGTATTTATGTTGTTTTAAACTATGCTTTATTAAATTGTATTTATGTTGTTTTAACCTATGCTTTATTAAATTTTATTTATGTTGTTTTATCCTATGCTTTATTAAATTGTATTTATGTTGTTTTATCCTATGCTTTATTAAATTGTATTTATGTTGTTTTATCCTATGCTTTATTAAATTGTATTTATGTTGTTTTATCCTATGCTTTATTAAATTGTATTTATGTTGTTTTATCCTATGGTTTATTATATTTTATTTATGTTGTTTTATCCTATGCTTTATTAAATTGTATTTATGTTGTTTTATCCTATGCTTTATTAAATTGCATTCATGTTGTTTTAACCTATGCTTTATTAAATTGTATTTATGTTGTTTTATCCTATGCTTTATTAAATTGTATTTATGTTGTTTTATCCTATGCTTTATAAAATTGTATTTATGTTGTTTTAACCTATGCTTTATTAAATTGTATTTATGTTGTTTTATCCTATGCTATATTTAATTGTATTTACGTTGTTTTAACGTATGCTTTATTAAATTGTATTTATGTTGTTTTATCCTATGCTTTATTAAATTGTATTTATGTTGTTTTATCCTATGCTTTATTAAATTGTATTTATTTTGTTTTATCCTATGCTTTATTAAATTGTATTTATGTTTTTTTAACGTATGCTTTATTAAATTGTATTTATGTTGTTTTATCCTATGCTTTATTAAATTTTATTTATGTTGTTTTATCCTATGCTTTATTAAATTGTATTTATGTTGTTTTATCCTATGCTTTATTAAATTGTATTTATGTTGTTTTAACCTATGCTTTATTTAATTGTATTTATGTTGTTTTAACGTATGCTTTATTAAATTGTATTTATGTTGTTTTATCCTATGCTTTATTAAATTGTATTTATGTTGTTTTATCCTATGCTTTATTAAATTGTATTTATGTAGTTTTAGCCTATGCTTTATTAAATTGTATTTATGTTGTCTTATCCTATGCTTTATTAAATTGTATTTATGTTGTTTTATCCTATGCTTTATTAAATTGTATTTATGTTGTTTTATCCTATGCTTTATAAATTGTATTTATGTTGTTTTATCCTATGCTTTATTAAATTGTATTTATGTTGTTTTGTCCGATGCTTTATTAAATTATTTTTATGTTGTTTTAACCTATGCTTTATTAAATTGTATTTATGTTGTTTTATCCTATGCTTTATTAAATTGTATTTATGTTGTTTTGTCCGATGCTTTATAAAATTGTATTTATGTTGTTTTAACCTATGCTTTATTAAATTTTATTTATGTTGTTTTATCCTATGCTTTATTAAATTGTATTTATGTTGTTTTGTCCGATGCTTTATTAAATTGTTTTTATGTTGTTTTAACCTATGCTTTATTAAATTGTATTTATGTTGTTTTATCCTATGCTTTATTAAATTGTATTTATGTTGTTTTGTCCGATGCTTTATAAAATTGTATTTATGTTGTTTTAACCTATGCTTTATTAAATTTTATTTATGTTGTTTTATCCTATGCTTTATTAAATTGTATTTATGTTGTTTTATCCTATGCTTTATTAAATTGTATTTATGTTGTTTATCCTATGTTTCATTAAATTGTATTTATGTTGTTTTATCCTATGCTTTATTAAATTGTATTTATGTTGTTTTGTCCTATGCTTTATTAAATTGTATTTATGTTGTTTTATCCTATGCTTTATTAAATTGTATTTCTGTGGTTTTATCCTATGCTTTATTAAATTGTATTTATGTTGTTTTAAACTATGCTTTATTAAATTGTATTTATGTTGTTTTGTCCGATGCTTTATAAAATTGTATTTATGTTGTTTTAACCTATGCTTTATTAAATTGTATTTATGTTGTTTTATCCTATGCTTAATTAAATTGTATTTATGTTGTTTTATCCTATGCTTTATTAAATTTTATTTATGTTGTTTTATCCTATGCTTTATTAAATTGTATTTACGTTGTTTTATCCTATGCTTTATTAAATTTTATTTATGTTGTTTTATCCTATGCTTTATTAAATTTTATTTATGTTGTTTTATCCTATGCTTTATTAAATTGTATTTATGTTGTTTTATCCTATGCTTTATTAAATTGAATATATGTTGTTTTATCCTATGCTTTATTAAATTGTATTTATGTTGTTTTAACCTATGCTTTATTAAATTGTATTTATGTTGTTTTATCCTATGCTTTATAAAATTGTATTTATGTTGTTTTAACCTATGCTTTATTAAATTGTATTTATGTTGTTTTATCCTATGCTTTATTTAATTGTATTTACGTTGTTTTAACGTATGCTTTATTAAATTGTATTTATGTTGTTTTATCCTATGCTTTATTAAATTGTATTTATGTTGTTTTATCCTATGCTTTATTAAATTGTATTTATTTTGTTTTATCCTATGCTTTATTAAATTGTATTTATGTTGTTTTAACGTATGCTTTATTAAATTGTATTTATGTTGTTTTATCCTATGCTTTATTAAATTTTATTTATGTTGTTTTATCCTATGCTTTATTAAATTGTATTTATGTTGTTTTATCCTATGCTTTATTAAATTGTATTTATGTTGTTTTAACCTATGCTTTATTTAATTGTATTGATGTTGTTTTAACGTATGCTTTATTAAATTGTATTTATGTTGTTTTATCCTATGCTTTATTAAATTGTATTTATGTTGTTTTATCCTATGCTTTATTAAATTGTATTTATGTAGTTTTAGCCTATGCTTTATTAAATTGTATTTATGTTGTCTTATCCTATGCTTTATTAAATTGTATTTATGTTGTTTTATCCTATGCTTTATTAAATTGTATTTATGTTGTTTTATCCTATGCTTTATAAATTGTATTTATGTTGTTTTATCCTATGCTTTATTAAATTGTATTTATGTTGTTTTGTCCGATGCTTTATTAAATTATTTTTATGTTGTTTTAACCTATGCTTTATTAAATTGTATTTATGTTGTTTTATCCTATGCTTTATTAAATTGTATTTATGTTGTTTTGTCCGATGCTTTATAAAATTGTATTTATGTTGTTTTAACCTATGCTTTATTAAATTTTATTTATGTTGTTTTATCCTATGCTTTATTAAATTGTATTTATGTTGTTTTATCCTATGCTTTATTAAATTGTATTTATGTTGTTTTATCCTATGCTTTATTAAATTGAATATATGTTGTTTTATCCTATGCTTTATTAAATTGTATTTATGTTGTTTTAACCTATGCTTTATTAAATTGTATTTATGTTGTTTTATCCTATGCTTTATAAAATTGTATTTATGTTGTTTTAACCTATGCTTTATTAAATTGTATTTATGTTGTTTTATCCTATGCTTTATTTAATTGTATTTACGTTGTTTTAACGTATGCTTTATTAAATTGTATTTATGTTGTTTTATCCTATGCTTTATTAAATTGTATTTATGTTGTTTTATCCTATGCTTTATTAAATTGTATTTATTTTGTTTTATCCTATGCTTTATTAAATTGTATTTATGTTGTTTTAACGTATGCTTTATTAAATTGTATTTATGTTGTTTTATCCTATGCTTTATTAAATTTTATTTATGTTGTTTTATCCTATGCTTTATTAAATTGTATTTATGTTGTTTTATCCTATGCTTTATTAAATTGTATTTATGTTGTTTTAACCTATGCTTTATTTAATTGTATTTATGTTGTTTTAACGTATGCTTTATTAAATTGTATTTATGTTGTTTTATCCTATGCTTTATTAAATTGTATTTATGTTGTTTTATCCTATGCTTTATTAAATTGTATTTATGTAGTTTTAGCCTATGCTTTATTAAATTGTATTTATGTTGTCTTATCCTATGCTTTATTAAATTGTATTTATGTTGTTTTATCCTATGCTTTATTAAATTGTATTTATGTTGTTTTATCCTATGCTTTATAAATTGTATTTATGTTGTTTTATCCTATGCTTTATTAAATTGTATTTATGTTGTTTTGTCCGATGCTTTATTAAATTATTTTTATGTTGTTTTAACCTATGCTTTATTAAATTGTATTTATGTTGTTTTATCCTATGCTTTATTAAATTGTATTTATGTTGTTTTGTCCGATGCTTTATAAAATTGTATTTATGTTGTTTTAACCTATGCTTTATTAAATTTTATTTATGTTGTTTTATCCTATGCTTTATTAAATTGTATTTATGTTGTTTTGTCCGATGCTTTATTAAATTGTTTTTATGTTGTTTTAACCTATGCTTTATTAAATTGTATTTATGTTGTTTTATCCTATGCTTTATTAAATTGTATTTATGTTGTTTTGTCCGATGCTTTATAAAATTGTATTTATGTTGTTTTAACCTATGCTTTATTAAATTTTATTTATGTTGTTTTATCCTATGCTTTATTAAATTGTATTTATGTTGTTTTATCCTATGCTTTATTAAATTGTATTTATGTTGTTTTATCCTATGCTTTATTAAATTGTATTTATGTTGTTTATCCTATGTTTCATTAAATTGTATTTATGTTGTTTTATCCTATGCTTTATTAAATTGTATTTATGTTGTTTTGTCCTATGCTTTATTAAATTGTATTTATGTTGTTTTATCCTATGCTTTATTAAATTGTATTTCTGTGGTTTTATCCTATGCTTTATTAAATTGTATTTATGTTGTTTTAAACTATGCTTTATTAAATTGTATTTATGTTGTTTTGTCCGATGCTTTATAAAATTGTATTTATGTTGTTTTAACCTATGCTTTATTAAATTGTATTTATGTTGTTTTATCCTATGCTTTATTAAATTGTATTTATGTTGTTTTATCCTATGCTTTATTAAATTTTATTTATGTTGTTTTATCCTATGCTTTATTAAATTGTATTTACGTTGTTTTATCCTATGCTTTATTAAATTTTATTTATGTTGTTTTATCCTATGCTTTATTAAATTTTATTTATGTTGTTTTATCCTATGCTTTATTAAATTGTATTTATGTTGTTTTATCCTATGCTTTATTAAATTGAATATATGTTGTTTTATCCTATGCTTTATTAAATTGTATTTATGTTGTTTTAACCTATGCTTTATTAAATTGTATTTATGTTGTTTTATCCTATGCTTTATAAAATTGTATTTATGTTGTTTTAACCTATGCTTTATTAAATTGTATTTATGTTGTTTTATCCTATGCTTTATTTAATTGTATTTACGTTGTTTTAACGTATGCTTTATTAAATTGTATTTATGTTGTTTTATCCTATGCTTTATTAAATTGTATTTATGTTGTTTTATCCTATGCTTTATTAAATTGTATTTATTTTGTTTTATCCTATGCTTTATTAAATTGTATTTATGTTGTTTTAACGTATGCTTTATTAAATTGTATTTATGTTGTTTTATCCTATGCTTTATTAAATTTTATTTATGTTGTTTTATCCTATGCTTTATTAAATTGTATTTATGTTGTTTTATCCTATGCTTTATTAAATTGTATTTATGTTGTTTTAACCTATGCTTTATTTAATTGTATTTATGTTGTTTTAACGTATGCTTTATTAAATTGTATTTATGTTGTTTTATCCTATGCTTTATTAAATTGTATTTATGTTGTTTTATCCTATGCTTTATTAAATTGTATTTATGTAGTTTTAGCCTATGCTTTATTAAATTGTATTTATGTTGTCTTATCCTATGCTTTATTAAATTGTATTTATGTTGTTTTATCCTATGCTTTATTAAATTGTATTTATGTTGTTTATCCTATGCTTTATAAATTGTATTTATGTTGTTTTATCCTATGCTTTATTAAATTGTATTTATGTTGTTTTGTCCGATGCTTTATTAAATTGTTTTTATGTTGTTTTAACCTATGCTTTATTAAATTGTATTTATGTTGTTTTATCCTATGCTTTATTAAATTGTATTTATGTTGTTTTGTCCGATGCTTTATAAAATTGTATTTATGTTGTTTTAACCTATGCTTTATTAAATTTTATTTATGTTGTTTTATCCTATGCTTTATTAAATTGTATTTATGTTGTTTTGTCCGATGCTTTATTAAATTGTTTTTATGTTGTTTTAACCTATGCTTTATTAAATTGTATTTATGTTGTTTTATCCTATGCTTTATTAAATTGTATTTATGTTGTTTTGTCCGATGCTTTATAAAATTGTATTTATGTTGTTTTAACCTATGCTTTATTAAATTTTATTTATGTTGTTTTATCCTATGCTTTATTAAATTGTATTTATGTTGTTTTATCCTATGCTTTATTAAATTGTATTTATGTTGTTTATCCTATGTTTCATTAAATTGTATTTATGTTGTTTTATCCTATGCTTTATTAAATTGTATTTATGTTGTTTTGTCCTATGCTTTATTAAATTGTATTTATGTTGTTTTATCCTATGCTTTATTAAATTGTATTTCTGTGGTTTTATCCTATGCTTTATTAAATTGTATTTATGTTGTTTTAAACTATGCTTTATTAAATTGTATTTATGTTGTTTTAACCTATGCTTTATTAAATTTTATTCATGTTGTTTTATCCTATGCTTTATTAAATTGTATTCATGTTGTTTTATCTTATGCTTTACTAAATTATATTCATGTTGTTTTATCTAATGCTTTATTAAATTGTATTTATGTTGTTTTAAACTATGCTTTATTAAATTGTATTTATGTTGTTTTAAACTATGCTTTATTAAATTGTATTTATGTTGTTTTAAACTATGCTTTATTAAATTGTATTTATGTTGTTTTAACCTATGCTTTATTAAATTGTATTTATGTTGTTTTGTCCTATGCTTTATTAAATTGTATTTATGTTGTTTATCCTATGTTTCATTAAATTGTATTTATGTTGTTTTATCCTATGCTTTATTAAATTGTATTTCTGTGGTTTTATCCTATGCTTTATTAAATTGTATTTATGTTGTTTTAAACTATGCTTTATTAAATTGTATTTATGTTGTTTTATCCTATGCTTTATTAAATTGTATTTCTGTGGTTTTATCCTATGCTTTATTAAATTGTATTTATGTTGTTTTAAACTATGCTTTATTAAATTGTATTTATGTTGTTTTAAACTATGCTTTATTAAATTGTATTTATGTTGTTTTAACCTATGCTTTATTAAATTTTATTTATGTTGTTTTATCCTATGCTTTATTAAATTGTATTTATGTTGTTTTATCCTATGCTTTATTAAATTGTATTTATGTTGTTTTATCCTATGCTTTATTAAATTGTATTTATGTTGTTTTATCCTATGCTTTATTAAATTGTATTTATGTTGTTTTATCCTATGCTTTATTAAATTGTATTTATGTTGTTTTATCCTATGGTTTATTATATTTTATTTATGTTGTTTTATCCTATGCTTTATTAAATTGTATTTATGTTGTTTTATCCTATGCTTTATTAAATTGCATTCATGTTGTTTTAACCTATGCTTTATTAAATTGTATTTATGTTGTTTTATCCTATGCTTTATTAAATTGTATTTATGTTGTTTTATCCTATGCTTTATAAAATTGTATTTATGTTGTTTTAACCTATGCTTTATTAAATTGTATTTATGTTGTTTTATCCTATGCTTTATTTAATTGTATTTACGTTGTTTTAACGTATGCTTTATTAAATTGTATTTATGTTGTTTTATCCTATGCTTTATTAAATTGTATTTATGTTGTTTTATCCTATGCTTTATTAAATTGTATTTATTTTGTTTTATCCTATGCTTTATTAAATTGTATTTATGTTGTTTTAACGTATGCTTTATTAAATTGTATTTATGTTGTTTTATCCTATGCTTTATTAAATTTTATTTATGTTGTTTTATCCTATGCTTTATTAAATTGTATATATGTTGTTTTATCCTATGCTTTATTAAATTGTATTTATGTTGTTTTAACCTATGCTTTATTTAATTGTATTTATGTTGTTTTAACGTATGCTTTATTAAATTGTATTTATGTTGTTTTATCCTATGCTTTATTAAATTGTATTTATGTTGTTTTATCCTATGCTTTATTAAATTGTATTTATGTAGTTTTAGCCTATGCTTTATTAAATTGTATTTATGTTGTCTTATCCTATGCTTTATTAAATTGTATTTATGTTGTTTTATCCTATGCTTTATTAAATTGTATTTATGTTGTTTTATCCTATGCTTTATAAATTGTATTTATGTTGTTTTATCCTATGCTTTATTAAATTGTATTTATGTTGTTTTGTCCGATGCTTTATTAAATTATTTTTATGTTGTTTTAACCTATGCTTTATTAAATTGTATTTATGTTGTTTTATCCTATGCTTTATTAAATTGTATTTATGTTGTTTTGTCCGATGCTTTATAAAATTGTATTTATGTTGTTTTAACCTATGCTTTATTAAATTTTATTTATGTTGTTTTATCCTATGCTTTATTAAATTGTATTTATGTTGTTTTGTCCGATGCTTTATTAAATTGTTTTTATGTTGTTTTAACCTATGCTTTATTAAATTGTATTTATGTTGTTTTATCCTATGCTTTATTAAATTGTATTTATGTTGTTTTGTCCGATGCTTTATAAAATTGTATTTATGTTGTTTTAACCTATGCTTTATTAAATTTTATTTATGTTGTTTTATCCTATGCTTTATTAAATTGTATTTATGTTGTTTTATCCTATGCTTTATTAAATTGTATTTATGTTGTTTATCCTATGTTTCATTAAATTGTATTTATGTTGTTTTATCCTATGCTTTATTAAATTGTATTTATGTTGTTTTGTCCTATGCTTTATTAAATTGCATTCATGTTGTTTTAACCTATGCTTTATTAAATTGTATTTATGTTGTTTTATCCTATGCTTTATTAAATTGTATTTATGGTGTTTTATCCTATGCTTTATTAAATTTTATTTATGTTTTATCCTATGCTTTATTAAATTGTATTTACGTTGTTTTATCCTATGCTTTATTAAATTTTATTTATGTTGTTTTATCCTATGCTTTATTAAATTTTATTTATGTTGTTTTATCCTGTGCTTTATTAAATTGTATTTATGTTGTTTTATCCTATGCTTTATTAAATTGTATTTATGTTGTTTTATCCTATGCTTTATTAAATTGTATTTATGTTGTTTTATCCTATGGTTTATTATATTTTATTTATGTTGTTTTATCCTATGCTTTATTAAATTGTATTTATGTTGTTTTATCCTATGCTTTATTAAATTGCATTCATGTTGTTTTAACCTATGCTTTATTAAATTGTATTTATGTTGTTTTATCCTATGCTTTATTAAATTGTATTTATGGTGTTTTATCCTATGCTTTATTAAATTTTATTTATGTTTTATCCTATGCTTTATTAAATTGTATTTACGTTGTTTTATCCTATGCTTTATTAAATTTTATTTATGTTGTTTTATCCTATGCTTTATTAAATTTTATTTATGTTGTTTTATCCTGTGCTTTATTAAATTGTATTTATGTTGTTTTATCCTATGCTTTATAAAATTGTATTTATGTTGTTTTAACCTATGCTTTATTAAATTGTATTTATGTTGTTTTATCCTATGCTTTATAAAATTGTATTTATGTTGTTTTAACCTATGCTTTATTAAATTGTATTTATGTTGTTTTATCCTATGCTTTATTTAATTGTATTTATGATGTTTTAACGTATGCTTTATTAAATTGTATTTATGTTGTTTTATCCTATGCTTTATTAAATTGTATTTATGTTGTTTTATCCTATGCTTTATTAAATTGTATTTATGTTGTTTTATCCTATGCTTTATTAAATTGTATTTATGTTGTTTTATCCTGTGCTTTATTAAATTGTATTTATGTTGTTTTATCCTATGCTTTATTAAATTGTATTTATGTAGTTTTAGCCTATGCTTTATTAAATTGTATTTATGTTGTTTTATCCTATGCTTTATTAAATTGTATTTATGTTGTTTTATCCTATGCTTTATTAAATTGTATTTATGTTGTTTTATCCTATGCTTTATAAATTGTATTTATGTTGTTTTATCCTATGCTTTATTAAATTGTATTTATGTTGTTTTATCCTATGCTTTATAAATTGTATTTATGTTGTTTTATCCTATGCTTTATTAAATTGTATTTATGTTGTTTTGTCCGATGCTTTATTAAATTGTATTTATGTTGTTTTAACCTATGCTTTATTAAATTTTATTTATGTTGTTTTATCTTATGCTTTATTAAATTGTATTTATGTTGTTTTATCCTATGCTTTATTAAATTGTATTTTTGTTGTTTTAACCTATGCTTTATTAAATTGTATTTATGTTGTTTTATCCTATGCTTTATTAAATTGTATTTATGTAGTTTTAGCCTATGCTTTATTAAATTGTATTTATGTTGTTTTATCCTATGCTTTATTAAATTGTATTTATGTTGTTTTATCCTATGCTTTATAAATTGTATTTATGTTGTTTTATCCTATGCTTTATTAAATTGTATTTATGTTGTTTTATCCTATGCTTTATTAAATTGTATTTATGTTGTTTTCACCTATGCTTTATTAAATTGTATTTATGTTGTTTTATCCTATGCTTTATTAAATTGTATTTATGTTGTTTTGTCCGAAGCTTTATTAAATTGTATTTATGTTGTTTTATCCTATGCTTTATTAAATTGTATTTACGTTGTTTTATTCTATGCTTTATTAAATTTTATTTATGTTGTTTCATCCTATACTTTATTAAATTTTATTTATGTTGTTTTATACTATGCTTTATTAAATTATATTTATGTTGTTTTATCCTATGCTTTATTAAATTGTATTTATGTTGTTTTGTCCTATGCTTTATTAAATTGTATTTATGTTGTTTTATCCTATGCTTTATTAAATTGTATTTATGTTGTTTAGTCCTATGCTTTATTAAATTGTATGTATGTTGTTTTATCCTATGCTTTATTAAATTGTATTTATGTTGTTTTAAACTATGCTTTATTAAATTGTATTCATGTTGTTTTAACCTATGCTTTATTAAATTTTATTCATGTTGTTTTATCCTATGTTTTTTAAATTGTATTCATGTTGTTTTATCTTATGCTTTACTAAATTATATTCATGTTGTTTTATCTAATGCTTTATTAAATTGTATTTATGTTGTTTTGTCCTATGCTTTATTAAATTGTATTTATGTTGTTTTATCCTATGCTTTATTAAATTGTATTTCTGTTGTTTTATCCTATGCTTTATTAAATTGTATTTATGTTGTTTTAAACTATGCTTTATTAAATTGTATTTATGTTGTTTTAAACTATGCTTTATTAAATTGTATTTATGTTGTTTTAACCTATGCTTTATTAAATTTTATTTATGTTGTTTTATCCTATGCTTTATTAAATTTTATTTATGTTGTTTTATCCTATGCTTTATTAAATTGTATTTATGTTGTTTTATCCTATGCTTTATTAAATTGTATTTATGTTGTTTTCACCTATGCTTTATTAAATTGTATTTATGTTGTTTTATCCTATGCTTTATTAAATTGTATTTATGTTGTTTTGTCCGATGCTTTATTAAATTGTATTTATGTTGTTTTATCCTATGCTTTATTAAATTGTATTTACGTTGTTTTATCCTATGCTTTATTAAATTTTATTTATGTTGTTTTATCCTATGCTTTATTAAATTTTATTTATGTTGTTTTATCCTATGCTTTATTAAATTATATTTATGTTGTTTTATCCTATGCTTTATTAAATTGTATTTATGTTGTTTTGTCCTATGCTTTATTAAATTGTATTTATGTTGTTTTATCCTATGCTTTATTAAATTGTATTTATGTTGTTTTATCCTATGCTTTATTAAATTGTATTTACGTTGTTTTATCCTATGCTTTATTAAATTTTATTTATGTTGTTTTATCCTATGCTTTATTAAATTTTATTTATGTTGTTTTATCCTATGCTTTATTAAATTATATTTATGTTGTTTTATCCTATGCTTTATTAAATTGTATTTATGTTGTTTTGTCCTATGCTTTATTAAATTGTATTTATGTTGTTTTATCCTA
Organism: Phyllobates terribilis; assembly: GCF_046119375.1. Taxonomy (NCBI): domain Eukaryota; kingdom Metazoa; phylum Chordata; class Amphibia; order Anura; family Dendrobatidae; genus Phyllobates; species Phyllobates terribilis. Next base: position 306,995,962 of record NW_027362765.1, on the reverse strand, counting down.
TGCTTTATTAAATTGTATTTATGTTGTTTTAAACTATGCTTAACAAATTGTATTTATGTTGTTTTAACCTATGCTTTATTAAATTTTATTCATGTTGTTTTATCCTATGCTTATTAAATTGTATTCATGTTGTTTTATCTTATGCTTTACTAAATTATATTCATGTTGTTTTATCTAATGCTTTATTAAATTGTATTTATGTTGTTTTAAACTATGCTTTATTAAATTGTATTTATGTTGTTTTAAACTATGCTTTATTAAATTGTATTTATGTTGTTTATCCTATGTTTCATTAAATTGTATTTATGTTGTTTTATCCTATGCTTTATTAAATTGTATTTATGTTGTTTTGTCCTATGCTTTATTAAATTGTATTTATGTTGTTTTATCCTATGCTTTATTAAATTGTATTTCTGTGGTTTTATCCTATGCTTTATTAAATTGTATTTATGTTGTTTTAAACTATGCTTTATTAAATTGTATTTATGTTGTTTTAAACTATGCTTTATTAAATTGTATTTATGTTGTTTTAACCTATGCTTTATTAAATTGTATTTATGTTGTTTTATCCTATGCTTTATTAAATTGTATTTATGGTGTTTTATCCTATGCTTTATAAAATTGTATTTATGTTGTTTTAACCTATGCTTTATTAACTTGTATTTATGTTGTTTTATCCTATGCTTTATAAAATTGTATTTATGTTGTTTTAACCTATGCTTTATTAAATTGTATTTATGTTGTTTTATCCTATGCTTTATTTAATTGTATTTATGATGTTTTAACGTATGCTTTATTAAATTGTATTTATGTTGTTTTATCCTATGCTTTATTAAATTATATTTATGTTGTTTTATCCTATGCTTTATTAAATTGTATTTATGTTGTTTTATCCTGTGCTTTATAAATTGTATTTATGTTGTTTTATCCTATGCTTTATTAAATTATATTTATGTTGTTTTGTCCGATGCTTTATTAAATTGTATTTATGTTGTTTTAACCTATGCTTTATTAAATTTTATTTATGTTGTTTTATCCTATGCTTTATTAAATTGTATTTATGTTGTTTTATCCTATGCTTTATAAATTGTATTTATGTTGTTTTATCCTATGCTTTATTAAATTGTATTTATGTTGTTTTGTCCGATGCATTATAAAATTGTATTTATGTTGTTTTAACCTATGCTTTATTAAATTTTATTTATGTTGTTTTATCCTATGCTTTATTAAATTGTATTTATGCTGTTTTATCCTATGCTTTATTAAATTGTATTTATGTTGTTTATCCTATGTTTCATTAAATTGTATTTATGTTGTTTTGTCCTATGCTTTATTAAATTGTATTTATGTTGTTTTATCCTATGCTTTATTAAATTGTATTTATGTTGTTTTGTCCTATGCTTTATTAAATTGTATTTATGTTGTTTTATCCTATGCTTTATAAATTGTATTTATGTTGTTTTATCCTATGCTTTATTAAATTGTATTTATGTTGTTTTGTCCGATGCTTTATTAAATTGTATTTATGTTGTTTTAACCTATGCTTTATTAAATTTTATTTATGTTGTTTTATCCTATGCTTTATTAAATTGTATTTATGTTGTTTTATCCTATGCTTTATAAATTGTATTTATGTTGTTTTATCCTATGCTTTATTAAATTGTATTTATGTTGTTTTGTCCGATGCTTTATAAAATTGTATTTATGTTGTTTTAACCTATGCTTTATTAAATTTTATTTATGTTGTTTTATCCTATGCTTTATTAAATTGTATTTATGCTGTTTTATCCTATGCTTTATTAAATTGTATTTATGTTGTTTATCCTATGTTTCATTAAATTGTATTTATGTTGTTTTGTCCTATGCTTTATTAAATTGTATTTATGTTGTTTTATCCTATGCTTTATTAAATTGTATTTATGTTGTTTTGTCCTATGCTTTATTAAATTGTATTTATGTTGTTTTATCCTATGCTTTATTAAATTGTATTTATGTTGTTTTAAACTATGCTTTATTAAATTGTATTTATGTTGTTTTAACCTATGCTTTATTAAATTGTATTCATGTTGTTTTATCCTATGCTTTATTAAATTGTATTCATGTTGTTTTATCTTATGCTTTACTAAATTATATTCATGTTGTTTTATCTAATGCTTTATTAAATTGTATTTATGTTGTTTTAAACTATGCTTTACTAAATTGTATTTATGTTGTTTTAAACTATGCTTTATTAAATTGTATTTATGTTGTTTTAAACTATGCTTTATTAAATTGTATTTATGTTGTTTATCCTATGTTTCATTAAATTGTATTTATGTTGTTTTATCCTATGCTTTATTAAATTGTATTTATGTTGTTTTGTCCTATGCTTTATTAAATTGTATTTATGTTGTTTTATCCTATGCTTTATTAAATTGTATTTATGTTGTTTTATCCTATGCTTTATTAAATTGTATTTATGTTGTTTTATCCTATGCTTTATTAAATTGTATTTATGTTGTTTTATCCTATGCTTTATTAAATTTTATTTATGTTGTTTTATCCTATGCTTTATTAAATTGTATTTATGTTGTTTTATCCTATGCTTTATTAAATTGTATTTATGTTGTTTTATCCTATGCTTTATTAAATTGTATTTATGTTGTTTTATCCTATGCTTTATTAAATTGTATTTATGTTGTTTTATCCTATGCTTTATTAAATTTTATTTATGTTGTTTTATCCTATGCTTTATTAAATTGTATTTATGTTGTTTTATCCTATGCTTTATTAAATTGCATTTATGTTGTTTTAACCTATGCTTTATTAAATTGTATTTATGTTGTTTTATCCTATGCTTTATTAAATTGTATTTATGGTGTTTTATCCTATGCTTTATTAAATTTTATTTATGTTTTATCCTATGCTTTATTAAATTGTATTTACGTTGTTTTATCCTATGCTTTATTAAATTTTATTTATGTTGTTTTATCCTATGCTTTATTAAATTTTATTTATGTTGTTTTATCCAGTGCTTTATTAAATTGTATTTATGTTGTTTTATCCTATGCTTTATTAAGTTGAATTTATGTTGTTTTATCCTATGCTTTATTAAATTGTATTTATGTTGTTTTATCCTATGCTTTATAAAATTGTATTTATGTTGTTTTAACCTATGCTTTATTAACTTGTATTTATGTTGTTTTATCCTATGCTTTATAAAATTGTATTTATGTTGTTTTAACCTATGCTTTATTAACTTGTATTTATGTTGTTTTATCCTATGCTTTATTTAATTGTATTTATGATGTTTTAACGTATGCTTTATTAAATTGTATTTATGTTGTTTTATCCTATGCTTTATTAAATTGTATTTATGTTGTTTTATCCTATGCTTTATTAAATTGTATTTATGTTGTTTTATCCTATGCTTTATAAATTTTATTTATGTTGTTTTATCCTATGCTTTATTAAATTGTATTTATGTTGTTTTGTCTGATGCTTTATTAAATTGTATTTATGTTGTTTTAACCTATGATTTATTAAATTTTATTTATGTTGTTTTATCCTATGCTTTATTAAATTGTATTTATGTTGTTTTATCCTATGCTTTATAAATTGTATTTATGTTGTTTTATCCTATGCTTTATTAAATTGTATTTATGTTGTTTTGTCCGATGCTTTATAAAATTGTATTTATGTTGTTTTAACCTATGCTTTATTAAATTTTATTTATGTTGTTTTATCCTATGCTTTATTAAATTGTATTTATGTTGTTTTATCCTATGCTTTATTAAATTGTATTTATGTTGTTTTGTCCTATGCTTTATTAAATTGTATTTATGTTGTTTTATCCTATGCTTTATTAAATTGTATTTCTGTGGTTTTATCCTATGCTTTATTAAATTGTATTTATGTTGTTTTAAACTATGCTTTATTAAATTGTATTTATGTTGTTTTAAACTATGCTTTATTAAATTTTATTTATGTTGTTTTAACCTATGCTTTATTAAATTTTATTTATGTTGTTTTATAATATGCTTTATTAAATTGTATTTATGTTGTTTTATCCTATGCTTTATAAATTGTATTTATGTTGTTTTATCCTATGCTTTATTAAATTGTATTTATGTTGTTTTGTCCGATGCTTTATAAAATTGTATTTATGTTGTTTTAACCTATGCTTTATTAAATTTTATTTATGTTGTTTTATCCTATGCTTTATTAAATTGTATTTATGTTGTTTTATCCTATGCTTTATTAAATTGTATTTATGTTGTTTTGTCCTATGCTTTATTAAATTGTATTTATGTTGTTTTATCCTATGCTTTATTAAATTGTATTTATGTTGTTTTGTCCGATGCTTTATAAAATTGTATTTATGTTGTTTTAACCTATGCTTTATTAAATTTTATTTATGTTGTTTTATCCTATGCTTTATTAAATTGTATTTATGCTGTTTTATCCTATGCTTTATTAAATTGTATTTATGTTGTTTATCCTATGTTTCATTAAATTGTATTTATGTTGTTTTGTCCTATGCTTTATTAAATTGTATTTATGTTGTTTTATCCTATGCTTTATTAAATTGTATTTATGTTGTTTTGTCCTATGCTTTATTAAATTGTATTTATGTTGTTTTATCCTATGCTTTATTAAATTGTATTTATGTTGTTTTAAACTATGCTTTATTAAATTGTATTTATGTTGTTTTAACCTATGCTTTATTAAATTGTATTCATGTTGTTTTATCCTATGCTTTATTAAATTGTATTCATGTTGTTTTATCTTATGCTTTACTAAATTATATTCATGTTGTTTTATCTAATGCTTTATTAAATTGTATTTATGTTGTTTTAAACTATGCTTTACTAAATGGTATTTATGTTGTTTTAAACTATGCTTTATTAAATTGTATTTATGTTGTTTTAAACTATGCTTTATTAAATTGTATTTATGTTGTTTTAACCTATGCTTTATTAAATTGTATTTATGTTGTTTTGTCCTATGCTTTATTAAATTGTATTTATGTTGTTTATCCTATGTTTCATTAAATTGTATTTATGTTGTTTTATCCTATGCTTTATTAAATTGTATTTATGTTGTTTTGTCCTATGCTTTATTAAATTGTATTTATGTTGTTTTATCCTATGCTTTATTAAATTGTATTTCTGTGGTTTTATCCTATGCTTTATTAAATTGTATTTTTGTTGTTTTAAACTATACTTTATTAAATTGTATTTATTTTGTTTTAAACTATGCTTTATTAAATTGTATTTATGTTGTTTTAACCTATGCTTTATTAAATTTTATTTATGTTGTTTTATCCTATGCTTTATTAAATTGTATTTATGTTGTTTTATCCTATGCTTTATTAAATTGTATTTATGTTGTTTTATCCTATGCTTTATTAAATTGTATTTATGTTGTTTTATCCTATGCTTTATTAAATTGTATTTATGTTGTTTTATCCTATGCTTTATTAAATTGTATTTATGTTGTTTTATCCTATGCTTTATTAAATTTTATTTATGTTGTTTTATCCTATGCTTTATTAAATTGTATTTATGTTGTTTTATCCTATGCTTTATTAAATTGCATTTATGTTGTTTTAACCTATGCTTTATTAAATTGTATTTATGTTGTTTTATCCTATGCTTTATTAAATTGTATTTATGGTGTTTTATCCTATGCTATATTAAATTTTATTTATGTTTTATCCTATGCTTTATTAAATTGTATTTACGTTGTTTTATCCTATGCTTTATTAAATTTTATTTATGTTGTTTTATCCTATGCTTTATTAAATTTTATTTATGTTGTTTTATCCAGTGCTTTATTAAATTGTATTTATGTTGTTTTATCCTATGCTTTATTAAATTGAATTTATGTTGTTTAATCCTATGCTTTATTAAATTGTATTTATGTTGTTTTATCCTATGCTTTATAAAATTGTATTTATGTTGTTTTAACCTATGCTTTATTAACTTGTATTTATGTTGTTTTATCCTATGCTTTATTAAATTGTATTTATGTTGTTTTATCCTATGCTTTATTAAATTGTATTTATGTTGTTTTATCCTATGCTTTATAAATTGTATTTATGTTGTTTTATCCTATGCTTTATTAAATTGTATTTATGTTGTTTTGTCTGATGCTTTATTAAATTGTATTTATGTTGTTTTAACCTATGATTTATTAAATTTTATTTATGTTGTTTTATCCTCTGCTTTATTAAATTGTATTTATGTTGTTTTATCCTATGCTTTATAAATTGTATTTATGTTGTTTTATCCTATGCTTTATTAAATTGTATTTATGTTGTTTTGTCCGATGCTTTATAAAATTGTATTTATGTTGTTTTAACCTATGCTTTATTAAATTTTATTTATGTTGTTTTATCCTATGCTTTATTAAATTGTATTTATGTTGTTTTATCCTATGCTTTATTAAATTGTATTTATGTTGTTTTGTCCTATGCTTTATTAAATTGTATTTATGTTGTTTTATCCTATGCTTTATTAAATTGTATTTCTGTGGTTTTATCCTATGCTTTATTAAATTGTATTTATGTTGTTTTAAACTATGCTTTATTAAATTGTATTTATGTTGTTTTAAACTATGCTTTATTAAATTGTATTTATGTTGTTTTAACCTATGCTTTATTAAATTTTATTTATGTTGTTTTATACTATGCTTTATTAAATTTTATTTATGTTGTTTTATCCTATGCTTTATTAAATTGTATTTATGTTGTTTTATCCTATGCTTTATTAAATTGTATTTATGTTGTTTTCACCTATGCTTTATTAAATTGTATTTATGTTGTTTTATCCTATGCTTTATTTAATTGTATTTATGTTGTTTTGTCCGATGCTTTATTAAATTGTATTTATGTTGTTTTATCCTATGCTTTATTAAATTGTATTTACGTTGTTTTATCCTATGCTTTATTAAATTTTATTTATGTTGTTTTATCCTATGCTTTATTAAATTTTATTTATGTTGTTTTATCCTATGCTTTATTAAATTATATTTATGTTGTTTTATCCTATGCTTTATTAAATTGTATTTATGTTGTTTTGTCCTATGCTTTATTAAATTGTATTTATGTTGTTTTATCCTATGCTTTATTAAATTGTATTTATGTTGTTTTAAACTATGCTTTATTAAATTGTATTTATGTTGTTTTAACCTATGCTTTATTAAATTTTATTCATGTTGTTTTATCCTATGCTTATTAAATTGTATTCATGTTGTTTTATCTTATGCTTTACTAAATTATATTCATGTTGTTTTATCTAATGCTTTATTAAATTGTATTTATGTTGTTTTAAACTATGCTTTATTAAATTGTATTTATGTTGTTTTAAACTATGCTTTATTAAATTGTATTTATGTTGTTTATCCTATGTTTCATTAAATTGTATTTACGTTGTTTTATCCTATGCTTTATTAAATTGTATTTATGTTGTTTTGTCCTATGCTTTATTAAATTGTATTTATGTTGTTTTATCCTATGCTTTATTAAATTGTATTTCTGTGGTTTTATCCTATGCTTTATTAAATTGTATTTATGTTGTTTTAAACTATGCTTTATTAAATTGTATTTATGTTGTTTTAAACTATGCTTTATTAAATTGTATTTATGTTGTTTTAACCTATGCTTTATTAAATTGTATTTATGTTGTTTTATCCTATGCTTTATTAAATTGTATTTATGGTGTTTTATCCTATGCTTTATTAAATTTTATTTATGTTTTATCCTATGCTTTATTAAATTGTATTTACGTTGTTTTATCCTATGCTTTATTAAATTTTATTTATGTTGTTTTATCCTATGCTTTATTAAATTTTATTTATGTTGTTTTATCCTGTGCTTTATTAAATTGTATTTATGTTGTTTTATCCTATGCTTTATTAAATTGAATTTATGTTGTTTTATCCTATGCTTTATTAAATTGTATTTATGTTGTTTTATCCTATGCTTTATAAAATTGTATTTATGTTGTTTTAACCTATGCTTTATTAACTTGTATTTATGTTGTTTTGTCCTATGCTTTATAAAATTGTATTTATGTTGTTTTAACCTATGCTTTATTAAATTGTATTTATGTTGTTTTATCCTATGCTTTATTTAATTGTATTTATGATGTTTTAACGTATGCTTTATTAAATTGTATTTATGTTGTTTTATCCTATGCTTTATTAAATTTTATTTATGTTGTTTTATCCTATGCTTTATTAAATTGTATTTATGTTGTTTTATCCTATGCGTTATTAAATTGTATTTATGTTGTTTTAACCTATGCTTTATTTAATTGTATTTATGTTGTTTTAACGTATGCTTTATTAAATTGTATTTATGTTGTTTTATCCTATGCTTTATTAAATTGTATTTATGTTGTTTTATCCTATGCTTTATTAAATTGTATTTATGTAGTTTTAGCCTATGCTTTATTAAATTGTATTTATGTTGTCTTATCCTATGCTTTATTAAATTGTATTTATGTTGTTTTATCCTATGCTTTATTAAATTGTATTTATGTTGTTTTATCCTATGCTTTATAAATTGTATTTATGTTGTTTTATCCTATGCTTTATTAAATTGTATTTATGTTGTTTTGTCCGATGCTTTATTAAATTGTATTTATGTTGTTTTAACCTATGCTTTATTAAATTTTATTTATGTTGTTTTATCCTATGCTTTATTAAATTGTATTTATGTTGTTTTATCCTATGCTTTATGAATTGTATTTATGTTGTTTTATCCTATGCTTTATTAAATTGTATTTATGTTGTTTTGTCTGATGCTTTATAAAATTGTATTTATGTTGTTTTAACCTATGCTTTATGAAATTTTATTCATGTTGTTTTATCCTATGCTTTATTAAATTGTATTTATGTTGTTTTATCCTATGCTTTATTAAATTGTATTTATGTTGTTTTGTCCTATGCTTTATTAAATTGTATTTATGTTGTTTTATCCTATGCTTTATAAATTGTATTTATGTTGTTTTATCCTATGCTTTATTAAATTGTATTTATGTTGTTTTGTCCGATGCTTTATTAAATTGTATTTATGTTGTTTTAACCTATGCTTTATTAAATTTTATTTATGTTGTTTTATCCTATGCTTTATTAAATTGTATTTATGTTGTTTTATCCTATGCTTTATAAATTGTATTTATGTTGTTTTATCCTATGCTTTATTAAATTGTATTTATGTTGTTTTGTCCGATGCTTTATAAAATTGTATTTATGTTGTTTTAACCTATGCTTTATTAAATTTTATTTATGTTGTTTTATCCTATGCTTTATTAAATTGTATTTATGCTGTTTTATCCTATGCTTTATTAAATTGTATTTATGTTGTTTATCCTATGTTTCATTAAATTGTATTTATGTTGTTTTGTCCTATGCTTTATTAAATTGTATTTATGTTGTTTTATCCTATGCTTTATTAAATTGTATTTATGTTGTTTTGTCCTATGCTTTATTAAATTGTATTTATGTTGTTTTATCCTATGCTTTATTAAATTGTATTTATGTTGTTTTAAACTATGCTTTTTTTAAATTGTATTTATGTTGTTTTAACCTATGCTTTATTAAATTGTATTCATGTTGTTTTATCCTATGCTTTATTAAATTGTATTCATGTTGTTTTATCTTATGCTTTACTAAATTATATTCATGTTGTTTTATCTAATGCTTTATTAAATTGTATTTATGTTGTTTTAAACTATGCTTTATTAAATTGTATTTATGTTGTTTTAAACTATGCTTTATTAAATTGTATTTATGTTGTTTATCCTATGTTTCATTAAATTGTATTTATGTTGTTTTATCCTATGCTTTATTAAATTGTATTTATGTTGTTTTGTCCTATGCTTTATTAAATTGTATTTATGTTGTTTTATCCTATGCTTTATTAAATTGTATTTCTGTGGTTTTATCCTATGCTTTATTAAATTGTATTTTTGTTGTTTTAAACTATACTTTATTAAATTGTATTTATTTTGTTTTAAACTATGCTTTATTAAATTGTATTTATGTTGTTTTAACCTATGCTTTATTAAATTTTATTTATGTTGTTTTATCCTATGCTTTATTAAATTGTATTTATGTTGTTTTATCCTATGCTTTATTAAATTGTATTTATGTTGTTTTATCCTATGCTTTATTAAATTGTATTTATGTTGTTTTATCCTATGCTTTATTAAATTGTATTTATGTTGTTTTATCCTATGCTTTATTAAATTGTATTTATGTTGTTTTATCCTATGCTTTATTAAATTTTATTTATGTTGTTTTATCCTATGCTTTATTAAATTGTATTTATGTTGTTTTATCCTATGCTTTATTAAATTGCAATTATGTTGTTTTAACCTATGCTTTATTAAATTGTATTTATGTTGTTTTATCCTATGCTTTATTAAATTGTATTTATGGTGTTTTATCCTATGCTTTATTAAATTTTATTTATGTTTTATCCTATGCTTTATTAAATTGTATTTACGTTGTTTTATCCTATGCTTTATTAAATTTTATTTATGTTGTTTTATCCTATGCTTTATTAAATTTTATTTATGTTGTTTTATCCAGTGCTTTATTAAATTGTATTTATGTTGTTTTATCCTATGCTTTATTAAATTGAATTTATGTTGTTTTATCCTATGCTTTATTAAATTGTATTTATGTTGTTTTATCCTATGCTTTATAAAATTGTATTTATGTTGTTTTAACCTATGCTTTATTAACTTGTATTTATGTTGTTTTATCCTATGCTTTATAAAATTGTATTTATGTTGTTTTAACCTATGCTTTATTAACTTGTATTTATGTTGTTTTATCCTATGCTTTATTTAATTGTATTTATGATGTTTTAACGTATGCTTTATTAAATTGTATTTATGTTGTTTTATCCTATGCTTTATTAAATTGTATTTATGTTGTTTTATCCTATGCTTTATTAAATTGTATTTATGTTGTTTTATCCTATGCTTTATAAATTTTATTTATGTTGTTTTATCCTATGCTTTATTAAATTTTATTTATGTTGTTTTGTCTGATGCTTTATTAAATTGTATTTATGTTGTTTTAACCTATGATTTATTAAATTTTATTTATGTTGTTTTATCCTATGCTTTATTAAATTGTATTTATGTTGTTTTATCCTATGCTTTATAAATTGTATTTATGTTGTTTTATCCTATGCTTTATTAAATTGTATTTATGTTGTTTTGTCCGATGCTTTATAAAATTGTATTTATGTTGTTTTAACCTATGCTTTATTAAATTTTATTTATGTTGTTTTATCCTATGCTTTATTAAATTGTATTTATGTTGTTTTATCCTATGCTTTATTAAATTGTATTTATGTTGTTTTGTCCTATGCTTTATTAAATTGTATTTATGTTGTTTTATCCTATGCTTTATTAAATTGTATTTCTGTGGTTTTATCCTATGCTTTATTAAATTGTATTTATGTTGTTTTAAACTATGCTTTATTAAATTGTATTTATGTTGTTTTAAACTATGCTTTATTAAATTGTATTTATGTTGTTTTAACCTATGCTTTATTAAATTTTATTTATGTTGTTTTATAATATGCTTTATTAAATTGTATTTATGTTGTTTTATCCTATGCTTTATAAATTGTATTTATGTTGTTTTATCCTATGCTTTATTAAATTGTATTTATGTTGTTTTGTCCGATGCTTTATAAAATTGTATTTATGTTGTTTTAACCTATGCTTTATTAAATTTTATTTATGTTGTTTTATCCTATGCTTTATTAAATTGTATTTATGTTGTTTTATCCTATGCTTTATTAAATTGTATTTATGTTGTTTTGTCCTATGCTTTATTAAATTGTATTTATGTTGTTTTATCCTATGCTTTATTAAATTGTATTTATGTTGTTTTGTCCGATGCTTTATAAAATTGTATTTATGTTGTTTTAACCTATGCTTTATTAAATTTTATTTATGTTGTTTTATCCTATGCTTTATTAAATTGTATTTATGCTGTTTTATCCTATGCTTTATTAAATTGTATTTATGTTGTTTATCCTATGTTTCATTAAATTGTATTTATGTTGTTTTGTCCTATGCTTTATTAAATTGTATTTATGTTGTTTTATCCTATGCTTTATTAAATTGTATTTATGTTGTTTTGTCCTATGCTTTATTAAATTGTATTTATGTTGTTTTATCCTATGCTTTATTAAATTGTATTTATGTTGTTTTAAACTATGCTTTATTAAATTGTATTTATGTTGTTTTAACCTATGCTTTATTAAATTGTATTCATGTTGTTTTATCCTATGCTTTATTAAATTGTATTCATGTTGTTTTATCTTATGCTTTACTAAATTATATTCATGTTGTTTTATCTAATGCTTTATTAAATTGTATTTATGTTGTTTTAAACTATGCTTTACTAAATTGTATTTATGTTGTTTTAAACTATGCTTTATTAAATTGTATTTATGTTGTTTTAAACTATGCTTTATTAAATTGTATTTATGTTGTTTTAACCTATGCTTTATTAAATTGTATTTATGTTGTTTTGTCCTATGCTTTATTAAATTGTATTTATGTTGTTTATCCTATGTTTCATTAAATTGTATTTATGTTGTTTTATCCTATGCTTTATTAAATTGTATTTATGTTGTTTTGTCCTATGCTTTATTAAATTGTATTTATGTTGTTTTATCCTATGCTTTATTAAATTGTATTTCTGTGGTTTTATCCTATGCTTTATTAAATTGTATTTTTGTTGTTTTAAACTATACTTTATTAAATTGTATTTATTTTGTTTTAAACTATGCTTTATTAAGTTGTATTTATGTTGTTTTAACCTATGCTTTATTAAATTTTATTTATGTTGTTTTATCCTATGCTTTATTAAATTGTATTTATGTTGTTTTATCCTATGCTTTATTAAATTGTATTTATGTTGTTTTATCCTATGCTTTATTAAATTGTATTTATGTTGTTTTATCCTATGCTTTATTAAATTGTATTTATGTTGTTTTATCCTATGCTTTATTAAATTTTATTTATGTTGTTTTATCCTATGCTTTATTAAATTTTATTTATGTTGTTTTATCCTATGCTTTATTAAATTGTATTTATGTTGTTTTATCCTATGCTTTATTAAATTGCATTTATGTTGTTTTAACCTATGCTTTATTAAATTGTATTTATGTTGTTTTATCCTATGCTTTATTAAATTGTATTTATGGTGTTTTATCCTATGCTTTATTAAATTTTATTTATGTTTTATCCTATGCTTTATTAAATTGTATTTACGTTGTTTTATCCTATGCTTTATTAAATTTTATTTATGTTGTTTTATCCTATGCTTTATTAAATTTTATTTATGTTGTTTTATCCAGTGCTTTATTAAATTGTATTTATGTTGTTTTATCCTATGCTTTATTAAATTGAATTTATGTTGTTTTATCCTATGCTTTATTAAATTGTATTTATGTTGTTTTATCCTATGCTTTATAAAATTGTATTTATGTTGTTTTAACCTATGCTTTATTAACTTGTATTTATGTTGTTTTATCCTATGCTTTATAAAATTGTATTTATGTTGTTTTAACCTATGCTTTATTAACTTGTATTTATGTTGTTTTATCCTATGCTTTATTTAATTGTATTTATGATGTTTTAACGTATGCTTTATTAAATTGTATTTATGTTGTTTTATCCTATGCTTTATTAAATTGTATTTATGTTGTTTTATCCTATGCTTTATTAAATTGTATTTATGTTGTTTTATCCTATGCTTTATAAATTGTATTTATGTTGTTTTATCCTATGCTTTATTAAATTGTATTTATGTTGTTTTGTCTGATGCTTTATTAAATTGTATTTATGTTGTTTTAACCTATGATTTATTAAATTTTATTTATGTTGTTTTATCCTATGCTTTATTAAATTGTATTTATGTTGTTTTATCCTATGCTTTATAAATTGTATTTATGTTGTTTTATCCTATGCTTTATTAAATTGTATTTATGTTGTTTTGTCCGATGCTTTATAAAATTGTATTTATGTTGTTTTAACCTATGCTTTATTAAATTTTATTTATGTTGTTTTATCCTATGCTTTATTAAATTGTATTTATGTTGTTTTATCCTATGCTTTATTAAATTGTATTTATGTTGTTTTGTCCTATGCTTTATTAAATTGTATTTATGTTGTTTTATCCTATGCTTTATTAAATTGTATTTCTGTGGTTTTATCCTATGCTTTATTAAATTGTATTTATGTTGTTTTAAACTATGCTTTATTAAATTGTATTTATGTTGTTTTAAACTATGCTTTATTAAATTGTATTTATGTTGTTTTAACCTATGCTTTATTAAATTTTATTTATGTTGTTTTAAACTATGCTTTATTAAATTGTATTTATGTTGTTTTAAACTATGCTTTATTAAATTGTATTTATGTTGTTTTAACCTATGCTTTATTAAATTTTATTTATGTTGTTTTATAATATGCTTTATTAAATTGTATTTATGTTGTTTTATCCTATGCTTTATAAATTGTATTTATGTTGTTTTATCCTATGCTTTATTAAATTGTATTTATGTTGTTTTGTCCGATGCTTTATAAAATTGTATTTATGTTGTTTTAACCTATGCTTTATTAAATTTTATTTATGTTGTTTTATCCTATGCTTTATTAAATTGTATTTATGTTGTTTTATCCTATGCTTTATTAAATTGTATTTATGTTGTTTTGTCCTATGCTTTATTAAATTGTATTTATGTTGTTTTATCCTATGCTTTATTAAATTGTATTTATGTTGTTTTGTCCGATGCTTTATAAAATTGTATTTATGTTGTTTTAACCTATGCTTTATTAAATTTTATTTATGTTGTTTTATCCTATGCTTTATTAAATTGTATTTATGCTGTTTTATCCTATGCTTTATTAAATTGTATTTATGTTGTTTATCCTATGTTTCATTAAATTGTATTTATGTTGTTTTGTCCTATGCTTTATTAAATTGTATTTATGTTGTTTTATCCTATGCTTTATTAAATTGTATTTATGTTGTTTTGTCCTATGCTTTATTAAATTGTATTTATGTTGTTTTATCCTATGCTTTATTAAATTGTATTTATGTTGTTTTAAACTATGCTTTATTAAATTGTATTTATGTTGTTTTAACCTATGCTTTATTAAATTGTATTCATGTTGTTTTATCCTATGCTTTATTAAATTGTATTCATGTTGTTTTATCTTATGCTTTACTAAATTATATTCATGTTGTTTTATCTAATGCTTTATTAAATTGTATTTATGTTGTTTTAAACTATGCTTTACTAAATTGTATTTATGTTGTTTTAAACTATGCTTTATTAAATTGTATTTATGTTGTTTTAACCTATGCTTTATTAAATTGTATTTATGTTGTTTTGTCCTATGCTTTATTAAATTGTATTTATGTTGTTTATCCTATGTTTCATTAAATTGTATTTATGTTGTTTTATCCTATGCTTTATTAAATTGTATTTATGTTGTTTTGTCCTATGCTTTATTAAATTGTATTTATGTTGTTTTATCCTATGCTTTATTAAATTGTATTTCTGTGGTTTTATCCTATGCTTTATTAAATTGTATTTTTGTTGTTTTAAACTATACTTTATTAAATTGTATTTATTTTGTTTTAAACTATGCTTTATTAAATTGTATTTATGTTGTTTTAACCTATGCTTTATTAAATTTTATTTATGTTGTTTTATCCTATGCTTTATTAAATTGTATTTATGTTGTTTTATCCTATGCTTTATTAAATTGTATTTATGTTGTTTTATCCTATGCTTTATTAAATTGTATTTATGTTGTTTTATCCTATGCTTTATTAAATTGTATTTATGTTGTTTTATCCTATGCTTTATTAAATTGTATTTATGTTGTTTTATCCTATGCTTTATTAAATTTTATTTATGTTGTTTTATCCTATGCTTTATTAAATTGTATTTATGTTGTTTTATCCTATGCTTTATTAAATTGCATTTATGTTGTTTTAACCTATGCTTTATTAAATTGTATTTATGTTGTTTTATCCTATGCTTTATTAAATTGTATTTATGGTGTTTTATCCTATGCTTTATTAAATTTTATTTATGTTTTATCCTATGCTTTATTAAATTGTATTTACGTTGTTTTATCCTATGCTTTATTAAATTTTATTTATGTTGTTTTATCCTATGCTTTATTAAATTTTATTTATGTTGTTTTATCCAGTGCTTTATTAAATTGTATTTATGTTGTTTTATCCTATGCTTTATTAAATTGAATTTATGTTGTTTTATCCTATGCTTTATTAAATTGTATTTATGTTGTTTTATCCTATGCTTTATAAAACTGTATTTATGTTGTTTTAACCTATGCTTTATTAACTTGTATTTATGTTGTTTTATCCTATGCTTTATAAAATTGTATTTATGTTGTTTTAACCTATGCTTTATTAACTTGTATTTATGTTGTTTTATCCTATGCTTTATTTAATTGTATTTATGATGTTTTAACGTATGCTTTATTAAATTGTATTTATGTTGTTTTATCCTATGCTTTATTAAATTGTATTTATGTTGTTTTATCCTATGCTTTATTAAATTGTATTTATGTTGTTTTATCCTATGCTTTATAAATTGTATTTATGTTGTTTTATCCTATGCTTTATTAAATTGTATTTATGTTGTTTTATCCTATGCTTTATAAATTGTATTTATGTTGTTTTATCCTATGCTTTATTAAATTGTATTTATGTTGTTTTGTCTGATGCTTTATTAAATTGTATTTATGTTGTTTTAACCTATGATTTATTAAATTTTATTTATGTTGTTTTATCCTATGCTTTATTAAATTGTATTTATGTTGTTTTATCCTATGCTTTATAAATTGTATTTATGTTGTTTTATCCTATGCTTTATTAAATTGTATTTATGTTGTTTTGTCCGATGCTTTATAAAATTGTATTTATGTTGTTTTAACCTATGCTTTATTAAATTTTATTTATGTTGTTTTATCCTATGCTTTATTAAATTGTATTTATGTTGTTTTATCCTATGCTTTATTAAATTGTATTTATGTTGTTTTGTCCTATGCTTTATTAAATTGTATTTATGTTGTTTTATCCTATGCTTTATTAAATTGTATTTCTGTGGTTTTATCCTATGCTTTATTAAATTGTATTTATGTTGTTTTAAACTATGCTTTATTAAATTGTATTTATGTTGTTTTAAACTATGCTTTATTAAATTGTATTTATGTTGTTTTAACCTATGCTTTATTAAATTTTATTTATGTTGTTTTAAACTATGCTTTATTAAATTGTATTTATGTTGTTTTAAACTATGCTTTATTAAATTGTATTTATGTTGTTTTAACCTATGCTTTATTAAATTTTATTTATGTTGTTTTATAATATGCTTTATTAAATTGTATTTATGTTGTTTTATCCTATGCTTTATAAATTGTATTTATGTTGTTTTATCCTATGCTTTATTAAATTGTATTTATGTTGTTTTGTCCGATGCTTTATAAAATTGTATTTATGTTGTTTTAACCTATGCTTTATTAAATTTTATTTATGTTGTTTTATCCTATGCTTTATTAAATTGTATTTATGTTGTTTTATCCTATGCTTTATTAAATTGTATTTATGTTGTTTTGTCCTATGCTTTATTAAATTGTATTTATGTTGTTTTATCCTATGCTTTATTAAATTGTATTTATGTTGTTTTGTCCGATGCTTTATAAAATTGTATTTATGTTGTTTTAACCTATGCTTTATTAAATTTTATTTATGTTGTTTTATCCTATGCTTTATTAAATTGTATTTATGCTGTTTTATCCTATGCTTTATTAAATTGTATTTATGTTGTTTATCCTATGTTTCATTAAATTGTATTTATGTTGTTTTGTCCTATGCTTTATTAAATTGTATTTATGTTGTTTTATCCTATGCTTTATTAAATTGTATTTATGTTGTTTTGTCCTATGCTTTATTAAATTGTATTTATGTTGTTTTATCCTATGCTTTATTAAATTGTATTTATGTTGTTTTAAACTATGCTTTATTAAATTGTATTTATGTTGTTTTAACCTATGCTTTATTAAATTGTATTCATGTTGTTTTATCCTATGCTTTATTAAATTGTATTCATGTTGTTTTATCTTATGCTTTACTAAATTATATTCATGTTGTTTTATCTAATGCTTTATTAAATTGTATTTATGTTGTTTTAAACTATGCTTTACTAAATTGTATTTATGTTGTTTTAAACTATGCTTTATTAAATTGTATTTATGTTGTTTTAACCTATGCTTTATTAAATTGTATTTATGTTGTTTTGTCCTATGCTTTATTAAATTGTATTTATGTTGTTTATCCTATGTTTCATTAAATTGTATTTATGTTGTTTTATCCTATGCTTTATTAAATTGTATTTATGTTGTTTTGTCCTATGCTTTATTAAATTGTATTTATGTTGTTTTATCCTATGCTTTATTAAATTGTATTTCTGTGGTTTTATCCTATGCTTTATTAAATTGTATTTTTGTTGTTTTAAACTATACTTTATTAAATTGTATTTATTTTGTTTTAAACTATGCTTTATTAAATTGTATTTATGTTGTTTTAACCTATGCTTTATTAAATTTTATTTATGTTGTTTTATCCTATGCTTTATTAAATTGTATTTATGTTGTTTTATCCTATGCTTTATTAAATTGTATTTATGTTGTTTTATCCTATGCTTTATTAAATTGTATTTATGTTGTTTTATCCTATGCTTTATTAAATTGTATTTATGTTGTTTTATCCTATGCTTTATTAAATTGTATTTATGTTGTTTTATCCTATGCTTTATTAAATTTTATTTATGTTGTTTTATCCTATGCTTTATTAAATTGTATTTATGTTGTTTTATCCTATGCTTTATTAAATTGCATTTATGTTGTTTTAACCTATGCTTTATTAAATTGTATTTATGTTGTTTTATCCTATGCTTTATTAAATTGTATTTATGTTGTTTTATCCTATGCTTTATTAAATTTTATTTATGTTGTTTTATCCTATGCTTTATTAAATTGTATTTATGTTGTTTTATCCTATGCTTTATTAAATTGCATTTATGTTGTTTTAACCTATGCTTTATTAAATTGTATTTATGTTGTTTTATCCTATGCTTTATTAAATTGTATTTATGGTGTTTTATCCTATGCTTTATTAAATTTTATTTATGTTTTATCCTATGCTTTATTAAATTGTATTTACGTTGTTTTATCCTATGCTTTATTAAATTTTATTTATGTTGTTTTATCCTATGCTTTATTAAATTTTATTTATGTTGTTTTATCCAGTGCTTTATTAAATTGTATTTATGTTGTTTTATCCTATGCTTTATTAAATTGAATTTATGTTGTTTTATCCTATGCTTTATTAAATTGTATTTATGTTGTTTTATCCTATGCTTTATAAAACTGTATTTATGTTGTTTTAACCTATGCTTTATTAACTTGTATTTATGTTGTTTTATCCTATGCTTTATAAAATTGTATTTATGTTGTTTTAACCTATGCTTTATTAACTTGTATTTATGTTGTTTTATCCTATGCTTTATTTAATTGTATTTATGATGTTTTAACGTATGCTTTATTAAATTGTATTTATGTTGTTTTATCCTATGCTTTATTAAATTGTATTTATGTTGTTTTATCCTATGCTTTATTAAATTGTATTTATGTTGTTTTATCCTATGCTTTATAAATTGTATTTATGTTGTTTTATCCTATGCTTTATTAAATTGTATTTATGTTGTTTTGTCTGATGCTTTATTAAATTGTATTTATGTTGTTTTAACCTATGATTTATTAAATTTTATTTATGTTGTTTTATCCTATGCTTTATTAAATTGTATTTATGTTGTTTTATCCTATGCTTTATAAATTGTATTTATGTTGTTTTATCCTATGCTTTATTAAATTGTATTTATGTTGTTTTGTCCGATGCTTTATAAAATTGTATTTATGTTGTTTTAACCTATGCTTTATTAAATTTTATTTATGTTGTTTTATCCTATGCTTTATTAAATTGTATTTATGTTGTTTTATCCTATGCTTTATTAAATTGTATTTATGTTGTTTTGTCCTATGCTTTATTAAATTGTATTTATGTTGTTTTATCCTATGCTTTATTAAATTGTATTTCTGTGGTTTTATCCTATGCTTTATTAAATTGTATTTATGTTGTTTTAAACTATGCTTTATTAAATTGTATTTATGTTGTTTTAAACTATGCTTTATTAAATTGTATTTATGTTGTTTTAACCTATGCTTTATTAAATTTTATTTATGTTGTTTTATAATATGCTTTATTAAATTTTATTTATGTTGTTTTATCCTATGCTTTATTAAATTGTATTTATGTTGTTTTATCCTATGCTTTATTAAATTGTATTTATGTTGTTTTCACCTATGCTTTATTAAATTGTATTTATGTTGTTTTATCCTATGCTTTATTAAATTGTATTTATGTTGTTTTGTCCGATGCTTTATTAAATTGTATTTATGTTGTTTTATCCTATGCTTTATTAAATTGTATTTACGTTGTTTTATCCTATGCTTTATTAAATTTTATTTATGTTGTTTTATCCTATGCTTTATTAAATTTTATTTATGTTGTTTTATCCTATGCTTTATTAAATTATATTTATGTTGTTTTATCCTATGCTTTATTAAATTGTATTTATGTTGTTTTGTCCTATGCTTTATTAAATTGTATTTATGTTGTTTTATCCTATGCTTTATTAAATTGTATTTATGTTATTTTAAACTATGCTTTATTAAATTGTATTTATGTTGTTTTAACCTATGCTTTATTAAATTTTATTCATGTTGTTTTATCCTATGCTTATTAAATTGTATTCATGTTGTTTTATCTTATGCTTTACTAAATTATATTCATGTTGTTTTATCTAATGCTTTATTAAATTGTATTTATGTTGTTTTAAACTATGCTTTATTAAATTGTATTTATGTTGTTTTAAACTATGCTTTATTAAATTGTATTTATGTTGTTTATCCTATGTTTCATTAAATTGTATTTATGTTGTTTTATCCTATGCTTTATTAAATTGTATTTATGCTGTTTTGTCCTATGCTTTATTAAATTGTATTTATGTTGTTTTATCCTATGCTTTATTAAATTGTATTTCTGTGGTTTTATCCTATGCTTTATTAAATTGTATTTATGTTGTTTTAAACTATGCTTTATTAAATTGTATTTATGTTGTTTTAAACTATGCTTTATTAAATTGTATTTATGTTGTTTTAACCTATGCTTTATTAAATTGTATTTATGTTGTTTTATCCTATGCTTTATTAAATTGTATTTATGGTGTTTTATCCTATGCTTTATTAAATTTTATTTATGTTTTATCCTATGCTTTATTAAATTGTATTTACGTTGTTTTATCCTATGCTTTATTAAATTTTATTTATGTTGTTTTATCCTATGCTTTATTAAATTTTATTTATGTTGTTTTATCCTGTGCTTTATTAAATTGTATTTATGTTGTTTTATCCTATGCTTTATTAAATTGAATTTATGTTGTTTTATCCTATGCTTTATTAAATTGTATTTATGTTGTTTTATCCTATGCTTTATAAAATTGTATTTATGTTGTTTTAACCTATGCTTTATTAACTTGTATTTATGTTGTTTTATCCTATGCTTTATAAAATTGTATTTATGTTGTTTTAACCTATGCTTTATTAAATTGTATTTATGTTGTTTTATCCTATGCTTTATTTAATTGTATTTATGATGTTTTAACGTATGCTTTATTAAATTGTATTTATGTTGTTTTATCCTATGCTTTATTAAATTTTATTTATGTTGTTTTATCCTATGCTTTATTAAATTGTATTTATGTTGTTTTATCCTATGCTTTATTAAATTGTATTTATGTTGTTTTAACCTATGCTTTATTTAATTGTATTTATGTTGTTTTAATGTATGCTTTATTAAATTGTATTTATGTTGTTTTATCCTATGCTTTATTAAATTGTATTTATGTTGTTTTAACCTATGCTTTATTAAATTTTATTCATGTTGTTTTATCCTATGCTTATTAAATTGTATTCATGTTGTTTTATCTTATGCTTTACTAAATTATATTCATGTTGTTTTATCTAATGCTTTATTAAATTGTATTTATGTTGTTTTAAACTATGCTTTATTAAATTGTATTTATGTTGTTTTAAACTATGCTTTATTAAATTGTATTTATGTTGTTTATCCTATGTTTCATTAAATTGTATTTATGTTGTTTTATCCTATGCTTTATTAAATTGTATTTATGCTGTTTTGTCCTATGCTTTATTAAATTGTATTTATGTTGTTTTATCCTATGCTTTATTAAATTGTATTTCTGTGGTTTTATCCTATGCTTTATTAAATTGTATTTATGTTGTTTTAAACTATGCTTTATTAAATTGTATTTATGTTGTTTTAAACTATGCTTTATTAAATTGTATTTATGTTGTTTTAACCTATGCTTTATTAAATTGTATTTATGTTGTTTTATCCTATGCTTTATTAAATTGTATTTATGGTGTTTTATCCTATGCTTTATTAAATTTTATTTATGTTTTATCCTATGCTTTATTAAATTGTATTTACGTTGTTTTATCCTATGCTTTATTAAATTTTATTTATGTTGTTTTATCCTATGCTTTATTAAATTTTATTTATGTTGTTTTATCCTGTGCTTTATTAAATTGTATTTATGTTGTTTTATCCTATGCTTTATTAAATTGAATTTATGTTGTTTTATCCTATGCTTTATTAAATTGTATTTATGTTGTTTTATCCTATGCTTTATAAAATTGTATTTATGTTGTTTTAACCTATGCTTTATTAACTTGTATTTATGTTGTTTTATCCTATGCTTTATAAAATTGTATTTATGTTGTTTTAACCTATGCTTTATTAAATTGTATTTATGTTGTTTTATCCTATGCTTTATTTAATTGTATTTATGATGTTTTAACGTATGCTTTATTAAATTGTATTTATGTTGTTTTATCCTATGCTTTATTAAATTTTATTTATGTTGTTTTATCCTATGCTTTATTAAATTGTATTTATGTTGTTTTATCCTATGCTTTATTAAATTGTATTTATGTTGTTTTAACCTATGCTTTATTTAATTGTATTTATGTTGTTTTAATGTATGCTTTATTAAATTGTATTTATGTTGTTTTATCCTATGCTTTATTAAATTGTATTTATGTTGTTTTATCCTATGCTTTATTAAATTGTATTTATGTAGTTTTAGCCTATGCTTTATTAAATTGTATTTATGTTGTCTTATCCTATGCTTTATTAAATTGTATTTATGTTGTTTTATCCTATGCTTTATTAAATTGTATTTATGTTGTTTTATCCTATGCTTTATAAATTGTATTTATGTTGTTTTATCCTATGCTTTATTAAATTGTATTTATGTTGTTTTGTCCGATGCTTTATTAAATTGTATTTATGTTGTTTTAACCTATGCTTTATTAAATTTTATTTATGTTGTTTTATCCTATGCTTTATTAAATTGTATTTATGTTGTTTTATCCTATGCTTTATGAATTGTATTTATGTTGTTTTATCCTATGCTTTATTAAATTGTATTTATGTTGTTTTGTCCGATGCTTTATAAAATTGTATTTATGTTGTTTTAACCTATGCTTTATTAAATTTTATTCATGTTGTTTTATCCTATGCTTTATTAAATTGTATTTATGTTGTTTTATCCTATGCTTTATTAAATTGTATTTATGTTGTTTTGTCCTATGCTTTATTAAATTGTATTTATGTTGTTTTATCCTATGCTTTATAAATTGTATTTATGTTGTTTTATCCTATGCTTTATTAAATTGTATTTATGTTGTTTTGTCCGATGCTTTATTAAATTGTATTTATGTTGTTTTAACCTATGCTTTATTAAATTTTATTTATGTTGTTTTATCCTATGCTTTATTAAATTGTATTTATGTTGTTTTATCCTATGCTTTATAAATTGTATTTATGTTGTTTTATCCTATGCTTTATTAAATTGTATTTATGTTGTTTTGTCCGATGCTTTATAAAATTGAATTTATGTTGTTTTAACCTATGCTTTATTAAATTTTATTTATGTTGTTTTATCCTATGCTTTATTAAATTGTATTTATGCTGTTTTATCCTATGCTTTATTAAATTGTATTTATGTTGTTTATCCTATGTTTCATTAAATTGTATTTATGTTGTTTTGTCCTATGCTTTATTAAATTGTATTTATGTTGTTTTATCCTATGCTTTATTAAATTGTATTTATGTTGTTTTGTCCTATGCTTTATTAAATTGTATTTATGTTGTTTTATCCTATGCTTTATTAAATTGTATTTATGTTGTTTTAAACTATGCTTTTTTAAATTGTATTTATGTTGTTTTAACCTATGCTTTATTAAATTGTATTCATGTTGTTTTATCCTATGCTTTATTAAATTGTATTCATGTTGTTTTATCTTATGCTTTACTAAATTATATTCATGTTGTTTTATCTAATGCTTTATTAAATTGTATTTATGTTGTTTTAAACTATGCTTTATTAAATTGTATTTATGTTGTTTTAAACTATGCTTTATTAAATTGTATTTATGTTGTTTTATCCTATGCTTTATTAAATTGTATTTATGTTGTTTTATCCTATGCTTTATAAATTTTTTTTATGTTGTTTTATCCTATGCTTTATTAAATTGTATTTATGTTGTTTTGTCTGATGCTTTATTAAATTGTATTTATGTTGTTTTAACCTATGATTTATTAAATTTTATTTATGTTGTTTTATCCTATGCTTTATTAAATTGTATTTATGTTGTTTTATCCTATGCTTTATAAATTGTATTTATGTTGTTTTATCCTATGTTTTATTAAATTGTATTTATGTTGTTTTGTCCGATGCTTTATAAAATTGTATTTATGTTGTTTTAACCTATGCTTTATTAAATTTTATTTATGTTGTTTTATCCTATGCTTTATTAAATTGTATTTATGTTGTTTTATCCTATGCTTTATTAAATTGTATTTATGTTGTTTTGTCCTATGCTTTATTAAATTGTATTTATGTTGTTTTATCCTATGCTTTATTAAATTGTATTTCTGTGGTTTTATCCTATGCTTTATTAAATTGTATTTATGTTGTTTTAAACTATGCTTTATTAAATTGTATTTATGTTGTTTTAAACTATGCTTTATTAAATTGTATTTATGTTGTTTTAACCTATGCTTTATTAAATTTTATTTATGTTGTTTTATAATATGCTTTATTAAATTGTATTTATGTTGTTTTATCCTATGCTTTATAAATTGTATTTATGTTGTTTTATCCTATGCTTTATTAAATTGTATTTATGTTGTTTTGTCCGATGCTTTATAAAATTGTATTTATGTTGTTTTAACCTATGCTTTATTAAATTTTATTTATGTTGTTTTATCCTATGCTTTATTAAATTGTATTTATGTTGTTTTATCCTATGCTTTATTAAATTGTATTTATGTTGTTTTGTCCTATGCTTTATTAAATTGTATTTATGTTGTTTTATCCTATGCTTTATTAAATTGTATTTATGTTGTTTTGTCCGATGCTTTATAAAATTGTATTTATGTTGTTTTAACCTATGCTTTATTAAATTTTATTTATGTTGTTTTATCCTATGCTTTATTAAATTGTATTTATGCTGTTTTATCCTATGCTTTATTAAATTGTATTTATGTTGTTTATCCTATGTTTCATTAAATTGTATTTATGTTGTTTTGTCCTATGCTTTATTAAATTGTATTTATGTTGTTTTATCCTATGCTTTATTAAATTGTATTTATGTTGTTTTGTCCTATGCTTTATTAAATTGTATTTATGTTGTTTTATCCTATGCTTTATTAAAATGTATTTATGTTGTTTTAAACTATGCTTTATTAAATTGTATTTATGTTGTTTTAACCTATGCTTTATTAAATTGTATTCATGTTGTTTTATCCTATGCTTTATTAAATTGTATTCATGTTGTTTTATCTTATGCTTTACTAAATTATATTCATGTTGTTTTATCTAATGCTTTATTAAATTGTATTTATGTTGTTTTAAACTATGCTTTACTAAATTGTATTTATGTTGTTTTAAACTATGCTTTATTAAATTGTGTTTATGTTGTTTTAAACTATGCTTTATTAAATTGTATTTATGTTGTTTTAACCTATGCTTTATTAAATTGTATTTATGTTGTTTTGTCCTATGCTTTATTAAATTGTATTTATGTTGTTTATCCTATGTTTCATTAAATTGTATTTATGTTGTTTTATCCTATGCTTTATTAAATTGTATTTATGTTGTTTTGTCCTATGCTTTATTAAATTGTATTTATGTTGTTTTATCCTATGCTTTATTAAATTGTATTTCTGTGGTTTTATCCTATGCTTTATTAAATTGTATTTTTGTTGTTTTAAACTATACTTTATTAAATTGTATTTATTTTGTTTTAAACTATGCTTTATTAAATTGTATTTATGTTGTTTTAACCTATGCTTTATTAAATTTTATTTATGTTGTTTTATCCTATGCTTTATTAAATTGTATTTATGTTGTTTTATCCTATGCTTTATTAAATTGTATTTATGTTGTTTTATCCTATGCTTTATTAAATTGTATTTATGTTGTTTTATCCTATGCTTTATTAAATTGTATTTATGTTGTTTTATCCTATGCTTTACTAAATTGTATTTATGTTGTTTTATCCTATGCTTTATTAAATTTTATTTATGTTGTTTTATCCTATGCTTTATTAAATTGTATTTATGCTGTTTTATCCTATGCTTTTTTAAATTGTATTTATGTTGTTTTATCCTATGCTTTATTAAATTGTATTTATGTTGTTTTGTCCGATGCTTTATAAAATTGTATTTATGTTGTTTTAACCTATGCTTTATTAACTTGTATTTATGTTGTTTTATCCTATGCTTTATTAAATTGTATTTATGTTGTTTTGTCCGATGCTTTATAAAATTGAATTTATGTTGTTTTAACCTATGCTTTATTAAATTTTATTTATGTTGTTTTATCCTATGCTTTATTAAATTGTATTTATGCTGTTTTATCCTATGCTTTATTAAATTGTATTTATGTTGTTTATCCTATGTTTCATTAAATTGTATTTATGTTGTTTTGTCCTATGCTTTATTAAATTGTATTTATGTTGTTTTATCCTATGCTTTATTAAATTGTATTTATGTTGTTTTAAACTATGCTTTTTTTAAATTGTATTTATGTTGTTTTAACCTATGCTTTATTAAATTGTATTCATGTTGTTTTATCCTATGCTTTATTAAATTGTATTCATGTTGTTTTATCTTATGCTTTACTAAATTATATTCATGTTGTTTTATCTAATGCTTTATTAAATTGTATTTATGTTGTTTTAAACTATGCTTTATTAAATTGTATTTATGTTGTTTTAAACTATGCTTTATTAAATTGTATTTATGTTGTTTTATCCTATGCTTTATTAAATTGTATTTATGTTGTTTTATCCTATGCTTTATAAATTTTATTTATGTTGTTTTATCCTATGCTTTATTAAATTGTATTTATGTTGTTTTGTCTGATGCTTTATTAAATTGTATTTATGTTGTTTTAACCTATGATTTATTAAATTTTATTTATGTTGTTTTATCCTATGCTTTATTAAATTGTATTTATGTTGTTTTATCCTATGCTTTATAAATTGTATTTATGTTGTTTTATCCTATGCTTTATTAAATTGTATTTATGTTGTTTTGTCCGATGCTTTATAAAATTGTATTTATGTTGTTTTAACCTATGCTTTATTAAATTTTATTTATGTTGTTTTATCCTATGCTTTATTAAATTGTATTTATGTTGTTTTATCCTATGCTTTATTAAATTGTATTTATGTTGTTTTGTCCTATGCTTTATTAAATTGTATTTATGTTGTTTTATCCTATGCTTTATTAAATTGTATTTCTGTGGTTTTATCCTATGCTTTATTAAATTGTATTTATGTTGTTTTAAACTATGCTTTATTAAATTGTATTTATGTTGTTTTAAACTATGCTTTATTAAATTGTATTTATGTTGTTTTAACCTATGCTTTATTAAATTTTATTTATGTTGTTTTATAATATGCTTTATTAAATTGTATTTATGTTGTTTTATCCTATGCTTTATAAATTGTATTTATGTTGTTTTATCCTATGCTTTATTAAATTGTATTTATGTTGTTTTGTCCGATGCTTTATAAAATTGTATTTATGTTGTTTTAACCTATGCTTTATTAAATTTTATTTATGTTGTTTTATCCTATGCTTTATTAAATTGTATTTATGTTGTTTTATCCTATGCTTTATTAAATTGTATTTATGTTGTTTTGTCCTATGCTTTATTAAATTGTATTTATGTTGTTTTATCCTATGCTTTATTAAATTGTATTTATGTTGTTTTGTCCGATGCTTTATAAAATTGTATTTATGTTGTTTTAACCTATGCTTTATTAAATTTTATTTATGTTGTTTTATCCTATGCTTTATTAAATTGTATTTATGCTGTTTTATCCTATGCTTTATTAAATTGTATTTATGTTGTTTATCCTATGTTTCATTAAATTGTATTTATGTTGTTTTGTCCTATGCTTTATTAAATTGTATTTATGTTGTTTTATCCTATGCTTTATTAAATTGTATTTATGTTGTTTTGTCCTATGCTTTATTAAATTGTATTTATGTTGTTTTATCCTATGCTTTATTAAATTGTATTTATGTTGTTTTAAACTATGCTTTATTAAATTGTATTTATGTTGTTTTAACCTATGCTTTATTAAATTGTATTCATGTTGTTTTATCCTATGCTTTATTAAATTGTATTCATGTTGTTTTATCTTATGCTTTACTAAATTATATTCATGTTGTTTTATCTAATGCTTTATTAAATTGTATTTATGTTGTTTTAAACTATGCTTTACTAAATTGTATTTATGTTGTTTTAAACTATGCTTTATTAAATTGTATTTATGTTGTTTTAAACTATGCTTTATTAAATTGTATTTATGTTGTTTTAACCTATGCTTTATTAAATTGTATTTATGTTGTTTTGTCCTATGCTTTATTAAATTGTATTTATGTTGTTTATCCTATGTTTCATTAAATTGTATTTATGTTGTTTTATCCTATGCTTTATTAAATTGTATTTATGTTGTTTTGTCCTATGCTTTATTAAATTGTATTTATGTTGTTTTATCCTATGCTTTATTAAATTGTATTTCTGTGGTTTTATCCTATGCTTTATTAAATTGTATTTTTGTTGTTTTAAACTATACTTTATTAAATTGTATTTATTTTGTTTTAAACTATGCTTTATTAAATTGTATTTATGTTGTTTTAACCTATGCTTTATTAAATTTTATTTATGTTGTTTTATCCTATGCTTTATTAAATTGTATTTATGTTGTTTTATCCTATGCTTTATTAAATTGTATTTGTGTTGTTTTATCCTATGCTTTATTAAATTGTATTTATGTTGTTTTATCCTATGCTTTATTAAATTGTATTTATGTTGTTTTATCCTATGCTTTATTAAATTGTATTTATGTTGTTTTATCCTATGCTTTATTAAATTTTATTTATGTTGTTTTATCCTATGCTTTATTAAATTGTATTTATGTTGTTTTATCCTATGCTTTATTAAATTGCATTTATGTTGTTTTAACCTATGCTTTATTAAATTGTATTCATGTTGTTTTATCCTATGCTTTATTAAATTGTATTTATGGTGTTTTATCCTATGCTTTATTAAATTTTATTTATGTTTTATCCTATGCTTTATTAAATTGTATTTACGTTGTTTTATCCTATGCTTTATTAAATTTTATTTATGTTGTTTTATCCTATGCTTTATTAAATTTTATTTATGTTGTTTTATCCAGTGCTTTATTAAATTGTATTTATGTTGTTTTATCCTATGCTTTATTAAATTGAATTTATGTTGTTTTATCCTATGCTTTATTAAATTGTATTTATGTTGTTTTATCCTATGCTTTATAAAATTGTATTTATGTTGTTTTAACCTATGCTTTATTAACTTGTATTTATGTTGTTTTATCCTATGCTTTATAAAATTGTATTTATGTTGTTTTAACCTATGCTTTATTAACTTGTATTTATGTTGTTTTATCCTATGCTTTATTTAATTGTATTTATGATGTTTTAACGTATGCTTTATTAAATTGTATTTATGTTGTTTTATCCTATGCTTTATTAAATTGTATTTATGTTGTTTTATCCTATGCTTTATTAAATTGTATTTATGTTGTTTTATCCTATGCTTTATAAATTGTATTTATGTTGTTTTATCCTATGCTTTATTAAATTGTATTTATGTTGTTTTGTCTGATGCTTTATTAAATTGTATTTATGTTGTTTTAACCTATGATTTATTAAATTTTATTTATGTTGTTTTATCCTATGCTTTATTAAATTGTATTTATGTTGTTTTATCCTATGCTTTATAAATTGTATTTATGTTGTTTTATCCTATGCTTTATTAAATTGTATTTCTGTTGTTTTGTCCGATGCTTTATAAAATTGTATTTATGTTGTTTTAACCTATGCTTTATTAAATTTTATTTATGTTGTTTTATCCTATGCTTTATTAAATTGTATTTATGTTGTTTTATCCTATGCTTTATTAAATTGTATTTATGTTGTTTTGTCCTATGCTTTATTAAATTGTATTTATGTTGTTTTATCCTATGCTTTATTAAATTGTATTTCTGTGGTTTTATCCTATGCTTTATTAAATTGTATTTATGTTGTTTTAAACTATGCTTTATTAAATTGTATTTATGTTGTTTTAAACTATGCTTTATTAAATTGTATTTATGTTGTTTTAACCTATGCTTTATTAAATTTTATTTATGTTGTTTTATAATATGCTTTATTAAATTTTATTTATGTTGTTTTATCCTATGCTTTATTAAATTGTATTTATGTTGTTTTATCCTATGCTTTATTAAATTGTATTTATGTTGTTTTCACCTATGCTTTATTAAATTGTATTTATGTTGTTTTATCCTATGCTTTATTAAATTGTATTTATGTTGTTTTGTCCGATGCTTTATTAAATTGTATTTATGTTGTTTTATCCTATGCTTTATTAAATTGTATTTACGTTGTTTTATCCTATGCTTTATTAAATTTTATTTATGTTGTTTTATCCTATGCTTTATTAAATTTTATTTATGTTGTTTTATCCTATGCTTTATTAAATTATATTTATGTTGTTTTATCCTATGCTTTATTAAATTGTATTTATGTTGTTTTGTCCTATGCTTTATTAAATTGTATTTATGTTGTTTTATCCTATGCTTTATTAAATTGTATTTATGTTGTTTTAAACTATGCTTTATTAAATTGTATTTATGTTGTTTTAACCTATGCTTTATTAAATTTTATTCATGTTGTTTTATCCTATGCTTATTAAATTGTATTCATGTTGTTTTATCTTATGCTTTACTAAATTATATTCATGTTGTTTTATCTAATGCTTTATTAAATTGTATTTATGTTGTTTTAAACTATGCTTTATTAAATTGTATTTATGTTGTTTTAAACTATGCTTTATTAAATTGTATTTATGTTGTTTATCCTATGTTTCATTAAATTGTATTTATGTTGTTTTATCCTATGCTTTATTAAATTGTATTTATGCTGTTTTGTCCTATGCTTTATTAAATTGTATTTATGTTGTTTTATCCTATGCTTTATTAAATTGTATTTCTGTGGTTTTATCCTATGCTTTATTAAAATGTATTTATGTTGTTTTAAACTATGCTTTATTAAATTGTATTCATGTTGTTTTAAACTATGCTTTATTAAATTGTATTTATGTTGTTTTAACCTATGCTTTATTAAATTGTATTTATGTTGTTTTATCCTATGCTTTATTAAATTGTATTTATGGTGTTTTATCCTATGCTTTATTAAATTTTATTTATGTTTTATCCTATGCTTTATTAAATTGTATTTACGTTGTTTTATCCTATGCTTTATTAAATTTTATTTATGTTGTTTTATCCTATGCTTTATTAAATTTTATTTATGTTGTTTTATCCTGTGCTTTATTAAATTGTATTTATGTTGTTTTATCCTATGCTTTATTAAATTGAATTTATGTTGTTTTATCCTATGCTTTATTAAATTGTATTTATGTTGTTTTATCCTATGCTTTATAAAATTGTATTTATGTTGTTTTAACCTATGCTTTATTAACTTGTATTTATGTTGTTTTATCCTATGCTTTATAAAATTTTATTTATGTTGTTTTAACCTATGCTTTATTAAATTGTATTTATGTTGTTTTATCCTATGCTTTATTTAATTGTATTTATGATGTTTTAACGTATGCTTTATTAAATTGTATTTATGTTGTTTTATCCTATGCTTTATTAAATTTTATTTATGTTGTTTTATCCTATGCTTTATTAAATTGTATTTATGTTGTTTTATCCTATGCTTTATTAAATTGTATTTATGTTGTTTTAACCTATGCTTTATTTAATTGTATTTATGTTGTTTTAATGTATGCTTTATTAAATTGTATTTATGTTGTTTTATCCTATGCTTTATTAAATTGTATTTATGTTGTTTTATCCTATGCTTTATTAAATTGTATTTATGTAGTTTTAGCCTATGCTTTATTAAATTGTATTTATGTTGTCTTATCCTATGCTTTATTAAATTGTATTTATGTTGTTTTATCCTATGCTTTATTAAATTGTATTTATGTTGTTTTATCCTATGCTTTATAAATTGTATTTATGTTGTTTTATCCTATGCTTTATTAAATTGTATTTATGTTGTTTTGTCCGATGCTTTATTAAATTGTATTTATGTTGTTTTAACCTATGCTTTATTAAATTTTATTTATGTTGTTTTATCCTATGCTTTATTAAATTGTATTTATGTTGTTTTATCCTATCCTTTATGAATTGTATTTATGTTGTTTTATCCTATGCTTTATTAAATTGTATTTATGTTGTTTTGTCCGATGCTTTATAAAATTGTATTTATGTTGTTTTAACCTATGCTTTATTAAATTTTATTCATGTTGTTTTATCCTATGCTTTATTAAATTGTATTTATGTTGTTTTATCCTATGCTTTATTAAATTGTATTTATGTTGTTTTGTCCTATGCTTTATTAAATTGTATTTATGTTGTTTTATCCTATGCTTTATAAATTGTATTTATGTTGTTTTATCCTATGCTTTATTAAATTGTATTTATGTTGTTTTGTCCGATGCTTTATTAAATTGTATTTATGTTGTTTTAACCTATGCTTTATTAAATTTTATTTATGTTGTTTTATCCTATGCTTTATTAAATTGTATTTATGTTGTTTTATCCTATGCTTTATAAATTGTATTTATGTTGTTTTATCCTATGCTTTATTAAATTGTATTTATGTTGTTTTGTCCGATGCTTTATAAAATTGAATTTATGTTGTTTTAACCTATGCTTTATTAAATTTTATTTATGTTGTTTTATCCTATGCTTTATTAAATTGTATTTATGCTGTTTTATCCTATGCTTTATTAAATTGTATTTATGTTGTTTATCCTATGTTTCATTAAATTGTATTTATGTTGTTTTGTCCTATGCTTTATTAAATTGTATTTATGTTGTTTTATCCTATGCTTTATTAAATTGTATTTATGTTGTTTTGTCCTATGCTTTATTAAATTGTATTTATGTTGTTTTATCCTATGCTTTATTAAATTGTATTTATGTTGTTTTAAACTATGCTTTTTTTAAATTGTATTTATGTTGTTTTAACCTATGCTTTATTAAATTGTATTCATGTTGTTTTATCCTATGCTTTATTAAATTGTATTCATGTTGTTTTATCTTATGCTTTACTAAATTATATTCATGTTGTTTTATCTAATGCTTTATTAAATTGTATTTATGTTGTTTTAAACTATGCTTTATTAAATTGTATTTATGTTGTTTTAAACTATGCTTTATTAAATTGTATTTATGTTGTTTATCCTATGTTTCATTAAATTGTATTTATGTTGTTTTATCCTATGCTTTATTAAATTGTATTTATGTTGTTTTGTCCTATGCTTTATTAAATTGTATTTATGTTGTTTTATCCTATGCTTTATTAAATTGTATTTCTGTGGTTTTATCCTATGCTTTATTAAATTGTATTTTTGTTGTTTTAAACTATACTTTATTAAATTGTATTTATTTTGTTTTAAACTATGCTTTATTAAATTGTATTTATGTTGTTTTAACCTATGCTTTATTAAATTTTATTTATGTTGTTTTATCCTATGCTTTATTAAATTGTATTTATGTTGTTTTATCCTATGCTTTATTAAATTGTATTTATGTTGTTTTATCCTATGCTTTATTAAATTGTATTTATGTTGTTTTATCCTATGCTTTATTAAATTGTATTTATGTTGTTTTATCCTATGCTTTATTAAATTGTATTTATGTTGTTTTATCCTATGCTTTATTAAATTTTATTTATGTTGTTTTATCCTATGCTTTATTAAATTGTATTTATGTTGTTTTATCCTATGCTTTATTAAATTGCATTTATGTTGTTTTAACCTATGCTTTATTAAATTGTATTTATGTTGTTTTATCCTATGCTTTATTAAATTGTATTTATGGTGTTTTATCCTATGCTTTATTAAATTTTATTTATGTTTTATCCTATGCTTTATTAAATTGTATTTACGTTGTTTTATCCTATGCTTTATTAAATTTTATTTATGTTGTTTTATCCTATGCTTTATTAAATTTTATTTATGTTGTTTTATCCTGTGCTTTATTAAATTGTATTTATGTTGTTTTATCCTATGCTTTATTAAATTGAATTTATGTTGTTTTATCCTATGCTTTATTAAATTGTATTTATGTTGTTTTATCCTATGCTTTATAAAATTGTATTTATGTTGTTTTAACCTATGCTTTATTAACTTGTATTTATGTTGTTTTATCCTATGCTTTATAAAATTGTATTTATGTTGTTTTAACCTATGCTTTATTAACTTGTATTTATGTTGTTTTATCGTCTGCTTTATTTAATTGTATTTATGATGTTTTAACGTATGCTTTATTAAATTGTATTTATGTTGTTTTATCCTATGCTTTATTAAATTGTATTTATGTTGTTTTATCCTATGCTTTATTAAATTGTATTTATGTTGTTTTATCCTATGCTTTATAAATTGTATTTATGTTGTTTTATCCTATGCTTTATTAAATTGTATTTATGTTGTTTTGTCTGATGCTTTATTAAATTGTATTTATGTTGTTTTAACCTATGATTTATTAAATTTTATTTATGTTGTTTTATCCTATGCTTTATTAAATTGTATTTATGTTGTTTTATCCTATGCTTTATAAATTGTATTTATGTTGTTTTATCCTATGCTTTATTAAATTGTATTTATGTTGTTTTGTCCGATGCTTTATAAAATTGTATTTATGTTGTTTTAACCTATGCTTAGTGTTGAGCATTCCGATACTGAAATATCGGGTATCGGCCGATATTCACTGTATCGGAATTCCGATACTTAATTCCGATACTTTTATAATATCGAATACCGGAATCGGAAGTTCCCATAATGCCTGCGCTCTGCAGTGTCTCTGAAGGATGACAAGCTGGATGGCAGCGCTCAGCTGCGATCCAGCTTGTCATCAGAATGCCATCCCAGCGTGGGAGAATTCTCCTGATTGTTTAAAAGCCGGCGCGCGGTAAAAAGCCGCCGGCTTTTAAACAATCACGCAGCCCCATACTGCTTCCCCGCAGCCTCCCACCCCGATCCTCCGCTCCCCTCGCCACCTCCCATCCCGATCGTAAATTAGGACCGGGCGGGGAGCACAGCACCAAGGAGCGAAGGACCCGGGCGGGGAAGCCGGCAGTGAAAAGACTTCACCGCCGGCTTTCCCGTTCTGTGCTGCGCTTTCCCGCCGGTTATTTCAAATGAACAGCTGAGGTATCAGGTGATGCCGATCAGCTGTTCATTTGAAGTAGCCGCGGTGCCCTCAGAGGGTTCATGTGAGTTCATGCTTGACTGCATGAACTCACATCAACTTTCCCACGGCCGCACAGGTCAGCCTCACCTCCCGGACCCGTCATGATTAGTGTGTGTGCGGGGTGTGTGTGTGCGGGGTGTGTGTGTGCGGGTGTGTGTGTGTGCGGGGTGTGTGTGCGGGGTGTCTGTGCGATGTGTGCGGGGTGTGTGTGCGGGGTGTCTGTGCGGGTGTGTGTGTGTGCGGGTGTGTGTGTGTGCGGGTGTGTGTGCGGGGTGTGTGTGCGGGGTGTCTGTGCGATGTGTGCGGGGTGTGTGTGCGGGGTGTCTGTGCGATGTGTGCGGGGTGTGTGTGCGGGGTGTCTGTGCGATGTGTGCGGGGTGTGTGTGCGGGGTGTCTGTGCGATGTGTGCGGGCAGACATAGGCCGATGTGACACTACTACTCCCATCGGCCTATGTCTGTCCCCCGTCCACTCCTGCCAGCAGGATCAGCTCGATGGGAGCAGTAGTTCCCATCAGACTGATCCTGCTATTTAAATTGCCCTACTGTGTCCCCAATAAATGTTAGATACATGTCATTGGTGGCCAGTGGTTACCTAAAAGAAATTAGTTCATACATTACCTGTCCCCGCCGATCGCCACCTAAAATAAAGTAAAAAATAAAAAACTACACCTATACTCACCTAGACACCTAATTCCCCGAAGCCATCGATCTCCTGTAATAAAATATAAAATAATAAACCACAACCTTATCCTTACCCCTCCGTAGCAGTCCACGAGTGTCCCACGAAGATCTCCAGTTCAGAGCAGCCACATAGAATGTGACCGCTCTGAACCGCTGCCGCCGCTAGAATGACGGGGCCGTAAGGGTTCACCGGAGTTCAGGCAGCGCTGCTCCGGTTAGCTCCTTTACGGCACTGCTGTATCGTGAGAAATTCCCACGGTACAGCACTGCCGTAAAGGAGGTCTCCGGAGCTGCGCTGCCTGAATGCACTCCGGTGACCTCAGTCAGTGGCTCCCGCTGCCGGGAGCGGACGTGTTCCCGGCAGCGTGAGCTTACAGCAGCCATGCACAGCTGTCACCATCTCCAGATGTGACAGCTGTGCATGGGAGATCAGCGCAGGAACGTGGACAGGTAACTATTTTTTTTTTAGTAAACTAAGAATTAAATAAAATGGTGTTTTATTTCAAATAAATTATTTTTTTCTGGGTGTAGTGTGTTTTTTCTTTTTAACACTTTGTAGGTTAGTAATGGGGGTGTCATATAGACGGCCATCATTACTAACCTGGGCTTCATGGCAGCTGGCGCTGACATGAACCCCACCACTATTACCCCCTGCCACCGCACCAGGGCAGCGTGGAAGAGCGAGGCTAAGTGCCAGAATTGGCGCATCCTATGGATGCGCCATTTCTGGGGCGGCTGACGGCTGGTGTTTCTAGCCTGGGAGGGGGCCAATATTCATGGCACCCTTCCTGAGCTATTAATATCAGCCCCCAGCTGTCTGCCTAGCCTTTGCTAGCTATTAAAATAGAGGGGACCCCACGTCATTTTTTTTGGGGGGGTCCCCCATTTTAATAGCTAGTAAAGGCTAGGTATTCAGCTGGGGGCTGATATTAGTAGCCTGGGAAGCTCCGTGGGTTTTACCCCCTTCCCAGGCTTCAAACATCTGCCCCAGCCGTCTGCTTAACCTCCGCTAGAGACTAAAATTATGGGGGATCCCACGCCATTTTTTTTTTAAATAAATCCTTTATTTTAACACTAAATGACATTTGAGGACTTAATAAAGATGCAGTCCCTAAATTATTATTTATTTTTTAATAAATTTTTCCCAAAACTTTTGACGTGGGCTTCGCCATATTTTTGTATGCCAGCCAGGTACAGCATCCAGCTTCTATGAACGCGCCATTTTCCGGGGCGGCCGCGGACTGCAATTTTCAGCGGGGGGGGGAGGGCAAAAAGCTTGGGCCTCCCTGCGCTGCAGATTCCATCCCCCAGCTGCCTAGTTGTACCTGGCTGGACACAAAAATAAGGAGAAGCTCCACGTTTTTTTTTTTTTAATTATTTCATGAAATTCATGGAATAATTAAGAAAAAAAGGGCTTCCCTATATTGTTGTGTCCGGCTAGGTACAAATAGGCAGCTGGTGGTTGGGGGCAGCCCATTCCTGCCTGCTGTACCTGGCTGGACACAAATATAGTGTGAAGCCCCACGTCAATTTTTTTTTAATTATTTCAGGAAATTCATGAAATAATTAAAAAAAAATTATGTGGGGCTTCGCCCTATAATTGTGTCCAGCCAGGTACAGCAGGCAGGAACGGGCTGCCCCCAACCACCAGCTGCCTATTTGTACCTAGCCGGACACAACAATATAGGGAAGCCCTTTTTTTCTTAATTATTCCATGAATTTCA
This sequence comes from Phyllobates terribilis, assembly GCF_046119375.1. Lineage (NCBI taxonomy): Eukaryota > Metazoa > Chordata > Amphibia > Anura > Dendrobatidae > Phyllobates > Phyllobates terribilis. The sequence continues at coordinate 306,957,380 of NW_027362765.1, read as the reverse complement.
TGAAATAATTAAAAAAAAAAATGTGTAGCGCTTCGCCCTATTTTTGTGTCCAGCCAGGTACAACTAGGCAGCTGGGGGCTGGAATCTGCAGCGCAGGGAGACCCAAGCTTTCTGGGTCCCACCCGCTGCAAATTGCAGTCCGCAGCCGCCCCGGAAAATGGCGCGTTCATAGAAGCGCCATCTTCTGGCGCTGTACCCAACTCATCCAGGGCCCTGGTGCGGTGGCTCACTGGGTAATAAAGGGGTTAAGGCCAGCTTGGCATTATCAGCTGGCCCTAAGCCCGAAATTCATGGGGTCACGCCAATATTAGACATGACCGCCATGAATTTCTAGTAAAGTATTTAAAAAAAACACAAACACCCAGAAAAAAGTCCTTTAATTGAAATAAAGACACAATTCTTTATTGTTCTAAATTAAACCATACTTACCGCCACACCCATTCCAGCTGAAGCCAACGATCTCCTGCAATAAAAGTAAAATAATAAAGCAACCTCATCCTTACCTTTCCATGGTTCCCAGGACAGCTTCAGCTCTGCTACATCGAGATGACAGGCTGGACCGCAGCAGAACGCTGCCATCCAGCCTGTCATCCCGCGGACACTGAGAAGCGCAGGCATGCTTGCGCTCCTCAGTGTCTTTCTGTGACGTCATCCAGATGAGCCGAGGTCATGTCCAATGAACTCAGCTCACCTCATGCACGTCACTGACAGCGTGGGAAAATTCTCCTGCACTCAGCGCTTCAGCGTGAGAATTCTCCCACGCTGTCAGTGACGTGCATGAGGTGCGCCGAGTTCATGGGACATGACCTCACCTCATGCACGTCACTGACAGCGTGGGAAAATTCTCACGCTGAAGCGCTGAGTGCAGGAGAATTCTCCCACGCTGTCAGTGACGTACATGAGGTGAGCCGAGTTCATTGTCGGCTCATCTGGATGCCGTCACAGCCAGACACTGAGGAGTGGAAGTATGCCTGCGCTTCTCAGTGTCTGCGGGATGACAGGCTGGATGGCAGCGTTCTGCTGCGGTCCAGCCTGTCATCTCGATGTAGCAGTGCTGGAGCCGTCGTGGGAGCCATGGAAAGGTAAGGATGAGGTTGCTTTATTATTTTTCTTTTATTGCAGGAGATCGTTGGCTTCAGCTGGAATGGGCGTGATGGTAAGTATGGTTTAATTTAGAACAATAAAGAATTGTGTGTTTATTTCAATTAAAGGACTTTTTTCTGGGTGTTTGTGTTTTTTTTAAATACTTTACTAGAAATTCATGGTGGTCATGTCTAATATTGGCGTGACCCCATGAATTTCGGGCTTAGGGCCAGCTGATAATGCCAAGCTGGCCTTAACCCCTTTATTACCCAGTGAGCCACCGCATCAGGGCCCTGGATGAGTTGGGTACAGCGCCAGAAGATGGCGCTTCTATGAACGCGCCATTTTCCGGGGCGGCTGCGGACTGCAATTTGCAGCGGGTGGGGCCCAGAAAGCTTGGGCCTCCCTGCGCTGCAGATTCCAGCCCCCAGCTGCCTAGTTGTACCTGGCTGGACACAAAAATAGGGCGAAGCTCCACGTTTTTTTTTTTTAAATTCATGAAATTCATGGAATAATTCAGAAAAAAAGGGCTTCCCTATATTGTTGTGTCCGGCTAGGTACAAATAGGCTGCTGGTGGTTGGGGGCAGCCCGTTCCTGCCTGCTGTACCTGACTGGACACAAATATAGGGCGAAGCCCCACATCAATTTTTTTAAATTATTTCATGAATTTCCTGAAATGATTTAAAAAAAATTGACGTGGGGCTTCGCACTATATTTGTGTCCAGCCAGGTACAGCAGGCAGGAACGGGCTGCCCCCAACCACCAGCTGCCTATTTGTACCTGGTTGGACACAACAATATAGGGAAGCCCTTTTTTTCTTAATTATTTCATGAATTTCATGAAATAATTAAAAAAAAAAAATACGTGAAGCTTCTCCCTATTTTTGTGTCCAGCCAGGTACAACTAGGCAGCTGGGGGATGGAATCTGCAGCGCAGGGAGGCCCAAGCTTTCTGCCCCCCCCCTCCCCCCGCTGAAAATTGCAGTGCGCAGCCACCCCGGAAAATGGCGCGTTCATAGAAGCTGGATGCTGTACCTGGCTGGCATACAAAAATATGGCGAAGCCCACGTCAAAAGTTTTGGGAAAAATTAATTAAAAAATAAATAATAATTTAGGGACTGCATCTTTATTAACTCCTCAAATGTCATTTAGTGTTAAAATAAAGGAATTATTTTAAAAAAAATTGACGTGGGGCTTCGCCCTATATTTGTGTCCAGCCAGGTACAGCAGGCAGGAACAGGCTGCCCCCAACCACCAGCTGCCTATTTGTACCTGGCCGGACACAACAATATAGGGAAGCCCTTTTTTAAAAAAATTATTTCATGAAATAATTAAAAAAAAATTGACGTGGGGCTTCGCACTATATTTGTGTCCAGCCAGGTACAGCAGGCAGGAATGGGCTGCCCCCAACCACCAGCTGCCTATTTGTACCTGGTTGGACACAACAATATAGGGAAGCCCTTTTTTTCTTAATTATTCCATGAATTTCATGAAATAATTTTAAAAAAAAATGCGTGGGGCTTCGCCCTATTTTTGTGCCCAGCCAGATACAACTAGGCAGCTGGGGGCTGGAATCCGCAGCGCAGGGAGACCCAAGCTTTCTGGGCCACCCCCGCTGCAAATTGCAGTCCGCAGCCGCCCCAGAAAATGGCGCGTTCATAGAAGCGCCATCTTCTGGCGCTGTACCCAACTCATCCAGGGCCCTGGTGCGGTGGCTCACTGGGTAATAAAGGGGTTAAGGCCAGCTTGGCATTATCAGCTGGCCCTAAGCCCAAAATTCATGGGGTCACGCCAATATTAGACATGACCACCATGAATTTCTAGTAAAGTATTTAAAAAAACACAACACCCAGAAAAAAGTCCTTTAATTGAAATAAACACACAATTCTTTATTGTTCTAAATTAAACCATACTTACCATCACGCCCATTCCAGCTGAAGCCAACGATCTCCTGCAATAAAAGTAAAATAATAAAGCAACCTCATCCTTACCTTTCCATGGCTCCCACGACAGCTTCAGCTCTGCTACATCGAGATGACAGGCTGGACCGCAGCAGAACGCTGCCATCCATCCTGTCATCCCGCAGACACTGAGAAGCGCAGGCATACTTCCACTCCTCAGTGTCTGGCTGTGACGGCATCCAGATGAGCCGAGGTCATGTCCAATGAACTCCGCTCACTTCATGTACGTCACTGACAGCGTGGGAAAATTCTCCTGCACTCAGCACTTCAGCGTGAGAATTTTCCCACGCTGTCAGTGACGTGCATGAGGTGAGCTGAGTTCATTGGACATGACCTCACCTCATGTATGTCACTGACAGCGTGGGAGAATTCTCACGCTGAAGCGCTGAGTGCAGGAGAATTTTCCCACGCTGTCAGTGACGTGCATGAGGTGAGCTGAGTTCATTGGACATGAACTCGGCTCATCTGGATGACGTCACAGAGAGACACTGAGGAGCGCAAGCATGCCTGCGCTTCTCAGTGTCTGCGGGATGACAGGCTGGATGGCAGCTTTCTGCTGCGGTCCAGCCTGTCATCTCGATGTAGCAGAGCTGGAGCTGTCCTGGGAACCATCGAAAGGTAAGGATGAGGTTGCTTTATTATTTTTCTTTTATTGCAGGAGATCGTTGGCTTCAGCTGGAATGGGCGTGATGGTAAGTATGGTTTAATTTAGAACAATAAAGAATTGTGTCTTTATTTCAATTAAAGGACTTTACTCTGGGTGTTTGTGTTTTCTTTTAACTTTGACTATGGGGTTAGTAATGGGGGTGTCTTATAGACGCCTCTCCATTACTAACCTGGGCTTGATGTCAGCTGGCATTATAAGCTGACATCAACCCCAACCCTATTACCCCCTGCCACCGCACCAGGGCAGCGTGGAAGAGCGAGGCTAAGTGCCAGAATTGGCGCATCCTATGGATGCGCCATTTCTGGGGCGGCTGACGGCTGGTGTTTCTAGCCTGGGAGGGGGCCAATATTCATGGCACCCTTCCTGGGCTATTAATATCAGCCCCCAGCTGTCTGCCTAGCCTGTGCTAGCTATTAAATTATGGGGGACCCCACGTCATTTTTTTGGGGGGGTCCCCCATTTTAATAGCTAGTAAAGGCTAGGTATTCAGCTGGGGGCTGATATTAGTAGCCTGGGAAGCTCCGTGGGTATTACCCCCTTCCCAGGCTTCAAACATTTGCCCCAGCTGTCTGCTTAACCTCCGCTAGAGCCTAAAATTAAGGGGAACCCCACGCCAATTTTTTTTTAAATAAATCCTTTATTTTAACACTAAATGACAAGTACAGTAATCAACACTGTCACTGTACTTCATATATATGTGACTGACATGTTTCTATCTATCTAATCTATGTGTGATTCTCTATTCCTTCTATTCTAAATTGTCGGGTACAGATGCTGAATTGCCGGCCGGCTTTCTTAAAGAGACGGTGCATGAAAACACTATTATTTTTTTAAATAAATCCTTTACACTAAATGACAAGTTCTGTAAGCAACACTGTCACTGTACTTCATATATATGTGACTGACATGTTTCTATCTATCTAATCTATGTGTGAAGCTCTATTCTGTCTGTTATAAATTGTCGGGTACAGATGCTGAATTGCCGGCCGGCTTTTTTAAAGAGACGGTGCACGAAAACACTAATATTTTTTTTAATAAATCCTTTACACTAAATGACAAGTACAGTAAGCAACACTGTCACTGTACTTCATATATATGTGACTGACATGTTTCTATCTATCTAATCTATGTGTGATTCTCTATTCCTTCTATTCTAAATTGTCGGGTACAGATGCTGAATTGCCGGCCGGCTTTCTTAAAGAGACGGTGCATGAAAACACTATTATTTTTTTAAATAAATCCTTTACACTAAATGACAAGTTCTGTAAGCAACACTGTCACTGTACTTCTTATATATGTGACTGACATGTTTCTATCTATCTAATCTATGTGTGAAGCTCTATTCTGTCTGTTATAAATTGTCGGGTACAGATGCTGAATTGCCGGCCGGCTTTTTTAAAGAGACGGTGCACGAAAACACTAATATTTTTTTTAATAAATCCTTTACACTAAATGACAAGTACAGTAAGCAACACTGTCACTGTACTTCATATATATGTGACTGACATGTTTCTATCTATCTAATCTATGTGTGAAGCTCTATTCTTTCTGTTGTAAATTGTCGGGTACCGGTGAATGCCGCTGATGAATTGCCGGCTTTTCATGTCATTCTACATTATTCTTAGTTGTTTTACTTCATGTAGAATTAACCTACAAGGAAAGAAAGGGTTTATTTTCATTCCGATATTTGTGTCCCATTGACTTGCATTGGTTTCCGGTATCGGAATCGGCGATATCCGATACTTTTTGGGTATCGGCCCGATCCAATCCGATACGATATTTCCTGATATCGGAAGGTATCGCTCAACACTACCTATGCTTTATTAAATTTTATTTATGTTGTTTTATCCTATGCTTTATTAAATTGTATTTATGTTGTTTTATCCTATGCTTTATTAAATTGTATTTATGTTGTTTTGTCCTATGCTTTATTAAATTGTATTTATGTTGTTTTATCCTATGCTTTATTAAATTGTATTCATGTTGTTTTATCTTATGCTTTACTAAATTATATTCATGTTGTTTTATCTAATGCTTTATTAAATTGTATTTATGTTGTTTTAAACTATGCTTTATTAAATTGTATTTATGTTGTTTTAAACTATGCTTTATTAAATTGTATTTATGTTGTTTTAAACTATGCTTTATTAAATTGTATTTATGTTGTTTTAAACTATGCTTTATTAAATTGTATTTATGTTGTTTTAAACTATGCTTTATTAAATTGTATTTATGTTGTTTTAACATATGCTTTATTAAATTGTATTTATGTTGGTTATCCTATGTTTCATTAAATTGTATTTATGTTGTTTTATCCTATGCTTTATTAAATTGTATTTATGTTGTTTTGTCCTATGCTTTATTAAATTGTATTTATGTTGTTTTAAACTATGCTTTATTAAATTGTATTTATGTTGTTTTAAACTATGCTTTATTAAATTGTATTTATGTTGTTTTAAACTATGCTTTATTAAATTGTATTTATGTTGTTTTAACCTATGCTTTATTAAATTTTATTTATGTTGTTTTATCCTATGCTTTATTAAATTGTATTTATGTTGTTTTATCCTATGCTTTATTAAATTGTATTTATGTTGTTTTATCCTATGCTTTATTAAATTGCATTTATGTTGTTTTAACCTATGCTTTATTAAATTGTATTTATGTTGTTTTATCCTATGCTTTATTAAATTGTATTTATGTTGTTTTATCCTATGCTTTATTAAATTTAATTTATGTTGTTTTATCCTATGCTTTATTAAATTGTATTTACGTTGTTTTATCCTATGCTTTATTAAATTTTATTTATGTTGTTTTATCCTATGCTTTATTAAATTTTATTTATGTTGTTTTATCCTATGCTTTATTAAATTGTATTTATGTTGTTTTATCCTATGCTTTATTAAATTGAATATATGTTGTTTTATCCTATGCTTTATTAACTTGTATTTATGTTGTTTTATCCTATGCTTTATAAAATTGTATTTATGTTGTTTTAACCTATGCTTTATTAAATTGTATTTATGTTGTTTTATCCTATGCTTTACTTAATTGTATTTACGTTGTTTTAACGTATGCTTTATTAAATTGTATTTATGTTGTTTTATCCTATGCTTTATTAAATTGTATTTATGTTGTTTTATCCTATGCTTTATTAAATTGTATTTATTTTGTTTTATCCTATGCTTTATTAAATTTTATTTATGTTGTTTTATCCTATGCTTTATTAAATTGTATTTATGTTGTTTTATCCTATGCTTTATTAAATTGCATTTATGTTGTTTTAACCTATGCTTTATTAAATTGTATTTATGTTGTTTTATCCTATGCTTTATTAAATTGTATTTATGGTGTTTTATCCTATGCTTTATTAAATTTTATTTATGTTTTATCCTATGCTTTATTAAATTGTATTTACGTTGTTTTATCCTATGCTTTATTAAATTTTATTTATGTTGTTTTATCCTATGCTTTATTAAATTTTATTTATGTTGTTTTATCCTGTGCTTTATTAAATTGTATTTATGTTGTTTTATCCTATGCTTTATTAAATTGAATTTATGTTGTTTTATCCTATGCTTTATTAAATTGTATTTATGTTGTTTTATCCTATGCTTTATAAAATTGTATTTATGTTGTTTTAACCTATGCTTTATTAACTTGTATTTATGTTGTTTTATCCTATGCTTTATAAAATTGTATTTATGTTGTTTTAACCTATGCTTTATTAACTTGTATTTATGTTGTTTTATCGTATGCTTTATTTAATTGTATTTATGATGTTTTAACGTATGCTTTATTAAATTGTATTTATGTTGTTTTATCCTATGCTTTATTAAATTGTATTTATGTTGTTTTATCCTATGCTTTATTAAATTGTATTTATGTTGTTTTATCCTATGCTTTATAAATTGTATTTATGTTGTTTTATCCTATGCTTTATTAAATTGTATTTATGTTGTTTTGTCTGATGCTTTATTAAATTGTATTTATGTTGTTTTAACCTATGATTTATTAAATTTTATTTATGTTGTTTTATCCTATGCTTTATTAAATTGTATTTATGTTGTTTTATCCTATGCTTTATAAATTGTATTTATGTTGTTTTATCCTATGCTTTATTAAATTGTATTTATGTTGTTTTGTCCGATGCTTTATAAAATTGTATTTATGTTGTTTTAACCTATGCTTTATTAAATTTTATTTATGTTGTTTTATCCTATGCTTTATTAAATTGTATTTATGTTGTTTTATCCTATGCTTTATTAAATTGTATTTATGTTGTTTTGTCCTATGCTTTATTAAATTGTATTTATGTTGTTTTATCCTATGCTTTATTAAATTGTATTCATGTTGTTTTATCTTATGCTTTACTAAATTATATTCATGTTGTTTTATCTAATGCTTTATTAAATTGTATTTATGTTGTTTTAAACTATGCTTTATTAAATTGTATTTATGTTGTTTTAAACTATGCTTTATTAAATTGTATTTATGTTGTTTTAAACTATGCTTTATTAAATTGTATTTATGTTGTTTTAAACTATGCTTTATTAAATTGTATTTATGTTGTTTTAAACTATGCTTTATTAAATTGTATTTATGTTGTTTTAACATATGCTTTATTAAATTGTATTTATGTTGGTTATCCTATGTTTCATTAAATTGTATTTATGTTGTTTTATCCTATGCTTTATTAAATTGTATTTATGTTGTTTTGTCCTATGCTTTATTAAATTGTATTTATGTTGTTTTAAACTATGCTTTATTAAATTGTATTTATGTTGTTTTAAACTATGCTTTATTAAATTGTATTTATGTTGTTTTAAACTATGCTTTATTAAATTGTATTTATGTTGTTTTAACCTATGCTTTATTAAATTTTATTTATGTTGTTTTATCCTATGCTTTATTAAATTGTATTTATGTTGTTTTATCCTATGCTTTATTAAATTGTATTTATGTTGTTTTATCCTATGCTTTATTAAATTGCATTTATGTTGTTTTAACCTATGCTTTATTAAATTGTATTTATGTTGTTTTATCCTATGCTTTATTAAATTGTATTTATGTTGTTTTATCCTATGATTTATTAAATTTAATTTATGTTGTTTTATCCTATGCTTTATTAAATTGTATTTACGTTGTTTTATCCTATGCTTTATTAAATTTTATTTATGTTGTTTTATCCTATGCTTTATTAAATTTTATTTATGTTGTTTTATCCTATGCTTTATTAAATTGTATTTATGTTGTTTTATCCTATGCTTTATTAAATTGAATATATGTTGTTTTATCCTATGCTTTATTAACTTGTATTTATGTTGTTTTATCCTATGCTTTATAAAATTGTATTTATGTTGTTTTAACCTATGCTTTATTAAATTGTATTTATGTTGTTTTATCCTATGCTTTATTTAATTGTATTTACGTTGTTTTAACGTATGCTTTATTAAATTGTATTTATGTTGTTTTATCCTATGCTTTATTAAATTGTATTTATGTTGTTTTATCCTATGCTTTATTAAATTGTATTTATTTTGTTTTATCCTATGCTTTATTAAATTGTATTTATGTTGTTTTAACGTATGCTTTATTAAATTGTATTTATGTTGTTTTATCCTATGCTTTATTAAATTTTATTTATGTTGTTTTATCCTATGCTTTATAAATTGTATTTATGTTCTTTTATCCTATGCTTTATTAAATTGTATTTATTTTGTTTTATCCTATGCTTTATTAAATTGTATTTATGTTGTTTTAACGTATGCTTTATTAAATTGTATTTATGTTGTTTTATCCTATGCTTTATTAAATTGTATTTATGTTGTTTTATCCTATGCTTTATAAATTGTATTTATGTTCTTTTATCCTATGCTTTATTAAATTGTATTTATGTTGTTTTGTCCGATGCTTTATTAAATTGTATTTATGTTGTTTTAACCTATGCTTTATTAAATTTTATTTATGTTGTTTTATCCTATGCTTTATTAAATTGTATTTATGTTGTTTTATCCTATGCTTTATGAATTGTATTTATGTTGTTTTATCCTATGCTTTATTAAATTGTATTTATGTTGTTTTGTCCGATGCTTTATAAAATTGTATTTATGTTGTTTTAACCTATGCTTTATTAAATTTTATTCATGTTGTTTTATCCTATGCTTTATTAAATTGTATTTATGTTGTTTTATCCTATGCTTTATTAAATTGTATTTATGTTGTTTATCCTATGTTTCATTAAATTGTATTTATGTTGTTTTATCCTATGCTTTATTAAATTGTATTTATGTTGTTTTGTCCTATGCTTTATTAAATTGCATTTATGTTGTTTTATCCTATGCTTTATTAAATTGTATTTCTGTGGTTTTATCCTATGCTTTATTAAATTGTATTTATGTTGTTTTAAACTATGCTTTATTAAATTGTATTTATGTTCTTTTAACCTATGCTTTATTAAATTTTGTTCAAGTTGTTTTATCCAATGCTTTATTAAATTGTATTCATGTTGTTTTATCTTATGCTTTACTAAATTATATTCATGTTGTTTTATCTAATGCTTTATTAAATTGTATTTATGTTGTTTTAAACTATGCTTTATTAAATTATATTTATGTTGTTTTAAACTATGCTTTATTAAATTGTATTTATGTTGTTTTAAACTATGCTTTATTAAATTGTATTTATGTTGTTTTAACATATGCTTTATTAAATTGTATTTATGTTGTTTTGTCCTATGCTTTATTAAATTGTATTTATGTTGTTTATCCTATGTTTCATTAAATTGTATTTATGTTGTTTTATCCTATGCTTTATTAAATTGTATTTATGTTGTTTTGTCCTATGCTTTATTAAATTGTATTTATGTTGTTTTATCCTATGCTTTATTAAATTGTATTTCTGTGGTTTTATCCTATGCTTTATTAAATTGTATTTATGTTGTTTTAAACTATGCTTTATTAAATTGTATTTATGTTGTTTTAAACTATGCTTTATTAAATTGTATTTATGTTGTTTTAACCTATGCTTTATTAAATTTTATTTATGTTGTTTTATCCTATGCTTTATTAAATTGTATTTATGTTGTTTTATCCTATGCTTTATTGAATTGTATTTATGTTGTTTTATCCTATGCTTTATTAAATTGTATTTATGTTGTTTTAACCTATGCTTTATTAAATTTTATTTATGTTGTTTTATCCTATGCTTTATTAAATTGTATTTATGTTGTTTTATCCTATGCTTTATTAAATTGTATTTATGTTGTTTTAACCTATGCTTTATTTAATTGTATTTATGTTGTTTTAACGTATGCTTTATTAAATTGTATTTATGTTGTTTTATCCTATGCTTTATTAAATTGTATTTATGTTGTTTTATCCTATGCTTTATTAAATTGTATTTATGTAGTTTTAGCCTATGCTTTATTAAATTGTATTTATGTTGTCTTATCCTATGCTTTATTAAATTGTATTTATGTTGTTTTATCCTATGCTTTATTAAATTGTATTTATGTTGTTTTATCCTATGCTTTATAAATTGTATTTATGTTGTTTTATCCTATGCTTTATTAAATTGTATTTATGTTGTTTTGTCCGATGCTTTATTAAATTGTATTTATGTTGTTTTAACCTATGCTTTATTAAATTTTATTTATGTTGTTTTATCCTATGCTTTATTAAATTGTATTTATGTTGTTTTATCCTATGCTTTATGAATTGTATTTATGTTGTTTTATCCTATGCTTTATTAAATTGTATTTATGTTGTTTTGTCCGATGCTTTATAAAATTGTATTTATGTTGTTTTAACCTATGCTTTATTAAATTTTATTCATGTTGTTTTATCCTATGCTTTATTAAATTGTATTTATGTTGTTTTATCCTATGCTTTATTAAATTGTATTTATGTTGTTTTGTCCTATGCTTTATTAAATTGTATTTATGTTGTTTTATCCTATGCTTTATAAATTGTATTTATGTTGTTTTATCCCATGCTTTATTAAATTGTATTTATGTTGTTTTGTCCGATGCTTTATTAAATTGTATTTATGTTGTTTTAACCTATGCTTTATTAAATTTTATTTATGTTGTTTTATCCTATGCTTTATTAAATTGTATTTATGTTGTTTTATCCTATGCTTTATAAATTGTATTTATGTTGTTTTATCCTATGCTTTATTAAATTGTATTTATGTTGTTTTGTCCGATGCTTTATAAAATTGTATTTATGTTGTTTTAACCTATGCTTTATTAAATTTTATTTATGTTGTTTTATCCTATGCTTTATTAAATTGTATTTATGCTGTTTTATCCTATGCTTTATTAAATTGTATTTATGTTGTTTATCCTATGTTTCATTAAATTGTATTTATGTTGTTTTGTCCTATGCTTTATTAAATTGTATTTATGTTGTTTTATCCTATGCTTTATTAAATTGTATTTATGTTGTTTTGTCCTATGCTTTATTAAATTGTATTTATGTTGTTTTATCCTATGCTTTATTAAATTGTATTTATGTTGTTTTAAACTATGCTTTTTTTAAATTGTATTTATGTTGTTTTAACCTATGCTTTATTAAATTGTATTCATGTTGTTTTATCCTATGCTTTATTAAATTGTATTCATGTTGTTTTATCTTATGCTTTACTAAATTATATTCATGTTGTTTTATCTAATGCTTTATTAAATTGTATTTATGTTGTTTTAAACTATGCTTTATTAAATTGTATTTATGTTGTTTTAAACTATGCTTTATTAAATTGTATTTATGTTGTTTATCCTATGTTTCATTAAATTGTATTTATGTTGTTTTATCCTATGCTTTATTAAATTGTATTTATGTTGTTTTGTCCTATGCTTTATTAAATTGTATTTATGTTGTTTTATCCTATGCTTTATTAAATTGTATTTCTGTGGTTTTATCCTATGCTTTATTAATTTGTATTTTTGTTGTTTTAAACTATACTTTATTAAATTGTATTTATTTTGTTTTAAACTATGCTTTATTAAATTGTATTTATGTTGTTTTAACCTATGCTTTATTAAATTTTATTTATGTTGTTTTATCCTATGCTTTATTAAATTGTATTTATGTTGTTTTATCCTATGCTTTATTAAATTGTATTTATGTTGTTTTATCCTATGCTTTGTTAAATTGTATTTATGTTGTTTTATCCTATGCTTTATTAAATTGTATTTATGTTGTTTTATCCTATGCTTTATTAAATTGTATTTATGTTGTTTTATCCTATGCTTTATTAAATTTTATTTATGTTGTTTTATCCTATGCTTTATTAAATTGTATTTATGTTGTTTTATCCTATGCTTTATTAAATTGTATTTATGTTGTTTTATCCTATGCTTTATTAAATTTTATTCATGTTGTTTTATCCTATGCTTTATTAAATTGTATTTATGTTGTTTTATCCTATGCTTTATTAAATTGTATTTATGTTGTTTTGTCCTATGCTTTATTAAATTGTATTTATGTTGTTTTATCCTATGCTTTATAAATTGTATTTATGTTGTTTTATCCTATGCTTTATTAAATTGTATTTATGTTGTTTTGTCCGATGCTTTATTAAATTGTATTTATGTTGTTTTAACCTATGCTTTATTAAATTTTATTTATGTTGTTTTATCCTATGCTTTATTAAATTGTATTTATGTTGTTTTATCCTATGCTTTATAAATTGTATTTATGTTGTTTTATCCTATGCTTTATTAAATTGTATTTATGTTGTTTTGTCCGATGCTTTATAAAATTGTATTTATGTTGTTTTAACCTATGCTTTATTAAATTTTATTTATGTTGTTTTATCCTATGCTTTATTAAATTGTATTTATGCTGTTTTATCCTATGCTTTATTAAATTGTATTTATGTTGTTTATCCTATGTTTCATTAAATTGTATTTATGTTGTTTTGTCCTATGCTTTATTAAATTGTATTTATGTTGTTTTATCCTATGCTTTATTAAATTGTATTTATGTTGTTTTGTCCTATGCTTTATTAAATTGTATTTATGTTGTTTTATCCTATGCTTTATTAAATTGTATTTATGTTGTTTTAAACTATGCTTTTTTTAAATTGTATTTATGTTGTTTTAACCTATGCTTTATTAAATTGTATTCATGTTGTTTTATCCTATGCTTTATTAAATTGTATTCATGTTGTTTTATCTTATGCTTTACTAAATTATATTCATGTTGTTTTATCTAATGCTTTATTAAATTGTATTTATGTTGTTTTAAACTATGCTTTATTAAATTGTATTTATGTTGTTTTAAACTATGCTTTATTAAATTGTATTTATGTTGTTTATCCTATGTTTCATTAAATTGTATTTATGTTGTTTTATCCTATGCTTTATTAAATTGTATTTATGTTGTTTTGTCCTATGCTTTATTAAATTGTATTTATGTTGTTTTATCCTATGCTTTATTAAATTGTATTTCTGTGGTTTTATCCTATGCTTTATTAATTTGTATTTTTGTTGTTTTAAACTATACTTTATTAAATTGTATTTATTTTGTTTTAAACTATGCTTTATTAAATTGTATTTATGTTGTTTTAACCTATGCTTTATTAAATTTTATTTATGTTGTTTTATCCTATGCTTTATTAAATTGTATTTATGTTGTTTTATCCTATGCTTTATTAAATTGTATTTATGTTGTTTTATCCTATGCTTTGTTAAATTGTATTTATGTTGTTTTATCCTATGCTTTATTAAATTGTATTTATGTTGTTTTATCCTATGCTTTATTAAATTGTATTTATGTTGTTTTATCCTATGCTTTATTAAATTTTATTTATGTTGTTTTATCCTATGCTTTATTAAATTGTATTTATGTTGTTTTATCCTATGCTTTATTAAATTGCATTTATGTTGTTTTAACCTATGCTTTATTAAATTGTATCTATGTTGTTTTATCCTATGCTTTATTAAATTGTATTTATGGTGTTTTATCCTATGCTTTATTAAATTTTATTTATGTTTTATCCTATGCTTTATTAAATTGTATTTACGTTGTTTTATCCTATGCTTTATTAAATTTTATTTATGTTGTTTTATCCTATGCTTTATTAAATTTTATTTATGTTGTTTTATCCTGTGCTTTATTAAATTGTATTTATGTTGTTTTATCCTATGCTTTATTAAATTGAATTTATGTTGTTTTATCCTATGCTTTATTAAATTGTATTTATGTTGTTTTATCCTATGCTTTATAAAATTGTATTTATGTTGTTTTAACCTATGCTTTATTAACTTGTATTTATGTTGTTTTATCCTATGCTTTATAAAATTGTATTTATGTTGTTTTAACCTATGCTTTATTAACTTGTATTTATGTTGTTTTATCGTAAGCTTTATTTAATTGTATTTATGATGTTTTAACGTATGCTTTATTAAATTGTATTTATGTTGTTTTATCCTATGCTTTATTAAATTGTATTTATGTTGTTTTATCCTATGCTTTATTAAATTGTATTTATGTTGTTTTATCCTATGCTTTATAAATTGTATTTATGTTGTTTTATCCTATGCTTTATTAAATTGTATTTATGTTGTTTTGTCTGATGCTTTATTAAATTGTATTTATGTTGTTTTATCCTATGCTTTATAAATTGTATTTATGTTGTTTTATCCTATGCTTTATTAAATTGTATTTATGTTGTTTTGTCCGATGCTTTATAAAATTGTATTTATGTTGTTTTAACCTATGCTTTATTAAATTTTATTTATGTTGTTTTATCCTATGCTTTATTAAATTGTATTTATGTTGTTTTATCCTATGCTTTATTAAATTGTATTTATGTTGTTTTGTCCTATGCTTTATTAAATTGTATTTATGTTGTTTTATCCTATGCTTTATTAAATTGTATTCATGTTGTTTTATCTTATGCTTTACTAAATTATATTCATGTTGTTTTATCTAATGCTTTATTAAATTGTATTTATGTTGTTTTAAACTATGCTTTATTAAATTATATTTATGTTGTTTTAAACTATGCTTTATTAAATTGTATTTATGTTGTTTTAAACTATGCTTTATTAAATTGTATTTATGTTGTTTTAAACTATGCTTTATTAAATTGTATTTATGTTGTTTTAACATATGCTTTATTAAATTGTATTTATGTTGGTTATCCTATGTTTCATTAAATTGTATTTATGTTGTTTTATCCTATGCTTTATTAAATTGTATTTATGTTGTTTTGTCCTATGCTTTATTAAATTGTATTTATGTTGTTTTAAACTATGCTTTATTAAATTGTATTTATGTTGTTTTAAACTATGCTTTATTAAATTGTATTTATGTTGTTTTAAACTATGCTTTATTAAATTGTATTTATGTTGTTTTAACCTATGCTTTATTAAATTTTATTTATGTTGTTTTATCCTATGCTTTATTAAATTGTATTTATGTTGTTTTATCCTATGCTTTATTAAATTGTATTTATGTTGTTTTATCCTATGCTTTATTAAATTGCATTTATGTTGTTTTAACCTATGCTTTATTAAATTGTATTTATGTTGTTTTATCCTATGCTTTATTAAATTGTATTTATGTTGTTTTATCCTATGCTTTATTAAATTTAATTTATGTTGTTTTATCCTATGCTTTATTAAATTGTATTTACGTTGTTTTATCCTATGCTTTATTAAATTTTATTTATGTTGTTTTATCCTATGCTTTATTAAATTTTATTTATGTTGTTTTATCCTATGCTTTATTAAATTGTATTTATGTTGTTTTATCCTATGCTTTATTAAATTGAATATATGTTGTTTTATCCTATGCTTTATTAACTTGTATTTATGTTGTTTTATCCTATGCTTTATAAAATTGTATTTATGTTGTTTTAACCTATGCTTTATTAAATTGTATTTATGTTGTTTTATCCTATGCTTTATTTAATTGTATTTACGTTGTTTTAACGTATGCTTTATTAAATTGTATTTATGTTGTTTTATCCTATGCTTTATTAAATTGTATTTACGTTGTTTTATCCTATGCTTTATTAAATTTTATTTATGTTGTTTTATCCTATGCTTTATTAAATTTTATTTATGTTGTTTTATCCTGTGCTTTATTAAATTGTATTTATGTTGTTTTATCCTATGCTTTATTAAATTGAATTTATGTTGTTTTATCCTATGCTTTATTAAATTGTATTTATGTTGTTTTATCCTATGCTTTATAAAATTGTATTTATGTTGTTTTAACCTATGCTTTATTAACTTGTATTTATGTTGTTTTATCCTATGCTTTATAAAATTGTATTTATGTTGTTTTAACCTATGCTTTATTAACTTGTATTTATGTTGTTTTATCGTATGCTTTATTTAATTGTATTTATGATGTTTTAACGTATGCTTTATTAAATTGTATTTATGTTGTTTTATCCTATGCTTTATTAAATTGTATTTATGTTGTTTTATCCTATGCTTTATTAAATTGTATTTATGTTGTTTTATCCTATGCTTTATAAATTGTATTTATGTTGTTTTATCCTATGCTTTATTAAATTGTATTTATGTTGTTTTGTCCGATGCTTTATTAAATTGTATTTATGTTGTTTTAACCTATGCTTTATTAAATTTTATTTATGTTGTTTTATCCTATGCTTTATTAAATTGTATTTATGTTGTTTTATCCTATGCTTTATGAATTGTATTTATGTTGTTTTATCCTATGCTTTATTAAATTGTATTTATGTTGTTTTGTCCGATGCTTTATAAAATTGTATTTATGTTGTTTTAACCTATGCTTTATTAAATTTTATTCATGTTGTTTTATCCTATGCTTTATTAAATTGTATTTATGTTGTTTTATCCTATGCTTTATTAAATTGTATTTATGTTGTTTTGTCCTATGCTTTATTAAATTGTATTTATGTTGTTTTATCCTATGCTTTATAAATTGTATTTATGTTGTTTTATCCTATGCTTTATTAAATTGTATTTATGTTGTTTTGTCCGATGCTTTATTAAATTGTATTTATGTTGTTTTAACCTATGCTTTATTAAATTTTATTTATGTTGTTTTATCCTATGCTTTATTAAATTGTATTTATGTTGTTTTATCCTATGCTTTATAAATTGTATTTATGTTGTTTTATCCTATGCTTTATTAAATTGTATTTATGTTGTTTTGTCCGATGCTTTATAAAATTGTATTTATGTTGTTTTAACCTATGCTTTATTAAATTTTATTTATGTTGTTTTATCCTATGCTTTATTAAATTGTATTTATGCGGTTTTATCCTATGCTTTATTAAATTGTATTTATGTTGTTTATCCTATGTTTCATTAAATTGTATTTATGTTGTTTTGTCCTATGCTTTATTAAATTGTATTTATGTTGTTTTATCCTATGCTTTATTAAATTGTATTTATGTTGTTTTGTCCTATGCTTTATTAAATTGTATTTATGTTGTTTTATCCTATGCTTTATTAAATTGTATTTATGTTGTTTTAAACTATGCTTTTTTTAAATTGTATTTATGTTGTTTTAACCTATGCTTTATTAAATTGTATTCATGTTGTTTTATCCTATGCTTTATTAAATTGTATTCATGTTGTTTTATCTTATGCTTTACTAAATTATATTCATGTTGTTTTATCTAATGCTTTATTAAATTGTATTTATGTTGTTTTAAACTATGCTTTATTAAATTGTATTTATGTTGTTTTAAACTATGCTTTATTAAATTGTATTTATGTTGTTTATCCTATGTTTCATTAAATTGTATTTATGTTGTTTTATCCTATGCTTTATTAAATTGTATTTATGTTGTTTTGTCCTATGCTTTATTAAATTGTATTTATGTTGTTTTATCCTATGCTTTATTAAATTGTATTTCTGTGGTTTTATCCTATGCTTTATTAATTTGTATTTTTGTTGTTTTAAACTATACTTTATTAAATTGTATTTATTTTGTTTTAAACTATGCTTTATTAAATTGTATTTATGTTGTTTTAACCTATGCTTTATTAAATTTTATTTATGTTGTTTTATCCTATGCTTTATTAAATTGTATTTATGTTGTTTTATCCTATGCTTTATTAAATTGTATTTATGTTGTTTTATCCTATGCTTTATTAAATTGTATTTATGTTGTTTTATCCTATGCTTTATTAAATTGTATTTATGTTGTTTTATCCTATGCTTTATTAAATTGTATTTATGTTGTTTTATCCTATGCTTTATTAAATTTTATTTATGTTGTTTTATCCTATGCTTTATTAAATTGTATTTATGTTGTTTTATCCTATGCTTTATTAAATTGCATTTATGTTGTTTTAACCTATGCTTTATTAAATTGTATCTATGTTGTTTTATCCTATGCTTTATTAAATTGTATTTATGGTGTTTTATCCTATGCTTTATTAAATTTTATTTATGTTTTATCCTATGCTTTATTAAATTGTATTTACGTTGTTTTATCCTATGCTTTATTAAATTTTATTTATGTTGTTTTATCCTATGCTTTATTAAATTTTATTTATGTTGTTTTATCCTGTGCTTTATTAAATTGTATTTATGTTGTTTTATCCTATGCTTTATTAAATTGAATTTATGTTGTTTTATCCTATGCTTTATTAAATTGTATTTATGTTGTTTTATCCTATGCTTTATAAAATTGTATTTATGTTGTTTTAACCTATGCTTTATTAACTTGTATTTATGTTGTTTTATCCTATGCTTTATAAAATTGTATTTATGTTGTTTTAACCTATGCTTTATTAACTTGTATTTATGTTGTTTTATCGTATGCTTTATTTAATTGTATTTATGATGTTTTAACGTATGCTTTATTAAATTGTATTTATGTTGTTTTATCCTATGCTTTATTAAATTGTATTTATGTTGTTTTATCCTATGCTTTATTAAATTGTATTTATGTTGTTTTATCCTATGCTTTATAAATTGTATTTATGTTGTTTTATCCTATGCTTTATTAAATTGTATTTATGTTGTTTTGTCTGATGCTTTATTAAATTGTATTTATGTTGTTTTATCCTATGCTTTATAAATTGTATTTATGTTGTTTTATCCTATGCTTTATTAAATTGTATTTATGTTGTTTTGTCCGATGCTTTATAAAATTGTATTTATGTTGTTTTAACCTATGCTTTATTAAATTTTATTTATGTTGTTTTATCCTATGCTTTATTAAATTGTATTTATGTTGTTTTATCCTATGCTTTATTAAATTGTATTTATGTTGTTTTGTCCTATGCTTTATTAAATTGTATTTATGTTGTTTTATCCTATGCTTTATTAAATTGTATTCATGTTGTTTTATCTTATGCTTTACTAAATTATATTCATGTTGTTTTATCTAATGCTTTATTAAATTGTATTTATGTTGTTTTAAACTATGCTTTATTAAATTGTATTTATGTTGTTTTAAACTATGCTTTATTAAATTGTATTTATGTTGTTTTAAACTATGCTTTATTAAATTGTATTTATGTTGTTTTAAACTATGCTTTATTAAATTGTATTTATGTTGTTTTAACATATGCTTTATTAAATTGTATTTATGTTGGTTATCCTATGTTTCATTAAATTGTATTTATGTTGTTTTATCCTATGCTTTATTAAATTGTATTTATGTTGTTTTGTCCTATGCTTTATTAAATTGTATTTATGTTGTTTTAAACTATGCTTTATTAAATTGTATTTATGTTGTTTTAAACTATGCTTTATTAAATTGTATTTATGTTGTTTTAAACTATGCTTTATTAAATTGTATTTATGTTGTTTTAACCTATGCTTTATTAAATTTTATTTATGTTGTTTTATCCTATGCTTTATTAAATTGTATTTATGTTGTTTTATCCTATGCTTTATTAAATTGAATTTATGTTGTTTTATCCTATGCTTTATTAAATTGTATTTATGTTGTTTTATCCTATGCTTTATAAAATTGTATTTATGTTGTTTTAACCTATGCTTTATTAACTTGTATTTATGTTGTTTTATCCTATGCTTTATAAAATTGTATTTATGTTGTTTTAACCTATGCTTTATTAACTTGTATTTATGTTGTTTTATCGTATGCTTTATTTAATTGTATTTATGATGTTTTAACGTATGCTTTATTAAATTGTATTTATGTTGTTTTATCCTATGCTTTATTAAATTGTATTTATGTTGTTTTATCCTATGCTTTATTAAATTGTATTTATGTTGTTTTATCCTATGCTTTATAAATTGTATTTATGTTGTTTTATCCTATGCTTTATTAAATTGTATTTATGTTGTTTTGTCCGATGCTTTATTAAATTGTATTTATGTTGTTTTAACCTATGCTTTATTAAATTTTATTTATGTTGTTTTATCCTATGCTTTATTAAATTGTATTTATGTTGTTTTATCCTATGCTTTATGAATTGTATTTATGTTGTTTTATCCTATGCTTTATTAAATTGTATTTATGTTGTTTTGTCCGATGCTTTATAAAATTGTATTTATGTTGTTTTAACCTATGCTTTATTAAATTTTATTCATGTTGTTTTATCCTATGCTTTATTAAATTGTATTTATGTTGTTTTATCCTATGCTTTATTAAATTGTATTTATGTTGTTTTGTCCTATGCTTTATTAAATTG
The DNA here is from genome assembly GCF_046119375.1 of Phyllobates terribilis. Lineage (NCBI taxonomy): Eukaryota > Metazoa > Chordata > Amphibia > Anura > Dendrobatidae > Phyllobates > Phyllobates terribilis. The sequence goes on along the minus strand of NW_027362765.1, from coordinate 306,936,037 downwards.
TATTTATGTTGTTTTATCCTATGCTTTATAAATTGTATTTATGTTGTTTTATCCTATGCTTTATTAAATTGTATTTATGTTGTTTTGTCCGATGCTTTATTAAATTGTATTTATGTTGTTTTAACCTATGCTTTATTAAATTTTATTTATGTTGTTTTATCCTATGCTTTATTAAATTGTATTTATGTTGTTTTATCCTATGCTTTATAAATTGTATTTATGTTGTTTTATCCTATGCTTTATTAAATTGTATTTATGTTGTTTTGTCCGATGCTTTATAAAATTGTATTTATGTTGTTTTAACCTATGCTTTATTAAATTTTATTTATGTTGTTTTATCCTATGCTTTATTAAATTGTATTTATGCGGTTTTATCCTATGCTTTATTAAATTGTATTTATGTTGTTTATCCTATGTTTCATTAAATTGTATTTATGTTGTTTTGTCCTATGCTTTATTAAATTGTATTTATGTTGTTTTATCCTATGCTTTATTAAATTGTATTTATGTTGTTTTGTCCTATGCTTTATTAAATTGTATTTATGTTGTTTTATCCTATGCTTTATTAAATTGTATTTATGTTGTTTTAAACTATGCTTTTTTTAAATTGTATTTATGTTGTTTTAACCTATGCTTTATTAAATTGTATTCATGTTGTTTTATCCTATGCTTTATTAAATTGTATTCATGTTGTTTTATCTTATGCTTTACTAAATTATATTCATGTTGTTTTATCTAATGCTTTATTAAATTGTATTTATGTTGTTTTAAACTATGCTTTATTAAATTGTATTTATGTTGTTTTAAACTATGCTTTATTAAATTGTATTTATGTTGTTTATCCTATGTTTCATTAAATTGTATTTATGTTGTTTTATCCTATGCTTTATTAAATTGTATTTATGTTGTTTTGTCCTATGCTTTATTAAATTGTATTTATGTTGTTTTATCCTATGCTTTATTAAATTGTATTTCTGTGGTTTTATCCTATGCTTTATTAATTTGTATTTTTGTTGTTTTAAACTATACTTTATTAAATTGTATTTATTTTGTTTTAAACTATGCTTTATTAAATTGTATTTATGTTGTTTTAACCTATGCTTTATTAAATTTTATTTATGTTGTTTTATCCTATGCTTTATTAAATTGTATTTATGTTGTTTTATCCTATGCTTTATTAAATTGTATTTATGTTGTTTTATCCTATGCTTTATTAAATTGTATTTATGTTGTTTTATCCTATGCTTTATTAAATTGTATTTATGTTGTTTTATCCTATGCTTTATTAAATTGTATTTATGTTGTTTTATCCTATGCTTTATTAAATTTTATTTATGTTGTTTTATCCTATGCTTTATTAAATTGTATTTATGTTGTTTTATCCTATGCTTTATTAAATTGCATTTATGTTGTTTTAACCTATGCTTTATTAAATTGTATCTATGTTGTTTTATCCTATGCTTTATTAAATTGTATTTATGGTGTTTTATCCTATGCTTTATTAAATTTTATTTATGTTTTATCCTATGCTTTATTAAATTGTATTTACGTTGTTTTATCCTATGCTTTATTAAATTTTATTTATGTTGTTTTATCCTATGCTTTATTAAATTTTATTTATGTTGTTTTATCCTGTGCTTTATTAAATTGTATTTATGTTGTTTTATCCTATGCTTTATTAAATTGAATTTATGTTGTTTTATCCTATGCTTTATTAAATTGTATTTATGTTGTTTTATCCTATGCTTTATAAAATTGTATTTATGTTGTTTTAACCTATGCTTTATTAACTTGTATTTATGTTGTTTTATCCTATGCTTTATAAAATTGTATTTATGTTGTTTTAACCTATGCTTTATTAACTTGTATTTATGTTGTTTTATCGTATGCTTTATTTAATTGTATTTATGATGTTTTAACGTATGCTTTATTAAATTGTATTTATGTTGTTTTATCCTATGCTTTATTAAATTGTATTTATGTTGTTTTATCCTATGCTTTATTAAATTGTATTTATGTTGTTTTATCCTATGCTTTATAAATTGTATTTATGTTGTTTTATCCTATGCTTTATTAAATTGTATTTATGTTGTTTTGTCTGATGCTTTATTAAATTGTATTTATGTTGTTTTATCCTATGCTTTATAAATTGTATTTATGTTGTTTTATCCTATGCTTTATTAAATTGTATTTATGTTGTTTTGTCCGATGCTTTATAAAATTGTATTTATGTTGTTTTAACCTATGCTTTATTAAATTTTATTTATGTTGTTTTATCCTATGCTTTATTAAATTGTATTTATGTTGTTTTATCCTATGCTTTATTAAATTGTATTTATGTTGTTTTGTCCTATGCTTTATTAAATTGTATTTATGTTGTTTTATCCTATGCTTTATTAAATTGTATTCATGTTGTTTTATCTTATGCTTTACTAAATTATATTCATGTTGTTTTATCTAATGCTTTATTAAATTGTATTTATGTTGTTTTAAACTATGCTTTATTAAATTGTATTTATGTTGTTTTAAACTATGCTTTATTAAATTGTATTTATGTTGTTTTAAACTATGCTTTATTAAATTGTATTTATGTTGTTTTAAACTATGCTTTATTAAATTGTATTTATGTTGTTTTAACATATGCTTTATTAAATTGTATTTATGTTGGTTATCCTATGTTTCATTAAATTGTATTTATGTTGTTTTATCCTATGCTTTATTAAATTGTATTTATGTTGTTTTGTCCTATGCTTTATTAAATTGTATTTATGTTGTTTTAAACTATGCTTTATTAAATTGTATTTATGTTGTTTTAAACTATGCTTTATTAAATTGTATTTATGTTGTTTTAAACTATGCTTTATTAAATTGTATTTATGTTGTTTTAACCTATGCTTTATTAAATTTTATTTATGTTGTTTTATCCTATGCTTTATTAAATTGTATTTATGTTGTTTTATCCTATGCTTTATTAAATTGTATTTATGTTGTTTTATCCTATGCTTTATTAAATTGCATTTATGTTGTTTTAACCTATGCTTTATTAAATTGTATTTATGTTGTTTTATCCTATGCTTTATTAAATTGTATTTATGTTGTTTTATCCTATGCTTTATTAAATTTAATTTATGTTGTTTTATCCTATGCTTTATTAAATTGTATTTACGTTGTTTTATCCTATGCTTTATTAAATTTTATTTATGTTGTTTTATCCTATGCTTTATTAAATTTTATTTATGTTGTTTTATCCTATGCTTTATTAAATTGTATTTATGTTGTTTTATCCTATGCTTTATTAAATTGAATATATGTTGTTTTATCCTATGCTTTATTAACTTGTATTTATGTTGTTTTATCCTATGCTTTATAAAATTGTATTTATGTTGTTTTAACCTATGCTTTATTAAATTGTATTTATGTTGTTTTATCCTATGCTTTATTTAATTGTATTTACGTTGTTTTAACGTATGCTTTATTAAATTGTATTTATGTTGTTTTATCCTATGCTTTATTAAATTGTATTTATGTTGTTTTATCCTATGCTTTATTAAATTGTATTTATTTTGTTTTATCCTATGCTTTATTAAATTTTATTTATGTTGTTTTATCCTATGCTTTATTAAATTGTATTTATGTTGTTTTATCCTATGCTTTATTAAATTGCATTTATGTTGTTTTTTCCTATGCTTTATTAAATTTTATTTATGTTGTTTTATCCTATGCTTTATTAAATTGTATTTATGTTGTTTTATCCTATGCTTTATTAATTTGTATTTTTGTTGTTTTAAACTATACTTTATTAAATTGTATTTATTTTGTTTTAAACTATGCTTTATTAAATTGTATTTATGTTGTTTTAACCTATGCTTTATTAAATTTTATTTATGTTGTTTTATCCTATGCTTTATTAAATTGTATTTATGTTGTTTTATCCTATGCTTTATTAAATTGTATTTATGTTGTTTTATCCTATGCTTTATTAAATTGTATTTATGTTGTTTTATCCTATGCTTTATTAAATTGTATTTATGTTGTTTTATCCTATGCTTTATTAAATTGTATTTATGTTGTTTTATCCTATGCTTTATTAAATTTTATTTATGTTGTTTTATCCTATGCTTTATTAAATTGTATTTATGTTGTTTTATCCTATGCTTTATTAAATTGCATTTATGTTGTTTTAACCTATGCTTTATTAAATTGTATCTATGTTGTTTAATCCTATGCTTTATTAAATTGTATTTATGGTGTTTTATCCTATGCTTTATTAAATTTTATTTATGTTTTATCCTATGCTTTATTAAATTGTATTTACGTTGTTTTATCCTATGCTTTATTAAATTTTATTTATGTTGTTTTATCCTATGCTTTATTAAATTTTATTTATGTTGTTTTATCCTGTGCTTTATTAAATTGTATTTATGTTGTTTTATCCTATGCTTTATTAAATTGAATTTATGTTGTTTTATCCTATGCTTTATTAAATTGTATTTATGTTGTTTTATCCTATGCTTTATAAAATTGTATTTATGTTGTTTTAACCTATGCTTTATTAACTTGTATTTATGTTGTTTTATCCTATGCTTTATAAAATTGTATTTATGTTGTTTTAACCTATGCTTTATTAACTTGTATTTATGTTGTTTTATCGTATGCTTTATTTAATTGTATTTATGATGTTTTAACGTATGCTTTATTAAATTGTATTTATGTTGTTTTATCCTATGCTTTATTAAATTGTATTTATGTTGTTTTATCCTATGCTTTATTAAATTATATTTATGTTGTTTTATCCTATGCTTTATAAATTGTATTTATGTTGTTTTATCCTATGCTTTATTAAATTGTATTTATGTTGTTTTGTCTGATGCTTTATTAAATTGTATTTATGTTGTTTTATCCTATGCTTTATAAATTGTATTTATGTTGTTTTATCCTATGCTTTATTAAATTGTATTTATGTTGTTTTGTCCGATGCTTTATAAAATTGTATTTATGTTGTTTTAACCTATGCTTTATTAAATTTTATTTATGTTGTTTTATCCTATGCTTTATTAAATTGTATTTATGTTGTTTTATCCTATGCTTTATTAAATTGTATTTATGTTGTTTTGTCCTATGCTTTATTAAATTGTATTTATGTTGTTTTATCCTATGCTTTATTAAATTGTATTCATGTTGTTTTATCTTATGCTTTACTAAATTATATTCATGTTGTTTTATCTAATGCTTTATTAAATTGTATTTATGTTGTTTTAAACTATGCTTTATTAAATTGTATTTATGTTGTTTTAAACTATGCTTTATTAAATTGTATTTATGTTGTTTTAAACTATGCTTTATTAAATTGTATTTATGTTGTTTTAAACTATGCTTTATTAAATTGTATTTATGTTGTTTTAACATATGCTTTATTAAATTGTATTTATGTTGGTTATCCTATGTTTCATTAAATTGTATTTATGTTGTTTTATCCTATGCTTTATTAAATTGTATTTATGTTGTTTTGTCCTATGCTTTATTAAATTGTATTTATGTTGTTTTAAACTATGCTTTATTAAATTGTATTTATGTTGTTTTAAACTATGCTTTATTAAATTGTATTTATGTTGTTTTAAACTATGCTTTATTAAATTGCATTTATGTTGTTTTAACCTATGCTTTATTAAATTTTATTTATGTTGTTTTATCCTATGCTTTATTAAATTGTATTTATGTTGTTTTATCCTATGCTTTATTAAATTGTATTTATGTTGTTTTATCCTATGCTTTATTAAATTGCATTTATGTTGTTTTAACCTATGCTTTATTAAATTGTATTTATGTTGTTTTATCCTATGCTTTATTAAATTGTATTTATGTTGTTTTATCCTATGCTTTATTAAATTTAATTTATGTTGTTTTATCCTATGCTTTATTAAATTGTATTTACGTTGTTTTATCCTATGCTTTATTAAATTTTATTTATGTTGTTTTATCCTATGCTTTATTAAATTTTATTTATGTTGTTTTATCCTATGCTTTATTAAATTGTATTTATGTTGTTTTATCCTATGCTTTATTAAATTGAATATATGTTGTTTTATCCTATGCTTTATTAACTTGTATTTATGTTGTTTTATCCTATGCTTTATAAAATTGTATTTATGTTGTTTTAACCTATGCTTTATTAAATTGTATTTATGTTGTTTTATCCTATGCTTTATTTAATTGTATTTACGTTGTTTTAACGTATGCTTTATTAAATTGTATTTATGTTGTTTTATCCTATGCTTTATTAAATTGTATTTATGTTGTTTTATCCTATGCTTTATTAAATTGTATTTATTTTGTTTTATCCTATGCTTTATTAAATTTTATTTATGTTGTTTTATCCTATGCTTTATTAAATTGTATTTATGTTGTTTTATCCTATGCTTTATTAAATTGCATTTATGTTGTTTTAACCTATGCTTTATTAAATTGTATTTATGTTGTTTTATCCTATGCTTTATTAAATTGTATTTATGGTGTTTTATCCTATGCTTTATTAAATTTTATTTATGTTTTATCCTATGCTTTATTAAATTGTATTTACGTTGTTTTATCCTATGCTTTATTAAATTTTATTTATGTTGTTTTATCCTATGCTTTATTAAATTTTATTTATGTTGTTTTATCCTGTGCTTTATTAAATTGTATTTATGTTGTTTTATCCTATGCTTTATTAAATTGAATTTATTTTGTTTTATCCTATGCTTTATTAAATTGTATTTATGTTGTTTTATCCTATGCTTTATAAAATTGTATTTATGTTGTTTTAACCTATGCTTTATTAACTTGTATTTATGTTGTTTTATCCTATGCTTTATAAAATTGTATTTATGTTGTTTTAACCTATGCTTTATTAACTTGTATTTATGTTGTTTTATCGTATGCTTTATTTAATTGTATTTATGATGTTTTAACGTATGCTTTATTAAATTGTATTTATGTTGTTTTATCCTATGCTTTATTAAATTGTATTTATGTTGTTTTATCCTATGCTTTATTAAATTGTATTTATGTTGTTTTATCCTATGCTTTATAAATTGTATTTATGTTGTTTTATCCTATGCTTTATTAAATTGTATTTATGTTGTTTTGTCTGATGCTTTATTAAATTGTATTTATGTTGTTATAACCTATGATTTATTAAATTTTATTTATGTTGTTTTATCCTATGCTTTATTAAATTGTATTTATGTTGTTTTATCCTATGCTTTATAAATTGTATTTATGTTGTTTTATCCTATGCTTTATTAAATTGTATTTATGTTGTTTTGTCCGATGCTTTATAAAATTGTATTTATGTTGTTTTAACCTATGCTTTATTAAATTTTATTTATGTTGTTTTATCCTATGCTTTATTAAATTGTATTTATGTTGTTTTATCCTATGCTTTATTAAATTGTATTTATGTTGTTTTGTCCTATGCTTTATTAAATTGTATTTATGTTGTTTTATCCTATGCTTTATTAAATTGTATTCATGTTGTTTTATCTTATGCTTTACTAAATTATATTCATGTTGTTTTATAAATGCTTTATTAAATTGTATTTATGTTGTTTTAAACTATGCTTTATTAAATTGTATTTATGTTGTTTTAAACTATGCTTTATTAAATTGTATTTATGTTGTTTTAAACTATGCTTTATTAAATTGTATTTATGTTGTTTTAACATATGCTTTATTAAATTGTATTTATGTTGGTTATCCTATGTTTCATTAAATTGTATTTATGTTGTTTTATCCTATGCTTTATTAAATTGTATTTATGTTGTTTTGTCCTATGCTTTATTAAATTGTATTTATGTTGTTTTAAACTATGCTTTATTAAATTGTATTTATGTTGTTTTAAACTATGCTTTATTAAATTGTATTTATGTTGTTTTAAACTATGCTTTATTAAATTGTATTTATGTTGTTTTAACCTATGCTTTATTAAATTTTATTTATGTTGTTTTATCCTATGCTTTATTAAATTGTATTTATGTTGTTTTATCCTATGCTTTATTAAATTGTATTTATGTTGTTTTATCCTATGCTTTATTAAATTGCATTTATGTTGTTTTAACCTATGCTTTATTAAATTGTATTTATGTTGTTTTATCCTATGCTTTATTAAATTGTATTTATGTTGTTTTATCCTATGATTTATTAAATTTAATTTATGTTGTTTTATCCTATGCTTTATTAAATTGTATTTACGTTGTTTTATCCTATGCTTTATTAAATTTTATTTATGTTGTTTTATCCTATGCTTTATTAAATTTTATTTATGTTGTTTTATCCTATGCTTTATTAAATTGTATTTATGTTGTTTTATCCTATGCTTTATTAAATTGAATATATGTTGTTTTATCCTATGCTTTATTAACTTGTATTTATGTTGTTTTATCCTATGCTTTATAAAATTGTATTTATGTTGTTTTAACCTATGCTTTATTAAATTGTATTTATGTTGTTTTACCCTATGCTTTATTTAATTGTATTTACGTTGTTTTAACGTATGCTTTATTAAATTGTATTTATGTTGTTTTATCCTATGCTTTATTAAATTGTATTTATGTTGTTTTATCCTATGCTTTATTAAATTGTATTTATTTTGTTTTATCCTATGCTTTATTAAATTGTATTTATGTTGTTTTAACGTATGCTTTATTAAATTGTATTTATGTTGTTTTATCCTATGCTTTATTAAATTTTATTTATGTTGTTTTATCCTATGCTTTATTAAATTGTATTTATGTTGTTTTATCCTATGCTTTATTAAATTGTATTTATGTTGTTTTATCCTATGCTTTATTAATTTGTATTTTTGTTGTTTTAAACTATACTTTATTAAATTGTATTTATTTTGTTTTAAACTATGCTTTATTAAATTGTATTTATGTTGTTTTAACCTATGCTTTATTAAATTTTATTTATGTTGTTTTATCCTATGCTTTATTAAATTGTATTTATGTTGTTTTATCCTATGCTTTATTAAATTGTATTTATGTTGTTTTATCCTATGCTTTATTAAATTGTATTTATGTTGTTTTATCCTATGCTTTATTAAATTGTATTTATGTTGTTTTATCCTATGCTTTATTAAATTGTATTTATGTTGTTTTATCCTATGCTTTATTAAATTGTATTTATGTTGTTTTATCCTATGCTTAATTAAATTGCATTTATGTTGTTTTAACCTATGCTTTATTAAATTGTATCTATGTTGTTTAATCCTATGCTTTATTAAATTGTATTTATGGTGTTTTATCCTATGCTTTATTAAATTTTATTTATGTTTTATCCTATGCTTTATTAAATTGTATTTACGTTGTTTTATCCTATGCTTTATTAAATTTTATTTATGTTGTTTTATCCTATGCTTTATTAAATTTTATTTATGTTGTTTTATCCTGTGCTTTATTAAATTGTATTTATGTTGTTTTATCCTATGCTTTATTAAATTGAATTTATGTTGTTTTATCCTATGCTTTATTAAATTGTATTTATGTTGTTTTATCCTATGCTTTATAAAATTGTATTTATGTTGTTTTAACCTATGCTTTATTAACTTGTATTTATGTTGTTTTATCCTATGCTTTATAAAATTGTATTTATGTTGTTTTAACCTATGCTTTATTAACTTGTATTTATGTTGTTTTATCGTATGCTTTATTTAATTGTATTTATGATGTTTTAACGTATGCTTTATTAAATTGTATTTATGTTGTTTTATCCTATGCTTTATTAAATTGTATTTATGTTGTTTTATCCTATGCTTTATTAAATTGTATTTATGTTGTTTTATCCTATGCTTTATAAATTGTATTTATGTTGTTTTATCCTATGCTTTATTAAATTGTATTTATGTTGTTTTGTCTGATGCTTTATTAAATTGTATTTATGTTGTTTTATCCTATGCTTTATAAATTGTATTTATGTTGTTTTATCCTATGCTTTATTAAATTGTATTTATGTTGTTTTGTCCGATGCTGTATAAAATTGTATTTATGTTGTTTTAACCTATGCTTTATTAAATTGTATTTATGTTGTTTTATCCTATGCTTTATTAAATTGTATTTATGTTGTTTTATCCTATGCTTTATTAAATTGTATTTATGTTGTTTTGTCCTATGCTTTATTAAATTGTATTTATGTTGTTTTATCCTATGCTTTATTAAATTGTATTCATGTTGTTTTATCTTATGCTTTACTAAATTATATTCATGTTGTTTTATCTAATGCTTTATTAAATTGTATTTATGTTGTTTTAAACTATGCTCTATTAAATTGTATTTATGTTGTTTTAAACTATGCTTTATTAAATTGTATTTATGTTGTTTTAAACTATGCTTTATTAAATTGTATTTATGTTGTTTTAAACTATGCTTTATTAAATTGTATTTATGTTGTTTTAACATATGCTTTATTAAATTGTATTTATGTTGGTTATCCTATGTTTCATTAAATTGTATTTATGTTGTTTTATCCTATGCTTTATTAAATTGTATTTATGTTGTTTTGTCCTATGCTTTATTAAATTGTATTTATGTTGTTTTAAACTATGCTTTATTAAATTGTATTTATGTTGTTTTAAACTATGCTTTATTAAATTGTATTTATGTTGTTTTAAACTATGCTTTATTAAATTGCATTTATGTTGTTTTAACCTATGCTTTATTAAATTTTATTTATGTTGTTTTATCCTATGCTTTATTAAATTGTATTTATGTTGTTTTATCCTATGCTTTATTAAATTGAATATATGTTGTTTTATCCTATGCTTTATTAACTTGTATTTATGTTGTTTTATCCTATGCTTTATAAAATTGTATTTATGTTGTTTTAACCTATGCTTTATTAAATTGTATTTATGTTGTTTTATCCTATGCTTTATTTAATTGTATTTACGTTGTTTTAACGTATGCTTTATTAAATTGTATTTATGTTGTTTTATCCTATGCTTTATTAAATTGTATTTATGTTGTTTTATCCTATGCTTTATTAAATTGTATTTATTTTGTTTTATCCTATGCTTTATTAAATTTTATTTATGTTGTTTTATCCTATGCTTTATTAAATTGTATTTATGTTGTTTTATCCTATGCTTTATTAAATTGCATTTATGTTGTTTTAACCTATGCTTTATTAAATTGTATTTATGTTGTTTTATCCTATGCTTTATTAAATTGTATTTATGGTGTTTTATCCTATGCTTTATTAAATTTTATTTATGTTTTATCCTATGCTTTATTAAATTGTATTTACGTTGTTTTATCCTATGCTTTATTAAATTTTATTTATGTTGTTTTATCCTATGCTTTATTAAATTTTATTTATGTTGTTTTATCCTGTGCTTTATTAAATTGTATTTATGTTGTTTTATCCTATGCTTTATTAAATTGAATTTATGTTGTTTTATCCTATGCTTTATTAAATTGTATTTATGTTGTTTTATCCTATGCTTTATAAAATTGTATTTATGTTGTTTTAACCTATGCTTTATTAACTTGTATTTATGTTGTTTTATCCTATGCTTTAAAAAATTGTATTTATGTTGTTTTAACCTATGCTTTATTAACTTGTATTTATGTTGTTTTATCGTATGCTTTATTTAATTGTATTTATGATGTTTTAACGTATGCTTTATTAAATTGTATTTATGTTGTTTTATCCTATGCTTTATTAAATTGTATTTATGTTGTTTTATCCTATGCTTTATTAAATTGTATTTATGTTGTTTTATCCTATGCTTTATAAATTGTATTTATGTTGTTTTATCCTATGCTTTATTAAATTGTATTTATGTTGTTTTGTCTGATGCTTTATTAAATTGTATTTATGTTGTTTTAACCTATGATTTATTAAATTTTATTTATGTTGTTTTATCCTATGCTTTATTAAATTGTATTTATGTTGTTTTATCCTATGCTTTATAAATTGTATTTATGTTGTTTTATCCTATGCTTTATTAAATTGTATTTATGTTGTTTTGTCCGATGCTTTATAAAATTGTATTTATGTTGTTTTAACCTATGCTTTATTAAATTTTATTTATGTTGTTTTATCCTATGCTTTATTAAATTGTATTTATGTTGTTTTATCCTATGCTTTATTAAATTGTATTTATGTTGTTTTGTCCTATGCTTTATTAAATTGTATTTATGTTGTTTTATCCTATGCTTTATTAAATTGTATTCATGTTGTTTTATCTTATGCTTTACTAAATTATATTCATGTTGTTTTATCTAATGCTTTATTAAATTGTATTTATGTTGTTTTAAACTATGCTTTATTAAATTGTATTTATGTTGTTTTAAACTATGCTTTATTAAATTGTATTTATGTTGTTTTAAACTATGCTTTATTAAATTGTATTTATGTTGTTTTAAACTATGCTTTATTAAATTGTATTTATGTTGTTTTAAACTATGCTTTATTAAATTGTATTTATGTTGTTTTAACATATGCTTTATTAAATTGTATTTATGTTGGTTATCCTATGTTTCATTAAATTGTATTTATGTTGTTTTATCCTATGCTTTATTAAATTGTATTTATGTTGTTTTGTCCTATGCTTTATTAAATTGTATTTATGTTGTTTTAAACTATGCTTTATTAAATTGTATTTATGTTGTTTTAAACTATGCTTTATTAAATTGTATTTATGTTGTTTTAAACTATGCTTTATTAAATTGTATTTATGTTGTTTTAACCTATGCTTTATTAAATTTTATTTATGTTGTTTTATCCTATGCTTTATTAAATTGTATTTATGTTGTTTTATCCTATGCTTTATTAAATTGTATTTATGTTGTTTTATCCTATGCTTTATAAAATTGTATTTATGTTGTTTTAACCTATGCTTTATTAAATTGTATTTATGTTGTTTTATCCTATGCTTTATTTAATTGTATTTACGTTGTTTTAACGTATGCTTTATTAAATTGTATTTATGTTGTTTTATCCTATGCTTTATTAAATTGTATTTATGTTGTTTTATCCTATGCTTTATTAAATTGTATTTATTTTGTTTTATCCTATGCTTTATTAAATTTTATTTATGTTGTTTTATCCTATGCTTTATTAAATTGTATTTATGTTGTTTTATCCTATGCTTTATTAAATTGCATTTATGTTGTTTTAACCTATGCTTTATTAAATTGTATTTATGTTGTTTTATCCTATGCTTTATTAAATTGTATTTATGGTGTTTTATCCTATGCTTTATTAAATTTTATTTATGTTTTATCCTATGCTTTATTAAATTGTATTTACGTTGTTTTATCCTATGCTTTATTAAATTTTATTTATGTTGTTTTATCCTATGCTTTATTAAATTTTATTTATGTTGTTTTATCCTGTGCTTTATTAAATTGTATTTATGTTGTTTTATCCTATGCTTTATTAAATTGAATTTATGTTGTTTTATCCTATGCTTTATTAAATTGTATTTATGTTGTTTTATCCTATGCTTTATAAAATTGTATTTATGTTGTTTTAACCTATGCTTTATTAACTTGTATTTATGTTGTTTTATCCTATGCTTTATAAAATTGTATTTATGTTGTTTTAACCTATGCTTTATTAACTTGTATTTATGTTGTTTTATCGTATGCTTTATTTAATTGTATTTATGATGTTTTAACGTATGCTTTATTAAATTGTATTTATGTTGTTTTATCCTATGCTTTATTAAATTGTATTTATGTTGTTTTATCCTATGCTTTATTAAATTGTATTTATGTTGTTTTATCCTATGCTTTATAAATTGTATTTATGTTGTTTTATCCTATGCTTTATTAAATTGTATTTATGTTGTTTTGTCTGATGCTTTATTAAATTGTATTTATGTTGTTTTAACCTATGATTTATTAAATTTTATTTATGTTGTTTTATCCTATGCTTTATTAAATTGTATTTATGTTGTTTTATCCTATGCTTTATAAATTGTATTTATGTTGTTTTATCCTATGCTTTATTAAATTGTATTTATGTTGTTTTGTCCGATGCTTTATAAAATTGTATTTATGTTGTTTTAACCTATGCTTTATTAAATTTTATTTATGTTGTTTTATCCTATGCTTTATTAAATTGTATTTATGTTGTTTTATCCTATGCTTTATTAAATTGTATTTATGTTGTTTTGTCCTATGCTTTATTAAATTGTATTTATGTTGTTTTATCCTATGCTTTATTAAATTGTATTCATGTTGTTTTATCTTATGCTTTACTAAATTATATTCATGTTGTTTTATCTAATGCTTTATTAAATTGTATTTATGTTGTTTTAAACTATGCTTTATTAAATTGTATTTATGTTGTTTTAAACTATGCTTTATTAAATTGTATTTATGTTGTTTTAAACTATGCTTTATTAAATTGTATTTATGTTGTTTTAAACTATGCTTTATTAAATTGTATTTATGTTGTTTTAAACTATGCTTTATTAAATTGTATTTATGTTGTTTTAACATATGCTTTATTAAATTGTATTTATGTTGGTTATCCTATGTTTCATTAAATTGTATTTATGTTGTTTTATCCTATGCTTTATTAAATTGTATTTATGTTGTTTTGTCCTATGCTTTATTAAATTGTATTTATGTTGTTTTAAACTATGCTTTATTAAATTGTATTTATGTTGTTTTAAACTATGCTTTATTAAATTGTATTTATGTTGTTTTAAACTATGCTTTATTAAATTGTATTTATGTTGTTTTAACCTATGCTTTATTAAATTTTATTTATGTTGTTTTATCCTATGCTTTATTAAATTGTATTTATGTTGTTTTATCCTATGCTTTATTAAATTGTATTTATGTTGTTTTATCCTATGCTTTATTAAATTGCATTTATGTTGTTTTAACCTATGCTTTATTAAATTGTATTTATGTTGTTTTATCCTATGCTTTATTAAATTGTATTTATGTTGTTTTATCCTATGATTTATTAAATTTAATTTATGTTGTTTTATCCTATGCTTTATTAAATTGTATTTACGTTGTTTTATCCTATGCTTTATTAAATTTTATTTATGTTGTTTTATCCTATGCTTTATTAAATTTTATTTATGTTGTTTTATCCTATGCTTTATTAAATTGTATTTATGTTGTTTTATCCTATGCTTTATTAAATTGAATATATGTTGTTTTATCCTATGCTTTATTAACTTGTATTTATGTTGTTTTATCCTATGCTTTATAAAATTGTATTTATGTTGTTTTAACCTATGCTTTATTAAATTGTATTTATGTTGTTTTATCCTATGCTTTATTTAATTGTATTTACGTTGTTTTAACGTATGCTTTATTAAATTGTATTTATGTTGTTTTATCCTATGCTTTATTAAATTGTATTTATGTTGTTTTATCCTATGCTTTATTAAATTGTATTTATTTTGTTTTATCCTATGCTTTATTAAATTGTATTTATGTTGTTTTAACGTATGCTTTATTAAATTGTATTTATGTTGTTTTATCCTATGCTTTATTAAATTTTATTTATGTTGTTTTATCCTATGCTTTATTAAATTGTATTTATGTTGTTTTATCCTATGCTTTATTAAATTGTATTTATGTTGTTTTAACCTATGCTTTATTTAATTGTATTTATGTTGTTTTAACGTATGCTTTATTAAATTGTATTTATGTTGTTTTATCCTATGCTTTATTAAATTGTATTTATGTTGTTTTATCCTATGCTTTATTAAATTGTATTTATGTAGTTTTAGCCTATGCTTTATTAAAGTGTATTTATGTTGTCTTATCCTATGCTTTATTAAATTGTATTTATGTTGTTTTATCCTATGCTTTATTAAATTGTATTTATGTTGTTTTATCCTATGCTTTATAAATTGTATTTATGTTGTTTTATCCTATGCTTTATTAAATTGTATTTATGTTGTTTTGTCCGATGCTTTATTAAATTGTATTTATGTTGTTTTAACCTATGCTTTATTAAATTTTATTTATGTTGTTTTATCCTATGCTTTATTAAATTGTATTTATGTTGTTTTATCCTATGCTTTATGAATTGTATTTATGTTGTTTTATCCTATGCTTTATTAAATTGTATTTATGTTGTTTTGTCCGATGCTTTATAAAATTGTATTTATGTTGTTTTAACCTATGCTTTATTAAATTTTATTCATGTTGTTTTATCCTATGCTTTATTAAATTGTATTTATGTTGTTTTATCCTATGCTTTATTAAATTGTATTTATGTTGTTTATCCTATGTTTCATTAAATTGTATTTATGTTGTTTTATCCTATGCTTTATTAAATTGTATTTATGTTGTTTTGTCCTATGCTTTATTAAATTGCATTTATGTTGTTTTATCCTATGCTTTATTAAATTGTATTTCTGTGGTTTTATCCTATGCTTTATTAAATTGTATTTATGTTGTTTTAAACTATGCTTTATTAAATTGTATTTATGTTCTTTTAACCTATGCTTTATTAAATTTTGTTCATGTTGTTTTATCCAATGCTTTATTAAATTGTATTCATGTTGTTTTATCTTATGCTTTACTAAATTATATTCATGTTGTTTTATCTAATGCTTTATTAAATTGTATTTATGTTGTTTTAAACTATGCTTTATTAAATTATATTTATGTTGTTTTAAACTATGCTTTATTAAATTGTATTTATGTTGTTTTAAACTATGCTTTATTAAATTGTATTTATGTTGTTTTAACATATGCTTTATTAAATTGTATTTATGTTGTTTTGTCCTATGCTTTATTAAATTGTATTTATGTTGTTTATCCTATGTTTCATTAAATTGTATTTATGTTGTTTTATCCTATGCTTTATTAAATTGTATTTATGTTGTTTTGTCCTATGCTTTATTAAATTGTATTTATGTTGTTTTATCCTATGCTTTATTAAATTGTATTTCTGTGGTTTTATCCTATGCTTTATTAAATTGTATTTATGTTGTTTTAAACTATGCTTTATTAAATTGTATTTATGTTGTTTTAAACTATGCTTTATTAAATTGTATTTATGTTGTTTTAACCTATGCTTTATTAAATTTTATTTATGTTGTTTTATCCTATGCTTTATTAAATTGTCTTTATGTTGTTTTATCCTATGCTTTATTGAATTGTATTTATGTTGTTTTATCCTATGCTTTATTAAATTGTATTTATGTTGTTTTATCCTATGCTTTATTAAATTGTATTTATGTTGTTTTATCCTATGCTTTATTAAATTGTATTTATGTTGTTTTATCCTATGCTTTATTAAATTGTATTTATGTTGTTTTATCCTATGCTTTATTAAATTGCATTTATGTTGTTTTAACCTATGCTTTATTAAATTGTATTTATGTTGTTTTATCCTATGCTTTATTAAATTGTATTTATGGTGTTTTATCCTATGCTTTATTAAATTTTATTTATGTTTTATCCTATGCTTTATTAAATTGTATTTACGTTGTTTTATCCTATGCTTTATTAAATTTTATTTATGTTGTTTTATCCTATGCTTTATTAAATTTTATTTATGTTGTTTTATCCTGTGCTTTATTAAATTGTATTTATGTTGTTTTATCCTATGCTTTATTAAATTGAATTTATGTTGTTTTATCCTATGCTTTATTAAATTATATTTATGTTGTTTTATCCTATGCTTTATCAAATTGTATTTATGTTGTTTTAACCTATGCTTTATTAAATTGTATTTATGTTGTTTTATCCTATGCTTTATAAAATTGTATTTATGTTGTTTTAACTTATGCTTTATTAAATTGTATTTATGTTGTTTTATCCTATGCTTTATTTAATTGTATTTATGATATTTTAACGTATGCTTTATTAAATTGTATTTATGTTGTTTTATCCTATGCTTTATTAAATTGTATTTATGTTGTTTTATATTATGCTTTATTAAATTGTATTTATGTTGTTTTATCCTGTGCTTTATTAAATTGTATTTATGTGGTTTTATCCTATGCTTTATTAAAAAGTATTTATGTTGTTTTATCCTATGCTTTATTAAATTGTATTTATGTTGTTTTAACCTATGCTTTATTAAATTTTATTTATGTTGTTTTATCCTATGCTTTATTAAATTGTATTTATGTTGTTTTATCCTATGCTTTATTAAATTGTATTTATGTTGTTTTAACCTATGCTTTATTAAATTGTATTTATGTTGTTTTAACCTATGCTTTATTAAATTGTATTTATGTTGTTTTATCCTATGCTTTATTAAATTGTATTTATGTAGTTTTAGCCTATGCTTTATTAAATTGTATTTATGCTGTTTTAGCCTATGCTTTATTAAATTGTATTCATGTTGTTTTATCTTATGCTTTACTAAATTGTATTTAGGTTGTTTTGTCCTATGCTTTTTTAAATTGTATTTATGTTGTTTTATCCTATGCTTTATTAAATTGTATTTATGTTGTTTTATCCTATGCTTTATTAAATTGTATTTATGTTGTTTTGTCCTATGCTTTATTAAATTGTATTTATGTTGTTTTATCCTATGCTTTATTAAATTGTATTTATGTGGTTTTGTCCTATGCTTTAATAAATTGTATTTATGTTGTTTTATCCTATGCTTTATTAAATTGTATTTATGTTGTTTTATCCTATGCTTTATTAAATTGTATTTATGTGGTTTTGTCCTATGCTTTATTAAATTGTATTTATGTTGTTTTATCCTATGCTTTATTAAATTGTATTTATGTTGTTTTATCCTATGCTTTATTAAATTGTATTTATGTTGTTTTATCCTATGCTTTATTAAATTGTATTTATGTTGTTTTATCCTATGCTTTATTAAATTGTATTTATGTTGTTTTATCCTATGCTTTATTAAATTGTATTTATGTTGTTTTGTCCTATGCTTTATTAAATTGTATTCATGTTGTTTTAACCTATGCTTTATTAAATTGTATTTATGTTGTTTTAACCTATGCTTTATTAAATTGAATTCATGTTGTTTTATCCTATGCTTTATTAAATTGTATTTATGTTGTTTTATCCTATGCTTTATTAAATTGTATTCATGTTGTTTTATCCTATGCTTTATTAAATTGTATTTATGTTGTTTTATCCTATGCTTTATTAAATTGTATTCATGTTGTTTTATCCTATGCTTTATTAAATTGTATTCATGTGTTTTTTTCCTATGATTTATTAAATGGTATTTATGTTGTTTTAACCTATGCTTTATTAAATTGAATTCATGTTGTTTTA
Source organism: Phyllobates terribilis (assembly GCF_046119375.1). Taxonomy (NCBI): domain Eukaryota; kingdom Metazoa; phylum Chordata; class Amphibia; order Anura; family Dendrobatidae; genus Phyllobates; species Phyllobates terribilis. Next base: position 306,916,808 of record NW_027362765.1, on the reverse strand, counting down.
TCCTATGCTTTATTAAATTGTATTTATGTTGTTTTATCCTATGCTTTATTAAATTGTATTCATGTTGTTTTATCCTATGCTTTATTAAATTGTATTTATGTTGTTCTATCCTATGCTTTATTAAATTGTATTTATGTTGTTTTATCCTATGCTTTATTAAATTGTATTCATTTGTTTTTTTCCAATGATTTATTAAATTGTATTTATGTTGTTTTAACCTATGCTTTATTAAATTGTATTCATGTTGTTTTATCCTATGCTTTATTAAATTGTATTTATGTTGTTTTATCCTATGCTTTACTAAATTGTATTTATGCTGTTTTAACCTATGCTTTATTAAATTGTATTTATGTTGTTTTATCCTATGCTTTATTAAATTGTATTTATGTTGTTTTATCCTATGCTTTATTAAATTGTATTTATTTTGTTTTATCCTATGCTTTATTAAATTGTATTTATGTTGTTTTAACGTATGCTTTATTAAATTGTATTTATGTTGTTTTATCCTATGCTTTATTAAATTTTATTTATGTTGTTTTATCCTATGCTTTATTAAATTGTATTTATGTTGTTTTATCCTATGCTTTATTAAATTGTATTTATGTTGTTTTAACCTATGCTTTATTTAATTGTATTTATGTTGTTTTAACGTATGCTTTATTAAATTGTATTTATGTTGTTTTATCCTATGCTTTATTAAATTGTATTTATGTTGTTTTATCCTATGCTTTATTAAATTGTATTTATGTAGTTTTAGCCTATGCTTTATTAAAGTGTATTTATGTTGTCTTATCCTATGCTTTATTAAATTGTATTTATGTTGTTTTATCCTATGCTTTATTAAATTGTATTTATGTTGTTTTATCCTATGCTTTATAAATTGTATTTATGTTGTTTTATCCTATGCTTTATTAAATTGTATTTATGTTGTTTTGTCCGATGCTTTATTAAATTGTATTTATGTTGTTTTAACCTATGCTTTATTAAATTTTATTTATGTTGTTTTATCCTATGCTTTATTAAATTGTATTTATGTTGTTTTATCCTATGCTTTATGAATTGTATTTATGTTGTTTTATCCTATGCTTTATTAAATTGTATTTATGTTGTTTTGTCCGATGCTTTATAAAATTGTATTTATGTTGTTTTAACCTATGCTTTATTAAATTTTATTCATGTTGTTTTATCCTATGCTTTATTAAATTGTATTTATGTTGTTTTATCCTATGCTTTATTAAATTGTATTTATGTTGTTTATCCTATGTTTCATTAAATTGTATTTATGTTGTTTTATCCTATGCTTTATTAAATTGTATTTATGTTGTTTTGTCCTATGCTTTATTAAATTGCATTTATGTTTTTTTATCCTATGCTTTATTAAATTGTATTTCTGTGGTTTTATCCTATGCTTTATTAAATTGTATTTATGTTGTTTTAAACTATGCTTTATTAAATTGTATTTATGTTCTTTTAACCTATGCTTTATTAAATTTTGTTCATGTTGTTTTATCCAATGCTTTATTAAATTGTATTCATGTTGTTTTATCTTATGCTTTACTAAATTATATTCATGTTGTTTTATCTAATGCTTTATTAAATTGTATTTATGTTGTTTTAAACTATGCTTTATTAAATTATATTTATGTTGTTTTAAACTATGCTTTATTAAATTGTATTTATGTTGTTTTAAACTATGCTTTATTAAATTGTATTTATGTTGTTTTAACATATGCTTTATTAAATTGTATTTATGTTGTTTTGTCCTATGCTTTATTAAATTGTATTTATGTTGTTTATCCTATGTTTCATTAAATTGTATTTATGTTGTTTTATCCTATGCTTTATTAAATTGTATTTATGTTGTTTTGTCCTATGCTTTATTAAATTGTATTTATGTTGTTTTATCCTATGCTTTATTAAATTGTATTTCTGTGGTTTTATCCTATGCTTTATTAAATTGTATTTATGTTGTTTTAAACTATGCTTTATTAAATTGTATTTATGTTGTTTTAAACTATGCTTTATTAAATTGTATTTATGTTGTTTTAACCTATGCTTTATTAAATTTTATTTATGTTGTTTTATCCTATGCTTTATTAAATTGTCTTTATGTTGTTTTATCCTATGCTTTATTGAATTGTATTTATGTTGTTTTATCCTATGCTTTATTAAATTGTATTTATGTTGTTTTATCCTATGCTTTATTAAATTGTATTTATGTTGTTTTATCCTATGCTTTATTAAATTGTATTTATGTTGTTTTATCCTATGCTTTATTAAATTGTATTTATGTTGTTTTATCCTATGCTTTATTAAATTGCATTTATGTTGTTTTAACCTATGCTTTATTAAATTGTATTTATGTTGTTTTATCCTATGCTTTATTAAATTGTATTTATGGTGTTTTATCCTATGCTTTATTAAATTTTATTTATGTTTTATCCTATGCTTTATTAAATTGTATTTACGTTGTTTTATCCTATGCTTTATTAAATTTTATTTATGTTGTTTTATCCTATGCTTTATTAAATTTTATTTATGTTGTTTTATCCTGTGCTTTATTAAATTGTATTTATGTTGTTTTATCCTATGCTTTATTAAATTGAATTTATGTTGTTTTATCCTATGCTTTATTAAATTATATTTATGTTGTTTTATCCTATGCTTTATCAAATTGTATTTATGTTGTTTTAACCTATGCTTTATTAAATTGTATTTATGTTGTTTTATCCTATGCTTTATAAAATTGTATTTATGTTGTTTTAAATTATGCTTTATTAAATTGTATTTATGTTGTTTTATCCTATGCTTTATTTAATTGTATTTATGATATTTTAACGTATGCTTTATTAAATTGTATTTATGTTGTTTTATCCTATGCTTTATTAAATTGTATTTATGTTGTTTTATATTATGCTTTATTAAATTGTATTTATGTTGTTTTATCCTGTGCTTTATTAAATTGTATTTATGTGGTTTTATCCTATGCTTTATTAAAAAGTATTTATGTTGTTTTATCCTATGCTTTATTAAATTGTATTTATGTTGTTTTAACCTATGCTTTATTAAATTTTATTTATGTTGTTTTATCCTATGCTTTATTAAATTGTATTTATGTTGTTTTATCCTATGCTTTATTAAATTGTATTTATGTTGTTTTAACCTATGCTTTATTAAATTGTATTTATGTTGTTTTAACCTATGCTTTATTAAATTGTATTTATGTTGTTTTATCCTATGCTTTATTAAATTGTATTTATGTAGTTTTAGCCTATGCTTTATTAAATTGTATTTATGCTGTTTTAGCCTATGCTTTATTAAATTGTATTCATGTTGTTTTATCTTATGCTTTACTAAATTGTATTTAGGTTGTTTTGTCCTATGCTTTTTTAAATTGTATTTATGTTGTTTTATCCTATGCTTTATTAAATTGTATTTATGTTGTTTTATCCTATGCTTTATTAAATTGTATTTATGTTGTTTTGTCCTATGCTTTATTAAATTGTATTTATGTTGTTTTATCCTATGCTTTATTAAATTGTATTTATGTGGTTTTGTCCTATGCTTTAATAAATTGTATTTATGTTGTTTTATCCTATGCTTTATTAAATTGTATTTATGTTGTTTTATCCTATGCTTTATTAAATTGTATTTATGTGGTTTTGTCCTATGCTTTATTAAATTGTATTTATGTTGTTTTATCCTATGCTTTATTAAATTGTATTTATGTTGTTTTATCCTATGCTTTATTAAATTGTATTTATGTTGTTTTATCCTATGCTTTATTAAATTGTATTTATGTTGTTTTATCCTATGCTTTATTAAATTGTATTTATGTTGTTTTATCCTATGCTTTATTAAATTGTATTTATGTTGTTTTGTCCTATGCTTTATTAAATTGTATTCATGTTGTTTTAACCTATGCTTTATTAAATTGTATTTATGTTGTTTTAACCTATGCTTTATTAAATTGAATTCATGTTGTTTTATCCTATGCTTTATTAAATTGTATTTATGTTGTTTTATCCTATGCTTTATTAAATTGTATTCATGTTGTTTTATCCTATGCTTTATTAAATTGTATTTATGTTGTTTTATCCTATGCTTTATTAAATTGTATTCATGTTGTTTTATCCTATGCTTTATTAAATTGTATTTATGTTGTTTTATCCTATGCTTTATTAAATTGTATTCATTTGTTTTTTTCCAATGATTTATTAAATTGTATTTATGTTGTTTTAACCTATGCTTTATTAAATTGTATTCATGTTGTTTTATCCTATGCTTTATTAAATTGTATTTATGTTGTTTTATCCTATGCTTTACTAAATTGTATTTATGCTGTTTTAACCTATGCTTTATTAAATTGTATTCATGTTGTTTTATCTTATGCTTTACTAAATTGTATTTAGGTTGTTTTGTCCTATGCTTTTTTAAATTGTATTTATGTTGTTTTATCCTATGCTTTATTAATTTGTATTTATGTGGTTTTGTGCTATGCTTTATTAAATTGTATTTATGTGGTTTTGTGCTATGCTTTATTAAATTGTATTTATGTTGTTTTATCCTATGCTTTATTAAATTGTATTTATGTGGTTTTATCCTATGCTTTATTAAATTGTATTTATGTGGTTTTATCCTATGCTTTATTAAATTGTATTTATGTTGTTTTATCCTATGCTTTATTAAATTGTATTTATGTTGTTTTATCCTATGCTTTATCAAATTGTATTTAGGTTGTTTTATCCTATGCTTTATCAAATTGTATTTAGGTTGTTTTATCCTATGCTTTATTAAATTGTATTTATGTTGTTTTAACCTATGCTTTATTAAATTGTATTTATGTTGTTTTATCCCATGCTTTATTAAATTGTATTTATGTTGTTTTATCCTATGCTTTATTACATTGTATTTATGTTGTTTTAATCTATGCTTTATTAAATTGTATTTATGTTGTTTTAACCTTTGCTTTATTAAATTGTATTTATGTTGTTTTAACCTATGCTTTATTAAATTGTGTTTATGTTGTTTTAACCTATGCTTTATTAAAATGTATTTATGTTGTTTTATCCTATGATTTATTAAATTGTATTTATGTTGTTTTATCCTATGCTTTATTAAATTGTATTTATGTTGTTTTAACCTATGCTTTATTAAATTGTATTTATGTTGTTTTATCCTATGCTTTATTAAATTGTATTTATGTTGTTTTAACCTATGCTTTATTAAATTGTATTTATGTTGTTTTATCCTATGCTTTATTAAATTGTATTTATGTTGTTTTAACCTATGCTTTATTAAATTGCATTTATGTTGTTTTATCCTATGCTTTATTAAATTGTATTTATGGTGTTTTATCCTATGCTTTATTAAATTGCATTTATGTTGTTTTATATTATGCTTTATTAAATTGTATTTATGTTGTTTTATCCTATGCTTTATTAAATTGTATTTATGTTGTTTTATCCTATGCTTTATTAAATTGCATTTATGTTGTTTTATCCTATGCTTTATTAAATTGTATTTATGTTGTTTTATCCCATGCTTTATTAAATTGTATTTATGTTGTTTTATCCTATGCTTTATTAAATTGTATTTATGTTGTTTTGTCCTATGCCTTATTAAATTGTATTCATGTTGTTTTAACCTATGCTTTATTTAATTGTATTTATGTTGTTTTAAACTATGCTTTATTAAATTGTATTTATGTTGTTTTAACCTATGCTTTATTAATTGTATTTATGCTGTTTTATCCTATGCTTTATTAAATTGTATTCATGTTGTTTTATCCTATGCTTTATTAAATTGTATTCATGTGTTTTTTTCCTATGATTTATTAAATTGTATTTATGTTGTTTTATCCTATGCTTTATTAAATTGTATTTATGTTGTTTTATCCTATGCTTTATTAAATTGTATTCATGTGTTTTTTTCCTATGATTTACTAAATTGTATTTATGTTGTTTTAAACTATGCTTTATTAAATTGTATTCATGATGTTTTATCCTATGCTTTATTAAATTGTATTTATGTTGTTTTATCCTATGCTTTATTAAATTGTATTTATGCTGTTTTAACCTATGCTTTATTAAATTGTATTCATGTTGTTTTATCTTATGCTTTACTAAATTGTATTTAGGTTGTTTTGTCCTATGCTTTTTTAAATTGTATTTATGTTGTTTTATCCTATGCTTAATTAAATTGTATTTATGTGGTTTTGTGCTATGCTTTATTAAATTGTATTTATGTGGTTTTGTGCTATGCTTTATTAAATTGTATTTATGTTGTTTTATCCTATGCTTTATTAAATTGTATTTATGTGGTTTTATCCTATGCTTTATTAAATTGTATTTATGTGGTTTTATCCTATGCTTTATTAAATTGTAGTTATGTTGTTTTATCCTATGCTTTATTAAATTGTATTTATGTTGTTTTATCCTATGCTTTATCAAATTGTATTTATGTTGTTTTATCCTATGATTTATTAAATTGTATTTATGTTGTTTTAACCTATGCTTTATTAAATTGTATTTATGTTGTTTTATCCTATGCTTTATTAAATTGTATTTATGTTGTTTTAACCTATGCTTTATTAAATTGCATTTATGTTGTTTTATCCTATGCTTTATTAAATTGTATTTATGTTGTTTTAACCTATGCTTTATTAAATTGCATTTATGTTGTTTTATCCTATGCTTTATTAAATTGTATTTATGTTGTTTTATCCTATGCTTTATTAAATTGCATTTATGTTGTTTTATACTATGCTTTATTAAATTGTATTTATGTTGTTTTATCCTATGCTTTATTAAATTGTATTTATGTTGTTTTATCCTATGCTTTATTAAATTGTATTTATGTTGTTTTTTCCTATGCTTTATTAAATTGTATTTATGTTGTTTTATCCTATGCTTTATTAAATTGTATTTATGTGGTTTTATCCTATGCTTTATTAAATTGTATTTATGTTGTTTTATCATATGCTTTATTAAATTATATTTATGTGGTTTTATCCTATGCTTTATCAAATTGTATTTAGGTTGTTTTATCCTATGCTTTATCAAATTGTATTTAGGTTGTTTTATCCTATGCTTTATTAAATTGTATTTATGTTGTTTTAACCTATGCTTTATTAAATTGTATTTATGTTGTTTTATCCCATGCTTTATTAAATTGTATTTATGTTGTTTTATCCTATGCTTTATTAAATTGTATTTATGTTGTTTTATCCTATGCTTTATTAAATTGTATTTATGTTGTTTTATCCTATGCTTTATTAAATTGTATTTATGTTGTTTTAACCTTTGCTTTATTAAATTGTATTTATGTTGTTTTAACCTATGCTTTATTAAATTGTGTTTATGTTGTTTTAACCTATGCTTTATTAAAATGTATTTATGTTGTTTTATCCTATGATTTATTAAATTGTATTTATGTTGTTTTATCCTATGCTTTATTAAATTGTATTTATGTTGTTTTAACCTATGCTTTATTAAATTGTATTTATGTTGTTTTATCCTATGCTTTATTAAATTGTATTTATGTTGTTTTAACCTATGCTTTATTAAATTGCATTTATGTTGTTTTATCCTATGCTTTATTAAATTGTATTTATGTTGTTTTAACCTATGCTTTATTAAATTGCATTTATGTTGTTTTATCCTATGCTTTATTAAATTGTATTTATGTTGTTTTATCCTATGCTTTATTAAATTGCATTTATGTTGTTTTATACTATGCTTTATTAAATTGTATTTATGTTGTTTTATCCTATGCTTTATTAAATTGTATTTATGTTGTTTTATCCTATGCTTTATTAAATTGTATTTATGTTGTTTTTTCCTATGCTTTATTAAATTGTATTTATGTTGTTTTATCCTATGCTTTATTAAATTGTATTTATGTGGTTTTATCCTATGCTTTATTAAATTGTATTTATGTTGTTTTATCATATGCTTTATTAAATTATATTTATGTGGTTTCATCCTATGCTTTATTAAATTGTATTTATGTTTTTTATCCTATGCTTTATTAAATTGTATTTATGTTGTTTTATCCTATGCTTTATTAAATTGCATTTATGTTGTTTTAACCTATGTTTTGTTAAATTGTATTTATGTGGTTTTATACTATGCTTCATTAAATTGTATTTATTTGGTTTTATCCTATGCTTTATTAAATTGTATTTATGTTGTTTTATCCTATGCTTTATTAAATTGTATTTATGTTGTTTTATCCTATGCTTTATTAAATTGTATTTATGTTGTTTTATCCTATGCTTTATTAAATTGTATTTATGTTGTTTTAACCTATGCTTTATTAAATTGTATTTATGTTGTTTTAAACTATGCTTTATTAAATTGTATTTATGTTGTTTTAAAATATGCTTTATTAATTGTATTTATGCTGTTTTATCCTCTGCTTTATTAAATTGTATTCATGTTGTTTTATCCTATGCTTTATTAAATTGTATTCATGTGTTTTTTTCCTATGATTTATTAAATTGTATTTATGTTGTTTTATCCTATGCTTTATTAAATTGTATTTATGTGGTTTTATCCTATGCTTTATTAAATTGTATTTATGTGGTTTTATCCTATGCTTTATTAAATTGTAGTTATGTTGTTTTATCCTATGCTTTATTAAATTGTATTTATGTTGTTTTATCCTATGCTTTATCAAATTGTATTTAGGTTGTTTTATCCTATGCTTTATCAAATTGTATTTAGGTTGTTTTATCCTATGCTTTATTAAATTGTATTTATGTTGTTTTAACCTATGCTTTATTAAATTGTATTTATGTTGTTTTATCCCATGCTTTATTAAATTGTATTTATGTTGTTTTATCCTATGCTTTATTACATTGTATTTATGTTGTTTTAATCTATGCTTTATTAAATTGTATTTATGTTGTTTTAACCTTTGCTTTATTAAATTGTATTTATGTTGTTTTAACCTATGCTTTATTAAATTGTGTTTATGTTGTTTTAACCTATGCTTTATTAAAATGTATTTATGTTGTTTTATCCTATGATTTATTAAATTGTATTTATGTTGTTTTATCCTATGCTTTATTAAATTGTATTTATGTTGTTTTAACCTATGCTTTATTAAATTGTATTTATGTTGTTTTATCCTATGCTTTATTAAATTGTATTTATGTTGTTTTAACCTATGCTTTATTAAATTGTATTTATGTTGTTTTATCCTATGCTTTATTAAATTGTATTTATGTTGTTTTAACCTATGCTTTATTAAATTGCATTTATGTTGTTTTATCCTATGCTTTATTAAATTGTATTTATGGTGTTTTATCCTATGCTTTATTAAATTGCATTTATGTTGTTTTATATTATGCTTTATTAAATTGTATTTATGTTGTTTTATCCTATGCTTTATTAAATTGTATTTATGTTGTTTTATCCAATGCTTTATTAAATTGTATTTATGTTGTTTTATCCTATGCTTTATTAAATTGTATTTATGTTGTTTTATCCCATGCTTTATTAAATTGTATTTATGTTGTTTTATCCTATGCTTTATTAAATTGTATTTATGTTGTTTTGTCCTATGCCTTATTAAATTGTATTCATGTTGTTTTAACCTATGCTTTATTAAATTGTATTTATGTTGTTTTAAACTATGCTTTATTAAATTGTATTTATGTTGTTTTAACCTATGCTTTATTAAATTTTATTTATGTTGTTTTATCCTATGCTTTATTAAATTGTATTTATGTTGTTTTATCCTATGCTTTATTAAATTGTATTTATGTTGTTTTATCCTATGCTTTATTAAATTGTATTTATGTTGTTTTGTCCTATGCCTTATTAAATTGTATTCATGTTGTTTTAACCTATGCTTTATTAAATTGTATTTATGTTGTTTTAAACTATGCTTTATTAAATTGTATTTATGTTGTTTTAAAATATGCTTTATTAATTGTATTTATGCTGTTTTATCCTCTGCTTTATTAAATTGTATTCATGTTGTTTTATCCTATGCTTTATTAAATTGTATTCATGTGTTTTTTTCCTATGATTTATTAAATTGTATTTATGTTGTTTTATCCTATGCTTTATTAAATTGTATTTATGTGGTTTTATCCTATGCTTTATTAAATTGTATTCATGTGGTTTTATCCTATGCTTTATTAAATTGTAGTTATGTTGTTTTATCCTATGCTTTATTAAATTGTATTTATGTTGTTTTATCCTATGCTTTATCAAATTGTATTTAGGTTGTTTTATCCTATGCTTTATCAAATTGTATTTAGGTTGTTTTATCCTATGCTTTATTAAATTGTATTTATGTTGTTTTAACCTATGCTTTATTAAATTGTATTTATGTTGTTTTATCCCATGCTTTATTAAATTGTATTTATGTTGTTTTATCCTATGCTTTATTACATTGTATTTATGTTGTTTTAATCTATGCTTTATTAAATTGTATTTATGTTGTTTTAACCTTTGCTTTATTAAATTGTATTTATGTTGTTTTAACCTATGCTTTATTAAATTGTGTTTATGTTGTTTTAACCTATGCTTTATTAAAATGTATTTATGTTGTTTTATCCTATGATTTATTAAATTGTATTTATGTTGTTTTATCCTATGCTTTATTAAATTGTATTTATGTTGTTTTAACCTATGCTTTATTAAATTGTATTTATGTTGTTTTATCCTATGCTTTATTAAATTGTATTTATGTTGTTTTAACCTATGCTTTATTAAATTGTATTTATGTTGTTTTATCCTATGCTTTATTAAATTGTATTTATGTTGTTTTAACCTATGCTTTAATAAATTGCATTTATGTTGTTTTATCCTATGCTTTATTAAATTGTATTTATGGTGTTTTATCCTATGCTTTATTAAATTGCATTTATGTTGTTTTATATTATGCTTTATTAAATTGTATTTATGTTGTTTTATCCTATGCTTTATTAAATTGTATTTATGTTGTTTTATCCAATGCTTTATTAAATTGTATTTATGTTGTTTTATCCTATGCTTTATTAAATTGTATTTATGTTGTTTTATCCCATGCTTTATTAAATTGTATTTATGTTGTTTTATCCTATGCTTTATTAAATTGTATTTATGTTGTTTTGTCCTATGCCTTATTAAATTGTATTCATGTTGTTTTAACCTATGCTTTATTTAATTGTATTTATGTTGTTTTAAACTATGCTTTATTAAATTGTATTTATGTTGTTTTAACCTATGCTTTATTAATTGTATTTATGCTGTTTTATCCTATGCTTTATTAAATTGTATTCATGTTGTTTTATCCTATGCTTTATTAAATTGTATTCATGTGTTTTTTTCCTATGATTTATTAAATTGTATTTATGTTGTTTTATCCTATGCTTTATTAAATTGTATTTATGTTGTTTTATCCTATGCTTTATTAAATTGTATTCATGTGTTTTTTTCCTATGATTTACTAAATTGCATTTATGTTGTTTTAAACTATGCTTTATTAAATTGTATTCATGATGTTTTATCCTATGCTTTATTAAATTGTATTTATGTTGTTTTATCCTATGCTTTATTAAATTGTATTTATGCTGTTTTAACCTATGCTTTATTAAATTGTATTCATGTTGTTTTATCTTATGCTTTACTAAATTGTATTTAGGTTGTTTTGTCCTATGCTTTTTTAAATTGTATTTATGTTGTTTTATCCTATGCTTAATTAAATTGTATTTATGTGGTTTTGTGCTATGCTTTATTAAATTGTATTTATGTGGTTTTGTGCTATGCTTTATTAAATTGTATTTATGTTGTTTTATCCTATGCTTTATTAAATTGTATTTATGTGGTTTTATCCTATGCTTTATTAAATTGTATTTATGTGGTTTTATCCTATGCTTTATTAAATTGTAGTTATGTTGTTTTATCCTATGCTTTATTAAATTGTATTTATGTTGTTTTATCCTATGCTTTATCAAATTGTATTTATGTTGTTTTATCCTATGATTTATTAAATTGTATTTATGTTGTTTTAACCTATGCTTTATTAAATTGTATTTATGTTGTTTTATCCTATGCTTTATTAAATTGTATTTATGTTGTTTTAACCTATGCTTTATTAAATTGCATTTATGTTGTTTTATCCTATGCTTTATTAAATTGTATTTATGTTGTTTTAACCTATGCTTTATTAAATTGCATTTATGTTGTTTTATCCTATGCTTTATTAAATTGTATTTATGTTGTTTTATCCTATGCTTTATTAAATTGCATTTATGTTGTTTTATACTATGCTTTATTAAATTGTATTTATGTTGTTTTATCCTATGCTTTATTAAATTGTATTTATGTTGTTTTATCCTATGCTTTATTAAATTGTATTTATGTTGTTTTTTCCTATGCTTTATTAAATTGTATTTATGTTGTTTTATCCTATGCTTTATTAAATTGTATTTATGTGGTTTTATCCTATGCTTTATTAAATTGTATTTATGTTGTTTTATTATATGCTTTATTAAATTATATTTATGTGGTTTTATCCTATGCTTTATCAAATTGTATTTAGGTTGTTTTATCCTATGCTTTATCAAATTGTATTTAGGTTGTTTTATCCTATGCTTTATTAAATTGTATTTATGTTGTTTTAACCTATGCTTTATTAAATTGTATTTATGTTGTTTTATCCCATGCTTTATTAAATTGTATTTATGTTGTTTTATCCTATGCTTTATTAAATTGTATTTATGTTGTTTTATCCTATGCTTTATTAAATTGTATTTATGTTGTTTTATCCTATGCTTTATTAAATTGTATTTATGTTGTTTTAACCTTTGCTTTATTAAATTGTATTTATGTTGTTTTAACCTATGCTTTATTAAATTGTGTTTATGTTGTTTTAACCTATGCTTTATTAAAATGTATTTATGTTGTTTTATCCTATGATTTATTAAATTGTATTTATGTTGTTTTATCCTATGCTTTATTAAATTGTATTTATGTTGTTTTAACCTATGCTTTATTAAATTGTATTTATGTTGTTTTATCCTATGCTTTATTAAATTGTATTTATGTTGTTTTAACCTATGCTTTATTAAATTGCATTTATGTTGTTTTATCCTATGCTTTATTAAATTGTATTTATGTTGTTTTAACCTATGCTTTATTAAATTGCATTTATGTTGTTTTATCCTATGCTTTATTAAATTGTATTTATGTTGTTTTATCCTATGCTTTATTAAATTGCATTTATGTTGTTTTATACTATGCTTTATTAAATTGTATTTATGTTGTTTTATCCTATGCTTTATTAAATTGTATTTATGTTGTTTTATCCTATGCTTTATTAAATTGTATTTATGTTGTTTTTTCCTATGCTTTATTAAATTGTATTTATGTTGTTTTATCCTATGCTTTATTAAATTGTATTTATGTGGTTTTATCCTATGCTTTATTAAATTGTATTTATGTTGTTTTATCATATGCTTTATTAAATTATATTTATGTGGTTTTATCCTATGCTTTATTAAATTGTATTTATGTTTTTTATCCTATGCTTTATTAAATTGTATTTATGTTGTTTTATCCTATGCTTTATTAAATTGCATTTATGTTGTTTTAACCTATGTTTTGTTAAATTGTATTTATGTGGTTTTATACTATGCTTCATTAAATTGTATTTATTTGGTTTTATCCTATGCTTTATTAAATTGTATTTATGTTGTTTTATCCTATGCTTTATTAAATTGTATTTATGTTGTTTTATCCTATGCTTTATTAAATTGTATTTATGTTGTTTTATCCTATGCTTTATTAAATTGTATTTATGTTGTTTTGTCCTATGCCTTATTAAATTGTATTCATGTTGTTTTAACCTATGCTTTATTAAATTGTATTTATGTTGTTTTAAACTATGCTTTATTAAATTGTATTTATGTTGTTTTAAAATATGCTTTATTAATTGTATTTATGCTGTTTTATCCTCTGCTTTATTAAATTGTATTCATGTTGTTTTATCCTATGCTTTATTAAATTGTATTCATGTGTTTTTTTCCTATGATTTATTAAATTGTATTTATGTTGTTTTATCCTATGCTTTATTAAATTGTATTTATGTGGTTTTATCCTATGCTTTATTAAATTGTATTTATGTGGTTTTATCCTATGCTTTATTAAATTGTAGTTATGTTGTTTTATCCTATGCTTTATTAAATTGTATTTATGTTGTTTTATCCTATGCTTTATCAAATTGTATTTAGGTTGTTTTATCCTATGCTTTATCAAATTGTATTTAGGTTGTTTTATCCTATGCTTTATTAAATTGTATTTATGTTGTTTTAACCTATGCTTTATTAAATTGTATTTATGTTGTTTTATCCCATGCTTTATTAAATTGTATTTATGTTGTTTTATCCTATGCTTTATTAAATTGTATTTATGTTGTTTTATCCTATGCTTTATTAAATTGTATTTATGTTGTTTTATCCTATGCTTTATTAAATTGTATTTATGTTGTTTTATCCTATGCTTTATTAAATTGTATTTATGTTGTTTTAACCTATGCTTTATTAAATTGTGTTTATGTTGTTTTAACCTATGCTTTATTAAAATGTATTTATGTTGTTTTATCCTATGATTTATTAAATTGTATTTATGTTGTTTTATCCTATGCTTTATTAAATTGTATTTATGTTGTTTTAACCTATGCTTTATTAAATTGTATTTATGTTGTTTTATCCTATGCTTTATTAAATTGTATTTATGTTGTTTTAACCTATGCTTTATTAAATTGCATTTATGTTGTTTTATCCTATGCTTTATTAAATTGTATTTATGTTGTTTTAACCTATGCTTTATTAAATTGCATTTATGTTGTTTTATCCTATGCTTTATTAAATTGTATTTATGTTGTTTTATCCTATGCTTTATTAAATTGCATTTATGTTGTTTTATACTATGCTTTATTAAATTGTATTTATGTTGTTTTATCCTATGCTTTATTAAATTGTATTTATGTTGTTTTATCCTATGCTTTATTAAATTGTATTTATGTTGTTTTTTCCTATGCTTTATTAAATTGTATTTATGTTGTTTTATCCTATGCTTTATTAAATTGTATTTATGTGGTTTTATCCTATGCTTTATTAAATTGTATTCATGTTGTTTTATCCTATGCTTTATTAAATTGTATTCATGTGTTTTTTTCCTATGATTTATTAAATTGTATTTATGTTGTTTTATCCTATGCTTTATTAAATTGTATTTATGTTGTTTTATCCTATGCTTTATTAAATTGTATTCATGTGTTTTTTTCCTATGATTTATTAAATTGTATTTATGTTGTTTTAACCTATGCTTTATTAAATTGTATTCATGATGTTTTATCCTATGCTTTATTAAATTGTATTCATGTGTTTTTTTCCTATGATTTATTAAATTGTATTTATGTTGTTTTATCCTATGCTTTATTAAATTGTATTTATGTTGTTTTATACTATGCTTTATTAAATTGTATTTATGTTGTTTTATCCTATGCTTTATTAAATTGTATTTATGTTGTTTTATCCTATGCTTTATTAAATTGTATTTATGTTGTTTTTTCCTATGCTTTATTAAATTGTATTTATGTTGTTTTATCCTATGCTTTATTAAATTGCATTTATGTGGTTTTATCCTATGCTTTATTAAATTGTATTTATGTTGTTTTATCATATGCTTTATTAAATTGTATTTATGTGGTTTTATCCTATGCTTTATTAAATTGTATTTATGTTTTTTATCCTATGCTTTATTAAATTGTATTTATGTTGTTTTATCCTATGCTTTATTAAATTGCATTTATGTTGTTTTAACCTATGTTTTGTTAAATTGTATTTATGTGGTTTTATACTATGCTTCATTAAATTGTATTTATTTGGTTTTATCCTATGCTTTATTAAATTGTATTTATGTTGTTTTATCCTATGCTTTATTACATTGTATTTATGTTGTTTTATCCTATGCTTTATTAAATTGTATTTATGTTGTTTTATCCTATGCTTTATTAAATTGTATTTATGTTGTTTTGTCCTATGCCTTATTAAATTGTATTCATGTTGTTTTAACCTATGCTTTATTAAATTGTATTTATGTTGTTTTAAACTATGCTTTATTAAATTGTATTTATGTTGTTTTAACCTATGCTTTATTAATTGTATTTATGCTGTTTTATCCTATGCTTTATTAAATTGTATTCATGTTGTTTTATCCTATGCTTTATTAAATTGTATTCATGTGTTTTTTTCCTATGATTTATTAAATTGTATTTATGTTGTTTTATCCTATGCTTTTTTAAATTGTATTTATGTTGTTTTATCCTATGCTTTATTAAATTGTATTCATGTGATTTTTTCCTATGATTTATTAAATTGTATTTATGTTGTTTTAACCTATGCTTTATTAAATTGTATTCATGATGTTTTATCCTATGCTTTATTAAATTGTATTTATGTTGTTTTATCCTATGCTTTATTAAATTGTATTTATGCTGTTTTAACCTATGCTTTATTAAATTGTATTCATGTTGTTTTATCTTATGCTTTACTAAATTGTATTTAGGTTGTTTTGTCCTATGCTTTTTTAAATTGTATTTATGTTGTTTTATCCTATGCTTTATTAAATTGCATTTATGTTGTTTTATCCTATGCTTTATTAAATTGTATTTATGTTGTTTTGTCCTATGCTTTATTAAATTGTAGTTATGTTGTTTTATCCTATGCTTTATTAAATTGTATTTATGTGGTTTTGTCCTATGCTTTAATAAATTGTATTTATGTTGTTTTATCCTATGCTTTATTAAATTGTATTTATGTTGTTTCATCCTATGCTTTATTAAATTGTATTTATGTGGTTTTGTCCTATGCTTTATTAAATTGTGTTTATGTTGTTTTATCCTATGCTTTATTAAATTGTATTTATGCTGTTTTATCCTATGCTTTATTAAATTGTATTTATGTGGTTTTGTCCTATGCTTTATTAAATTGTATTTATGTTGTTTTATCCTATGCTTTACTAAATTGTATTTATGTTGTTTTATCATATGCTTTATTAAATTGTATTTATGTTGTTTTATCCTATGCTTTATTAAATTGTATATATGTTGTTTTATCCTATGCTTTATTAAATGGAATTTATGTTGTTTTTTCCTATGCTTTATTAAATTGTATTTATGTTGTTTTAACCTATGCTTTATTAAATTGTATTTATGTTGTTTTATCCTATGCTTTATTAAATTGTATTTATGTTGTTTTATCCTATGCTTTATTAAATTGTATTTATGTTGTTTTATCTTATGCTTTATTAAATTGTATTTATGTTGTGTTATCCTATGCTTTATTAAATTGTATTTATGTTTTTTTATCCAATGCTTTATTAAATTGTATTTATGTTGTTTTATCCTATGCTTTATTAAATTGCATTTATGTTGTTTTAACCTATGCTTTATTAAATTGTATTTATGTTGCTTTAACATATGCTTTATTAAATTGTATTTATGTTGTTTTGTCCTATGATTTATTAAATTGCATTTATGTTGTTTTATCCTATGCTTTATTAAATTGTATTTATGTTGTTTCATCCTATGCTTTATTAAATTGTATTTATGTGGTTTTGTCCTATGCTTTATTAAATTGTATTTATGTTGTTTTATCCTATGCTTTATTAAATTGTATTTATGCTGTTTTATCCTATGCTTTATTAAATTGTATTTATGTGGTTTTGTCCTATGCTTTATTAAATTGTATTTATGTTGTTTTATCCTATGCTTTACTAAATTGTATTTATGTTGTTTTATCATATGTTTTATTAAATTGTATTTATGTTGTTTTATCCTATGCTTTATTAAATTGTATATATGTTGTTTTATCCTATGCTTTATTAACTGGAATTTATGTTGTTTTTTCCTATGCTTTATTAAATTGTATTTATGTTGTTTTAACCTATGCTTTATTAAATTGTATTTATGTTGTTTTATCCTATGCTTTATTAAATTGTATTTATGTTGTTTTATCATATGCTTTATTAAATTGTATTTATGTTGTTTTATCTTATGCTTTATTAAATTGTATTTATGTTGTGTTATCCTATGCTTTATTAAATTGTATTTATGTTTTTTTATCCAATGCTTTATTAAATTGTATTTATGTTGTTTTATCCTATGCTTTATTAAATTGCATTTATGTTGTTTTAACCTATGCTTTATTAAATTGTATTTATGTTGCTTTAACATATGCTTTATTAAATTGTATTTATGTTGTTTTGTCCTATGATTTATTAAATTGCATTTATGTTGTTTTATCCTATGCTTTATTAAATTGTATTTACGTGGTTTTGTCCTATGCTTTAATAAATTGTATTTATGTTGTTTTATCCTATGCTTTATTAAATTGCATTTATGTTGTTTGAACCTATGCTTTATTAAATTGTATTTATGTGGTTTTATCCTATGCTTTATTAAATTGTATGTATGTGGTTTTATCCTATGCTTTATTAAATTGTATGTATGTGGTTTTATCCTATGCTTTATTAAATTGTATTTATATTGTTTTATCCTATGTTTTATTAAATTGTATTTATGTTGTTTTATCCTATGCTTTATTAAATTGTATTTATGTTGTTTTATCCTATGCTTTATTAAATTGTATTTATGTTGTTTTATCCTATGCTTTATTAAATTGTATTTATGTTGTTTTATCCTATGCTTTATTAAATTGTATTTATGTTGTGTTAACCTTTGCTTTATTAAATTGTATTTATGATGTTTTAACCTATGCTTTATTAAATTGTATTTATGTGGTTTTGTCCTATGCTTTAATAAATTGTATTTATGTTGTTTTATCCTATGCTTTATTAAATTGTATTTATTTTGTTTTATCCTATGCTTTATTAAATTGTATTTATGTGGTTTTGTCCTATGCTTTATAAAATTGTATGTATGTTGTTTTATCCTATGCTTTATTAAATTGTATTTATGTGGTTTTGTCCTATGCTTTATTAAATTGTATTTATGTTGTTTTATCCTATGCTTTATTAAATTGTATTTATGTTGTTTTATCATATGCTTTATTAAATTGTATTTATGTTGTTTTATCCTATGCTTTATTAAATTGTATTTATGTTGTTTTATCCTATGCTTTACTAACTTGTATTTATGTTGTTTTATCTTATGCTTTATTAAATTGAATTTATGTTGTTTTATCCTATGCTTTATTAAATTGTATTTATGTTGTTTTATCCAATGCTTTATTAAATTGTATTTATGTTGTTTTATCCTATGCTTTATTAAATTATATTTATGTTGTTTTAACCTATGCTTTATTAAATTGTTTTTATTTTACTTTAACATATGCTTTATTAAATTGTATTTATGTTGTGTTGTCCTATGCTTTATTAAATTGTATTTATGTTGTTTTATCCTATGCTTTATTAAATTGTATTTATGTGGTTTTGTCCTATGCTTTAATAAATTGTATTTATGTTGTTTTATCTTATGTTTTATTAAATTGAATTTATGTTGTTTTAACCTATGCTTTATTAAATTGTATTTATGTTGTTTTATGCTATGGTTTATTAAATTATATTTATGTTGTTTTATCCTATGCTTTATTAAATTTCATTTATGTTGTTTTAACCTATGCTTTATTAAATTGTATTTATGTGGTTTTATCCTATGCTTTATTAAATTGTATGTATGTGGTTTTATCCTATGCTTTATTAAATTGTATTTATGTGGTTTTATCCTATGCTTTATTAAATTGTATTTATGTGGTTTTATCCTATGCTTTATTAAATTGTATGTATGTGGTTTTATCCTATGCTTTATTAAATTGTATTTACGTGGTTTTATCCTATGCTTTATTAAATTGTATTTATGTGGTTTTATCCTATGCTTTATTAAATTGTATTTATGTTGTTTTATCCTATGCTTTAATAAACTGTATTTATGTTGTTTCATCCTATGCTTTATTAAATTGTATTTATGCTGTTTTAACCTATGCTTTATTAAATTGTATTCATGTTGTTTTATCTTATGCTTTACTAAATTGTATTTATGTTGTTTTATCCTATGCTTTATTAAATTGTATTTATGTTGTTTTAACATATGATTCATTAAATTGTATTTATGTTGTTTTATCCTATGCTTTATTAAATTGTATTTATGTTGTTTTATCCTATGCTTTATTAAATTGTGTTTATGTTGTTTTATCCTATGCTTTATTAAATTGTATTTATGTTGTTTTATCCTATGCTTTATTAAATTGTATTTATGTGGTTTTATCCTATGCTTTATTAAATTGTATTCATGTTGTTTTATCCTATGCTTTATTAAATTTTATTTATGTTGTTTTATAATATGCTTTATTAAATTGTATTTATGTTGTTTTATCCTATTCTTTATTAAATTGAATTTATGTAGTTTTATCCTATGCTTTATTAAATTGTATTTATGTTGTTTTATCCTATGCTTTATTAAATTGTATTTATGTTGTTTTATCCTATTAATTACTAACTTGTATTTATGTTGTTTTATCTTATGCTTTATTAAATTGAATTTATGTTGTTTTATCCTATGCTTTATTAAATTGTATTTATGTTGTTTTATCCAATGCTTTATTAAATTGTATTTATGTTGTTTTATCCTATGCTTTATTAAATTGTATTTATGTTGTTTTAACCTATGCTTTATTAAATTGTATTTATTTTGCTTTAACATATGCTTTATTAAATTGTATTTATGTTGTGTTGTCCTATGCTTTATTAAATTGTATTTATGTTGTTTTATCCTATGCTTTATTAAATTGTATTTATGTGGTTTTGTCCTATGCTTTAATAAATTGTATTTATGTTGTTTTATCTTATGCTTTATTAAATTGAATTTATGTTGTTTTAACCTATGCTTTATTAAATTGTATTTATGTTGTTTTATGCTATGCTTTATTAAATTATATTTATGTTGTTTTATCCTATGCTTTATTAAATTGCATTTATGTTGTTTTAACCTATGCTTTATTAAATTGTATTTATGTGGTTTCATCCTATGCTTTATTAAATTGTATGTATGTGGTTTTATCCTATGCTTTATTAAATTGTATTTATGTGGTTTTATCCTATGCTTTATTAAATTGTATTTATGTGGTTTTATCCTATGCTTTATTAAATTGTATTTATGTGGTTTTATCCTATGCTTTATTAAATTGTATTTATGTGGTTTTATCCTATGCTTTATTAAATTGTATTTATGTGGTTTTATCCTATGCTTTATTAAATTGTATTTTTGTTGTTTTATCCTATGCTTTAATAAATTCTATTTATGTTGTTTCATCCTATGCTTTATTAAATTGTATTTATGCTGTTTTAACCTATGCTTTATTAAATTGTATTCATGTTGTTTTATCTTATGCTTTACTAAATTGTATTTATGTTGTTTTATCCTATGCTTTATTAAATTGTATTTATGTTGTTTTAACATATGATTCATTAAATTGTATTTATGTTGTTTTATCCTATGCTTTATTAAATTGTATTTATGTTGTTTTATCCTATGCTTTATTAAATTGTGTTTATGTTGTTTTATCCTATGCTTTATGAAATTGTATTTATGTGGTTTTGTCCTATGCTTTAATAAATTGTATTTATGTTGTTTTATCTTATGCTTTATTAAATTGAATTTATGTTGTTTTAACCTATGCTTTATTAAATTGTATTTATGTTGTTTTATGCTATGCTTTATTAAATTATATTTATGTTGTTTTATCCTATGCTTTATTAAATTGCATTTATGTTGTTTTAACCTATGCTTTATTAAATTGTATTTATGTGGTTTCATCCTATGCTTTATTAAATTGTATGTATGTGGTTTTATCCTATGCTTTATTAAATTGTATTTATGTGGTTTTATCCTATGCTTTATTAAATTGTATTTATGTGGTTTTATCCTATGCTTTATTAAATTGTATTTATGTGGTTTTATCCTATGCTTTATTAAATTGTATTTATGTGGTTTTATCCTATGCTTTATTAAATTGTATTTATGTGGTTTTATCCTATGCTTTATTAAATTGTATTTTTGTTGTTTTATCCTATGCTTTAATAAATTCTATTTATGTTGTTTCATCCTATGCTTTATTAAATTGTATTTATGCTGTTTTAACCTATGCTTTATTAAATTGTATTCATGTTGTTTTATCTTATGCTTTACTAAATTGTATTTATGTTGTTTTATCCTATGCTTTATTAAATTGTATTTATGTTGTTTTAACATATGATTCATTAAATTGTATTTATGTTGTTTTATCCTATGCTTTATTAAATTGTATTTATGTTGTTTTATCCTATGCTTTATTAAATTGTGTTTATGTTGTTTTATCCTATGCTTTATTAAATTGTATTTATGTGGTTTTATCCTATGCTTTATTAAATTGTATTCATGTTGTTTTATCCTATGCTTTATTAAATTGTATTTATGTTGTTTTATAATATGCTTTATTAAATTGTATTTATGTTGTTTTATCCTATGCTTTATTAAATTGTATTTATGTTGTTTTATCCTATGCTTTATTAAATTGTATTTATGTTGTTTTATCATATGCTTTATTAAATTGTATTCATGTGGTTTTATCCTATGATTTATTAAATTGTATTTATGTTGTTTTAACCTATGCTTTATTAAATTGTATTCATGTTGTTTTATCCTATGCTTTATTAAATTGTATTTATGTTGTTTTATCCTATGCTTTATTAAATTGTATTTATGTTGTTTTATCCTATGCCTTATTAAATTGTATTTATGCTGTTTTAACCTATGCTTTATTAAATTGTATTCATGTTGTTTTATCTTATGCTTTACTAAATTGTGTTTATGTTGTTTTATCCTATGCTTTATTAAATTGTTTTTATCTTGTTTTAACATATGCTTTATTAAATTGTATTGACGTTGTTTTGTCCTATTCTTTATTAAATTGTATTTATGTTGTTTTATCCTATGCTTTATTAAATTGTATTTATGTTGTTTTATCCTATGCTTTATTAAATTGTATTTATGTTGTTTTGTCCTATGCTTTATTAAATTGTATTTATGTTGTTTTATCCTATACTTTATTAAATTGTATTTCTGTGGTTTTATCCTATGCTTTATTAAATTGTATTTATGTTGTTTTAACCTATGCTTTATTAAATTGTATTTATGTTGTTTTGTACTATGCTTTATTAAATTGTATTTATGTTGTTTTAACCTATGCTTTATTAAATTGCATTTATGTTGTTTTATCCTATGCTTTATTAAATTGTATTTATGTTGTTTTAACCTATGCTTTATTAAATTGCATTTATGTTGTTTTATCCTATGCTTTATTAAATTGTATTTATGTTGTTTTATCCTATGCTTTATTAAATTGCATTTATGTTGTTTTATACTATGCTTTATTAAATTGTATTTATGTTGTTTTATCCTATGCTTTATTAAATTGTATTTATGTTGTTTTATCCTATGCTTTATTAAATTGTATTTATGTTGTTTTTTCCTATGCTTTATTAAATTGTATTTATGTTGTTTTATCCTATGCTTTATTAAATTGTATTTATGTGGTTTTATCCTATGCTTTATTAAATTGTATTTATGTTGTTTTATCATATGCTTTATTAAATTATATTTATGTGGTTTTATCCTATGCTTTATTAAATTGTATTTATGTTGTTTTATCCTATGCTTTATTAAATTGTATTTATGTTGTTTTATCCTATGCTTTATTAAATTGTATTTATGTTGTTTTATCCTATGCTTTATTAAATTGTATTTATGTTGTTTTATCCTATGCTTTATTAAATTGTATTTATGTTGTTTTGTCCTATGCCTTATTAAATTGTATTCATGTTGTTTTAACCTATGCTTTATTAAATTGTATTTATGTTGTTTTAAACTATGCTTTATTAAATTGTATTTATGTTGTTTTAACCTATGCTTTATTAATTGTATTTATGCTGTTTTATCCTATGCTTTATTAAATTGTATTCATGTTGTTTTATCCTATGCTTTATTAAATTGTATTCATGTGTTTTTTTCCTATGATTTATTAAATTGTATTTATGTTGTTTTATCCTATGCTTTATTAAATTGTATTTATGTTGTTTTATCCTATGCTTTATTAAATTGTATTCATGTGATTTTTTCCTATGATTTATTAAATTGTATTTATGTTGTTTTAACCTATGCTTTATTAAATTGTATTCATGATGTTTTATCCTATGCTTTATTAAATTGTATTTATGTTGTTTTATCCTATGCTTTATTAAATTGTATTTATGCTGTTTTAACCTATGCTTTATTAAATTGTATTCATGTTGTTTTATCTTATGCTTTACTAAATTGTATTTAGGTTGTTTTGTCCTATGCTTTTTTAAATTGTATTTATGTTGTTTTATCCTATGCTTTATTAAATTGTATTTATGTTGTTTTATCCTATGCTTTATTAAATTATATTTATGTTGTTTTATCCAATGCTTTATTAAATTGTATTTATGTTGTTTTATCCTATGCTTTATTAAATTATATTTATGTTGTTTTAACCTATGCTTTATTAAATTGTATTTATTTTACTTTAACATATGCTTTATTAAATTGTATTTATGTTGTGTTGTCCTATGCTTTATTAAATTGTATTTATGTTGTTTTATCCTATGCTTTATTAAATTGTATTTATGTGGTTTTGTCCTATGCTTTAATAAATTGTATTTATGTTGTTTTATCTTATGTTTTATTAAATTGAATTTATGTTGTTTTAACCTATGCTTTATTAAATTGTATTTATGTTGTTTTATGCTATGGTTTATTAAATTATATTTATGTTGTTTTATCCTATGCTTTATTAAATTTCATTTATGTTGTTTTAACCTATGCTTTATTAAATTGTATTTATGTGGTTTTATCCTATGCTTTATTAAATTGTATGTATGTGGTTTTATCCTATCCTTTATTAAATTGTATTTATGTGGTTTTATCCTATGCTTTATTAAATTGTATTTATGTGGTTTTATCCTATGCTTTATTAAATTGTATTTATGTGGTTTTATCCTATGCTTTATTAAATTGTATTTACGTGGTTTTATCCTATGCTTTATTAAATTGTATTTATGTGGTTTTATCCTATGCTTTATTAAATTGTATTTATGTTGTTTTATCCTATGCTTTAATAAACTGTATTTATGTTGTTTCATCCTATGCTTTATTAAATTGTATTTATGCTGTTTTAACCTATGCTTTATTAAATTGTATTCATGTTGTTTTATCTTATGCTTTACTAAATTGTATTTATGTTGTTTTATCCTATGCTTTATTAAATTGTATTTATGTTGTTTTAACATATGATTCATTAAATTGTATTTATGTTGTTTTATCCTATGCTTTATTAAATTGTATTTATGTTGTTTTATCCTATGCTTTATTAAATTGTGTTTATGTTGTTTTATCCTATGCTTTATTAAATTGTATTTATGTTGTTTTATCCTATGCTTTATTAAATTGTATTTATGTGGTTTTATCCTATGCTTTATTAAATTGTATTCATGTTGTTTTATCCTATGCTTTATTAAATTTTATTTATGTTGTTTTATAATATGCTTTATTAAATTGCATTTATGTTGTTTTATCCTATGCTTTATTAAATTGAATTTATGTTGTTTTATCCTATGCTTTATTAAATTGTATTTATGTTGTTTTATCCTATGCTTTATTAAATTGTATTTATGTTGTTTTATCCTATTCTTTACTAACTTGTATTTATGTTGTTTTATCTTATGCTTTATTAAATTGAATTTATGTTGTTTTATCCTATGCTTTATTAAATTGTATTTATGTTGTTTTATCCAATGCTTTATTAAATTGTATTTATGTTGTTTTATCCTATGCTTTATTAAATTGTATTTATGTTGTTTTAACCTATGCTTTATTAAATTGTATTTATTTTGCTTTAACATATGCTTTATTAAATTGTATTTATGTTGTGTTGTCCTATGCTTTATTAAATTGTATTTATGTTGTTTTATCCTATGCTTTATTAAATTGTATTTATGTGGTTTTGTCCTATGCTTTAATAAATTGTATTTATGTTGTTTTATCTTATGCTTTATTAAATTGAATTTATGTTGTTTTAACCTATGCTTTATTAAATTGTATTTATGTTGTTTTATGCTATGCTTTATTAAATTATATTTATGTTGTTTTATCCTATGCTTTATTAAATTGCATTTATGTTGTTTTAACCTATGCTTTATTAAATTGTATTTATGTGGTTTCATCCTATGCTTTATTAAATTGTATGTATGTGGTTTTATCCTATGCTTTATTAAATTGTATTTATGTGGTTTTATCCTATGCTTTATTAAATTGTATTTATGTGGTTTTATCCTATGCTTTATTAAATTGTATTTATGTGGTTTTATCCTATGCTTTATTAAATTGTATTTATGTGGTTTTATCCTATGCTTTATTAAATTGTATTTATGTGGTTTTATCCTATGCTTTATTAAATTGTATTTTTGTTGTTTTATCCTATGCTTTAATAAATTCTATTTATGTTGTTTCATCCTATGCTTTATTAAATTGTATTTATGCTGTTTTAACCTATGCTTTATTAAATTGTATTCATGTTGTTTTATCTTATGCTTTACTAAATTGTATTTATGTTGTTTTATCCTATGCTTTATTAAATTGTATTTATGTTGTTTTAACATATGATTCATTAAATTGTATTTATGTTGTTTTATCCTATGCTTTATTAAATTGTATTTATGTTGTTTTATCCTATGCTTTATTAAATTGTGTTTATGTTGTTTTATCCT
Source organism: Phyllobates terribilis (assembly GCF_046119375.1). Taxonomy (NCBI): domain Eukaryota; kingdom Metazoa; phylum Chordata; class Amphibia; order Anura; family Dendrobatidae; genus Phyllobates; species Phyllobates terribilis. Next base: position 306,889,965 of record NW_027362765.1, on the reverse strand, counting down.
ATGCTTTATTAAATTGTATTTATGTTGTTTTATCCTATGCTTTATTAAATTGTATTTATGTGGTTTTATCCTATGCTTTATTAAATTGTATTCATGTTGTTTTATCCTATGCTTTATTAAATTGTATTTATGTTGTTTTATAATATGCTTTATTAAATTGTATTTATGTTGTTTTATCCTATGCTTTATTAAATTGTATTTATGTTGTTTTATCCTATGCTTTATTAAATTGTATTTATGTTGTTTTATCCTATGCTTTATTAAATTGTATTCATGTGGTTTTATCCTATGATTTATTAAATTGTATTTATGTTGTTTTAACCTATGCTTTATTAAATTGTATTCATGTTGTTTTATCCTATGCTTTATTAAATTGTATTTATGTTGTTTTATCCTATGCTTTATTAAATTGTATTTATGTTGTTTTATCCTATGCCTTATTAAATTGTATTTATGCTGTTTTAACCTATGCTTTATTAAATTGTATTCATGTTGTTTTATCTTATGCTTTACTAAATTGTGTTTATGTTGTTTTATCCTATGCTTTATTAAATTGTTTTTATCTTGTTTTAACATATGCTTTATTAAATTGTATTGACGTTGTTTTGTCCTATGCTTTATTAAATTGTATTTATGTTGTTTTATCCTATGCTTTATTAAATTGTATTTATGTTGTTTTATCCTATGCTTTATTAAATTGTATTTATGTTGTTTTGTCCTATGCTTTATTAAATTGTATTTATGTTGTTTTATCCTATACTTTATTAAATTGTATTTCTGTGGTTTTATCCTATGCTTTATTAAATTGTATTTATGTTGTTTTAACCTATGCTTTATTAAATTGTATTTATGTTGTTTTGTACTATGCTTTATTAAATTGTATTTATGTTGTTTTAACCTATGCTTTATTAAATTGCATTTATGTTGTTTTATCCTATGCTTTATTAAACTGTATTTATGTTGTTTTAACCTATGCTTTATTAAATTGCATTTATGTTGTTTTATCCTATGCTTTATTAAATTGTATTTATGTTGTTTTATCCTATGCTTTATTAAATTGCATTTATGTTGTTTTATACTATGCTTTATTAAATTGTATTTATGTTGTTTTATCCTATGCTTTATTAAATTGTATTTATGTTGTTTTATCCTATGCTTTATTAAATTGTATTTATGTGGTTTTATCCTATGCTTTATTAAATTGTATTTATGTTGTTTTATCATATGCTTTATTAAATTATATTTATGTGGTTTTATCCTATGCTTTATTAAATTGTATTTATGTTTTTTATCCTATGCTTTATTAAATTGAATTTATGTTGTTTTATCCTATGCTTTATTAAATTGTATTTATGTTGTTTTATCCAATGCTTTATTAAATTGTATTTATGTTGTTTTATCCTATGCTTTATTAAATTGTATTTATGTTGTTTTAACCTATGCTTTATTAAATTGTATTTATTTTGCTTTAACATATGCTTTATTAAATTGTATTTATGTTGTGTTGTCCTATGCTTTATTAAATTGTATTTATGTTGTTTTATCCTATGCTTTATTAAATTGTATTTATGTGGTTTTGTCCTATGCTTTAATAAATTGTATTTATGTTGTTTTATCTTATGCTTTATTAAATTGAATTTATGTTGTTTTAACCTATGCTTTATTAAATTGTATTTATGTTGTTTTATGCTATGCTTTATTAAATTATATTTATGTTGTTTTATCCTATGCTTTATTAAATTGCATTTATGTTGTTTTAACCTATACTTTATTAAATTGTATTTCTGTGGTTTTATCCTATGCTTTATTAAATTGTATTTATGTTGTTTTAACCTATGCTTTATTAAATTGTATTTATGTTGTTTTGTACTATGCTTTATTAAATTGTATTTATGTTGTTTTAACCTATGCTTTATTAAATTGCATTTATGTTGTTTTATCCTATGCTTTATTAAACTGTATTTATGTTGTTTTAACCTATGCTTTATTAAATTGCATTTATGTTGTTTTATCCTATGCTTTATTAAATTGTATTTATGTTGTTTTATCCTATGCTTTATTAAATTGCATTTATGTTGTTTTATACTATGCTTTATTAAATTGTATTTATGTTGTTTTATCCTATGCTTTATTAAATTGTATTTATGTTGTTTTATCCTATGCTTTATTAAATTGTATTTATGTGGTTTTATCCTATGCTTTATTAAATTGTATTTATGTTGTTTTATCATATGCTTTATTAAATTATATTTATGTGGTTTTATCCTATGCTTTATTAAATTGTATTTATGTTTTTTATCCTATGCTTTATTAAATTGAATTTATGTTGTTTTATCCTATGCTTTATTAAATTGTATTTATGTTGTTTTATCCAATGCTTTATTAAATTGTATTTATGTTGTTTTATCCTATGCTTTATTAAATTGTATTTATGTTGTTTTAACCTATGCTTTATTAAATTGTATTTATTTTGCTTTAACATATGCTTTATTAAATTGTATTTATGTTGTGTTGTCCTATGCTTTATTAAATTGTATTTATGTTGTTTTATCCTATGCTTTATTAAATTGTATTTATGTGGTTTTGTCCTATGCTTTAATAAATTGTATTTATGTTGTTTTATCTTATGCTTTATTAAATTGAATTTATGTTGTTTTAACCTATGCTTTATTAAATTGTATTTATGTTGTTTTATGCTATGCTTTATTAAATTATATTTATGTTGTTTTATCCTATGCTTTATTAAATTGCATTTATGTTGTTTTAACCTATGCTTTATTAAATTGTATTTATGTGGTTTCATCCTATGCTTTATTAAATTGTATGTATGTGGTTTTATCCTATGCTTTATTAAATTGTATTTATGTGGTTTTATCCTATGCTTTATTAAATTGTATTTATGTGGTTTTATCCTATGCTTTATTAAATTGTATTTATGTGGTTTTATCCTATGCTTTATTAAATTGTATTTATGTGGTTTTATCCTATGCTTTATTAAATTGTATTTATGTGGTTTTATCCTATGCTTTATTAAATTGTATTTTTGTTGTTTTATCCTATGCTTTAATAAATTCTATTTATGTTGTTTCATCCTATGCTTTATTAAATTGTATTTATGCTGTTTTAACCTATGCTTTATTAAATTGTATTCATGTTGTTTTATCTTATGCTTTACTAAATTGTATTTATGTTGTTTTATCCTATGCTTTATTAAATTGTATTTATGTTGTTTTAACATATGATTCATTAAATTGTATTTATGTTGTTTTATCCTATGCTTTATTAAATTGTATTTATGTTGTTTTATCCTATGCTTTATTAAATTGTGTTTATGTTGTTTTATCCTATGCTTTATTAAATTGTATTTATGTTGTTTTATCCTATGCTTTATTAAATTGTATTTATGTGGTTTTATCCTATGCTTTATTAAATTGTATTCATGTTGTTTTATCCTATGCTTTATTAAATTGTATTTATGTTGTTTTATAATATGCTTTATTAAATTGTATTTATGTTGTTTTATCCTATGCTTTATTAAATTGTATTTATGTTGTTTTATCCTATGCTTTATTAAATTGTATTTATGTTGTTTTATCCTATGCTTTATTAAATTGTATTCATGTGGTTTTATCCTATGATTTATTAAATTGTATTTATGTTGTTTTAACCTATGCTTTATTAAATTGTATTCATGTTGTTTTATCCTATGCTTTATTAAATTGTATTTATGTTGTTTTATCCTATGCTTTATTAAATTGTATTTATGTTGTTTTATCCTATGCCTTATTAAATTGTATTTATGCTGTTTTAACCTATGCTTTATTAAATTGTATTCATGTTGTTTTATCTTATGCTTTACTAAATTGTGTTTATGTTGTTTTATCCTATGCTTTATTAAATTGTTTTTATCTTGTTTTAACATATGCTTTATTAAATTGTATTGACGTTGTTTTGTCCTATGCTTTATTAAATTGTATTTATGTTGTTTTATCCTATGCTTTATTAAATTGTATTTATGTTGTTTTATCCTATGCTTTATTAAATTGTATTTATGTTGTTTTGTCCTATGCTTTATTAAATTGTATTTATGTTGTTTTATCCTATACTTTATTAAATTGTATTTCTGTGGTTTTATCCTATGCTTTATTAAATTGTATTTATGTTGTTTTAACCTATGCTTTATTAAATTGTATTTATGTTGTTTTGTACTATGCTTTATTAAATTGTATTTATGTTGTTTTAACCTATGCTTTATTAAATTGCATTTATGTTGTTTTATCCTATGCTTTATTAAACTGTATTTATGTTGTTTTAACCTATGCTTTATTAAATTGCATTTATGTTGTTTTATCCTATGCTTTATTAAATTGTATTTATGTTGTTTTATCCTATGCTTTATTAAATTGCATTTATGTTGTTTTATACTATGCTTTATTAAATTGTATTTATGTTGTTTTATCCTATGCTTTATTAAATTGTATTTATGTTGTTTTATCCTATGCTTTATTAAATTGTATTTATGTGGTTTTATCCTATGCTTTATTAAATTGTATTTATGTTGTTTTATCATATGCTTTATTAAATTATATTTATGTGGTTTTATCCTATGCTTTATTAAATTGTATTTATGTTTTTTATCCTATGCTTTATTAAATTGTATTTATGTTGTTTTATCCTATGCTTTATTAAATTGCATTTATGTTGTTTTAACCTATGTTTTGTTAAATTGTATTTATGTGGTTTTATACTATGCTTCATTAAATTGTATTTATTTGGTTTTATCCTATGCTTTATTAAATTGTATTTATGTTGTTTTATCCTATGCTTTATTAAATTGTATTTATGTTGTTTTATCCTATGCTTTATTAAATTGTATTTATGTTGTTTTATCCTATGCTTTATTAAATTGTATTTATGTTGTTTTGTCCTATGCCTTATTAAATTGTATTCATGTTGTTTTAACCTATGCTTTATTAAATTGTATTTATGTTGTTTTAAACTATGCTTTATTAAATTGTATTTATGTTGTTTTAACCTATGCTTTATTAATTGTATTTATGCTGTTTTATCCTCTGCTTTATTAAATTGTATTCATGTTGTTTTATCCTATGCTTTATTAAATTGTCTTCATGTGTTTTTTTCCTATGATTTATTAAATTGTATTTATGTTGTTTTATCCTATGCTTTATTAAATTGTATTTATGTTGTTTTATCCTATGCTTTATTAAATTGTATTCATGTGTTTTTTTCCTATGATTTATTAAATTGTATTTATGTTGTTTTAACCTATGCTTTATTAAATTGTATTCATGATGTTTTATCCTATGCTTTATTAAATTGTATTCATGTGTTTTTTTCCTATGATTTATTAAATTGTATTTATGTTGTTTTATCCTATGCTTTATTAAATTGTATTTATGTTGTTTTATACTATGCTTTATTAAATTGTATTTATGTTGTTTTATCCTATGCTTTATTAAATTGTATTTATGTTGTTTTATCCTATGCTTTATTAAATTGTATTTATGTTGTTTTTTCCTATGCTTTATTAAATTGTATTTATGTTGTTTTATCCTATGCTTTATTAAATTGCATTTATGTGGTTTTATCCTATGCTTTATTAAATTGTATTTATGTTGTTTTATCATATGCTTTATTAAATTGTATTTATGTGGTTTTATCCTATGCTTTATTAAATTGTATTTATGTTTTTTATCCTATGCTTTATTAAATTGTATTTATGTTGTTTTATCCTATGCTTTATTAAATTGCATTTATGTTGTTTTAACCTATGTTTTGTTAAATTGTATTTATGTGGTTTTATACTATGCTTCATTAAATTGTATTTATTTGGTTTTATCCTATGCTTTATTAAATTGTATTTATGTTGTTTTATCCTATGCTTTATTAAATTGTATTTATGTTGTTTTATCCTATGCTTTATTAAATTTTATTTATGTTGTTTTATCCTATGCTTTATTAAATTGTATTTATGTTGTTCTGTCCTATGCCTTATTAAATTGTATTCATGTTGTTTTAACCTATGCTTTATTAAATTGTATTTATGTTGTTTTAAACTATGCTTTATTAAATTGTATTTATGTTGTTTTAACCTATGCTTTATTAATTGTATTTATGCTGTTTTATCCTATGCTTTATTAAATTGTATTCATGTTGTTTTATCCTATGCTTTATTAAATTGTATTCATGTGTTTTTTTCCTATGATTTATTAAATTGTATTTATGTTGTTTTATCCTATGCTTTATTAAATTGTATTTATGTTGTTTTATCCTATGCTTTATTAAATTGTATTCATGTGATTTTTTCCTATGATTTATTAAATTGTATTTATGTTGTTTTAACCTATGCTTTATTAAATTGTATTCATGATGTTTTATCCTATGCTTTATTAAATTGTATTTATGTTGTTTTATCCTATGCTTTATTAAATTGTATTTATGCTGTTTTAACCTATGCTTTATTAAATTGTATTCATGTTGTTTTATCTTATGCTTTACTAAATTGTATTTAGGTTGTTTTGTCCTATGCTTTTTTAAATTGTATTTATGTTGTTTTATCCTATGCTTTATTAAATTGTATTTATGTTGTTTTATCCTATGCTTTATTAAATTGTATTTATGTTGTTTTGTCCTATGCTTTATTAAATTGTAGTTATGTTGTTTTATCCTATGCTTTATTAAATTGTATTTATGTGGTTTTGTCCTATGCTTTATTAAATTGTATTTATGTTGTTTTATCCTATGCTTTATTAAATTGTATTTATGCTGTTTTATCCTATGCTTTATTAAATTGTATTTATGTGGTTTTGTCCTATGCTTTATTAAATTGTATTTATGTTGTTTTATCCTATGCTTTACTAAATTGTATTTATGTTGTTTTATCATATGCTTTATTAAATTGTATTTATGTTGTTTTATCCTATGCTTTATTAAATTGTATATATGTTGTTTTATCCTATGCTTTATTAACTGGAATTTATGTTGTTTTTTCCTATGCTTTATTAAATTGTATTTATGTTGTTTTAACCTATGCTTTATTAAATTGTATTTATGTTGTTTTATCCTATGCTTTATTAAATTGTATTTATGTTGTTTTATCCTATGCTTTATTAAATTGTATTTATGTTGTTTTATCTTATGCTTTATTAAATTGTATTTATGTTGTGTTATCCTATGCTTTATTAAATTGTATTTATGTTTTTTTATCCAATGCTTTATTAAATTGTATTTATGTTGTTTTATCCTATGCTTTATTAAATTGCATTTATGTTGTTTTAACCTATGCTTTATTAAATTGTATTTATGTTGCTTTAACATATGCTTTATTAAATTGTATTTATGTTGTTTTGTCCTATGATTTATTAAATTGCATTTATGTTGTTTTATCCTATGCTTTATTAAATTGTATTTACGTGGTTTTGTCCTATGCTTTAATAAATTGTATTTATGTTGTTTTATCCTATTCTTTATTAAATTGTATTTATGTTGTTTTATCCTATGCTTTATTAAATTGTATTTATGTTGTTTTATCCTATGCTTTATTAAATTGTGTTTATGTTGTTTTATCCTATGCTTTATTAAATTGTATTTATGTTGTTTTATCCTATGCTTTATTAAATTGTATTTATGTGGTTTTATCCTATGCTTTATTAAATTGTATTCATGTTGTTTTATCCTATGCTTTATTAAATTTTATTTATGTTGTTTTATAATATGCTTTATTAAATTGCATTTATGTTGTTTTATCCTATGCTTTATTAAATTGAATTTATGTTGTTTTATCCTATGCTTTATTAAATTGTATTTATGTTGTTTTATCCTATGCTTTATTAAATTGTATTTATGTTGTTTTATCCTATTCTTTACTAACTTGTATTTATGTTGTTTTATCTTATGCTTTATTAAATTGAATTTATGTTGTTTTATCCTATGCTTTATTAAATTGTATTTATGTTGTTTTATCCAATGCTTTATTAAATTGTATTTATGTTGTTTTATCCTATGCTTTATTAAATTGTATTTATGTTGTTTTAACCTATGCTTTATTAAATTGTATTTATTTTGCTTTAACATATGCTTTATTAAATTGTATTTATGTTGTGTTGTCCTATGCTTTATTAAATTGTATTTATGTTGTTTTATCCTATGCTTTATTAAATTGTATTTATGTGGTTTTGTCCTATGCTTTAATAAATTGTATTTATGTTGTTTTATCTTATGCTTTATTAAATTGAATTTATGTTGTTTTAACCTATGCTTTATTAAATTGTATTTATGTTGTTTTATGCTATGCTTTATTAAATTATATTTATGTTGTTTTATCCTATGCTTTATTAAATTGCATTTATGTTGTTTTAACCTATGCTTTATTAAATTGTATTTATGTGGTTTCATCCTATGCTTTATTAAATTGTATGTTTGTGGTTTTATCCTATGCTTTATTAAATTGTATTTATGTGGTTTTATCCTATGCTTTATTAAATTGTATTTATGTGGTTTTATCCTATGCTTTATTAAATTGTATTTATGTGGTTTTATCCTATGCTTTATTAAATTGTATTTATGTGGTTTTATCCTATGCTTTATTAAATTGTATTTATGTGGTTTTATCCTATGCTTTATTAAATTGTATTTTTGTTGTTTTATCCTATGCTTTAATAAATTCTATTTATGTTGTTTCATCCTATGCTTTATTAAATTGTATTTATGCTGTTTTAACCTATGCTTTATTAAATTGTATTCATGTTGTTTTATCTTATGCTTTACTAAATTGTATTTATGTTGTTTTATCCTATGCTTTATTAAATTGTATTTATGTTGTTTTAACATATGATTCATTAAATTGTATTTATGTTGTTTTATCCTATGCTTTATTAAATTGTATTTATGTTGTTTTATCCTATGCTTTATTAAATTGTGTTTATGTTGTTTTATCCTATGCTTTATTAAATTGTATTTATGTTGTTTTATCCTATGCTTTATTAAATTGTATTTATGTGGTTTTATCCTATGCTTTATTAAATTGTATTCATGTTGTTTTATCCTATGCTTTATTAAATTGTATTTATGTTGTTTTATAATATGCTTTATTAAATTGTATTTATGTTGTTTTATCCTATGCTTTATTAAATTGTATTTATGTTGTTTTATCCTATGCTTTATTAAATTGTATTTATGTTGTTTTATCCTATGCTTTATTAAATTGTATTCATGTGGTTTTATCCTATGATTTATTAAATTGTATTTATGTTGTTTTAACCTATGCTTTATTAAATTGTATTCATGTTGTTTTATCCTATGCTTTATTAAATTGTATTTATTTTGTTTTATCCTATGCTTTATTAAATTGTATTTATGTTGTTTTATCCTATGCCTTATTAAATTGTATTTATGCTGTTTTAACCTATGCTTTATTAAATTGTATTCATGTTGTTTTATCTTATGCTTTACTAAATTGTGTTTATGTTGTTTTATCCTATGCTTTATTAAATTGTTTTTATCTTGTTTTAACATATGCTTTATTAAATTGTATTGACGTTGTTTTGTCCTATGCTTTATTAAATTGTATTTATGTTGTTTTATCCTATGCTTTATTAAATTGTATTTATGTTGTTTTATCCTATGCTTTATTAAATTGTATTTATGTTGTTTTGTCCTATGCTTTATTAAATTGTATTTATGTTGTTTTATCCTATACTTTATTAAATTGTATTTCTGTGGTTTTATCCTATGCTTTATTAAATTGTATTTATGTTGTTTTAACCTATGCTTTATTAAATTGTATTTATGTTGTTTTGTACTATGCTTTATTAAATTGTATTTATGTTGTTTTAACCTATGCTTTATTAAATTGCATTTATGTTGTTTTATCCTATGCTTTATTAAACTGTATTTATGTTGTTTTAACCTATGCTTTATTAAATTGCATTTATGTTGTTTTATCCTATGCTTTATTAAATTGTATTTATGTTGTTTTATCCTATGCTTTATTAAATTGCATTTATGTTGTTTTATACTATGCTTTATTAAATTGTATTTATGTTGTTTTATCCTATGCTTTATTAAATTGTATTTATGTTGTTTTATCCTATGCTTTATTAAATTGTATTTATGTGGTTTTATCCTATGCTTTATTAAATTGTATTTATGTTGTTTTATCATATGCTTTATTAAATTATATTTATGTGGTTTTATCCTATGCTTTATTAAATTGTATTTATGTTTTTTATCCTATGCTTTATTAAATTGTATTTATGTTGTTTTATCCTATGCTTTATTAAATTGCATTTATGTTGTTTTAACCTATGTTTTGTTAAATTGTATTTATGTGGTTTTATACTATGCTTCATTAAATTGTATTTATTTGGTTTTATCCTATGCTTTATTAAATTGTATTTATGTTGTTTTATCCTATGCTTTATTAAATTGTATTTATGTTGTTTTATCCTATGCTTTATTAAATTGTATTTATGTTGTTTTATCCTATGCTTTATTAAATTGTATTTATGTTGTTTTGTCCTATGCCTTATTAAATTGTATTCATGTTGTTTTAACCTATGCTTTATTAAATTGTATTTATGTTGTTTTAAACTATGCTTTATTAAATTGTATTTATGTTGTTTTAACCTATGCTTTATTAATTGTATTTATGCTGTTTTATCCTCTGCTTTATTAAATTGTATTCATGTTGTTTTATCCTATGCTTTATTAAATTGTCTTCATGTGTTTTTTTCCTATGATTTATTAAATTGTATTTATGTTGTTTTATCCTATGCTTTATTAAATTGTATTTATGTTGTTTTATCCTATGCTTTATTAAATTGTATTCATGTGTTTTTTTCCTATGATTTATTAAATTGTATTTATGTTGTTTTAACCTATGCTTTATTAAATTGTATTCATGATGTTTTATCCTATGCTTTATTAAATTGTATTCATGTGTTTTTTTCCTATGATTTATTAAATTGTATTTATGTTGTTTTATCCTATGCTTTATTAAATTGTATTTATGTTGTTTTATACTATGCTTTATTAAATTGTATTTATGTTGTTTTATCCTATGCTTTATTAAATTGTATTTATGTTGTTTTATCCTATGCTTTATTAAATTGTATTTATGTTGTTTTTTCCTATGCTTTATTAAATTGTATTTATGTTGTTTTATCCTATGCTTTATTAAATTGCATTTATGTGGTTTTATCCTATGCTTTATTAAATTGTATTTATGTTGTTTTATCATATGCTTTATTAAATTGTATTTATGTGGTTTTATCCTATGCTTTATTAAATTGTATTTATGTTTTTTATCCTATGCTTTATTAAATTGTATTTATGTTGTTTTATCCTATGCTTTATTAAATTGCATTTATGTTGTTTTAACCTATGTTTTGTTAAATTGTATTTATGTGGTTTTATACTATGCTTCATTAAATTGTATTTATTTGGTTTTATCCTATGCTTTATTAAATTGTATTTATGTTGTTTTATCCTATGCTTTATTAAATTGTATTTATGTTGTTTTATCCTATGCTTTATTAAATTTTATTTATGTTGTTTTATCCTATGCTTTATTAAATTGTATTTATGTTGTTTTGTCCTATGCCTTATTAAATTGTATTCATGTTGTTTTAACCTATGCTTTATTAAATTGTATTTATGTTGTTTTAAACTATGCTTTATTAAATTGTATTTATGTTGTTTTAACCTATGCTTTATTAATTGTATTTATGCTGTTTTATCCTATGCTTTATTAAATTGTATTCATGTTGTTTTATCCTATGCTTTATTAAATTGTATTCATGTGTTTTTTTCCTATGATTTATTAAATTGTATTTATGTTGTTTTATCCTATGCTTTATTAAATTGTATTTATGTTGTTTTATCCTATGCTTTATTAAATTGTATTCATGTGATTTTTTCCTATGATTTATTAAATTGTATTTATGTTGTTTTAACCTATGCTTTATTAAATTGTATTCATGATGTTTTATTCTATGCTTTATTAAATTGTATTTATGTTGTTTTATCCTATGCTTTATTAAATTGTATTTATGCTGTTTTAACCTATGCTTTATTAAATTGTATTCATGTTGTTTTATCTTATGCTTTACTAAATTGTATTTAGGTTGTTTTGTCCTATGCTTTTTTAAATTGTATTTATGTTGTTTTATCCTATGCTTTATTAAATTGTATTTATGTTGTTTTATCCTATGCTTTATTAAATTGTATTTATGTTGTTTTGTCCTATGCTTTATTAAATTGTAGTTATGTTGTTTTATCCTATGCTTTATTAAATTGTATTTATGTGGTTTTGTCCTATGCTTTATTAAATTGTATTTATGTTGTTTTATCCTATGCTTTATTAAATTGTATTTATGCTGTTTTATCCTATGCTTTATTAAATTGTATTTATGTGGTTTTGTCCTATGCTTTATTAAATTGTATTTATGTTGTTTTATCCTATGCTTTACTAAATTGTATTTATGTTGTTTTATCATATGCTTTATTAAATTGTATTTATGTTGTTTTATCCTATGCTTTATTAAATTGTATATATGTTGTTTTATCCTATGCTTTATTAACTGGAATTTATGTTGTTTTTTCCTATGCTTTATTAAATTGTATTTATGTTGTTTTAACCTATGCTTTATTAAATTGTATTTATGTTGTTTTATCATATGTTTTATTAAATTGTATTTCTGTTGTTTTATCCTATGCTTTATTAAATTGTATATATCTTGTTTTATCCTATGCTTTATTAACTGGAATTTATGTTGTTTTTTCCTATGCTTTATTAAATTGTATTTATGTTGTTTTAACCTATGCTTTATTAAATTGTATTTATGTTGTTTTATCCTATGCTTTATTAAATTGTATTTATGTTGTTTTATCCTATGCTTTATTAAATTGTATTTATGTTGTTTTATCTTATGCTTTATTAAATTGTATTTATGTTGTGTTATCCTATGCTTTATTAAATTGTATTTATGTTTTTTTATCCAATGCTTTATTAAATTGTATTTATGTTGTTTTATCCTATGCTTTATTAAATTGCATTTATGTTGTTTTAACCTATGCTTTATTAAATTGTATTTATGTTGCTTTAACATATGCTTTATTAAATTGTATTTATGTTGTTTTGTCCTATGATTTATTAAATTGCATTTATGTTGTTTTATCCTATGCTTTATTAAATTGTATTTACGTGGTTTTGTCCTATGCTTTAATAAATTGTATTTATGTTGTTTTATCCTATTCTTTATTAAATTGTATTTATGTTGTTTTATCCTATGCTTTATTAAATTGCATTTATGTTGTTTGAACCTATGCTTTATTAAATTGTATTTATGTGGTTTTATCCTATGCTTTATTAAATTGTATGTATGTGGTTTTATCCTATGCTTTATTAAATTGTATGTATGTGGTTTTATCCTATGCTTTATTAAATTGTATTTATATTGTTTTATCCTATGCTTTATTAAATTGTATTTATGTTGTTTTATCCTATGCTTTATTAAATTGTATTTATGTTGTTTTATCCTATGCTTTATTAAATTGTATTTATGTTGTTTTATCCTATGCTTTATTAAATTGTATTTATGTTGTTTTATCCTATGCTTTATTAAATTGTATTTATGTTGTGTTAACCTTTGCTTTATTAAATTGTATTTATGATGTTTTAACCTATGCTTTATTAAATTGTATTTATGTGGTTTTGTCCTATGCATTAATAAATTGTATTTATGTTGTTTTATCCTATGCTTTATTAATTTGTATTCATGTTGTTATATCCTATGCTTTATTAAATTGTATTTATGTGGTGTTGTCCTATGCTTTATTAAATTGTATTTATGTTGTTTTATCCTATGCTTTATTAAATTGTATTTATTTTGTTTTATCCTATGCTTTATTAAATTGTAATTATGTGGTTTTGTCCTATGCTTTATTAAATTGTATTTATGTTGTTTTATCCTATGCTTTATTAAATTGTATTTATGTTGTTTTATCATATGCTTTATTAAATTGTATTTATGTTGTTTTATCCTATGCTTTATTAAATTGTATTTATGTTGTTTTATCATATGCTTTACTAACTTGTATTTATGTTGTTTTATCTTATGCTTTATTAAATTGAATTTATGTTGTTTTATCCTATCCTTTATTAAATTGTATTTATGTTGTTTTATCCAATGCTTTATTAAATTGTATTTATGTTGTTTTATCCTATGCTTTATTAAATTGTATTTATGTTGTTTTAACCTATGCTTTATTAAATTGTATTTATTTTACTTTAACATATGCTTTATTAAATTGTATTTATGTTGTGTTGTCCTATGCTTTATTAAATTGTATTTATGTTGTTTTATCCTATGCTTTATTAAATTGTATTTATGTGGTTTTGTCCTATGCTTTAATAAATTGTATTTATGTTGTTTTATCTTATGTTTTATTAAATTGAATTTATGTTGTTTTAACCTATGCTTTATTAAATTGTATTTATGTTGTTTTATGCTATGGTTTATTAAATTATATTTATGTTGTTTTATCCTATGCTTTATTAAATTTCATTTATGTTGTTTTAACCTATGCTTTATTAAATTGTATTTATGTGGTTTTATCCTATGCTTTATTAAATTGTATGTATGTGGTTTTATCCTATGCTTTATTAAATTGTATTTATGTGGTTTTATCCTATGCTTTATTAAATTGTATTTATGTGGTTTTATCCTATGCTTTATTAAATTGTATGTATGTGGTTTTATCCTATGCTTTATTAAATTGTATTTACGTGGTTTTATCCTATGCTTTATTAAATTGTATTTATGTGGTTTTATCCTATGCTTTATTAAATTGTATTTATGTTGTTTTATCCTATGCTTTAATAAACTGTATTTATGTTGTTTCATCCTATGCTTTATTAAATTGTATTTATGCTGTTTTAACCTATGCTTTATTAAATTGTATTCATGTTGTTTTATCTTATGCTTTACTAAATTGTATTTATGTTGTTTTATCCTATGCTTTATTAAATTGTATTTATGTTGTTTTAACATATGATTCATTAAATTGTATTTATGTTGTTTTATCCTATGCTTTATTAAATTGTATTTATGTTGTTTTATCCTATGCTTTATTAAATTGTGTTTATGTTGTTTTATCCTATGCTTTATTAAATTGTATTTATGTTGTTTTATCCTATGCTTTATTAAATTGTATTTATGTGGTTTTATCCTATGCTTTATTAAATTGTATTCATGTTGTTTTATCCTATGCTTTATTAAATTTTATTTATGTTGTTTTATAATATGCTTTATTAAATTGTATTTATGTTGTTTTATCCTATGCTTTATTAAATTGAATTTATGTTGTTTTATCCTATGCTTTATTAAATTGTATTTATGTTGTTTTATCCTATGCTTTATTAAATTGTATTTATGTTGTTTTATCCTATTCTTTACTAACTTGTATTTATGTTGTTTTATCTTATGCTTTATTAAATTGAATTTATGTTGTTTTATCCTATGCTTTATTAAATTGTATTTATGTTGTTTTATCCAATGCTTTATTAAATTGTATTTATGTTGTTTTATCCTATGCTTTATTAAATTGTATTTATGTTGTTTTAACCTATGCTTTATTAAATTGTATTTATTTTGCTTTAACATATGCTTTATTAAATTGTATTTATGTTGTGTTGTCCTATGCTTTATTAAATTGTATTTATGTTGTTTTATCCTATGCTTTATTAAATTGTATTTATGTGGTTTTGTCCTATGCTTTAATAAATTGTATTTATGTTGTTTTATCTTATGCTTTATTAAATTGAATTTATGTTGTTTTAACCTATGCTTTATTAAATTGTATTTATGTTGTTTTATGCTATGCTTTATTAAATTATATTTATGTTGTTTTATCCTATGCTTTATTAAATTGCATTTATGTTGTTTTAACCTATGCTTTATTAAATTGTATTTATGTGGTTTCATCCTATGCTTTATTAAATTGTATGTATGTGGTTTTATCCTATGCTTTATTAAATTGTATTTATGTGGTTTTATCCTATGCTTTATTAAATTGTATTTATGTGGTTTTATCCTATGCTTTATTAAATTGTATTTATGTTGTTTTATCCTATGCTTTATTAAATTGTATTTATGTGGTTTTATCCTATGCTTTATTAAATTGTATTTATGTGGTTTTATCCTATGCTTTATTAAATTGTATTTATGTTTTTTATCCTATGCTTTATTAAATTGTATTTATGTTGTTTTATCCTATGCTTTATTAAATTGCATTTATGTTGTTTTAACCTATGTTTTGTTAAATTGTATTTATGTGGTTTTATACTATGCTTCATTAAATTGTATTTATTTGGTTTTATCCTATGCTTTATTAAATTGTATTTATGTTGTTTTATCCTATGCTTTATTAAATTGTATTTATGTGGTTTTATCCTATGCTTTATTAAATTGTATTTATGTGGTTTTATCCTATGCTTTATTAAATTGTATTTATGTGGTTTTATCCTATGCTTTATTAAATTGTATTTATGTTTTTTATCCTATGCTTTATTAAATTGTATTTATGTTGTTTTATCCTATGCTTTATTAAATTGCATTTATGTTGTTTTAACCTATGTTTTGTTAAATTGTATTTATGTGGTTTTATACTATGCTTCATTAAATTGTATTTATTTGGTTTTATCCTATGCTTTATTAAATTGTATTTATGTTGTTTTATCCTATGCTTTATTAAATTGTATTTATGTTGTTTTATCCTATGCTTTATTAAATTGTATTTATGTTGTTTTATCCTATGCTTTATTAAATTGTATTTATGTTGTTTTGTCCTATGCCTTATTAAATTGTATTCATGTTGTTTTAACCTATGCTTTATTAAATTGTATTTATGTTGTTTTAAACTATGCTTTATTAAATTGTATTTATGTTGTTTTAACCTATGCTTTATTAATTGTATTTATGCTGTTTTATCCTATGCTTTATTAAATTGTATTCATGTTGTTTTATCCTATGCTTTATTAAATTGTATTCATGTGTTTTTTTCCTATGATTTATTAAATTGTATTTATGTTGTTTTATCCTATGCTTTATTAAATTGTATTTATGTTGTTTTATCCTATGCTTTATTAAATTGTATTCATGTGATTTTTTCCTATGATTTATTAAATTGTATTTATGTTGTTTTAACCTATGCTTTATTAAATTGTATTCATGATGTTTTATCCTATGCTTTTTTAAATTGTATTTATGTTGTTTTATCCTATGCTTTATTAAATTGTATTTATGCTGTTTTAACCTATGCTTTATTAAATTGTATTCATGTTGTTTTATCTTATGCTTTACTAAATTGTATTTAGGTTGTTTTGTCCTATGCTTTTTTAAATTGTATTTATGTTGTTTTATCCTATGCTTTATTAAATTGTATTTATGTTGTTTTATCCTATGCTTTATTAAATTGTATTTATGTTGTTTTGTCCTATGCTTTATTAAATTGTAGTTATGTTGTTTTATCCTATGCTTTATTAAATTGTATTTATGTGGTTTTGTCCTATGCTTTATTAAATTGTATTTATGTTGTTTTATCCTATGCTTTATTAAATTGTATTTATGCTGTTTTATCCTATGCTTTATTAAATTGTATTTATGTGGTTTTGTCCTATGCTTTATTAAATTGTATTTATGTTGTTTTATCCTATGCTTTACTAAATTGTATTTATGTTGTTTTATCATATGCTTTATTAAATTGTATTTATGTTGTTTTATCCTATGCTTTATTAAATTGTATATATGTTGTTTTATCCTATGCTTTATTAACTGGAATTTATGTTGTTTTTTCCTATGCTTTATTAAATTGTATTTATGTTGTTTTAACCTATGCTTTATTAAATTGTATTTATGTTGTTTTATCCTATGCTTTATTAAATTGTATTTATGTTGTTTTATCCTATGCTTTATTAAATTGTATTTATGTTGTTTTATCTTATGCTTTATTAAATTGTATTTATGTTGTGTTATCCTATGCTTTATTAAATTGTATTTATGTTTTTTTATCCAATGCTTTATTAAATTGTATTTATGTTGTTTTATCCTATGCTTTATTAAATTGCATTTATGTTGTTTTAACCTATGCTTTATTAAATTGTATTTATGTTGCTTTAACATATGCTTTATTAAATTGTATTTATGTTGTTTTGTCCTATGATTTATTAAATTGCATTTATGTTGTTTTATCCTATGCTTTATTAAACTGTATTTATGTTGTTTCATCCTATGCTTTATTAAATTGTATTTATGTGGATTTGTCCTATGCTTTATTAAATTGTATTTATGTTGTTTTATCCTATGCTTTATTAAATTGTATTTATGCTGTTTTATCCTATGCTTTATTAAATTGTATTTATGTGGTTTTGTCCTATGCTTTATTAAATTTTATTTATGTTGTTTTATCCTATGCTTTACTAAATTGTATTTATGTTGTTTTATCATATGTTTTATTAAATTGTATTTCTGTTGTTTTATCCTATGCTTTATTAAATTGTATATATGTTGTTTTATCCTATGCTTTATTAACTGGAATTTATGTTGTTTTTTCCTATGCTTTATTAAATTGTATTTATGTTGTTTTAACCTATGCTTTATTAAATTGTATTTATGTTGTTTTATCCTATGCTTTATTAAATTGTATTTATGTTGTTTTATCCTATGCTTTATTAAATTGTATTTATGTTGTTTTATCTTATGCTTTATTAAATTGTATTTATGTTGTGTTATCCTATGCTTTATTAAATTGTATTTATGTTTTTTTATCCAATGCTTTATTAAATTGTATTTATGTTGTTTTATCCTATGCTTTATTAAATTGCATTTATGTTGTTTTAACCTATGCTTTATTAAATTGTATTTATGTTGCTTTAACATATGCTTTATTAAATTGTATTTATGTTGTTTTGTCCTATGATTTATTAAATTGCATTTATGTTGTTTTATCCTATGCTTTATTAAATTGTATTTACGTGGTTTTGTCCTATGCTTTAATAAATTGTATTTATGTTGTTTTATCCTATTCTTTATTAAATTGTATTTATGTTGTTTTATCCTATGCTTTATTAAATTGCATTTATGTTGTTTGAACCTATGCTTTATTAAATTGTATTTATGTGGTTTTATCCTATGCTTTATTAAATTGTATGTATGTGGTTTTATCCTATGCTTTATTAAATTGTATGTATGTGGTTTTATCCTATGCTTTATTAAATTGTATTTATATTGTTTTATCCTATGCTTTATTAAATTGTATTTATGTTGTTTTATCCTATGCTTTATTAAATTGTATTTATGTTGTTTTATCCTATGCTTTATTAAATTGTATTTATGTTGTTTTATCCTATGCTTTATTAAATTGTATTTATGTTGTTTTATCCTATGCTTTATTAAATTGTATTTATGTTGTGTTAACCTTTGCTTTATTAAATTGTATTTATGATGTTTTAACCTATGCTTTATTAAATTGTATTTATGTGGTTTTGTCCTATGCATTAATAAATTGTATTTATGTTGTTTTATCCTATGCTTTATTAATTTGTATTCATGTTGTTATATCCTATGCTTTATTAAATTGTATTTATGTGGTTTTGTCCTATGCTTTATTAAATTGTATTTATGTTGTTTTATCCTATGCTTTATTAAATTGTATTTATTTTGTTTTATCCTATGCTTTATTAAATTGTATTTATGTGGTTTTGTCCTATGCTTTATACAATTGTATTTATGTTGTTTTATCCTATGCTTTATTAAATTGTAATTATGTGGTTTTGTCCTATGCTTTATTAAATTGTATTTATGTTGTTTTATCCTATGCTTTATTAAATTGTATTTATGTTGTTTTATCATATGCTTTATTAAATTGTATTTATGTTGTTTTATCCTATGCTTTATTAAATTGTATTTATGTTGTTTTATCCTATGCTTTACTAACTTGTATTTATGTTGTTTTATCTTATGCTTTATTAAATTGAATTTATGTTGTTTTATCCTATGCTTTATTAATTTGTATTTATGTTGTTTTATCCAATGCTTTATTAAATTGTATTTATGTTATTTTATCCTATGCTTTATTAAATTGTATTTATGTTGTTTTAACCTATGCTTTATTAAATTGTATTTATTTTACTTTAACATATGCTTTATTAAATTGTATTTATGTTGTGTTGTCCTATGCTTTATTAAATTGTATTTATGTTGTTTTATCCTATGCTTTATTAAATTGTATTTATGTGGTTTTGTCCTATGCTTTAATAAATTGTATTTATGTTGTTTTATCTTATGTTTTATTAAATTGAATTTATGTTGTTTTAACCTATGCTTTATTAAATTGTATTTATGTTGTTTTATGCTATGGTTTATTAAATTATATTTATGTTGTTTTATCCTATGCTTTATTAAATTTCATTTATGTTGTTTTAACCTATGCTTTATTAAATTGTATTTATGTGGTTTTATCCTATGCTTTATTAAATTGTATGTATGTGGTTTTATCCTATGCTTTATTAAATTGTATTTATGTGGTTTTATCCTATGCTTTATTAAATTGTATTTATGTGGTTTTATCCTATGCTTTATTAAATTGTATGTATGTGGTTTTATCCTATGCTTTATTAAATTGTATTTACGTGGTTTTATCCTATGCTTTATTAAATTGTATTTATGTGGTTTTATCCTATGCTTTATTAAATTGTATTTATGTTGTTTTATCCTATGCTTTAATAAACTGTATTTATGTTGTTTCATCCTATGCTTTATTAAATTGTATTTATGCTGTTTTAACCTATGCTTTATTAAATTGTATTCATGTTGTTTTATCTTATGCTTTACTAAATTGTATTTATGTTGTTTTATCCTATGCTTTATTAAATTGTATTTATGTGGTTTTATCCTATGCTTTATTAAATTGTATTTATGTGGTTTTATCCTATGCTTTATTAAATTGTATGTATGTGGTTTTATCCTATGCTTTATTAAATTGTATTTACGTGGTTTTATCCTATGCTTTATTAAATTGTATTTATGTGGTTTTATCCTATGCTTTATTAAATTGTATTTATGTTGTTTTATCCTATGCTTTAATAAACTGTATTTATGTTGTTTCATCCTATGCTTTATTAAATTGTATTTATGCTGTTTTAACCTATGCTTTATTAAATTGTATTCATGTTGTTTTATCTTATGCTTTACTAAATTGTATTTATGTTGTTTTATCCTATGCTTTATTAAATTGTATTTATGTTGTTTTAACATATGATTCATTAAATTGTATTTATGTTGTTTTATCCTATGCTTTATTAAATTGTATTTATGTTGTTTTATCCTATGCTTTATTAAATTGTGTTTATGTTGTTTTATCCTATGCTTTATTAAATTGTATTTATGTTGTTTTATCCTATGCTTTATTAAATTGTATTTATGTGGTTTTATCCTATGCTTTATTAAATTGTATTCATGTTGTTTTATCCTATGCTTTATTAAATTTTATTTATGTTGTTTTATAATATGCTTTATTAAATTGTATTTATGTTGTTTTATCCTATGCTTTATTAAATTGAATTTATGTTGTTTTATCCTATGCTTTATTAAATTGTATTTATGTTGTTTTATCCTATGCTTTATTAAATTGTATTTATGTTGTTTTATCCTATTCTTTACTAACTTGTATTTATGTTGTTTTATCTTATGCTTTATTAAATTGAATTTATGTTGTTTTATCCTATGCTTTATTAAATTGTATTTATGTTGTTTTATCCAATGCTTTATTAAATTGTATTTATGTTGTTTTATCCTATGCTTTATTAAATTGTATTTATGTTGTTTTAACCTATGCTTTATTAAATTGTATTTATTTTGCTTTAACATATGCTTTATTAAATTGTATTTATGTTGTGTTGTCCTATGCTTTATTAAATTGTATTTATGTTGTTTTATCCTATGCTTTATTAAATTGTATTTATGTGGTTTTGTCCTATGCTTTAATAAATTGTATTTATGTTGTTTTATCTTATGCTTTATTAAATTGAATTTATGTTGTTTTAACCTATGCTTTATTAAATTGTATTTATGTTGTTTTATGCTATGCTTTATTAAATTATATTTATGTTGTTTTATCCTATGCTTTATTAAATTGCATTTATGTTGTTTTAACCTATGCTTTATTAAATTGTATTTATGTGGTTTCATCCTATGCTTTATTAAATTGTATGTATGTGGTTTTATCCTATGCTTTATTAAATTGTATTTATGTGGTTTTATCCTATGCTTTATTAAATTGTATTTATGTGGTTTTATCCTATGCTTTATTAAATTGTATTTATGTGGTTTTATCCTAGGCTTTATTAAATTGTATTTATGTGGTTTTATCCTATGCTTTATTAAATTGTATTTATGTGGTTTTATCCTATGCTTTATTAAATTGTATTTTTGTTGTTTTATCCTATGCTTTAATAAATTCTATTTATGTTGTTTCATCCTATGCTTTATTAAATTGTATTTATGTTGTTTTATCCTATGCTTTATTAAATTGTATTTATGTTGTGTTAACCTTTGCTTTATTAAATTGTATTTATGATGTTTTAACCTATGCTTTATTAAATTGTATTTATGTGGTTTTGTCCTATGCATTAATAAATTGTATTTATGTTGTTTTATCCTATGCTTTATTAATTTGTATTCATGTTGTTATATCCTATGCTTTATTAAATTGTATTTATGTGGTTTTGTCCTATGCTTTATTAAATTGTATTTATGTTGTTTTATCCTATGCTTTATTAAATTGTATTTATTTTGTTTTATCCTATGCTTTATTAAATTGTATTTATGTGGTTTTGTCCTATGCTTTATAAAATTGTATTTATGTTGTTTTATCCTATGCTTTATTAAATTGTAATTATGTGGTTTTGTCCTATGCTTTATTAAATTGTATTTATGTTGTTTTATCCTATGCTTTATTAAATTGTATTTATGTTGTTTTATCATATGCTTTATTAAATTGTATTTATGTTGTTTTATCCTATGCTTTATTAAATTGTATTTATGTTGTTTTATCCTATGCTTTACTAACTTGTATTTATGTTGTTTTATCTTATGCTTTATTAAATTGAATTTATGTTGTTTTGTCCTATGCTTTATTAAATTGTATTTATGTTGTTTTATCCAATGCTTTATTAAATTGTATTTATGTTATTTTATCCTATGCTTTATTAAATTGTATTTATGTTGTTTTAACCTATGCTTTATTAAATTGTATTTATTTTACTTTAACATATGCTTTATTAAATTGTATTTATGTTGTGTTGTCCTATGCTTTATTAAATTGTATTTATGTTGTTTTATCCTATGCTTTATTAAATTGTATTTATGTGGTTTTGTCCTATGCTTTAATAAATTGTATTTATGTTGTTTTATCTTATGTTTTATTAAATTGAATTTATGTTGTTTTAACCTATGCTTTATTAAATTGTATTTATGTTGTTTTATGCTATGGTTTATTAAATTATATTTATGTTGTTTTATCCTATGCTTTATTAAATTTCATTTATGTTGTTTTAACCTATGCTTTATTAAATTGTATTTATGTGGTTTTATCCTATGCTTTATTAAATTGTATGTATGTGGTTTTATCCTATGCTTTATTAAATTGTATTTATGTGGTTTTATCCTATGCTTTATTAAATTGTATTTATGTGGTTTTATCCTATGCTTTATTAAATTGTATGTATGTGGTTTTATCCTATGCTTTATTAAATTGTATTTACGTGGTTTTATCCTATGCTTTATTAAATTGTATTTATGTGGTTTTATCCTATGCTTTATTAAATTGTATTTATGTTGTTTTATCCTATGCTTTAATAAACTGTATTTATGTTGTTTCATCCTATGCTTTATTAAATTGTATTTATGCTGTTTTAACCTATGCTTTATTAAATTGTATTCATGTTGTTTTATCTTATGCTTTACTAAATTGTATTTATGTTGTTTTATCCTATGCTTTATTAAATTGTATTTATGTGGTTTTATCCTATGCTTTATTAAATTGTATTTATGTGGTTTTATCCTATGCTTTATTAAATTGTATGTATGTGGTTTTATCCTATGCTTTATTAAATTGTATTTACGTGGTTTTATCCTATGCTTTATTAAATTGTATTTATGTGGTTTTATCCTATGCTTTATTAAATTGTATTTATGTTGTTTTATCCTATGCTTTAATAAACTGTATTTATGTTGTTTCATCCTATGCTTTATTAAATTGTATTTATGCTGTTTTAACCTATGCTTTATTAAATTGTATTCATGTTGTTTTATCTTATGCTTTACTAAATTGTATTTATGTTGTTTTATCCTATGCTTTATTAAATTGTATTTATGTTGTTTTAACATATGATTCATTAAATTGTATTTATGTTGTTTTATCCTATGCTTTATTAAATTGTATTTATGTTGTTTTATCCTATGCTTTATTAAATTGTGTTTATGTTGTTTTATCCTATGCTTTATTAAATTGTATTTATGTTGTTTTATCCTATGCTTTATTAAATTGTATTTATGTGGTTTTATCCTATGCTTTATTAAATTGTATTCATGTTGTTTTATCCTATGCTTTATTAAATTTTATTTATGTTGTTTTATAATATGCTTTATTAAATTGTATTTATGTTGTTTTATCCTATGCTTTATTAAATTGAATTTATGTTGTTTTATCCTATGCTTTATTAAATTGTATTTATGTTGTTTTATCCTATGCTTTATTAAATTGTATTTATGTTGTTTTATCCTATTCTTTACTAACTTGTATTTATGTTGTTTTATCTTATGCTTTATTAAATTGAATTTATGTTGTTTTATCCTATGCTTTATTAAATTGTATTTATGTTGTTTTATCCAATGCTTTATTAAATTGTATTTATGTTGTTTTATCCTATGCTTTATTAAATTGTATTTATGTTGTTTTAACCTATGCTTTATTAAATTGTATTTATTTTGCTTTAACATATGCTTTATTAAATTGTATTTATGTTGTGTTGTCCTATGCTTTATTAAATTGTATTTATGTTGTTTTATCCTATGCTTTATTAAATTGTATTTATGTGGTTTTGTCCTATGCTTTAATAAATTGTATTTATGTTGTTTTATCTTATGCTTTATTAAATTGAATTTATGTTGTTTTAACCTATGCTTTATTAAATTGTATTTATGTTGTTTTATGCTATGCTTTATTAAATTATATTTATGTTGTTTTATCCTATGCTTTATTAAATTGCATTTATGTTGTTTTAACCTATGCTTTATTAAATTGTATTTATGTGGTTTCATCCTATGCTTTATTAAATTGTATGTATGTGGTTTTATCCTATGCTTTATTAAATTGTATTTATGTGGTTTTATCCTATGCTTTATTAAATTGTATTTATGTGGTTTTATCCTATGCTTTATTAAATTGTATTTATGTGGTTTTATCCTAGGCTTTATTAAATTGTATTTATGTGGTTTTATCCTATGCTTTATTAAATTGTATTTATGTGGTTTTATCCTATGCTTTATTAAATTGTATTTTTGTTGTTTTATCCTATGCTTTAATAAATTCTATTTATGTTGTTTCATCCTATGCTTTATTAAATTGTATTTATGCTGTTTTAACCTATGCTTTATTAAATTGTATTCATGTTGTTTTATCTTATGCTTTACTAAATTGTATTTATGTTGTTTTATCCTATGCTTTATTAAATTGTATTTATGTTGTTTTAACATATGATTCAATAAATTGTATTTATGCTGTTTTATCCTATGCTTTATTAAATTGTATTTATGTTGTTTTATCCTATGCTTTATTAAATTGTGTTTATGTTGTTTTATCCTATGCTTTATTAAATTGTATTTATGTTGTTTTATCCTATGCTTTATTAAATTGTATTTATGTGGTTTTATCCTATGCTTTATTAAATTGTATTCATGTTGTTTTATCCTATGCTATATTAAATTGTATTTATGTTGTTTTATAATATGCTTTATTAAATTGTATTTATGTTGTTTTATCCTATGCTTTATTAAATTGTATTTATGTTGTTTTATCCTATGCTTTATTAAATTGTATTTATGTTGTTTTATCCTATGCTTTATTAAATTGTATTCATGTGGTTTTATCCTATGATTTATTAAATTGTATTTATGTTGTTTTAACCTATGCTTTATTAAATTGTATTCATGTTGTTTTATCCTATGCTTTATTAAATTGTATTTATGTTGTTTTATCCTATGCTTTATTAAATTGTATTTATGTTGTTTTATCCTATGCCTTATTAAATTGTATTTATGCTGTTTTAACCTATGCTTTATTAAATTGTATTCATGTTGTTTTATCTTATGCTTTACTAAATTGTGTTTATGTTGTTTTATCCTATGCTTTATTAAATTGTTTTTATCTTGTTTTAACATATGCTTTATTAAATTGTATTGACGTTGTTTTGTCCTATGCTTTATTAAATTGTATTTATGTTGTTTTATCCTATGCTTTATTAAATTGTATTTATGTTGTTTTATCCTATGCTTTATTAAATTGTATTTATGTTGTTTTGTCCTATGCTTTATTAAATTGTATTTATGTTGTTTTATCCTATACTTTATTAAATTGTATTTCTGTGGTTTTATCCTATGCTTTATTAAATTGTATTTATGTTGTTTTAACCTATGCTTTATTAAATTGTATTTATGTTGTTTTGTACTATGCTTTATTAAATTGTATTTATGTTGTTTTATCCTATGCTTTATTAAATTGTATTTATGCTGTTTTAACCTATGCTTTATTAAATTGTATTCATGTTGTTTTATCTTATGCGTTACTAAATTGTATTTAGGTTGTTTTGTCCTATGCTTTTTAAATTGTATTTATGTTGTTTTATCCTATGCTTTATTAAATTGTATTTATGTGGTTTTATCCTATGCTTTATTAAATTGTATGTATGTGGTTTTATCCTATGCTTTATTAAATTGTATTTACGTGGTTTTATCCTATGCTTTATTAAATTGTATTTATGTGGTTTTATCCTATGCTTTATTAAATTGTATTTATGTTGTTTTATCCTATGCTTTAATAAACTGTATTTATGTTGTTTCATCCTATGCTTTATTAAATTGTATTTATGCTGTTTTAACCTATGCTTTATTAAATTGTATTCATGTTGTTTTATCTTATGCTTTACTAAATTGTATTTATGTTGTTTTATCCTATGCTTTATTAAATTGTATTTATGTTGTTTTAACATATGATTCATTAAATTGTATTTATGTTGTTTTATCCTATGCTTTATTAAATTGTATTTATGTTGTTTTATCCTATGCTTTATTAAATTGTGTTTATGTTGTTTTATCCTATGCTTTATTAAATTGTATTTATGTTGTTTTATCCTATGCTTTATTAAATTGTATTTATGTGGTTTTATCCTATGCTTTATTAAATTGTATTCATGTTGTTTTATCCTATGCTTTATTAAATTTTATTTATGTTGTTTTATAATATGCTTTATTAAATTGTATTTATGTTGTTTTATCCTATGCTTTATTAAATTGAATTTATGTTGTTTTATCCTATGCTTTATTAAATTGTATTTATGTTGTTTTATCCTATGCTTTATTAAATTGTATTTATGTTGTTTTATCCTATTCTTTACTAACTTGTATTTATGTTGTTTTATCTTATGCTTTATTAAATTGAATTTATGTTGTTTTATCCTATGCTTTATTAAATTGTATTTATGTTGTTTTATCCAATGCTTTATTAAATTGTATTTATGTTGTTTTATCCTATGCTTTATTAAATTGTATTTATGTTGTTTTAACCTATGCTTTATTAAATTGTATTTATTTTGCTTTAACATATGCTTTATTAAATTGTATTTATGTTGTGTTGTCCTATGCTTTATTAAATTGTATTTATGTTGTTTTATCCTATGCTTTATTAAATTGTATTTATGTGGTTTTGTCCTATGCTTTAATAAATTGTATTTATGTTGTTTTATCTTATGCTTTATTAAATTGAATTTATGTTGTTTTAACCTATGCTTTATTAAATTGTATTTATGTTGTTTTATGCTATGCTTTATTAAATTATATTTATGTTGTTTTATCCTATGCTTTATTAAATTGCATTTATGTTGTTTTAACCTATGCTTTATTAAATTGTATTTATGTGGTTTCATCCTATGCTTTATTAAATTGTATGTATGTGGTTTTATCCTATGCTTTATTAAATTGTATTTATGTGGTTTTATCCTATGCTTTATTAAATTGTATTTATGTGGTTTTATCCTATGCTTTATTAAATTGTATTTATGTGGTTTTATCCTAGGCTTTATTAAATTGTATTTATGTGGTTTTATCCTATGCTTTATTAAATTGTATTTATGTGGTTTTATCCTATGCTTTATTAAATTGTATTTTTGTTGTTTTATCCTATGCTTTAATAAATTCTATTTATGTTGTTTCATCCTATGCTTTATTAAATTGTATTTATGCTGTTTTAACCTATGCTTTATTAAATTGTATTCATGTTGTTTTATCTTATGCTTTACTAAATTGTATTTATGTTGTTTTATCCTATGCTTTATTAAATTGTATTTATGTTGTTTTAACATATGATTCAATAAATTGTATTTATGCTGTTTTATCCTATGCTTTATTAAATTGTATTTATGTTGTTTTATCCTATGCTTTATTAAATTGTGTTTATGTTGTTTTATCCTATGCTTTATTAAATTGTATTTATGTTGTTTTATCCTATGCTTTATTAAATTGTATTTATGTGGTTTTATCCTATGCTTTATTAAATTGTATTCATGTTGTTTTATCCTATGCTATATTAAATTGTATTTATGTTGTTTTATAATATGCTTTATTAAATTGTATTTATGTTGTTTTATCCTATGCTTTATTAAATTGTATTTATGTTGTTTTATCCTATGCTTTATTAAATTGTATTTATGTTGTTTTATCCTATGCTTTATTAAATTGTATTCATGTGGTTTTATCCTATGATTTATTAAATTGTATTTATGTTGTTTTAACCTATGCTTTATTAAATTGTATTCATGTTGTTTTATCCTATGCTTTATTAAATTGTATTTATGTTGTTTTATCCTATGCTTTATTAAATTGTATTTATGTTGTTTTATCCTATGCCTTATTAAATTGTATTTATGCTGTTTTAACCTATGCTTTATTAAATTGTATTCATGTTGTTTTATCTTATGCTTTACTAAATTGTGTTTATGTTGTTTTATCCTATGCTTTATTAAATTGTTTTTATCTTGTTTTAACATATGCTTTATTAAATT
The DNA here is from genome assembly GCF_046119375.1 of Phyllobates terribilis. Taxonomy (NCBI): domain Eukaryota; kingdom Metazoa; phylum Chordata; class Amphibia; order Anura; family Dendrobatidae; genus Phyllobates; species Phyllobates terribilis. The sequence goes on along the minus strand of NW_027362765.1, from coordinate 306,860,552 downwards.
GTATTGACGTTGTTTTGTCCTATGCTTTATTAAATTGTATTTATGTTGTTTTATCCTATGCTTTATTAAATTGTATTTATGTTGTTTTATCCTATGCTTTATTAAATTGTATTTATGTTGTTTTGTCCTATGCTTTATTAAATTGTATTTATGTTGTTTTATCCTATACTTTATTAAATTGTATTTCTGTGGTTTTATCCTATGCTTTATTAAATTGTATTTATGTTGTTTTAACCTATGCTTTATTAAATTGTATTTATGTTGTTTTGTACTATGCTTTATTAAATTGTATTTATGTTGTTTTATCCTATGCTTTATTAAATTGTATTTATGCTGTTTTAACCTATGCTTTATTAAATTGTATTCATGTTGTTTTATCTTATGCGTTACTAAATTGTATTTAGGTTGTTTTGTCCTATGCTTTTTAAATTGTATTTATGTTGTTTTATCCTATGCTTTATTAAATTGTATTTATGTTGTTTTATCCTATGCTTTATTAAATTGTATTTATGTTGTTTTGTCCTATGCTTTATTAAATTGTATTTATGTTGTTTTATCCTATGCTTTATTAAATTGTATTTATGTGGTTTTGTCCTATGCTTTAATAAATTGTATTTATGTTGTTTTATCCTATGCTTTATTAAATTGTATTTATGTTGTTATATCCTATGCTTTATTAAATTGTATTTATGTGGTTTTGTCCTATGCTTTATTAAATTGTATTTATGTTGTTATATCCTATGCTTTATTAAATTGTATTTATGTTGTTTTATCCTATGCTTTATTAAATTGTATTTATGTGGTTTTGTCCTATGCTTTATTAAATCGTATTTATGTTGTTTTATCCTATGCTTTATTAAATTGTATTTATGTGGTTTTGTCCTATGCTTTATTAAATTGTATTTATGTTGTTTTATCCTATGCTTTATTAAATTGTATTTATGTTGTTTTATCATATGCTTTATTAAATTGTATTTATGTTGTTTTATCCTATGCTTTATTAAAATGTATTTATGTTGTTTTATCCTATGCTTTATTAACTTGTATTTATGTTGTTTTATCTTATGCTTTATTAAATTGAATTTATGTTGTTTTATCCTATGCTTTATTAAATTGTATTTATGTTGTTTTATCCAATGCTTTATTAAATTGTATTTATGTTGTTTTATCCTATGCTTTATTAAATTGTATTTATGTTGTTTTAACATATGCTTTATTAAATTGTATTTATTTTGCTTTAACATATGCTTTATTAAATTGTATTTATGTTGTGTTGTCTTATGCTTTATTAAATTGTATTTATGTTGTTTTATCCTATGCTTTATTAAATTGTATTTATGTTGTTTTATCCTATGCTTTAATAAATTGTATTTATGTTGTTTCATCCTATGCTTTGTTAAATTGTATTTATGCTGTTTTAACCTATGCTTTATTAAATTGTATTCATGTTGTTTTATCTTATGCTTTACTAAATTGTATTTATGTTGTTTTATCCTATGCTTTATTAAATTGTATTCATGTTGTTTTAACATATGATTCATTAAATTGTATTTATGTTGTTTTATCTTATGCTTTATTAAATTGTATTTATGTTGTTTTATCCTATGATTTATTAAATTGTATTTATGTTGTTTTACCCAATGCTTTATTAAATTGTATTTATGTTGTTTTATCCTATGCTTTATTAAATTGCATTCATGTTGTTTTAACCTATGTTTTATTAAATTGTATTTATATTGCTTTAACATATGCTTTATTAAATTGTATTTATGTTGTTTTGTCCTATGATTTAATAAATTGCATTTATGTTGTTTTATCCTATGCTTTAATAAATTGTATTTATGTTGTTTCATCCTATGCTTTATTAAATTGTATTTATGCTGTTTTAACCTATGCTTTATTAAATTGTATTCGTGTTGTTTTATCTTATGCTTTACTAAATTGTATTTATGTTGTTTTATCCTATGCTTTATTAAATTGTATTTATGTTGTTTTAACATATGATTCATTAAATTGTATTTATGTTGTTTTATCCTATGCTTTATTAAATTTTATTTATGTTGTTTTATCCTATGCTTTATTATATTGTGTTTATGTTGTTTTATCCTATGCTTTATTAAATTGTATTTATGTTGTTTTATCCTATGCTTTATTAAATTGTATTTATGTGGTTTTATCCTATGCTTTATTAAATTGTATTCATGTTGTTTTATCCTATGCTTTATTAAATTGTATTTATGTTGTTTTATAATATGCTTTATTAAATTGTATTTATGTTGTTTTATCCTATGCTTTATTAAATTGTATTTATGTTGTTTTATCCTATGCTTTATTAAATTGTATTTATGTTGTTTTATCCTATGCTTTATTAAATTGTATTTATGTTGTTTTATCCTATGCTTTATTAAATTGTATTCATGTGGTTTTATCCTATGATTTATTAAATTGTATTTATGTTGTTTTAACCTATGCTTTATTAAATTGTATTCATGTTGTTTTATCCTATGCTTTATTAAATTGTATTTATGTTGTTTTGTCCTATGCTTTATTAAATTGTATTTATGTTGTTTTATCCTATTCTTTATTAAATTGTGTTTCTGTGGTTTTATGCTATGCTTTATTAAATTGTATTTATGTTGTTTTAACCTATGCTTTATTAAATTGTATTTATGTTGTTTTGTACTATGCTTTATTAAATTGTATTTATGTTGTTTTATCCTATGCTTTATTAAATTGTATTTATGCTGTTTTAACCTATGCTTTATTAAATTGTATTCATGTTGTTTTATCTTATGCTTTACTAAATTGTATTTAGGTTGTTTTGTCCTATGCTTTTTAAATTGTATTTATGTTGTTTTATCCTATGCTTTATTAAATTGTATTTATGTGGTTTTGTCCTATGCTTTAATAAATTGCATTTATGTTGTTTTATCCTATGCTTTATTAAATTGTATTTATGTTGTTATATCCTATGCTTTATTAAATTGTATTTATGTTGTTTTATCATATGCTTTATTAAATTGTATTTATGTTGTTTTATCCTATGCTTTATTAAATTGTATTTATGTGGTTTTGTCCTATGCTTTATTAAATCGTATTTATGTTGTTTTATCCTATGCTTTATTAAATTGTATTTATGTGGTTTTGTCCTATGCTTTATTAAATTGTATTTATGTTGTTTTATCCTATGCTTTATTAAATTGTATTTATGTTATTTATCCAATGCTTTATTAAATTGTATTTATGTTGTTTTATCCTATGCTTTATTAAATTGTATTTATGTGGTTTTAACCTATGCTTTATTAAATTGTATTTATTTTACTTTAACATATGCTTTATTAAATTGTATTTATGTTGTGTTGTCCTATGCTTTATTAAATTGTATTTATGTTGTTTTATCCTATGCTTTATTAAATTGTATTTATGTGGTTTTGTCCTATGCTTTAATAAATTGTATTTATGTTGTTTTATCTTATGCTTTATTAAATTGAATTTATGTTGTTTTAACCTATGCTTTATTAAATTGTATTTATGTTGTTTTATGCTATGGTTTATTAAATTATATTTATGTTGTTTTATCCTATGCTTTATTAAATTTCATTTATGTTGTTTTAACCTATGCTTTATTAAATTGTATTTATGTGGTTTTATCCTATGCTTTATTAAATTGTATGTATGTGGTTTTATCCTATGCTTTATTAAATTGTATGTATGTGGTTTTATCCTATGCTTTATTAAATTGTATTTACGTGGTTTTATCCTATGCTTTATTAAATTGTATTTATGTGGTTTTATCCTATGCTTTATTAAATTGTATTCATGTTGTTTTATCTTATGCTTTACTAAATTGTATTTATGTTGTTTTATCCTATGCTTTATTAAATTGTATTTATGTTGTTTTAACATATGATTCATTAAATTGTATTTATGTTATTTTATCCTATGCTTTATTAAATTGTATTTATGTTGTTTTATCCTATGCTTTATTAAATTGTGTTTATGTTGTTTTATCCTATGCTTTATTAAATTGTATTTATGTTGTTTTATCCTATGCTTTATTAAATTGTATTTATGTGGTTTTATCCTATGCTTTATTAAATTGTATTCATGTTGTTTTATCCTATGCTTTATTAAATTGTATTTATTTTGCTTTAACATATGCTTTATTAAATTGTATTTATGTTGTGTTGTCCTATGCTTTATTAAATTGTATTTATGTTGTTTTATCCTATGCTTTATTAAATTGTATTTATGTGGTTTTGTCCTATGCTTTAATAAATTGTATTTATGTTGTTTTATCTTATGCTTTATTAAATTGAATTTATGTTGTTTTAACCTATGCTTTATTAAATTGTATTTATGTTGTTTTATGCTATGCTTTATTAAATTATATTTATGTTGTTTTATCCTATGCTTTATTAAATTGCATTTATGTTGTTTTAACCTATGCTTTATTAAATTGTATTTATGTGGTTTCATCCTATGCTTTATTAAATTGTATGTATGTGGTTTTATCCTATGCTTTATTAAATTGTATTTATGTGGTTTTATCCTATGCTTTATTAAATTGTATTTATGTGGTTTTATCCTATGCTTTATTAAATTGTATTTATGTGGTTTTATCCTAGGCTTTATTAAATTGTATTTATGTGGTTTTATCCTATGCTTTATTAAATTGTATTTATGTGGTTTTATCCTATGCTTTATTAAATTGTATTTTTGTTGTTTTATCCTATGCTTTAATAAATTCTATTTATGTTGTTTCATCCTATGCTTTATTAAATTGTATTTATGCTGTTTTAACCTATGCTTTATTAAATTGTATTCATGTTGTTTTATCTTATGCTTTACTAAATTGTATTTATGTTGTTTTATCCTATGCTTTATTAAATTGTATTTATGTTGTTTTAACATATGATTCAATAAATTGTATTTATGCTGTTTTATCCTATGCTTTATTAAATTGTATTTATGTTGTTTTATCCTATGCTTTATTAAATTGTGTTTATGTTGTTTTATCCTATGCTTTATTAAATTGTATTTATGTTGTTTTATCCTATGCTTTATTAAATTGTATTTATGTGGTTTTATCCTATGCTTTATTAAATTGTATTCATGTTGTTTTATCCTATGCTATATTAAATTGTATTTATGTTGTTTTATAATATGCTTTATTAAATTGTATTTATGTTGTTTTATCCTATGCTTTATTAAATTGTATTTATGTTGTTTTATCCTATGCTTTATTAAATTGTATTTATGTTGTTTTATCCTATGCTTTATTAAATTGTATTCATGTGGTTTTATCCTATGATTTATTAAATTGTATTTATGTTGTTTTAACCTATGCTTTATTAAATTGTATTCATGTTGTTTTATCCTATGCTTTATTAAATTGTATTTATGTTGTTTTATCCTATGCTTTATTAAATTGTATTTATGTTGTTTTATCCTATGCCTTATTAAATTGTATTTATGCTGTTTTAACCTATGCTTTATTAAATTGTATTCATGTTGTTTTATCTTATGCTTTACTAAATTGTGTTTATGTTGTTTTATCCTATGCTTTATTAAATTGTTTTTATCTTGTTTTAACATATGCTTTATTAAATTGTATTGACGTTGTTTTGTCCTATGCTTTATTAAATTGTATTTATGTTGTTTTATCCTATGCTTTATTAAATTGTATTTATGTTGTTTTATCCTATGCTTTATTAAATTGTATTTATGTTGTTTTGTCCTATGCTTTATTAAATTGTATTTATGTTGTTTTATCCTATACTTTATTAAATTGTATTTCTGTGGTTTTATCCTATGCTTTATTAAATTGTATTTATGTTGTTTTAACCTATGCTTTATTAAATTGTATTTATGTTGTTTTGTACTATGCTTTATTAAATTGTATTTATGTTGTTTTATCCTATGCTTTATTAAATTGTATTTATGCTGTTTTAACCTATGCTTTATTAAATTGTATTCATGTTGTTTTATCTTATGCGTTACTAAATTGTATTTAGGTTGTTTTGTCCTATGCTTTTTAAATTGTATTTATGTTGTTTTATCCTATGCTTTATTAAATTGTATTTATGTGGTTTTATCCTATGCTTTATTAAATTGTATGTATGTGGTTTTATCCTATGCTTTATTAAATTGTATTTACGTGGTTTTATCCTATGCTTTATTAAATTGTATTTATGTGGTTTTATCCTATGCTTTATTAAATTGTATTTATGTTGTTTTATCCTATGCTTTAATAAACTGTATTTATGTTGTTTCATCCTATGCTTTATTAAATTGTATTTATGCTGTTTTAACCTATGCTTTATTAAATTGTATTCATGTTGTTTTATCTTATGCTTTACTAAATTGTATTTATGTTGTTTTATCCTATGCTTTATTAAATTGTATTTATGTTGTTTTAACATATGATTCATTAAATTGTATTTATGTTGTTTTATCCTATGCTTTATTAAATTGTATTTATGTTGTTTTATCCTATGCTTTATTAAATTGTGTTTATGTTGTTTTATCCTATGCTTTATTAAATTGTATTTATGTTGTTTTATCCTATGCTTTATTAAATTGTATTTATGTGGTTTTATCCTATGCTTTATTAAATTGTATTCATGTTGTTTTATCCTATGCTTTATTAAATTTTATTTATGTTGTTTTATAATATGCTTTATTAAATTGTATTTATGTTGTTTTATCCTATGCTTTATTAAATTGAATTTATGTTGTTTTATCCTATGCTTTATTAAATTGTATTTATGTTGTTTTATCCTATGCTTTATTAAATTGTATTTATGTTGTTTTATCCTATTCTTTACTAACTTGTATTTATGTTGTTTTATCTTATGCTTTATTAAATTGAATTTATGTTGTTTTATCCTATGCTTTATTAAATTGTATTTATGTTGTTTTATCCAATGCTTTATTAAATTGTATTTATGTTGTTTTATCCTATGCTTTATTAAATTGTATTTATGTTGTTTTAACCTATGCTTTATTAAATTGTATTTATTTTGCTTTAACATATGCTTTATTAAATTGTATTTATGTTGTGTTGTCCTATGCTTTATTAAATTGTATTTATGTTGTTTTATCCTATGCTTTATTAAATTGTATTTATGTGGTTTTGTCCTATGCTTTAATAAATTGTATTTATGTTGTTTTATCTTATGCTTTATTAAATTGAATTTATGTTGTTTTAACCTATGCTTTATTAAATTGTATTTATGTTGTTTTATGCTATGCTTTATTAAATTATATTTATGTTGTTTTATCCTATGCTTTATTAAATTGCATTTATGTTGTTTTAACCTATGCTTTATTAAATTGTATTTATGTGGTTTCATCCTATGCTTTATTAAATTGTATGTATGTGGTTTTATCCTATGCTTTATTAAATTGTATTTATGTGGTTTTATCCTATGCTTTATTAAATTGTATTTATGTGGTTTTATCCTATGCTTTATTAAATTGTATTTATGTGGTTTTATCCTAGGCTTTATTAAATTGTATTTATGTGGTTTTATCCTATGCTTTATTAAATTGTATTTATGTGGTTTTATCCTATGCTTTATTAAATTGTATTTTTGTTGTTTTATCCTATGCTTTAATAAATTCTATTTATGTTGTTTCATCCTATGCTTTATTAAATTGTATTTATGCTGTTTTAACCTATGCTTTATTAAATTGTATTCATGTTGTTTTATCTTATGCTTTACTAAATTGTATTTATGTTGTTTTATCCTATGCTTTATTAAATTGTATTTATGTTGTTTTAACATATGATTCAATAAATTGTATTTATGCTGTTTTATCCTATGCTTTATTAAATTGTATTTATGTTGTTTTATCCTATGCTTTATTAAATTGTGTTTATGTTGTTTTATCCTATGCTTTATTAAATTGTATTTATGTTGTTTTATCCTATGCTTTATTAAATTGTATTTATGTGGTTTTATCCTATGCTTTATTAAATTGTATTCATGTTGTTTTATCCTATGCTATATTAAATTGTATTTATGTTGTTTTATAATATGCTTTATTAAATTGTATTTATGTTGTTTTATCCTATGCTTTATTAAATTGTATTTATGTTGTTTTATCCTATGCTTTATTAAATTGTATTTATGTTGTTTTATCCTATGCTTTATTAAATTGTATTCATGTGGTTTTATCCTATGATTTATTAAATTGTATTTATGTTGTTTTAACCTATGCTTTATTAAATTGTATTCATGTTGTTTTATCCTATGCTTTATTAAATTGTATTTATGTTGTTTTATCCTATGCTTTATTAAATTGTATTTATGTTGTTTTATCCTATGCCTTATTAAATTGTATTTATGCTGTTTTAACCTATGCTTTATTAAATTGTATTCATGTTGTTTTATCTTATGCTTTACTAAATTGTGTTTATGTTGTTTTATCCTATGCTTTATTAAATTGTTTTTATCTTGTTTTAACATATGCTTTATTAAATTGTATTGACGTTGTTTTGTCCTATGCTTTATTAAATTGTATTTATGTTGTTTTATCCTATGCTTTATTAAATTGTATTTATGTTGTTTTATCCTATGCTTTATTAAATTGTATTTATGTTGTTTTGTCCTATGCTTTATTAAATTGTATTTATGTTGTTTTATCCTATACTTTATTAAATTGTATTTCTGTGGTTTTATCCTATGCTTTATTAAATTGTATTTATGTTGTTTTAACCTATGCTTTATTAAATTGTATTTATGTTGTTTTGTACTATGCTTTATTAAATTGTATTTATGTTGTTTTATCCTATGCTTTATTAAATTGTATTTATGCTGTTTTAACCTATGCTTTATTAAATTGTATTCATGTTGTTTTATCTTATGCGTTACTAAATTGTATTTAGGTTGTTTTGTCCTATGCTTTTTAAATTGTATTTATGTTGTTTTATCCTATGCTTTATTAAATTGTATTTATGTTGTTTTATCCTATGCTTTATTAAATTGTATTTATGTTGTTTTGTCCTATGCTTTATTAAATTGTATTTATGTTGTTTTATCCTATGCTTTATTAAATTGTATTTATGTGGTTTTGTCCTATGCTTTAATAAATTGTATTTATGTTGTTTTATCCTATGCTTTATTAAATTGTATTTATGTTGTTATATCCTATGCTTTATTAAATTGTATTTATGTGGTTTTGTCCTATGCTTTATTAAATTGTATTTATGTTGTTATATCCTATGCTTTATTAAATTGTATTTATGTTGTTTTATCCTATGCTTTATTAAATTGTATTTATGTGGTTTTGTCCTATGCTTTATTAAATCGTATTTATGTTGTTTTATCCTATGCTTTATTAAATTGTATTTATGTGGTTTTGTCCTATGCTTTATTAAATTGTATTTATGTTGTTTTATCCTATGCTTTAATAAATTGTATTTATGTTGTTTTATCATATGCTTTATTAAATTGTATTTATGTTGTTTTATCCTATGCTTTATTAAAATGTATTTATGTTGTTTTATCCTATGCTTTATTAACTTGTATTTATGTTGTTTTATCTTATGCTTTATTAAATTGAATTTATGTTGTTTTATCCTATGCTTTATTAAATTGTATTTATGTTGTTTTATCCAATGCTTTATTAAATTGTATTTATGTTGTTTTATCCTATGCTTTATTAAATTGTATTTATGTTGTTTTAACATATGCTTTATTAAATTGTATTTATTTTGCTTTAACATATGCTTTATTAAATTGTATTTATGTTGTGTTGTCCTATGCTTTATTAAATTGTATTTATGTTGTTTTATCCTATGCTTTATTAAATTGTATTTAAGTGGTTTTGTCCTATGCTTTAATAAATTGTATTTATGTTGTTTTATCCTATGCTTTTTTAAATTGTATTTATGTTGTTTTAACCTATGCTTTATTAAATTGTATTTATGTTGTTTTATCCTATGCTTTATTAAATTGTATTTATGTTGTTTTATCCTATGCTTTATTAAATTGCATTTATGTTGTTTTAACCTATGCTTTATTAAATTGTATTTATGTGATTTTATCCTATGCTTTATTAAATTGTATGTATGTGGTTTTATCCTATGCTTTATTAAATTGTATTTATGTGGTTTTATCCTATGCTTTATTAAATTGTATTTATGTGGTTTTATCCTATGCTTTATTAAATTGTATTTATGTGGTTTTATCCTATGCTTTATTAAATTGTATTTATGTGGTTTTATCCTATGCTTTATTAAATTGTATTTATGTGGTTTTATCCTATGCTTTATTAAATTGTATTTATGTTGTTTTATCCTATGCTTTATTAAATTGTATTTATGTTGTTTTATCCTATGCTTTAATAAATTGTATTTATGTTGTTTCATCCTATGCTTTGTTAAATTGTATTTATGCTGTTTTAACCTATGCTTTATTAAATTGTATTCATGTTGTTTTATCTTATGCTTTACTAAATTGTATTTATGTTGTTTTATCCTATGCTTTATTAAATTGTATTCATGTTGTTTTAACATATGATTCATTAAATTGTATTTATGTTGTTTTATCTTATGCTTTATTAAATTGTATTTATGTTGTTTTATCCTATGATTTATTAAATTGTATTTATGTTGTTTTACCCAATGCTTTATTAAATTGTATTTATGTTGTTTTATCCTATGCTTTATTAAATTGCATTCATGTTGTTTTAACCTATGTTTTATTAAATTGTATTTATATTGCTTTAACATATGCTTTATTAAATTGTATTTATGTTGTTTTGTCCTATGATTTAATAAATTGCATTTATGTTGTTTTATCCTATGCTTTAATAAATTGTATTTATGTTGTTTCATCCTATGCTTTATTAAATTGTATTTATGCTGTTTTAACCTATGCTTTATTAAATTGTATTCGTGTTGTTTTATCTTATGCTTTACTAAATTGTATTTATGTTGTTTTATCCTATGCTTTATTAAATTGTATTTATGTTGTTTTAACATATGATTCATTAAATTGTATTTATGTTGTTTTATCCTATGCTTTATTAAATTTTATTTATGTTGTTTTATCCTATGCTTTATTATATTGTGTTTATGTTGTTTTATCCTATGCTTTATTAAATTGTATTTATGTTGTTTTATCCTATGCTTTATTAAATTGTATTTATGTGGTTTTATCCTATGCTTTATTAAATTGTATTCATGTTGTTTTATCCTATGCTTTATTAAATTGTATTTATGTTGTTTTATAATATGCTTTATTAAATTGTATTTATGTTGTTTTATCCTATGCTTTATTAAATTGTATTTATGTTGTTTTATCCTATGCTTTATTAAATTGTATTTATGTTGTTTTATCCTATGCTTTATTAAATTGTATTTATGTTGTTTTATCCTATGCTTTATTAAATTGTATTCATGTGGTTTTATCCTATGATTTATTAAATTGTATTTATGTTGTTTTAACCTATGCTTTATTAAATTGTATTCATGTTGTTTTATCCTATGCTTTATTAAATTGTATTTATGTTGTTTTATCCTATGCTTTATTAAACTGTATTTATGTTGTTTTATCCTATGTGTTATTAAATTGTATTTATGCTGTTTTAACCTATGCTTTATTAAATTGTATTCATGTTGTTTTATCTTATGCTTTACTAAATTGTGTTTATGTTGTTTTATCCTATGCTTTATTAAATTGTTTTTATCTTGTTTTAACATATGCTTTATTAAATTGTATTGACGTTGTTTTGTCCTATGCTTTATTAAATTGTATTTATGTTGTTTTATCCTATGCTTTATTAAATTGTATTTATGTTGTTTTTTCCTATGCTTTATTAAATTGTATTTATGTTGTTTTGTCCTATGCTTTATTAAATTGTATTTATGTTGTTTTATCCTATTCTTTATTAAATTGTGTTTCTGTGGTTTTATGCTATGCTTTATTAAATTGTATTTATGTTGTTTTAACCTATGCTTTATTAAATTGTATTTATGTTGTTTTGTACTATGCTTTATTAAATTGTATTTATGTTGTTTTATCCTATGCTTTATTAAATTGTATTTATGCTGTTTTAACCTATGCTTTATTAAATTGTATTCATGTTGTTTTATCTTATGCTTTACTAAATTGTATTTAGGTTGTTTTGTCCTATGCTTTTTAAATTGTATTTATGTTGTTTTATCCTATGCTTTATTAAATTGTATTTATGTGGTTTTGTCCTATGCTTTAATAAATTGCATTTATGTTGTTTTATCCTATGCTTTATTAAATTGTATTTATGTTGTTATATCCTATGCTTTATTAAATTGTATTTATGTTGTTTTATCATATGCTTTATTAAATTGTATTTATGTTGTTTTATCCTATGCTTTATTAAATTGTATTTATGTGGTTTTGTCCTATGCTTTATTAAATCGTATTTATGTTGTTTTATCCTATGCTTTATTAAATTGTATTTATGTGGTTTTGTCCTATGCTTTATTAAATTGTATTTATGTTGTTTTATCCTATGCTATATTAAATTGTATTTATGTTATTTATCCAATGCTTTATTAAATTGTATTTATGTTGTTTTATCCTATGCTTTATTAAATTGTATTTATGTGGTTTTAACCTATGCTTTATTAAATTGTATTTATTTTACTTTAACATATGCTTTATTAAATTGTATTTATGTTGTGTTGTCCTATGCTTTATTAAATTGTATTTATGTTGTTTTATCCTATGCTTTATTAAATTGTATTTATGTGGTTTTGTCCTATGCTTTAATAAATTGTATTTATGTTGTTTTATCTTATGCTTTATTAAATTGAATTTATGTTGTTTTAACCTATGCTTTATTAAATTGTATTTATGTTGTTTTATGCTATGGTTTATTAAATTATATTTATGTTGTTTTATCCTATGCTTTATTAAATTTCATTTATGTTGTTTTAACCTATGCTTTATTAAATTGTATTTATGTGGTTTTATCCTATGCTTTATTAAATTGTATGTATGTGGTTTTATCCTATGCTTTATTAAATTGTATGTATGTGGTTTTATCCTATGCTTTATTAAATTGTATTTACGTGGTTTTATCCTATGCTTTATTAAATTGTATTTATGTGGTTTTATCCTATGCTTTATTAAATTGTATTCATGTTGTTTTATCTTATGCTTTACTAAATTGTATTTATGTTGTTTTATCCTATGCTTTATTAAATTGTATTTATGTTGTTTTAACATATGATTCATTAAATTGTATTTATGTTATTTTATCCTATGCTTTATTAAATTGTATTTATGTTGTTTTATCCTATGCTTTATTAAATTGTGTTTATGTTGTTTTATCCTATGCTTTATTAAATTGTATTTATGTTGTTTTATCCTATGCTTTATTAAATTGTATTTATGTGGTTTTATCCTATGCTTTATTAAATTGTATTCATGTTGTTTTATCCTATGCTTTATTAAATTTTATTTATGTTGTTTTATAATATGCTTTATTAAATTGTATTTATGTTGTTTTATCCTATGCTTTATTAAATTGAATTTATGTTGTTTTATCCTATGCTTTATTAAATTGTATTTATGTTGTTTTATCCTATGCTTTATTAAATTGTATTTATGTTGTTTTATCCTATGCTTTACTAACTTGTATTTATGTTGTTTTATCTTATGCTTTATTAAATTGAATTTATGTTGTTTTATCCTATGCTTTATTAAATTGTATTTATGTTGTTTTATCCAATGCTTTATTAAATTGTATTTATGTTGTTTTATCCTATGCTTTATTAAATTGTATTTATGTTGTTTTAACCTATGCTTTATTAAATTGTATTTATTTTGCTTTAACATATGCTTTATTAAATTGTATTTATGTTGTGTTGTCCTATGCTTTATTAAATTGTATTTATGTTGTTTTATCCTATGCTTTATTAAATTGTATTTATGTGTTTTTGTCCTATGCTTTAATAAATTGTATTTATGTTGTTTTATCTTATGCTTTATTAAATTGAATTTATGTTGTTTTAACCTATGCTTTATTAAATTGTATTTATGTTGTTTTATGCTATGCTTTATTAAATTATATTTATGTTGTTTTATCCTATGCTTTATTAAATTGCATTTATGTTGTTTTAACCTATGCTTTATTAAATTGTATTTATGTGGTTTTATCCTATGCTTTATTAAATTGTATGTATGTGGTTTTATCCTATGCTTTATTAAATTGTATTTATGTGGTTTTATCCTATGCTTTATTAAATTGTATTTATGTGGTTTTATCCTATGCTTTATTAAATTGTATTTATGTGGTTTTATCCTATGCTTTATTAAATTGTATTTATGTGGTTTTATCCTATGATTTATTAAATTGTATTTATGTGGTTTTATCCTATGCTTTATTAAATTGTATTTATGTTGTTTTATCCTATGCTTTAATAAATTCTATTTATGTTGTTTCATCCTATGCTTTATTAAATTGTATTTATGCTGTTTTAACCTATGCTTTATTAAATTGTATTCATGTTGTTTTATCTTATGCGTTACTAAATTGTATTTAGGTTGTTTTGTCCTATGCTTTTTAAATTGTATTTATGTTGTTTTATCCTATGCTTTATTAAATTGTATTTATGTTGTTTTATCCTATGCTTTATTAAATTGTATTTATGTTGTTTTGTCCTATGCTTTATTAAATTGTATTTATGTTGTTTTATCCTATGCTTTATTAAATTGTATTTATGTGGTTTTGTCCTATGCTTTAATAAATTGTATTTATGTTGTTTTATCCTATGCTTTATTAAATTGTATTTATGTTGTTATATCCTATGCTTTATTAAATTGTATTTATGTGGTTTTGTCCTATGCTTTATTAAATTGTATTTATGTTGTTATATCCTATGCTTTATTAAATTGTATTTATGTTGTTTTATCCTATGCTTTATTAAATTGTATTTATGTGGTTTTGTCCTATGCTTTATTAAATCGTATTTATGTTGTTTTATCCTATGCTTTATTAAATTGTATTTATGTGGTTTTGTCCTATGCTTTATTAAATTGTATTTATGTTGTTTTATCCTATGCTTTATTAAATTGTATTTATGTTGTTTTATCATATGCTTTATTAAATTGTATTTATGTTGTTTTATCCTATGCTTTATTAAAATGTATTTATGTTGTTTTATCCTATGCTTTATTAACTTGTATTTATGTTGTTTTATCTTATGCTTTATTAAATTGAATTTATGTTGTTTTATCCTATGCTTTATTAAATTGTATTTATGTTGTTTTATCCAATGCTTTATTAAATTGTATTTATGTTGTTTTATCCTATGCTTTATTAAATTGTATTTATGTTGTTTTAACATATGCTTTATTAAATTGTATTTATTTTGCTTTAACATATGCTTTATTAAATTGTATTTATGTTGTGTTGTCCTATGCTTTATTAAATTGTATTTATGTTGTTTTATCCTATGCTTTATTAAATTGTATTTAAGTGGTTTTGTCCTATGCTTTAATAAATTGTATTTATGTTGTTTTATCCTATGCTTTTTTAAATTGTATTTATGTTGTTTTAACCTATGCTTTATTAAATTGTATTTATGTTGTTTTATCCTATGCTTTATTAAATTGTATTTATGTTGTTTTATCCTATGCTTTATTAAATTGCATTTATGTTGTTTTAACCTATGCTTTATTAAATTGTATTTATGTGGTTTTATCCTATGCTTTATTAAATTGTATGTATGTGGTTTTATCCTATGCTTTATTAAATTGTATTTATGTGGTTTTATCCTATGCTTTATTAAATTGTATTTATGTGGTTTTATCCTATGCTTTATTAAATTGTATTTATGTGGTTTTATCCTATGCTTTATTAAATTGTATTTATGTGGTTTTATCCTATGCTTTATTAAATTGTATTTATGTGGTTTTATCCTATGCTTTATTAAATTGTATTTATGTTGTTTTATCCTATGCTTTATTAAATTGTATTTATGTTGTTTTATCCTATGCTTTAATAAATTGTATTTATGTTGTTTCATCCTATGCTTTGTTAAATTGTATTTATGCTGTTTTAACCTATGCTTTATTAAATTGTATTCATGTTGTTTTATCTTATGCTTTACTAAATTGTATTTATGTTGTTTTATCCTATGCTTTATTAAATTGTATTCATGTTGTTTTAACATATGATTCATTAAATTGTATTTATGTTGTTTTATCTTATGCTTTATTAAATTGTATTTATGTTGTTTTATCCTATGATTTATTAAATTGTATTTATGTTGTTTTACCCAATGCTTTATTAAATTGTATTTATGTTGTTTTATCCTATGCTTTATTAAATTGCATTCATGTTGTTTTAACCTATGCTTTATTAAATTGTATTTATATTGCTTTAACATATGCTTTATTAAATTGTATTTATGTTGTTTTGTCCTATGATTTAATAAATTGCATTTATGTTGTTTTATCCTATGCTTTAATAAATTGTATTTATGTTGTTTCATCCTATGCTTTATTAAATTGTATTTATGCTGTTTTAACCTATGCTTTATTAAATTGTATTCGTGTTGTTTTATCTTATGCTTTACTAAATTGTATTTATGTTGTTTTATCCTATGCTTTATTAAATTGTATTTATGTTGTTTTAACATATGATTCATTAAATTGTATTTATGTTGTTTTATCCTATGCTTTATTAAATTTTATTTATGTTGTTTTATCCTATGCTTTATTATATTGTGTTTATGTTGTTTTATCCTATGCTTTATTAAATTGTATTTATGTTGTTTTATCCTATGCTTTATTAAATTGTATTTATGTGGTTTTATCCTATGCTTTATTAAATTGTATTCATGTTGTTTTATCCTATGCTTTATTAAATTGTATTTATGTTGTTTTATAATATGCTTTATTAAATTGCATTTATGTTGTTTTATCCTATGCTTTATTAAATTGTATTTATGTTGTTTTATCCTATGCTTTATTAAATTGTATTTATGTTGTTTTATCCTATGCTTTATTAAATTGTATTTATGTTGTTTTATCCTATGCTTTATTAAATTGTATTCATGTGGTTTTATCCTATGATTTATTAAATTGTATTTATGTTGTTTTAACCTATGCTTTATTAAATTGTATTCATGTTGTTTTATCCTATGCTTTATTAAATTGTATTTATGTTGTTTTATCCTATGCTTTATTAAACTGTATTTATGTTGTTTTATCCTATGTGTTATTAAATTGTATTTATGCTGTTTTAACCTATGCTTTATTAAATTGTATTCATGTTGTTTTATCTTATGCTTTACTAAATTGTGTTTATGTTGTTTTATCCTATGCTTTATTAAATTGTTTTTATCTTGTTTTAACATATGCTTTATTAAATTGTATTGACGTTGTTTTGTCCTATGCTTTATTAAATTGTATTTATGTTGTTTTATCCTATGCTTTATTAAATTGTATTTATGTTGTTTTTTCCTATGCTTTATTAAATTGTATTTATGTTGTTTTGTCCTATGCTTTATTAAATTGTATTTATGTTGTTTTATCCTATTCTTTATTAAATTGTGTTTCTGTGGTTTTATGCTATGCTTTATTAAATTGTATTTATGTTGTTTTAACCTATGCTTTATTAAATTGTATTTATGTTGTTTTGTACTATGCTTTATTAAATTGTATTTATGTTGTTTTATCCTATGCTTTATTAAATTGTATTTATGCTGTTTTAACCTATGCTTTATTAAATTGTATTCATGTTGTTTTATCTTATGCTTTACTAAATTGTATTTAGGTTGTTTTGTCCTATGCTTTTTAAATTGTATTTATGTTGTTTTATCCTATGCTTTATTAAATTGTATTTATGTGGTTTTGTCCTATGCTTTAATAAATTGCATTTATGTTGTTTTATCCTATGCTTTATTAAATTGTATTTATGTTGTTATATCCTATGCTTTATTAAATTGTATTTATGTTGTTTTATCATATGCTTTATTAAATTGTATTTATGTTGTTTTATCCTATGCTTTATTAAATTGTATTTATGTGGTTTTGTCCTATGCTTTATTAAATCGTATTTATGTTGTTTTATCCTATGCTTTATTAAATTGTATTTATGTGGTTTTGTCCTATGCTTTATTAAATTGTATTTATGTTGTTTTATCCTATGCTTTATTAAATTGTATTGATGTTGTTTTATCCAATGCTTTATTAAATTGTATTTATGTTGTTTTATCCTATGCTTTATTAAATTGTATTTATGTGGTTTTAACCTATGCTTTATTAAATTGTATTTATTTTACTTTAACATATGCTTTATTAAATTGTATTTATGTTGTGTTGTCCTATGCTTTATTAAATTGTATTTATGTTGTTTTATCCTATGCTTTATTAAATTGTATTTATGTGGTTTTGTCCTATGCTTTAATAAATTGTATTTATGTTGTTTTATCTTATGCTTTATTAAATTGAATTTATGTTGTTTTAACCTATGCTTTATTAAATTGTATTTATGTTGTTTTATGCTATGGTTTATTAAATTATATTTATGTTGTTTTATCCTATGCTTTATTAAATTTCATTTATGTTGTTTTAACCTATGCTTTATTAAATTGTATTTATGTGGTTTTATCCTATGCTTTATTAAATTGTATGTATGTGGTTTTATCCTATGCTTTATTAAATTGTATTTATGTGGTTTTATCCTATGCTTTATTAAATTGTATTTATGTGGTTTTATCCTATGCTTTATTAAATTGTATGTATGTGGTTTTATCCTATGCTTTATTAAATTGTATTTACGTGGTTTTATCCTATGCTTTATTAAATTGTATTTATGTGGTTTTATCCTATGCTTTATTAAATTGTATTCATGTTGTTTTATCTTATGCTTTACTAAATTGTATTTATGTTGTTTTATCCTATGCTTTATTAAATTGTATTTATGTTGTTTTAACATATGATTCATTAAATTGTATTTATGTTATTTTATCCTATGCTTTATTAAATTGTATTTATGTTGTTTTATCCTATGCTTTATTAAATTGTGTTTATGTTGTTTTATCCTATGCTTTATTAAATTGTATTTATGTTGTTTTATCCTATGCTTTATTAAATTGTATTTATGTGGTTTTATCCTATGCTTTATTAAATTGTATTCATGTTGTTTTATCCTATGCTTTATTAAATTTTATTTATGTTGTTTTATAATATGCTTTATTAAATTGTATTTATGTTGTTTTATCCTATGCTTTATTAAATTGAATTTATGTTGTTTTATCCTATGCTTTATTAAATTGTATTTATGTTGTTTTATCCTATGCTTTATTAAATTGTATTTATGTTGTTTTATCCTATGCTTTACTAACTTGTATTTATGTTGTTTTATCTTATGCTTTATTAAATTGAATTTATGTTGTTTTATCCTATGCTTTATTAAATTGTATTTATGTTGTTTTATCCAATGCTTTATTAAATTGTATTTATGTTGTTTTATCCTATGCTTTATTAAATTGTATTTATGTTGTTTTAACCTATGCTTTATTAAATTGTATTTATTTTGCTTTAACATATGCTTTATTAAATTGTATTTATGTTGTGTTGTCCTATGCTTTATTAAATTGTATTTATGTTGTTTTATCCTATGCTTTATTAAATTGTATTTATGTGCTTTTGTCCTATGCTTTAATAAATTGTATTTATGTTGTTTTATCTTATGCTTTATTAAATTAAATTTATGTTGTTTTAACCTATGCTTTATTAAATTGTATTTATGTTGTTTTATGCTATGCTTTATTAAATTATATTTATGTTGTTTTATCCTATGCTTTATTAAATTGCATTTATGTTGTTTTAACCTATGCTTTATTAAATTGTATTTATGTGGTTTTATCCTATGCTTTATTAAATTGTATGTATGTGGTTTTATCCTATGCTTTATTAAATTGTATTTATGTGGTTTTATCCTATGCTTTATTAAATTGTATTTATGTGGTTTTATCCTATGCTTTATTAAATTGTATTTATGTGGTTTTATCCTATGCTTTATTAAATTGTATTTATGTGGTTTTATCCTATGATTTATTAAATTGTATTTATGTGGTTTTATCCTATGCTTTATTAAATTGTATTTATGTTGTTTTATCCTATGCTTTAATAAATTCTATTTATGTTGTTTCATCCTATGCTTTATTAAATTGTATTTATGCTGTTTTAACCTATGCTTTATTAAATTGTATTCATGTTGTTTTATCTTATGCTTTACTAAATTGTATTTATGTTGTTTTATCCTATGCTTTATTAAATTGTATTTATGTTGTTTTAACATATGATTCATTAAATTGTATTTATGTTGTTTTATCCTATGCTTTATTAAATTGTATTTATGTTGTTTTATCCTATGCTTTATTAAATTGTGTTTATGTTGTTTTATCCTATGCTTTATTAAATTGTATTTATGTTGTTTTATCCTATGCTTTATTAAATTGTATTTATGTGGTTTTATCCTATGCTTTATTAAATTGTATTCATGTTGTTTTATCCTATGCTTTATTAAATTGTATTTATGTTGTTTTATAATATGCTTTATTAAATTGTATTTATGTTGTTTTATCCTATGCTTTATTAAATTGTATTTATGTTGTTTTATCCTATGCTTTATTAAATTGTATTTATGTTGTTTTATCCTATGCTTTATTAAATTGTATTCATGTGGTTTTATCCTATGATTTATTAAATTGTATTTATGTTGTTTTAACCTATGCTTTATTAAATTGTATTCATGTTGTTTTATCCTATGCTTTATTAAATTGTATTTATGTTGTTTTATCCTATGCTTTATTAAATTGTATTTATGTTGTTTTATCCTATGCCTTATTAAATTGTATTTATGCTGTTTTAACCTATGCTTTATTAAATTGTTTTCATGTGGTTTTATCTTATGCTTTACTAAATTGTGTTTATGTTGTTTTATCCTATGCTTTATTAAATTGTATTTATCTTGTTTTAACATATGCTTTATTAAATTGTATTGACGTTGTTTTGTCCTATGCTTTATTAAATTGTATTTATGTTGTTTTATCCTATGCTTTATTAAATTGTATTTATGTTGTTTTATCCTATGCTTTATTAAATTGTATTTATGTTGTTTTGTCCTATGCTTTATTAAATTGTATTTATGTTGTTTTATCCTATACTTTATTAAATTGTATTTCTGTGGTTTTATCCTATGTTTTATTAAATTGTATTTATGTTGTTTTAACCTATGCTTTATTAAATTGTATTTATGTTGTTTTGTACTATGCTTTATTAAATTGTATTTATGTTGTTTTATCCTATGCTTTATTAAATTGTATGTATGCTGTTTTAACCTATGCTTTATTAAATTGTATTCATGTTGTTTTATCTTATGCGTTACTAAATTGTATTTAGGTTGTTTTGTCCTATGCTTTTTAAATTGTATTTATGTTGTTTTATCCTATGCTTTATTAAATTGTATTTATGTTGTTTTATCCTATGCTTTATTAAATTGTATTTATGTTGTTTTGTCCTATGCTTTATTAAATTGTATTTATGTTGTTTTATCCTATGCTTTATTAAATTTTATTTATGTGGTTTTGTCCTATGCTTTAATAAATTGTATTTATGTTGTTTTATCCTATGCTTTATTAAATTGTATGTATGTGGTTTTATCCTATGCTTTATTAAATTGTATTTATGTGGTTTTATCCTATGCTTTATTAAATTGTATTTATGTGGTTTTATCCTATGCTTTATTAAATTGTATTTATGTGGTTTTATCCTATGCTTTATTAAATTGTATTTATGTGGTTTTATCCTATGATTTATTAAATTGTATTTATGTGGTTTTATCCTATGCTTTATTAAATTGTATTTATGTTGTTTTATCCTATGCTTTAATAAATTCTATTTATGTTGTTTCATCCTATGCTTTATTAAATTGTATTTATGCTGTTTTAACCTATGCTTTATTAAATTGTATTCATGTTGTTTTATCTTATGCTTTACTAAATTGTATTTATGTTGTTTTATCCTATGCTTTATTAAATTGTATTTATGTTGTTTTAACATATGATTCATTAAATTGTATTTATGTTGTTTTATCCTATGCTTTATTAAATTGTATTTATGTTGTTTTATCCTATGCTTTATTAAATTGTGTTTATGTTGTTTTATCCTATGCTTTATTAAATTGTATTTATGTTGTTTTATCCTATGCTTTATTAAATTGTATTTATGTGGTTTTATCCTATGCTTTATTAAATTGTATTCATGTTGTTTTATCCTATGCTTTATTAAATTGTATTTATGTTGTTTTATAATATGCTTTATTAAATTGTATTTATGTTGTTTTATCCTATGCTTTATTAAATTGTATTTATGTTGTTTTATCCTATGCTTTATTAAATTGTATTTATGTTGTTTTATCCTATGCTTTATTAAATTGTATTCATGTGGTTTTATCCTATGATTTATTAAATTGTATTTATGTTGTTTTAACCTATGCTTTATTAAATTGTATTCATGTTGTTTTATCCTATGCTTTATTAAATTGTATTTATGTTGTTTTATCCTATGCTTTATTAAATTGTATTTATGTTGTTTTATCCTATGCCTTATTAAATTGTATTTATGCTGTTTTAACCTATGCTTTATTAAATTGTTTTCATGTGGTTTTATCTTATGCTTTACTAAATTGTGTTTATGTTGTTTTATCCTATGCTTTATTAAATTGTATTTATCTTGTTTTAACATATGCTTTATTAAATTGTATTGACGTTGTTTTGTCCTATGCTTTATTAAATTGTATTTATGTTGTTTTATCCTATGCTTTATTAAATTGTATTTATGTTGTTTTATCCTATGCTTTATTAAATTGTATTTATGTTGTTTTGTCCTATGCTTTATTAAATTGTATTTATGTTGTTTTATCCTATACTTTATTAAATTGTATTTCTGTGGTTTTATCCTATGTTTTATTAAATTGTATTTATGTTGTTTTAACCTATGCTTTATTAAATTGTATTTATGTTGTTTTGTACTATGCTTTATTAAATTGTATTTATGTTGTTTTATCCTATGCTTTATTAAATTGTATTTATGCTGTTTTAACCTATGCTTTATTAAATTGTATTCATGTTGTTTTATCTTATGCGTTACTAAATTGTATTTAGGTTGTTTTGTCCTATGCTTTTTAAATTGTATTTATGTTGTTTTATCCTATGCTTTATTAAATTGTATTTATGTTGTTTTATCCTATGCTTTATTAAATTGTATTTATGTTGTTTTGTCCTATGCTTTATTAAATTGTATTTATGTTGTTTTATCCTATGCTTTATTAAATTTTATTTATGTGGTTTTGTCCTATGCTTTAATAAATTGTATTTATGTTGTTTTATCCTATGCTTTATTAAATTGTATGTATGTGGTTTTATCCTATGCTTTATTAAATTGTATTTATGTGGTTTTATCCTATGCTTTATTAAATTGTATTTATGTGGTTTTATCCTATGCTTTATTAAATTGTATTTATGTGGTTTTATCCTATGCTTTATTAAATTGTATTTATGTGGTTTTATCCTATGATTTATTAAATTGTATTTATGTGGTTTTATCCTATGCTTTATTAAATTGTATTTATGTTGTTTTATCCTATGCTTTAATAAATTCTATTTATGTTGTTTCATCCTATGCTTTATTAAATTGTATTTATGCTGTTTTAACCTATGCTTTATTAAATTGTATTCATGTTGTTTTATCTTATGCTTTACTAAATTGTATTTATGTTGTTTTATCCTATGCTTTATTAAATTGTATTTATGTTGTTTTAACATATGATTCATTAAATTGTATTTATGTTGTTTTATCCTATGCTTTATTAAATTGTATTTATGTTGTTTTATCCTATGCTTTATTAAATTGTGTTTATGTTGTTTTATCCTATGCTTTATTAAATTGTATTTATGTTGTTTTATCCTATGCTTTATTAAATTGTATTTATGTGGTTTTATCCTATGCTTTATTAAATTGTATTCATGTTGTTTTATCCTATGCTTTATTAAATTGTATTTATGTTGTTTTATAATATGCTTTATTAAATTGTATTTATGTTGTTTTATCCTATGCTTTATTAAATTGTATTTATGTTGTTTTATCCTATGCTTTATTAAATTGTATTTATGTTGTTTTATCCTATGCTTTATTAAATTGTATTCATGTGGTTTTATCCTATGATTTATTAAATTGTATTTATGTTGTTTTAACCTATGCTTTATTAAATTGTATTCATGTTGTTTTATCCTATGCTTTATTAAATTGTATTTATGTTGTTTTATCCTATGCTTTATTAAATTGTATTTATGTTGTTTTATCCTATGCCTTATTAAATTGTATTTATGCTGTTTTAACCTATGCTTTATTAAATTGTATTCATGTGGTTTTATCTTATGCTTTACTAAATTGTGTTTATGTTGTTTTATCCTATGCTTTATTAAATTGTATTTATCTTGTTTTAACATATGCTTTATTAAATTGTATTGATGTTGTTTTGTCCTATGCTTTATTAAATTGTATTTATGTTGTTTTATCCTATGCTTTATTAAATTGTATTTATGTTGTTTTATCCTATGCTTTATTAAATTGTATTTATGTTGTTTTGTCCTATGCTTTATTAAATTGTATTTATGTTGTTTTATCCTATACTTCATTAAATTGTATTTCTGTGGTTTTATCCTATGCTTAATTAAATTGTATTTATGTTGTTTTAACCTATGCTTTATTAAATTGTATTTATGTTGTTTTGTACTATGCTTTATTAAATTGTATTTATGTTGTTTTATCCTATGCTTTATTAAATTGTATTTATGCTGTTTTAACCTATGCTTTATTAAATTGTATTCATGTTGTTTTATCTTATGCGTTACTAAATTGTATTTAGGTTGTTTTGTCCTATGATTTTTAAATTGTATTTATGTTGTTTTATCCTATGCTTTATTAAATTGTATTTATGTTGTTTTATCCTATGCTTTATTAAATTGTATTTATGTTGTTTTGTCCTATGCTTTATTAAATTGTATTTATGTTGTTTTATCCTATGCTTTATTAAATTTTATTTATGTGGTTTTGTCCTATGCTTTAATAAATTGTATTTATGTTGTTTTATCCTATGCTTTATTAAATTGTATGTATGTGGTTTTATCCTATGCTTTATTAAATTGTATTTATGTGGTTTTATCCTATGCTTTATTAAATTGTATTTATGTGGTTTTATCCTATGCTTTATTAAATTGTATTTATGTGGTTTTATCCTATGCTTTATTAAATTGTATTTATGTGGTTTTATCCTATGATTTATTAAATTGTATTTATGTGGTTTTATCCTATGCTTTATTAAATTGTATTTATGTTGTTTTATCCTATGCTTTAATAAATTCTATTTATGTTGTTTCATCCTATGCTTTATTAAATTGTATTTATGCTGTTTTAACCTATGCTTTATTAAATTGTATTCATGTTGTTTTATCTTATGCTTTACTAAATTGTATTTATGTTGTTTTATCCTATGCTTTATTAAATTGTATTTATGTTGTTTTAACATATGATTCATTAAATTGTATTTATGTTGTTTTATCCTATGCTTTATTAAATTGTATTTATGTTGTTTTATCCTATGCTTTATTAAATTGTGTTTATGTTGTTTTATCCTATGCTTTATTAAATTGTATTGATGTTGTTTTATCCTATGCTTTATTAAATTGTATTTATGTGGTTTTATCCTATGCTTTATTAAATTGTATTCATGTTGTTTTATCCTATGCTTTATTAAATTGTATTTATGTTGTTTTATAATATGCTTTATTAAATTGTATTTATGTTGTTTTATCCTATGCTTTATTAAATTGTATTTATGTTGTTTTATCCTATGCTTTATTAAATTGTATTTATGTTGTTTTATCCTATGCTTTATTAAATTGTATTCATGTGGTTTTATCCTATGATTTATTAAATTGTATTTATGTTGTTTTAACCTATGCTTTATTAAATTGTATTCATGTTGTTTTATCCTATGCTTTATTAAATTGTATTTATGTTGTTTTATCCTATGCTTTATTAAATTGTATTTATGTTGTTTTATCCTATGCCTTATTAAATTGTATTTATGCTGTTTTAACCTATGCTTTATTAAATTGTATTCATGTGGTTTTATCTTATGCTTTACTAAATTGTGTTTATGTTGTTTTATCCTATGCTTTATTAAATTGTATTTATCTTGTTTTAACATATGCTTTATTAAATTGTATTGATGTTGTTTTGTCCTATGCTTTATTAAATTGTATTTATGTTGTTTTATCCTATGCTTTATTAAATTGTATTTATGTTGTTTTATCCTATGCTTTATTAAATTGTATTTATGTTGTTTTGTCCTATGCTTTATTAAATTGTATTTATGTTGTTTTATCCTATACTTCATTAAATTGTATTTCTGTGGTTTTATCCTATGCTTAATTAAATTGTATTTATGTTGTTTTAACCTATGCTTTATTAAATTGTATTTATGTTGTTTTGTACTATGCTTTATTAAATTGTATTTATGTTGTTTTATCCTATGCTTTATTAAATTGTATTTATGCTGTTTTAACCTATGCTTTATTAAATTGTATTCATGTTGTTTTATCTTATGCGTTACTAAATTGTATTTAGGTTGTTTTGTCCTATGCTTTTTAAATTGTATTTATGTTGTTTTATCCTATGCTTTATTAAATTGTATTTATGTTGTTTTATCCTATGCTTTATTAAATTGTATTTATGTTGTTTTGTCCTATGCTTTATTAAATTGTATTTATGTTGTTTTATCCTATGCTTTATTAAATTTTATTTATGTGGTTTTGTCCTATGCTTTAATAAATTGTATTTATGTTGTTTTATCCTATGCTTTATTAAATTGTATTTATGTTGTTATATCCTATGCTTTATTAAATTGTATTTATGTGGTTTTGTCCTATGCTTTATTAAATTGTATTTATGTTGTTTTATCCTATGCTTTATTAAATTGTATTTATGTTGTTTTATCCTATGCTTTATTAAATTGTATTTATGTGGTTTTGTCCTATGCTTTATTAAATCGTATTTATGTTGTTTTATCCTATGCTTTATTAAATTGTATTTATGTGGTTTTGTCCTATGCTTTATTAAATTGTATTTATGTTGTTTTATCCTATGCTTTATTAAATTGTATTTATGTTGTTTTATCATATGCTTTATTAAATTGTATTTATGTTGTTTTATCCTATGCTTTATTAAATTGTATTTATGTTGTTTTATCCTATGCTTTATTAACTTGTATTTATGTTGTTTTATCTTATGCTTTATTAAATTGAATTTATGTTGTTTTATCCTATGCTTTATTAAATTGTATTTATGTTGTTTTATCCAATGCTTTATTAAATTGTATTTATGTTGTTTTATCCTATGCTTTATTAAATTGTATTTATGTTGTTTTAACATATGCTTTATTAAATTGTATTTATTTTGCTTTAACATATGCTTTATTAAATTGTATTTATGTTGTGTTGTCCTATGCTTTATTAAATTGTATTTATGTTGTTTTATCCTATGCTTTATTAAATTGTATTTAAGTGGTTTTGTCCTATGCTTTAATAAATTGTATTTATGTTGTTTTATCCTATGCTTTTTTAAATTGTATTTATGTTGTTTTAACCTATGCTTTATTAAATTGTATTTATGTTGTTTTATCCTATGCTTTATTAAATTGTATTTATGTTGTTTTATCCTATGCTTTATTAAATTGCATTTATGTTGTTTTAACCTATGCTTTATTAAATTGTATTTATGTGGTTTTATCCTATGCTTTATTAAATTGTATGTATGTGGTTTTATCCTATGCTTTATTAAATTGTATTTATGTGGTTTTATCCTATGCTTTATTAAATTGTATTTATGTGGTTTTATCCTATGCTTTATTAAATTGTATTTATGTGGTTTTATCCTATGCTTTATTAAATTGCATTCATGTTGTTTTAACCTATGCTTTATTAAATTGTATTTATATTGCTTTAACATATGCTTTATTAAATTGTATTTATGTTGTTTTGTCCTATGATTTAATAAATTGCATTTATGTTGTTTTATCCTATGCTTTAATAAATTGTATTTATGTTGTTTCATCCTATGCTTTATTAAATTGTATTTATGCTGTTTTAACCTATGCTTTATTAAATTGTATTCATGTTGTTTTATCTTATGCTTTACTAAATTGTATTTATGTTGTTTTATCCTATGCTTTATTAAATTGTATTTATGTTGTTTTAACATATGATTCATTAAATTGTATTTATGTTGTTTTATCCTATGCTTTATTAAATTTTATTCATGTTGTTTTATCCTATGCTTTATTAAATTGTGTTTATGTTGTTTTATCCTATGCTTTATTAAATTGTATTCATGTTGTTTTAACATATGATTCATTAAATTGTATTTATGTTGTTTTATCCTATGCTTTATTAAATTTTATTCATGTTGTTTTATCCTATGCTTTATTAAATTGTATTTATGTGGTTTTATCCTATGCTTTATTAAATTGTATTTATGTTGTTTTATCCTATGCTTTATTAAATTGTATTTATGTTGTTTTATAATATGCTTTATTAAATTGTATTTATGTTGCTTTATCCTATGCTTTATTAAATTGTATTTATGTTGTTTTATCCTATGCTTTATTAAATTGTATTTATGTTGTTTTATCCTATGCTTTATTAAATTGTATTTATGTTGTTTTATCCTATGCTTTATTAAATTGTATTCATGTGGTTTTATCCTATGATTTATTAAATTGTATTTATGTTGTTTTAACCTATGCTTTATTAAATTGTATTCATGTTGTTTTATCCTATGCTTTATTAAATTGTATTTATGTTGTTTTATCCTATGCTTTATTAAACTGTATTTATGTTGTTTTATCCTATGTGTTATTAAATTGTATTTATGCTGTTTTAACCTATGCTTTATTAAATTGTATTCATGTTGTTTTATCTTATGCTTTACTAAATTGTGTTTATGTTGTTTTATCCTATGCTTTATTAAATTGTTTTTATCTTGTTTTAACATATGCTTTATTAAATTGTATTGACGTTGTTTTGTCCTATGCTTTATTAAATTGTATTTATGTTGTTTTATCCTATGCTTTATTAAATTGTATTTATGTTGTTTTTTCCTATGCTTTATTAAATTGTATTTATGTTGTTTTGTCCTATGCTTTATTAAATTGTATTTATGTTGTTTTATCCTATTCTTTATTAAATTGTGTTTCTGTGGTTTTATGCTATGCTTTATTAAATTGTATTTATGTTGTTTTAACCTATGCTTTATTAAATTGTATTTATGTTGTTTTGTACTATGCTTTATTAAATTGTATTTATGTTGTTTTATCCTATGCTTTATTAAATTGTATTTATGTTGTTTTATCCTATTCTTTATTAAATTGTATTCATGTTGTTTTATCTTATGCTTTACTAAATTGTATTTAGGTTGTTTTGTCCTATGCCTTTTAAATTGTATTTATGTTGTTTTATCCTATGCTTTATTAAATTGTATTTATGTGGTTTTGTCCTATGCTTTAATAAATTGTATTTATGTTGTTTTATCCTATGCTTTATTAAATTGTATTTATGTTGTTATATCCTATGCTTTATTAAATTGTATTTATGTGGTTTTGTCCTATGCTTTATTAAAACGTATTTATGTTGTTTTATCCTATGCTTTATTAAATTGTATTTATGTGGTTTTGTCCTATGCTTTATTAAATTGTATTTATGTTGTTTTATCCTATGCTTTATTAAATTGTATTTATGTTGTTTTATCATATGCTTTATTAAATTGTATTTATGTTGTTTTATCCTATGCTTTATTAAATTGCATTTATGTTGTTTTAACCGATGCTTTATTAAATTGTATTTATGTGGTTTTATCCTATGCTTTATTAAATTGTATGTATGTGGTTTTATCCTATGCTTTATTAAATTGTATTTATGTGGTTTTATCCTATGCTTTATTAAATTGTATTTATGTGGTTTTATCCTATGCTTTATTAAATTGTATTTATGTGGTTTTATCCTATGCTTTATTAAATTGTATTTATGTGGTTTTATCCTATGCTTTATTAAATTGTATTTATGTGGTTTATCCTATGCTTTATTAAATTGTATTTATGTTGTTTTATCCTATGCTTTATTAAATTGTATTTATGTTGTTTTATCCTATGCTTTAATAAATTGTATTTATGTTGTTTCATCCTATGCTTTATTAAATTGTATTTATGCTGTTTTAACCTATGCTTTATTAAATTGTATTCATGTTGTTTTATCTTATGCTTTACTAAATTGTATTTATGTTGTTTTATCCTATGCTTTATTAAATTGTATTTATGTTGCTTTAACATATGATTCATTAAATTGTATTTATGTTGTTTTATTTTATGCTTTATTAAATTTTATTTATGTTGTTTTATCCTATGATTTATTAAATTGAATTTATGTTGTTTTACCCAATGCTTTATTAAATTGTATTTATGTTGTTTTATCCTATGCTTTATTAAATTGCATTCATGTTGTTTTAACCTATGCTTTATTAAATTGTATTTATATTGCATTAACATATGCTTTATTAAATTGTATTTATGTTGTTTTGTCCTATGATTTATTAAATTGTATTTATGTTGTTTTATCCTATGCTTTATTAAATTGCATTTATGTTGTTTTAACCTATGCTTTATTAAATTGTATTTATGTGGTTTTATCCTATGCTTTATTAAATTGTATGTATGTGGTTTTATCCTATGCTTTATTAAATTGTATGTATGTGGTTTTATCCCATGCTTTATTAAATTGTATTTATATTGTTTTATCCTATGCTTTATTAAATTGTATTTATGTTGTTTTATCCTATGCTTTCTTAAATTGTATTTATGTTGTTTTATCCTATGCTTTATTAAATTGTATTTATGTGGTTTTGTCCTATGCTTTATTAAATTGTATTTATGTTGTTTTATCCTATGCTTTATTAAATTGTATTTATGTTGTTTTATGCTATGCTTTATTAAATTGTATTTATGTGGTTTTGTCCTATGCTTTATTAAATTGTATTTATGTTGTTTTATCCTATGCTTTATTAAATTGTATTTATGTTGTTTTATCCTATGCTTTATTCAATTGTATTTATGTTGATTTATCCTATGCTTTATTAAATTGTATTTATGTTGTTTTATCCTATGCTTTATTAACTTGTATTTATGTTGTTTTATCCTATGCTTTATTAAATTGTATTTATGTTGTTTTAACCTATGATTTATTAAATTGTATTTATGTTGTTTTATCCTATGCTTTATTAAATTGTATTTATGTTGTTTTATCCTATGCTTTATTAACTTGTATTTATGTTGTTTTATCTTATGCTTTATTAAATTGTATTTATGTTGTTTTATCCTATGATTTATTAAAATGTATTTATGTTGTTTTACCCAATGCTTTATTAAATTGTATTTATGTTGTTTTATCCTATGCTTTATTAAATTGCATTTATGTTGTTTTAACCTATGCTTTATTAAATTGTATTTATGTTGGTTTAACATATGCTTTATTAAATTGTATTTATGTTGTTTTGTCCTATGATTTATTAAATTGTATTTATGTTGTTTTATCCTATGCTTTATTAAATTGTATTTATGTGGTTTTGTCCTATGCTTTAATAAATTGTATTTATGTTGTTTTATCCTATGCTTTTTTAAATTGTATTTATGTTGTATTAACCTATGCTTTATTAAATTGTATTTATGTTGTTTTATCCTATGCTTTATTAAATTGTATTTATGTTGGTTTGTACTATGCTTTATTAAGTTGTATTTATGTTGTTTTGTCCTATGCTTTATTAAATTGTATTTATGCTGTTTTAACCTATGCTTTATTAAATTGTATTCATGTTGTTTTATCTTATGCTTTACTAAATTGTATTTAGGTTGTTTTGTCCTATGCTTTTTAAATTGTATTTATGTTGTTTTATCCTATGCTTTATTAAATTGTATTTATGTTGTTTTAACCTATGCTTTATTAAATTGTATTTATGTTGTTTTGTCCTATGCTTTATTAAATTGTATTTATGTTGTTTTATCCTATGCTTTATTAAATTGTATTTATGTGGTTTTGTCCTATGCTTTAATAAATTGTATTTATGTTGTTTTAACCTATGCTTTATTAAATTGTATTTATGTTGTTATATCCTATGCTTTATTAAATTGTATTTATGTGGTTTTGTCCTATGCTTTATTAAATTGTATTTATGTTGTTTTATCCTATGCTTTATTAAATTGTATTTATGTTGTTTTATCCTATGCTTTATTAAATTGTATATATGTGGTTTTGTCCTATGCTTTATTAAATTGTATTTATGTTATTTTATCCTATGCTTTATTAAATTGTATTTATGTGGTTTTGTCCTATGCTTTATTAAATTGTATTTATGTTGTTTTATCCTATGCTTTATTAAATTGTATTTATGTTGTTTTATCATATGCTTTATTAAATTGTATTTATGTTGTTTTATCCTAAGCTTTATTAAATTGTATTTATGTTGTTTTATCCTATGCTTTATTAACTTGTATTTATGTTGTTTTATCTTATGCTTTATTAAATTGAATTTATGTTGTTTTATCCTATGCTTTATTAAATTGTATTTATGTTGTTTTATCCAATGCTTTATTAAATTGTATTTATGTTGTTTTATCCTATGCTTTATTAAATTGTATTTATGTTGTTTTAACCTATGCTTTATTAAATTGTATTTATTTTGCTTTAACATATGCTTTATTAAATTGTATTTATGTTGTGTTGTCCTATGCTTTATTAAATTGTATTTATGTTGTTTTATCCTATGCTTTATTAAATTGTATTTATGTGGTTTTGTCCTATGCTTTAATAAATTGTATTTATGTTGTTTTATCCTATGCTTTTTTAAATTGTATTTATGTTGTTTTAACCTATGCTTTATTAAATTGTATTTATGTTGTTTTATCCTATGCTTTATTAAATTGTATTTATGTTGTTTTATCCTATGCTTTATTAAATTGCATTTATGTTGTTTTAACCTATGCTTTATTAAATTGTATTTATGTGGTTTTATCCTATGCTTTATTAAATTGTATGTATGTGGTTTTATCCTATGCTTTATTAAATTGTATTTATGTGGTTTTATCCTATGCTTTATTAAATTGTATTTATGTGGTTTTATCCTATGCTTTATCAAATTGTATTTATGTGGTTTTATCCTATGGTTTATTAAATTGTATTTATGTGGTTTTATCCTTTGCTTTATTAAATTGTATTTATGTTGTTTTAACCTATGCTTTATTAAATTGTATTTATGTTGTTTTATCCTATGCTTTAATAAATTGTATTTATGTTGTTTCATCCTATGCTTTATTAAATTGTATTTATGCTGTTTTAACCTATGCTTTATTAATTTGTATTCATGTTGTTTTATCTTATGCTTTACTCAATTGTATTTATGTTGTTTTATCCTATGCTTTATTAAATTGTATTTATGTTGTTTTATCTTATGCTTTACTAAATTGTGTTTATGTTGTTTTATCCTATTCTTTATTAAATTGTATTTCTGTGGTTTTATCCTATGCTTTATTAAATTGTATTTATGTTGTTTTAACCTATGCTTTATTAAATTGTATTTATGTTGGTTTGTACTATGCTTTATTAAGTTGTATTTATGTTGTTTTGTCCTATGCTTTATTAAATTGTATTTATGCTGTTTTAACCTATGCTTTATTAAATTGTATTCATGTTGTTTTATCTTATGCTTTACTAAATTGTATTTAGGTTGTTTTGTCCTATGCTTTTTAAATTGTATTTATGTTGTTTTATCCTATGCTTTATTAAATTGTATTTATGTTGTTTTATCCTATGCTTTATTAAATTGTATTTATGTTGTTTTGTCCTATGCTTTATTAAATTGTATTTATGTTGTTTTATCCTATGCTTTATTAAATTGTATTTATGTTGTTTTATCATATGCTTTATTAAATTGTATTTATGTTGTTTTATCCTATGCTTTATTAAATTGTATTTATGTTGTTTTATCCTATGCTTTATTAACTTGTATTTATGTTGTTTTATCTTATGCTTTATTAAATTGAATTTATGTTGTTTTATCCTATGCTTTATTAAATTGTATTTATGTTGTTTTATCCAATGCTTTATTAAATTGTATTTATGTTGTTTTATCCTATGCTTTATTAAATTGTATTTATGTTGTTTTAACATATGCTTTATTAAATTGTATTTATTTTGCTTTAACATATGCTTTATTAAATTGTATTTATGTTGTGTTGTCCTATGCTTTATTAAATTGTATTTATGTTGTTTTATCCTATGCTTTATTAAATTGTATTTAAGTGGTTTTGTCCTATGCTTTAATAAATTGTATTTATGTTGTTTTATCCTATGCTTTTTTAAATTGTATTTATGTTGTTTTAACCTATGCTTTATTAAATTGTATTTATGTTGTTTTATCCTATGCTTTATTAAATTGTATTTATGTTGTTTTATCCTATGCTTTATTAAATTGCATTTATGTTGTTTTAACCTATGCTTTATTAAATTGTATTTATGTGGTTTTATCCTATGCTTTATTAAATTGTATGTATGTGGTTTTATCCTATGCTTTATTAAATTGTATTTATGTGGTTTTATCCTATGCTTTATTAAATTGTATTTATGTGGTTTTATCCTATGCTTTATTAAATTGTATTTATGTGGTTTTATCCTATGCTTTATTAAATTGTATTTATGTGGTTTTATCCTATGCTTTATTAAATTGTATTTATGTGGTTTTATCCTATGCTTTATTAAATTGTATTTATGTTGTTTTATCCTATGCTTTATTAAATTGTATTTATGTTGTTTTATCCTATGCTTTAATAAATTGTATTTATGTTGTTTCATCCTATGCTTTGTTAAATTGTATTTATGCTGTTTTAACCTATGCTTTATTAAATTGTATTCATGTTGTTTTATCTTATGCTTTACTAAATTGTATTTATGTTGTTTTATCCTATGCTTTATTAAATTGTATTCATGTTGTTTTAACATATGATTCATTAAATTGTATTTATGTTGTTTTATCTTATGCTTTATTAAATTGTATTTATGTTGTTTTATCCTATGATTTATTAAATTGTATTTATGTTGTTTTACCCAATGCTTTATTAAATTGTATTTATGTTGTTTTATCCTATGCTTTATTAAATTGCATTCATGTTGTTTTAACCTATGCTTTATTAAATTGTATTTATATTGCTTTAACATATGCTTTATTAAATTGTATTTATGTTGTTTTGTCCTATGATTTAATAAATTGCATTTATGTTGTTTTATCCTATGCTTTAATAAATTGTATTTATGTTGTTTCATCCTATGCTTTATTAAATTGTATTTATGCTGTTTTAACCTATGCTTTATTAAATTGTATTCGTGTTGTTTTATCTTATGCTTTACTAAATTGTATTTATGTTGTTTTATCCTATGCTTTATTAAATTGTATTTATGTTGTTTTAACATATGATTCATTAAATTGTATTTATGTTGTTTTATCCTATGCTTTATTAAATTTTATTTATGTTGTTTTATCCTATGCTTTATTATATTGTGTTTATGTTGTTTTATCCTATGCTTTATTAAATTGTATTTATGTTGTTTTATCCTATGCTTTATTAAATTGTATTTATGTGGTTTTATCCTATGCTTTATTAAATTGTATTCATGTTGTTTTATCCTATGCTTTATTAAATTGTATTTATGTTGTTTTATAATATGCTTTATTAAATTGTATTTATGTTGTTTTATCCTATGCTTTATTAAATTGTATTTATGTTGTTTTATCCTATGCTTTATTAAATTGTATTTATGTTGTTTTATCCTATGCTTTATTAAATTGTATTTATGTTGTTTTATCCTATGCTTTATTAAATTGTATTCAAGTGGTTTTATCCTATGATTTATTAAATTGTATTTATGTTGTTTTAACCTATGCTTTATTAAATTGTATTCATGTTGTTTTATCCTATGCTTTATTAAATTGTATTTATGTTGTTTTATCCTATGCTTTATTAAACTGTATTTATGTTGTTTTATCCTATGTGTTATTAAATTGTATTTATGCTGTTTTAACCTATGCTTTATTAAATTGTATTCATGTTGTTTTATCTTATGCTTTACTAAATTGTGTTTATGTTGTTTTATCCTATGCTTTATTAAATTGTTTTTATCTTGTTTTAACATATGCTTTATTAAATTGTATTGACGTTGTTTTGTCCTATGCTTTATTAAATTGTATTTATGTTGTTTTATCCTATGCTTTATTAAATTGTATTTATGTGGTTTTGTCCTATGCTTTATTAAATTGTATTTATGTTGTTTTATCCTATGCTTTATTAAATTGTATTTATGTTGTTTTATGCTATGCTTTATTAAATTGTATTTATGTGGTTTTGTCCTATGCTTTATTAAATTGTATTTATGTTGTTTTATCCTATGCTTTATTAAATTGTATTTATGTTGTTTTATCCTATGCTTTATTCAATTGTATTTATGTTGATTTATCCTATGCTTTATTAAATTGTATTTATGTTGTTTTATCCTATGCTTTATTAACTTGTATTTATGTTGTTTTATCCTATGCTTTATTAAATTGTATTTATGTTGTTTTAACCTATGATTTATTAAATTGTATTTATGTTGTTTTATCCTATGCTTTATTAAATTGTATTTATGTTGTTTTATCCTATGCTTTATTAACTTGTATTTATGTTGTTTTATCTTATGCTTTATTAAATTGTATTTATGTTGTTTTATCCTATGATTTATTAAAATGTATTTATGTTGTTTTACCCAATGCTTTATTAAATTGTATTTATGTTGTTTTATCCTATGCTTTATTAAATTGCATTTATGTTGTTTTAACCTATGCTTTATTAAATTGTATTTATGTTGGTTTAACATATGCTTTATTAAATTGTATTTATGTTGTTTTGTCCTATGATTTATTAAATTGTATTTATGTTGTTTTATCCTATGCTTTATTAAATTGTATTTATGTGGTTTTGTCCTATGCTTTAATAAATTGTATTTATGTTGTTTTATCCTATGCTTTTTTAAATTGTATTTATGTTGTATTAACCTATGCTTTATTAAATTGTATTTATGTTGTTTTATCCTATGCTTTATTAAATTGTATTTATGTTGGTTTGTACTATGCTTTATTAAGTTGTATTTATGTTGTTTTGTCCTATGCTTTATTAAATTGTATTTATGCTGTTTTAACCTATGCTTTATTAAATTGTATTCATGTTGTTTTATCTTATGCTTTACTAAATTGTATTTAGGTTGTTTTGTCCTATGCTTTTTAAATTGTATTTATGTTGTTTTATCCTATGCTTTATTAAATTGTATTTATGTTGTTTTAACCTATGCTTTATTAAATTGTATTTATGTTGTTTTGTCCTATGCTTTATTAAATTGTATTTATGTTGTTTTATCCTATGCTTTATTAAATTGTATTTATGTGGTTTTGTCCTATGCTTTAATAAATTGTATTTATGTTGTTTTAACCTATGCTTTATTAAATTGTATTTATGTTGTTATATCCTATGCTTTATTAAATTGTATTTATGTGGTTTTGTCATATGCTTTATTAAATTGTATTTATGTTGTTTTATCCTATGCTTTATTAAATTGTATTTATGTTGTTTTATCCTATGCTTTATTAAATTGTATATATGTGGTTTTGTCCTATGCTTTCTTAAATTGTATTTATGTTATTTTATCCTATGCTTTATTAAATTGTATTTATGTGGTTTTGTCCTATGCTTTATTAAATTGTATTTATGTTGTTTTATCCTATGCTTTATTAAATTGTATTTATGTTGTTTTATCATATGCTTTATTAAATTGTATTTATGTTGTTTTATCCTAAGCTTTATTAAATTGTATTTATGTTGTTTTATCCTATGCTTTATTAACTTGTATTTATGTTGTTTTATCTTATGCTTTATTAAATTGAATTTATGTTGTTTTATCCTATGCTTTATTAAATTGTATTTATGTTGTTTTATCCAATGCTTTATTAAATTGTATTTATGTTGTTTTATCCTATGCTTTATTAAATTGTATTTATGTTGTTTTAACCTATGCTTTATTAAATTGTATTTATTTTGCTTTAACATATGCTTTATTAAATTGTATTTATGTTGTGTTGTCCTATGCTTTATTAAATTGTATTTATGTTGTTTTATCCTATGCTTTATTAAATTGTATTTATGTGGTTTTGTCCTATGCTTTAATAAATTGTATTTATGTTGTTTTATCCTATGCTTTTTTAAATTGTATTTATGTTGTTTTAACCTATGCTTTATTAAATTGTATTTATGTTGTTTTATCCTATGCTTTATTAAATTGTATTTATGTTGTTTTATCCTATGCTTTATTAAATTGCATTTATGTTGTTTTAACCTATGCTTTATTAAATTGTATTTATGTGGTTTTATCCTATGCTTTATTAAATTGTATGTATGTGGTTTTATCCTATGCTTTATTAAATTGTATTTATGTGGTTTTATCCTATGCTTTATTAAATTGTATTTATGTGGTTTTATCCTATGCTTTATCAAATTGTATTTATGTGGTTTTATCCTATGGTTTATTAAATTGTATTTATGTGGTTTTATCCTTTGCTTTATTAAATTGTATTTATGTTGTTTTATCCTATGCTTTATTAAATTGTATTTATGTTGTTTTATCCTATGCTTTAATAAATTGTATTTATGTTGTTTCATCCTATGCTTTATTAAATTGTATTTATGCTGTTTTAACCTATGCTTTATTAATTTGTATTCATGTTGTTTTATCTTATGCTTTACTCAATTGTATTTATGTTGTTTTATCCTATGCTTTATTAAATTGTATTTATGTTGTTTTATCTTATGCTTTACTAAATTGTGTTTATGTTGTTTTATCCTATTCTTTATTAAATTGTATTTCTGTGGTTTTATCCTATGCTTTATTAAATTGTATTTATGTTGTTTTAACCTATGCTTTATTAAATTGTATTTATGTTGGTTTGTACTATGCTTTATTAAGTTGTATTTATGTTGTTTTGTCCTATGCTTTATTAAATTGTATTTATGCTGTTTTAACCTATGCTTTATTAAATTGTATTCATGTTGTTTTATCTTATGCTTTACTAAATTGTATTTAGGTTGTTTTGTCCTATGCTTTTTAAATTGTATTTATGTTGTTTTATCCTATGCTTTATTAAATTGTATTTATGTTGTTTTATCCTATGCTTTATTAAATTGTATTTATGTTGTTTTGTCCTATGCTTTATTAAATTGTATTTATGTTGTTTTATCCTATGCTTTATTAAATTGTATTTATGTTGTTTTATCATATGCTTTATTAAATTGTATTTATGTTGTTTTATCCTATGCTTTATTAAATTGTATTTATGTTGTTTTATCCTATGCTTTATTAACTTGTATTTATGTTGTTTTATCTTATGCTTTATTAAATTGAATTTATGT
Source organism: Phyllobates terribilis (assembly GCF_046119375.1). Classification (NCBI taxonomy): domain Eukaryota; kingdom Metazoa; phylum Chordata; class Amphibia; order Anura; family Dendrobatidae; genus Phyllobates; species Phyllobates terribilis. The sequence continues at coordinate 306,820,889 of NW_027362765.1, read as the reverse complement.
TGTTTTATCCTATGCTTTATTAAATTGTATTTATGTTGTTTTATCCAATGCTTTATTAAATTGTATTTATGTTGTTTTATCCTATGCTTTATTAAATTGTATTTATGTTGTTTTAACATATGCTTTATTAAATTGTATTTATTTTGCTTTAACATATGCTTTATTAAATTGTATTTATGTTGTGTTGTCCTATGCTTTATTAAATTGTATTTATGTTGTTTTATCCTATGCTTTATTAAATTGTATTTAAGTGGTTTTGTCCTATGCTTTAATAAATTGTATTTATGTTGTTTTATCCTATGCTTTTTTAAATTGTATTTATGTTGTTTTAACCTATGCTTTATTAAATTGTATTTATGTTGTTTTATCCTATGCTTTATTAAATTGTATTTATGTTGTTTTATCCTATGCTTTATTAAATTGCATTTATGTTGTTTTAACCTATGCTTTATTAAATTGTATTTATGTGGTTTTATCCTATGCTTTATTAAATTGTATGTATGTGGTTTTATCCTATGCTTTATTAAATTGTATTTATGTGGTTTTATCCTATGCTTTATTAAATTGTATTTATGTGGTTTTATCCTATGCTTTATTAAATTGTATTTATGTGGTTTTATCCTATGCTTTATTAAATTGTATTTATGTGGTTTTATCCTATGCTTTATTAAATTGTATTTATGTGGTTTTATCCTATGCTTTATTAAATTGTATTTATGTTGTTTTATCCTATGCTTTATTAAATTGTATTTATGTTGTTTTATCCTATGCTTTAATAAATTGTATTTATGTTGTTTCATCCTATGCTTTGTTAAATTGTATTTATGCTGTTTTAACCTATGCTTTATTAAATTGTATTCATGTTGTTTTATCTTATGCTTTACTAAATTGTATTTATGTTGTTTTATCCTATGCTTTATTAAATTGTATTCATGTTGTTTTAACATATGATTCATTAAATTGTATTTATGTTGTTTTATCTTATGCTTTATTAAATTGTATTTATGTTGTTTTATCCTATGATTTATTAAATTGTATTTATGTTGTTTTACCCAATGCTTTATTAAATTGTATTTATGTTGTTTTATCCTATGCTTTATTAAATTGCATTCATGTTGTTTTAACCTATGCTTTATTAAATTGTATTTATATTGCTTTAACATATGCTTTATTAAATTGTATTTATGTTGTTTTGTCCTATGATTTAATAAATTGCATTTATGTTGTTTTATCCTATGCTTTAATAAATTGTATTTATGTTGTTTCATCCTATGCTTTATTAAATTGTATTTATGCTGTTTTAACCTATGCTTTATTAAATTGTATTCGTGTTGTTTTATCTTATGCTTTACTAAATTGTATTTATGTTGTTTTATCCTATGCTTTATTAAATTGTATTTATGTTGTTTTAACATATGATTCATTAAATTGTATTTATGTTGTTTTATCCTATGCTTTATTAAATTTTATTTATGTTGTTTTATCCTATGCTTTATTATATTGTGTTTATGTTGTTTTATCCTATGCTTTATTAAATTGTATTTATGTTGTTTTATCCTATGCTTTATTAAATTGTATTTATGTGGTTTTATCCTATGCTTTATTAAATTGTATTCATGTTGTTTTATCCTATGCTTTATTAAATTGTATTTATGTTGTTTTATAATATGCTTTATTAAATTGTATTTATGTTGTTTTATCCTATGCTTTATTAAATTGTATTTATGTTGTTTTATCCTATGCTTTATTAAATTGTATTTATGTTGTTTTATCCTATGCTTTATTAAATTGTATTTATGTTGTTTTATCCTATGCTTTATTAAATTGTATTCAAGTGGTTTTATCCTATGATTTATTAAATTGTATTTATGTTGTTTTAACCTATGCTTTATTAAATTGTATTCATGTTGTTTTATCCTATGCTTTATTAAATTGTATTTATGTTGTTTTATCCTATGCTTTATTAAACTGTATTTATGTTGTTTTATCCTATGTGTTATTAAATTGTATTTATGCTGTTTTAACCTATGCTTTATTAAATTGTATTCATGTTGTTTTATCTTATGCTTTACTAAATTGTGTTTATGTTGTTTTATCCTATGCTTTATTAAATTGTTTTTATCTTGTTTTAACATATGCTTTATTAAATTGTATTGACGTTGTTTTGTCCTATGCTTTATTAAATTGTATTTATGTTGTTTTATCCTATGCTTTATTAAATTGTATTTATGTTGTTTTTTCCTATGCTTTATTAAATTGTATTTATGTTGTTTTGTCCTATGCTTTATTAAATTGTATTTATGTTGTTTTATCCTATTCTTTATTAAATTGTGTTTCTGTGGTTTTATGCTTTGCTTTATTAAATTGTATTTATGTTGTTTTAACCTATGCTTTATTAAATTGTATTTATGTTGTTTTGTACTATGCTTTATTAAATTGTATTTATGTTGTTTTATCCTATGCTTTATTAAATTGTATTTATGCTGTTTTAACCTATGCTTTATTAAATTGTATTCATGTTGTTTTATCTTATGCTTTACTAAATTGTATTTATGTGGTTTTGTCCTATGCTTTATTAAATTGTATTTATGTTGTTTTATCCTATGCTTTATTAAATTGTATTTATGTTGTTTTATCCAATGCTTTATTAAATTGTATTTATGTTGTTTTATCCTATGCTTTATTAAATTGTATTTATGTGGTTTTAACCTATGCTTTATTAAATTGTATTTATTTTACTTTAACATATGCTTTATTAAATTGTATTTATGTTGTGTTGTCCTATGCTTTATTAAATTGTATTTATGTTGTTTTATCCTATGCTTTATTAAATTGTATTTATGTGGTTTTGTCCTATGCTTTAATAAATTGTATTTATGTTGTTTTATCTTATGCTTTATTAAATTGAATTTATGTTGTTTTAACCTATGCTTTATTAAATTGTATTTATGTTGTTTTATGCTATGGTTTATTAAATTATATTTATGTTGTTTTATCCTATGCTTTATTAAATTTCATTTATGTTGTTTTAACCTATGCTTTATTAAATTGTATTTATGTGGTTTTATCCTATGCTTTATTAAATTGTATGTATGTGGTTTTATCCTATGCTTTATTAAATTGTATTTATGTGGTTTTATCCTATGCTTTATTAAATTGTATTTATGTGGTTTTATCCTATGCTTTATTAAATTGTATGTATGTGGTTTTATCCTATGCTTTATTAAATTGTATTTACGTGGTTTTATCCTATGCTTTATTAAATTGTATTTATGTGGTTTTATCCTATGCTTTATTAAATTGTATTCATGTTGTTTTATCTTATGCTTTACTAAATTGTATTTATGTTGTTTTATCCTATGCTTTATTAAATTGTATTTATGTTGTTTTAACATATGATTCATTAAATTGTATTTATGTTGTTTTATCCTATGCTTTATTAAATTGTATTTATGTTGTTTTATCCTATGCTTTATTAAATTGTGTTTATGTTGTTTTATCCTATGCTTTATTAAATTGTATTTATGTTGTTTTATCCTATGCTTTATTAAATTGTATTTATGTGGTTTTATCCTATGCTTTATTAAATTGTATTCATGTTGTTTTATCCTATGCTTTATTAAATTTTATTTATGTTGTTTTATAATATGCTTTATTAAATTGTATTTATGTTGTTTTATCCTATGCTTTATTAAATTGAATTTATGTTGTTTTATCCTATGCTTTATTAAATTGTATTTATGTTGTTTTATCCTATGCTTTATTAAATTGTATTTATGTTGTTTTATCCTATGCTTTACTAACTTGTATTTATGTTGTTTTATCTTATGATTTATTAAATTGAATTTATGTTGTTTTATCCTATGCTTTATTAAATTGTATTTATGTTGTTTTAACCTATGCTTTATTAAATTGTATTTATTTTGCTTTAACATATGCTTTATTAAATTGTATTTATGTTGTGTTGTCCTATGCTTTATTAAATTGTATTTATGTTGTTTTATCCTATGCTTTATTAAATTGTATTTATGTGGTTTTGTCCTATGCTTTAATAAATTGTATTTATGTTGTTTTATCTTATGCTTTATTAAATTGAATTTATGTTGTTTTAACCTATGCTTTATTAAATTGTATTTATGTTGTTTTATGCTATGCTTTATTAAATTATATTTATGTTGTTTTATCCTATGCTTTATTAAATTGCATTTATGTTGTTTTAACCTATGCTTTATTAAATTGTATTTATGTGGTTTTATCCTATGCTTTATTAAATTGCATGTATGTGGTTTTATCCTATGCTTTATTAAATTGTATTTATGTGGTTTTATCCTATGCTTTATTAAATTGTATTTATGTGGTTTTATCCTATGCTTTATTAAATTGTATTTATGTGGTTTTATCCTATGCTTTATTAAATTGTATTTATGTGGTTTTATCCTATGATTTATTAAATTGTATTTATGTGGTTTTATCCTATGCTTTATTAAATTGTATTTATGTTGTTTTATCCTATGCTTTAATAAATTCTATTTATGTTGTTTCATCCTATGCTTTATTAAATTGTATTTATGCTGTTTTAACCTATGTTTTATTAAATTGTATTCATGTTGTTTTATCTTATGCTTTACTAAATTGTATTTATGTTGTTTTATCCTATGCTTTATTAAATTGTATTTATGTTGTTTTAACATATGATTCATTAAATTGTATTTATGTTGTTTTATCCTATGCTTTATTAAATTGTATTTATGTTGTTTTATCCTATGCTTTATTAAATTGTGTTTATGTTGTTTTATCCTATGCTTTATTAAATTGTATTTATGTTGTTTTATCCTATGCTTTATTAAATTGTATTTATGTGGTTTTATCCTATGCTTTATTAAATTGTATTTATGTTGTTTTATCCTATGCTTTATTAAATTGTATTTATGTTGTTTTATCCTATGCTTTAATAAATTGTATTTATGTTGTTTCATCCTATGCTTTGTTAAATTGTATTTATGCTGTTTTAACCTATGCTTTATTAAATTGTATTCATGTTGTTTTATCTTATGCTTTACTAAATTGTATTTATGTTGTTTTATCCTATGCTTTATTAAATTGTATTCATGTTGTTTTAACATATGATTCATTAAATTGTATTTATGTTGTTTTATCTTATGCTTTATTAAATTGTATTTATGTTGTTTTATCCTATGATTTATTAAATTGTATTTATGTTGTTTTACCCAATGCTTTATTAAATTGTATTTATGTTGTTTTATCCTATGCTTTATTAAATTGCATTCATGTTGTTTTAACCTATGCTTTATTAAATTGTATTTATATTGCTTTAACATATGCTTTATTAAATTGTATTTATGTTGTTTTGTCCTATGATTTAATAAATTGCATTTATGTTGTTTTATCCTATGCTTTAATAAATTGTATTTATGTTGTTTCATCCTATGCTTTATTAAATTGTATTTATGCTGTTTTAACCTATGCTTTATTAAATTGTATTCGTGTTGTTTTATCTTATGCTTTACTAAATTGTATTTATGTTGTTTTATCCTATGCTTTATTAAATTGTATTTATGTTGTTTTAACATATGATTCATTAAATTGTATTTATGTTGTTTTATCCTATGCTTTATTAAATTTTATTTATGTTGTTTTATCCTATGCTTTATTATATTGTGTTTATGTTGTTTTATCCTATGCTTTATTAAATTGTATTTATGTTGTTTTATCCTATGCTTTATTAAATTGTATTTATGTGGTTTTATCCTATGCTTTATTAAATTGTATTCATGTTGTTTTATCCTATGCTTTATTAAATTGTATTTATGTTGTTTTATAATATGCTTTATTAAATTGTATTTATGTTGTTTTATCCTATGCTTTATTAAATTGTATTTATGTTGTTTTATCCTATGCTTTATTAAATTGTATTTATGTTGTTTTATCCTATGCTTTATTAAATTGTATTTATGTTGTTTTATCCTATGCTTTATTAAATTGTATTCAAGTGGTTTTATCCTATGATTTATTAAATTGTATTTATGTTGTTTTAACCTATGCTTTATTAAATTGTATTCATGTTGTTTTATCCTATGCTTTATTAAATTGTATTTATGTTGTTTTATCCTATGCTTTATTAAACTGTATTTATGTTGTTTTATCCTATGTGTTATTAAATTGTATTTATGCTGTTTTAACCTATGCTTTATTAAATTGTATTCATGTTGTTTTATCTTATGCTTTACTAAATTGTGTTTATGTTGTTTTATCCTATGCTTTATTAAATTGTTTTTATCTTGTTTTAACATATGCTTTATTAAATTGTATTGACGTTGTTTTGTCCTATGCTTTATTAAATTGTATTTATGTTGTTTTATCCTATGCTTTATTAAATTGTATTTATGTTGTTTTTTCCTATGCTTTATTAAATTGTATTTATGTTGTTTTGTCCTATGCTTTATTAAATTGTATTTATGTTGTTTTATCCTATTCTTTATTAAATTGTGTTTCTGTGGTTTTATGCTTTGCTTTATTAAATTGTATTTATGTTGTTTTAACCTATGCTTTATTAAATTGTATTTATGTTGTTTTGTACTATGCTTTATTAAATTGTATTTATGTTGTTTTATCCTATGCTTTATTAAATTGTATTTATGCTGTTTTAACCTATGCTTTATTAAATTGTATTCATGTTGTTTTATCTTATGCTTTACTAAATTGTATTTATGTGGTTTTGTCCTATGCTTTATTAAATTGTATTTATGTTGTTTTATCCTATGCTTTATTAAATTGTATTTATGTTGTTTTATCCAATGCTTTATTAAATTGTATTTATGTTGTTTTATCCTATGCTTTATTAAATTGTATTTATGTGGTTTTAACCTATGCTTTATTAAATTGTATTTATTTTACTTTAACATATGCTTTATTAAATTGTATTTATGTTGTGTTGTCCTATGCTTTATTAAATTGTATTTATGTTGTTTTATCCTATGCTTTATTAAATTGTATTTATGTGGTTTTGTCCTATGCTTTAATAAATTGTATTTATGTTGTTTTATCTTATGCTTTATTAAATTGAATTTATGTTGTTTTAACCTATGCTTTATTAAATTGTATTTATGTTGTTTTATGCTATGGTTTATTAAATTATATTTATGTTGTTTTATCCTATGCTTTATTAAATTTCATTTATGTTGTTTTAACCTATGCTTTATTAAATTGTATTTATGTGGTTTTATCCTATGCTTTATTAAATTGTATGTATGTGGTTTTATCCTATGCTTTATTAAATTGTATTTATGTGGTTTTATCCTATGCTTTATTAAATTGTATTTATGTGGTTTTATCCTATGCTTTATTAAATTGTATGTATGTGGTTTTATCCTATGCTTTATTAAATTGTATTTACGTGGTTTTATCCTATGCTTTATTAAATTGTATTTATGTGGTTTTATCCTATGCTTTATTAAATTGTATTCATGTTGTTTTATCTTATGCTTTACTAAATTGTATTTATGTTGTTTTATCCTATGCTTTATTAAATTGTATTTATGTTGTTTTAACATATGATTCATTAAATTGTATTTATGTTGTTTTATCCTATGCTTTATTAAATTGTATTTATGTTGTTTTATCCTATGCTTTATTAAATTGTGTTTATGTTGTTTTATCCTATGCTTTATTAAATTGTATTTATGTTGTTTTATCCTATGCTTTATTAAATTGTATTTATGTGGTTTTATCCTATGCTTTATTAAATTGTATTCATGTTGTTTTATCCTATGCTTTATTAAATTTTATTTATGTTGTTTTATAATATGCTTTATTAAATTGTATTTATGTTGTTTTATCCTATGCTTTATTAAATTGAATTTATGTTGTTTTATCCTATGCTTTATTAAATTGTATTTATGTTGTTTTATCCTATGCTTTATTAAATTGTATTTATGTTGTTTTATCCTATGCTTTACTAACTTGTATTTATGTTGTTTTATCTTATGATTTATTAAATTGAATTTATGTTGTTTTATCCTATGCTTTATTAAATTGTATTTATGTTGTTTTAACCTATGCTTTATTAAATTGTATTTATTTTGCTTTAACATATGCTTTATTAAATTGTATTTATGTTGTGTTGTCCTATGCTTTATTAAATTGTATTTATGTTGTTTTATCCTATGCTTTATTAAATTGTATTTATGTGGTTTTGTCCTATGCTTTAATAAATTGTATTTATGTTGTTTTATCTTATGCTTTATTAAATTGAATTTATGTTGTTTTAACCTATGCTTTATTAAATTGTATTTATGTTGTTTTATGCTATGCTTTATTAAATTATATTTATGTTGTTTTATCCTATGCTTTATTAAATTGCATTTATGTTGTTTTAACCTATGCTTTATTAAATTGTATTTATGTGGTTTTATCCTATGCTTTATTAAATTGTATGTATGTGGTTTTATCCTATGCTTTATTAAATTGTATTTATGTGGTTTTATCCTATGCTTTATTAAATTGTATTTATGTGGTTTTATCCTATGCTTTATTAAATTGTATTTATGTGGTTTTATCCTATGCTTTATTAAATTGTATTTATGTGGTTTTATCCTATGATTTATTAAATTGTATTTATGTGGTTTTATCCTATGCTTTATTAAATTGTATTTATGTTGTTTTATCCTATGCTTTAATAAATTCTATTTATGTTGTTTCATCCTATGCTTTATTAAATTGTATTTATGCTGTTTTAACCTATGCTTTATTAAATTGTATTCATGTTGTTTTATCTTATGCTTTACTAAATTGTATTTATGTTGTTTTATCCTATGCTTTATTAAATTGTATTTATGTTGTTTTAACATATGATTCATTAAATTGTATTTATGTTGTTTTATCCTATGCTTTATTAAATTGTATTTATGTTGTTTTATCCTATGCTTTATTAAATTGTGTTTATGTTGTTTTATCCTATGCTTTATTAAATTGTATTTATGTTGTTTTATCCTATGCTTTATTAAATTGTATTTATGTGGTTTTATCCTATGCTTTATTAAATTGTATTCATGTTGTTTTATCCTATGCTTTATTAAATTGTATTTATGTTGTTTTATAATATGCTTTATTAAATTGTATTTATGTTGTTTTATCCTATGCTTTATTAAATTGTATTTATGTTGTTTTATCCTATGCTTTATTAAATTGTATTTATGTTGTTTTATCCTATGCTTTATTAAATTGTATTCATGTGGTTTTATCCTATGATTTATTAAATTGTATTTATGTTGTTTTAACCTATGCTTTATTAAATTGTATTCATGTTGTTTTATCCTATGCTTTATTAAATTGTATTTATGTTGTTTTATCCTATGCTTTATTAAATTGTATTTATGTTGTTTTATCCTATGCCTTATTAAATTGTATTTATGCTGTTTTAACCTATGCTTTATTAAATTGTATTCATGTTGTTTTATCTTATGCTTTACTAAATTGTGTTTATGTTGTTTTATCCTATGCTTTATTAAATTGTATTTATCTTGTTTTAACATATGCTTTATTAAATTGTATTGACGTTGTTTTGTCCTATGCTTTATTAAATTGTATTTATGTTGTTTTATCCTATGCTTTATTAAATTGTATTTATGTTGTTTTATCCTATGCTTTATTAAATTGTATTTATGTTGTTTTGTCCTATGCTTTATTAAATTGTATTTATGTTGTTTTATCCTATACTTTATTAAATTGTATTTCTGTGGTTTTATCCTATGCTTTATTAAATTGTATTTATGTTGTTTTAACCTATGCTTTATTAAATTGTATTTATGTTGTTTTGTACTATGCTTTATTAAATTGTATTTATGTTGTTTTATCCTATGCTTTATTAAATTGTATTTATGCTGTTTTAACCTATGCTTTATTAAATTGTATTCATGTTGTTTTATCTTATGCGTTACTAAATTGTATTTAGGTTGTTTTGTCCTATGCTTTTTAAATTGTATTTATGTTGTTTTATCCTATGCTTTATTAAATTGTATTTATGTTGTTTTATCCTATGCTTTATTAAATTGTATTTATGTTGTTTTGTCCTATGCTTTATTAAATTGTATTTATGTTGTTTTATCCTATGCTTTATTAAATTTTATTTATGTGGTTTTGTCCTATGCTTTAATAAATTGTATTTATGTTGTTTTATCCTATGCTTTATTAAATTGTATTTATGTTGTTATATCCTATGCTTTATTAAATTGTATTTATGTGGTTTTGTCCTATGCTTTATTAAATTGTATTTATGTTGTTTTATCCTATGCTTTATTAAATTGTATTTATGTTGTTTTATCCTATGCTTTATTAAATTGTATTTATGTGGTTTTGTCCTATGCTTTATTAAATCGTATTTATGTTGTTTTATCCTATGCTTTATTAAATTGTATTAATGTGGTTTTGTCCTATGCTTTATTAAATTGTATTTATGTTGTTTTATCCTATGCTTTATTAAATTGTATTTATGTTGTTTTATCATATGCTTTATTAAATTGTATTTATGTTGTTTTATCCTATGCTTTATTAAATTGTATTTATGTTGTTTTATCCTATGCTTTATTAACTTGTATTTATGTTGTTTTATCTTATGCTTTATTAAATTGAATTTATGTTGTTTTATCCTATGCTTTATTAAATTGTATTTATGTTGTTTTATCCAATGCTTTATTAAATTGTATTTATGTTGTTTTATCCTATGCTTTATTAAATTGTATTTATGTTGTTTTAACATATGCTTTATTAAATTGTATTTATTTTGCTTTAACATATGCTTTATTAAATTGTATTTATGTTGTGTTGTCCTATGCTTTATTAAATTGTATTTATGTTGTTTTATCCTATGCTTTATTAAATTGTATTTAAGTGGTTTTGTCCTATGCTTTAATAAATTGTATTTATGTTGTTTTATCCTATGCTTTTTTAAATTGTATTTATGTTGTTTTAACCTATGCTTTATTAAATTGTATTTATGTTGTTTTATCCTATGCTTTATTAAATTGTATTTATGTTGTTTTATCCTATGCTTTATTAAATTGCATTTATGTTGTTTTAACCTATGCTTTATTAAATTGTATTTATGTGGTTTTATCCTATGCTTTATTAAATTGTATGTATGTGGTTTTATCCTATGCTTTATTAAATTGTATTTATGTGGTTTTATCCTATGCTTTATTAAATTGTATTTATGTGGTTTTATCCTATGCTTTATTAAATTGTATTTATGTGGTTTTATCCTATGCTTTATTAAATTGCATTCATGTTGTTTTAACCTATGCTTTATTAAATTGTATTTATATTGCTTTAACATATGCTTTATTAAATTGTATTTATGTTGTTTTGTCCTATGATTTAATAAATTGCATTTATGTTGTTTTATCCTATGCTTTAATAAATTGTATTTATGTTGTTTCATCCTATGCTTTATTAAATTTTATTTATGCTGTTTTAACCTATGCTTTATTAAATTGTATTCATGTTGTTTTATCTTATGCTTTATTAAATTGTATTTATGTTGTTTTATCCTATGCTTTATTAAATTGTATTTATGTTGTTTTAACATATGATTCATTAAATTGTATTTATGTTGTTTTATAATATGCTTTATTAAATTTTATTCATGTTGTTTTATCCTATGCTTTATTAAATTGTGTTTATGTTGTTTTATCCTATGCTTTATTAAATTGTATTTATGTTGTTTTATCCTATGCTTTATTAAATTGTATTTATGTGGTTTTATCCTATGCTTTATTAAATTGTATTCATGTTGTTTTATCCTATGCTTTATTAAATTGTATTTATGTTGTTTTATAATATGATTTATTAAATTGTATTTATGTTGTTTTATCCTATGCTTTATTAAATTGTATTTATGTTGTTTTATCCTATGCTTTATTAAATTGTATTTATGTTGTTTTATCCTATGCTTTATTAAATTGTATTTATGTTGTTTTATCCTATGCTTTATTAAATTGTATTCATGTGGTTTTATCCTATGATTTATTAAATTGTATTTATGTTGTTTTAACCTATGCTTTATTAAATTGTATTCATGTTGTTTTATCCTATGCTTTATTAAATTGTATTTATGTTGTTTTATCCTATGCTTTATTAAACTGTATTTATGTTGTTTTATCCTATGTGTTATTAAATTGTATTTATGCTGTTTTAACCTATGCTTTATTAAATTGTATTCATGTTGTTTTATCTTATGCTTTACTAAATTGTGTTTATGTTGTTTTATCCTATGCTTTATTAAATTGTTTTTATCTTGTTTTAACATATGCTTTATTAAATTGTATTGACGTTGTTTTGTCCTATGCTTTATTAAATTGTATTTATGTTGTTTTATCCTATGCTTTATTAAATTGTATTTATGTTGTTTTTTCCTATGCTTTATTAAATTGTATTTATGTTGTTTTGTCCTATGCTTTATTAAATTGTATTTATGTTGTTTTATCCTATTCTTTATTAAATTGTGTTTCTGTGGTTTTATGCTATGCTTTATTAAATTGTATTTATGTTGTTTTAACCTATGCTTTATTAAATTGTATTTATGTTGTTTTGTACTATGCTTTATTAAATTGTATTTATGTTGTTTTATCCTATGTTTTATTAAATTGTATTTATGTTGTTTTATCCTATTCTTTATTAAATTGTATTCATGTTGTTTTATCTTATGCTTTACTAAATTGTATTTAGGTTGTTTTGTCCTATGCTTTTTAAATTGTATTTATGTTGTTTTATCCTATGCTTTATTAAATTGTATTTATGTGGTTTTGTCCTATGCTTTAATAAATTGTATTTATGTTGTTTTATCCTATGCTTTATTAAATTGTATTTATGTTGTTATATCCTATGCTTTATTAAATTGTATTTATGTGGTTTTGTCCTATGCTTTATTAAAACGTATTTATGTTGTTTTATCCTATGCTTTATTAAATTGTATTTATGTGGTTTTGTCCTATGCTTTAATAAATTGTATTTATGTTGTTTTATCCTATGCTTTTTTAAATTGTATTTATGTTGTTTTAACCTATGCTTTATTAAATTGTATTTATGTTGTTTTATCCTATGCTTTATTAAATTGTATTTATGTTGTTTTATCCTATGCTTTATTAAATTGCATTTATGTTGTTTTAACCTATGCTTTATTAAATTGTATTTATGTGGTTTTATCCTATGCTTTATTAAATTGTATGTATGTGGTTTTATCCTATGCTTTATTAAATTGTATTTATGTGGTTTTATCCTATGCTTTATTAAATTGTATTTATGTGGTTTTATCCTATGCTTTATTAAATTGTATTTATGTGGTTTTATCCTATGCTTTATTAAATTGTATTTATGTGGTTTTATCCTATGCTTTATTAAATTGTATTTATGTGGTTTATCCTATGCTTTATTAAATTGTATTTATGTTGTTTTATCCTATGCTTTATTAAATTGTATTTATGTTGTTTTATCCTATGCTTTAATAAATTGTATTTATGTTGTTTCATCCTATGCTTTATTAAATTGTATTTATGCTGTTTTAACCTATGCTTTATTAAATTGTATTCATGTTGTTTTATCTTATGCTTTACTAAATTGTATTTATGTTGTTTTATCCTATGCTTTATTAAATTGTATTTATGTTGCTTTAACATATGATTCATTAAATTGTATTTATGTTGTTTTATTTTATGCTTTATTAAATTGTATTTATGTTGTTTTATCCTATGATTTATTAAATTGAATTTATGTTGTTTTACCCAATGCTTTATTAAATTGTATTTATGTTGTTTTATCCTATGCTTTATTAAATTGCATTCATGTTGTTTTAACCTATGCTTTATTAAATTGTATTTATATTGCATTAACATATGCTTTATTAAATTGTATTTATGTTGTTTTGTCCTATGATTTATTAAATTGTATTTATGTTGTTTTATCCTATGCTTTATTAAATTGCATTTATGTTGTTTTAACCTATGCTTTATTAAATTGTATTTATGTGGTTTTATCCTATGCTTTATTAAATTTTATGTATGTGGTTTTATCCTATGCTTTATTAAATTGTATGTATGTGGTTTTATTCCATGCTTTATTAAATTGTATTTATATTGTTTTATCCTATGCTTTATTAAATTGTACTTATGTTGTTTTATCCTATGCTTTCTTAAATTGTATTTATGTTGTTTTATCCTATGCTTTATTAAATTTTATTTATGTGGTTTTGTCCTATGCTTTATTAAATTGTATTTATGTTGTTTTATCCTATGCTTTATTAAATTGTATTTATGTTGTTTTATGCTATGCTTTATTAAATTGTATTTATGTGGTTTTGTCCTATGCTTTATTAAATTGTATTTATGTTGTTTTATCCTATGCTTTATTAAATTGTATTTATGTTGTTTTATCCTATGCTTTATTCAATTGTATTTATGTTGATTTATTATATGCTTTATTAAATTGTATTTATGTTGTTTTATCCTATGCTTTATTAACTTGTATTTATGTTGTTTTATCCTATGCTTTATTAAATTGTATTTATGTTGTTTTAACCTATGATTTATTAAATTGTATTTATGTTGTTTTATCCTATGCTTTATTAAATTGTATTTATGTTGTTTTATCCTATGCTTTATTAACTTGTATTTATGTTGTTTTATCTTATGCTTTATTAAATTGTATTTATGTTGTTTTATCCTATGATTTATTAAATTGTATTTATGTTGTTTTACCCAATGCTTTATTAAATTGTATTTATGTTGTTTTATCCTATGCTTTATTAAATTGCATTTATGTGGTTTTGTCCTATGCTTTAATAAATTGTATTTATGTTGTTTTATCCTATGCTTTTTTAAATTGTATTTATGTTGTATTAACCTATGCTTTATCAAATTGTATTTATGTTGTTTTATCCTATGCTTTATTAAATTGTATTTATGTTGTTTTATCTTATGCTTTACTAAATTGTGTTTATGTTGTTTTATCCTATGCTTTATTAAATTGTATTTATGTTGTTTTATCCTATGCTTTATTAAATTGTATTTATGTTGTTTTGTCCTATGCTTTATTAAATTGTATTTATGTTGTTTTATCCTATTCTTTATTAAATTGTATTTCTGTGGTTCTATCCTATGCTTTATTAAATTGTATTTATGTTGTTTTAACCTATGCTTTATTAAATTGTATTTATGTTGGTTTGTACTATGCTTTATTAAGTTGTATTTATGTTGTTTTGTCCTATGCTTTATTAAATTGTATTTATGCTGTTTTAACCTATGCTTTATTAAATTGTATTCATGTTGTTTTATCTTATGCTTTACTAAATTGTATTTAGGTTGTTTTGTCCTATGCTTTTTAAATTGTATTTATGTTGTTTTATCCTATGCTTTATTAAATTGTATTTATGTTGTTTTATCCTATGCTTTATTAAATTGTATTTATGTTGTTTTGTCCTATGCTTTATTAAATTGCATTTATGTTGTTTTATCCTATGCTTTATTAAATTGTATTTATGTGGTTTTGTCCTATGCTTTAATAAATTGTATTTATGTTGTTTTAACCTATGCTTTATTAAATTGTATTTATGTTGTTATATCCTATGCTTTATTAAATTGTATTTATGTGGTTTTGTCCTATGCTTTATTAAATTGTATTTATGTTGTTTTATCCTATGCTTTATTAAATTGTATTTATGTTGTTTTATCCTATGCTTTATTAAATTGTATATATGTGGTTTTGTCCTATGCTTTATTAAATTGTATTTATGTTGTTTTATCCTATGCTTTATTAAATTGTATTTATGTGGTTTTGTCCTATGCTTTATTAAATTGTATTTATGTTGTTTTATCCTATGCTTTATTAAATTGTATTTATGTTGTTTTATCATATGCTTTATTAAATTGTATTTATGTTGTTTTATCCTAAGCTTTATTAAATTGTATTTATGTTGTTTTATCCTATGCTTTATTAACTTGTATTTATGTTGTTTTATCTTATGCTTTATTAAATTGAATTTATGTTGTTTTATCCTATGCTTTATTAAATTGTATTTATGTTGTTTTATCCAATGCTTTATTAAATTGTATTTATGTTGTTTTATCCTATGCTTTATTAAATTGTATTTATGTTGTTTTAACCTATGCTTTATTAAATTGTATTTATTTTGCTTTAACATATGCTTTATTAAATTGTATTTATGTTGTGTTGTCCTATGCTTTATTAAATTGTATTTATGTTGTTTTATCCTATGCTTTATTAAATTGTATTTATGTGGTTTTGTCCTATGCTTTAATAAATTGTATTTATGTTGTTTTATCCTATGCTTTTTTAAATTGTATTTATGTTGTTTTAACCTATGCTTTATTAAATTGTATTTATGTTGTTTTATCCTATGCTTTATTAAATTGTATTTATGTTGTTTTATCCTATGCTTTATTAAATTGCATTTATGTTGTTTTAACCTATGCTTTATTAAATTGTATTTATGTGGTTTTATCCTATGCTTTATTAAATTGTATGTATGTGGTTTTATCCTATGCTTTATTAAATTGTATTTATGTGGTTTTATCCTATGCTTTATTAAATTGTATTTATGTGGTTTTATCCTATGCTTTATCAAATTGTATTTATGTGGTTTTATCCTATGGTTTATTAAATTGTATTTATGTGGTTTTATCCTTTGCTTTATTAAATTGTATTTATGTTGTTTTATCCTATGCTTTATTAAATTGTATTTATGTTGTTTTATCCTATGCTTTAATAAATTGTATTTATGTTGTTTCATCCTATGCTTTATTAAATTGTATTTATGCTGTTTTAACCTATGCTTTATTAATTTGTATTCATGTTGTTTTATCTTATGCTTTACTCAATTGTATTTATGTTGTTTTATCCTATGCTTTATTAAATTGTATTTATGTTGTTTTATCTTATGCTTTACTAAATTGTGTTTATGTTGTTTTATCCTATTCTTTATTAAATTGTATTTCTGTGGTTTTATCCTATGCTTTATTAAATTGTATTTATGTTGTTTTAACCTATGCTTTATTAAATTGTATTTATGTTGTTTTATCCTATGATTTATTAAAATGTATTTATGTTGTTTTACCCAATGCTTTATTAAATTGTATTTATGTTGTTTTATCCTATGCTTTATTAAATTGCATTTATGTTGTTTTAACCTATGCTTTATTAAATTGTATTTATATTGCTTTAACATATGCTTTATTAAATTGTATTTATGTTGTTTTGTCCTATGATTTATTAAATTGTATTTATGTTGTTTTATCCTATGCTTTATTAAATTGTATTTATGTGGTTTTGTCCTATGCTTTAATAAATTGTATTTATGTTGTTTTATCCTATTCTTTATTAAATTGTATTTATGTTGTTATATCCTATGCTTTGTTAAATTGCATTTATGTTGTTTTAACCTATGCTTTATTAAATTGTATTTATGTGGTTTTATCCTATGCTTTATTAAATTGTATGTATGCGGTTTTATCCTATGCTTTATTAAATTGTATTTATGTTGTTTTATCCTATGCTTTATTAAATTGTATTTATGTTGTTTTATCCTATGCTTTATTAAATTGTATTTATGTGGTTTTGTCCTATGCTTTATTAAATTGTATTTATGTTGTTTTATCCTATGCTTTATTAAATTGTATTTATGTTGTTTTATGCTATGCTTTATTAAATTGTATTTATGTGGTTTTGTCCTATGCTTTATTAAATTGTATTTATGTTGTTTTATCCTATGCTTTATTAAATTGTATTTATGTTGTTTTATCCTATGCTTTATTAAATTGTATTTATGTTGTTTTATCCTATGCTTTATTAAATTGTATTTATGTTGTTTTATCCTATGCTTTATTAACTTGTATTTATGTTGTTTTATCCTATGCTTTATTAAATTGTATTTATGTTGTTTTAACCTATGCTTTATTAAATTGTATTTATGTTGTTTTATCCTATGCTTTATTAAATTGTATTTATGTTGTTTTATCCTATGCTTTATTAACTTGTATTTATGTGGTTTTATCTTATGCTTTATTAAATTGTATTTATGTTGTTTTATCCTATGATTTATTAAATTGTATTTATGTTGTTTTACCCAATGCTTTATTAAATTGTATTTATGTTGTTTTGTACTATGCTTTATTAAGTTGTATTTATGTTGTTTTATCCTATGCTTTATTAAATTGTATTTATGCTGTTTTAACCTATGCTTTATTAAATTGTATTCATGTTGTTTTATCTTATGCTTTACTAAATTGTATTTAGGTTGTTTTGTCCTATGCTTTTTAAATTGTATTTATGTTGTTTTATCCTATGCTTTATTAAATTGTATTTATGTTGTTTTATCCTATGCTTTATTAAATTGTATTTATGTTGTTTTGTCCTATGCTTTATTAAATTGTATTTATGTTGTTTTATCCTATGCTTTATTAAATTGTATTTATGTGGTTTTGTCCTATGCTTTAATAAATTGTATTTATGTTGATTTATCCTATGCTTTATTAAATTGTATTTATGTTGTTATATCCTATGCTTTATTAAATTGTATTTATGTGGTTTTGTCCTATTCTTTATTAAATTGTATTTATGTTGTTTTATCCTATGCTTTATTAAATTGTATTTATGTTGTTTTATCCTATGCTTTATTAAATTTTATTTATGTGGTTTTGTCCTATGCTTTATTAAATTGTATTTATGTTGTTTTATCCTATGCTTTATTAAATTGTATTTATGTGGTTTTGTCCTATGCTTTATTAAATTGTATTTATGTCGTTTTATCCTATGCTTTATTAAATTGTATTTATGTTGTTTTATCATATGCTTTATTAAATTGTATTTATGTTGTTTTATCTTATGCTTTATTAAATTGTATTTATGTTGTTTTATCCTATGCTTTATTAACTTGTATTTATGTTGTTTTATCTTATGCTTTATTAAATTGAATTTATGTTGTTTTATCATATGCTTTATTAAATTGTATTTATGTTGTTTTATCCTATGCTTTATTAAATTGTATTTATGTGGTTTTATCCTATGCTTTATTAAATTGTATTTATGTGGTTTTATCCTATGCTTTATTAAATTGTATTTATGTTGTTTTATCCTATGCTTTATTAAATTGTATTTATGTTGTTTTATCCTATTCTTTAATAAACTGTATTTATGTTGTTTCATCCTATGCTTTATTAAATTGTATTTATGCTGTTTTAACCTATGCTTTATTAAATTGTATTCATGTTGTTTTATCTTATGCTTTACTAAATTGTATTTATGTTGTTTTATCCTATGCTTTATTAAATTGTATTTATGTTTTTTTAACATATGATTCATTCAATTGTATTTATGTTGTTTTATCTTATGCTTTATTAAATTGTATTTATGTTGTTTTATCCTATGATTTATTAAATTGTATTTATGTTGTTTTACCCAATGCTTTATTAAATTGTATTTATGTTGTTTTATCCTATGCTTTATTAAATTGCATTTATGTTGTTTTAACCTATGCTTTATTAAATTGTATTTATATTGCTTTAACATATGCTTTATTAAATTGTATTTATGTTGTTTTGTCCTATGATTTATTAAATTGTATTTATGTTGTTTTATCCTATGCTTTATTAAATTGTATTTATGTGGTTTTGTCCTATGCTTTAATAAATTGTATTTATGTTGTTTTATCCTATTCTTTATTAAATTGTATTTATGTTGTTTTATCCTATGCTTTATTAAATTGCATTTATGTTGTTTTAACCTATGCTTTATTAAATTGTATTTATGTGGTTTTATCCTATGCTTTATTAAATTGTATGTATGTGGTTTTATCCTATGCTTTATTAAATTGTATGTATGTGGTTTTATCCCATGCTTTATTAAATTGTATTTATATTGTTTTATCCTATGCTTTATTAAATTGTATTTATGTTGTTTTATCCTATGCTTTATTAAATTGTATTTATGTTGTTTTATCCTATGATTTATTAAATTGTATTTATGTGGTTTTGTCCTATGCTTTATTAAATTGTATTTATGTTGTTTTATCCTATGCTTTATTAAATTGTATTTATGTTGTTTTATGCTATGCTTTATTAAATTGTATTTATGTGGTTTTGTCCTATGCTTTATTAAATTGTATTTATGTTGTTTTATCCTATGCTTTATTAAATTGTATTTATGTTGTTTTATCCTATGCTTTATTAAATTGTATTCATGTTGTTTTATCCTATGCTTTATTAAATTGTATTTATGTTGTTTTATCCTATGGTTTATTAACTTGTATTTATGTTGTTTTATCCTATGCTTTATTAAATTGTATTTATGTTGTTTTAACCTATGCTTTATTAAATTATATTTATGATGTTTTATCCTATGCTTTATTAAATTGTATTTATGTTGTTTTATCCTATGCTTTATTAACTTGTATTTATGTTGTTTTATCTTATGCTTTATTAAATTGTATTTATGTTGTTTTATCCTATGATTTATTAAATTGTATTTATGTTGTTTTACCCAATGCTTTATTAAATTGTATTTATGTTGTTTTGTCCTATTCTTTAATAAACTGTATTTATGTTGTTTCATCCTATGCTTTATTAAATTGTATTTATGCTGTTTTAACCTATGCTTTATTAAATTGTATTCATGTTGTTTTATCTTATGCTTTACTAAATTGTATTTATGTTGTTTTATCCTATGCTTTATTAAATTGTATTTATGTTTTTTTAACATATGATTCATTCAATTGTATTTATGTTGTTTTATCTTATGCTTTATTAAATTGTATTTATGTTGTTTTATCCTATGATTTATTAAATTGTATTTATGTTGTTTTACCCAATGCTTTATTAAATTGTATTTATGTTGTTTTATCCTATGCTTTATTAAATTGCATTTATGTTGTTTTAACCTATGCTTTATTAAATTGTATTTATATTGCTTTAACATATGCTTTATTAAATTGTATTTATGTTGTTTTGTCCTATGATTTATTAAATTGTATTTATGTTGTTTTATCCTATGCTTTATTAAATTGTATTTATGTGGTTTTGTCCTATGCTTTAATAAATTGTATTTATGTTGTTTTATCCTATTCTTTATTAAATTGTATTTATGTTGTTTTATCCTATGCTTTATTAAATTGCATTTATGTTGTTTTAACCTATGCTTTATTAAATTGTATTTATGTGGTTTTATCCTATGCTTTATTAAATTGTATGTATGTGGTTTTATCCTATGCTTTATTAAATTGTATGTATGTGGTTTTATCCCATGCTTTATTAAATTGTATTTATATTGTTTTATCCTATGCTTTATTAAATTGTATTTATGTTGTTTTATCCTATGCTTTATTAAATTGTATTTATGTTGTTTTATCCTATGATTTATTAAATTGTATTTATGTGGTTTTGTCCTATGCTTTATTAAATTGTATTTATGTTGTTTTATCCTATGCTTTATTAAATTGTATTTATGTTGTTTTATGCTATGCTTTATTAAATTGTATTTATGTGGTTTTGTCCTATGCTTTATTAAATTGTATTTATGTTGTTTTATCCTATGCTTTATTAAATTGTATTTATGTTGTTTTATCCTATGCTTTATTAAATTGTATTCATGTTGTTTTATCCTATGCTTTATTAAATTTTATTTATGTTGTTTTATCCTATGGTTTATTAACTTGTATTTATGTTGTTTTATCCTATGCTTTATTAAATTGTATTTATGTTGTTTTAACCTATGCTTTATTAAATTGTATTTATGATGTTTTATCCTATGCTTTATTAAATTGTATTTATGTTGTTTTATCCTATGCTTTATTAACTTGTATTTATGTTGTTTTATCTTATGCATTATTAAATTGTATTTATGTTGTTTTATCCTATGATTTATTAAATTGTATTTATGTTGTTTTACCCAATGCTTTATTAAATTGTATTTATGTTGTTTTATCCTATGCTTTATTAAATTGCATTTATGTTGTTTTAACCTATGTGTAACATACCTGGCGGCGTCCTTGCATAGTGGTCCATCTCCCACTGTGCAGGAGCGCGCACTTGATCTCCTGTCCAGAATGTCTCTCTGGCTTCCCTCCATGCTGTCTGTTTGTGTCTGTCTCTGCTGCTTAAGGGCGGCGCCCGATCACTTCCTGCTTTTTGTACCTGCTGTGGGTCACACCCCTTGTGCGTCTCAGCCTATTGCTGTCTGACACTTGGTATATAGCTCAGCAGCTCCCTTCTATCCCTGCCTGAGCATAAGTGTTTTCCTTCAGTGTGTGTTTGCATTCTGAAGGTGCCAGGTCCCGTCTTTGTTTCCTTGTCTGCCTTTCCTGGAGGCTGTATTTCCAGGCCTGTCTGAACTTAGTCCTGTATGTCTCCTGCTTTGCGGTATCAGCTCCCGTGTCTGAACTGTGTCCTGTATGTCTCCTGCTTTGCGGTATTAGTTCCCGTGTCTGAACTGAGTCCTGTATGTCTCCTGCTTTGCGGTATTAGTTCCCGTGTCTGAACTGAGTCCTTTCTGTGTATCTTGTCTGTCCTGTCTGAACACGCTCCTAGCCTTTTCCTCCCGCCTTCTAGGGGCCGATTACCTAGACCCGCTCCTGTATCTTGTCTGTCCTGTCTGAACACGCTCCTTGCCTGTTCGTCCCGCCTCTCTGGGGGCAGTATTCCCAGACCCGCTCCTGTATCCCGCTGCAGTGTCGGTCTCCTCCGTACACTCAGTTCCAGTCTGAACTCTCTCCTATCCTTTACCTGTTTTTCCTCTATGTCCGTTCCCTTCCTTTTTCTGCAGAGTCTGAACTCGTACCTAACTCCTGCCTGTTGTCTCTGTACTCCCGTTTGTGAGTTTGTGGTCCACTCGCTACTTCGCTGCAAGTACCCTGTGGGTGTCTGGCTCTGTCTTTCCCTTCCTGTCTGTTCCGTGTGAACAGAGTCCTGTCCTGCCCTGTTTCTGCCCGCTGCTCCGGCAGTCCTGTCCTGCCCTGCTTCTGCCCGCTGCTCCGGCAGTCCTGTCCTGCCCTGCTTCTGCCCGCTGCTCCGGCAGTCCTGTCCTGCCCTGCTTCTGCCCGCTGCTCCGGCAGTCCTGTCCTGCCCTGCTTCTGCCCGCTGCTCCGGCAGTCCTGTCCTGCCCTGCCTGTACCCCTCTGCCTGTAATGTTCCTGAGTCCCAGTGTGTACTGGGCCCTATCCCGCCTGTGTTCCTACCTGCTAGTGCCTCCCTGTCTGCACTCTAGCTGTGCTCGCCTTTACCCCCCTGCCTGCATACCCGCCTGCCTGCATACCAGTCGTGCCTGCCTATACCCTCCAGTCTGTGTGCCAGCCTACCAGCCTGTTCCTGTATTCCCCTGTGTGGGTCAACAGCCGTGTCCGGGGTCTGTCCTGGAGTAGCACCTGGTCCCTCTGCTCGGTTCCTCCTTGGTGCACTGGCGTCGTATGCCGTCGTGCGACCCTGGTCGGATCGGGTGAATACTTAGTCACGCCCCTCCAGGCATTCACTCTCCGGCACGGTCCAGTGGAATCACTACCAATCACACGCACACGCCGCTTAGCCCGGGCGTGTGCATAACAGCATGCTCAGGCCATGGTTCCCGTTGAGCCCCACGGCCTTCGCCCTCTGAGAAGTTTTCCAGTGAATATATGCATTAAAATAAATAAATAAATTTTTTTTCTCTTAGCTGAGTTCCAGGCGAAATTACGCACCGTCCAGATGGATCTATCAGCTCTCGTTCCTGCGGATCCGCCACGTTACTATGGGGATCCAAGACAGTGTCGTGCATTTGTGGAGCAATGCATGCTACACTTTAAGGCCTACCCTCTTTATTTTCCTTCCGATTGGGCTAAAGTGGCCTTTATGATGTCTTACCTGGCGGGTGATGCCTTGGAATGGATCAACCCCCTATATGAAACACAGGATCCGATCCTCCGGGACCTAATGGCCTTCCTGGTGGCCTTTCTAATGGTCTTCGATGATCCTAACCCGGAGGCTCCTGCTGAAGCTTCACTTCCCAATATCCCGGAGCAGCCCCAATGGGTAATGTGTGTGGGTAGCGCAATAGTCCTCCAGCCCAATGAGACTACTGCCCACCCAGAATCCTCACAGGGTGACTACGCTTTCCGGAATACTTCTCTCAACCTCAAGAGGCAGTCCAGACGTGCTAGACTTAGAGGCAAGCCGTCACGCCAGGTTCTGTCCTCCCTGAGACCTCCTGACCCCAACCTTGAAGTCCCTACTGAAGCTTCATCTCCCTGTATCCCGGAGAAACCCCAATGGGTAATGTGCGTGGGTAGTGCACCAGTTCTCCTGCCCGAAGAGACTTCTGCCCTTCCAGACTCCACACAGGAGAACTTCCTGCACCCGGCATCAGTTGCTTCTCTCTCTTTAACCGGTGTGCATGTCCAAGGATGCTCCAAAGCTGTGGTTACCTCAGAGTCTGTGCACCTCTACTACCTGGCGGAGGATCCCCTGTTGCCTCCAGAATCCTCCGGGATACCTCTCGATGACAAATGGAGAGAGACTATTCTACACCCGGTACTCAATACTTTGTCCGCTTCGTCCTGTGAGCCTGACAATGGGTACCCCAAAGTAGTAGTTACCCCCGAGTCTCTACACCCCTCCGACCAGGCGGAGGATCTCCAGTTGTCTCCTGAACCCTTCGGGGTGCTACCTGGTAGCGAAAGGACAGAGACTCTCCTACACTCTGTACCTGATACCTCGCTCGCTTCGTCCAGTGAGTCCAACCTAGTGTACTCCGAAGCAGAGGTTACTCCCGAGTCTCTACACCCCTCCGACCAGGCGGAGGACCTCCAGTTGTGTTCAGAACCCTTTGGGGTGCCACCTGGTGGTGAAAGGACAGAGACTCTCCTATACTCTGTACCTGATACCTCGCTCGCTTCGTCCAGTGAGTCCAACCTAGTGTACTCCGAAGCAGAGGTTACTCCCGAGTCTCTACACCCCTCCGACCAGGCGGAGGACCTCCAGTTGTGTTCAGAACCCTTCGGGGTGCCACCTGGTGGTGAATGGACAGAGACTTTCCTATACTCGGTACCCGATACCTCGCCTGCTTCCTCCAGTGAGTCCGACCTAGTGTACTCTGAAGCAGTTGTTTTCTCTGAGCCTCTGCACTCTTCTGACCCGGCGGAGGACCTCCAGTTGTTTCCTGAATCCTCCGGGGTACCACCAAATAACAAAGAGACAGTGACTTTTCCTCATTATGTACGTGATAACCCGTCTATTTCTTCCTGTGAGCTTGACAAGATGTACCTCGAAGCAGAGATTACCCCCAAGTCTCTGACCCCCTCCAACCCAGTGAACGACTGGTCCTCGAATTCCCTGCGGAAGATTCTGGCAGGCCTGAAGAAGAGGGGGCGTAAGGGGGGAGGTACTGTAACATACCTGGCGGCGTCCTTGCATAGTGGTCCATCTCCCACTGTGCAGGAGCGCGCACTTGATCTCCTGTCCAGAATGTCTCTCTGGCTTCCCTCCATGCTGTCTGTTTGTGTCTGTCTCTGCTGCTTAAGGGCGGCGCCCGATCACTTCCTGCTTTTTGTACCTGCTGTGGGTCACACCCCTTGTGCGTCTCAGCCTATTGCTGTCTGACACTTGGTATATAGCTCAGCAGCTCCCTTCTATCCCTGCCTGAGCATAAGTGTTTTCCTTCAGTGTGTGTTTGCATTCTGAAGGTGCCAGGTCCCGTCTTTGTTTCCTTGTCTGCCTTTCCTGGAGGCTGTATTTCCAGGCCTGTCTGAACTTAGTCCTGTATGTCTCCTGCTTTGCGGTATCAGCTCCCGTGTCTGAACTGTGTCCTGTATGTCTCCTGCTTTGCGGTATTAGTTCCCGTGTCTGATCTGAGTCCTGTATGTCTCCTGCTTTGCGGTATTAGTTCCCGTGTCTGAACTGAGTCCTTTCTGTGTATCTTGTCTGTCCTGTCTGAACATGCTCCTAGCCTGTTCCTCCCGCCTTCTAGGGGCCGATTACCTAGACCCGCTCCTGTATCTTGTCTGTCCTGTCTGAACACGCTCCTTGCCTGTTCGTCCCGCCTCTCTGGGGGCAGTATTCCCAGACCCGCTCCTGTATCCCGCTGCAGTGTCGGTCTCCTCCGTACACTCAGTTCCAGTCTGAACTCTCTCCTATCCTTTACCTGTTTTTCCTCTATGTCCGTTCCCTTCCTTTTTCTGCAGAGTCTGAACTCGTACCTAACTCCTGCCTGTTGTCTCTGTACTCCCGTTTGTGAGTTTGTGGTCCACTCGCTACTTCACTGCAAGTACTGTGTGGGTGTCTGGCTCTGTCTTTCCCTTCCTGTCTGTTCCGCGTGAACAGAGTCCTGTCCTGCCCTGTTTCTGCCCGCTGCTCCGGCAGTCCTGTCCTGCCCTGCTTCTGCCCGCTGCTCCGGCAGTCCTGTCCTGCCCTGCTTCTGCCCGCTGCTCCGGCAGTCCTGTCCTGCCCTGCTTCTGCCCGCTGCTCCGGCAGTCCTGTCCTGCCCTGCTTCTGCCCGCTGCTCCGGCAGTCCTGTCCTGCCCTGCCTGTACCCCTCTGCCTGTAATGTTCCTGAGTCCCAGTGTGTACTGGGCCCTATCCCGCCTGTGTTCCTACCTGCTAGTGCCTCCCTGTCTGCACTCTAGCTGTGCTCGCCTTTACCCCCCTGCCTGCATACCCGCCTGCCTGCATACCAGTCGTGCCTGCCTATACCCTCCAGTCTGTGTGCCAGCCTACCAGCCTGTTCCTGTATTCCCCTGTGTGGGTCAACAGCCGTGTCCGGGGTCTGTCCTGGAGTAGCACCTGGTCCCTCTGCTCGGTTCCTCCTTGGTGCACTGGCGTCGTATGCCGTCGTGCGACCCTGGTCGGATCGGGTGAATACTTAGTCACGCCCCTCCAGGCATTCACTCTCCGGCACGGTCCAGTGGAATCACTACCAATCACACGCACACGCCGCTTAGCCCGGGCGTGTGCATAACACTATGCTTTATTAAATTGTATTTATGTTGCTTTAACATATGCTTTATTAAATTGTATTTATGTGGTTTTGTCCTATGATTTATTAAATTGTATTTATGTTGTTTTATCCTATGCTTTATTAAATTGTATTTATGTGGTTTTGTCCTATGCTTTAATAAATTGTATTTATGTTGTTTTATCCTATGCTTTTTTAAATTGTATTTATGTTGTTTTAACCTATGCTTTATTAAATTGTATTTATGTTGTTTTATCCTATGCTTTATTAAATTGTGTTTATGTTGTTTTATCCTATGCTTTATTAAATTGTTTTTATGTGGTTTTATCCTATGCTTTATTAAACTGTATTTATGTGGTTTTGTACTATGCTTTATTAAATTGTATTTATGTTGTTTTTTCCTATGCTTTATTAAATTGTATTTATGTTGTTTTATCCTATGCTTTATTAAATTGTATTTATGTTGTTTTATCCTATGCTTTATTAAATTGTATTTATGTTGTTTTATCCTATGCTTTATTAACTTTTATTTATGTTGTTTTATCCTATGCTTTATTAAATTGTATTTATGTTGTTTTAAGCTATGCTTTATTAAATTGTATTTATGTTGTTTTATCCTATGCTCTATTAAATTGTATTTATGTTGTTTTATCCTATGCTTTATTAAATTGTATTTATGTTGTTTTATCTTATGCTTTATTAAATTATATTTATGTTGTTTTATTCTATGCTTTATTAAATTGTATTCATGTTGTTTTATCCAATGCATTATTAAATTGTATTTATGTTGTTTTATCCTATGCTTTATTAAATTGTATTTATGTTGTTTTATCCTATGCTTTATTAACTTGTATTTATGTTGTTTTATCTTATGCTTTATTAAATTGAATTTATGTTGTTTTATCCTATGCTTTATTAAATTGTATTTATGTTGTTTTACCCAATGCTTTATTAAATTGTATTTATGTTGTTTTATCCTATGCTTTATTAAATTGCATTCATGTTGTTTTAACCTATGCTTTATTAAATTGTATTTATATTGCTTTAACATATGCTTTATTAAATTGTATTTATGTTGTTTTGTCCTATGATTTATTAAATTGCATTTATGTTGTTTTATCCTGTGCTTTAATAAATTGTATTTATGTTGTTTCATCCTATGCTTTATTAAATTGTATTTATGCTGTTTTAACCTATGCTTTATTAAATTGTATTCATGTTGTTTTATCTTATGCTTTACTAAATTGTATTTATGTTGTTTTATCCTATGCTTTATTAAATTGTATTTATGTTGTTTTAACATATGATTCATTAAATTGTATTTATGTTGTTTTATCCTATGCTTTATTAAATTTTATTTATGTTGTTTTATCCTATGCTTTATTAAATTGTGTTTATGTTGTTTTATCCTATGCTTTATTAAATTGTATTTATGTTGTTTTATCCTATGCTTTATTAAATTGTATTTATGTGGTTTTATCCTATGCTTTATTAAATTGTATTCATGTTGTTTTATCCTATGCTTTATTAAATTGTATTTATGTTGTTTTATAATATGCTTTATTAAATTGTATTTATGTTGTTTTATCACATGCTTTATTAAATTGTATTTATGTTGTTTTATCCTATGCTTTATTAAATTGTATTTATGTTGTTTTATCCTATGCTTTATTAAATTGTATTCATGTGGTTTTATCCTATGATTTATTAAATTGTATTTATGTTGTTTTAACCTATGCTTTATTAAATTGTATTCATGTTGTTTTATCCTATGCTTTATTAAATTGTATTTATGTTGTTTTATCCTATGCTTTATTAAACTGTATTTATGTTGTTTTATCCTATGTGTTATTAAATTGTATTTATGCTGTTTTAACCTATGCTTTATTAAATTGTATTCATGTTGTTTTATCTTATGCTTTACTAAATTGTGTTTATGTTGTTTTATCCTATGCTTTATTAAATTGTATTTATCTTGTTTTAACATATGCTTTATTAAATTGTATTGACGTTGTTTTGTCGTATGCTTTATTAAATTGTATTTATGTTGTTTTATCCTATGCTTTATTAAATTGTATTTATGTTGTTTTTTCCTATGCTTTATTAAATTGTATTTATGTTGTTTTGTCCTATGCTTTATTAAATTGTATTTATGTTGTTTTATCCTATGCTTTATTAAATTGTATTTATGTTGTTTTATCCTATGCTTTATTAACTTTTATTTATGTTGTTTTATCCTATGCTTTATTAAATTGTATTTATCTTGTTTTAACATATGCTTTATTAAATTGTATTTATGTTGTTTTATCCTATGCTCTATTAAATTGTATTTATGTTGTTTTATCCTATGCTTTATTAAATTGTATTTATGTTGTTTTATCTTATGCTTTATTAAATTATATTTATGTTGTTTTATTCTATGCTTTATTAAATTGTATTCATGTTGTTTTATCCAATGCATTATTAAATTGTATTTATGTTGTTTTATCCTATGCTTTATTAAATTGTATTTATGTTGTTTTATCCTATGCTTTATTAACTTGTATTTATGTTGTTTTATCTTATGCTTTATTAAATTGAATTTATGTTGTTTTATCCTATGCTTTATTAAATTGTATTTATGTTGTTTTACCCAATGCTTTATTAAATTGTATTTATGTTGTTTTATCCTATGCTTTATTAAATTGCATTCATGTTGTTTTAACCTATGCTTTATTAAATTGTATTTATATTGCTTTAACATATGCTTTATTAAATTGTATTTATGTTGTTTTGTCCTATGATTTATTAAATTGCATTTATGTTGTTTTATCCTATGCTTTAATAAATTGTATTTATGTTGTTTCATCCTATGCTTTATTAAATTGTATTTATGCTGTTTTAACCTATGCTTTATTAAATTGTATTCATGTTGTTTTATCTTATGCTTTACTAAATTGTATTTATGTTGTTTTATCCTATGCTTTATTAAATTGTATTTATGTTGTTTTAACATATGATTCATTAAATTGTATTTATGTTGTTTTATCCTATGCTTTATTAAATTTTATTTATGTTGTTTTATCCTATGCTTTATTAAATTGTATTTATGCTGTTTTAACCTATGCTTTATTAAATTGTATTCATGTTGTTTTATCTTATGCTTTACTAAATTGTATTTATGTTGTTTTATCCTATGCTTTATTAAATTGTATTTATGTTGTTTTAACATATGATTCATTAAATTGTATTTATGTTGTTTTATCCTATGCTTTATTAAATTTTATTTATGTTGTTTTATCCTATGCTTTATTAAATTGTGTTTATGTTGTTTTATCCTATGCTTTATTAAATTGTTTTTATGTTGTTTTATCCTATGCTTTATTAAATTGTATTTATGTGGTTTTATCCTATGCTTTATTAAATTGTATTCATGTTGTTTTATCCTATGCTTTATTAAATTGTATTTATGTTGTTTTATAATATGCTTTATTAAATTGTATTTATGTTGTTTTATCCTATGCTTTATTAAATTGTATTTATGTTGTTTTATCCTATGCTTTATTAAATTGTATTTATGTTGTTTTATCCTATGCTTTATTAAATTGTATTCATGTGGTTTTATCCTATGATTTATTAAATTGTATTTATGTTGTTTTAACCTATGCTTTATTAAATTGTATTCATGTTGTTTTATCCTATGCTTTATTAAATTGTATTTATGTTGTTTTATCCTATGCTTTATTAAACTGTATTTATGTTGTTTTATCCTATGTGTTATTAAATTGTATTTATGCTGTTTTAACCTATGCTTTATTAAATTGTATTCATGTTGTTTTATCTTATGCTTTACTAAATTGTGTTTATGTTGTTTTATCCTATGCTTTATTAAATTGTATTTATCTTGTTTTAACATATGCTTTATTAAATTGTATTGACGTTGTTTTGTCCTATGCTTTATTAAATTGTATTTATGTTGTTTTATCCTATGCTTTATTAAATTGTATTTATGTTGTTTTTTCCTATGCTTTATTAAATTGTATTTATGTTGTTTTGTCCTATGCTTTATTAAATTGTATTTATGTTGTTTTATCCTATTCTTTATTAAATTCTATTTCTGTGGTTTTATGCTATGCTTTATTAAATTGTATTTATGTTGTTTTAACCTATGCTTTATTAAATTGTATTTATGTTGTTTTGTACTATGCTTTATTAAATTGTATTTATGTTGTTTTATCCTATGCTTTATTAAATTGTATTTATGCTGTTTTAACCTATGCTTTATTAAATTGTATTCATGTTGTTTTATCTTATGCTTTACTAAATTGTATTTAGGTTGTTTTGTCCTATGCTTTTTAAATTGTATTTATGTTGTTTTATCCTATGCTTTATTAAATTGTATTTATGTGGTTTTGTCCTATGCTTTAATAAATTGTATTTATGTTGTTTTATCCTATGCTTTATTAAATTGTATTTATGTTGTTATATCCTATGCTTTATTAAATTGTATTTATGTGGTTTTGTCCTATGCTTTATTAAATTGTATTTATGTTGTTTTATCCTATGCTTTATTAAATTGTATTTATGTTGTTTTATCCTATGCTTTATTAAATTGTATTTATGTGGTTTTGTCCTATGCTTTATTAAATTGTATTTATGTTGTTTTATCCTATGCTTTATTAAATTGTATTTATGTGGTTTTGTCCTATGCTTTATTAAATTGTATTTATGTTGTTTTATCCTATGCTTTATTAAATTGTATTTATGTTGTTTTATCATATGCTTTATTAAATTGTATTTATGTTGTTTTATCCTATGCTTTATTAAATTGTATTTATGTTGTTTTATCCTATGCTTTATTAACTTGTATTTATGTTGTTTTATCTTATGCTTTATTAAATTGAATTTATGTTGTTTTATCCTATGCTTTATTAAATTGTATTTATGTTGTTTTATCCAATGCTTTATTAAATTGTATTTATGTTGTTTTATCCTATGCTTTATTAAATTGTATTTATGTTGTTTTAACATATGCTTTATTAAATTGTATTTATTTTGCTTTAACATATGCTTTATTAAATTGTATTTATGTTGTGTTGTCCTATGCTTTATTAAATTGTATTTATGTTGTTTTATCCTATGCTTTATTAAATTGTATTTATGTGGTTTTGTCCTATGCTTTAATAAATTGTATTTATGTTGTTTTATCCTATGCTTTTTTAAATTGTATTAATGTTGTTTTAACCTATGCTTTATTAAATTGTATTTATGTTGTTTTATCCTATGCTTTATTAAATTGTATTTATGTTGTTTTATCCTATGCTTTATTAAATTGCATTTATGTTGTTTTAACCTATGCTTTATTAAATTGTATTTATGTGGTTTTATCCTATGCTTTATTAAATTGTATGTATGTGGTTTTATCCTATGCTTTATTAAATTGTATTTATGTGGTTTTATCCTATGCTTTATTAAATTGTATTTATGTGGTTTTATCCTATGCTTTATTAAATTGTATTTATGTGGTTTTATCCTATGCTTTATTAAATTTTATTTATGTGGTTTTATCCTATGCTTTATTAAATTGTATTTATGTGGTTTTATCCTATGCTTTATTAAATTGTATTTATGTTGTTTTATCCTATGCTTTATTAAATTGTATTTATGTTGTTTTATCCTATGCTTTAATAAATTGTATTTATGTTGTTTCATCCTATGCTTTATTAAATTGTATTTATGCTGTTTTAACCTATGCTTTATTAAATTGTATTCATGTTGTTTTATCTTATGCTTTACTAAATTGTATTTATGTTGTTTTATCCTATGCTTTATTAAATTGTATTTATGTTGTTTTAACATATGATTCATTAAATTGTATTTATGTTGTTTTATCTTATGCTTTATTAAATTGTATTTATGTTGTTTTATCCTATGATTTATTAAATTGTATTTATGTTTTTTTACCCAATGCTTTATTAAATTGTATTTATGTTGTTTTATCCTATGCTTTATTAAATTGCATTCATGTTGTTTTAACCTATGCTTTATTAAATTGTATTTATATTGCTTTAACATATGCTTTATTAAATTGTATTTATGTTGTTTTGTCCTATGATTTATTAAATTGTATTTATGTTGTTTTATCCTATGCTTTATTAAATTGTATTTATGTGGTTTTGTCCTATGCTTTAATAAATTGTATTTATGTTGTTTTATCCTATGCTTTATTAAATTGTATTTATGTTGTTTTATCATATGCTTTATTAAATTGTATTTATGTTGTTTTATCCTATGCTTTATTAAATTGTATTTATGTTGTTTTATCCTATGCTTTATTAACTTGTATTTATGTTGTTTTATCTTATGCTTTATTAAATTGAATTTATGTTGTTTTATCCTATGCTTTATTAAATTGTATTTATGTTGTTTTATCCAATGCTTTATTAAATTGTATTTATGTTGTTTTATCCTATGCTTTATTAAATTGTATTTATGTTGTTTTAACATATGCTTTATTAAATTGTATTTATTTTGCTTTAACATATGCTTTATTAAATTGTATTTATGTTGTGTTGTCCTATGCTTTATTAAATTGTATTTATGTTGTTTTATCCTATGCTTTATTAAATTGTATTTATGTGGTTTTGTCCTATGCTTTAATAAATTGTATTTATGTTGTTTTATCCTATGCTTTTTTAAATTGTATTAATGTTGTTTTAACCTATGCTTTATTAAATTGTATTTATGTTGTTTTATCCTATGCTTTATTAAATTGTATTTATGTTGTTTTATCCTATGCTTTATTAAATTGCATTTATGTTGTTTTAACCTATGCTTTATTAAATTGTATTTATGTGGTTTTATCCTATGCTTTATTAAATTGTATGTATGTGGTTTTATCCTATGCTTTATTAAATTGTATTTATGTGGTTTTATCCTATGCTTTATTAAATTGTATTTATGTGGTTTTATCCTATGCTTTATTAAATTGTATTTATGTGGTTTTATCCTATGCTTTATTAAATTGTATTTATGTGGTTTTATCCTATGCTTTATTAAATTGTATTTATGTGGTTTTATCCTATGCTTTATTAAATTGTATTTATGTTGTTTTATCCTATGCTTTATTAAATTGTATTTATGTTGTTTTATCCTATGCTTTAATAAATTGTATTTATGTTGTTTCATCCTATGCTTTATTAAATTGTATTTATGCTGTTTTAACCTATGCTTTATTAAATTGTATTCATGTTGTTTTATCTTATGCTTTACTAAATTGTATTTATGTTGTTTTATCCTATGCTTTATTAAATTGTATTTATGTTGTTTTAACATATGATTCATTAAATTGTATTTATGTTGTTTTATCTTATGCTTTATTAAATTGTATTTATGTTGTTTTATCCTATGATTTATTAAATTGTATTTATGTTGTTTTACCCAATGCTTTATTAAATTGTATTTATGTTGTTTTATCCTATGCTTTATTAAATTGCATTCATGTTGTTTTAACCTATGCTTTATTAAATTGTATTTATATTGCTTTAACATATGCTTTATTAAATTGTATTTATGTTGTTTTGTCCTATGATTTATTAAATTGTATTTATGTTGTTTTATCCTATGCTTTATTAAATTGTATTTATGTGGTTTTGTCCTATGCTTTAATAAATTGTATTTATGTTGTTTTATCCTATTCTTTATTAAATTGTATTTATGTTGTTTTATCCTATGCTTTATTAAATTGCATTTATGTTGTTTTAACCTATGCTTTATTAAATTGTATTCATGTGGTTTTATCCTATGCTTTATTAAATTGTATGTATGTGGTTTTATCCTATGCTTTATTAAATTGTATGTATGTGGTTTTATCCCATGCTTTATTAAATTGTATTTATATTGTTTTATCCTATGCTTTATTAAATTGTATTTATGTTGTTTTATCCTATGCTTTCTTAAATTGTATTTATGTTGTTTTATCCTATGCTTTATTAAATTGTATTTATGTGGTTTTGTCCTTTGCTTTATTAAATTGTATTTATGTTGTTTTATCCTATGCTTTATTAAATTGTATTTATGTTGTTTTATGCTATGCTTTATTAAATTGTATTTATGTGGTTTTGTCCTATGCTTTATTAAATTGTATTTATGTTGTTTTATCCTATGCTTTATTAAATTGTATTTATGTTGTTTTATCCTATGCTTTATTAAATTGTATTTATGTTGATTTATCCTATGCTTTATTAAATTGTATTTATGTTGTTTTATCATATGCTTTATTAAATTGTATTTATGTTGTTTTATCCTATGCTTTATTAAATTGTATTTATGTTGTTTTATCCTATGCTTTATTAACTTGTATTTATGTTGTTTTATCTTATGCTTTATTAAATTGAATTTATGTTGTTTTATCCTATGCTTTATTAAATTGTATTTATGTTGTTTTATCCAATGCTTTATTAAATTGTATTTATGTTGTTTTATCCTATGCTTTATTAAATTGTATTTATGTTGTTTTAACATATGCTTTATTAAATTGTATTTATTTTGCTTTAACATATGCTTTATTAAATTGTATTTATGTTGTGTTGTCCTATGCTTTATTAAATTGTATTTATGTTGTTTTATCCTATGCTTTATTAAATTGTATTTATGTGGTTTTGTCCTATGCTTTAATAAATTGTATTTATGTTGTTTTATCCTATGCTTTTTTAAATTGTATTAATGTTGTTTTAACCTATGCTTTATTAAATTGTATTTATGTTGTTTTATCCTATGCTTTATTAAATTGTATTTATGTTGTTTTATCCTATGCTTTATTAAATTGCATTTATGTTGTTTTAACCTATGCTTTATTAAATTGTATTTATGTGGTTTTATCCTATGCTTTATTAAATTGTATGTATGTGGTTTTATCCTATGCTTTATTAAATTGTATTTATGTGGTTTTATCCTATGCTTTATTAAATTGTATTTATGTGGTTTTATCCTATGCTTTATTAAATTGTATTTATGTGGTTTTATCCTATGCTTTATTAAATTTTATTTATGTGGTTTTATCCTATGCTTTATTAAATTGTATTTATGTGGTTTTATCCTATGCTTTATTAAATTGTATTTATGTTGTTTTATCCTATGCTTTATTAAATTGTATTTATGTTGTTTTATCCTATGCTTTAATAAATTGTTTTTATGTTGTTTCATCCTATGCTTTATTAAATTGTATTTATGCTGTTTTAACCTATGCTTTATTAAATTGTATTCATGTTGTTTTATCTTATGCTTTACTAAATTGTATTTATGTTGTTTTATCCTATGCTTTATTAAATTGTATTTATGTTGTTTTAACATATGATTCATTAAATTGTATTTATGTTGTTTTATCTTATGCTTTATTAAATTGTATTTATGTTGTTTTATCCTATGATTTATTAAATTGTATTTATGTTGTTTTACCCAATGCTTTATTAAATTGTATTTATGTTGTTTTATCCTATGCTTTATTAAATTGCATTCATGTTGTTTTAACCTATGCTTTATTAAATTGTATTTATATTGCTTTAACATATGCTTTATTAAATTGTATTTATGTTGTTTTGTCCTATGATTTATTAAATTGTATTTATGTTGTTTTATCCTATGCTTTATTAAATTGTATTTATGTGGTTTTGTCCTATGCTTTAATAAATTGTATTTATGTTGTTTTATCCTATTCTTTATTAAATTGTATTTATGTTGTTTTATCCTATGCTTTATTAAATTGCATTTATGTTGTTTTAACCTATGCTTTATTAAATTGTATTCATGTGGTTTTATCCTATGCTTTATTAAATTGTATGTATGTGGTTTTATCCTATGCTTTATTAAATTGTATGTATGTGGTTTTATCCCATGCTTTATTAAATTGTATTTATATTGTTTTATCCTATGCTTTATTAAATTGTATTTATGTTGTTTTATCCTATGCTTTCTTAAATTGTATTTATGTTGTTTTATCCTATGCTTTATTAAATTGTATTTATGTGGTTTTGTCCTTTGCTTTATTAAATTGTATTTATGTTGTTTTATCCTATGCTTTATTAAATTGTATTTATGTTGTTTTATGCTATGCTTTATTAAATTGTATTTATGTGGTTTTGTCCTATGCTTTATTAAATTGTATTTATGTTGTTTTATCCTATGCTTTTTTAAATTGTATTTATGTTGTTTTATCCTATGCTTTATTAAATTGTATTTATGTTGATTTATCCTATGCTTTATTAAATTGTATTTATGTTGCTTTATCCTATGCTTTATTAACTTGTATTTATGTTGTTTTATCCTATGCTTTATTAAATTGTATTTATGTTGTTTTAACCTATGCTTTATTAAATTGTATTTATGTTGTTTTATCCTATGCTTTATTAAATTGTATTTATGTTGTTTTATCCTATGCTTTATTAACTTGTATTTATGTTGTTTTATCTTATGCTTTATTAAATTGTATTTATGTTGTTTTATCCTATGATTTATTAAATTGTATTTATGTTGTTTTACCCAATGCTTTATTAAATTGTATTTATGTTGTTTTATCCTATGCTTTATTAAATTGCATTTATGTTGTTTTAACCTATGCTTTATTAAATTGTATTTATGTTGCTTTAACATATGCTTTATTAAATTGTATTTATGTTGTTTTGTCCTATGATTTATTAAATTGTATTTATGTTGTTTTATCCTATGCTTTATTAAATTGTATTTATGTGGTTTTGTCCTATGCTTTAATAAATTGTATTTATGTTGTTTTATCCTATGCTTTTTTAAATTGTATTTATGTTGTATTAACCTATGCTTTATTAAATTGTATTTATGTTGTTTTATCCTATGCTTTATTAAATTGTATTTATGTTGTTTTATCCTATGCTTTATTAAATTGTATCCATGTGGTTTTATCCTATGCTTTATTAAATTGTATTCATGTGGTTTTATCCTATGATTTATTAAATTGTATTTATGTTGTTTTAACCTATGCTTTATTAAATTGTATTCATGTTGTTTTATCCTATGCTTTATTAAATTGTATTTATGTTGTTTTATCCTATGCTTTATAAAATTGTATTTATGTTGTTTTATCCTATGCCTTATTAAATTGTATTTATGCTGTTTTAACCTATGCTTTATTAAATTGTATTCATGTTGTTTTATCTTATGCTTTACTAAATTGTGTTTATGTTGTTTTATCCTATGCTTTATTAAATTGTATTTATCTTGTTTTAACATATGCTTTATTAAATTGTATTGACGTTGTTTTGTCCTATGCTTTATTAAATTGTATTTATGTTGTTTTATCCTATGCTTTATTAAATTGTATTTATGTTGTTTTGTCCTATGCTTTATTAAATTGTATTTATGTTGTTTTATCCTATTCTTTATTAAATTGTATTTCTGTGGTTTTATCCTATGCTTTATTAAATTGTATTTATGTTGTTTTAACCTATGCTTTATTAAATTGTATTAATGTTGTTTTGTACTATGCTTTATTAAGTTGTATTTATGTTGTTTTATCCTATGCTTTATTAAATTGTATTTATGCTGTTTTAACCTATGCTTTATTAAATTGTATTCATGTTGTTTTATCTTATGCTTTACTAAATTGTATTTAGGTTGTTTTGTCCTATGCTTTTTAAATTGTATTTATGTTGTTTTATCCTATGCTTTATTAAATTGTATTTATGTTGTTTTATCCTATGCTTTATTAAATTGTATTTATGTTGTTTTGTCCTATGCTTTATTAAATTGTATTTATGTTGTTTTATCCTATGCTTTATTAAATTGTATTTATGTGGTTTTGTCCTATGCTTTAATAAATTGTATTTATGTTGTTTTATCCTATGCTTTATTAAATTGTATTTATGTTGTTTTATCCTATGCTTTATTAAATTGTATTTATGTGGTTTTGTCCTTTGCTTTATTAAATTGTATTTATGTTGTTTTATCCTATGCTTTATTAAATTGTATTTATGTTGTTTTATGCTATGCTTTATTAAATTGTATTTATGTGGTTTTGTCCTATGCTTTATTAAATTGTATTTATGTTGTTTTATCCTATGCTTTTTTAAATTGTATTTATGTTGTTTTATCCTATGCTTTATTAAATTGTATTTATGTTGATTTATCCTATGCTTTATTAAATTGTATTTATGTTGCTTTATCCTATGCTTTATTAACTTGTATTTATGTTGTTTTATCCTATGCTTTATTAAATTGTATTTATGTTGTTTTAACCTATGCTTTATTAAATTGTATTTATGTTGTTTTATCCTATGCTTTATTAAATTGTATTTATGTTGTTTTATCCTATGCTTTATTAACTTGTATTTATGTTGTTTTATCTTATGCTTTATTAAATTGTATTTATGTTGTTTTATCCTATGATTTATTAAATTGTATTTATGTTGTTTTACCCAATGCTTTATTAAATTGTATTTATGTTGTTTTATCCTATGCTTTATTAAATTGCATTTATGTTGTTTTAACCTATGCTTTATTAAATTGTATTTATGTTGCTTTAACATATGCTTTATTAAATTGTATTTATGTTGTTTTGTCCTATGATTTATTAAATTGTATTTATGTTGTTTTATCCTATGCTTTATTAAATTGTATTTATGTGGTTTTGTCCTATGCTTTAATAAATTGTATTTATGTTGTTTTATCCTATGCTTTTTTAAATTGTATTTATGTTGTATTAACCTATGCTTTATTAAATTGTATTTATGTTGTTTTATCCTATGCTTTATTAAATTGTATTTATGTTGTTTTATCCTATGCTTTATTAAATTGTATCCATGTGGTTTTATCCTATGCTTTATTAAATTGTATTCATGTGGTTTTATCCTATGATTTATTAAATTGTATTTATGTTGTTTTAACCTATGCTTTATTAAATTGTATTCATGTTGTTTTATCCTATGCTTTATTAAATTGTATTTATGTTGTTTTATCCTATGCTTTATTAAATTGTATTTATGTTGTTTTATCCTATGCCTTATTAAATTGTATTTATGCTGTTTTAACCTATGCTTTATTAAATTGTATTCATGTTGTTTTATCTTATGCTTTACTAAATTGTGTTTATGTTGTTTTATCCTATGCTTTATTAAATTGTATTTATCTTGTTTTAACATATGCTTTATTAAATTGTATTGACGTTGTTTTGTCCTATGCTTTATTAAATTGTATTTATGTTGTTTTATCCTATGCTTTATTAAATTGTATTTATGTTGTTTTGTCCTATGCTTTATTAAATTGTATTTATGTTGTTTTATCCTATTCTTTATTAAATTGTATTTCTGTGGTTTTATCCTATGCTTTATTAAATTGTATTTATGTTGTTTTAACCTATGCTTTATTAAATTGTATTAATGTTGTTTTGTACTATGCTTTATTAAGTTGTATTTATGTTGTTTTATCCTATGCTTTATTAAATTGTATTTATGCTGTTTTAACCTATGCTTTATTAAATTGTATTCATGTTGTTTTATCTTATGCTTTACTAAATTGTATTTAGGTTGTTTTGTCCTATGCTTTTTAAATTGTATTTATGTTGTTTTATCCTATGCTTTATTAAATTGTATTTATGTTGTTTTATCCTATGCTTTATTAAATTGTATTTATGTTGTTTTGTCCTATGCTTTATTAAATTGTATTTATGTTGTTTTATCCTATGCTTTATTAAATTGTATTTATGTGGTTTTGTCCTATGCTTTAATAAATTGTATTTATGTTGTTTTATCCTATGCTTTATTAAATTGTATTTATGTTGTTATATCCTATGCTTTATTAAATTGTATTTATGTGGTTTTGTCCTATGCTTTATTAAATTGTATTTATGTTGTTTTATCCTATGCTTTATTAAATTGTATTTATGTTGTTTTATCCTATGCTTTATTAAATTGTATATATGTGGTTTTGTCCTATGCTTTATTAAATTGTATTTATGTTGTTTTATCCTATGCTTTATTAAATTGTATTTATGTGGTTTTGTCCTATGCTTTATTAAATTGCATTTATGTTGTTTTATCCTATGCTTTATTAAATTGTATTTATGTTGTTTTATCATATGCTTTATTAAATTTTATTTATGTTGTTTTATCCTAAGCTTTATTAAATTGTATTTATGTTGTTTTATCCTATGCTTTATTAACTTGTATTTATGTTGTTTTATCTTATGCTTTATTAAATTGAATTTATGTTGTTTTATCCTATGCTTTATTAAATTGTATTTATGTTGTTTTATAAAATGCTTTATTAAATTGTATTTATGTTGTTTTATCCTATGCTTTATTAAATTGTATTTATGTTGTTTTAACCTATGCTTTATTAAATTGTATTTATTTTGCTTTAACATATGCTTTATTAAATTGTATTTATGTTGTGTTGTCCTATGCTTTATTAAATTGTATTTATGTTGTTTTATCCTATGCTTTATTAAATTGTATTTATGTGGTTTTGTCCTATGCTTTAATAAATTGTATTTATGTTGTTTTATCCTATGCTTTTTTAAATTGTATTTATGTTGTTTTAACCTATGCTTTATTAAATTGTATTTATGTGGTTTTGTCCTATGCTTTATTAAATTGTATTTATGTTGTTTTATCCTATGCTTTATTAAATTGTATTTATGTTGTTTTATCCTATGCTTTATTAACTTGTATTTATGTTGTTTTATCCTATGCTTTATTAAATTGCATTTATGTTGTTTTAACCTATGCTTTATTAAATTGTATTTATGTTGTTTTGTCCTATGCTTTATTAAATTGTATTTATGTTGTTTTACCCTATTCTTTATTAAATTGTATTTCTGTGGTTTTATCCTATGCTTTATTAAATTGTATTTATGTTGTTTTAACCTATGCTTTATTAAATTGTATTTATGTTGTTTTGTACTATGCTTTATTAAGTTGTATTTATGTTGTTTTACCCTATTCTTTATTAAATTGTATTTCTGTGGTTTTATCCTATGCTTTATTAAATTGTATTTATGTTGTTTTAACCTATGCTTTATTAAATTGTATTTATGTTGTTTTGTACTATGCTTTATTAAGTTGTATTTATGTTGTTTTATCCTATGCTTTATTAAATTGTATTTATGCTGTTTTAACCTATGCTTTATTAAATTGTATTCATGTTGTTTTATCTTATGCTTTACTAAATTGTATTTAGGTTGTTTTGTCCTATGCTTTTTAAATTGTATTTATGTTGTTTTATCCTATGCTTTATTAAATTGTATTTATGTTGTTTTATCCTATGCTTTATTAAATTGTATTTATGTTGTTTTGTCCTATGCTTTATTAAATTGTATTTATGTTGTTTTATCCTATGCTTTATTAAATTTTATTTATGTTGTTATATCCTATGCTTTATTAAATTGTATTTATGTGGTTTTGTCCTATTCTTTATTAAATTGTATTTATGTTGTTTTATCCTATGCTTTATTAAATTGTATTTATGTTGTTTTATCCTATGCTTTATTAAATTGTATTTATGTGGTTTTGTCCTATGCTTTATTAAATTGTATTTATGTGGTTTTATCCTATGCTTTATTAAATTGTATGTATGTGGTTTTATCCTATGCTTTATTAAATTGTATTTATGTTGTTTTATCCTATGCTTTATTAAATTGTATTTATGTTGTTTTATCCTATGCTTTATTAAATTCTATTTATGTTGTTTTATGCTATGCTTTATTAAATTGTATTTATGTTGTTTTATCCTATGCTTTATTAACTTGTATTTATGTTGTTTTATCTTATGCTTTATTAAATTGTATTTATGTTGTTTTATCCTATGATTTATTAAATTGTATTTATGTTGTTTTACCCAATGCTTTATTAAATTGTATTTATGTTGTTTTATCCTATGCTTTATTAAATTGCATTTATGTTGTTTTAACCTATGCTTTATTAAATTGTATTTATGTTTCTTTAACATATGCTTTATTAAATTGTATTTATGTTGTTTTGTCCTATGCTTTATTAAATTGTATTTATGTTGTTTTACCCTATTCTTTATTAAATTGTATTTCTGTGGTTTTATCCTATGCTTTATTAAATTGTATTTATGTTGTTTTAACCTATGCTTTATTAAATTGTATTTATGTTGTTTTGTACTATGCTTTATTAAGTTGTATTTATGTTGTTTTATCCTATGCTTTATTAAATTGTATTTATGCTGTTTTAACCTATGCTTTATTAAATTGTATTCATGTTGTTTTATCTTATGCTTTACTAAATTGTATTTAGGTTGTTTTGTCCTATGCTTTTTAAATTGTATTTATGTTGTTTTATCCTATGCTTTATTAAATTGTATTTATGTTGTTTTATCCTATGCTTTATTAAATTGTATTTATGTTGTTTTATCCTATTCTTTATTAAATTGTATTTATGTTGTTTTATCCTATGCTTTATTAAATTGCATTTATGTTGTTTTAACCTATGCTTTATTAAATTGTATTCATGTGGTTTTATCCTATGCTTTATTAAATTGTATGTATGTGGTTTTATCCTATGCTTTATTAAATTGTATGTATGTGGTTTTATCCCATGCTTTATTAAATTGTATTTATATTGTTTTATCCTATGCTTTATTAAATTGTATTTATGTTGTTTTATCCTATGCTTTCTTAAATTGTATTTATGTTGTTTTATCCTATGCTTTATTAAATTGTATTTATGTGGTTTTGTCCTTTGCTTTATTAAATTGTATTTATGTTGTTTTATCCTATGCTTTATTAAATTGTATTTATGTTGTTTTATGCTATGCTTTATTAAATTGTATTTATGTGGTTTTGTCCTATGCTTTATTAAATTGTATTTATGTTGTTTTATCCTATGCTTTTTTAAATTGTATTTATGTTGTTTTATCCTATGCTTTATTAAATTGTATTTATGTTGATTTATCCTATGCTTTATTAAATTGTATTTATGTTGCTTTATCCTATGCTTTATTAACTTGTATTTATGTTGTTTTATCCTATGCTTTATTAAATTGTATTTATGTTGTTTTAACCTATGCTTTATTAAATTGTATTTATGTTGTTTTATCCTATGCTTTATTAAATTGTATTTATGTTGTTTTATCCTATGCTTTATTAACTTGTATTTATGTTGTTTTATCTTATGCTTTATTAAATTGTATTTATGTTGTTTTATCCTATGATTTATTAAATTGTATTTATGTTGTTTTACCCAATGCTTTATTAAATTGTATTTATGTTGTTTTATCCTATGCTTTATTAAATTGCATTTATGTTGTTTTAACCTATGCTTTATTAAATTGTATTTATGTTGCTTTAACATATGCTTTATTAAATTGTATTTATGTTGTTTTGTCCTATGATTTATTAAATTGTATTTATGTTGTTTTATCCTATGCTTTATTAAATTGTATTTATGTGGTTTTGTCCTATGCTTTAATAAATTGTATTTATGTTGTTTTATCCTATGCTTTTTTAAATTGTATTTATGTTGTATTAACCTATGCTTTATTAAATTGTATTTATGTTGTTTTATCCTATGCTTTATTAAATTGTATTTATGTTGTTTTATCCTATGCTTTATTAAATTGTATCCATGTGGTTTTATCCTATGCTTTATTAAATTGTATTCATGTGGTTTTATCCTATGATTTATTAAATTGTATTTATGTTGTTTTAACCTATGCTTTATTAAATTGTATTCATGTTGTTTTATCCTATGCTTTATTAAATTGTATTTATGTTGTTTTATCCTATGCTT
Source organism: Phyllobates terribilis (assembly GCF_046119375.1). Lineage (NCBI taxonomy): Eukaryota > Metazoa > Chordata > Amphibia > Anura > Dendrobatidae > Phyllobates > Phyllobates terribilis. The sequence goes on along the minus strand of NW_027362765.1, from coordinate 306,776,142 downwards.
TATTAAATTGTATTTATGTTGTTTTATCCTATGCCTTATTAAATTGTATTTATGCTGTTTTAACCTATGCTTTATTAAATTGTATTCATGTTGTTTTATCTTATGCTTTACTAAATTGTGTTTATGTTGTTTTATCCTATGCTTTATTAAATTGTATTTATCTTGTTTTAACATATGCTTTATTAAATTGTATTGACGTTGTTTTGTCCTATGCTTTATTAAATTGTATTTATGTTGTTTTATCCTATGCTTTATTAAATTGTATTTATGTTGTTTTGTCCTATGCTTTATTAAATTGTATTTATGTTGTTTTATCCTATTCTTTATTAAATTGTATTTCTGTGGTTTTATCCTATGCTTTATTAAATTGTATTTATGTTGTTTTAACCTATGCTTTATTAAATTGTATTAATGTTGTTTTGTACTATGCTTTATTAAGTTGTATTTATGTTGTTTTATCCTATGCTTTATTAAATTGTATTTATGCTGTTTTAACCTATGCTTTATTAAATTGTATTCATGTTGTTTTATCTTATGCTTTACTAAATTGTATTTAGGTTGTTTTGTCCTATGCTTTTTAAATTGTATTTATGTTGTTTTATCCTATGCTTTATTAAATTGTATTTATGTTGTTTTATCCTATGCTTTATTAAATTGTATTTATGTTGTTTTGTCCTATGCTTTATTAAATTGTATTTATGTTGTTTTATCCTATGCTTTATTAAATTGTATTTATGTGGTTTTGTCCTATGCTTTAATAAATTGTATTTATGTTGTTTTATCCTATGCTTTATTAAATTGTATTTATGTTGTTATATCCTATGCTTTATTAAATTGTATTTATGTGGTTTTGTCCTATGCTTTATTAAATTGTATTTATGTTGTTTTATCCTATGCTTTATTAAATTGTATTTATGTTGTTTTATCCTATGCTTTATTAAATTGTATATATGTGGTTTTGTCCTATGCTTTATTAAATTGTATTTATGTTGTTTTATCCTATGCTTTATTAAATTGTATTTATGTGGTTTTGTCCTATGCTTTATTAAATTGCATTTATGTTGTTTTATCCTATGCTTTATTAAATTGTATTTATGTTGTTTTATCATATCCTTTATTAAATTTTATTTATGTTGTTTTATCCTAAGCTTTATTAAATTGTATTTATGTTGTTTTATCCTATGCTTTATTAACTTGTATTTATGTTGTTTTATCTTATGCTTTATTAAATTGAATTTATGTTGTTTTATCCTATGCTTTATTAAATTGTATTTATGTTGTTTTATAAAATGCTTTATTAAATTGTATTTATGTTGTTTTATCCTATGCTTTATTAAATTGTATTTATGTTGTTTTAACCTATGCTTTATTAAATTGTATTTATTTTGCTTTAACATATGCTTTATTAAATTGTATTTATGTTGTGTTGTCCTATGCTTTATTAAATTGTATTTATGTTGTTTTATCCTATGCTTTATTAAATTGTATTTATGTGGTTTTGTCCTATGCTTTAATAAATTGTATTTATGTTGTTTTATCCTATGCTTTTTTAAATTGTATTTATGTTGTTTTAACCTATGCTTTATTAAATTGTATTTATGTTGTTTTATCCTATGCATTATTAAATTGTATTTATGTTGTTTTATCCTATGCTTTATTAAATTGCATTTATGTTGTTTTAACCTATGCTTTATTAAATTGTATTTATGTGGTTTTATCCTATGCTTTATTAAATTGTATGTATGTGGTTTTATCCTATGCTTTATTAAATTGTATTTATGTGGTTTTATCCTATGCTTTATTAAATTGTATTTATGTGGTTTTATCCTATGCTTTATTAAATTGTATTTATGTGGTTTTATCCTATGCTTTATTAAATTGTATTTATGTGGTTTTATCCTATGCTTTATTAAATTGTATTTATGTGGTTTTATCTTTTGCTTTATTAAATTGTATTTATGTTGTTTTATCCTATGCTTTATTAAATTGTATTTATGTTGTTTTATCCTATGCTTTAATAAATTGTATTTATGTTGTTTCATCCTATGCTTTATTAAATTGTATTTATGCTGTTTTAACCTATGCTTTATTAATTTGTATTCATGTTGTTTTATCTTATGCTTTACTCAATTGTATTTATGTTGTTTTATCCTATGCTTTATTAAATTGTATTTATGTTGTTTTAACATATGATTCATTAAATTGTATTTATGTTGTTTTATCTTATGCTTTATTAAATTGTATTTATGTTGTTTTATCCTATGATTTATTAAAATGTATTTATGTTGTTTTACCCAATGCTTTATAAAATTGTATTTATGTTGTTTTATCCTATGCTTTATTAAATTGCATTTATGTTGTTTTAACCTATGCTTTATTAAATTGTATTTATATTGCTTTAACATATGCTTTATTAAATTGTATTTATGTTGTTTTGTCCTATGATTTATTATATTGTATTTATGTTGTTTTATCCTATGCTTTATTAAATTGTATTTATGTGGTTTTGTCCTATGCTTTAATAAATTGTATTTATGTTGTTTTATCCTATTCTTTATTAAATTGTATTTATGTTGTTTTATCCTATGCTTTGTTAAATTGCATTTATGTTGTTTTAACCTATGCTTTATTAAATTGTATTTATGTGGTTTTATCCTATGCTTTATTAAATTGTATGTATGTGGTTTTATCCTATGCTTTATTAAATTGTATTTATGTTGTTTTATCCTATGCTTTATTAAATTGTATTTATGTTGTTTTATCCTATGCTTTATTAAATTCTATTTATGTGGTTTTGTCCTATGCTTTATTAAATTGTATTTATGTTGTTTTATCCTATGCTTTATTAAATTGTATTTATGTTGTTTTATGCTATGCTTTATTAAATTGTATTTATGTGGTTTTGTCCTATGCTTTATTAAATTGTATTTATGTTGTTTTAACCTATGCTTTATTAAATTGTATTTATGTTGTTTTATCCTATGCTTTATTAAATTGTATTTATGTTGTTTTATCCTATGCTTTATTAACTTGTATTTATGTTGTTTTATCTTATGCTTTATTAAATTGTATTTATGTTGTTTTATCCTATGATTTATTAAATTGTATTTATGTTGTTTTACCCAATGCTTTATTAAATTGTATTTATGTTGTTTTATCCTATGCTTTATTAAATTGCATTTATGTTGTTTTAACCTATGCTTTATTAAATTGTATTTATGTTGCTTTAACATATGCTTTATTAAATTGTATTTATGTTGTTTTATGCTATGCTTTATTAAATTGTATTTATGTTGTTTTATCCTATGCTTTATTAACTTGTATTTATGTTGTTTTATCTTATGCTTTATTAAATTGTATTTATGTTGTTTTATCCTATGATTTATTAAATTGTATTTATGTTGTTTTACCCAATGCTTTATTAAATTGTATTTATGTTGTTTTATCCTATGCTTTATTAAATTGCATTTATGTTGTTTTAACCTATGCTTTATTAAATTGTATTTATGTTGCTTTAACATATGCTTTATTAAATTGTATTTATGTTGTTTTGTCCTATGCTTTATTAAATTGTATTTATGTTGTTTTACCCTATTCTTTATTAAATTGTATTTCTGTGGTTTTATCCTATGCTTTATTAAATTGTATTTATGTTGTTTTAACCTATGCTTTATTAAATTGTATTTATGTTGTTTTGTACTATGCTTTATTAAGTTGTATTTATGTTGTTTTATCCTATGCTTTATTAAATTGTATTTATGCTGTTTTAACCTATGCTTTATTAAATTGTATTCATGTTGTTTTATCTTATGCTTTACTAAATTGTATTTAGGTTGTTTTGTCCTATGCTTTTTAAATTGTATTTATGTTGTTTTATCCTATGCTTTATTAAATTGTATTTATGTTGTTTTATCCTATGCTTTATTAAATTGTATTTATGTTGTTTTGTCCTATGCTTTATTAAATTGTATTTATGTTGTTTTATCCTATGCTTTATTAAATTGTATTTATGTTGTTATATCCTATGCTTTATTAAATTGTATTTATGTGGTTTTGTCCTATTCTTTATTAAATTGTATTTATGTTGTTTTATCCTATGCTTTATTAAATTGTATTTATGTTGTTTTATCCTATGCTTTATTAAATTGTATTTATGTGGTTTTGTCCTATGCTTTATTAAATTGTATTTATGTTGTTTTATCCTATGCTTTATTAAATTGTATTTATGTTGTTTTATCATATGCTTTATTAAATTGTATTTATGTTGTTTTATCCTATGCTTTATTAAATTGTATTTATGTTGTTTTATCCTATGCTTTATTAACTTGTATTTATGTTGTTTTATCTTATGCTTTATTAAATTGAATTTATGTTGTTTTATCCTATGCTTTATTAAATTGTATTTATGTTGTTTTATCCAATGCTTTATTAAATTGTATTTATTTTGCTTTAACATATGCTTTATTAAATTGTATTTATGTTGTGTTGTCCTATGCTTTATTAAATTGTATTTATGTTGTTTTATCCTATGCTATATTAAATTGTATTTATGTGGTTTTGTCCTATGCTTTAATAAATTGTATTTATGTTGTTTTATCCTATGCTTTTTTAAATTGTATTTATGTTGTTTTAACCTATGCTTTATTAAATTGTATTTATGTTGTTTTATCCTATGCATTATTAAATTGTATTTATGTTGTTTTATCCTATGCTTTATTAAATTGCATTTATGTTGTTTTAACCTATGCTTTATTAAATTGTATTTATGTGGTTTTATCCTATGCTTTATTAAATTGTATGTATGTGGTTTTATCCTATGCTTTATTAAATTGTATTTATGTGGTTTTATCCTATGCTTTATTAAATTGTATTTATGTGGTTTTATCCTATGCTTTATTAAATTGTATTTATGTGGTTTTATCCTATGCTTTATTAAATTGTATTTATGTGGTTTTATCCTATGCTTTATTAAATTGTATTTATGTGGTTTTATCTTTTGCTTTATTAAATTGTATTTATGTTGTTTTATCCTATGCTTTATTAAATTGTATTTATGTTGTTTTATCCTATGCTTTAATAAATTGTATTTATGTTGTTTCATCCTATGCTTTATTAAATTGTATTTATGCTGTTTTAACCTATGCTTTATTAATTTGTATTCATGTTGTTTTATCTTATGCTTTACTCAATTGTATTTATGTTGTTTTATCCTATGCTTTATTAAATTGTATTTATGTTGTTTTAACATATGATTCATTAAATTGTATTTATGTTGTTTTATCTTATGCTTTATTAAATTGTATTTATGTTGTTTTATCCTATGATTTATTAAAATGTATTTATGTTGTTTTACCCAATGCTTTATAAAATTGTATTTATGTTGTTTTATCCTATGCTTTATTAAATTGCATTTATGTTGTTTTAACCTATGCTTTATTAAATTGTATTTATATTGCTTTAACATATGCTTTATTAAATTGTATTTATGTTGTTTTGTCCTATGATTTATTATATTGTATTTATGTTGTTTTATCCTATGCTTTATTAAATTGTATTTATGTGGTTTTGTCCTATGCTTTAATAAATTGTATTTATGTTGTTTTATCCTATTCTTTATTAAATTGTATTTATGTTGTTTTATCCTATGCTTTGTTAAATTGCATTTATGTTGTTTTAACCTATGCTTTATTAAATTGTATTTATGTGGTTTTATCCTATGCTTTATTAAATTGTATGTATGTGGTTTTATCCTATGCTTTATTAAATTGTATTTATGTTGTTTTATCCTATGCTTTATTAAATTGTATTTATGTTGTTTTATCCTATGCTTTATTAAATTCTATTTATGTGGTTTTGTCCTATGCTTTATTAAATTGTATTTATGTTGTTTTATCCTATGCTTTATTAAATTGTATTTATGTTGTTTTATGCTATGCTTTATTAAATTGTATTTATGTGGTTTTGTCCTATGCTTTATTAAATTGTATTTATGTTGTTTTAACCTATGCTTTATTAAATTGTATTTATGTTGTTTTATCCTATGCTTTATTAAATTGTATTTATGTTGTTTTATCCTATGCTTTATTAACTTGTATTTATGTTGTTTTATCTTATGCTTTATTAAATTGTATTTATGTTGTTTTATCCTATGATTTATTAAATTGTATTTATGTTGTTTTACCCAATGCTTTATTAAATTGTATTTATGTTGTTTTATCCTATGCTTTATTAAATTGCATTTATGTTGTTTTAACCTATGCTTTATTAAATTGTATTTATGTTGCTTTAACATATGCTTTATTAAATTGTATTTATGTTGTTTTATGCTATGCTTTATTAAATTGTATTTATGTTGTTTTATCCTATGCTTTATTAACTTGTATTTATGTTGTTTTATCTTATGCTTTATTAAATTGTATTTATGTTGTTTTATCCTATGATTTATTAAATTGTATTTATGTTGTTTTACCCAATGCTTTATTAAATTGTATTTATGTTGTTTTATCCTATGCTTTATTAAATTGCATTTATGTTGTTTTAACCTATGCTTTATTAAATTGTATTTATGTTGCTTTAACATATGCTTTATTAAATTGTATTTATGTTGTTTTGTCCTATGCTTTATTAAATTGTATTTATGTTGTTTTACCCTATTCTTTATTAAATTGTATTTCTGTGGTTTTATCCTATGCTTTATTAAATTGTATTTATGTTGTTTTAACCTATGCTTTATTAAATTGTATTTATGTTGTTTTGTACTATGCTTTATTAAGTTGTATTTATGTTGTTTTATCCTATGCTTTATTAAATTGTATTTATGCTGTTTTAACCTATGCTTTATTAAATTGTATTCATGTTGTTTTATCTTATGCTTTACTAAATTGTATTTAGGTTGTTTTGTCCTATGCTTTTTAAATTGTATTTATGTTGTTTTATCCTATGCTTTATTAAATTGTATTTATGTTGTTTTATCCTATGCTTTATTAAATTGTATTTATGTTGTTTTGTCCTATGCTTTATTAAATTGTATTTATGTTGTTTTATCCTATGCTTTATTAAATTGTATTTATGTTGTTATATCCTATGCTTTATTAAATTGTATTTATGTGGTTTTGTCCTATTCTTTATTAAATTGTATTTATGTTGTTTTATCCTATGCTTTATTAAATTGTATTTATGTTGTTTTATCCTATGCTTTATTAAATTGTATTTATGTGGTTTTGTCCTATGCTTTATTAAATTGTATTTATGTTGTTTTATCCTATGCTTTATTAAATTGTATTTATGTTGTTTTATCATATGCTTTATTAAATTGTATTTATGTTGTTTTATCCTATGCTTTATTAAATTGTATTTATGTTGTTTTATCCTATGCTTTATTAACTTGTATTTATGTTGTTTTATCTTATGCTTTATTAAATTGAATTTATGTTGTTTTATCCTATGCTTTATTAAATTGTATTTATGTTGTTTTATCCAATGCTTTATTAAATTGTATTTATTTTGCTTTAACATATGCTTTATTAAATTGTATTTATGTTGTGTTGTCCTATGCTTTATTAAATTGTATTTATGTTGTTTTATCCTATGCTATATTAAATTGTATTTATGTGGTTTTGTCCTATGCTTTAATAAATTGTATTTATGTTGTTTTATCCTATGCTTTTTTAAATTGTATTTATGTTGTTTTAACCTATGCTTTATTAAATTGTATTTATGTTGTTTTATCCTATGCATTATTAAATTGTATTTATGTTGTTTTATCCTATGCTTTATTAAATTGCATTTATGTTGTTTTAACCTATGCTTTATTAAATTGTATTTATGTGGTTTTATCCTATGCTTTATTAAATTGTATGTATGTGGTTTTATCCTATGCTTTATTAAATTGTATTTATGTGGTTTTATCCTATGCTTTATTAAATTGTATTTATGTGGTTTTATCCTATGCTTTATTAAATTGTATTTATGTGGTTTTATCCTATGCTTTATTAAATTGTATTTATGTGGTTTTATCCTATGCTTTATTAAATTGTATTTATGTGGTTTTATCTTTTGCTTTATTAAATTGTATTTATGTTGTTTTATCCTATGCTTTATTAAATTGTATTTATGTTGTTTTATCCTATGCTTTAATAAATTGTATTTATGTTGTTTCATCCTATGCTTTATTAAATTGTATTTATGCTGTTTTAACCTATGCTTTATTAATTTGTATTCATGTTGTTTTATCTTATGCTTTACTCAATTGTATTTATGTTGTTTTATCCTATGCTTTATTAAATTGTATTTATGTTGTTTTAACATATGATTCATTAAATTGTATTTATGTTGTTTTATCTTATGCTTTATTAAATTGTATTTATGTTGTTTTATCCTATGATTTATTAAAATGTATTTATGTTGTTTTACCCAATGCTTTATAAAATTGTATTTATGTTGTTTTATCCTATGCTTTATTAAATTGCATTTATGTTGTTTTAACCTATGCTTTATTAAATTGTATTTATATTGCTTTAACATATGCTTTATTAAATTGTATTTATGTTGTTTTGTCCTATGATTTATTATATTGTATTTATGTTGTTTTATCCTATGCTTTATTAAATTGTATTTATGTGGTTTTGTCCTATGCTTTAATAAATTGTATTTATGTTGTTTTATCCTATTCTTTATTAAATTGTATTTATGTTGTTTTATCCTATGCTTTGTTAAATTGCATTTATGTTGTTTTAACCTATGCTTTATTAAATTGTATTTATGTGGTTTTATCCTATGCTTTATTAAATTGTATGTATGTGGTTTTATCCTATGCTTTATTAAATTGTATTTATGTTGTTTTATCCTATGCTTTATTAAATTGTATTTATGTTGTTTTATCCTATGCTTTATTAAATTCTATTTATGTGGTTTTGTCCTATGCTTTATTAAATTGTATTTATGTTGTTTTATCCTATGCTTTATTAACTTGTATTTATGTTGTTTTATCTTATGCTTTATTAAATTGAATTTATGTTGTTTTATCCTATGCTTTATTAAATTGTATTTATGTTGTTTTATCCAATGCTTTATTAAATTGTATTTATGTTGTTTTATCCTATGCTTTATTAAATTGTATTTATGTTGTTTTAACCTATGCTTTATTAAATTGTATTTATTTTGCTTTAACATATGCTTTATTAAATTGTATTTATGTTGTGTTGTCCTATGCTTTATTAAATTGTATTTATGTTGTTTTATCCTATGCTTTATTTAATTGTATTTATGTGGTTTTGTCCTATGCTTTAATAAATTGTATTTATGTTGTTTTATCCTATACTTTTTTAAATTGTATTTATGTTGTTTTAACCTATGCTTTATTAAATTGTATTTATGTTGTTTTATCCTATGCTTTATTAAATTGTATTTATGTTGTTTTATCCTATGCTTTATTAAATTGCATTTATGTTGTTTTAACCTATGCTTTATTAAATTGTATTTATGTGGTTTTATCCTATGCTTTATTAAATTGTATTTATGTGGTTTTAACCTATGCTTTATTAAATTGTATTTATGTTGTTTTATCCTATGCTTTATTAAATTGTATGTATGTGGTTTTATCCTATGCTTTATTAAATTGTATTTATGTGGTTTTATCCTATGCTTTATTAAATTGTATTTATGTGGTTTTATCCTATGCTTTATTAAATTGTATTTATGTGGTTTTATCCTATGCTTTATTAAATTGTATTTATGTGGTTTTATCCTATGCTTTATTAAATTGTATTTATGTGGTTTTATCCTATGCTTTATTAAATTGTATTTATGTTGTTTTATCTTATGCTTTATTAAATTGTATTTATGTTGTTTTATCCTATGATTTATTAAATTGTATTTATGTTGTTTTACCCAATGCTTTATTAAATTGTATTCATGTTGTTTTATCCTATGCTTTATTAAATTGCATTTATGTTGTTTTAACCTATGCTTTATTAAATTGTATTTATGTTGCTTTAACATATGCTTTATTAAATTGTATTTATGTGGTTTTGTCCTATGATTTATTAAATTGTATTTATGTTGTTTTATCCTATGCTTTATTAAATTGTATTTATGTGGTTTTGTCCTATGCTTTAATAAATTGTATTTATGTTGTTTTATCCTATGCTTTTTTAAATTGTATTTATGTTGTTTTAACCTATGCTTTATTAAATTGTATTTATGTTGTTTTATCCTATGCTTTATTAAATTGTGTTTATGTTGTTTTATCCTATGCTTTATTAAATTGTTTTTATGTGGTTTTATCCTATGCTTTATTAAACTGTATTTATGTGGTTTTGTACTATGCTTTATTAAATTGTATTTATGCTGTTTTAACCTATGCTTTATTAAATTGTATTCATGTTGTTTTATCTTATGCTTTACTAAATTGTATTTATGTTGTTTTATCCTATGCTTTATTAAATTGTATTTATGTTGTTTTAACATATGATTCATTAAATTGTATTTATGTTGTTTTATCTTATGCTTTATTAAATTGTATTTATGTTGTTTTATCCTATGATTTATTAAATTGTATTTATGTGGTTTTATCCTATGCTTTATTAAATTGTGTGAATGTGGTTTTATCCTATGCTTTATTAAATTGTATGTATGTGGTTTTATCCCATGCTTTATTAAATTGTATTTATATTGTTTTATCCTATGCTTTATTAAATTGTATTTATGTTGTTTTATCCTATGCTTTATTAAATTGTATTTATGTTGTTTTATCCTATGCTTTATTAAATTGTATTTATGTGGTTTTGTCCTATGCTTTATTAAATTGTATTTATGTTGTTTTATCCTATGCTTTATTAAATTGTATTTATGTGGTTTTGTCCTATGCTTTATTAAATTGTATTTATGTTGTTTTATCCTATGCTTTATTAAATTGTATTTATGTTGTTTTATCATATGCTTTATTAAATTGTATTTATGTTGTTTTATCCTATGCTTTATTAAATTGTATTTATGTTGTTTTATCCTATGCTTTATTAACTTGTATTTATGTTGTTTTATCTTATGCTTTATTAAATTGAATTTATGTTGTTTTATCCTATGCTTTATTAAATTGTATTTATGTTGTTTTATCCAATGCTTTATTAAATTGTATTTATGTTGTTTTATCCTATGCTTTATTAAATTGTATTTATGTTGTTTTAACCTATGCTTTATTAAATTGTATTTATTTTGCTTTAACATATGCTTTATTAAATTGTATTTATGTTGTGTTGTCCTATGCTTTATTAAATTGTATTTATGTTGTTTTATCCTATGCTTTATTAAATTGTATTTATGTGGTTTTGTCCTATGCTTTAATAAATTGTATTTATGTTGTTTTATCCTATGCTTTTTTAAATTGTATTTATGTTGTTTTAACCTATGCTTTATTAAATTGTATTTATGTTGTTTTATCCTATGCTTTATTAAATTGTATTTATGTTGTTTTATCCTATGCTTTATTAAATTGCATTTATGTTGTTTTAACCTATGCTTTATTAAATTGTATTTATGTGGTTTTATCCTATGCTTTATTAAATTGTATTTATGTGGTTTTATCCTATGCTTTATTAAATTGTATTTATGTTGTTTTATCCTATGCTTTATTAAATTGTATGTATGTGGTTTTATCCTATGCTTTATTAAATTGTATTTATGTGGTTTTATCCTATGCTTTATTAAATTGTATTTATGTGGTTTTATCCTATGCTTTATTAAATTGTATTTATGTGGTTTTATCCTATGCTTTATTAAATTGTATTTATGTGGTTTTATCCTATGCTTTATTAAATTGTATTTATGTTGTTTTATCCTATGCTTTATTAAATTGTATTTATGTTGTTTTATCCTATTCTTTAATAAACTGTATTTATGTTGTTTCATCCTATACTTTATTAAATTGTATTTATGCTGTTTTAACCTATGCTTTATTAAATTGTATTCATGTTGTTTTATCTTATGCTTTACTAAATTGTATTTATGTTGTTTTATCCTATGCTTTATTAAATTGTATTTATGTTGTTTTAACATATGATTCATTCAATTGTATTTATGTTGTTTTATCTTATGCTTTATTAAATTGTATTTATGTTGTTTTATCCTATGATTTATTAAATTGTATTTATGTTGTTTTACCCAATGCTTTATTAAATTGTATTTATGTTGTTTTATCCTATGCTTTATTAAATTGCATTTATGTTGTTTTAACCTATGCTTTATTAAATTGTATTTATGTTGCTTTAACATATGCTTTATTAAATTGTATTTATGTGGTTTTGTCCTATGATTTATTAAATTGTATTTATGTTGTTTTATCCTATGCTTTATTAAATTGTATTTATGTGGTTTTGTCCTATGCTTTAATAAATTGTATTTATGTTGTTTTATCCTATGCTTTTTTAAATTGTATTTATGTTGTTTTAACCTATGCTTTATTAAATTGTATTTATGTTGTTTTATCCTATGCTTTATTAAATTGTGTTTATGTTGTTTTATCCTATGCTTTATTAAATTGTTTTTATGTGGTTTTATCCTATGCTTTATTAAACTGTATTTATGTCGTTTTGTACTATGCTTTATTAAATTGTATTTATGTTGTTTTTTCCTATGCTTTATTAAATTGTATTTATGTTGTTTTATCCAATGCTTTATTAAATTGTATTTATGTTGTTTTATCCTATGCTTTATTAAATTGTATTTATGTTGTTTTAACCTATGCTTTATTAAATTGTATTTATTTTGCTTTAACATATGCTTTATTAAATTGTATTTATGTTGTGTTATCCTATGCTTTATTAAATTGTATTTATGTTGTTTTATCCTATGCTTTATTAAATTGTATTTATGTGGTTTTGTCCTATGCTTTAATAAATTGTATTTATGTTGTTTTATCCAATGCTTTTTAAAATTGTATTTATGTTGTTTTAACCTATGCTTTATTAAATTGTATTTATGTTGTTTTATCCTATGCTTTATTAAATTGTATTTATGTTGTTTTATCCTATGCTTTTATAAATTGCATTTATGTTGTTTTAACCTATGCTTTATTAAATTGTATTTATGTGGTTTTATCCTATGCTTTATTAAATTGTATGTATGTGGTTTTATCCTATGCTTTATTAAATTGTATTTATGTGGTTTTATCCTATGCTTTATTAAATTGTATTTATGTGGTTTTATCCTATGCTTTATTAATTTGTATTCATGTGGTTTTATCCTATGCTTTATTAAATTGTATTTATGTTGTTTTATCTTATGCTTTATTAAATTGTATTTATGTTGTTTTATCCTATGATTTATTAAATTGTATTTATGTGGTTTTATCCTATGCTTTATTAAATTGTATGTATGTGGTTTTATCCTATGCTTTATTAAATTGTATGTATGTGGTTTTATCCCATGCTTTATTAAATTGTATTTATATTGTTTTATCCTATGCTTTATTAAATTGTATTTATGTTGTTTTATCCTATGCTTTATTAAATTGTATTTATGTTGTTTTATCCTATGCTTTATTAAATTGTATTTATGTGGTTTTGTCCTATGCTTTATTAAATTGTATTTATGTTGTTTTATCCTATGCTTTATTAAATTGTATTTATGTTGTTTTATGCTATGCTTTATTAAATTGTATTTATGTGGTTTTGTCCTGTGCTTTATTAAATTGAATTTATGTTGTTTTATCCTATGCTTTATTAAATTGTATTTATGTTGTTTTATCCTATGCTTTATTAAATTGTATTTATGTTGTTTTATCCTATGCTTTATTAAATTGTATTTATGTTGTTTTATCCTATGCTTTATTAACTTGTATTTATGTTGTTTTATCCTATGCTTTATTAAATTGTATTTATGTTGTTTTAACCTATGCTTTATTAAATTGTATTTATGTTGTTTTATCCTATGCTTTATTAAATTGTATTTATGTTGTTTTATCCTATGCTTTATTAACTTGTATTTATGTTGTTTTATCTTATGCTTTATTAAATTGTATTTATGTTGTTTTATCCTATGATTTATTAAATTGTATTTATGTTGTTTTACCCAATGCTTTATTAAATTGTATTTATGTTGTTTTATCCTATGCTTTATTAAATTGCATTTATGTTGTTTTAACCTATGCTTTATTAAATTGTATTTATGTTGCTTTAACATATGCTTTATTAAATTGTATTTATGTTGTTTTGTCCTATGATTTATTAAATTGTATTTATGTTGTTTTATCCTATGCTTTATTAAATAGTATTTATGTGGTTTTGTCCTATGCTTTAATAAATTGTATTTATGTTGTTTTATCCTATGCTTTTTTAAATTGTATTTATGTTGTTTTAACCTATGCTTTATTAAATTGTATTTATGTTGTTTTATCCTATGCTTTATTAAATTGTGTTTATGTTGTTTTATCCTATGCTTTATTAAATTGTTTTTATGTGGTTTTATCCTATGCTTTATTAAATTATATTTATGTGGTTTTATCCTATGCTTTATTAAATTGTATTTATGTTTTTTTTTCCTATGCTTTATTAAATTGTATTGATGTTGTTTTATCCTATGCTTTATTAAATTGTATTTATGTTGTTTTATCCTATGCTTTATTAAACTGTATTTATGTTGTTTTATCCTATGCTTTATTAAATTGTATTTATGTTGTTTTATCCTATGCTTTATTAAATTGTATTTATGTGTTTTTGTACTATGCTTTATTAAATTGTATTCATGTTGTTTTTTCCTATGCTTTATTAAATTGTATTTATGTTGTTTTATCCTATGCTTTATTAAATTGTATTTATGTTGTTTTATCCTATGCTTTATTAAATTGTATTTATGTTGTTTTATCCTATGCTTTATTAACTTTTATTTATGTTGTTTTATCCTATGCTTTATTAAATTGTATTTATGTTGTTTTAAGCTATGCTTTATTAAATTGTATTTATGTTGTTTTATCCTATGCTCTATTAAATTGTATTTATGTTGTTTTATCCTATGCTTTATTAAATTGTATTTATGTTGTTTTATCTTATGCTTTATTAAATTATATTTATTTTGTTTTATTCTATGCTTTATTAAATTGTATTCATGTTGTTTTATCCAATGCATTATTAAATTGTATTTATGTTGTTTTATCCTATGCTTTATTAAATTGTATTTATGTTGTTTTGTCCTATGCTTTATTAAATTGTATTTATGTTGTTTTAACCTATGCTTTATTAAACTGTATTTATGTTGCTTTAACATATGCTTTATTAAATTGTATTTATGTTGTTTTGTCCTATGCTTTATTAAATTGTATTTTTGCTGTTTTATCCTATGCTTTGTTAAATTGTAATTATGTGGTTTTGTCCTATGCTTTAATAAATTGTATTTATGTTGCTTTATCCTATGCTTTTTTAAATTGTATTTATGTTGTTTTAACCTATGCTTTATTAAATTGTATTTATGTTGTTTTATCCTATGCTTTATTAAATTGTATTTATGTTGTTTTATCCTATGCTTTATTAAATTGTATTTATGTTGTTTTATCCTATGCTTTATTAAACTGTATTTATGTTGTTTTATCCTATGCTTTATTAAATCGTATTTATGTTGTTTTATCCTATGCTTTATTAAATTGTATTTATGTGGTTTTGTACTATGCTTTATTAAATTGTATTTATGTTGTTTTTTCCTATGCTTTATTAAATTGTATTTATGTTGTTTTATCCTATGCTTTATTAAATTGTATTTATGTTGTTTTATCCTATGCTTTATTAAATTGTATTTATGTTGTTTTATCCTATGCTTTATTAACTTTTATTTATGTTGTTTTATCCTATGCTTTATTAAATTGTATTTATGTTGTTTTAAGCTATGCTTTATTAAATTGTATTTATGTTGTTTTATCCTATGCTCTATTAAATTGTATTTATGTTGTTTTATCCTATGCTTTATTAAATTGTATTCATGTTGTTTTATCCAATGCATTATTAAATTGTATTTATGTTGTTTTATCCTATGCTTTATTAAATTGTATTTATGTTGTTTTGTCCTATGCTTTATTAAATTGTATTTATGTTGTTTTAACCTATGCTTTATTAAACTGTATTTATGTTGCTTTAACATATGCTTTATTAAATTGTATTTATGTTGTGTTGTCCTATGCTTTATTAAATTGTATTTTTGCTGTTTTATCCTATGCTTTGTTAAATTGTAATTATGTGGTTTTGTCCTATGCTTTAATAAATTGTATTTATGTTGCTTTATCCTATGCTTTTTTAAATTGTATTTGTGTTGTTTTAACCTATGCTTTATTAAATTGTATTTATGTTGTTTTATCCTATGCTTTATTAAATTGTATTTATGTTGTTTTATCCTATGCTTTATTAAATTGTATTTATGTTGTTTTATCCCATGCTTTTTTTAAATTGTATTTATGTGGTTTTATCCTATGCTTTATTAAATGGTATTTATGTGGTTTTATCCTATGCTTTATTAAATTGTATTTATGTTGTTTTATCCTATGCTTTATTAAATTGAATTTATGTTGTTTTATCCTAATCTTTATTAAATTTTATTTATGTGGTTTTATCCTATGCTTTATTAAATTGTATTCATGTGGTTTTATCCTATGCTTTTTTAAATTGTATTTATGTTGTTTTATCCAATGCTTTATTAAATTGTATTTATGTGGTTTTATCCTATGATTTATTAAATTATATTTTTGTTGTTTTATCCTATGCTTTATTAAATTGTATTTATGTTGTTTTATCCTATGCTTTATTAAATTGTATTTATGTTGTTTTATCCTATGCTTTATTAAATTGTATTTATGTTATTTTATCCTATGCTTTATTAAATTGTATTCATGTGTTTTTTTCCTATGATTTATTAAATTGTATTTATGTTGTTTTAACCTATGCTTTATTAAATTGTATTCATGTTGTTTTATCCTATGCTTTATTAAATTGTATTTATGTTGTTTTATCCTATGCTTTATTAAATTGTATTTATGCTGTTTTAACCTATGCTTTATTAAATTGTATTCATGTTGTTTTATCTTATGCTTTACTAAATTGCATTTAGGTTGTTTTGTCCTATTCTTTTTAAATTGTATTTATGTTGTTTTATCCTATGCTTTATTAAATTGTATTTATGTTGTTTTATCCTATGCTTTATTAAATTGTATTTATGTTGTTTTGTCCTATGCTTTATTAAATTGTATTTATGTTGTTTTATCCTATGCTTTATTAAATTGTATTTATGTTGTTTTGTCCTATGCTTTAATAAATTGTATTTATGTTGTTTTATCCTATGCTTTATTAAATTGTATTTATGTTGTTATATCCTATGCTTTATTAAATTGTATTTATGTTGTTTTATCCTATGCTTTATTAACTTTTATTTATGTTGTTTTATCCTATGCTTTATTAAATTGTATTTATGTTGTTTTAAGCTATGCTTTATTAAATTGTATTTATGTTGTTTTATCCTATGCTCTATTAAATTGTATTTATGTTGTTTTATCCTATGCTTTATTAAATTGTATTTATGTTGTTTTATCTTATGCTTTATTAAATTATATTTATCTTGTTTTATTCTATGCTTTATTAAATTGTATTCATGTTGTTTTATCCAATGCATTATTAAATTGTATTTATGTTGTTTTATCCTATGCTTTATTAAATTGCATTTATGTTGTTTTGTCCTATGCTTTATTAAATTGTATTTATGTTGTTTTAACCAATGCTTTATTAAACTGTATTTATGTTGCTTTAACATATGCTTTATTAAATTGTATTTATATTGTTTTGTCCTATGCTTTATTAAATTGTATTTTTGCTGTTTTATCCTATGCTTTGTTAAATTGTAATTATGTGGTTTTGTCCTATGCTTTAATAAATTGTATTTATGTTGCTTTATCCTATGCTTTGTTAAATTGTAATTATGTGGTTTTGTCCTATGCTTTAATAAATTGTATTTATGTTGCTTTATCCTATGCTTTTTTAAATTGTATTTATGTTGTTTTATCCTATGCTTTATTAAATTGTATTTATGTTGTTTTATCCCATGCTTTTTTTAAATTGTATTTATGTGGTTTTATCCTATGCTTTATTACATGGTATTTATGTGGTTTTATCCTATGCTTTATTAAATTGTATTTATGTTGTTTTATCCTATGCTTTATTAAATAGAATTTATGTTGTTTTATCCTAATCTTTATTTAATTTTATTTATGTGGTTTTATCCTATGCTTTATTAAATTGTATTCATGTGGTTTTATCCTATGCTTTTTTAAATTGTATTTATGTTGTTTTATCCAATGCTTTATTAAATTGTATTTATGTGGTTTTATCATATGCTTTATTAAATTGTATTTATGTGGTTTTATCCTATGATTTATTAAATTATATTTTTGTTGTTTTATCCTATGCTTTATTAAATTGTATTTATGTTGTTTTATCCTATGCTTTATTAAATTGTATTTATGTTGTTTTATCCTATGCTTTATTAAATTGTATTTATGTTATTTTATCCTATGCTTTATTAAATTGTATTCATGTTTTTTTTTCCTATGATTTATTAAATTGTATTTATGTTGTTTTAACCTATGCTTTATTAAATTGTATTCATGTTGTTTTATCCTATGCTTTATTAAATTGTATATATGCTGTTTTAACCTATGCTTTATTAAATTGTATTCATGTTGTTTTATCTTATGCTTTACTAAATTGTATTTAGGTTGTTTTGTCCTATGCTTTATTAAATTGAATTTATGTTGTTTTATCCTATGCTTTATTAAATTGTATTTATGTTGTTTTATCCTATGCTTTATTAAATTGTATTTATGTTGTTTTATCCTATGCTTTATTAAATTGTATTTATGTTGTTTTATCCTATGCTTTATTAACTTGTATTTATGTTGTTTTATCCTATGCTTTATTAAATTGTATTTATGTTGTTTTAACCTATGCTTTATTAAATTGTATTTATGTTGTTTTATCCTATGCTTTATTAAATTGTATTTATGTTGTTTTATCCTATGCTTTATTAAACTGTATTTATGTTGTTTTATCCTATGCTTTATTAAATTGTATTTATGTTGTTTTATCCTATGCTTTATTAAATTGTATTTATGTGTTTTTGTACTATGCTTTATTAAATTGTATTCATGTTTTTTTTTCCTATGCTTTATTAAATTGTATTTATGTTGTTTTATCCTATGCTTTATTAAATTGTATTTATGTTGTTTTATCCTATGCTTTATTAAATTGTATTTATGTTGTTTTATCCTATGCTTTATTAACTTTTATTTATGTTGTTTTATCCTATGCTTTATTAAATTGTATTTATGTTGTTTTAAGCTATGCTTTATTAAATTGTATTTATGTTGTTTTATCCTATGCTCTATTAAATTGTATTTATGTTGTTTTATCCTATGCTTTATTAAATTGTATTTATGTTGTTTTATCTTATGCTTTATTAAATTATATTTATCTTGTTTTATTCTATGCTTTATTAAATTGTATTCATGTTGTTTTATCCAATGCATTATTAAATTGTATTTATGTTGTTTCATCCTATGCTTTATTAAATTGTATTTATGTTGTTTTGTCCTATGCTTTATTAAATTGTATTTATGTTGTTTTAACCTATGCTTTATTAAACTGTATTTATGTTGCTTTAACATATGCTTTATTAAATTGTATTTATGTTGTTTTGTCCTATGCTTTATTAAATTGTATTTTTGCTGTTTTATCCTATGCTTTGTTAAATTGTAATTATGTGGTTTTGTCCTATGCTTTAATAAATTGTATTTATGTTGCTTTATCCTATGCTTTTTTAAATTGTATTTATGTTGTTTTAACCTATGCTTTATTAAATTGTATTTATGTTGTTTATCCTATGCTTTATTAAATTGTATTTATGTTGTTTTATCCTATGCTTTATTAAATTGTATTTATGTTGTTTTATCCTATGCTTTATTAAACTGTATTTATGTTGTTTTATCCTATGCTTTATTAAATCGTATTTATGTTGTTTTATCCTATGCTTTATTAAATTGTATTTATGTGGTTTTGTACTATGCTTTATTAAATTGTATTTATGTTGTTTTTTCCTATGCTTTATTAAATTGTATTTATGTTGTTTTATCCTATGCTTTATTAAATTGTATTTATGTTGTTTTATCCTATGCTTTATTAAATTGTATTTATGTTGTTTTATCCTATGCTTTATTAACTTTTATTTATGCTGTTTTATCCTATGCTTTATTAAATTGTATTTATGTTGTTTTAAGCTATGCTTTATTAAATTGTATTTATGTTGTTTTATCCTATGCTCTATTAAATTGTATTTATGTTGTTTTATCCTATGCTTTATTAAATTGTATTCATGTTGTTTTATCCAATGCATTATTAAATTGTATTTATGTTGTTTTATCCTATGCTTTATTAAATTGTGTTTATGTTGTTTTGTCCTATGCTTTATTAAATTGTATTTATGTTGTTTTAACCTATGCTTTATTAAACTGTATTTATGTTGCTTTAACATATGCTTTATTAAATTGTATTTATGTTGTGTTGTCCTATGCTTTATTAAATTGTATTTTTGCTGTTTTATCCTATGCTTTGTTAAATTGTAATTATGTGGTTTTGTCCTATGCTTTAATAAATTGTATTTATGTTGCTTTATCCTATGCTTTTTTAAATTGTATTTATGTTGTTTTAACCTATGCTTTATTAAATTGTATTTATGTTGTTTTATCCTATGCTTTATTAAATTGTATTTATGTTGTTTTATCCTATGCTTTATTAAATTGTATTTATGTTGTTTTATCCTATGCTTTATTAAACTGTATTTATGTTGTTTTATCCTATGCTTTATTAAATCGTATTTATGTTGTTTTATCCTATGCTTTATTAAATTGTATTTATGTGGTTTTGTACTATGCTTTATTAAATTGTATTTATGTTGTTTTTTCCTATGCTTTATTAAATTGTATTTATGTTGTTTTATCCTATGCTTTATTAAATTGTATTTATGTTGTTTTATCCTATGCTTTATTAAATTGTATTTATGTTGTTTTATCCTATGCTTTATTAACTTTTATTTATGTTGTTTTATCCTATGCTTTATTAAATTGTATTTATGTTGTTTTAAACTATGCTTTATTAAATTGTATTTATGTTGTTTTATCCTATGCTCTATTAAATTGTATTTATGTTGTTTTATCCTATGCTTTATTAAATTGTATTCATGTTGTTTTATCCAATGCATTATTAAATTGTATTTATGTTGTTTTATCCTATGCTTTATTAAATTGTATTTATGTTGTTTTGTCCTATGCTTTATTAAATTGTATTTATGTTGTTTTAACCTATGCTTTATTAAACTGTATTTATGTTGCTTTAACATATGCTTTATTAAATTGTATTTATGTTGTGTTGTCCTATGCTTTATTAAATTGTATTTTTGCTGTTTTATCCTATGCTTTGTTAAATTGTAATTATGTGGTTTTGTCCTATGCTTTAATAAATTGTATTTATGTTGCTTTATCCTATGCTTTTTTAAATTGTATTTGTGTTGTTTTAACCTATGCTTTATTAAATTGTATTTATGTTGTTTTATCCTATGCTTTATTAAATTGTATTTATGTTGTTTTATCCTATGCTTTATTAAATTGTATTTATGTTGTTTTATCCCATGCTTTTTTTAAATTGTATTTATGTGGTTTTATCCTATGCTTTATTAAATGGTATTTATGTGGTTTTATCCTATGCTTTATTAAATTGTATTTATGTTGTTTTATCCTATGCTTTATTAAATTGAATTTATGTTGTTTTATCCTAATCTTTATTAAATTTTATTTATGTGGTTTTATCCTATGCTTTATTAAATTGTATTCATGTGGTTTTATCCTATGCTTTTTTAAATTGTATTTATGTTGTTTTATCCAATGCTTTATTAAATTGTATTTATGTGGTTTTATCCTATGATTTATTAAATTATATTTTTGTTGTTTTATCCTATGCTTTATTAAATTGTATTTATGTTGTTTTATCCTATGCTTTATTAAATTGTATTTATGTTGTTTTATCCTATGCTTTATTAAATTGTATTTATGTTATTTTATCCTATGCTTTATTAAATTGTATTCATGTGTTTTTTTCCTATGATTTATTAAATTGTATTTATGTTGTTTTAACCTATGCTTTATTAAATTGTATTCATGTTGTTTTATCCTATGCTTTATTAAATTGTATTTATGTTGTTTTATCCTATGCTTTATTAAATTGTATTTATGCTGTTTTAACCTATGCTTTATTAAATTGTATTCATGTTGTTTTATCTTATGCTTTACTAAATTGCATTTAGGTTGTTTTGTCCTATTCTTTTTAAATTGTATTTATGTTGTTTTATCCTATGCTTTATTAAATTGTATTTATGTTGTTTTATCCTATGCTTTATTAAATTGTATTTATGTTGTTTTGTCCTATGCTTTATTAAATTGTATTTATGTTGTTTTATCCTATGCTTTATTAAATTGTATTTATGTTGTTTTGTCCTATGCTTTAATAAATTGTATTTATGTTGTTTTATCCTATGCTTTATTAAATTGTATTTATGTTGTTATATCCTATGCTTTATTAAATTGTATTTATGTTGTTTTATCCTATGCTTTATTAACTTTTATTTATGTTGTTTTATCCTATGCTTTATTAAATTGTATTTATGTTGTTTTAAGCTATGCTTTATTAAATTGTATTTATGTTGTTTTATCCTATGCTCTATTAAATTGTATTTATGTTGTTTTATCCTATGCTTTATTAAATTGTATTTATGTTGTTTTATCTTATGCTTTATTAAATTATATTTATCTTGTTTTATTCTATGCTTTATTAAATTGTATTCATGTTGTTTTATCCAATGCATTATTAAATTGTATTTATGTTGTTTTATCCTATGCTTTATTAAATTGCATTTATGTTGTTTTGTCCTATGCTTTATTAAATTGTATTTATGTTGTTTTAACCAATGCTTTATTAAACTGTATTTATGTTGCTTTAACATATGCTTTATTAAATTGTATTTATATTGTTTTGTCCTATGCTTTATTAAATTGTATTTTTGCTGTTTTATCCTATGCTTTGTTAAATTGTAATTATGTGGTTTTGTCCTATGCTTTAATAAATTGTATTTATGTTGCTTTATCCTATGCTTTGTTAAATTGTAATTATGTGGTTTTGTCCTATGCTTTAATAAATTGTATTTATGTTGCTTTATCCTATGCTTTTTTAAATTGTATTTATGTTGTTTTATCCTATGCTTTATTAAATTGTATTTATGTTGTTTTATCCCATGCTTTTTTTAAATTGTATTTATGTGGTTTTATCCTATGCTTTATTACATGGTATTTATGTGGTTTTATCCTATGCTTTATTAAATTGTATTTATGTTGTTTTATCCTATGCTTTATTAAATAGAATTTATGTTGTTTTATCCTAATCTTTATTTAATTTTATTTATGTGGTTTTATCCTATGCTTTATTAAATTGTATTCATGTGGTTTTATCCTATGCTTTTTTAAATTGTATTTATGTTGTTTTATCCAATGCTTTATTAAATTGTATTTATGTGGTTTTATCATATGCTTTATTAAATTGTATTTATGTGGTTTTATCCTATGATTTATTAAATTATATTTTTGTTGTTTTATCCTATGCTTTATTAAATTGTATTTATGTTGTTTTATCCTATGCTTTATTAAATTGTATTTATGTTGTTTGATCCTATGCTTTATTAAATTGTATTTATGTTATTTTATCCTATGCTTTATTAAATTGTATTCATGTTTTTTTTTCCTATGATTTATTAAATTGTATTTATGTTGTTTTAACCTATGCTTTATTAAATTGTATTCATGTTGTTTTATCCTATGCTTTATTAAATTGTATATATGCTGTTTTAACCTATGCTTTATTAAATTGTATTCATGTTGTTTTATCTTATGCTTTACTAAATTGTATTTAGGTTGTTTTGTCCTATGCTTTATTAAATTGAATTTATGTTGTTTTATCCTATGCTTTATTAAATTGTATTTATGTTGTTTTATCCTATGCTTTATTAAATTGTATTTATGTTGTTTTAACCTATGCTTTATTAAATTGTATTTATGTTGTTTTATCCTATGCTTTATTAACTTGTATTTATGTTGTTTTATCCTATGCTTTATTAAATTGTATTTATGTTGTTTTAACCTATGCTTTATTAAATTGTATTTATGTTGTTTTATCCTATGCTTTATTAAATTGTATTTATGTTGTTTTATCCTATGCTTTATTAAACTGTATTTATGTTGTTTTATCCTATGCTTTATTAAATTGTATTTATGTTGTTTTATCCTATGCTTTATTAAATTGTATTTATGTGTTTTTGTACTATGCTTTATTAAATTGTATTCATGTTTTTTTTTCCTATGCTTTATTAAATTGTATTTATGTTGTTTTATCCTATGCTTTATTAAATTGTATTTATGTTGTTTTATCCTATGCTTTATTAAATTGTATTTATGTTGTTTTATCCTATGCTTTATTAACTTTTATTTATGTTGTTTTATCCTATGCTTTATTAAATTGTATTTATGTTGTTTTAAGCTATGCTTTATTAAATTGTATTTATGTTGTTTTATCCTATGCTCTATTAAATTGTATTTATGTTGTTTTATCCTATGCTTTATTAAATTGTATTTATGTTGTTTTATCTTATGCTTTATTAAATTATATTTATCTTGTTTTATTCTATGCTTTATTAAATTGTATTCATGTTGTTTTATCCAATGCATTATTAAATTGTATTTATGTTGTTTCATCCTATGCTTTATTAAATTGTATTTATGTTGTTTTGTCCTATGCTTTATTAAATTGTATTTATGTTGTTTTAACCTATGCTTTATTAAACTGTATTTATGTTGCTTTAACATATGCTTTATTAAATTGTATTTATGTTGTTTTGTCCTATGCTTTATTAAATTGTATTTTTGCTGTTTTATCCTATGCTTTGTTAAATTGTAATTATGTGGTTTTGTCCTATGCTTTAATAAATTGTATTTATGTTGCTTTATCCTATGCTTTTTTAAATTGTATTTATGTTGTTTTAACCTATGCTTTATTAAATTGTATTTATGTTGTTTATCCTATGCTTTATTAAATTGTATTTATGTTGTTTTATCCTATGCTTTATTAAATTGTATTTATGTTGTTTTATCCTATGCTTTATTAAACTGTATTTATGTTGTTTTATCCTATGCTTTATTAAATCGTATTTATGTTGTTTTATCCTATGCTTTATTAAATTGTATTTATGTGGTTTTGTACTATGCTTTATTAAATTGTATTTATGTTGTTTTTTCCTATGCTTTATTAAATTGTATTTATGTTGTTTTATCCTATGCTTTATTAAATTGTATTTATGTTGTTTTATCCTATGCTTTATTAAATTGTATTTATGTTGTTTTATCCTATGCTTTATTAACTTTTATTTATGCTGTTTTATCCTATGCTTTATTAAATTGTATTTATGTTGTTTTAAGCTATGCTTTATTAAATTGTATTTATGTTGTTTTATCCTATGCTCTATTAAATTGTATTTATGTTGTTTTATCCTATGCTTTATTAAATTGTATTCATGTTGTTTTATCCAATGCATTATTAAATTGTATTTATGTTGTTTTATCCTATGCTTTATTAAATTGTGTTTATGTTGTTTTGTCCTATGCTTTATTAAATTGTATTTATGTTGTTTTAACCTATGCTTTATTAAACTGTATTTATGTTGCTTTAACATATGCTTTATTAAATTGTATTTATGTTGTGTTGTCCTATGCTTTATTAAATTGTATTTTTGCTGTTTTATCCTATGCTTTGTTAAATTGTAATTATGTGGTTTTGTCCTATGCTTTAATAAATTGTATTTATGTTGCTTTATCCTATGCTTTTTTAAATTGTATTTGTGTTGTTTTAACCTATGCTTTATTAAATTGTATTTATGTTGTTTTATCCTATGCTTTATTAAATTGTATTTATGTTGTTTTATCCTATGCTTTATTAAATTGTATTTATGTTGTTTTATCCCATGCTTTTTTTAAATTGTATTTATGTGGTTTTATCCTATGCTTTATTAAATGGTATTTATGTGGTTTTATCCTATGCTTTATTAAATTGTATTTATGTTGTTTTATCCTATGCTTTATTAAATTGAATTTATGTTGTTTTATCCTAATCTTTATTAAATTTTATTTATGTGGTTTTATCCTATGCTTTATTAAATTGTATTCATGTGGTTTTATCCTATGCTTTTTTAAATTGTATTTATGTTGTTTTATCCAATGCTTTATTAAATTGTATTTATGTGGTTTTATCCTATGATTTATTAAATTATATTTTTGTTGTTTTATCCTATGCTTTATTAAATTGTATTTATGTTGTTTTAAGCTATGCTTTATTAAATTGTATTTATGTTGTTTTATCCTATACTCTATTAAATTGTATTTATGTTGTTTTATCCTATGCTTTATTAAATTGTATTTATGTTATTTTATCCTATGCTTTATTAAATTGTATTCATGTGTTTTTTTCCTATGATTTATTAAATTGTATTTATGTTGTTTTAACCTATGCTTTATTAAATTGTATTCATGTTGTTTTATCCTATGCTTTATTAAATTGTATTTATGTTGTTTTATCCTATGCTTTATTAAATTGTATTTATGCTGTTTTAACCTATGCTTTATTAAATTGTATTCATGTTGTTTTATCTTATGCTTTACTAAATTGCATTTAGGTTGTTTTGTCCTATTCTTTTTAAATTGTATTTATGTTGTTTTATCCTATGCTTTATTAAATTGTATTTATGTTGTTTTATCCTATGCTTTATTAAATTGTATTTATGTTGTTTTGTCCTATGCTTTATTAAATTGTATTTATGTTGTTTTATCCTATGCTTTATTAAATTGTATTTATGTTGTTTTGTCCTATGCTTTAATAAATTGTATTTATGTTGTTTTATCCTATGCTTTATTAAATTGTATTTATGTTGTTATATCCTATGCTTTATTAAATTGTATTTATGTTGTTTTATCCTATGCTTTATTAAATTGTATTTATGTTGTTTTATCCTATGCTTTATTAAATTGTATTTATGTTGTTTTATCCTATGCTTTATTAACTTTTATTTATGTTGTTTTATCCTATGCTTTATTAAATTGTATTTATGTTGTTTTAAGCTATGCTTTATTAAATTGTATTTATGTTGTTTTATCCTATACTCTATTAAATTGTATTTATGTTGTTTTATCCTATGCTTTATTAAATTGTATTTATGTTGTTTTATCTTATGCTTTATTAAATTATATTTATCTTGTTTTATTCTATGCTTTATTAAATTGTATTCATGTTGTTTTATCCAATGCATTATTAAATTGTATTTATGTTGTTTTATCCTATGCTTTATTAAATTGCATTTATGTTGTTTTGTCCTATGCTTTATTAAATTGTATTTATGTTGTTTTAACCAATGCTTTATTAAACTGTATTTATGTTGCTTTAACATATGCTTTATTAAATTGTATTTATATTGTTTTGTCCTATGCTTTATTAAATTGTATTTTTGCTGTTTTATCCTATGCTTTGTTAAATTGTAATTATGTGGTTTTGTCCTATGCTTTAATAAATTGTATTTATGTTGCTTTATCCTATGCTTTGTTAAATTGTAATTATGTGGTTTTGTCCTATGCTTTAATAAATTGTATTTATGTTGCTTTATCCTATGCTTTTTTAAATTGTATTTATGTTGTTTTATCCTATGCTTTATTAAATTGTATTTATGTTGTTTTATCCCATGCTTTTTTTAAATTGTATTTATGTGGTTTTATCCTATGCTTTATTAAATGGTATTTATGTGGTTTTATCCTATGCTTTATTAAATTGTATTTATGTTGTTTTATCCTATGCTTTATTAAATAGAATTTATGTTGTTTTATCCTAATCTTTATTTAATTTTATTTATGTGGTTTTATCCTATGCTTTATTAAATTGTATTCATGTGGTTTTATCCTATGCTTTTTTAAATTGTATTTATGTTGTTTTATCCAATGCTTTATTAAATTGTATTTATGTGGTTTTATCCTATGCTTTATTAAATTGTATTTATGTGGTTTTATCCTATGATTTATTAAATTATATTTTTGTTGTTTTATCCTATGCTTTATTAAATTGTATTTATGTTGTTTTATCCTATGCTTTATTAAATTGTATTTATGTTGTTTTATCCTATGCTTTATTAAATTGTATTTATGTTATTTTATCCTATGCTTTATTAAATTGTATTCATGTGTTTTTTTCCTATGATTTATTAAATTGTATTTATGTTGTTTTAACCTATGCTTTATTAAATTGTATTCATGTTGTTTTATCCTATGCTTTATTAAATTGTATATATGCTGTTTTAACCTATGCTTTAATAAATTGTATTCATGTTGTTTTATCTTATGCTTTACTAAATTGTATTTATGTTGTTTTATCCTATGCTTTATTAAATTGTATTTATGTTGTTTTATCCTATGCTTTATTAAATTGTATTTATGTTGTTTTATCCTATGCTTTATTAAATTGTATTTATGTTGTTTTATCCTATGCTTTATTAAATTGTATTTATGTTGTTTTATCCTATGCTTTATTAACTTGTATTTATGTTGTTTTATCCTATGCTTTATTAAATTGTATTTATGTTGTTTTAACCTATGCTTTATTAAATTGTATTTATGTTGTTTTATCCTATGCTTTATTAAATTGTATTTATGTTGTTTTATCCTATGCTTTATTAACTTGTATTTATGTTGTTTTATCTTATGCTTTATTAAATTGTATTTATGTTGTTTTATCCTATGATTTATTAAATTGTATTTATGTTGTTTTACCCAATGCTTTATTAAATTGTATTTATGTTGTTTTATCCTATGCTTTATTAAATTGCATTTATGTTGTTTTAACCTATGCTTTATTAAATTGTATTTATGTTGCTTTAACATATGCTTTATTAAATTGTATTTATGTTGTTTTGTCCTATGATTTATTAAATTGTATTTATGTTGTTTTATCCTATGCTTTATTAAATAGTATTTATGTGGTTTTGTCTTATGCTTTAATAAATTGTATTTATGTTGTTTTATCCTATGCTTTTTTAAATTGTATTTATGTTGTTTTAACCTATGCTTTATTAAATTGTATTTATGTTGTTTTATCCTATGCTTTATTAAATTGTGTTTATGTTGTTTTATCCTATGCTTTATTAAATTGTTTTTATGTGGTTTTATCCTATGCTTTATTAAATTGTATTTATGTGGTTTTATCCTATGCTTTATTAAATTGTATTTATGTTTTTTTTTCCTATGCTTTATTAAATTGTATTGATGTTGTTTTATCCTATGCTTTATTAAATTGTATTTATGTTGTTTTATCCTATGCTTTATTAAACTGTATTTATGTTGTTTTATCCTATGCTTTATTAAATTGTATTTATGTTGTTTTATCCTATGCTTTATTAAATTGTATTTATGTTGTTTTTTCCTATGCTTTATTAAATTGTATTTATGTTGTTTTATCCTATGCTTTATTAAATTGTATTTATGTTGTTTTATCCTATGCTTTATTAAATTGTATTTATGTTGTTTTATCCTATGCTTTATTAACTTTTATTTATGTTGTTTTATCCTATGCTTTATTAAATTGTATTTATGTTGTTTTAAGCTATGCTTTATTAAATTGTATTTATGTTGTTTTATCCTATGCTCTATTAAATTGTATTTATGTTGTTTTATCCTATGCTTTATTAAATTGTATTCATGTTGTTTTATCCAATGCATTATTAAATTGTATTTATGTTGTTTTATCCTATGCTTTATTAAATTGTATTTATGTTGTTTTGTCCTATGCTTTATTAAATTGTATTTATGTTGTTTTAACCTATGCTTTATTAAACTGTATTTATGTTGCTTTAACATATGCTTTATTAAATTGTATTTATGTTGTGTTGTCCTATGCTTTATTAAATTGTATTTTTGCTGTTTTATCCTATGCTTTGTTAAATTGTAATTATGTGGTTTTTGTCCTATGCTTTAATAAATTGTATTTATGTTGCTTTATCCTATGCTTTTTTAAATTGTATTTATGTTGTTTTAACCTATGCTTTATTAAATTGTATTTATGTTGTTTTATCCTATGCTTTATTAAATTGTATTTATGTTGTTTTATCCTATGCTTTATTAAATTGTATTTATGTTGTTTTATCCCATGCTTTTTTTAAATTGTATTTATGTGGTTTTATCCTATGCTTTATTAAATGGCATTTATGTGGTTTTATCCTATGCTTTATTAAATTGTATTTATGTTGTTTTATCCTATGCTTTATTAAATTGAATTTATGTTGTTTTATCCTAATCTTTATTAAATTTTATTTATGTGGTTTTATCCTATGCTTTATTAAATTGTATTCATGTGGTTTTATCCTATGCTTTTTTAAATTGTATTTATGTTGTTTTATCCAATGCTTTATTAAATTGTATTTATGTGGTTTTATCCTATGCTTTATTAAATTGTATTTATGTGGTTTTATCCTATGATTTATTAAATTATATTTTTGTTGTTTTATCCTATGCTTTATTAAATTGTATTTATGTTGTTTTATCCTATGCTTTATTAAATTGTATTTATGTTGTTTTATCCTATGCCTTATTAAATTGTATTTATGTTATTTTATCCTATGCTTTATTAAATTGTATTCATGTGTTTTTTTCCTATGATTTATTAAATTGTATTTATGTTGTTTTAACCTATGCTTTATTAAATTGTATTCATGTTGTTTTATCCTATGCTTTATTAAATTGTATTTATGTTGTTTTATCCTCTGCTTTATTAAATTGTATTTATGCTGTTTTAACCTATGCTTTATTAAATTGTATTCATGTTGTTTTATCTTATGCTTTACTAAATTGTATTTAGGTTGTTTTGTCCTATGCTTTTTAAATTGTATTTATGTTGTTTTATCCTATGCTTTATTAAATTGTATTTATGTTGTTTTATCCTATGCTTTATTAAATTGTATTTATGTTGTTTTGTCCTATGCTTTATTAAATTGTATTTATGTTGTTTTATCCTATGCTTTATTAAATTGTATTTATGTTGTTTTGTCCTATGCTTTAATAAATTGTATTTATGTTGTTTTATCCTATGCTTTATTAAATTGTATTTATGTTGTTATATCCTATGCTTTATTAAATTGTATTTATGTTGTTTTATCCTATGCTTTATTAAATTGTATTTATGTTGTTTTATCCTATGCTTTATTAAATTGTATTTATGTTGTTTTATCCTATGCTTTATTAACTTTTATTTATGTTGTTTTATCCTATGCTTTATTAAATTGTATTTATGTTGTTTTAAGCTATGCTTTATTAAATTGTATTTATGTTGTTTTATCCTATGCTCTATTAAATTGTATTTATGTTGTTTTATCCTATGCTTTATTAAATTGTATTTATGTTGTTTTATCTTATGCTTTATTAAATTATATTTATCTTGTTTTATTCTATGCTTTATTAAATTGTATTCATGTTGTTTTATCCAATGCATTATTAAATTGTATTTATGTTGTTTTATCCTATGCTTTATTAAATTGTATTTATGTTGTTTTGTCCTATGCTTTATTAAATTGTATTTTTGCTGTTTTATCCTATGCTTTGTTAAATTGTAATTATGTGGTTTTGTCCTATGCTTTAATAAATTGTATTTATGTTGCTTTATCCTATGCTTTTTTAAATTGTATTTATGTTGTTTTAACCTATGCTTTATTAAATTGTATTTATGTTGTTTTATCCTATGCTTTATTAAATTGTATTTATGTTGTTTTATCCTATGCTTTATTAAATTGTATTTATGTTGTTTTATCCCATGCTTTTTTTAAATTGTATTTATGTGGTTTTATCCTATGCTTTATTAAATGGTATTTATGTGGTTTTATCCTATGCTTTATTAAATTGTATTTATGTTGTTTTATCCTATGCTTTATTAAATTGAATTTATGTTGTTTTATCCTAATCTTTATTAAATTTTATTTATGTGGTTTTATCCTATGCTTTATTAAATTGTATTCATGTGGTTTTATCCTATGCTTTTTTAAATTGTATTTATGTTGTTTTATCCAATGCTTTATTAAATTGTATTTATGTGGTTTTATCCTATGCTTTATTAAATTGTATTTATGTTGTTTTATCCTATGCTTTATTAACTTTTATTTATGTTGTTTTATCCTATGCTTTATTAAATTGTATTTATGTTGTTTTAAGCTATGCTTTATTAAATTGTATTTATGTTGTTTTATCCTATGCTCTATTAAATTGTATTTATGTTGTTTTATCCTATGCTTTATTAAATTGTATTTATGTTGTTTTATCTTATGCTTTATTAAATTATATTTATCTTGTTTTATTCTATGCTTTATTAAATTGTATTCATGTTGTTTTATCCAATGCATTATTAAATTGTATTTATGTTGTTTTATCCTATGCTTTATTAAATTGTATTTATGTTGTTTTGTCCTATGCTTTATTAAATTGTATTTATGTTGTTTTAACCAATGCTTTATTAAACTGTATTTATGTTGCTTTAACATATGCTTTATTAAATTGTATTTATGTTGTTTTGTCCTATGCTTTATTAAATTGTATTTTTGCTGTTTTATCCTATGCTTTGTTAAATTGTAATTATGTGGTTTTGTCCTATGCTTTAATAAATTGTATTTATGTTGCTTTATCCTATGCTTTTTTAAATTGTATTTATGTTGTTTTAACCTATGCTTTATTAAATTGTATTTATGTTGTTTTATCCTATGCTTTATTAAATTGTATTTATGTTGTTTTATCCTATGCTTTATTAAATTGTATTTATGTTGTTTTATCCCATGCTTTTTTTAAATTGTATTTATGTGGTTTTATCCTATGCTTTTTTAAATGGTATTTATGTGGTTTTATCCTATGCTTTATTAAATTGTATTTATGTTGT
Organism: Phyllobates terribilis; assembly: GCF_046119375.1. Taxonomy (NCBI): domain Eukaryota; kingdom Metazoa; phylum Chordata; class Amphibia; order Anura; family Dendrobatidae; genus Phyllobates; species Phyllobates terribilis. The sequence continues at coordinate 306,743,035 of NW_027362765.1, read as the reverse complement.
TTTATCCTATGCTTTATTAAATTGAATTTATGTTGTTTTATCCTAATCTTTATTAAATTTTATTTATGTGGTTTTATCCTATGCTTTATTAAATTGTATTCATGTGGTTTTATCCTATGCTTTTTTAAATTGTATTTATGTTGTTTTATCCAATGCTTTATTAAATTGTATTTATGTGGTTTTATCCTATGCTTTATTAAATTGTATTTATGTTGTTTTATCCTATGCTTTATTAACTTTTATTTATGTTGTTTTATCCTATGCTTTATTAAATTGTATTTATGTTGTTTTAAGCTATGCTTTATTAAATTGTATTTATGTTGTTTTATCCTATGCTCTATTAAATTGTATTTATGTTGTTTTATCCTATGCTTTATTAAATTGTATTTATGTTGTTTTATCTTATGCTTTATTAAATTATATTTATCTTGTTTTATTCTATGCTTTATTAAATTGTATTCATGTTGTTTTATCCAATGCATTATTAAATTGTATTTATGTTGTTTTATCCTATGCTTTATTAAATTGTATTTATGTTGTTTTGTCCTATGCTTTATTAAATTGTATTTATGTTGTTTTAACCAATGCTTTATTAAACTGTATTTATGTTGCTTTAACATATGCTTTATTAAATTGTATTTATGTTGTTTTGTCCTATGCTTTATTAAATTGTATTTTTGCTGTTTTATCCTATGCTTTGTTAAATTGTAATTATGTGGTTTTGTCCTATGCTTTAATAAATTGTATTTATGTTGCTTTATCCTATGCTTTTTTAAATTGTATTTATGTTGTTTTAACCTATGCTTTATTAAATTGTATTTATGTTGTTTTATCCTATGCTTTATTAAATTGTATTTATGTTGTTTTATCCTATGCTTTATTAAATTGTATTTATGTTGTTTTATCCCATGCTTTTTTTAAATTGTATTTATGTGGTTTTATCCTATGCTTTTTTAAATGGTATTTATGTGGTTTTATCCTATGCTTTATTAAATTGTATTTATGTTGTTTTATCCTATGCTTTATTAAATTGAATTTATGTTGTTTTATCCTAATCTTTATTAAATTTTATTTATGTGGTTTTATCCTATGCTTTATTAAATTGTATTCATGTGGTTTTATCCTATGCTTTTTTAAATTGTATTTATGTTGTTTTATCCAATGCTTTATTAAATTGTATTTATGCGGTTTTATCCTATCCTTTATTAAATTGTATTTATGTGGTTTTATCCTATGATTTATTAAATTATATTTTTGTTGTTTTATCCTATGCTTTATTAAATTGCATTTATGTTGTTTTATCCTATGCTTTATTAAATTGTATTTATGTTGTTTTATCCTATGCTTTATTAAATTGTATTTATGTTATTTTATCCTATGCTTTATTAAATTGTATTCATGTGTTTTTTTCCTATGATTTATTAAATTGTATTTATGTTGTTTTAACCTATGCTTTATTAAATTGTATTCATGTTGTTTTATCCTATGCTTTATTAAATTGTATTTATGTTGTTTTATCCTATGCTTTATTAAATTGTATTTATGCTGTTTTAACCTATGCTTTATTAAATTGTATTCATGTTGTTTTATCTTATGCTTTACTAAATTGTATTTAGGTTGTTTTGTTCTATGCATTTTAAATTGTATTTATGTTGTTTTATCCTATGCTTTATTAAATTGTATTTATGTTGTTTTATCCTATGCTTTATTAAATTATATTTATGTTGTTTTGTCCTATGCTTTATTAAATTGTATTTATGTTGTTTTATCCTATGCTTTATTAAATTGTATTTATGTTGTTTTGTCCTATGCTTTAATAAATTGTATTTATGTTGTTTTATCCTATGCTTTATTAAATTGTATTTATGTTGTTATATCCTATGCTTTATTAAATTGTATTTATGTTGTTTTATCCTATGCTTTATTAAATTGTATTTATGTTGTTTTATCCTATGCTTTATTAAATTGTATTTATGTTGTTTTATCCTATGCTTTATTAACTTTTATTTATGTTGTTTTATCCTATGCTTTATTAAATTGTATTTATGTTGTTTTAAGCTATGCTTTATTAAATTGTATTTATGTTGTTTTATCCTATGCTCTATTAAATTGTATTTATGTTGTTTTATCCTATGCTTTATTAAATTGTATTTATGTTGTTTTATCTTATGCTTTATTAAATTATATTTATCTTGTTTTATTCTATGCTTTATTAAATTGTATTCATGTTGTTTTATCCAATGCATTATTAAATTGTATTTATGTTGTTTTATCCTATGCTTTATTAAATTGTATTTATGTTGTTTTGTCCTATGCTTTATTAAATTGTATTTATGTTGTTTTATCCTATGCTTTATTAAACTGTATTTATGTGGCTTTAACATATGCTTTATTAAATTGTATTTATGTTGTTTTGTCCTATGCTTTATTAAATTGTATTTATGTTGTTTTATCCTATGCTTTGTTAAATTGTAATTATGTGGTTTTGTCCTATGCTTTAATAAATTGTATTTATGTTGCTTTATCCTATGCTTTTTTTAAATTGTATTTATGTTGTTTTAACCTATGCTTTATTAAATTGTATTTATGTTGTTTTATCCTATGCTTTATTAAATTGTATTTATGTTGTTTTATCCTATGCTTTATTAAATTGTATTTATGTTGTTTTATCCCATGCTTTTTTTAAATTGTATTTATGTGGTTTTATCCTATGCTTTATTAAATGGTATTTATGTGGTTTTATCCTATGCTTTATTAAATTGTATTTATGTTGTTTTATCCTATTCTTTATTAAATAGAATTTATGTTGTTTTATCCTAATCTTTATTTAATTTTATTTATGTGGTTTTATCCTATGCTTTATTAAATTGTATTCATGTGGTTTTATCCTATGCTTTTTAAAATTGTATTTATGTTGTTTTATCCAATGCTTTATTAAATTGTATTTATGTGGTTTTATCCTATGCTTTATTAAATTGTATTTATGTGGTTTTATCCTATGATTTATTAAATTATATTTTTGTTGTTTTATCCTATGCTTTATTAAATTGTATTTATGTTGTTTTATCCTATGCTTTATTAAATTGTATTTATGTTTTTTTATCCTATGCTTTTTTAAATTGTATTTATGTTATTTTATCCTATGCTTTATTAAATTGTATTCATGTGTTTTTTTCCTATGATTTATTAAATTGTATTTATGTTGTTTTATCCTATGCTTTATTACATTGTATTTATGCTGTTTTAACCTATGCTTTATTAAATTGTATTCATGTTGTTTTATCTTATGCTTTACTAAATTGTATTTAGGTTGTTTTGTCCTATGCTTTTTAAATTGTATTTATGTTGTTTTATCCTATGCTTTATTAAATTGTATTTATGTTGTTTTATCCTATGCTTTATTAAATTGTATTTATGTTGTTTTGTCCTATGCTTTATTAAATTGTATTTATGTTGTTTTATCCTATGCTTTATTAAATTGTATTTATGTTGTTTTGTCCTATGCTTTAATAAATTGTATTTATGTTGTTTTATCCTATGCTTTATTAAATTGTATTTATGTTGTTATATCCTATGCTTTATTAAATTGTATTTATGTTGTTTTATCCTATGCTTTATTAAATTGTATTTATGTTGTTTTATCCTATGCTTTATTAAATTGTATTTATGTTGTTTTATCCTATGCTTTATTAACTTTTATTTATGTTGTTTTATCCTATGGTTTATTAAATTGTATTTATGTTGTTTTAAGCTATGCTTTATTAAATTGTATTTATGTTGTTTTATCCTATGCTCTATTAAATTGTATTTATGTTGTTTTATCCTATGCTTTATTAAATTGTATTTATGTTGTTTTATCTTATGCTTTATTAAATTATATTTATCTTGTTTTATTCTATGCTTTATTAAATTGTATTCATGTTGTTTTATCCAATGCATTATTAAATTGTATTTATGTTGTTTTATCCTATGCTTTATTAAATTGTATTTATGTTGTTTTAACCTATGCTTTATTAAACTGTATTTATGTGGCTTTAACATATGCTTTATTAAATTGTATTTATGTTGTTTTGTCCTATGCTTTATTAAATTGTATTTATGTTGTTTTATCCTATGCTTTGTTAAATTGTAATTATGTGGTTTTGTCCTATGCTTTAATAAATTGTATTTATGTTGCTTTATCCTATGCTTTTTTAAATTGTATTTATGTTGTTTTAACCTATGCTTTATTAAATTGTATTTATGTTGTTTTATCCTATGCTTTATTAAATTGTATTTATGTTGTTTTATCCTATGCTTTATTAAATTGTATTTATGTTGTTTTATCCCATGCTTTTTTTAAATTGTATTTATGTGGTTTTATCCTATGCTTTATTAAATGGTATTTATGTGGTTTTATCCTATGCTTTATTAAATTGTATTTATGTTGTTTTATCCTATGCTTTATTAAATTGAATTTATGTTGTTTTATCCTAATCTTTATTTAATTTTATTTATGTGGTTTTATCCTATGCTTTATTAAATTGTATTCATGTGGTTTTATCCTATGCTTTTTTAAATTGTATTTATGTTGTTTTATCCAATGCTTTATTAAATTGTATTTATGTGGTTTTATCCTATGCGTTATTAAATTGTATTTATGTGGTTTTATCCTATGATTTATTAAATTATATTTTTGTTGTTTTATCCTATGCTTTATTAAATTGTATTTATGTTGTTTTATCCTATGCTTTATTAAATTGTATTTATGTTGTTTTATCCTATGCTTTATTAAATTGTATTTATGTTATTTTATCCTATGCTTTATTAAATTGTATTCATGTGTTTTTTTCCTATGATTTATTAAATTGTATTTATGTTGTTTTATCCTATGCTTTATTAAATTGTATTTATGCTGTTTTAACCTATGCTTTATTAAATTGTATTCATGTTGTTTTATCTTATGATTTACTAAATTGTATTTAGGTTGTTTTGTCCTATGCTTTTTAAATTGTATTTATGTTGTTTTATCCTATGCTTTATTAAATTGTATTTATGTTGTTTTATCCTATGCTTTATTAAATTGTATTTATGTTGTTTTAAGCTATGCTTTATTAAATTGTATTTATGTTGTTTTATCCTATGCTCTATTAAATTGTGTTTATGTTGTTTTATCCTATGCTTTATTAAATTGTATTTATGTTGTTTTATCTTATGCTTTATTAAATTATATTTATCTTGTTTTATTCTATGCTTTATTAAATTGTATTCATGTTGTTTTATCCAATGCATTATTAAATTGTATTTATGTTGTTTTATCCTATGCTTTATTAAATTGTATTTATGTTGTTTTGTCCTATGCTTTATTAAATTGTATTTATGTTGTTTTAACCTATGCTTTATTAAACTGTATTTATGTGGCTTTAACATATGCTTTATTAAATTGTATTTATGTTGTTTTGTCCTATGCTTTATTAAATTGTATTTATGTTGTTTTATCCTATGCTTTGTTAAATTGTAATTATGTGGTTTTGTCCTATGCTTTAATAAATTGTATTTATGTTGCTTTATCCTATGCTTTTTTAAATTGTATTTATGTTGTTTTAACCTATGCTTTATTAAATTGTATTTATGTTGTTTTATCCTATGCTTTATTAAATTGTATTTATGTTGTTTTATCCTATGCTTTATTAAATTGTATTTATGTTGTTTTATCCCATGCTTTTTTTAAATTGTATTTATGTGGTTTTATCCTATGCTTTATTAAATGGTATTTATGTGGTTTTATCCTATGCTTTATTAAATTGTATTTATGTTGTTTTATCCTATGCTTTATTAAATTGAATTTATGTTGTTTTATCCTAATCTTTATTAAATTTTATTTATGTGGTTTTATCCTATGCTTTATTAAATTGTATTCATGTGGTTTTATCCTATGCTTTTTTAAATTGTATTTATGTTGTTTTATCCAATGCTTTATTAAATTGTATTTATGCGGTTTTATCCTATCCTTTATTAAATTGTATTTATGTGGTTTTATCCTATGATTTATTAAATTATATTTTTGTTGTTTTATCCTATGCTTTATTAAATTGCATTTATGTTGTTTTATCCTATGCTTTATTAAATTGTATTTATGTTGTTTTATCCTATGCTTTATTAAATTGTATTTATGTTATTTTATCCTATGCTTTATTAAATTGTATTCATGTGTTTTTTTCCTATGATTTATTAAATTGTATTTATGTTGTTTTAACCTATGCTTTATTAAATTGTATTCATGTTGTTTTATCCTATGCTTTATTAAATTGTATTTATGTTGTTTTATCCTATGCTTTATTAAATTGTATTTATGCTGTTTTAACCTATGCTTTATTAAATTGTATTCATGTTGTTTTATCTTATGCTTTACTAAATTGTATTTAGGTTGTTTTGTTCTATGCATTTTAAATTGTATTTATGTTGTTTTATCCTATGCTTTATTAAATTGTATTTATGTTGTTTTATCCTATGCTTTATTAAATTGTATTTATGTTGTTTTGTCCTATGCTTTATTAAATTGTATTTATGTTGTTTTATCCTATGCTTTATTAAATTGTATTTATGTTGTTTTGTCCTATGCTTTAATAAATTGTATTTATGTTGTTTTATCCTATGCTTTATTAAATTGTATTTATGTTGTTATATCCTATGCTTTATTAAATTGTATTTATGTTGTTTTATCCTATGCTTTATTAAATTGTATTTATGTTGTTTTATCCTATGCTTTATTAAATTGTATTTATGTTGTTTTATCCTATGCTTTATTAACTTTTATTTATGTTGTTTTATCCTATGCTTTATTAAATTGTATTTATGTTGTTTTAAGCTATGCTTTATTAAATTGTATTTATGTTGTTTTATCCTATGCTCTATTAAATTGTATTTATGTTGTTTTATCCTATGCTTTATTAAATTGTATTTATGTTGTTTTATCTTATGCTTTATTAAATTATATTTATCTTGTTTTATTCTATGCTTTATTAAATTGTATTCATGTTGTTTTATCCAATGCATTATTAAATTGTATTTATGTTGTTTTATCCTATGCTTTATTAAATTGTATTTATGTTGTTTTGTCCTATGCTTTATTAAATTGTATTTATGTTGTTTTATCCTATGCTTTATTAAACTGTATTTATGTGGCTTTAACATATGCTTTATTAAATTGTATTTATGTTGTTTTGTCCTATGCTTTATTAAATTGTATTTATGTTGTTTTATCCTATGCTTTGTTAAATTGTAATTATGTGGTTTTGTCCTATGCTTTAATAAATTGTATTTATGTTGCTTTATCCTATGCTTTTTTAAATTGTATTTATGTTGTTTTAACCTATGCTTTATTAAATTGTATTTATGTTGTTTTATCCTATGCTTTATTAAATTGTATTTATGTTGTTTTATCCTATGCTTTATTAAATTGTATTTATGTTGTTTTATCCCATGCTTTTTTTAAATTGTATTTATGTGGTTTTATCCTATGCTTTATTAAATGGTATTTATGTGGTTTTATCCTATGCTTTATTAAATTGTATTTATGTTGTTTTATCCTATTCTTTATTAAATAGAATTTATGTTGTTTTATCCTAATCTTTATTTAATTTTATTTATGTGGTTTTATCCTATGCTTTATTAAATTGTATTCATGTGGTTTTATCCTATGCTTTTTAAAATTGTATTTATGTTGTTTTATCCAATGCTTTATTAAATTGTATTTATGTGGTTTTATCCTATGCTTTATTAAATTGTATTTATGTGGTTTTATCCTATGATTTATTAAATTATATTTTTGTTGTTTTATCCTATGCTTTATTAAATTGTATTTATGTTGTTTTATCCTATGCTTTATTAAATTGTATTTATGTTTTTTTATCCTATGCTTTTTTAAATTGTATTTATGTTATTTTATCCTATGCTTTATTAAATTGTATTCATGTGTTTTTTTCCTATGATTTATTAAATTGTATTTATGTTGTTTTATCCTATGCTTTATTACATTGTATTTATGCTGTTTTAACCTATGCTTTATTAAATTGTATTCATGTTGTTTTATCTTATGCTTTACTAAATTGTATTTAGGTTGTTTTGTCCTATGCTTTTTAAATTGTATTTATGTTGTTTTATCCTATGCTTTATTAAATTGTATTTATGTTGTTTTATCCTATGCTTTATTAAATTGTATTTATGTTGTTTTGTCCTATGCTTTATTAAATTGTATTTATGTTGTTTTATCCTATGCTTTATTAAATTGTATTTATGTTGTTTTGTCCTATGCTTTAATAAATTGTATTTATGTTGTTTTATCCTATGCTTTATTAAATTGTATTTATGTTGTTATATCCTATGCTTTATTAAATTGTATTTATGTTGTTTTATCCTATGCTTTATTAAATTGTATTTATGTTGTTTTATCCTATGCTTTATTAAATTGTATTTATGTTGTTTTATCCTATGCTTTATTAACTTTTATTTATGTTGTTTTATCCTATGGTTTATTAAATTGTATTTATGTTGTTTTAAGCTATGCTTTATTAAATTGTATTTATGTTGTTTTATCCTATGCTCTATTAAATTGTATTTATGTTGTTTTATCCTATGCTTTATTAAATTGTATTTATGTTGTTTTATCTTATGCTTTATTAAATTATATTTATCTTGTTTTATTCTATGCTTTATTAAATTGTATTCATGTTGTTTTATCCAATGCATTATTAAATTGTATTTATGTTGTTTTATCCTATGCTTTATTAAATTGTATTTATGTTGTTTTAACCTATGCTTTATTAAACTGTATTTATGTGGCTTTAACATATGCTTTATTAAATTGTATTTATGTTGTTTTGTCCTATGCTTTATTAAATTGTATTTATGTTGTTTTATCCTATGCTTTGTTAAATTGTAATTATGTGGTTTTGTCCTATGCTTTAATAAATTGTATTTATGTTGCTTTATCCTATGCTTTTTTAAATTGTATTTATGTTGTTTTAACCTATGCTTTATTAAATTGTATTTATGTTGTTTTATCCTATGCTTTATTAAATTGTATTTATGTTGTTTTATCCTATGCTTTATTAAATTGTATTTATGTTGTTTTATCCCATGCTTTTTTTAAATTGTATTTATGTGGTTTTATCCTATGCTTTATTAAATGGTATTTATGTGGTTTTATCCTATGCTTTATTAAATTGTATTTATGTTGTTTTATCCTATGCTTTATTAAATTGAATTTATGTTGTTTTATCCTAATCTTTATTTAATTTTATTTATGTGGTTTTATCCTATGCTTTATTAAATTGTATTCATGTGGTTTTATCCTATGCTTTTTTAAATTGTATTTATGTTGTTTTATCCAATGCTTTATTAAATTGTATTTATGTGGTTTTATCCTATGCGTTATTAAATTGTATTTATGTGGTTTTATCCTATGATTTATTAAATTATATTTTTGTTGTTTTATCCTATGCTTTATTAAATTGTATTTATGTTGTTTTATCCTATGCTTTATTAAATTGTATTTATGTTGTTTTATCCTATGCTTTATTAAATTGTATTTATGTTATTTTATCCTATGCTTTATTAAATTGTATTCATGTGTTTTTTTCCTATGATTTATTAAATTGTATTTATGTTGTTTTATCCTATGCTTTATTAAATTGTATTTATGCTGTTTTAACCTATGCTTTATTAAATTGTATTCATGTTGTTTTATCTTATGATTTACTAAATTGTATTTAGGTTGTTTTGTCCTATGCTTTTTAAATTGTATTTATGTTGTTTTATCCTATGCTTTATTAAATTGTATTTATGTTGTTTTATCCTATGCTTTATTAAATTGTATTTATGTTGTTTTAAGCTATGCTTTATTAAATTGTATTTATGTTGTTTTATCCTATGCTCTATTAAATTGTGTTTATGTTGTTTTATCCTATGCTTTATTAAATTGTATTTATGTTGTTTTATCTTATGCTTTATTAAATTATATTTATCTTGTTTTATTCTATGCTTTATTAAATTGTATTCATGTTGTTTTATCCAATGCATTATTAAATTGTATTTATGTTGTTTTATCCTATGCTTTATTAAATTGTATTTATGTTGTTTTGTCCTATGCTTTATTAAATTGTATTTATGTTGTTTTAACCTATGCTTTATTAAACTGTATTTATGTGGCTTTAACATATGCTTTATTAAATTGTATTTATGTTGTTTTGTCCTATGCTTTATTAAATTGTATTTATGTTGTTTTATCCTATGCTTTGTTAAATTGTAATTATGTGGTTTTGTCCTATGCTTTAATAAATTGTATTTATGTTGCTTTATCCTATGCTTTTTTAAATTGTATTTATGTTGTTTTAACCTATGCTTTATTAAATTGTATTTATGTTGTTTTATCCTATGCTTTATTAAATTGTATTTATGTTGTTTTATCCTATGCTTTGTTAAATTGTATTTATGTTGTTTTATCCCATGCTTTTTTTAAATTGTATTTATGTGGTTTTATCCTATGCTTTATTAAATGGTATTTATGTGGTTTTATCCTATGCTTTATTAAATTGTATTTATGTTGTTTTATCCTATGCTTTATTAAATTGAATTTATGTTGTTTTATCCTAATCTTTATTAAATTTTATTTATGTGGTTTTATCCTATGCTTTATTAAATTGTATTCATGTGGTTTTATCCTATGCTTTTTTAAATTGTATTTATGTTGTTTTATCCAATGCTTTATTAAATTGTATTTATGTGGTTTTATCCTATGCTTTATTAAATTGTATTTATGTGGTTTTATCCTATGATTTATTAAATTATATTTTTGTTGTTTTATCCTATGCTTTATTAAATTGTATTTATGTTGTTTTATCCTATGCTTTATTAAATTGTATTTATGTTGTTTTATCCTATGCTTTATTAAATTGTATTTATGTTATTTTCTCCTATGCTTTATTAAATTGTATTCATGTGTTTTTTTCCTATGATTTATTAAATTGTATTTATGTTGTTTTAACCTATGCTTTATTAAATTGTATTCATGTTGTTTTATCCTATGCTTTATTAAATTGTATTTATGTTGTTTTATCCTATGCTTTATTAAATTGTATTTATGCTGTTTTAACCTATGCTTTATTAAATTGTATTCATGTTGTTTTATCTTATGCTTTACTAAATTGCATTTAGGTTGTTTTGTCCTATGCTTTTTAAATTGTATTTATGTTGTTTTATCCTATGCTTTATTAAATTGTATTTATGTTGTTTTATCCTATGCTTTATTAAATTGTATTTATGTTGTTTTGTCCTATGCTTTATTAAATTGTATTTATGTTGTTTTATCCTATGCTCTATTAAATTGTAATTATGTTGTTTTATCCTATGCTTTATTAAATTGTATTTATGTTGTTTTATCTTATGCTTTATTAAATTATATTTATCTTGTTTTATTCTATGCTTTATTAAATTGTATTCATGTTGTTTTATCCAATGCATTATTAAATTGTATTTATGTTGTTTTATCCTATGCTTTATTAAATTGTATTTATGTTGTTTTGTCCTATGCTTTATTAAATTGTATTTATGTTGTTTTAACCTATGCTTTATTAAACTGTATTTATGTGGCTTTAACATATGCTTTATTAAATTGTATTTATGTTGTTTTGTCCTATGCTTTATTAAATTGTATTTATGTTGTTTTATCCTATGCTTTGTTAAATTGTATTTATGTTGTTTTGTCCTATGCTTTATTAAATTGTATTTATGTTGTTTTAACCTATGCTTTATTAAACTGTATTTATGTGGCTTTAACATATGCTTTATTAAATGGTATTTATGTGGTTTTATCCTATGCTTTATTAAATTGTATTTATGTTGTTTTATCCTATGCTTTATTAAATTGAATTTATGTTGTTTTATCCTAATCTTTATTTAATTTTATTTATGTGGTTTTATCCTATGCTTTATTAAATTGTATTCATGTGGTTTTATCCTATGCTTTTTTAAATTGTATTTATGTTGTTTTATCCAATGCTTTATTAAATTGTATTTATGTGGTTTTATCCTATGATTATTAAATTGTATTTATGTGGTTTTATCCTATGATTTATTAAATTATAGTTTTGTTGTTTTATCCTATGCTTTATTAAATTGTATTTATGTTGTTTTATCCTATGCTTTATTAAATTGTATTTATGTTGTTTTATCCTATGCTTTATTAAATTGTATTTATGTTATTTTATCCTATGCTTTATTAAATTGTATTCATGTGTTTTTTTCCTATGATTTATTAAATTGTATTTATGTTGTTTTATCCTATGCTTTATTAAATTGTATTTATGCTGTTTTAACCTATGCTTTATTAAATTGTATTCATGTTGTTTTATCTTATGCTTTACTAAATTGTATTTAGGTTGTTTTGTCCTATGCTTTTTAAATTGTATTTATGTTGTTTTATCCTATGCTTTATTAAATTGTATTTATGTTGTTTTATCCTATGCTTTATTAAATTGTATTTATGTTGTTTTGTCCTATGCTTTATTAAATTGTATTTATGTTGTTTTATCCTATGCTTTATTAAATTGTATTTATGTTGTTTTGTCCTATGCTTTAATAAATTGTATTTATGTTGTTTTATCCTATGCTTTATTAAATTGTATTTATGTTGTTATATCCTATGCTTTATTAAATTGTATTTATGTTGTTTTATCCTGTGCTTTATTAAATTGTATTTATGTTGTTTTATCCTATGCTTTATTAAATTGTATTTATGTTGTTTTATCCTATGCTTTATTAACTTTTATTTATGTTGTTTTATCCTATGCTTTATTAAATTGTATTTATGTTGTTTTAAGCTATGCTTTATTAAATTGTATTTATGTTGTTTTATCCTATGCTCTATTAAATTGTATTTATGTTGTTTTATCCTATGCTTTATTAAATTGTATTTATGTTGTTTTATCTTATGCTTTATTAAATTATATTTATCTTGTTTTATTCTATGCTTTATTAAATTGTATTCATGTTGTTTTATCCAATGCATTATTAAATTGTATTTATGTTGTTTTATCCTATGCTTTATTAAATTGTATTTATGTTGTTTTGTCCTATGCTTTATTAAATTGTATTTATGTTGTTTTATCCTATGCTTTGTTAAATTGTAATTATGTGGTTTTGTCCTATGCTTTAATAAATTGTATTTATGTTGCTTTATCCTATGCTTTTTTAAATTGTATTTATGTTGTTTTAACCTATGCTTTATTAAATTGTATTTATGTTGTTTTATCCTATGCTTTATTAAATTGTATTTATGTTGTTTTATCCTATGCTTTATTAAATTGTATTTATGTTGTTTTATCCCATGCTTTTTTTAAATTGTATTTATGTGGTTTTATCCTATGCTTTATTAAATGGTATTTATGTGGTTTTATCCTATGCTTTATTAAATTGTATTTATGTTGTTTTATCCTATGCTTTATTAAATTGAATTTATGTTGTTTTATCCTAATCTTTATTAAATTTTATTTATGTGGTTTTATCCTATGCTTTATTAAATTGTATTCATGTGGTTTTATCCTATGCTTTTTTAAATTGTATTTATGTTGTTTTATCCAATGCTTTATTAAATTGTATTTATGTGGTTTTATCCTATGCTTTATTAATTTGTATTTATGTGGTTTTATCCTATGATTTATTAAATTATATTTTTGTTGTTTTATCCTATGCTTTATTAAATTGTATTTATGTTGTTTTATCCTATGCTTTATTAAATTGTATTTATGTTGTTTTATCCTATGCTTTATTAAATTGTATTTATGTTATTTTATCCTATGCTTTATTAAATTGTATTCATGTGTTTTTTTCCTATGATTTATTAAATTGTATTTATGTTGTTTTAACCTATGCTTTATTAAATTGTATTCATGTTGTTTTATCCTATGCTTTATTAAATTGTATTTATGTTGTTTTATCCTATGCTTTATTAAATTGTATTTATGCTGTTTTAACCTATGCTTTATTAAATTGTATTCATGTTGTTTTATCTTATGCTTTACTAAATTGTATTTAGGTTGTTTTGTCCTATGCTTTTTAAATTGTATTTATGTTGTTTTATCCTATGCTTTATTAAATTGTATTTATGTTGTTTTATCCTATGCTTTATTAAATTGTATTTATGTTGTTTTGTCCTATGCTTTATTAAATTGTATTTATGTTGTTTTATCCTATGCTTTATTAAATTGTATTTATGTTGTTTTGTCCTATGCTTTAATAAATTGTATTTATGTTGTTTTATCCTGTGCTTTATTAAATTGTATTTATGTTGTTATATCCTATGCTTTATTAAATTGTATTTATGTGGTTTTGTCCTATGCTTTATTAAATTGTATTTATGTTGTTTTATCCTATGCTTTATTAAATTGTATTTATGTTGTTTTATCCTATGCTTTATTAAATTGTATTTATGTTGTTTTGTCCTATGCTTTATTAAATTGTATTTATGTTGATTTATCCTATGCTTTATTAAATTGTATTTATGTGGTTTTGTCCTATGCTTTATTAAATTGTATTTATGTTGTTTTATCCTATGCTTTATTAAATTGTATTTATGTTGTTTTGTCCTATGCTTTATTAAATTGTATTTATGTTGTTTTATCCTATGCTTTATTAAATTGTATTTATGTTGTTTTGTCCTATGCTTTAATAAATTGTATTTATGTTGTTTTATCCTATGCTTTATTAAATTGTATTTATGTTGTTATATCCTATGCTTTATTAAATTGTATTTATGTTGTTTTATCCTGTGCTTTATTAAATTGTATTTATGTTGTTTTATCCTATGCTTTATTAAATTGTATTTATGTTGTTTTATCCTATGCTTTATTAACTTTTATTTATGTTGTTTTATCCTATGCTTTATTAAATTGTATTTATGTTGTTTTAAGCTATGCTTTATTAAATTGTATTTATGTTGTTTTATCCTATGCTCTATTAAATTGTATTTATGTTGTTTTATCCTATGCTTTATTAAATTGTATTTATGTTGTTTTATCTTATGCTTTATTAAATTATATTTATCTTGTTTTATTCTATGCTTTATTAAATTGTATTCATGTTGTTTTATCCAATGCATTATTAAATTGTATTTATGTTGTTTTATCCTATGCTTTATTAAATTGTATTTATGTTGTTTTGTCCTATGCTTTATTAAATTGTATTTATGTTGTTTTATCCTATGCTTTGTTAAATTGTAATTATGTGGTTTTGTCCTATGCTTTAATAAATTGTATTTATGTTGCTTTATCCTATGCTTTTTTAAATTGTATTTATGTTGTTTTAACCTATGCTTTATTAAATTGTATTTATGTTGTTTTATCCTATGCTTTATTAAATTGTATTTATGTTGTTTTATCCTATGCTTTATTAAATTGTATTTATGTTGTTTTATCCCATGCTTTTTTTAAATTGTATTTATGTGGTTTTATCCTATGCTTTATTAAATGGTATTTATATGGTTTTATCCTATACTTTATTAAATTGTATTTATGTTGTTTTATCCTATGCTTTATTAAATTGAATTTATGTTGTTTTATCCTAATCTTTATTAAATTTTATTTATGTGGTTTTATCCTATGCTTTATTAAATTGTATTCATGTGGTTTTATCCTATGCTTTTTTAAATTGTATTTATGTTGTTTTATCCAATGCTTTATTAAATTGTATTTATGTGGTTTTATCCTATGCTTTATTAATTTGTATTTATGTGGTTTTATCCTATGATTTATTAAATTATATTTTTGTTGTTTTATCCTATGCTTTATTAAATTGTATTTATGTTGTTTTATCCTATGCTTTATTAAATTGTATTTATGTTGTTTTATCCTATGCTTTATTAAATTGTATTTATGTTATTTTATCCTATGCTTTATTAAATTGTATTCATGTGTTTTTTTCCTATGATTTATTAAATTGTATTTATGTTGTTTTAACCTATGCTTTATTAAATTGTATTCATGTTGTTTTATCCTATGCTTTATTAAATTGTATTTATGTTGTTTTATCCTATGCTTTATTAAATTGTATTTATGCTGTTTTAACCTATGCTTTATTAAATTGTATTCATGTTGTTTTATCTTATGCTTTACTAAATTGTATTTAGGTTGTTTTGTCCTATGCTTTTTAAATTGTATTTATGTTGTTTTATCCTATGCTTTATTAAATTGTATTTATGTTGTTTTATCCTATGCTTTATTAAATTGTATTTATGTTGTTTTGTCCTATGCTTTATTAAATTGTATTTATGTTGTTTTATCCTATGCTTTATTAAATTGTATTTATGTTGTTTTGTCCTATGCTTTAATAAATTGTATTTATGTTGTTTTATCCTGTGCTTTATTAAATTGTATTTATGTTGTTATATCCTATGCTTTATTAAATTGTATTTATGTGGTTTTGTCCTATGCTTTATTAAATTGTATTTATGTTGTTTTATCCTATGCTTTATTAAATTGTATTTATGTTGTTTTATCCTATGCTTTATTAAATTGTATTTATGTTGTTTTGTCCTATGCTTTATTAAATTGTATTTATGTTGATTTATCCTATGCTTTATTAAATTGTATTTATGTGGTTTTGTCCTATGCTTTATTAAATTGTATTTATGTTGTTTTATCCTATGCTTTATTAAATTGTATTTATCTTGTTTTATCATATGCTTTATTAAATTTTATTTATGTTGTTTTATCCTATGCTTTATTAAATTGTATTTATGTTGTTTTATCCTATGCTTTATTAACTTGTATTTATGTTGTTTTATCTTATGCTTTATTAAATTGAATTTATGTTGTTTTATCCTATGCTTTATTAAATTGTATTTATGTTGTTTTATCCAATGCTTTATTAACAATGCTTTATTAAATTGTATTTATGTTGTTTTATCCTATGCTTTATTAAATTGTATTTATGTTGTTTTAAGCTATGCTTTATTAAATTGTATTTATGTTGTTTTATCCTATGCTCTATTAAATTGTATTTATGTTGTTTTATCCTATGCTTTATTAAATTGTATTTATGTTGTTTTATCTTATGCTTTATTAAATTATATTTATCTTGTTTTATTCTATGCTTTATTAAATTGTATTCATGTTGTTTTATCCAATGCATTATTAAATTGTATTTATGTTGTTTTATCCTATGCTTTATTAAATTGTATTTATGTTGTTTTGTCCTATGCTTTATTAAATTGTATTTATGTTGTTTTATCCTATGCTTTGTTAAATTGTAATTATGTGGTTTTGTCCTATGCTTTAATAAATTGTATTTATGTTGCTTTATCCTATGCTTTTTTAAATTGTATTTATGTTGTTTTAACCTATGCTTTATTAAATTGTATTTATGTTGTTTTATCCTATGCTTTATTAAATTGTATTTATGTTGTTTTATCCTATGCTTTATTAAATTGTATTTATGTTGTTTTATCCCATGCTTTTTTTAAATTGTATTTATGTGGTTTTATCCTATGCTTTATTAAATGGTATTTATGTGGTTTTATCCTATGCTTTATTAAATTGTATTTATGTTGTTTTATCCTATGCTTTATTAAATTGAATTTATGTTGTTTTATCCTAATCTTTATTAAATTTTATTTATGTGGTTTTATCCTATGCTTTATTAAATTGTATTCATGTGGTTTTATCCTATGCTTTTTTAAATTGTATTTATGTTGTTTTATCCAATGCTTTATTAAATTGTATTTATGTGGTTTTATCCTATGCTTTATTAATTTGTATTTATGTGGTTTTATCCTATGATTTATTAAATTATATTTTTGTTGTTTTATCCTATGCTTTATTAAATTGTATTTATGTTGTTTTATCCTATGCTTTATTAAATTGTATTTATGTTGTTTTATCCTATGCTTTATTAAATTGTATTTATGTTATTTTATCCTATGCTTTATTAAATTGTATTCATGTGTTTTTTTCCTATGATTTATTAAATTGTATTTATGTTGTTTTAACCTATGCTTTATTAAATTGTATTCATGTTGTTTTATCCTATGCTTTATTAAATTGTATTTATGTTGTTTTATCCTATGCTTTATTAAATTGTATTTATGCTGTTTTAACCTATGCTTTATTAAATTGTATTCATGTTGTTTTATCTTATGCTTTACTAAATTGTATTTAGGTTGTTTTGTCCTATGCTTTTTAAATTGTATTTATGTTGTTTTATCCTATGCTTTATTAAATTGTATTTATGTTGTTTTATCCTATGCTTTATTAAATTGTATTTATGTTGTTTTGTCCTATGCTTTATTAAATTGTATTTATGTTGTTTTATCCTATGCTTTATTAAATTGTATTTATGTTGTTTTGTCCTATGCTTTAATAAATTGTATTTATGTTGTTTTATCCTATGCTTTATTAAATTGTATTTATGTTGTTATATCCTATGCTTTATTAAATTGTATTTATGTGGTTTTGTCCTATGCTTTATTAAATTGTATTTATGTTGTTTTATCCTATGCTTTATTAAATTGTATTTATGTTGTTTTATCCTATGCTTTATTAAATTGTATTTATGTTGTTTTGTCCTATGCTTTATTAAATTGTATTTATGTTGATTTATCCTATGCTTTATTAAATTGTATTTATGTGGTTTTGTCCTATGCTTTATTAAATTGTATTTATGTTGTTTTATCCTATGCTTTATTAAATTGTATTTATCTTGTTTTATCATATGCTTTATTAAATTTTATTTATGTTGTTTTATCCTATGCTTTATTAAATTGTATTTATGTTGTTTTATCCTATGCTTTATTAACTTGTATTTATGTTGTTTTATCTTATGCTTTATTAAATTGAATTTATGTTGTTTTATCCTATGCTTTATTAAATTGTATTTATGTTGTTTTATCCAATGCTTTATTAACAATGCTTTATTAAATTGTATTTATGTTGTTTTATCCTATGCTTTATTAAATTGTATTTATGTTGTTTTAACCTATGCTTTATTAAATTGTATTTATTTTGCTTTAACATATGCTTTATTAAATTGTATTTATGTTGTGTTGTCCTATGCTTTATTAAATTGTATTTATGTTGTTTTATCCTATGCTTTATTAAATTGTATTTATGTGGTTTTGTCCTATGCTTTAATAAATTGTATTTATGTTGTTTTATCCTATGCTTTTTTAAATTGTATTTATGTTGTTTTAACCTATGCTTTATTAAATTGTATTTATGTTGTTTTATCCTATGCTTTATTAAATTGTATTTATGTTGTTTTATCCTATGCTTTATTAAATTGCATATATGTTGTTTTAACCTATGCTTTATTAAATTGTATTTATGTGGTTTTATCCTATGCTTTATTAAATTGTATGTATGTGGTTTTATCCTATGCTTTATTAAAATGTATTTATGTGGTTTTATCCTATACTTTATTAAATTGTATTTATTTGGTTTTTTCCTATGCTTTATTAAATTGTATTTATGTGGTTTTATCCTATGCTTTATTAAATTGTATTTATGTGGTTTTATCCTATGCTTTATTAAATTGTATTTATGTGGTTTTATCCTATGCTTTATTAAATTGTATTTATGTTGTTTTATCCTATGCTTTATTAAATTGTATTTATGTTGTTTTATCCTATGCTTTAATAAATTGTATTTATGTTGTTTCATCCTATGCTTTATTAAATTGTATTTATGCTGTTTTAACCTATGCTTTATTAAATTGTATTCATGTTTTTTTATCTTATGCTTTACTAAATTGTATTTATGTTGTTTTATCCTATGCTTTATTAAATTGTATTTATGTTGTTTTAACATATGATTCATTAAATTGTATTTATGTTGTTTTATCCTATGCTTTATTAAATTGTATTTATGTTGTTTTATCCTATGCTTTAATAAATTGTGTTTATATTGTTTTATCCTATGCTTTATTAAATTGTATTTATGTTGTTTTATCCTATGCTTTATTAAATTGTATTTATGTGGTTTTATCCTATGCTTTATTAAATTGTATTCATATTGTTTTATCCTATGCTTTATTAAATTGTATTTATGTTGTTTTATAATATGCTTTATTAAATTGTATTTATGTTGTTTTATCCTATGCTTTATTAAATTGTATTTATGTTGTTTTATCCTATGCTTTATTAAATTGTATTTATGTTGTTTTATCCTATGCTTTATTAAATTGTATTTATGTTGTTTTGTCCTATGCTTTATTAAATTGTATTTATGTTGTTTTATCCTATGCTTTATTAAATTGTATTTTTGTGGTTTTGTCCTATGCTTTATTAAATTGTATTTATGTTGTTTTATCCTATGCTTTATTAAATTGTATTTATGTTGTTTTATCATATGCTTTATTAAATTGTATTTATGTTGTTTTATCCTATGCTTTATTAACAATGCTTTATTAAATTGTATTTATGTTGTTTTATCCTATGATTTATTAAATTGTATTTATGTTGTTTTAACCTATGCTTTATTAAATTGTATTTATTTTGCTTTAACATATGCTTTATTAAATTGTATTTATGTTGTGTTGTCCTATGCTTTATTAAATTGTATTTATGTTGTTTTATCCTATGCTTTATTAAATTGTATTTATGTTGTTTTATCCTATGCTTTATTAAATTGCATTTATGTTGTTTTAACCTATGCTTTATTAAATTGTATTTATGTGGTTTTATCCTATGCTTTATTAAATAGTATGTATGTGGTTTTATCCTATGCTTTATTAAATTGTATTTATGTTGTTTTATCCTATGCTTTATTAAATTGTATTTATGTTGTTTTATCCTATTCTTTAATAAATTGTATTTATGTTGTTTCATCCTATGCTTTATTAAATTGTATTTATGCTGTTTTAACCTATGCTTTATTAAATTGTATTCATGTTTTTTTATCTTATGCTTTACTAAATTGTATTTATGTTGTTTTATCCTATGCTTTATTAAATTGTATTTATGTTGTTTTATCCTATGCTTTATTAAATTGTATTTATGTTGTTTTATAATATGCTTTATTAAATTATATTTATGTTGTTTTATCCTATGCTTTATTAAATTGTATTTATGTTGTTTTATCCTATGCTTTATTAAATTGTATTTATGTTGTTTTATCCTATGCTTTATTAAATTGTATTCATGTTATTTTATCCTATGCTTTATTAAATTGTATTCATGTGGTTTTATCCTATGATTTATTAAATTGTATTTATGTTGTTTTAACCTATGCTTTATTAAATTGTAATCATGTTGTTTTATCCTATGCTTTATTAAATTGTATTTATGTTGTTTTATCCTATGCTTTATTAAATTGTATTTATGTTGTTTTATCCTATGCTTTATTAAATTGTATTTATGCTGTTTTAACCTATGCTTTATTAAATTGTATTCATGTTGTTTTATCTTATGCTTTACTAAATTGTGTTTATGTTGTTTTATCCTATGCTTTATTAAATTGTATTTATCTTGTTTTAACATATGCTTTATTAAATTTTATTGATGTTGTTTTGTCCTATGCTTTATTAAATTGTATTTATGTTGTTTTATCCTATGCTTTATTAAATTGTATTTATGTGGTTTTGTCCTATGCTTTGATAAATTGTATTTATGTTGTTTTATCGTATGCTTTTTTAAATTGTATTTATGTTGTTTTAACCTATGCTTTATTAAATTGTATTTATGTTGTTTTATCCTATGCTTTATTAAATTGTATTTATGTTGTTTTATCCTATGCTTTATTAAATTGCATTTATGTTGTTTTAACCTATGCTTTATTAAATTGTATGTATGTGGTTTTATCCTATGCTTTATGAAATTGTATGTATGTGGTTTTATCCTATGCTTTATTAAATTGTATTTATGTGTTTTTTTCCTATGCTTTATTAAATTGTATTTATGTGGTTTTATCCTATGCTTTATTAAATTGTATTTATGTGGTTTTATCCTATGCTTTATTAAATTGTATTTATGTGGTTTTATCCTATGCTTTATTAAATTGTATTTATGTTGTTTTATCCTATGCTTTATTAAATTGTATTTATGTTGTTTTATCCTATGCTTTAATAAATTGTATTTATGTTGTTTCATCCTATGCTTTATTAAATTGTATTTATGCTGTTTTAACCTATGCTTTATTAAATTGTATTCATGTTGTTTTATCTTATGCTTTACTAAATTGTATTTATGTTGTTTTATCCTATGCTTTATTAAATTGTATTTATGTTGTTTTAACATATGATTCATTAAATTGTATTTATGTTGTTTTATCTTATGCTTTATTTAATTGTATTTATGTTGTTTTATCCTATGATTTATTAAATTCTATTTATTTTGTTTTACCCAATGCTTTATTAAATTGTATTTATGTTGTTTTGTCCTATGCTTTATTAAATTGCATTTATGTTGTTTTAACCTATGCTTTATTAAATTGTATTTATGTTGCTTTAACATATGCTTTATTAAATTGTATTTATGTTGTTTTGTCCTATGATTTATTAAATTGTATTTATGTTGTTTTATCTTATGCTTTACTAAATTGTGTTTATGTTGTTTTATCCTATGCTTTATTAAATTTTATTTATCTTGTTTTATCATATGCTTTATTAAATTTATTGATGTTGTTTTGTCCTATGCTTTATTAAATTGTATTTATGTTGTTTTATCCTATGCTTTATTAAATTGTATTTATGTTGTTTTATCCTATGCTTTATTAAATTGTATTTATGTTGTTTTGTCCTATGCTTTATTAAATTGTATTTATGTTGCTTTATCCTATTCTTTATTAAATTGTATTTCTGTGGTTTTATCCTATGCTTTATTAAATTGTATTTATGTTGTTTTGTCCTATGCTTTATTAAATTGTATTTATGTGGTTTGTCCTATGCTTTAATAAATTGTATTTATGCTGTTTTAACCTATGCTTTATTAAATTGTATTCATGTTGTTTTATCTTATGCTTTACTAAATTGTATTTAGGTTGTTTTGTCCTATGCTTTTTAAATTGTATTTATGTTGTTTTATCCTATGCTTTATTAAATTGTATTTATGTTGTTTTATCCTATGCTTTATTAAATTGTATTTATGTTGTTTTGTCCTATGCTTTATTAAATTGTATTTATGTTGTTTTATCCTATGCTTTATTAAATTGTATTTATGTGGTTTGTCCTATGCTTTAATAAATTGTATTTATGTTGTTTTATCCTATGCTTTATTAAATTGTATTTATGTTGTTATATCCTATGCTTTATTAAATTGTATTTATGTGGTTTTGTCCTATGCTTTATTAAATTGTATTTATGTTGTTTTATCCTATGCTTTATTAAATTGTATTTATGTTGTTTTATCCTATGCTTTATTAAACTGTATTTATGTGGCTTTTACATATGCTTTATTAAATTGTATTTATGTTGTTTTGTCCTATGCTTTATTAAATTGTATTTATGTTGTTTTATCCTATGCTTTGTTAAATTGTAATTATGTGGTTTTGTCCTATGCTTTAATAAATTGTATTTATGTTGCTTTATCCTATGCTTTTTTAAATTGTATTTATGTTGTTTTAACCTATGCTTTATTCAATTGTATTTATGTTGTTTTATCCTATGCTTTATTAAATTGTATTTATGTTGTTTTATCCTATGCTTTATTAAATTGTATTTATGTTGTTTTATCCCATGCTTTTTTTAAATTGTATTTATGTGGTTTTATCCTATGCTTTATTAAATGGTATTTATGTGGTTTTATCCTATGCTTTATTAAATTGTATTTATGTTGTTTTATCCTATTCTTTATTAAATAGAATTTATGTTGTTTTATCCTAATCTTTATTTAATTTTATTTATGTGGTTTTATCCTATGCTTTATTAAATTGTATTCATGTGGTTTTATCCTATGCTTTTTTAAATTGTATTTATGTTGTTTTATCCAATGCTTTATTAAATTGTATTTATGTGGTTTTATCCTATGCTTTATTAAATTGTATTTATGTGGTTTTATCCTATGATTTATTAAATTATATTTTTGTTGTTTTATCCTATGCTTTATTAAATTGTATTTATGTTGTTTTATCCTATGCTTTATTAAATTGTATTTATGTTGTTTTATCCTATGCTTTATTAAATTGTATTTATGTTATTTTATCCTATGCTTTATTAAATTGTATTCATGTGTTTTTTTCCTATGATTTATTAAATTGTATTTATGTTGTTTTATCCTATGCTTTATTACATTGTATTTA
This sequence comes from Phyllobates terribilis, assembly GCF_046119375.1. Lineage (NCBI taxonomy): Eukaryota > Metazoa > Chordata > Amphibia > Anura > Dendrobatidae > Phyllobates > Phyllobates terribilis. The sequence continues at coordinate 306,718,775 of NW_027362765.1, read as the reverse complement.
TGCTGTTTTAACCTATGCTTTATTAAATTGTATTCATGTTGTTTTATCTTATGCTTTACTAAATTGTATTTAGGTTGTTTTGTCCTATGCTTTTTAAATTGTATTTATGTTGTTTTATCCTATGCTTTATTAAATTGTATTTATGTTGTTTTATCCTATGCTTTATTAAATTGTATTTATGTTGTTTTGTCCTATGCTTTATTAAATTGTATTTATGTTGTTTTATCCTATGCTTTATTAAATTGTATTTATGTTGTTTTGTCCTATGCTTTAATAAATTGTATTTATGTTGTTTTATCCTATGCTTTATTAAATTGTATTTATGTTGTTATATCCTATGCTTTATTAAATTGTATTTATGTTGTTTTATCCTATGCTTTATTAAATTGTATTTATGTTGTTTTATCCTATGCTTTATTAAATTGTATTTATGTTGTTTTATCCTATGCTTTATTAACTTTTATTTATGTTGTTTTATCCTATGGTTTATTAAATTGTATTTATGTTGTTTTAAGCTATGCTTTATTAAATTGTATTTATGTTGTTTTATCCTATGCTCTATTAAATTGTATTTATGTTGTTTTATCCTATGCTTTATTAAATTGTATTTATGTTGTTTTATCTTATGCTTTATTAAATTATATTTATCTTGTTTTATTCTATGCTTTATTAAATTGTATTCATGTTGTTTTATCCAATGCATTATTAAATTGTATTTATGTTGTTTTATCCTATGCTTTATTAAATTGTATTTATGTTGTTTTAACCTATGCTTTATTAAACTGTATTTATGTGGCTTTAACATATGCTTTATTAAATTGTATTTATGTTGTTTTGTCCTATGCTTTATTAAATTGTATTTATGTTGTTTTATCCTATGCTTTGTTAAATTGTAATTATGTGGTTTTGTCCTATGCTTTAATAAATTGTATTTATGTTGCTTTATCCTATGCTTTTTTAAATTGTATTTATGTTGTTTTAACCTGTGCTTTATTAAATTGTATTTATGTTGTTTTATCCTATGCTTTATTAAATTGTATTTATGTTGTTTTATCCTATGCTTTATTAAATTGTATTTATGTTGTTTTATCCCATGCTTTTTTTAAATTGTATTTATGTGGTTTTATCCTATGCTTTATTAAATGGTATTTATGTGGTTTTATCCTATGCTTTATTAAATTGTATTTATGTTGTTTTATCCTATGCTTTATTAAATTGAATTTATGTTGTTTTATCCTAATCTTTATTTAATTTTATTTATGTGGTTTTATCCTATGCTTTATTAAATTGTATTCATGTGGTTTTATCCTATGCTTTTTTAAATTGTATTTATGTTGTTTTATCCAATGCTTTATTAAATTGTATTTATGTGGTTTTATCCTATGCTTTATTAAATTGTATTTATGTTGTTTTATCCTATGCTTTATTAAATTGTATTTATGTTATTTTATCCTATGCTTTATTAAATTGTATTCATGTGTTTTTTTCCTATGATTTATTAAATTGTATTTATGTTGTTTTATCCTATGCTTTATTAAATTGTATTTATGCTGTTTTAACCTATGCTTTATTAAATTGTATTCATGTTGTTTTATCTTATGCTTTACTAAATTGTATTTAGGTTGTTTTGTCCTATGCTTTTTAAATTGTATTTATGTTGTTTTATCCTATGCTTTATTAAATTGTATTTATGTTGTTTTATCCTATGCTTTATTAAATTGTATTTATGTTGTTTTGTCCTATGCTTTATTAAATTGTATTTATGTTGTTTTATCCTATGCTTTATTAAATTGTATTTATGTTGTTTTGTCCTATGCTTTAATAAATTGTATTTATGTTGTTTTATCCTATGCTTTATTAAATTGTATTTATGTTGTTTTATAATATGCTTTATTAAATTGTATTTATGTTGTTTTATCCTATGCTTTATTAAATTGTATTTATGTTGTTTTATCCTATGCTTTATTAAATTGTATTTATGTTGTTTTATCCTATGCTTTATTAAATTGTATTTATGTTGTTTTGTCCTATGCTTTATTAAATTGTATTTATGTTGTTTTATCCTATGCTTTATTAAATTGTATTTTTGTGGTTTTGTCCTATGCTTTATTAAATTGTATTTATGTTGTTTTATCCTATGCTTTATTAAATTGTATTTATGTTGTTTTATCATATGCTTTATTAAATTGTATTTATGTTGTTTTATCCTATGCTTTATTAACAATGCTTTATTAAATTGTATTTATGTTGTTTTATCCTATGATTTATTAAATTGTATTTATGTTGTTTTAACCTATGCTTTATTAAATTGTATTTATTTTGCTTTAACATATGCTTTATTAAATTGTATTTATGTTGTGTTGTCCTATGCTTTATTAAATTGTATTTATGTTGTTTTATCCTATGCTTTATTAAATTGTATTTATGTTGTTTTATCCTATGCTTTATTAAATTGCATTTATGTTGTTTTAACCTATGCTTTATTAAATTGTATTTATGTGGTTTTATCCTATGCTTTATTAAATAGTATGTATGTGGTTTTATCCTATGCTTTATTAAATTGTATTTATGTTGTTTTATCCTATGCTTTATTAAATTGTATTTATGTTGTTTTATCCTATTCTTTAATAAATTGTATTTATGTTGTTTCATCCTATGCTTTATTAAATTGTATTTATGCTGTTTTAACCTATGCTTTATTAAATTGTATTCATGTTTTTTTATCTTATGCTTTACTAAATTGTATTTATGTTGTTTTATCCTATGCTTTATTAAATTGTATTTATGTTGTTTTATCCTATGCTTTATTAAATTGTATTTATGTTGTTTTATAATATGCTTTATTAAATTATATTTATGTTGTTTTATCCTATGCTTTATTAAATTGTATTTATGTTGTTTTATCCTATGCTTTATTAAATTGTATTTATGTTGTTTTATCCTATGCTTTATTAAATTGTATTCATGTTATTTTATCCTATGCTTTATTAAATTGTATTCATGTGGTTTTATCCTATGATTTATTAAATTGTATTTATGTTGTTTTAACCTATGCTTTATTAAATTGTAATCATGTTGTTTTATCCTATGCTTTATTAAATTGTATTTATGTTGTTTTATCCTATGCTTTATTAAATTGTATTTATGTTGTTTTATCCTATGCTTTATTAAATTGTATTTATGCTGTTTTAACCTATGCTTTATTAAATTGTATTCATGTTGTTTTATCTTATGCTTTACTAAATTGTGTTTATGTTGTTTTATCCTATGCTTTATTAAATTGTATTTATCTTGTTTTAACATATGCTTTATTAAATTTTATTGATGTTGTTTTGTCCTATGCTTTATTAAATTGTATTTATGTTGTTTTATCCTATGCTTTATTAAATTGTATTTATGTGGTTTTGTCCTATGCTTTGATAAATTGTATTTATGTTGTTTTATCGTATGCTTTTTTAAATTGTATTTATGTTGTTTTAACCTATGCTTTATTAAATTGTATTTATGTTGTTTTATCCTATGCTTTATTAAATTGTATTTATGTTGTTTTATCCTATGCTTTATTAAATTGCATTTATGTTGTTTTAACCTATGCTTTATTAAATTGTATGTATGTGGTTTTATCCTATGCTTTATGAAATTGTATGTATGTGGTTTTATCCTATGCTTTATTAAATTGTATTTATGTGTTTTTTTCCTATGCTTTATTAAATTGTATTTATGTGGTTTTATCCTATGCTTTATTAAATTGTATTTATGTGGTTTTATCCTATGCTTTATTAAATTGTATTTATGTGGTTTTATCCTATGCTTTATTAAATTGTATTTATGTTGTTTTATCCTATGCTTTATTAAATTGTATTTATGTTGTTTTATCCTATGCTTTAATAAATTGTATTTATGTTGTTTCATCCTATGCTTTATTAAATTGTATTTATGCTGTTTTAACCTATGCTTTATTAAATTGTATTCATGTTGTTTTATCTTATGCTTTACTAAATTGTATTTATGTTGTTTTATCCTATGCTTTATTAAATTGTATTTATGTTGTTTTAACATATGATTCATTAAATTGTATTTATGTTGTTTTATCTTATGCTTTATTTAATTGTATTTATGTTGTTTTATCCTATGATTTATTAAATTCTATTTATTTTGTTTTACCCAATGCTTTATTAAATTGTATTTATGTTGTTTTGTCCTATGCTTTATTAAATTGCATTTATGTTGTTTTAACCTATGCTTTATTAAATTGTATTTATGTTGCTTTAACATATGCTTTATTAAATTGTATTTATGTTGTTTTGTCCTATGATTTATTAAATTGTATTTATGTTGTTTTATCTTATGCTTTACTAAATTGTGTTTATGTTGTTTTATCCTATGCTTTATTAAATTTTATTTATCTTGTTTTATCATATGCTTTATTAAATTTATTGATGTTGTTTTGTCCTATGCTTTATTAAATTGTATTTATGTTGTTTTATCCTATGCTTTATTAAATTGTATTTATGTTGTTTTATCCTATGCTTTATTAAATTGTATTTATGTTGTTTTGTCCTATGCTTTATTAAATTGTATTTATGTTGTTTTATCCTATTCTTTATTAAATTGTATTTCTGTGGTTTTATCCTATGCTTTATTAAATTGTATTTATGTTGTTTTGTCCTATGCTTTATTAAATTGTATTTATGTGGTTTGTCCTATGCTTTAATAAATTGTATTTATGCTGTTTTAACCTATGCTTTATTAAATTGTATTCATGTTGTTTTATCTTATGCTTTACTAAATTGTATTTAGGTTGTTTTGTCCTATGCTTTTTAAATTGTATTTATGTTGTTTTATCCTATGCTTTATTAAATTGTATTTATGTTGTTTTATCCTATGCTTTATTAAATTGTATTTATGTTGTTTTGTCCTATGCTTTATTAAATTGTATTTATGTTGTTTTATCCTATGCTTTATTAAATTGTATTTATGTGGTTTGTCCTATGCTTTAATAAATTGTATTTATGTTGTTTTATCCTATGCTTTATTAAATTGTATTTATGTTGTTATATCCTATGCTTTATTAAATTGTATTTATGTGGTTTTGTCCTATGCTTTATTAAATTGTATTTATGTTGTTTTATCCTATGCTTTATTAAATTGTATTTATGTTGTTTTATCCTATGCTTTATTAAACTGTATTTATGTGGCTTTTACATATGCTTTATTAAATTGTATTTATGTTGTTTTGTCCTATGCTTTATTAAATTGTATTTATGTTGTTTTATCCTATGCTTTGTTAAATTGTAATTATGTGGTTTTGTCCTATGCTTTAATAAATTGTATTTATGTTGCTTTATCCTATGCTTTTTTAAATTGTATTTATGTTGTTTTAACCTATGCTTTATTCAATTGTATTTATGTTGTTTTATCCTATGCTTTATTAAATTGTATTTATGTTGTTTTATCCTATGCTTTATTAAATTGTATTTATGTTGTTTTATCCCATGCTTTTTTTAAATTGTATTTATGTGGTTTTATCCTATGCTTTATTAAATGGTATTTATGTGGTTTTATCCTATGCTTTATTAAATTGTATTTATGTTGTTTTATCCTATTCTTTATTAAATAGAATTTATGTTGTTTTATCCTAATCTTTATTTAATTTTATTTATGTGGTTTATCCTATGCTTTATTAAATTGTATTCATGTGGTTTTATCCTATGCTTTTTTAAATTGTATTTATGTTGTTTTATCCAATGCTTTATTAAATTGTATTTATGTGGTTTTATCCTATGCTTTATTAAATTGTATTTATGTGGTTTTATCCTATGATTTATTAAATTATATTTTTGTTGTTTTATCCTATGCTTTATTAAATTGTATTTATGTTGTTTTATCCTATGCTTTATTAAATTGTATTTATGTTGTTTTATCCTATGCTTTATTAAATTGTATTTATGTTATTTTATCCTATGCTTTATTAAATTGTATTCATGTGTTTTTTTCCTATGATTTATTAAATTGTATTTATGTTGTTTTATCCTATGCTTTATTACATTGTATTTATGCTGTTTTAACCTATGCTTTATTAAATTGTATTCATGTTGTTTTATCTTATGCTTTACTAAATTGTATTTAGGTTGTTTTGTCCTATGCTTTTTAAATTGTATTTATGTTGTTTTATCCTATGCTTTATTAAATTGTATTTATGTTGTTTTATCCTATGCTTTATTAAATTGTATTTATGTTGTTTTGTCCTATGCTTTATTAAATTGTATTTATGTTGTTTTATCCTATGCTTTATTAAATTGTATTTATGTTGTTTTGTCCTATGCTTTAATAAATTGTATTTATGTTGTTTTATCCTATGCTTTATTAAATTGTATTTATGTTGTTATATCCTATGCTTTATTAAATTGTATTTATGTTGTTTTATCCTATGCTTTATTAAATTGTATTTATGTTGTTTTATCCTATGCTTTATTAAATTGTATTTATGTTGTTTTATCCTATGCTTTATTAACTTTTATTTATGTTGTTTTATCCTATGGTTTATTAAATTGTATTTATGTTGTTTTAAGCTATGCTTTATTAAATTGTATTTATGTTGTTTTATCCTATGCTCTATTAAATTGTATTTATGTTGTTTTATCCTATGCTTTATTAAATTGTATTTATGTTGTTTTATCTTATGCTTTATTAAATTATATTTATCTTGTTTTATTCTATGCTTTATTAAATTGTATTCATGTTGTTTTATCCAATGCATTATTAAATTGTATTTATGTTGTTTTATCCTATGCTTTATTAAATTGTATTTATGTTGTTTTAACCTATGCTTTATTAAACTGTATTTATGTGGCTTTAACATATGCTTTATTAAATTGTATTTATGTTGTTTTGTCCTATGCTTTATTAAATTGTATTTATGTTGTTTTATCCTATGCTTTGTTAAATTGTAATTATGTGGTTTTGTCCTATGCTTTAATAAATTGTATTTATGTTGCTTTATCCTATGCTTTTTTAAATTGTATTTATGTTGTTTTAACCTGTGCTTTATTAAATTGTATTTATGTTGTTTTATCCTATGCTTTATTAAATTGTATTTATGTTGTTTTATCCTATGCTTTATTAAATTGTATTTATGTTGTTTTATCCCATGCTTTTTTTAAATTGTATTTATGTGGTTTTATCCTATGCTTTATTAAATGGTATTTATGTGGTTTTATCCTATGCTTTATTAAATTGTATTTATGTTGTTTTATCCTATGCTTTATTAAATTGAATTTATGTTGTTTTATCCTAATCTTTATTTAATTTTATTTATGTGGTTTTATCCTATGCTTTATTAAATTGTATTCATGTGGTTTTATCCTATGCTTTTTTAAATTGTATTTATGTTGTTTTATCCAATGCTTTATTAAATTGTATTTATGTGGTTTTATCCTATGCTTTATTAAATTGTATTTATGTTGTTTTATCCTATGCTTTATTAAATTGTATTTATGTTATTTTATCCTATGCTTTATTAAATTGTATTCATGTGTTTTTTTCCTATGATTTATTAAATTGTATTTATGTTGTTTTATCCTATGCTTTATTAAATTGTATTTATGCTGTTTTAACCTATGCTTTATTAAATTGTATTCATGTTGTTTTATCTTATGCTTTACTAAATTGTATTTAGGTTGTTTTGTCCTATGCTTTTTAAATTGTATTTATGTTGTTTTATCCTATGCTTTATTAAATTGTATTTATGTTGTTTTATCCTATGCTTTATTAAATTGTATTTATGTTGTTTTGTCCTATGCTTTATTAAATTGTATTTATGTTGTTTTATCCTATGCTTTATTAAATTGTATTTATGTTGTTTTGTCCTATGCTTTAATAAATTGTATTTATGTTGTTTTATCCTATGCTTTATTAAATTGTATTTATGTTGTTATATCCTATGCTTTATTAAATTGAATTTATGTTGTTTTATCCTAATCTTTATTTAATTTTATTTATGTGGTTTTATCCTATGCTTTATTAAATTGTATTCATGTGGTTTTATCCTATGCTTTTTTAAATTGTATTTATGTTGTTTTATCCAATGCTTTATTAAATTGTATTTATGTGGTTTTATCCTATGCGTTATTAAATTGTATTTATGTGGTTTTATCCTATGATTTATTAAATTATATTTTTGTTGTTTTATCCTATGCTTTATTAAATTGTATTTATGTTGTTTTATCCTATGCTTTATTAAATTGTATTTATGTTGTTTTATCCTATGCTTTATTAAATTGTATTTATGTTATTTTATCCTATGCTTTATTAAATTGTATTCATGTGTTTTTTTCCTATGATTTATTAAATTGTATTTATGTTGTTTTATCCTATGCTTTATTAAATTGTATTTATGCTGTTTTAACCTATGCTTTATTAAATTGTATTCATGTTGTTTTATCTTATGCTTTACTAAATTGTATTTAGGTTGTTTTGTCCTATGCTTTTTAAATTGTATTTATGTTGTTTTATCCTATGCTTTATTAAATTGTATTTATGTTGTTTTATCCTATGCTTTATTAAATTGTATTTATGTTGTTTTGTCCTATGCTTTATTAAATTGTATTTATGTTGTTTTATCCTATGCTTTATTAAATTGTATTTATGTTGTTTTGTCCTATGCTTTAATAAATTGTATTTATGTTGTTTTATCCTATGCTTTATTAAATTGTATTTATGTTGTTATATCCTATGCTTTATTAAATTGTATTTATGTTGTTTTATCCTATGCTTTATTAAATTGTATTTATGTTGTTTTATCCTATGCTTTATTAAATTGTATTTATGTTGTTTTATCCTATGCTTTATTAACTTTTATTTATGTTGTTTTATCCTATGCTTTATTAAATTGTATTTATGTTGTTTTAAGCTATGCTTTATTAAATTGTATTTATGTTGTTTTATCCTATGCTCTATTAAATTGTGTTTATGTTGTTTTATCCTATGCTTTATTAAATTGTATTTATGTTGTTTTATCTTATGCTTTATTAAATTATATTTATCTTGTTTTATTCTATGCTTTATTAAATTGTATTCATGTTGTTTTATCCAATGCATTATTAAATTGTATTTATGTTGTTTTATCCTATGCTTTATTAAATTGTATTTATGTTGTTTTATCCTATGCTTTATTAAATTGTATTTATGTTGTTTTGTCCTATGCTTTATTAAATTGTATTTATGTTGTTTTATCCTATGCTTTATTAAATTGTATTTATGTTGTTTTGTCCTATGCTTTAATAAATTGTATTTATGTTGTTTTATCCTATGCTTTATTAAATTGTATTTATGTTGTTATATCCTATGCTTTATTAAATTGAATTTATGTTGTTTTATCCTAATCTTTATTTAATTTTATTTATGTGGTTTTATCCTATGCTTTATTAAATTGTATTCATGTGGTTTTATCCTATGCTTTTTTAAATTGTATTTATGTTGTTTTATCCAATGCTTTATTAAATTGTATTTATGTGGTTTTATCCTATGCGTTATTAAATTGTATTTATGTGGTTTTATCCTATGATTTATTAAATTATATTTTTGTTGTTTTATCCTATGCTTTATTAAATTGTATTTATGTTGTTTTATCCTATGCTTTATTAAATTGTATTTATGTTGTTTTATCCTATGCTTTATTAAATTGTATTTATGTTATTTTATCCTATGCTTTATTAAATTGTATTCATGTGTTTTTTTCCTATGATTTATTAAATTGTATTTATGTTGTTTTATCCTATGCTTTATTAAATTGTATTTATGCTGTTTTAACCTATGCTTTATTAAATTGTATTCATGTTGTTTTATCTTATGCTTTACTAAATTGTATTTAGGTTGTTTTGTCCTATGCTTTTTAAATTGTATTTATGTTGTTTTATCCTATGCTTTATTAAATTGTATTTATGTTGTTTTATCCTATGCTTTATTAAATTGTATTTATGTTGTTTTGTCCTATGCTTTATTAAATTGTATTTATGTTGTTTTATCCTATGCTTTATTAAATTGTATTTATGTTGTTTTGTCCTATGCTTTAATAAATTGTATTTATGTTGTTTTATCCTATGCTTTATTAAATTGTATTTATGTTGTTATATCCTATGCTTTATTAAATTGTATTTATGTTGTTTTATCCTATGCTTTATTAAATTGTATTTATGTTGTTTTATCCTATGCTTTATTAAATTGTATTTATGTTGTTTTATCCTATGCTTTATTAACTTTTATTTATGTTGTTTTATCCTATGCTTTATTAAATTGTATTTATGTTGTTTTAAGCTATGCTTTATTAAATTGTATTTATGTTGTTTTATCCTATGCTCTATTAAATTGTGTTTATGTTGTTTTATCCTATGCTTTATTAAATTGTATTTATGTTGTTTTATCTTATGCTTTATTAAATTATATTTATCTTGTTTTATTCTATGCTTTATTAAATTGTATTCATGTTGTTTTATCCAATGCATTATTAAATTGTATTTATGTTGTTTTATCCTATGCTTTATTAAATTGTATTTATGTTGTTTTGTCCTATGCTTTATTAAATTGTATTTATGTTGTTTTAACCTATGCTTTATTAAACTGTATTTATGTGGCTTTAACATATGCTTTATTAAATTGTATTTATGTTGTTTTGTCCTATGCTTTATTAAATTGTATTTATGTTGTTTTATCCTATGCTTTGTTAAATTGTAATTATGTGGTTTTGTCCTATGCTTTAATAAATTGTATTTATGTTGCTTTATCCTATGCTTTTTTAAATTGTATTTATGTTGTTTTAACCTATGCTTTATTAAATTGTATTTATGTTGTTTTATCCTATGCTTTATTAAATTGTATTTATGTTGTTTTATCCTATGCTTTATTAAATTGTATTTATGTTGTTTTATCCCATGCTTTTTTTAAATTGTATTTATGTGGTTTTATCCTATGCTTTATTAAATGGTATTTATGTGGTTTTATCCTATGCTTTATTAAATTGTATTTATGTTGTTTTATCCTATGCTTTATTAAATTGAATTTATGTTGTTTTATCCTAATCTTTATTAAATTTTATTTTTGTGGTTTTATCCTATGCTTTATTAAATTGTATTCATGTGGTTTTATCCTATGCTTTTTTAAATTGTATTTATGTTGTTTTATCCAATGATTTATTAAATTGTATTTATGTGGTTTTATCCTATGCTTTATTAAATTGTATTTATGTGGTTTTATCCTATGATTTATTAAATTATATTTTTGTTGTTTTATCCTATGCTTTATTAAATTGTATTTATGTTGTTTTATCCTATGCTTTATTAAATTGTATTTATGTTGTTTTATCCTATGCTTTATTAAATTGTATTTATGTTATTTTCTCCTATGCTTTATTAAATTGTATTCATGTGTTTTTTTCCTATGATTTATTAAATTGTATTTATGTTGTTTTAACCTATGCTTTATTAAATTGTATTCATGTTGTTTTATCCTATGCTTTATTAAATTGTATTTATGTTGTTTTATCCTATGCTTTATTAAATTGTATTTATGCTGTTTTAACCTATGCTTTATTAAATTGTATTCATGTTGTTTTATCTTATGCTTTACTAAATTGCATTTAGGTTGTTTTGTCCTATGCTTTTTAAATTGTATTTATGTTGTTTTATCCTATGCTTTATTAAATTGTATTTATGTTGTTTTATCCTATGCTTTATTAAATTTTATTTATGTTGTTTTGTCCTATGCTTTATTAAATTGTATTTATGTGGTTTTATCCTATGCTCTATTAAATTGTAATTATGTTGTTTTATCCTAGGCTTTATTAAATTGTATTTATGTTGTTTTATCTTATGCTTTATTAAATTATATTTATCTTGTTTTATTCTATGCTTTATTAAATTGTATTCATGTTGTTTTATCCAATGCATTATTAAATTGTATTTATGTTGTTTTATCCTATGCTTTATTAAATTGTATTTATGTTGTTTTGTCCTATGCTTTATTAAATTGTATTTATGTTGTTTTAACCTATGCTTTATTAAACTGTATTTATGTGGCTTTAACATATGCTTTATTAAATTGTATTTATGTTGTTTTGTCCTATGCTTTATTAAATTGTATTTATGTTGTTTTATCCTATGCTTTGTTAAATTGTAATTATGTGGTTTTGTCCTATGCTTTAATAAATTGTATTTATGTTGCTTTATCCTATGCTTTTTTAAATTGTATTTATGTTGTTTTAACCTATGTTTTATTAAATTGTATTTATGTTGTTTTATCCTATGCTTTATTAAATTGTATTTATGTTGTTTTATCCTATGCTTTATTAAATTGTATTTATGTTGTTTTATCCCATGCTTTTTTTAAATTGTATTTATGTGGTTTTATCCTATGCTTTATTAAATGGTATTTATGTGGTTTTATCCTATGCTTTATTAAATTGTATTTATGTTGTTTTATCCTATGCTTTATTAAATTGAATTTATGTTGTTTTATCCTAATCTTTATTTAATTTTATTTATGTGGTTTTATCCTATGCTTTATTAAATTGTATTCATGTGGTTTTATCCTATGCTTTTTTAAATTGTATTTATGTTGTTTTATCCAATGCTTTATTAAATTGTATTTATGTGGTTTTATCCTATGATTATTAAATTGTATTTATGTGGTTTTATCCTATGATTTATTAAATTATAGTTTTGTTGTTTTATCCTATGCTTTATTAAATTGTATTTATGTTGTTTTATCCTATGCTTTATTAAATTGTATTTATGTTGTTTTATCCTATGCTTTATTAAATTGTATTTATGTTATTTTATCCTATGCTTTATTAAATTGTATTCATGTGTTTTTTTCCTATGATTTATTAAATTGTATTTATGTTGTTTTATCCTATGCTTTATTAAATTGTATTTATGCTGTTTTAACCTATGCTTTATTAAATTGTATTCATGTTGTTTTATCTTATGCTTTACTAAATTGTATTTAGGTTGTTTTGTCCTATGCTTTTTAAATTGTATTTATGTTGTTTTATCCTATGCTTTATTAAATTGTATTTATGTTGTTTTATCCTATGCTTTATTAAATTGTATTTATGTTGTTTTGTCCTATGCTTTATTAAATTGTATTTATGTTGTTTTATCCTATGCTTTATTAAATTGTATTTATGTTGTTTTGTCCTATGCTTTAATAAATTGTATTTATGTTGTTTTATCCTATGCTTTATTAAATTGTATTTATGTTGTTATATCCTATGCTTTATTAAATTGTATTTATGTTGTTTTATCCTGTGCTTTATTAAATTGTATTTATGTTGTTTTATCCTATGCTTTATTAAATTGTTTTCATGTTGTTTTATCCTATGCTTTATTAACTTTTATTTATGTTGTTTTATCCTATGCTTTATTAAATTGTATTTATGTTGTTTTAAGCTATGCTTTATTAAATTGTATTTATGTTGTTTTATCCTATGCTCTATTAAATTGTATTTATGTTGATTTATCCTATGCTTTATTAAATTGTATTTATGTTGTTTTATCTTATGCTTTATTAAATTATATTTATCTTGTTTTATTCTATGCTTTATTAAATTGTATTCATGTTGTTTTATCCAATGCATTATTAAATTGTATTTATGTTGTTTTATCCTATGCTTTATTAAATTGTATTTATGTTGTTTTGTCCTATGCTTTATTAAATTGTATTTATGTTGTTTTAACCTATGCTTTATTAAACTGTATTTATGTCGCTTTAACATATGCTTTATTAAATTGTATTTATGTTGTTTTGTCCTATGCTTTATTAAATTGTATTTATGTTGTTTTATCCTATGCTTTGTTAAATTGTAATTATGTGGTTTTGTCCTATGCTTTAATAAATTGTATTTATGTTGCTTTATCCAATGCTTTTTTAAATTGTATTTATGTTGTTTTAACCTATGCTTTATTAAATTGTATTTATGTTGTTTTATCCTATGCTTTATTAAATTGTATTTATGTTGTTTTATCCTATGCTTTATTAAATTGTATTTATGTTGTTTTATCCCATGCTTTTTTAAATTGTATTTATGTGGTTTTATCCTATGCTTTATTACATGGTATTTATGTGGTTTTATCCTATGCTTTATTAAATTGTATTTATGTTGTTTTATCCTATGCTTTATTAAATAGAATTTATGTTGTTTTATCCTAATCTTTATTAAATTTTATTTATGTGGTTTTATCCTATGCTTTATTAAATTGTATTCATGTGGTTTTATCCTATGCTTTTTTAAATTGTATTTATGTTGTTTTATCCAATGCTTTATTAAATTGTATTTATGTGGTTTTATCCTATGCTTTATTAATTTGTATTTATGTGGTTTTATCCTATGATTTATTAAATTATATTTTTGTTGTTTTATCCTATGCTTTATTAAATTGTATTTATGTTGTTTTATCCTATGCTTTATTAAATTGTATTTATGTTGTTTTATCCTATGCTTTATTAAATTGTATTTATGTTATTTTATCCTATGCTTTATTAAATTGTATTCATGTGTTTTTTTCCTATGATTTATTAAATTGTATTTATGTTGTTTTAACCTATGCTTTATTAAATTGTATTCATGTTGTTTTATCCTATGCTTTATTAAATTGTATTTATGTTGTTTTATCCTATGCTTTATTAAATTGTATTTATGCTGTTTTAACCTATGCTTTATTAAATTGTATTCATGTTGTTTTATCTTATGCTTTACTAAATTGTATTTAGGTTGTTTTGTCCTATGCTTTTTAAATTGTATTTATGTTGTTTTATCCTATGCTTTATTAAATTGTATTTATGTTGTTTTATCCTATGCTTTATTAAATTGTATTTATGTTGTTTTGTCCTATGCTTTATTAAATTGTATTTATGTTGTTTTATCCTATGCTTTATTAAATTGTATTTATGTTGTTTTGTCCTATGCTTTAATAAATTGTATTTATGTTGTTTTATCCTATGCTTTATTAAATTGTATTTATGTTGTTATATCCTATGCTTTATTAAATTGTATTTATGTGGTTTTGTCCTATGCTTTATTAAATTGTATTTATGTTGTTTTATCCTATGCTTTATTAAATTGTATTTATGTTGTTTTATCCTATGCTTTATTAACTTTTATTTATGTTGTTTTATCCTATGCTTTATTAAATTGTATTTATGTTGTTTTAAGCTATGCTTTATTAAATTGTATTTATGTTGTTTTATCCTATGCTCTATTAAATTGTATTTATGTTGTTTTATCCTATGCTTTATTAAATTGTATTTATGTTGTTTTATCTTATGCTTTATTAAATTATATTTATCTTGTTTTATTCTATGCTTTATTAAATTGTATTCATGTTGTTTTATCCAATGCATTATTAAATTGTATTTATGTTGTTTTATCCTATGCTTTATTAAATTGTATTTATGTTGTTTTGTCCTATGCTTTATTAAATTGTATTTATGTTGTTTTAACCTATGCTTTATTAAACTGTATTTATGTCGCTTTAACATATGCTTTATTAAATTGTATTTATGTTGTTTTGTCCTATGCTTTATTAAATTGTATTTATGTTGTTTTATTCTATGCTTTGTTAAATTGTAATTATGTGGTTTTGTCCTATGCTTTAATAAATTGTATTTATGTTGCTTTATCCTATGCTTTTTTAAATTGTATTTATGTTGTTTTAACCTATGCTTTATTAAATTGTATTTATGTTGTTTTATCCTATGCTTTATTAAATTGTATTTATTTTGTTTTATCCTATGCTTTATTAAATTGTATTTATGTTGTTTTATCCCATGCTTTTTTTAAATTGTATTTATGTGGTTTTATCCTATGCTTTATTAAATGGTATTTATGTGGTTTTATCCTATGCTTTATTAAATTGTATTTATGTTGTTTTATCCTATGCTTTATTAAATTGAATTTATGTTGTTTTATCCTAATCTTTATTAAATTTTATTTATGTGGTTTTATCCTATGCTTTATTAAATTGTATTCATGTGGTTTTATCCTATGCTTTTTTAAATTGTATTTATGTTGTTTTATCCAATGCTTTATTAAATTGTATTTATGTGGTTTTATCCTATGCTTTATTAATTTGTATTTATGTGGTTTTATCCTATGATTTATTAAATTATATTTTTGTTGTTTTATCCTATGCTTTATTAAATTGTACTTATGTTGTTTTATCCTATGCTTTATTAAATTGTATTTATGTTGTTTTATCCTATGCTTTATTAAATTGTATTTATGTTATTTTATCCTATGCTTTATTAAATTGTATTCATGTGTTTTTTTCCTATGATTTATTAAATTGTATTTATGTTGTTTTAACCTATGCTTTATTAAATTGTATTCATGTTGTTTTATCCTATGCTTTATTAAATTGTATTTATGTTGTTTTATCCTATGCTTTATTAAATTGTATTTATGCTGTTTTAACCTATGCTTTATTAAATTGTATTCATGTTGTTTTATCTTATGCTTTACTAAATTGTATTTAGGTTGTTTTGTCCTATGCTTTTTAAATTGTATTTATGTTGTTTTATCCTATGCTTTATTAAATTGTATTTATGTTGTTTTATCCTATGCTTTATTAAATTGTATTTATGTTATTTTGTCCTATGCTTTATTAAATTGTATTTATGTTGTTTTATCCTATGCTTTATTAAATTGTATTTATGTTGTTTTGTCCTATGCTTTAATAAATTGTATTTATGTTGTTTTATCCTATGCTTTATTAAATTGTATTTATGTTGTTATATCCTATGCTTTATTAAATTGTATTTATGTGGTTTTGTCCTATGCTTTATTAAATTGTATTTATGTTGTTTTATCCTATGCTTTATTAAATTGTATTTATGTTGTTTTATCCTATGCTTTATTAAATTGTATTTATGTTGTTTTGTCCTATGCTTTATTAAATTGTATTTATGTTGATTTATCCTATGCTTTATTAAATTGTATTTATGTGGTTTTGTCCTATGCTTTATTAAATTGTATTTATGTTGTTTTATCCTATGCTTTATTAAATTGTATTTATCTTGTTTTATCATATGCTTTATTAAATTTTATTTATGTTGTTTTATCCTATGCTTTATTAAATTGTATTTATGTTGTTTTATCCTATGCTTTATTAACTTGTATTTATGTTGTTTTATCTTATGCTTTATTAAATTGAATTTATGTTGTTTTATCCTATGCTTTATTAAATTGTATTTATGTTGTTTTATCCAATGCTTTATTAACAATGCTTTATTAAATTGTATTTATGTTGTTTTAACCTATGCTTTATTAAATTGTATTTATGTGGTTTTATCCTATGCTTTATTAAATTGTATGTATGTGGTTTTATCCTATGCTTTATTAAAATGTATTTATGTGGTTTTATCCTATGCTTTATTAAATTGTATTTATTTGGTTTTTTCCTATGCTTTATTAAATTGTATTTATGTGGTTTTATCCTATGCTTTATTAAATTATATTTATGTGGTTTTATCCTATGCTTTATTAAATTGTATTTATGTGGTTTTATCCTATGCTTTATTAAATTGTATTTATGTTGTTTTATCCTATGCTTTATTAAATTGTATTTATGTTGTTTTATCCTATGCTTTAATAAATTGTATTTATGTTGTTTCATCCTATGCTTTATTAAATTGTATTTATGCTGTTTTAACCTATGCTTTATTAAATTGTATTCATGTTTTTTTATCTTATGCTTTACTAAATTGTATTTATGTTGTTTTATCCTATGCTTTATTAAATTGTATTTATGTTGTTTTAACATATGATTCATTAAATTGTATTTATGTTGTTTTATCCTATGCTTTATTAAATTGTATTTATGTTGTTTTATCCTATGCTTTATTAAATTGTGTTTATATTGTTTTATCCTATGCTTTATTAAATTGTATTTATGTTGTTTTATCCTATGCTTTATTAAATTGTATTTATGTGGTTTTATCCTATGCTTTATTAAATTGTATTTATGTTGTTTTATCCTATGCTTTATTAAATTGTATTTATGTGGTTTTATCCTATGCTTTATTAAATTGTATTTATGTTGTTTTATCCTATGCTTTATTAAATTGTATTTATGTTGTTTTATCCTATGCTTTATTAAATTGTATTTATGTTGTTTTATCCTATGCTTTATTAAATTGTATTTATGTTGTTTTGTCCTATGCTTTATTAAATTGTATTTATGTTGTTTTATCCTATGCTTTATTAAATTGTATTTTTGTGGTTTTGTCCTATGCTTTATTAAACTGTATTTATGTTGTTTTATCCTATGCTTTATTAAATTGTATTTATGTTGTTTTATCATATGCTTTATTAAATTGTATTTATGTTGTTTTATCCTATGCTTTATTAACAATGCTTTATTAAATTGTATTTATGTTGTTTTATCCTATGATTTATTAAATTGTATTTATGTTGTTTTAACCTATGCTTTATTAAATTGTATTTATTTTGCTTTAACATATGCTTTATTAAATTGTATTTATGTTGTGTTGTCCTATGCTTTATTAAATTGTATTTATGTTGTTTTATCCTATGCTTTATTAAATTGTATTTATGTGGTTTTGTCCTATGCTTTAATAAATTGTATTTATGTTGTTTTATCCTATGCTTTTTTAAATTGTATTTATTTTGTTTTAACCTATGCTTTATTAAATTGTATTTATGTTGTTTTATCCTATGCTTTATTAAATTGTATTTATGTTGTTTTATCCTATGCTTTATTAAATTGCATTTATGTTGTTTTAACCTATGCTTTATTAAATTGTATTTATGTGGTTTTATCCTATGCTTTATTAAATAGTATGTATGTGGTTTTATCCTATGCTTTATTAAATTGTATTTATGTTGTTTTATCCTATGCTTTATTAAATTGTATTTATGTTGTTTTATCCTATTCTTTAATAAATTGTATTTATGTTGTTTCATCCTATGCTTTATTAAATTGTATTTATGCTGTTTTAACCTATGCTTTATTAAATTGTATTCATGTTTTTTTATCTTATGCTTTACTAAATTGTATTTATGTTGTTTTATCCTATGCTTTATTAAATTGTATTTATGTTGTTTTATCCTATGCTTTATTAAATTGTATTTATGTTGTTTTATAATATGCTTTATTAAATTATATTTATGTTGTTTTATCCTATGCTTTATTAAATTGTATTTATGTTGTTTTATCCTATGCTTTATTAAATTGTATTTATGTTGTTTTATCCTATGCTTTATTAAATTGTATTCATGTTGTTTTATCCTATGCTTTATTAAATTGTATTCATGTGGTTTTATACTATGATTTATTAAATTGTATTTATGTTGTTTTAACCTATGCTTTATTAAATTGTAATCATGTTGTTTTATCCTATGCTTTATTAAATTGTATTTATGTTGTTTTATCCTATGCTTTATTAAATTGTATTTATGTTGTTTTATCCTATGCTTTATTAAATTGTATTTATGCTGTTTTAACCTATGCTTTATTAAATTGTATTCATGTTGTTTTATCTTATGCTTTACTAAATTGTGTTTATGTTGTTTTATCCTATGCTTTATTAAATTGTATTTATCTTGTTTTAACATATGCTTTATTAAATTTTATTGATGTTGTTTTGTCCTATGCGTTATTAAATTGTATTTATGTTGTTTTATCCTATGCTTTATTAAATTGTATTTATGTGGTTTTGTCCTATGCTTTGATAAATTGTATTTATGTTGTTTTATCCTATGCTTTTTTAAATTGTATTTATGTTGTTTTAACCTATGCTTTATTAAATTGTATTTATGTTGTTTTATCCTATGCTTTATTAAATTGTATTTATGTTGTTTTATCCTATGCTTTATTAAATTGCATTTATGTTGTTTTAACCTATGCTTTATTAAATTGTATGTATGTGGTTTTATCCTATGCTTTATGAAATTGTATGTATGTGGTTTTATCCTATGCTTTATTAAATTGTATTTATGTGTTTTTTTCCTATGCTTTATTAAATTGTATTTATGTGGTTTTATCCTATGCTTTATTAAATTGTATTTATGTGGTTTTATCCTATGCTTTATTAAATTGTATTTATGTGGTTTTATCCTATGCTTTATTAAATTGTATTTATGTTGTTTTATCCTATGCTTTATTAAATTGTATTTATGTTGTTTTATCCTATGCTTTAATAAATTGTATTTATGTTGTTTCATCCTATGCTTTATTAAATTGTATTTATGCTGTTTTAACCTATGCTTTATTAAATTGTATTCATGTTGTTTTATCTTATGCTTTACTAAATTGTATTTATGTTGTTTTATCCTATGCTTTATTAAATTGTATTTATGTTGTTTTAACATATGATTCATTAAATTGTATTTATGTTGTTTTATCTTATGCTTTATTAAATTGTATTTATGTTGTTTTATCCTATGATTTATTAAATTCTATTTATTTTGTTTTACCCAATGCTTTATTAAATTGTATTTATGTTGTTTTGTCCTATGCTTTATTAAATTGCATTTATGTTGTTTTAACCTATGCTTTATTAAATTGTATTTATGTTGCTTTAACATATGCTTTATTAAATTGTATTTATGTTGTTTTGTCCTATGATTTATTAAATTGTATTTATGTTGTTTTATCTTATGCTTTACTAAATTGTGTTTATGTTGTTTTATCCTATGCTTTATTAAATTTTATTTATCTTGTTTTCATATGCTTTATTAAATTTATTGATGTTGTTTTGTCCTATGCTTTATTAAATTGTATTTATGTTGTTTTATCCTATGCTTTATTAAATTGTATTTATGTTGTTTTATCCTATGCTTTATTAAATTGTATTTATGTTGTTTTGTCCTATGCTTTATTAAATTGTATTTATGTTGTTTTATCCTATTCTTTATTAAATTGTATTTCTGTGGTTTTATCCTATGCTTTATTAAATTGTATTTATGTTGTTTTAACCTATGCTTTATTAAATTGTATTTATGTTGTTTTGTACTATGCTTTATTAAATTGTATTTATGTTGTTTTATCCTATGCTTTATTAAATTGTATTTATGCTGTTTTAACCTATGCTTTATTAAATTGTATTCATGTTGTTTTATCTTATGCTTTACTAAATTGTATTTAGGTTGTTTTGTCCTATGCTTTTTAAATTGTATTTATGTTGTTTTATCCTATGCTTTATTAAATTATATTTATGTTGTTTTATCCTATGCTTTATTAAATTGTATTTATGTTGTTTTGTCCTATGCTTTATTAAATTGTATTTATGTTGTTTTATCCTATGCTTTATTAAATTGTATTTATGTGGTTTGTCCTATGCTTTAATAAATTGTATTTATGTTGTTTTATCCTATGCTTTATTAAATTGTATTTATGTTGTTATATCCTATGCTTTATTAAATTGTATTTATGTGGTTTTGTTCTATGCTTTATTAAATTGTATTTATGTTGTTTTATCCTATGCTTTATTAAATTGTATTTATGTTGTTTTATCCTATGCTTTATTAAATTGTATTTATGTGGTTTTCTCCTATGATTTATTAAATTGTATTTATGTTGTTTTATCCTATGCTTTATTAAATTGTATTTATGTGGTTTTGTCCTATGCTTTATTAAATTGTATTTATGTTGTTTTATCCTATGCTTTATTAAATTGTATTCATGTTGTTTTATCCTATGCTTTATTAAATTGTATTCATGTGGTTTTATCCTATGATTTATTAAATTGTATTTATGTTGTTTTAACCTATGCTTTATTAAATTGTAATCATGTTGTTTTATCCTATGCTTTATTAAATTGTATTTATGTTGTTTTATCCTATGCTTTATTAAATTGTATTTATGTTGTTTTATCCTATGCTTTATTAAATTGTATTTATGCTGTTTTAACCTATGCTTTATTAAATTGTATTCATGTTGTTTTATCTTATGCTTTACTAAATTGTGTTTATGTTGTTTTATCCTATGCTTTATTAAATTGTATTTATCTTGTTTTAACATATGCTTTATTAAATTTTATTGATGTTGTTTTGTCCTATGCTTTATTAAATTGTATTTATGTTGTTTTATCCTATGCTTTATTAAATTGTATTTATGTGGTTTTGTCCTATGCTTTAATAAATTGTATTTATGTTGTTTTATCCTATGCTTTTTTAAATTGTATTTATGTTGTTTTAACCTATGCTTTATTAAATTGTATTTATGTTGTTTTATCCTATGCTTTATTAAATTGTATTTATGTTGTTTTATCCTATGCTTTATTAAATTGCATTTATGTTGTTTTAACCTATGCTTTATTAAATTGTATGTATGTGGTTTTATCCTATGCTTTATGAAATTGTATGTATGTGGTTTTATCCTATGCTTTATTAAATTGTATTTATGTGTTTTTTTCCTATGCTTTATTAAATTGTATTTATGTGGTTTTATCCTATGCTTTATTAAATTGTATTTATGTGGTTTTATCCTATGCTTTATTAAATTGTATTTATGTGGTTTTATCCTATGCTTTATTAAATTGTATTTATGTTGTTTTATCCTATGCTTTATTAAATTGTATTTATGTTGTTTTATCCTATGCTTTAATAAATTGTATTTATGTTGTTTCATCCTATGCTTTATTAAATAGTATTTATGCTGTTTTAACCTATGCTTTATTAAATTGTATTCATGTTGTTTTATCTTATGCTTTACTAAATTGTATTTATGTTGTTTTATCCTATGCTTTATTAAATTGTATTTATGTTGTTTTAACATATGATTCATTAAATTGTATTTATGTTGTTTTATCTTATGCTTTATTAAATTGTATTTATGTTGTTTTATCCTATGATTTATTAAATTCTATTTATGTTGTTTTACCCAATGCTTTATTAAATTGTATTTATGTTGTTTTGTCCTATGCTTTATTAAATTGCATTTATGTTGTTTTAACCTATGCTTTATTAAATTGTATTTATGTTGCTTTAACATATGCTTTATTAAATTGTATTTATGTTGTTTTGTCCTATGATTTATTAAATTGTATTTATGTTGTTTTATCTTATGCTTTACTAAATTGTGTTTATGTTGTTTTATCCTATGCTTTATTAAATTTTATTTATCTTGTTTTATCATATGCTTTATTAAATTTATTGATGTTGTTTTGTCCTATGCTTTATTAAATTGTATTTATGTTGTTTTATCCTATGCTTTATTAAATTGTATTTATGTTGTTTTATCCTATGCTTTATTAAATTGTATTTATGTTGTTTTGTCCTATGCTTTATTAAATTGTATTTATGTTGTTTTATCCTATTCTTTATTAAATTGTATTTCTGTGGTTTTATCCTATGCTTTATTAAATTGTATTTATGTTGTTTTAACCTATGCTTTATTAAATTGTATTTATGTTGTTTTGTACTATGCTTTATTAAATTGTATTTATGTTGTTTTATCCTATGCTTTATTAAATTGTATTTATGCTGTTTTAACCTATGCTTTATTAAATTGTATTCATGTTGTTTTATCTTATGCTTTACTAAATTGTATTTAGGTTGTTTTGTCCTATGCTTTTTAAATTGTATTTATGTTGTTTTATCCTATGCTTTATTAAATTGTATTTATGTTGTTTTATCCTATGCTTTATTAAATTGTATTTATGTTGTTTTGTCCTATGCTTTATTAAATTGCATTTATGTTGTTTTATCCTATGCTTTATTAAATTGTATTTATGTGGTTTGTCCTATGCTTTAATAAATTGTATTTATGTTGTTTTATCCTATGCTTTATTAAATTGTATTTATGTTGTTATATCCAATGCTTTATTAAATTGTATTTATGTTGTTTATCCTATGCTTTATTAAATTGTATTTATGTTGTTTTATCCTATGCTTTATTAACTTGTATTTATGTTGTTTTATCTTATGCTTTATTAAATTGAATTTATGTTGTTTTATCCTATGCTTTATTAAATTGTATTTATGTTGTTTTATCCAATGCTTTATTAAATTGTATTTATGTTGTTTTATCCTATGCTTTATTAAATTGTATTTATGTTGTTTTAACCTATGCTTTATTAAATTGTATTTATTTTGCTTTAACATATGCTTTATTAAATTGTATTTATGTTGTGTTGTCCTATGCTTTATTAAATTGTATTTATGTTGTTTTATCCTATGCTTTATTAAATTGTATTTATGTGGTTTTGTCCTATGCTTTAATAAATTGTATTTATGTTGTTTTATCCTATGCTTTTTTAAATTGTATTTATGTTGTTTTAACCTATGCTTTATTAAATAGTATTTATGTTGTTTTATCCTATGCTTTATTAAATTGTATTTATGTTGTTTTATCCTATGCTTTATTAAATTGCATTTATGTTGTTTTAACCTATGCTTTATTAAATTGTATGTATGTGGTTTTATCCTATGCTTTATTAAATTGTATTTATGTGGTTTTATCCTATGCTTTATTAAATTGTATTTATGTGGTTTTATCCTATGCTTTATTAAATTGTATTTATGTTGTTTTATCCTATGCTTTATTAAATTGTATTTATGTTATTTTATCCTATGCTTTAATAAATTGTATTTATGTTGTTTCATCCTATGCTTTATTAAATTGTATTTATGCTGTTTTAACCTATGCTTTATTAAATTGTATTCATGTTGTTTTATCTTATGCTTTACTAAATTGTATTTATGTTGTTTTATCCTATGCTTTATTAAATTGTATTTATGTTGTTTTAACATATGATTCATTAAATTGTATTTATGTTGTTTTATCTTATGCTTTATTAAATTGTATTTATGTTGTTTTATCCTATGCTTTATTAAATTGTATTTATGCTGTTTTAACCTATGCTTTATTAAATTGTATTCATGTTGTTTTATCTTATGCTTTACTAAATTGTATTTAGGTTGTTTTGTCCTATGCTTTTTAAATTGTATTTATGTTGTTTTATCCTATGCTTTATTAAATTGTATTTATGTTGTTTTATCCTATGCTTTATTAAATTGTATTTATGTTGATTTATCCTATGCTTTATTAAATTGTATTTATGTTGTTTTGTCCTATGCTTTATTAAATTGTATTTATGTTGTTTTATCCTATGCTTTATTAAATTGTATTTATGTGGTTTGTCCTATGATTTAATAAATTGTATTTATGTTGTTTTATCCTATGCTTTATTAAATTGTATTTATGTTGTTATATCCTATGCTTTATTAAATTGTATTTATGTGGTTTTGTCCTATGCTTTATTAAATTGTATTTATGTTGTTTTATCCTATGCTTTATTAAATTGTATTTATGTTGTTTTATCCTATGCTTTATTAAATTGTATTTATGTGGTTTTGTCCTATGCTTTATTAAATTGTATTTATGTTGTTTTATCCTATGCTTTATTAAATTGTATTTATGTGGTTTTGTCCTATGCTTTATTAAATTGTATTTATGTTGTTTTATCCTATGCTTTATTAAATTGTATTTATGTTGTTTTATCATATGCTTTATTAAATTGTATTTATGTTGTTTTATCCTATGCTTTATTAAATTGTATTTATGTTGTTTTATCCTATGCTTTATTAACTTGTATTTATGTTGTTTTATCTGATGCTTTATTAAATTGAATTTATGTTGTTTTATCCTATGCTTTATTAAATTGTATTTATGTTGTTTTATCCAATGCTTTATTAAATTGTATTTATGTTGTTTTATCCTATGCTTTATTAAATTGTATTTATGTTGTTTTAACCTATGCTTTATTAAATTGTATTTATTTTGCTTTAACATGTGCTTTATTAAATTGTATTTATGTTGTGTTGTCCTATGCTTTATTAAATTGCATTTATGTTGTTTTAACCTATGCTTTATTAAATTGTATGTATGTGGTTTTATCCTATGCTTTATGAAATTGTATGTATGTGGTTTTATCCTATGCTTTATTAAATTGTATTTATGTGTTTTTTTCCTATGCTTTATTAAATTGTATTTATGTGGTTTTATCCTATGCTTTATTAAATTGTATTTATGTGGTTTTATCCTATGCTTTATTAAATTGTATTTATGTGGTTTTATCCTATGCTTTATTAAATTGTATTTATGTTGTTTTTTTTTCCTATGCTTTATTAAATTGTATTTATGTTGTTTTATCCTATGCTTTAATAAATTGTATTTATGTTGTTTCATCCTATGCTTTATTAAATTGTATTTATGCTGTTTTAACCTATGCTTTATTAAATTGTATTCATGTTGTTTTATCTTATGCTTTACTAAATTGTATTTATGTTGTTTTATCCTATGCTTTATTAAATTGTATTTATGTTGTTTTAACATATGATTCATTAAATTGTATTTATGTTGTTTTATCTTATGCTTTATTAAATTCTATTTATGTTGTTTTATCCTATGATTTATTAAATTCTATTTATGTTGTTTTACCCAATGCTTTATTAAATTGTATTTATGTTGTTTTGTCCTATGCTTTATTAAATTGCATTTATGTTGTTTTAACCTATGCTTTATTAAATTGTATTTATGTTGCTTTAACATATGCTTTATTAAATTGTATTTATGTTGTTTTGTCCTATGATTTTGTTAAATTGTATTTATGTTGTTTTGTCTTATGCTTTACTAAATTGTGTTTATGTTGTTTTATCCTATGCTTTATTAAATTGTATTTATCTTGTTTTAACATATGCTTTATTAAATTTTATTGATGTTGTTTTGTCCTATGCTTTATTAAATTGTATTTATGTTGTTTTATCCTATGCTTTATTAAATTGTATTTATGTTGTTTTATCCTATGCTTTATTAAATTGTATTTATGTTGTTTTGTCCTATGCTTTATTAAATTGTATTTATGTTGTTTTATCCTATTCTTTATTAAATTGTATTTCTGTGGTTTTATCCTATGCTTTATTAAATTGTATTTATGTTGTTTTAACCTATGCTTTATTAAATTGTATTTATGTTGTTTTGTACTATGCTTTATTAAATTGTATTTATGTTGTTTTATCCTATGCTTTATTAAATTGTATTTATGCTGTTTTAACCTATGCTTTATTAAATTGTATTCATGTTGTTTTATCTTATGCTTTACTAAATTGTATTTAGGTTGTTTTGTCCTATGCTTTTTAAATTGTATTTATGTTGTTTTATCCTATGCTTTATTAAATTGTATTTATGTTGTTTTATCCTATATTTTATTAAATTGTATTTATGTTGTTTTGTCCTATGCTTTATTAAATTGTATTTATGTTGTTTTATCCTATGCTTTATTAAATTGTATTTATGTGGTTTGTCCTATGCTTTAATAAATTGTATTTATGTTGTTTTATCCTATGCTTTATTAAATTGTATTTATGTTGTTATATCGTATGCTTTATTAAATTGTATTTATGTGGTTTTGTCCTATGCTTTATTAAATTGTATTTATGTTGTTTTATCCTATGCTTTATTAAATTGTATTTATGTTGTTTTATCCTATGCTTTATTAAATTGTATTTATGTGGTTTTGTCCTATGCTTTATTAAATTGTATTTATGTTGTTTTATCCTATGCTTTATTAAATTGTATTTATGTGGTTTTGTCCTATGCTTTATTAAATTGTATTTATGTTGTTTTATCCTATGCTTTATTAAATTGTATTTATGTTGTTTTATCATATGCTTTATTAAATTGTATTTATGTTGTTTTATCCTATGCTTTATTAAATTGTATTTATGTTGTTTTATCCTATGCTTTATTAACTTGTATTTATGTTGTTTTATCTTATGCTTTATTAAATTGAATTTATGTTGTTTTATCCTATGCTTTATTAAATTGTATTTATGTTGTTTTATCCAATGCTTTATTAAATTGTATTTATGTTGTTTTATCCTATGCTTTATTAAATTGTATTTATGTTGGTTTAACCTATGCTTTATTAAATTGTATTTATTTTGCTTTAACATATGCTTTATTAAATTGTATTTATGTTGTGTTGTCCTATGCTTTATTAAATTGTATTTATGTTGTTTTATCCTATGCTTTATTAAATTGTATTTATGTGATTTTGTCCTATGCTTTAATAAATTGTATTTATGTTGTTTTATCCTATGCTTTTTTAAATTGTATTTATGTTGTTTTAACCTATGCTTTATTAAATTGTATTTATGTTGTTTTATCCTATGCTTTATTAAATTGTATTTATGTTGTTTTATCCTATGCTTTATTAAATTGCATTTATGTTGTTTTAACCTATGCTTTATTAAATTGTATGTATGTGGTTTTATCCTATGCTTTATGAAATTGTATGCATGTGGTTTTATCCTATGCTTTATTAAATCGTATTTATGTGTTTTTTTCCTATGCTTTATTAAATTGTATTTATGTGGTTTTATCCTATGCTTTATTAAATTGTGTTTATGTGGTTTTATCCTATGCTTTATTAAATTGTATTTATGTGGTTTTATCCTATGCTTTATTAAATTGTATTTATGTTGTTTTATCCTATGCTTTATTAAATTGTATTTATGTTGTTTTATCCTATGCTTTAATAAATTGTATTTATGTTGTTTCATCCTATGCTTTATTAAATTGTATTTATGCTGTTTTAACCTATCCTTTATTAAATTGTATTCATGTTGTTTTATCTTATGCTTTACTAAATTGTATTTATGTTGTTTTATCCTATGCTTTATTAAATTGTATTTATGTTGTTTTATCCTATGATTTATTAAATTCTATTTATGTTGTTTTACCCAATGCTTTATTAAATTGTATTTATGTTGTTTTATCCTATGATT
Source organism: Phyllobates terribilis (assembly GCF_046119375.1). Taxonomy (NCBI): domain Eukaryota; kingdom Metazoa; phylum Chordata; class Amphibia; order Anura; family Dendrobatidae; genus Phyllobates; species Phyllobates terribilis. Next base: position 306,689,968 of record NW_027362765.1, on the reverse strand, counting down.
TATTAAATTCTATTTATGTTGTTTTACCTAATGCTTTATTAAATTGTATTTATGTGGTTTTATCCTATGCTTTATTAAATTGTATTTATGTGGTTTTATCCTATGCTTTATTAAATTGTATTTATGTTGTTTTATCCTATGCTTTATTAAATTGTATTTATGTTGTTTTATCCTATGCTTTAATAAATTGTATTTATGTTGTTTCATCCTATGCTTTATTAAATTGTATTTATGCTGTTTTAACCTATGCTTTATTAAATTGTATTCATGTTGTTTTATCTTATGCTTTACTAAATTGTATTTATGTTGTTTTATCCTATGCTTTATTAAATTGTATTTATGTTGTTTTAACATATGATTCATTAAATTGTATTTATGTTGTTTTATCCTATGCTTTATTAAATTGTATTTATGTTGTTTTATCCTATGCTTTATTAACTTGTATTTATGTTGTTTTATCTTATGCTTTATTAAATTGAATTTATGTTGTTTTATCCTATGCTTTATTAAATTGTATTTATGTTGTTTTATCCAATGCTTTATTAAATTGTATTTATGTTGTTTTATCCTATGCTTTATTAAATTGTATTTATGTTGTTTTAACCTATGCTTTATTAAATTGTATTTATTTTGCTTTAACATGTGCTTTATTAAATTGTATTTATGTTGTGTTGTCCTATGCTTTATTAAATTGCATTTATGTTGTTTTAACCTATGCTTTATTAAATTGTATGTATGTGGTTTTATCCTATGCTTTATGAAATTGTATGTATGTGGTTTTATCCTATGCTTTATTAAATTGTATTTATGTGTTTTTTTCCTATGCTTTATTAAATTGTATTTATGTGGTTTTATCCTATGCTTTATTAAATTGTATTTATGTGGTTTTATCCTATGCTTTATTAAATTGTATTTATGTGGTTTTATCCTATGCTTTATTAAATTGTATTTATGTTGTTTTTTTTTCCTATGCTTTATTAAATTGTATTTATGTTGTTTTATCCTATGCTTTAATAAATTGTATTTATGTTGTTTCATCCTATGCTTTATTAAATTGTATTTATGCTGTTTTAACCTATGCTTTATTAAATTGTATTCATGTTGTTTTATCTTATGCTTTACTAAATTGTATTTATGTTGTTTTATCCTATGCTTTATTAAATTGTATTTATGTTGTTTTAACATATGATTCATTAAATTGTATTTATGTTGTTTTATCTTATGCTTTATTAAATTCTATTTATGTTGTTTTATCCTATGATTTATTAAATTCTATTTATGTTGTTTTACCCAATGCTTTATTAAATTGTATTTATGTTGTTTTAACCTATGCTTTATTAAATTGTATTTATGCTGTTTTAACCTATGCTTTATTAAATTGTATTCATGTTGTTTTATCTTATGCTTTACTAAATTGTGTTTATGTTGTTTTATCCTATGCTTTATTAAATTGTATTTATCTTGTTTTAACATATGCTTTATTAAATTTTATTGATGTTGTTTTGTCCTATGCGTTATTAAATTGTATTTATGTTGTTTTATCCTATGCTTTATTAAATTGTATTTATGTGGTTTTGTCCTATGCTTTGATAAATTGTATTTATGTTGTTTTATCCTATGCTTTTTTAAATTGTATTTATGTTGTTTTAACCTATGCTTTATTAAATTGTATTTATGTTGTTTTATCCTATGCTTTATTAAATTGTATTTATGTTGTTTTATCCTATGCTTTATTAAATTGCATTTATGTTGTTTTAACCTATGCTTTATTAAATTGTATGTATGTGGTTTTATCCTATGCTTTATGAAATTGTATGTATGTGGTTTTATCCTATGCTTTATTAAATTGTATTTATGTGTTTTTTTCCTATGCTTTATTAAATTGTATTTATGTGGTTTTATCCTATGCTTTATTAAATTGTATTTATGTGGTTTTATCCTATGCTTTATTAAATTGTATTTATGTGGTTTTATCCTATGCTTTATTAAATTGTATTTATGTTGTTTTATCCTATGCTTTATTAAATTGTATTTATGTTGTTTTATCCTATGCTTTAATAAATTGTATTTATGTTGTTTCATCCTATGCTTTATTAAATTGTATTTATGCTGTTTTAACCTATGCTTTATTAAATTGTATTCATGTTGTTTTATCTTATGCTTTACTAAATTGTATTTATGTTGTTTTATCCTATGCTTTATTAAATTGTATTTATGTTGTTTTAACATATGATTCATTAAATTGTATTTATGTTGTTTTATCTTATGCTTTATTAAATTGTATTTATGTTGTTTTATCCTATGATTTATTAAATTCTATTTATTTTGTTTTACCCAATGCTTTATTAAATTGTATTTATGTTGTTTTGTCCTATGCTTTATTAAATTGCATTTATGTTGTTTTAACCTATGCTTTATTAAATTGTATTTATGTTGCTTTAACATATGCTTTATTAAATTGTATTTATGTTGTTTTGTCCTATGATTTATTAAATTGTATTTATGTTGTTTTATCTTATGCTTTACTAAATTGTGTTTATGTTGTTTTATCCTATGCTTTATTAAATTTTATTTATCTTGTTTTCATATGCTTTATTAAATTTATTGATGTTGTTTTGTCCTATGCTTTATTAAATTGTATTTATGTTGTTTTATCCTATGCTTTATTAAATTGTATTTATGTTGTTTTATCCTATGCTTTATTAAATTGTATTTATGTTGTTTTGTCCTATGCTTTATTAAATTGTATTTATGTTGTTTTATCCTATTCTTTATTAAATTGTATTTCTGTGGTTTTATCCTATGCTTTATTAAATTGTATTTATGTTGTTTTAACCTATGCTTTATTAAATTGTATTTATGTTGTTTTGTACTATGCTTTATTAAATTGTATTTATGTTGTTTTATCCTATGCTTTATTAAATTGTATTTATGCTGTTTTAACCTATGCTTTATTAAATTGTATTCATGTTGTTTTATCTTATGCTTTACTAAATTGTATTTAGGTTGTTTTGTCCTATGCTTTTTAAATTGTATTTATGTTGTTTTATCCTATGCTTTATTAAATTGTATTTATGTTGTTTTATCCTATGCTTTATTAAATTGTATTTATGTTGTTTTGTCCTATGCTTTATTAAATTGTATTTATGTTGTTTTATCCTATGCTTTATTAAATTGTATTTATGTGGTTTGTCCTATGCTTTAATAAATTGTATTTATGTTGTTTTATCCTATGCTTTATTAAATTGTATTTATGTTGTTATATCCTATGCTTTATTAAATTGTATTTATGTGGTTTTGTTCTATGCTTTATTAAATTGTATTTATGTTGTTTTATCCTATGCTTTATTAAATTGTATTTATGTTGTTTTATCCTATGCTTTATTAAATTGTATTTATGTGGTTTTCTCCTATGATTTATTAAATTGTATTTATGTTGTTTTATCCTATGCTTTATTAAATTGTATTTATGTGGTTTTGTCCTATGCTTTATTAAATTGTATTTATGTTGTTTTATCCTATGCTTTATTAAATTGTATTCATGTTGTTTTATCCTATGCTTTATTAAATTGTATTCATGTGGTTTTATCCTATGATTTATTAAATTGTATTTATGTTGTTTTAACCTATGCTTTATTAAATTGTAATCATGTTGTTTTATCCTATGCTTTATTAAATTGTATTTATGTTGTTTTATCCTATGCTTTATTAAATTGTATTTATGTTGTTTTATCCTATGCTTTATTAAATTGTATTTATGCTGTTTTAACCTATGCTTTATTAAATTGTATTCATGTTGTTTTATCTTATGCTTTACTAAATTGTGTTTATGTTGTTTTATCCTATGCTTTATTAAATTGTATTTATCTTGTTTTAACATATGCTTTATTAAATTTTATTGATGTTGTTTTGTCCTATGCTTTATTAAATTGTATTTATGTTGTTTTATCCTATGCTTTATTAAATTGTATTTATGTGGTTTTGTCCTATGCTTTAATAAATTGTATTTATGTTGTTTTATCCTATGCTTTTTTAAATTGTATTTATGTTGTTTTAACCTATGCTTTATTAAATTGTATTTATGTTGTTTTATCCTATGCTTTATTAAATTGTATTTATGTTGTTTTATCCTATGCTTTATTAAATTGCATTTATGTTGTTTTAACCTATGCTTTATTAAATTGTATGTATGTGGTTTTATCCTATGCTTTATGAAATTGTATGTATGTGGTTTTATCCTATGCTTTATTAAATTGTATTTATGTGTTTTTTTCCTATGCTTTATTAAATTGTATTTATGTGGTTTTATCCTATGCTTTATTAAATTGTATTTATGTGGTTTTATCCTATGCTTTATTAAATTGTATTTATGTGGTTTTATCCTATGCTTTATTAAATTGTATTTATGTTGTTTTATCCTATGCTTTATTAAATTGTATTTATGTTGTTTTATCCTATGCTTTAATAAATTGTATTTATGTTGTTTCATCCTATGCTTTATTAAATAGTATTTATGCTGTTTTAACCTATGCTTTATTAAATTGTATTCATGTTGTTTTATCTTATGCTTTACTAAATTGTATTTATGTTGTTTTATCCTATGCTTTATTAAATTGTATTTATGTTGTTTTAACATATGATTCATTAAATTGTATTTATGTTGTTTTATCTTATGCTTTATTAAATTGTATTTATGTTGTTTTATCCTATGATTTATTAAATTCTATTTATGTTGTTTTACCCAATGCTTTATTAAATTGTATTTATGTTGTTTTGTCCTATGCTTTATTAAATTGCATTTATGTTGTTTTAACCTATGCTTTATTAAATTGTATTCATGTTGCTTTAACATATGCTTTATTAAATTGTATTTATGTTGTTTTGTCCTATGATTTATTAAATTGTATTTATGTTGTTTTATCTTATGCTTTACTAAATTGTGTTTATGTTGTTTTATCCTATGCTTTATTAAATTTTATTTATCTTGTTTTATCATATGCTTTATTAAATTTATTGATGTTGTTTTGTCCTATGCTTTATTAAATTGTATTTATGTTGTTTTATCCTATGCTTTATTAAATTGTATTTATGTTGTTTTATCCTATGCTTTATTAAATTGTATTTATGTTGTTTTGTCCTATGCTTTATTAAATTGTATTTATGTTGTTTTATCCTATTCTTTATTAAATTGTATTTCTGTGGTTTTATCCTATGCTTTATTAAATTGTATTTATGTTGTTTTAACCTATGCTTTATTAAATTGTATTTATGTTGTTTTGTACTATGCTTTATTAAATTGTATTTATGTTGTTTTATCCTATGCTTTATTAAATTGTATTTATGCTGTTTTAACCTATGCTTTATTAAATTGTATTCATGTTGTTTTATCTTATGCTTTACTAAATTGTATTTAGGTTGTTTTGTCCTATGCTTTTTAAATTGTATTTATGTTGTTTTATCCTATGCTTTATTAAATTGTATTTATGTTGTTTTATCCTATGCTTTATTAAATTGTATTTATGTTGTTTTGTCCTATGCTTTATTAAATTGCATTTATGTTGTTTTATCCTATGCTTTATTAAATTGTATTTATGTGGTTTGTCCTATGCTTTAATAAATTGTATTTATGTTGTTTTATCCTATGCTTTATTAAATTGTATTTATGTTGTTATATCCAATGCTTTATTAAATTGTATTTATGTTGTTTATCCTATGCTTTATTAAATTGTATTTATGTTGTTTTATCCTATGCTTTATTAACTTGTATTTATGTTGTTTTATCTTATGCTTTATTAAATTGAATTTATGTTGTTTTATCCTATGCTTTATTAAATTGTATTTATGTTGTTTTATCCAATGCTTTATTAAATTGTATTTATGTTGTTTTATCCTATGCTTTATTAAATTGTATTTATGTTGTTTTAACCTATGCTTTATTAAATTGTATTTATTTTGCTTTAACATATGCTTTATTAAATTGTATTTATGTTGTGTTGTCCTATGCTTTATTAAATTGTATTTATGTTGTTTTATCCTATGCTTTATTAAATTGTATTTATGTGGTTTTGTCCTATGCTTTAATAAATTGTATTTATGTTGTTTTATCCTATGCTTTTTTAAATTGTATTTATGTTGTTTTAACCTATGCTTTATTAAATAGTATTTATGTTGTTTTATCCTATGCTTTATTAAATTGTATTTATGTTGTTTTATCCTATGCTTTATTAAATTGCATTTATGTTGTTTTAACCTATGCTTTATTAAATTGTATGTATGTGGTTTTATCCTATGCTTTATTAAATTGTATTTATGTGGTTTTATCCTATGCTTTATTAAATTGTATTTATGTGGTTTTATCCTATGCTTTATTAAATTGTATTTATGTTGTTTTATCCTATGCTTTATTAAATTGTATTTATGTTATTTTATCCTATGCTTTAATAAATTGTATTTATGTTGTTTCATCCTATGCTTTATTAAATTGTATTTATGCTGTTTTAACCTATGCTTTATTAAATTGTATTCATGTTGTTTTATCTTATGCTTTACTAAATTGTATTTATGTTGTTTTATCCTATGCTTTATTAAATTGTATTTATGTTGTTTTAACATATGATTCATTAAATTGTATTTATGTTGTTTTATCTTATGCTTTATTAAATTGTATTTATGTTGTTTTATCCTATGCTTTATTAAATTGTATTTATGCTGTTTTAACCTATGCTTTATTAAATTGTATTCATGTTGTTTTATCTTATGCTTTACTAAATTGTATTTAGGTTGTTTTGTCCTATGCTTTTTAAATTGTATTTATGTTGTTTTATCCTATGCTTTATTAAATTGTATTTATGTTGTTTTATCCTATGCTTTATTAAATTGTATTTATGTTGATTTATCCTATGCTTTATTAAATTGTATTTATGTTGTTTTGTCCTATGCTTTATTAAATTGTATTTATGTTGTTTTATCCTATGCTTTATTAAATTGTATTTATGTGGTTTGTCCTATGATTTAATAAATTGTATTTATGTTGTTTTATCCTATGCTTTATTAAATTGTATTTATGTTGTTATATCCTATGCTTTATTAAATTGTATTTATGTGGTTTTGTCCTATGCTTTATTAAATTGTATTTATGTTGTTTTATCCTATGCTTTATTAAATTGTATTTATGTTGTTTTATCCTATGCTTTATTAAATTGTATTTATGTGGTTTTGTCCTATGCTTTATTAAATTGTATTTATGTTGTTTTATCCTATGCTTTATTAAATTGTATTTATGTGGTTTTGTCCTATGCTTTATTAAATTGTATTTATGTTGTTTTATCCTATGCTTTATTAAATTGTATTTATGTTGTTTTATCATATGCTTTATTAAATTGTATTTATGTTGTTTTATCCTATGCTTTATTAAATTGTATTTATGTTGTTTTATCCTATGCTTTATTAACTTGTATTTATGTTGTTTTATCTTATGCTTTATTAAATTGAATTTATGTTGTTTTATCCTATGCTTTATTAAATTGTATTTATGTTGTTTTATCCAATGCTTTATTAAATTGTATTTATGTTGTTTTATCCTATGCTTTATTAAATTGTATTTATGTTGTTTTAACCTATGCTTTATTAAATTGTATTTATTTTGCTTTAACATGTGCTTTATTAAATTGTATTTATGTTGTGTTGTCCTATGCTTTATTAAATTGCATTTATGTTGTTTTAACCTATGCTTTATTAAATTGTATGTATGTGGTTTTATCCTATGCTTTATGAAATTGTATGTATGTGGTTTTATCCTATGCTTTATTAAATTGTATTTATGTGTTTTTTTCCTATGCTTTATTAAATTGTATTTATGTGGTTTTATCCTATGCTTTATTAAATTGTATTTATGTGGTTTTATCCTATGCTTTATTAAATTGTATTTATGTGGTTTTATCCTATGCTTTATTAAATTGTATTTATGTTGTTTTTTTTTCCTATGCTTTATTAAATTGTATTTATGTTGTTTTATCCTATGCTTTAATAAATTGTATTTATGTTGTTTCATCCTATGCTTTATTAAATTGTATTTATGCTGTTTTAACCTATGCTTTATTAAATTGTATTCATGTTGTTTTATCTTATGCTTTACTAAATTGTATTTATGTTGTTTTATCCTATGCTTTATTAAATTGTATTTATGTTGTTTTAACATATGATTCATTAAATTGTATTTATGTTGTTTTATCTTATGCTTTATTAAATTCTATTTATGTTGTTTTATCCTATGATTTATTAAATTCTATTTATGTTGTTTTACCCAATGCTTTATTAAATTGTATTTATGTTGTTTTGTCCTATGCTTTATTAAATTGCATTTATGTTGTTTTAACCTATGCTTTATTAAATTGTATTTATGTTGCTTTAACATATGCTTTATTAAATTGTATTTATGTTGTTTTGTCCTATGATTTATTAAATTGTATTTATGTTGTTTTGTCTTATGCTTTACTAAATTGTGTTTATGTTGTTTTATCCTATGCTTTATTAAATTGTATTTATCTTGTTTTAACATATGCTTTATTAAATTTTATTGATGTTGTTTTGTCCTATGCTTTATTAAATTGTATTTATGTTGTTTTATCCTATGCTTTATTAAATTGTATTTATGTTGTTTTATCCTATGCTTTATTAAATTGTATTTATGTTGTTTTGTCCTATGCTTTATTAAATTGTATTTATGTTGTTTTATCCTATTCTTTATTAAATTGTATTTCTGTGGTTTTATCCTATGCTTTATTAAATTGTATTTATGTTGTTTTAACCTATGCTTTATTAAATTGTATTTATGTTGTTTTGTACTATGCTTTATTAAATTGTATTTATGTTGTTTTATCCTATGCTTTATTAAATTGTATTTATGCTGTTTTAACCTATGCTTTATTAAATTGTATTCATGTTGTTTTATCTTATGCTTTACTAAATTGTATTTAGGTTGTTTTGTCCTATGCTTTTTAAATTGTATTTATGTTGTTTTATCCTATGCTTTATTAAATTGTATTTATGTTGTTTTATCCTATATTTTATTAAATTGTATTTATGTTGTTTTGTCCTATGCTTTATTAAATTGTATTTATGTTGTTTTATCCTATGCTTTATTAAATTGTATTTATGTGGTTTGTCCTATGCTTTAATAAATTGTATTTATGTTGTTTTATCCTATGCTTTATTAAATTGTATTTATGTTGTTATATCGTATGCTTTATTAAATTGTATTTATGTGGTTTTGTCCTATGCTTTATTAAATTGTATTTATGTTGTTTTATCCTATGCTTTATTAAATTGTATTTATGTTGTTTTATCCTATGCTTTATTAAATTGTATTTATGTGGTTTTGTCCTATGCTTTATTAAATTGTATTTATGTTGTTTTATCCTATGCTTTATTAAATTGTATTTATGTGGTTTTGTCCTATGCTTTATTAAATTGTATTTATGTTGTTTTATCCTATGCTTTATTAAATTGTATTTATGTTGTTTTATCATATGCTTTATTAAATTGTATTTATGTTGTTTTATCCTATGCTTTATTAAATTGTATTTATGTTGTTTTATCCTATGCTTTATTAACTTGTATTTATGTTGTTTTATCTTATGCTTTATTAAATTGAATTTATGTTGTTTTATCCTATGCTTTATTAAATTGTATTTATGTTGTTTTATCCAATGCTTTATTAAATTGTATTTATGTTGTTTTATCCTATGCTTTATTAAATTGTATTTATGTTGTTTTAACCTATGCTTTATTAAATTGTATTTATTTTGCTTTAACATATGCTTTATTAAATTGTATTTATGTTGTGTTGTCCTATGCTTTATTAAATTGTATTTATGTTGTTTTATCCTATGCTTTATTAAATTGTATTTATGTGATTTTGTCCTATGCTTTAATAAATTGTATTTATGTTGTTTTATCCTATGCTTTTTTAAATTGTATTTATGTTGTTTTAACCTATGCTTTATTAAATTGTATTTATGTTGTTTTATCCTATGCTTTATTAAATTGTATTTATGTTGTTTTATCCTATGCTTTATTAAATTGCATTTATGTTGTTTTAACCTATGCTTTATTAAATTGTATGTATGTGGTTTTATCCTATGCTTTATGAAATTGTATGCATGTGGTTTTATCCTATGCTTTATTAAATCGTATTTATGTGTTTTTTTCTATGCTTTATTAAATTGTATTTATGTGGTTTTATCCTATGCTTTATTAAATTGTGTTTATGTGGTTTTATCCTATGCTTTATTAAATTGTATTTATGTGGTTTTATCCTATGCTTTATTAAATTGTATTTATGTTGTTTTATCCTATGCTTTAATAAATTGTATTTATGTTGTTTCATCCTATGCTTTATTAAATTGTATTTATGCTGTTTTAACCTATGCTTTATTAAATTGTATTCATGTTGTTTTATCTTATGCTTTACTAAATTGTATTTATGTTGTTTTATCCTATGCTTTATTAAATTGTATTTATGTTGTTTTATCCTATGATTTATTAAATTCTATTTATGTTGTTTTACCCAATGCTTTATTAAATTGTATTTATGTTGTTTTATCCTATGATTTATTAAATTCTATTTATGTTGTTTTACCTAATGCTTTATTAAATTGTATTTATGTGGTTTTATCCTATGCTTTATTAAATTGTATTTATGTGGTTTTATCCTATGCTTTATTAAATTGTATTTATGTTGTTTTATCCTATGCTTTATTAAATTGTATTTATGTTGTTTTATCCTATGCTTTAATAAATTGTATTTATGTTGTTTCATCCTATGCTTTATTAAATTGTATTTATGCTGTTTTAACCTATGCTTTATTAAATTGTATTCATGTTGTTTTATCTTATGCTTTACTAAATTGTATTTATGTTGTTTTATCCTATGCTTTATTAAATTGTATTTATGTTGTTTTAACATATGATTCATTAAATTGTATTTATGTTGTTTTATCCTATGCTTTATTAAATTGTATTTATGTTGTTTTATCCTATGCTTTATTAACTTGTATTTATGTTGTTTTATCTTATGCTTTATTAAATTGAATTTATGTTGTTTTATCCTATGCTTTATTAAATTGTATTTATGTTGTTTTATCCAATGCTTTATTAAATTGTATTTATGTTGTTTTATCCTATGCTTTATTAAATTGTATTTATGTTGTTTTAACCTATGCTTTATTAAATTGTATTTATTTTGCTTTAACATGTGCTTTATTAAATTGTATTTATGTTGTGTTGTCCTATGCTTTATTAAATTGCATTTATGTTGTTTTAACCTATGCTTTATTAAATTGTATGTATGTGGTTTTATCCTATGCTTTATGAAATTGTATGTATGTGGTTTTATCCTATGCTTTATTAAATTGTATTTATGTGTTTTTTTCCTATGCTTTATTAAATTGTATTTATGTGGTTTTATCCTATGCTTTATTAAATTGTATTTATGTGGTTTTATCCTATGCTTTATTAAATTGTATTTATGTGGTTTTATCCTATGCTTTATTAAATTGTATTTATGTTGTTTTTTTTTCCTATGCTTTATTAAATTGTATTTATGTTGTTTTATCCTATGCTTTAATAAATTGTATTTATGTTGTTTCATCCTATGCTTTATTAAATTGTATTTATGCTGTTTTAACCTATGCTTTATTAAATTGTATTCATGTTGTTTTATCTTATGCTTTACTAAATTGTATTTATGTTGTTTTATCCTATGCTTTATTAAATTGTATTTATGTTGTTTTAACATATGATTCATTAAATTGTATTTATGTTGTTTTATCTTATGCTTTATTAAATTCTATTTATGTTGTTTTATCCTATGATTTATTAAATTCTATTTATGTTGTTTTACCCAATGCTTTATTAAATTGTATTTATGTTGTTTTGTCCTATGCTTTATTAAATTGCATTTATGTTGTTTTAACCTATGCTTTATTAAATTGTATTTATGTTGCTTTAACATATGCTTTATTAAATTGTATTTATGTTGTTTTGTCCTATGATTTATTAAATTGTATTTATGTTGTTTTGTCTTATGCTTTACTAAATTGTGTTTATGTTGTTTTATCCTATGCTTTATTAAATTGTATTTATCTTGTTTTAACATATGCTTTATTAAATTTTATTGATGTTGTTTTGTCCTATGCTTTATTAAATTGTATTTATGTTGTTTTATCCTATGCTTTATTAAATTGTATTTATGTTGTTTTATCCTATGCTTTATTAAATTGTATTTATGTTGTTTTGTCCTATGCTTTATTAAATTGTATTTATGTTGTTTTATCCTATTCTTTATTAAATTGTATTTCTGTGGTTTTATCCTATGCTTTATTAAATTGTATTTATGTTGTTTTAACCTATGCTTTATTAAATTGTATTTATGTTGTTTTGTACTATGCTTTATTAAATTGTATTTATGTTGTTTTATCCTATGCTTTATTAAATTGTATTTATGCTGTTTTAACCTATGCTTTATTAAATTGTATTCATGTTGTTTTATCTTATGCTTTACTAAATTGTATTTAGGTTGTTTTGTCCTATGCTTTTTAAATTGTATTTATGTTGTTTTATCCTATGCTTTATTAAATTGTATTTATGTTGTTTTATCCTATATTTTATTAAATTGTATTTATGTTGTTTTGTCCTATGCTTTATTAAATTGTATTTATGTTGTTTTATCCTATGCTTTATTAAATTGTATTTATGTGGTTTGTCCTATGCTTTAATCAATTGTATTTATATTGTTTTATCCTATGCTTTATTAAATTGTATTTATGTTGTTATATCGTATGCTTTATTAAATTGTATTTATGTGGTTTTGTCCTATGCTTTATTAAATAGTATTTTTGTTGTTTTATCCTATGCTTTATTAAATTGTACTTATGTTGTTTTATCCTATGCTTTATTAAATTGTATTTATGTGGTTTTGTCCTATGCTTTATTAAATTGTATTTATGTTGTTTTATCCTATGCTTTATTAAATTGTATTTATGTGGTTTTGTCCTATGCTTTATTAAATTGTATTTATGTTGTTTTATCCTATGCTTTATTAAATTGTATTTATGTTGTTTTATCATATGCTTTATTAAATTGTATTTATGTTGTTTTATCCTATGCTTTATTAAATTGTATTTATGTTGTTTTATCCTATGCTTTATTAACTTGTATTTATGTTGTTTTATCTTATGCTTTATTAAATTGAATTTATATTGTTTTATCCTATGCTTTATTAAATTGTATTTATGTTGTTTTATCCAATGCTTTATTAAATTGTATTTATGTTGTTTTATCCTATGCTTTATTAAATTGTATTTATGTTGTTTTAACCTATGCTTTATTAAATTGTATTTATTTTGCTTTAACATATGCTTTATTAAATTGTATTTATGTTGTGTTGTCCTATGCTTTATTAAATTGTATTTATGTTGTTTTATCCTATGCTTTATTAAATTGTATTTATGTGATTTTGTCCTATGCTTTAATAAATTGTATTTATGTTGTTTTATCCTATGCTTTTTTAAATTGTATTTATGTTGTTTTAACCTATGCTTTATTAAATTGTATTTATGTTGTTTTATCCTATGCTTTATTAAATTGTATTTATGTTGTTTTATCCTATGCTTTATTAAATTGCATTTATGTTGTTTTAACCTATGCTTTATTAAATTGTATGTATGTGGTTTTATCCTATGCTTTATGAAATTGTATGCATGTGGTTTTATCCTATGCTTTATTAAATTGTATTTATGTGTTTTTTTCCTATGCTTTATTAAATTGTATTTATGTGGTTTTATCCTATGCTTTATTAAATTGTGTTTATGTGGTTTTATCCTATGCTTTATTAAATTGTATTTATGTGGTTTTATCCTATGCTTTATTAAATTGTATTTATGTTGTTTTATCCTATGCTTTATTAAATTGTATTTATGTTGTTTTATCCTATGCTTTAATAAATTGTATTTATGTTGTTTCATCCTATGCTTTATTAAATTGTATTTATGCTGTTTTAACCTATGCTTTATTAAATTGTATTCATGTTGTTTTATCTTATGCTTTACTAAATTGTATTTATGTTGTTTTATCCTATGCTTTATTAAATTGTATTTATGTTGTTTTATCCTATGATTTATTAAATTCTATTTATGTTGTTTTACCCAATGCTTTATTAAATTGTATTTATGTTGTTTTATCCTATGATTTATTAAATTCTATTTATGTTGTTTTACCTAATGCTTTATTAAATTGTATTTATGTGGTTTTATCCTATGCTTTATTAAATTGTATTTATGTGGTTTTATCCTATGCTTTATTAAATTGTATTTATGTTGTTTTATCCTATGCTTTATTAAATTGTATTTATGTTGTTTTATCCTATGCTTTAATAAATTGTATTTATGTTGTTTCATCCTATGCTTTATTAAATTGTATTTATGCTGTTTTAACCTATGCTTTATTAAATTGTATTCATGTTGTTTTATCTTATGCTTTACTAAATTGTATTTATGTTGTTTTATCCTATGCTTTATTAAATTGTATTTATGTTGTTTTAACATATGATTCATTAAATTGTATTTATGTTGTTTTATCTTATGCTTTATTAAATTCTATTTATGTTGTTTTATCCTATGATTTATTAAATTCTATTTATGTTGTTTTACCCAATGCTTTTTTAAATTGTATTTATGTTGTTTTGTCCTATGCTTTATTAAATTGCATTTATGTTGTTTTAACCTATGCTTTATTAAATTGTATTTATGTTGCTTTAACATATGCTTTATTAAATTGTATTTATGTTGTTTTGTCCTATGATTTATTAAATTGTATTTATGTTGTTTTGTCTTATGCTTTACTAAATTGTGTTTATGTTGTTTTATCCTATGCTTTATTAAATTGTATTTATCTTGTTTTAACATATGCTTTATTAAATTTTATTGATGTTGTTTTGTCCTATGCTTTATTAAAGTGTATTTATGTTGTTTTATCCTATGCTTTATTAAATTGTATTTATGTTGTTTTATCCTATGCTTTATTAAATTGTATTTATGTTGTTTTGTCCTATGCTTTATTAAATTGTATTTATGTTGTTTTATCCTATTCTTTATTAAATTGTATTTCTGTGGTTTTATCCTATGCTTTATTAAATTGTATTTATGTTGTTTTAACCTATGCTTTATTAAATTGTATTTATGTTGTTTTGTACTATGCTTTATTAAATTGTATTTATGTTGTTTTATCCTATGCTTTATTAAATTGTATTTATGCTGTTTTAACCTATGCTTTATTAAATTGTATTCATGTTGTTTTATCTTATGCTTTACTAAATTGTATTTAGGTTGTTTTGTCCTATGCTTTTTAAATTGTATTTATGTTGTTTTATCCTATGCTTTATTAAATTGTATTTATGTTGTTTTATCCTATATTTTATTAAATTGTATTTATGTTGTTTTGTCCTATGCTTTATTAAATTGTATTTATGTGGTTTTGTCCTATGCTTTATTAAATTGTATTTATGTTGTTTTATCCTATGCTTTATTAAATTGTATTTATGTTGTTTTATCATATGCTTTATTAAATTGTATTTATGTTGTTTTATCCTATGCTTTATTAAATTGTATTTATGTTGTTTTATCCTATGCTTTATTAACTTGTATTTATGTTGTTTTATCTTATGCTTTATTAAATTGAATTTATGTTGTTTTATCCTATGCTTTATTAAATTGTATTTATGTTGTTTTATCCAATGCTTTATTAAATTGTATTTATGTTGTTTTATCCTATGCTTTATTAAATTGTATTTATGTTGTTTTAACCTATGCTTTATTAAATTGTATTTATTTTGCTTTAACATATGCTTTATTAAATTGTATTTATGTTGTGTTGTCCTATGCTTTATTAAATTGTATTTATGTTGTTTTATCCTATGCTTTATTAAATTGTATTTATGTGATTTTGTCCTATGCTTTAATAAATTGTATTTATGTTGTTTTATCCTATGCTTTTTTAAATTGTATTTATGTTGTTTTAACCTATGCTTTATTAAATTGTATTTATGTTGTTTTATCCTATGCTTTATTAAATTGTATTTATGTTGTTTTATCCTATGCTTTATTAAATTGCATTTATGTTGTTTTAACCTATGCTTTATTAAATTGTATGTATGTGGTTTTATCCTATGCTTTATGAAATTGTATGCATGTGGTTTTATCCTATGCTTTATTAAATTGTATTTATGTGTTTTTTTCCTATGCTTTATTAAATTGTATTTATGTGGTTTTATCCTATGCTTTATTAAATTGTGTTTATGTGGTTTTATCCTATGCTTTATTAAATTGTATTTATGTGGTTTTATCCTATGCTTTATTAAATTGTATTTATGTTGTTTTATCCTATGCTTTATTAAATTGTATTTATGTTGTTTTATCCTATGCTTTAATAAATTGTATTTATGTTGTTTCATCCTATGCTTTATTAAATTGTATTTATGCTGTTTTAACCTATGCTTTATTAAATTGTATTCATGTTGTTTTATCTTATGCTTTACTAAATTGTATTTATGTTGTTTTATCCTATGCTTTATTAAATTGTATTTATGTTGTTTTATCCTATGATTTATTAAATTCTATTTATGTTGTTTTACCCAATGCTTTATTAAATTGTATTTATGTTGTTTTATCCTATGATTTATTAAATTCTATTTATGTTGTTTTACCTAATGCTTTATTAAATTGTATTTATGTGGTTTTATCCTATGCTTTATTAAATTGTATTTATGTGGTTTTATCCTATGCTTTATTAAATTGTATTTATGTTGTTTTATCCTATGCTTTATTAAATTGTATTTATGTTGTTTTATCCTATGCTTTAATAAATTGTATTTATGTTGTTTCATCCTATGCTTTATTAAATTGTATTTATGCTGTTTTAACCTATGCTTTATTAAATTGTATTCATGTTGTTTTATCTTATGCTTTACTAAATTGTATTTATGTTGTTTTATCCTATGCTTTATTAAATTGTATTTATGTTGTTTTAACATATGATTCATTAAATTGTATTTATGTTGTTTTATCTTATGCTTTATTAAATTCTATTTATGTTG
Organism: Phyllobates terribilis; assembly: GCF_046119375.1. Taxonomy (NCBI): domain Eukaryota; kingdom Metazoa; phylum Chordata; class Amphibia; order Anura; family Dendrobatidae; genus Phyllobates; species Phyllobates terribilis. Next base: position 306,672,819 of record NW_027362765.1, on the reverse strand, counting down.
TTTTATCCTATGATTTATTAAATTCTATTTATGTTGTTTTACCCAATGCTTTATTAAATTGTATTTATGTTGTTTTGTCCTATGCTTTATTAAATTGCATTTATGTTGTTTTAACCTATGCTTTATTAAATTGTATTTATGTTGCTTTAACATATGCTTTATTAAATTGTATTTATGTTGTTTTGTCCTATGATTTATTAAATTGTATTTATGTTGTTTTGTCTTATGCTTTACTAAATTGTGTTTATGTTGTTTTATCCTATGCTTTATTAAATTGTATTTATCTTGTTTTAACATATGCTTTATTAAATTTTATTGATGTTGTTTTGTCCTATGCTTTATTAAAGTGTATTTATGTTGTTTTATCCTATGCTTTATTAAATTGTATTTATGTTGTTTTATCCTATGCTTTATTAAATTTTATTGATGTTGTTTTGTCCTATGCTTTATTAAATTGTATTTATGCTGTTTTAACCTATGCTTTATTAAATTGTATTCATGTTGTTTTATCTTATGCTTTACTAAATTGTATTTAGGTTGTTTTGTCCTATGCTTTTTAAATTGTATTTATGTTGTTTTATCCTATGCTTTATTAAATTGTATTTATGTTGTTTTATCCTATATTTTATTAAATTGTATTTATGTTGTTTTGTCCTATGCTTTATTAAATTGTATTTATGTTGTTTTATCCTATGCTTTATTAAATTGTATTTATGTGGTTTGTCCTATGCTTTAATAAATTGTATTTATGTTGTTTTATCCTATGCTTTATTAAATTGTATTTATGTTGTTATATCCTATGCTTTATTAAATTGTATTTATGTGGTTTTGTCCTATGCTTTATTAAATTGTATTTATGTTGTTTTATCCTATGCTTTATTAAATTGTATTTATGTTGTTTTATCCTATGCTTTATTAAATTGTATTTATGTGGTTTTGTCCTATGCTTTATTAAATTGTATTTATGTTGTTTTATCCTATGCTTTATTAAATTGTATTTATGTGGTTTTGTCCTATGCTTTATTAAATTGTATTTATGTTGTTTTATCCTATGCTTTATTAAATTGTATTTATGTTGTTTTATCATATGCTTTATTAAATTGTATTTATGTTGTTTTATCCTATGCTTTATTAAATTGTATTTATGTTGTTTTATCCTATGCTTTATTAACTTGTATTTATGTTGTTTTATCTTATGCTTTATTAAATTGAATTTATGTTGTTTTATCCTATGCTTTATTAAATTGTATTTATGTTGTTTTATCCAATGCTTTATTAAATTGTATTTATGTTGTTTTATCCTATGCTTTATTAAATTGCATTTATGTTGTTTTAACCTATGCTTTATTAAATTGTATTTATTTTGCTTTAACATATGCTTTATTAAATTGTATTTATGTTGTGTTGTCCTATGCTTTAATAAATTGTATTTATGTTGTTTTATCCTATGCTTTATTAAATTGTATTTATGTGATTTTGTCCTATGCTTTAATAAATTGTATTTATGTTGTTTTATCCTATGCTTTTTTAAATTGTATTTATGTTGTTTTAACCTATGCTTTATTAAATTGTATTTATGTTGTTTTATCCTATGCTTTATTAAATTGTATTTATGTTGTTTTATCCTATGCTTTATTAAATTGCATTTATGTTGTTTTAACCTATGCTTTATTAAATTGTATGTATGTGGTTTTATCCTATGCTTTATGAAATTGTATGCATGTGGTTTTATCCTATGCTTTATTAAATTGTATTTATGTGTTTTTTTCCTATGCTTTATTAAATTGTATTTATGTGGTTTTATCCTATGCTTTATTAAATTGTGTTTATGTGGTTTTATCCTATGCTTTATTAAATTGTATTTATGTGGTTTTATCCTATGCTTTATTAAATTGTATTTATGTTTTTTTATCCTATGCTTTATTAAATTGTATTTATGTTGTTTTATCCTATGCTTTAATAAATTGTATTTATGTTGTTTCATCCTATGCTTTATTAAATTGTATTTATGCTGTTTTAACCTATGCTTTATTAAATTGTATTCATGTTGTTTTATCTTATGCTTTACTAAATTGTATTTATGTTGTTTTATCCTATGCTTTATTAAATTGTATTTATGTTGTTTTAACATGTGATTCATTAAATTGAATTTATGTTGTTTTATCTTATGCTTTATTAAATTGTATTTATGTTGTTTTATCCTATGATTTATTAAATTCTATTTATGTTGTTTTACCCAATGCTTTATTAAATTGTATTTATGTTGTTTTGTCCTATGCTTTATTAAATTGCATTTATGTTGTTTTAACCTATGCTTTATTAAATTGTATTTATGTTGCTTTAACATATGATTTATTAAATTGTATTTATGTTGTTTTGTCCTATGATTTATTAAATTGTATTTATGTTGTTTTATCCTATGCTTTATTAAATTGTATTTATGTGGTTTTGTCCTATGCTTTAATACATTGTATTTATGTTGTTTTATCCTATTCTTTATTAAATTGTATTTATGTTGTTTTATCCTATGCTTTATTAAATTGCATTTATGTTGTTTTAACCTATGCTTTATTAAATTGTATTTATGTGGTTTTATCTTATGCTTTATTAAATTGTATGTATGTGGTTTTATCCTATGCTTTATTAAATTGTATGTATGTGGTTTTATCCCATGCTTTATTAAATTGTATTTATATTGTTTTATCCTATGCTTTATTAAATTGTATTTATGTTGTTTTATCCTATGCTTTATTAAATTGTATTTATGTTGTTTTATCCTATGCTTTATTAAATTGTATTTATGTGGTTTTGTCCTATGCTTTATTAAATTGTATTTATGTTGTTTTATCCTATGCTTTATTAAATTGTATTTATGTTGTTTTATGCTATGCTTTATTAAATTGTATTTATGTGGTTTTGTCCTATGCTTTATTAAATTGTATTTATGTTGTTTTATCCTATGCTTTATTAAATTGTATTTATGTTGTTTTATCCTATGCTTTATTAAATTGTATTTATGTTGTTTTATCCTATGCTTTATTAAATTGTATTTATGTTGTTTTATCCTATGCTTTATTAACTTGTATTTATGTTGTTTTATCCTATGCTTTATTAAATTGTATTTATGTTGTTTTAACCTATGCTTTATTAAATTGTATTTATGTTGTTTTATCCTATGCTTTATTAAATTGTATTTATGTTGTTTTATCCTATGCTTTATTAACTTGTATTTATGTTGTTTTATCTTATGCTTTATTAAATTGTATTTATGTTGTTTTATCCTATGATTTATTAAATTGTATTTATGTTGTTTTACCCAATGCTTTATTAAATTGTATTTATGTTGTTTTAACCTATGCTTTATTAAATTGTATTTATGTTGTTTTAACCTATGCTTTATTAAATTGTATTTATGTTGCTTTAACATATGCTTTATTAAATTGTATTTATGTTGTTTTGTCCTATGATTTATTAAATTGTATTTATGTTGTTTTAACCTATGCTTTATTAAATTGTATTTATGTGGTTTTATCTTATGCTTTATTAAATTGTATGTATGTGGTTTTATCCTATGCTTTATTAAATTGTATGTATGTGGTTTTATCCCATGCTTTATTAAATTTTATTTATATTGTTTTATCCTATGCTTTATTAAATTGTATTTATGTTGTTTTATCCTATGCTTTATTAAATTGTATTTATGTTGTTTTATCCTATGCTTTATTAAATTGTATTTATGTTGTTTTATCCTATGCTTTATTAAATTGTATTTATGTTGTTTTATCCTATGCTTTATTAACTTGTATTTATGTTGTTTTATCCTATGCTTTATTAAATTGTATTTATGTTGTTTTAACCTATGCTTTATTAAATTGTATTTATGTTGTTTTATCCTATGCTTTATTAAATTGTATTTATGTTGTTTTATCCTATGCTTTATTAACTTGTATTTATGTTGTTTTATCTTATGCTTTATTAAATTGTATTTATGTTGTTTTATCCTATGATTTATTAAATTGTATTTATGTTGTTTTACCCAATGCTTTATTAAATTGTATTTATGTTGTTTTAACCTATGCTTTATTAAATTGCATTTATGTTGTTTTAACCTATGCTTTATTAAATTGTATTTATGTTGCTTTAACATATGCTTTATTAAATTGTATTTATGTTGTTTTGTCCTATGATTTATTAAATTGTATTTATGTTGTTTTATCCTATGCTTTATAAAATTGTATTTATGTGGTTTTGTCCTATGCTTTAATAAATTGTATTTATGTTGTTTTATCCTATGCTTTTTTAAATTGTATTTATGTTGTTTTAACCTATGCTTTATTAAATTGTATTTATGTTGTTTTATCCTATGCTTTATTAAATTGTGTTTATGTTGTTTTATCCTATGCTTTATTAAATTGTTTTTATGTGGTTTTATCCTATGCTTTATTAAACTGTATTTATGTGGTTTTATCCTATGCTTTATTAAATTGTATTTATGTGGTTTTATCCTATGCTTTATTAAATTGTATTGATGTTGTTTTATCCTATGCTTTATTAAATTGTATTTATGTTGTTTTATCCTATGCTTTATTAAATTGTATTTATGTGGTTTTATCCTATGCTTTATTAAATTGTATTTATGTGGTTTTATCCTATGCTTTATTAAATTGTATTTATGTTTTTTTTCCCTATGCTTTATTAAATTGTATTGATGTTGTTTTATCCTATGCTTTATTAAATTGTATTTATGTTGTTTTATCCTATGCTTTATTAAACTGTATTTATGTTGTTTTATCCTATGCTTTATTAAATTGTATTTATGTTGTTTTATCCTATGCTTTATTAAATTGTATTTATGTGGTTTTGTACTATGCTTTATTAAATTGTATTTATGTTGTTTTTTCCTATGCTTTATTAAATTGTATTTATGTTGTTTTATCCTATGCTTTATTAAATTGTATTTATGTTGTTTTATCCTATGCTTTATTAACTTGTATTTATGTTGTTTTATCCTATGCTTTATTAAATTGTATTTATGTTGTTTTAAGCTATGCTTTATTAAATTGTATTTATGTTGTTTTAACCTATGCTTTATTAAATTGTATTTATGTTGTTTTATCCTATCCTTTATTAAATTGGATTTATGTTGTTTTAACCTATGCTTTATTAAATTGTATTTATGTTAAGCTACTGTGACCCCCATGTCTCTTCAACGGGGCATTTATATTGTCTTTTTATTCCACTGTAGCTTTTCCAAGGGGCATTAAAACCGTCTTATTAAATCAATCTGAACTCCACAGCGCTTCCAAGGTGCAATAAAACCGTCTTTTTAAACTACTGTGACCTCTACCTCCACGGTGCAATTATATTGTCTTTATATTCCAAAACGACCTCGACCACTCTTCCAAGGGCCTTTAAACCATCTTGCCAAGCTACTGTGACCTCCACTTCTCTTCCACGGGGCATTGATATTGTCTTTTTTTTCCACTGCGACCTTCACCACTCTTCCAAGGGGCATTAAAACCATCTTGTTAAGCTACTGTGACCTCCACGTCTCTTCCACGGGGCATTGATATTGTATTTTTTTTCCACTGCGACCTCCACCACTCTTCCAAGGTACATTAAAACCGTCTTGTTAAGCTACTGTGACCTCCACGACTCTTCCACGGGGCATTGATATTGTCTTTTTATTCAACTGCGACCTTCACCACTCTTCCAATGGGCATTGATATTGATTTTTATTGCACTGTGACCTCCATCATTTTTCCAAGGCGCATTAAAACCATCTTGTTAAGCTACTGTGACCTCCACGTCTCTTCCAAGGGGCGTTAATACAGTCTTGTTAATCTACTGTGACCTCCACGTCTCTTTCACGGGGCATTGATATTGTGTATTTATTCCACTCTAATCTCCACCACTCTACGAAGGGGCATTAAAACAACCTTGTTAAGCTACTGTGACCTCCACGTCTCTTCCAAGGGGCGTTAATACAGTCTTGTTAAGCTACTGTGACCTCCACGTCTCTTCCACGGGGCATTGATATTGTATTTTTATTCCATTGCGAACTCAACCACTTTTCCAAGTTGCATTAAAACCATCTTGTTAAGACACTGTGACCTCCACGTCATTTCCACGGGGTATTGATATTGTCTTTTTATTCCACTGTGACCTCCACCACTCCTCCAAGGGGCATTGATATTGTCTTTTGATTCCACTGCGACCCCCACCACTCTTCCAAGGGGCATTAAAACCATCTTGTTAATCTACTGTGACCTTCACGTCTCTTCAACGAGTCATTTATGTTGTCTTTTTATTCCTCTGTAACCTCCAGAACTTTTCCAAGGGGCATTAAAAACGTCTTGTTAATCTACTGTGACATCCATGTCTCATCCAAGGGGCATTAAAACCGTCTTGTTAAATGACTCTGAACTCCACAGCTCTTCCAAGTGGCATTAAAGCTGTCTTGAAAGGCTACTGTTACCTCCACGTCTCTTCCACGGGGCATTGATATTGTATTTATATTCCAAAACGACCTCCACCACTCTTCCAAGGGCTTAAAAAACATCTTGCTAAGCAACTGTGACTTCCACGTCTCTTCCACGGGGAATTGATAATGTCTTTTTTTTCCTCTGCGACCTCCACCACTCTTCCAAGGGGCATTATAACCATCTTCTTAAGCTACTGTGACCTCCATGTCTCTTCCACGGGGCATTGATATTGTATTTTTATTCCACTGCGACCTCCACCACTCTTCCAAGGAGCATTGGTATTGTCTTTTTATTGAACTTCGACCTCCACCACTCTTCCAAGGGGCAATAAAACAATCTTGTTAAGCTACTGTGACCTCCACGTCTCTTTCAAGGGGTATTGAATGCGTCTTGTTAAACCACGCTGAACTCCACAGCTCTTACAAGGAACATTAAAACCATCTTGTTAAGCTACTGTGACCTTCACGTCTCTTCCACGGGGTATTGATATTGTCTTTGTATTCCAGTGCAACCTCCACCACTCTTGCAAGGGGCATTGATATTGTTTTTTTTACTCCACTGCGACCTCCACCACTCTTCCAAGGAGCATTAAAACTGTCTTGTTAAGCTATTGTGACCTCCACGTCTCTTCCACGGGGCATTGATATTGTTTTTTAATCCACTGTAACCTCCACCACTCTCCAAAGGGGCATTAAAACCATCTTTTTTGGCAACTGTGACCTCCAAGTCTCTTCCAAGGGGCATTAAAACGTCTTGTTAAACCAGTCTGAACTCCACAGCTCTTCCAAGGGGCATTAAAATCGTCTTGTTAAGCTACTGTAACCTCCACGTCTCTTCCACCTGGCATTGATTTGCTCTTTATTTTCCACAGCGACCTCCACCACTCTTCCAAGGGGCATTAAAGCCGTCTTGTTAAGCTACTGTCATCTCCACGTCTCTTCCACGTGGCATCGATATTGTCTTTTTATTCCACTGTGACCTTCACCACTCTTCCAATGGGCATTGATATTGGCTTTTTATTGCACTGCGACCTCCATCACTCTTCCAAGTGGCATTAAAACCATCTTGTTAAGCTACTGTGACCTCCACGTCTCTTCCACGGGGCATTGATATTGACTTTTTATTCCACTGTAACCTCCAGCACTATTCCAAGGGGCATTAAAACCGTCTTGTTAAGCTACAGTGACCTCCACGTCTCTTCCACGGGGCATAAAAACCGTGTTATTAAACAACTCTGAACTCCACAGCTCTTCCAAGGGGCAATAAAACCGTCTTGTTAAGCTACTGTGACCTCCACGTCTCTTACCTGGGTCATTGATATTGTCTTTTTATTGCACTGCGACCTCCACCACTCTTCCAAGGGGCATAAAAACCATCTTGTTAATCTACTGTGACCTCCACTTCTCTTTCACAGGGCATTGAAATTGTCTTTATATTACACTGTAACCTCCACCACTCTTTCAAGGGGCATTAAAACCGTCTTCTTAAGCTACTGTGACCTCCACGTCTCTTCCAAGGGGCATTAAAACTGTCTTGTTAAACCACTCTGAACTCCACAGCTCTTCCAAGGGACATTAAAACAGTCTTGTTAAGCTCCTGTGACCTCCACGTTTCTTCCACGGGGCATTGATATTGTCTTTTTATTCCACTGCGACATCCACCACTCTTCCAAGTGGCATTGAAACCATATTGTTAAGCTACTGTGACCTCCAAATCTCTTCCACGTGGCATTGATATTGTCTTTTTATTCCACTGCGACCTCCATCATTCTTCCAAGGGGCATTGATATTGTCTTTTTATTCCACTGTGACCTCCACCACTTTTCCAAGATGCATTAAAACCATCTCGTTAAGCTACTGTGACCTCCATGTCACTTTCACGGGGCACTGATATTGTCTATTTATTCCACTGTAAGCTCCTCTACTCTTCCAATGGGCATTAAATCCATCTTGTTAAGCAACTGTGACCTCCATGTCTCTTCCAGGGAGCATTAAAACCGCCTTGTTAAACCATTCTGAACTCCAGAGCTCTTCCAAGGAACATTAAAACAGTCTTGTTAAGCTACTGTGACCTCCATGTCTATTCACGGGGCATTGATATTGTTTTTTTATTCCACTGCGACCTCCACCACTCTTCCAAGGGGCATTAAAACTGTCTTGCTAAGCCACTGTGACCTCCATGTCATTTCCACGGGGTGTTGATATTGTCTTTTTATTCCACAGCGACCTCCACCACTACTCCAAGGGGCATTGATATTGTCTTTTTATTCCACTGCGACCTCCACCACTTTTCCAAGGGGCATTAAAACCGTCTTGTTAAGCTACTGTGACCTCCACTTCACTTCAACGGGGCATTTATATTGACTTTTTATTCCTATGTAGCCTGCAGCATTTTTCCAAGGGGCATTAAAACCGTATTGTTAACCTACTGTGACCTCCACGTCTCACCCAAGGGGCATTAAAACCGTCTTTTGTTAAACCACTCTGAACTCCACAGCTCTTCCAAGGGGCATTAAAACAGTCTTGTTAAGCTACTGTGACCTTCATGTCTCTTCCACGGGGCATTGATATTGTCTTTATACTCCAAATCGACCTCCACCACTCTTCCAAGGGCCTTAAAACCCTCTTGCAAAGCTACTGTGACCTCCACGTCTCTTCCATGGGGCATTGATATTGTATTTTTATTCCATTGCGACCTCCACCACTCTTCCAAGAGGCATTAAAGCCGTCTTGTTAAGCTACTGTGACCTCCACGCCTCTTCAACCGGGAATTTATATTTAGTTTAATCTTCAGCATTTTTCCAAGGGGCATTAAAACCATATTGTTAACCTCCTGTGACCTCCACATCTCAACCAAGGGGCATTAAAACCATATTTTGTTAAACCACTCTGAACTCCACAGCTCTTCCAAGGGGCATTAAAACAGTCTTGTTAAGCTACTGTGACCTCCACGTCTCTTCCCAGGGGCATTGATATTGTCTTTATACACCAAAGCGACCTCCACCACTCTTCAAGGGCCTTAAAACCATCTTGCTAACCTACTGTGACCTCCACGTCTCTTCCATGGGGCATTAAAAGCATCTTGTTAATCTACTGTGACCTCCACGTCTCTTCCTCGGGGCATTGATATTGTCTTTTTATTCCACTGTCACCTCCACCACTCTTCCAAGGGGCATTGATATTGTCTTTTTATTCCACTGCGACCTCCACAACTATTCCAAGGGGCATTAATACCGGCTTGTTTTGCTACTTTGACTTCCACATCTCTACCATGGGGCATTGATATTGTCTTTTCAATCCACTGTAAACTCTACCACTCTTCCAAGGGGCATTAAAACCGTCTTATTAAGCTACTGTGACCTCCACGTCCCTTCCTCGGGGCATTGATATTGTGTTTTTATTCCACTGCGAACTCCACCACTTTTCCAAGGGACATTGAAACCATCTTGTTAAGCCACTGTGACCTCCACGTCATTTCTAAGGGGCATTGACATTGCCTTTTGATTCCACTGCGACCTCCACCACTCTTCCAAGGGGCATTAAAACAGTCTTGTTAAGCTACTGTGACCCCCATGTCTCTTCAACGGGGCATTTATATTGTCTTTTTATTCCACTTTAACCTCCAGAACTTTTCCAAGGGGCATTAAAACCGTCTTGTTAAAACACTCTGAATTCCACAGCGCTTCCAAGCGGCAACAAACCGTCTTTTTAAGCTACTGTGACCTCTACGTCTCTTCCACGGTTCTATTATGTTGTCTATATATTCCAAAACGACCTCCACCACTCTTCCAAGGGCCTTAAAACCTTCTTGTCAAGCTACTGTGACCTCCACTTCTCTTCCACGGGGCATTGATATTGTCTTTTTTTTCCACTGCGACCTCAACCACTCTTCCAAGGGGCATTAAAACCATCTTGTTAAGCTACTGTGACCTCCACGTCTCTTCCACGGGGCATTGATATTGTATTTTTTTTTCCTCTGCGACCTCCACCACTCTTCCAAGGTACATTAAAACCGTCTTGTTAAGCTACTGTGACCTCCACGACTCTTCCACGCGGCATTGATATTGTCTTTTTATTTAACTGCGACCTTCACCACTCTTCCAATGGGCATTGATATTGACTTTTTATTGCACTGTGACCTCTAACATTCTTCCAAGGGGCATTAAAACCATCTTGTTAAGCTACTGTGACCTCCACGTCTCTTCCAAGGGGCGTTAATACAGTCTTGTTAATCTATTGTGACCTCCACGTCTCTTTCATGGGGCATTGATATTGTGTATTTATTCCACTCTAATCTCCACCACTCTTCCAAGGGGCATTAAAACAACCTTGTTAAGCTACTGTGACCTCCACGTCCCTTCCAAGGGGCATTAATACAGTCTTGTTAAGTTACTGTGACCTCCACGTCTCTTCCACGGGGCATTGATATTGTATTTTTATTCCATTGCGAACTCAACCACTTTTCCAAGGGGCATTAAAACCATCTTGTTAAGACACTGTGACCTCCACGTCATTTCCACGGTGTATAGATATTGTCTTTTTATTCCACTGCGACCTCCATCACTCCTCCAAGGGGCATTGATATTGTCTTTTGATTCCACTGCGACCCCCACCACTCTTCCAAGGGGCATTAAAACCATCTTGTTAAGCTACTGTGACCTTCACGTCTCTTCAACGAGTCATTTATGTTGTCTTTTTATTCCTCTGTAACCTCCAGAACTTTTCCAAGGGGCATTAAAAAAGTCTTGCTAACCTACTGTGACATCCATGTCTCATCCAAGGGGCATTAAAACCGTTTTGTTAAATCACTCTGAACTCCACAGCTCTTCCAAGGGGCATTAAAGCCGTCTTGTTAGGCTACTGTGACCTCCACGTCTCTTCCACGGGGCATTGATATTGTATTTATATTCCAAAACGACCTCCATCACTCTTCCAAGGGCTTTAAAACCATCTTGCTAAGCAACTGTGACCTCCACGTCTCTTCCACGGGCCAGTGATATTGTCTTTTTATTCCACTGCGTCCTCCACCACTCTTCCAAGGGGCTTTTATATTGTCTTTTTAATACACTGCGACCTCCACCACTCTTCCAAGGGGCATTAAAACCCTCTTGTTAGGCTAATGTGACCTCCACGTCTCTTCCACGGGCCATTGATATTGTCTTTTTATTCCACTGCGACCTCCACCACTCTTCCAAGGGGCTTTTATATTGTCTTTTTAATCCACTGCGACCTCCACCACTCTTCCAAGGGGCATTAAAACCCTCTTGTTAGGCTAATGTGACCTCCACGTCTCTTCCAAGGTGCATTGATATTGTCTTTTTTTTCCTGTGTAAACTCAACAACTCTTACAAGGGACATTAAAACCGTCGCGTTAAACTACTATGACCTCCTCGTCTCTTCCAAGGGGCATTTAAACCGTCTTGTTAAACCACTCTGTACTCCACAGCTCTGCCAAGGGGCATTAAAACAGTCATGTTAAGCTACTGTGACCTCCACGTCTCTTCTACGGGGCATTTATATTGTTTTTTTTATTCCACTGTGACCTCCACCTCTCTTCCACGTCGCATTGATATTGTCTTTTTATTACAATGCGACCTTCACCACTTTTCCAATGGGCATTGATATTGACTTTTTATTGCACTGTGACCTCCACCACTCTTCCCAGGGGCATTAAAACCATCTTGTTAAGCTACTGTGACCTCCACGTCTCTTTCACGGGGCATTGATATTGTGTATTTATTCCACTGTAACCTCCACCACTCTTCCAAGGGGCATTAAAACCGACTTGTTAAGCTACTGTGACCTTCACGTCTCATCAAAGGGGCATTAAAACTGTCTTGTTAAACTACTCTAAACTCAACATCTCTTCCAAGGGGCATTAAAACCGTCTTGTTAAGCTACTGTGTCCTCCATGTTGTAATGCACACGACCGGGCTGAGCGGCGTGTGCGTGTGATTGTAGTGATTCCACTGTACCGTACCGGAGAGTGCCTGGAGGGGCGTAACTAAGTGTCTGCCCGATCCGACCAAGATCGCACGACGGCATACGACGCCAGTGCACCAGGTAGGAACCGAGCAGAGGTACCAGGGTCTACTCCAGGTCAGACTCCGGACACGGCTGTTGGCCCACACTGGGGAATACAGGAACTGGAAGGTTTAGGCTGGCACACTGGTATGCAGACGGGGAGGTACTGGCAGGTACAACAGGTTGGAGCACAGAGAGGATAGAACCCAGTACAGACTGGGACTTCTGGAACAGAACCGCAGAAGCGGTATACAAACACAGCAGGTTGAGAGCAAGACGAGGCCGCCAGGAGCGGAGCAAAGAGTCAGAGCAGAGCGAGGCTGCCGGAGCAGCGAGCAAGGGTCTGAGCAGAGCGAGACTGCCGGAGCAGCGAGAAAAGGGTAAGAGCAGGGTAGGACTGCCGGAGCAGTGAGCAAGAGGAAACAGAGTGAGACTGCCAGAGCAGCGAGCAAAGGGTCAGAGCAAACTACCGGAGCAGCAATCTAGAGGGAGCAGGGTGAGACTGCCGGAGCAGCGAGCAAGAGGGAGCAGGGCGAGGCTGCCAGAGCAGCGAGCAAAATGTAAGAGCAGACTGCCGGAGCAGCGAGCAAGAGGGAGCAGAGCGAGACTGCCAGGGCAGCGAGTAAAGGGGAGAGAGCAGAACGAGACTGCCGGAGCAGTGAGAAAGAAGGAGCAGAGCGAGACTGCTGGAGCAGTGAGAAAGAAGGAGAGAGCAGAACGAGACTGCCGGAGCAGTGAGAAAGAGGGAGCTGAGCGAGACTGCCGGAGCAGTGAGGTAAAGGGAGAGAGAAGGACGAGACCGCCTGGAGCGGTGAGAAGGAGCAGAGCAGGACGAGACCGCCTGGAGCGGTGAGCAAGAGCAGAGCAGGACGAGACCGCCTGGAGCGGTGAGCAAGAGCAGAGCAGGACGAGACCGCCTGGAGCGGTGAGCAAGAGCAGAGCAGGACGAGACCGCCTGGAGCATTGAGCAAGAGCAGAGCAGGACGAGACCGCCTGGAGCGGTGAGCAAGAGCAGAGCAGGACGAGACCGCCTGGAGCGGTGAGAAAGAGCAGATCAGGACGAGACCGCCTGGAGCGGTGAGCAAGAGCAGAGCAGGACGAGGCCGCCTTGAGCGGTGAGCAAGAGCAGAGCAGGACGAGGCCGCCTGGAGCGGTGAGCAAGAGCAGAGCAGGGGGGACAGGGCTCTGTTCACACGGAACAGACAGGAAGGGAAAGGCAGAGCCAGATACCCACAGGGTACTTGCAGAGAAGTAGCGAGTGGACCACAAACTCACAAACGGGAGTACAGAGACAACAAGCAGGAGTTAGGTACGAGTTCAGACTCTGCAGAAAAAGGAAAGGAACGGACAAAGAGAAAAAACAGGTAAAAGATAAGAGAGAGTTCAGACTGGAACTGAATGTATGGAGGAGACCGACACTGCAGCGGAATACAGGAGCGGGTCTGGGAATACGGCCCCCAGAGGGGTGGGACGAACAGGCAAGGAGCGTGCTCAGACAGGACAGACAAGATACAGGAGCAGGTCTAGGTAATCGGCCCCTAGAAGGCGGGAGGAACAGGCTAGGAGCGTGTTCAGACAGGCCTGGAAATATAGCCTCCAGGATAGGCAGACAAGAGGCAAGGAACGTGTACAGACTGCAGGTTAGGGTACACAGATAGGACACAGTACAGACATGGGAACAGATACTGCAAGACAGGTAACATAGACAGGACCTGGCATGTCAGAGACAAAAACCAACTGACAGGGCAAGATGCTCAGGCAGGGATTGATTGGAGCGGCTGGGTTAAATACCAGGTGACAGACAGCAATAGGCTGAGGACGCACAAGGGGTGTGACCCACAGCAGGTACAAAAAGTAGGAAGTGATCGGGCGCCGCCCTTAAACAGCAGAAACAGACACAAACAGACAGCATGGAGGGAAGCCAGAGAGACATTCTCAAGTGCGCGCTCTTGCACAGTGGGAGATGGACCACTATGCAAAGACGCCACCAGATATGTTACACATGTCTCTTCCAAGTGGCATTGATATTGTCTTTTTATTCCACTGTAATCTCCACCACTGTTCCAAGGGGCTTTAAAATCGTCTTGTTAAGCTACTGTGACTTTCACGTTTCTTCCACGTGTTATTGATACTGTCTTTTTATTCAATTACGACCTCCACCACTCCTTCAAGGGGCATTGATATTGTCTTTTTATTCCACTGCGACCCCCACCTCTCTTCTAAGGGGCATTAAAACCATCTTGTTAAGCTACTGTGACCTCCACATCTCTTCCACGGGGCATTGATATTGTCTTTTTATTCCACTGTAACCTCCACCACATTTCCAAGGAGCATTAAAACCGTCTTGTTAAGCTACTGTGACCTCCACGTCTCATCCAAGAGGCATTAAAAGCGTATTGTTAAACCTCTCTGAACTCCACAGCTCTTCCAAGGGGCATTAAAACCATCTTGTTAAGCTACTGTGACCTCCATGTCTCTTTCTCGGGGCATTGATATTGTCTATTTATGCCACTGTAATCTCTACCACTCTTCCAAGGGGCATTAAAACCGCCTTGTTAAGCTACTGTGACCTCCACGTTTCATCAAAGGGGCATTAAAACCATCTTGTTAAGCCACTCTGAACTCAGCAGATCTTCCAAGGGGCATTAAAACCGCCTTGTTAAGCTACTGTGACCTCCATGTCTCTTCTAAGTGGCATTGATATTGTCTTTTTATTCAGCTGCGACCTCCACCAGTCTTCAAAGGGGCATTAAAACCTTCTTGTTAAGCTACTCTGACCTCCACGTCTCTTCCAATGGGCATGAAAATCGTCTTGTTAAACTACTCTAAACTCCAAACCTCTTCCAAGGGGCATTGAAACCGTCTTGTTAAGCTTCTGTGACCTCCATGTCTCTTCCAAGATGCATTGATATTTTCTTTATATTCCACAGAGACCTCCACCACTCTTCCAAGGGGCATTAAAACCATCTTGTTAAGCTACTGTGACCTCCACGTCTCTTCCTCGGGGCATTGATATTGTCTTTTTATTCCACTGCAACCTCCAGCAATCTTCCATGAGGCATTAAAACCATCTTGTTAAGCTACTATGACCTCCACGTCTTTTTCAAGGGGTATTAAAACTGTCTTGTTAAACCATTCTGAACTCCATAACTCTTCCAAGGAACATTAAAACCATTTTGTTAAGCTACTGTGACCTTCACTTCTCTACCACGGGGCATTGATATCGTCTTTTTATTCCACTGTGACCTCCACCACTCTTCCAAGCGGCATTGATATTGTTTTTATATTCCACTGCGACCTCCACCACTCTTCGAAGGTCCATTAAAACTGTCTTGTTAAGCTTCTGTGACCTCCACGTCTCTTCCACGGGGCATTGATATTGTCTTTTTATTCCACGGTTACCTACACTATTCTCCAAAGGGGCATTAAAACCATCTTTTTAAGCTACTGTGACCTCCACGTCTCTTCCACGGGGCATTAAAACCGTCTTGTTAAACCACTCTGAACTCCACAGCTCTTCAAGGGGCATTAAAATCATCTTTTTAAGCTACTGTGACCTTAATGTCTCTTGAACAGGGCATTTATATTGCCTTTTTATACCACTGTGACTTCCAGCACTTTTCCAAGGGGCATTAAAACCGTCTTGTTAACCTACTGTGACCTCTATGTCTCATCCAAGGGGCATTAAAACCGTCTTGTTAATCCACTCTGAACTCCACAGCTCTTCCAAGGGGCATTAAAACCATCTTGTTAAGCTACTGTGACCTTCAAGTCTCTTCCACGGAGCATTGATATTGCCTTTTTATACCACTGTGACTTCCAGCACTTTTCCAAGGGGCATTAAAACCGTCTTGTTAACCTACTGTGACCTCTATGTCTCATCCAAGGGGCATTAAAACCGTCTTGTTAATCCACTCTGAACTCTACAGCTCTTCCAAGGGGCATTAAAACCATCTTGTTAAGCTACTGTGACCTCCAAGTCTCTTCCACGGAGCATTGATATTGTCTTTTTTTCCACTGTAAACTCCACCACTCTTACAAGGGGCATTAAAACCGTCTTGTTAAGCGACTATGACCTCCAAGTCTCTTCCAAGGGGCATTAAAACTGTTTTGTTAAACCACTCTGAACTCCACAGCTCTTCCAAGGGGCATTAAAATCGTTTGTTAAGCTACTGTGACCTTCACATCTCTTCCACGGGGCATTGATATGCTCTTTTTATTCCACAGCGACCTCCACCACTCTTCCAAGGAGCATTAAAACCGTCTTGTTTTGCTACTGTGACCTCCACGTCTCTTCCACGGGGCATACATATTGTCTTTTTTTTCCACTGCGACCTTCACCACTTTTCTAATGGGCATTGATATTGTAATGTTATTGCACTGCGACCTCCACCACTCTTCCAAGTGGCATTAAAACCATTTTGTTAAGCAACAGTGACCTCCATGTTTCTTTCACGGGGCATTGGTATTGTGTATTTATTACACTGTAACCTCCACCACTTTTCCAAGGGGCTTTAAAACAGTCTTGTTAAGCTACTGTGACCTCCACGTCTCCTCCACGGGACATTGATATTGTCTTTTTATTCCACTGCGACCTCCACCACTTTTCCAAGGGGCATTAAAACTGTCTTGTTATGCCACTGTGACCTCCACGCCATTTTCACGGGGTATTGATATTGTCTTTTTATTCCACTGCGACCTCCACGACTCTTCAAAGGGGCATTAAAACCGTCTTGTTAAGCTACTGTGACCTCCATGTCTCATCCAAGGGGCATTAAAACCGTCTTGTTAAACCACTCTGAACTCCACAGCTCTTCGAAGGGGCATTAAAACCGTCTTGTTAATCTACTGTGACCTCCACTTCTCTTCCACGGGGCATTGATATTGTCTTTATATTCCAAAACGACCTCCAACACTCTTCCAAGTGCCTTAAAACAATATTGCTAAGCTACTTTGCCCTCCAACTCTCTTCCAAGGGGCATTAAAACCGACTGGTTAACCTACTGTGACCTCCATGTCTCATCAAAGGGGCATTAAAACCATCTTGTTAAATCACTCTGAACTCCACAGCTCTTCCAAGGGGTATTAAAACAGTATTGTTAAGCTACTGTGACCGCCACGTCTCTTCTCCGGTTCATTGATATTGTCTTTTTATTCCAAAACGACCTCCACCACTCTTCCAAGGGCCTTAAAACCATCTTGCTATGCTACTGTGACCTCCACGTCTCTTCCACGGGCCATTGATATTGTCTTTTTATTCCACTGCGACCTCCACCTCTCTTCCAAGGGGCTTTGATATTGTCTTTTTATTCCTCTGCGACCTCCACCACTCTTCCAAGGGGCATTAAAACTGTGTTGTTAAGCTACTGTGACCTCCACGTCTCCTCCACTGGTCATTGATATTGTCTTTTTTTCCACTGTAAACTCATCCACTCTTACAAGGGGCATTAAAACCGTCTTGTTAAGCTACTATGATTTCCACGTCTCTTCCAAGGGGCATTAAACCCTTCTTGTTAAACCACTCTGTACTCCACAGCTCTGCCAAGGGGCATTAAAGCAGTCTTATTAAGCTACTGTGAACTCCACATCTCTTCCATGGGGCATTGATATTGTCTTTTTATTCCACTGCTACCTACACCACTCTTCGAAGGGGCATTAAAATCATCTTTTTAAGCTACTGTGACCTCCACGTCTCTACCACGGATTATTGATATTGTCTTTTTATTTCACAGCGACCTCCACCACTCTTCCAAGGGGCATTGATATTGTCTTTTTATTCCACTGCGACCTCCACCACTCTTCCAAGGGGCATTAAACCCGTCTTGTTAAACCACTCTGTACTCCACAGCTCTGCCAAGGGGCATTAAAACGGTCTTATTAAGCTACTGTGACCTCCACATCTCTTCCACGGGGCATTGATATTGTCTTTTTATTTCACTGCGACCTCCACCAGTCTTCATAGTGGCATTAAAACCGTCTTGTTAAGCTACTGTGACCTCCACGTCTCTTCAGCGGGGTACTTATATTGTCTTTTTATTCCACTGTAACCTCCAGCACTTTTCCAAGGGGCATTAAAACCGTCTTGCTAACCTACTGTGACCTCCATTTCTCATCCAAGGGGCATTAAAACCATCTTGTTAAATCACTCTGAACTCCACAGCTGTTCCAAGGGGCATTAAAACCGTATTGTTAAGCTACTGTAACCATAACTTCTCTACCCCGGGGCATTGATATTGTCTTTATATTCCAAAACGACCTCCACCACTCTTCCAAGGGCCTTAAAACCATCCTGCTAAGCTACTGTGCCCTCCAGGTCTCTTCTACGGGGCATTGATAAAGTCTTTTTTTTCTATTGCATCCTCCACCACTCTTCCAAAGGGCATTAAAACCATCTTGTTAAGCTACTGTGACCTCCACGTCTCTTCCACGGGGCATTGATATTGTCTTTTTTTCCAATATAAACTCCACCACTCTTCCAAGGGGCATTAAATCCATCTTGTTAAGCTACTATGACCTCCACGTCTCATTCAAGGGGCATTAAAACCGTCTTGTTAAGCTACTGTGACCTCCATATCTCTTCCACGGGGCATTGATATTGTCTTTTTATTCCACTGCGACCTCAACCCCTTTTCCAAGGGGCATTAACATATTCTTGTTAAGCTACTGTGACCTCCACGTCTCTTCCACGGGTTATTGATATTGTCATTTTATTCCACAGCGACCTTCACCACGCCTGCAAGGGGCATTGATATTGTCTTTTTATTCCATTGCGACCTCCACCACACTTCCAAGGGGCATTAAAACCGTCTTGTTAAGCTACTGTGACCTCCACGTCTCTTTCACGGGCCATTGATATTGTCTTTTTATTCCACTGCGACCTCCACCTCTCTTCCAAGGGGCTTTGATATTGTCTTTTTATTCCACTGCGACCTCCACCACTCTACAAAGGGGCATTAAAACCGTGTTGTTAAGCTACTGTGACCATCCCGTGTCTTTCACGGGGCATTGATATTGTCTTTTTTTCCACTGTAAACTCCACCACTCTTGCAAGGGGCTTTAAAACCGTCTTGCTATGCTAATGCGACCTCCACCACTCTTCCAAGGGGCATTAAAACCATCTTGTTAAACCACTCTGTACTCCACAGCTCTGCCAAGGGTTATTAAAACAGTCTTATTAAGCTACTGTGACCTCCACTTCTCTACAACAGTGCATTAATATTGTCTTTTTATTCCACTGCGACCTCTACCACTCTTCCAAGGGGCATTAAAATCGTCTTGTTAAGCTACTGTGTCCTCCACGTCTCTTCCATGTGTTATTGATATTGTCTTTTTATTTCACAGCGACCTCCACCACTCTTTCAAGGGGCATTGATATTCTCTTTTTATTCCACTGCGACCTGCACCACTCTTCCAAGGGGCATTAAAACCATCTTGTTAAGCTCATGTGACCTGCACGTCTCTTTCACGGGGCATTGATATTGTGAATTTATTCCACTAGAACCTCCACCACTCTTCCAAGGGCATTAAAACCGTCTAGTTAAGCTACTGTGACCTCCATGTCTCTTCCAAGGGGCATTAAAAGCGTCTTGTTAACCTACTGTGACCTCCACGTCTCTTCAGCGGGGTACTTATATTGTCTTTTTATTCCAGTGTAACCTCCAGCACTTTTCCAATGGGCATTAAAACCATCTTGTTAACCTACTGTGACCTCAATGTCTCAACAAGGGGCATTAAAACCATCTTGTTAAATCACTCTGAACTCCACAGCTCTTCCAAGGGGCATTAAAACCGTATTGTTAAGCTACTGTGACATCCACTTCTCTTCTCTGGGGCATTGATATTGTCTTTATATTCCAAAATGACCTCCACCACTTTTCCAAGGGCCTTAAAACCATCTTGCTAAGCTACTGTGACCTCCACGTCTCTTCCACGCGGCATTGATAACTTTTTTTTTTCTACTGCGACCTCCACCACTCTTCCAAGGGGCATTAAAACCATATTGCTAAGCTAATTTGACCTCCACGTCTCTTCCACGGGGCATTGATATTGTCTTTATATTCCAAAACGACCTCAAAGAGTCTTCCAAGAGCCTTAAAACAATCTTGCTAAGCTACTGTGCCCTCCAAAACGACCTCCACCACTCTTCCAAGGGCCTTAAAACCATCTTGCTAAGCTACTGTGACCTCCATGTCTCTTCCACTGGGCATTGATAACATTTTTTTTTTCTACTGCG
Source organism: Phyllobates terribilis (assembly GCF_046119375.1). Taxonomy (NCBI): domain Eukaryota; kingdom Metazoa; phylum Chordata; class Amphibia; order Anura; family Dendrobatidae; genus Phyllobates; species Phyllobates terribilis. The sequence continues at coordinate 306,652,078 of NW_027362765.1, read as the reverse complement.
ACCTCCACCACTCTTCCAAGAGGCACTAAAACCATCTTGTTAAGCTACTGTGACCTCCACGTCTCTTCCAAGGGCCATTGATAGTGTCTTTTTATTCCACTGCGATCTCCACCTCTCTTCCAAGAGGCTTTGATATTGTCTTTTTATTTCACTGTGACCTCCACCTCTATCCCAAGGGGCATTGATATTGTCCATTTATTCACTGTAATCACCACCACTCTTACAAGGTACTTTAAAAACGTGTTGTTAAGCTACTGTGACCTCCACGTCTCTTCCACGGGGCATTGATACTGTCTTTTTATTCCACTGTAACCTCCACCACTCTTCCAAGGGGCATTGATATTGTCTATTTATTCACTGTAATCACCATCACTCTAACAAGGGACATTAAAACCGTCTTGATAAGCTACTGTGACCTCCACGTTTCTTCCAAGGGGCATGAAAACCGTCTTGTAAAACAACTCTGAACTCCAAAGCTCTTCCAAGGGGCATTAAAACTGTCTTGTTAAGCTACTGTGACCTCCACGTCTCTTCCATGGGGCATTGATATTGTCTTTTTATTCCACTGCGACCTCCACCACTTTACCAAGGGGCATTAAAACCGTGTTGTTAAGCTACTGTGACCACCCCGTGTCTTTCACGGGGCATTGATATTGTCTTTTTTTCCACTGTAAACTCCACCACTCTTGCAAGGGGCTTTAAAACCGTCTTGCTATGCTACTGTGATCTCCACCTCTCTTCCAAGGTGTATTAAAACCATCTTGTTAAACCACTCTGTACTCCACAGCTCTTCCAAGGGTCATTAAAATCGTCTTGTTAAGCTACTGTGACCTCCACGTCTCTTCCATGGGTTATTGATATTGTCTTTTTATTTCACAGCGACCTCCACCACTCTTTCAAGGGGCATTGATATTCTCTTTTTATTCCACTGCGACCTTCACCACTCTTCCAAGGGGCATTAAAACCATCTTGTTAAGCTCATGTGACCTCCACGTCTCTTTCACGGGGTATTGATATAGTGAATTTATTCCACTAGAACCTCCACCACTCTTTCAAGTGCATTAAAACCCGTATTGTTAAGCTACTGTGACCTCAATGTCTCTTCCAAGGGGCATTAAAAGCGTCTTGATAACCTACTGTGACCTCCACGTCTCTTCAGCAAGGTACTTATATTGTCTTTTTATTCCAGTGTAACCTCCAGCACTTTTCCAAGGGGCATTAAAACCGTCTTGTTAACCTACTGTGACCTCAATGTCTCAACAATGGGCATTAAAACCATCTTGTTAAATCACTCTGAACTCCACAGCTCTTCCAAGGGGCATTAAAACCATATTGTTAAGCTACTGTGACATCCACTTCTCTTCCCCGGGGCATTGATATTGTCTTTATATTCCAAAACGACCTCCACCTCTTTTCCAAGGGCCTTAAAACCATCTTGCTAAGCTACTGTGACCTCCACGTCTCTTCCACGCGGCATTAATAACTTTTTTTTTTTCTACTGCGACCTCCACCACTCTTCCAAGGGGCATTAAAACCATATTGTTAAGCTACTTTGACCTCCATGTCTCTTCCACGGGGCATTGATATTGTCTTTATATTCCAAAGCGACCTCAAAGAGTCTTCCAAAAGCCTTAAAACAATCTTGCTAAGCTACTGTGCCCTCCAAAACGACCTCCACCACTCTTCCAAGGGCCTTAAAACCATCTTGCTAAGCTACTGTGACCTCCACGTTTCTTCCACTTGGCATTGATATCGTTTTTTTTTCTACTGCGACCTCCACCACTCTTCCAAGAGGCACTAAAACCATCTTGTTAAGCTACTGTGACCTCCACGTCTCTTCCAAGGGCCATTGATATTGTCTTTTATTCCACTGAGACCTAGAACCTCTCTTCCAAGGGGCTTTGATATTGTCTTTTTATTTCACTGCGACCTCCACCACTATCCCAAGGGGCATTGATATTGTCTATTTATTCACTTTAATCACCACCACTCTTACAATGGACTTTAAAAACGTATTGTTAAGCTACTGTGACCTCCACGTCTCTTCCACGGGGCATTAATATTCTCTTTTTATTCCACTGTAACCTCCACCACTCTTCCAAGGGGCATTGATATTGTCTATTTATTCACTGTAATCACCATCACTCTAACAAGGGACATTAAAACCGTCTTGATAAGCTACTGTGACCTCCACGTCTCTTCCAAGGGGCATGAAAACCGTCTTGTAAAACAACTCTGAACTCCAAAGCTCTTCCAAGGGGCATTAAAACTGTCTTGTTAAGCTACTGTGACCTCCACGTCTCTTCCATGGGGCATTGATATTGTCTTTATATTCGACAGCGACCTCCACCACTCTTTCAAGGGGCATTATAACTATCTTGTTAATCTACTTTGACCTCCACGTCTCGTCCACGTGGCATTGATATTGTCTTTTTATTCCACTGCGACCTCAACCACTTTTCCAAGGCGCATTAAAATAGTCTTATTAAGCTATTGTGACCTCCACGTCTCTGCCACGGGTTATTGATAGTGTCTTTTTTTCCACTGTAAGCTCCACCACTCTTACAAGGGGCATTAAAACCGTCTTGTTAAGCTGCTATGAGCCCAACGTCTCTTCCCAATGGAATTAAAACCGTCTTGTTAATCTACTTTGAACACCACCGATCTTCCAAGGGGCATTAAAACTGTCATGTTAAGCTACTGTGACCTCCACGTCTCTTCCACGTGGTATTGATATTGTCTTTTTATTCCACAGCGACCTCAACCACTCCTGCAAGGGGCATTGATATTGTCCTTTTATTCCAGTGCGACCTCCACCACACTTCTGTGACCTCCACGTCTCTTCCAATGGGCATGAAAACAGTCTTGTTAAACAACTTTGAACTCCACAGCTCTTCCAAGCGACATTAAATCCATCTTGTTAAGCTACTGTGACCTTCACGTCTCTTCCACCGGGCAATGATATTGTCTTTTTATTCCACTGTGACCTCCACCACTCTTCCAAGGTGCATTAAAACCGTCTTGATAAGCTACTGTGACCTCCACGTCTCTTCCAGGGGGCATTAAAATCGTCTTGTTAAGCTAATGTGACCTCCATGTCACATTTGTGTAATGTGTACAGTTTTGGGCACCACATTTTAAAAAAGACATAGACAAACTGGAGCAAGTTCAGAGAAGAGCGACCAGAATGGTGACTGGTCTGCAAACCATGTCCTATGAGGAACGGTTGCAGGATTTGGGAATGTTTAGCTTGCAAAAAAGAAGACTGAGAGGAGACTTAATAACTGTCTACAAATATGTCAAGGGCTGTCACATTGTAGAAGGATCATCTTTATTCTCATTTGCTCAAGGAAAGACTAGAAACAATGGGATGAAACTAAATGGGAGGAGACACAGATTAGATATTAGAAAAAACTTTTTGACAGTTAGGGTGATTAATGAGTGGAACAGGCTGCCACGAGAGGTGGTGAGTTCCCCTTCAATGGACATCTTCAAACAGAGGCTGGACAGACATCTGTCTGAGATGATTTAGTGAATCCTGCTTTGAGCAGGGGGTTGGACCAGATGACCCAGGAGGTCCCTTCCAACTCTACCATTCTATGATTCTATGATTCTATGATTCCACATCTCTTACACTGGGCATTGATATGCTCTTTTTATTCCACAGCAACCTCCACCACTCTTCCAAGGGGCATTAAAATTGTCTTGTTAAGCTACTCTGACCTCCAAGTCTCTTACACGGGTCATTGATATTGTCTTTTTATTCCACTGTGACCTCCACCACTCTTCCAAGGGGCAATAAAACCATCTTGCTAAGCTACTGTGACCTCCAAGTCTCTTAAATGAGGCATTGATATAGTCTTTTTATTCCACTGCGACCTCCACCACTCTTCCAATGGGCATTGATATTGTCTTTTTAATCCACTGCGACATCCACCTCTCTTCCATGGGGCATTAAAACCACCTTGCTAATCTACTGTGACCTCCACGTCTCTTCCACGGGGCATTGACATTGTCTTTTTATTCCACTGTAACCTCCACCACTCTTCCAAGGGCCTTACAACCATCTTGCTAAGCTACTGTGACCTCCACGTCTCTTCCACGGGGCATTGATAATGTCTTTTTATTTCACTGCGACCTCCACCACTCTACCAAGGGGCTTTCATATTGTTTTTTTATTCCACTGCGACCTCCACCACTCTTCCAAGGTTCAATTAAACCGTCTTGTTAAGCTACTGTGACCTCCAGGTCTCTTCCTTAGGGCATCGATATTGTCTTTTTTTCCACTGTAAACTCCACCACTCTTACAAGGGGCATTAAAACCTTCTTGTTAAGCTACTGTGACCTCCACATCTCTTCCTTGGGGCATTGATATTGTCTTTTTTTCAACTGTAAACTCCACCAGTCTTACAAGGGGCATTAAAACCATCTTGTTAAACCAATCTGAACTCCACAGCTCTGCCAAGGGGCCTAAAGACCGTCTTGTTAAGCTTCTGTGACCTCCACGTCTCTTCCACTGGGCATTGATATGCTATTTTTATTCCACTGCGACCTCCACCTCTCTTAAAAGGGGCTTTAAAACCGTCTTGTTAAGCTACTTTGACCTCCACGTCTCTTCTACGGGGCATTGATATTGTTTTTTTAATCCACTGTGACCTCCACCACTCTTCCAAGTCACATTGATATTGTCTTTTTATTCCACTGCGACCCCCACCAGTCTTCCAAGGGGCATTAAAACCGACTTGTTAAGCTACTGTGACCTCAACATCTCTTCCACGGGGCATTTATATTGTCTTTTAATTCTACTGTAAACTTCATCACTCTTCCAAGGGGCATTAAAACTGTCTTGTTAAACAACTCTGAACTCCACAGCTCTTCCAAAGGAAATGAAAACCGTTTTGTTAAGCTACTGTGACCTCCACGTCTCTGCCATGGGGCATTGATATTGTCTTATTATTCCACTTTAACCTCCAACACTCTTCCAAGGGGCATGGATATTGTCTATTTATTCCACTGTAATCTCAGCCACTCTTCCAAGGGGCATTAAAACCATCCTGTTAAGCTACTGTGACCTCCACGTCTCTTTCAAGGGGTATTAAGACCGTATTGTTAAACCACTCTGAACTCCATAGCTCTTCCAAGGTGAATTAAAACCGTCTTGTTAATCTACTGTGAACAACACGTCTCTTCAAAGGGGCATTGATATTGTCTTTTTGTTCCACTGCGACCTCCACCACTCTTCCAGGGGGCATTGATATTGTCTTTTTATTCCACTGCTACCTCCACCACTTTTCCAAGGGGCATTAAAACCATCTTGTCAAGCTTCTGTGAACTCCACGTCTCTTTCAAGGGGTATTAAGAACGTCTTGTTAAACCACTCTGAACTCCACAGCTGTTCCAAGGGACATTAAAACCATCTTATTAAGCTACTTTCCCATCCACGTCTCTTCCACGGGGCATTGATATTGTCTTTTTATTCCACTGTGACCTCCACCACTCTTGCAAGGGTCATAGATATTGTTTTTTTATTCCACTGTGACCTCCACCACTCTTCCAAGTGGCATTAAAACCGTCTTTTTAAGCTATTGTGATCTCCACATCTCTTCCACGGGGCAATGATATTGTCTTATTATTCCACTCTGACCTCCACCACTCTTGCAAGTGGCATAGATATTGTTTTTTTATTCCACTGCGACCTCCACCACTCTTCCAAGGGGCATTAATACCGTCTTTTTAAGCTATTGTGACCTCCACGTCTCTTCCACGGGGCATTGATATTGTCTTTTCCTTCCACTGTAACCTTCACCACTCTCAAAAGGGGCATTAAAATCTACTTTTTAAGAAACTGTGAAATCCACGTCTCTCTTCCAAGGGGCATTAAAACCGTCTTTTTAAGCTACTGTGACCTTCACGTCTCTTCCACGGGGCATTGATTTGCTCTTTTTATTCCACAGCGACCTCCACCACTCTTCCAAGGGGCATTAAAACCGTCTTGTTAACCTACTGTGACCTCCACGTCTCTTCCAGGGGGCATCGATATTGTCTTTTTATTCCACTATGACCTTCACAACTCTTCCAATGGGCATTGATATTGTCTTTTAATTGCACTGCGACCTCCACCACTCTTCCAAGGGGCAGTGAAACCATCTTGTTAAGCCACTGTAACCACCACATTTCTTTCACGAGGCATTGATATTGTGTATTTATTCCTCTGTAACCTCCACCACTCTTCCAAGGGGCATTAAAAACATTTTGTTAAGCTACTGTGACCTCAACGTCTTTTCCAAAGGGCATTAAAACTGTCTTGTTAAACTACTCTGAACTCCACAGCTCTAGGAGGGGGTCATTAAAACAGTCTTGTTAAGCTACTGTGACCTCCACATCTCTTCAACGGGGCATTTATATTGTCTTTTTATACCACTGTAACCTCCAGCAATTTTCAAACGGGCATTAAAACTGTCTTGTTAAACTACTGTGACCTCAACGTCTCTTCCACGGGGCATTGATATTGTCTTTTTATTCCACTGTAAACTTCATCACTCTTCCAAGGGGCATTAAAACTGTCTTGTTAAACCACTCTGAACGCCACAGCTCTTTCAAAGGAAATGAAAACTGTTTTGTTAACCTACTGTGACCTCCACGTCTCTGCCATGGGGCATTGATATGGTCTTTTTATTCCACTTTAACCTCCACCACTCTTCCAAGGGGCATTGGTGTTGTCTATTTATTCCACTGTAATCTCAGCCACTCTTCCAAGGGGCATTAAAACCATCTTGTTAAGCTACTGTGACCTCCACGTCTCTTTCAAGGGGTATTAAGACCGTATTGTTAAACCACTCTGAACTCCACAGCTCTTTCAGGGGGCATTAAAACAGTCTTGTTAAGCTACTGTGACCTCCACATCTCTTCAACGGGGTATTTATATTGTCTTTTTGTACCACAGTAACCTCCTGCAATTTTCAAAGGGGCATTAAATCCATCTTGTTAAGCTACTGTGACCTCCACGTCTCTTCCACGGGGCATTGATATTGTCTTTTTTTCCACTGTAAACTCCACCACTCTTCCAAGGGGCATTAAAACCATCTTGTTAAGTTACTGTGACCTCCATGTCTCTTCCATGGGGCATTAGCATTGTCTTTATATTCCACAGCGACCTCCACCACTCTTCCAAGGGGCATTGATATTGTCATTTTATTCCACTGTGACCTCCACCACTCTTACTAGGGGCATTAAAAGCGTCTTGCTAAGCTACTGTGACCTCCACATCTCTTCCAAGGGGCATGAAAACAGTCTTGTTAAACACCTTTGAACTCCACAGCTCTTCCAAGCAACATTAAATCCATCTTGTTAAGCTACTGTAACCTTCACGTCTCTTCCACGCGGCAATGATATTGTCTTTTTATTCCACTGTGACCTCCACCACTCTTCCAAGGTGCATTAAAACCGTCTTGATAAGCTACTGTGACCTCCACTTCTCTTCCAGGGGGCATTAAAATCGTCTTGTTAAGCTAATGTGACATCCACATCTCTTACACTGGGCATTGATATGCTCTTTTTATTCCACAGCAACCTCCACCACTCTTCCAAGGGGCATTAAAACCATCTTGTTAAGCTACTCTGACCTCCAAGTCTCTTACACGGGTCATTGATATTGTCTTTTTATTCCACTGTGACCTCCACCACTCTTCCAAGGGGCAATAAAACCATCTTGCTAAGCTACTGTGACCTCCAAGTCTCTTAAATGAGGCATTGATATAGTTTTTTTATTCCACTGCGACCTCCACCACTCTTCCAATGGGCATTGATATTGTCTTTTTAATCCACTGCGACATCCACCTCTCTTCCATGGGGCATTAAAACCACCTTGTTAATCGACTGTGACCTCCACGTCTTTTCCACGGGGCATTGACATTGTCTTTTTATTCCACTGTAACCTCCACCACTCTTCCAAGGGCCTTACAAACATCTTGCTAAGCTACTGTGACCTCCACGTCTCTTCCACGGGGCATTGATAATGTCCTTTTTTTCCACTGCGAACTCCACCACTCTTCAAAGGGGCATTAAAACCATCTTATTAAGCTACTGTGACCTCCACGTCTCTTCCACGGGGCATTGATATTGTCTTTTTATTTCACTGCGACCTCCACCACTCTACCACGGGGCTTTCATATTGTTTTTTTATTCCACTGCGACCTCCACCACTCTTCCAATGTTCAATTAAACCGTCTTGTTAAGCTACTGTGACCTCCACATCTCTTCCTTGGGGCATTGATATTGTCTTTTTTTCAACTGTAAACTCCACCAGTCTTACAAGGGGCATTAAAACCATCTTGTTAAACCAATCTGAACTCCACAGCTCTGCCAAGGGGCCTAAAGACCGTCTTGTTAAGCTACTGTGACCTCCACGTCTCTTCCACGGGGCATTGATATGCTATTTTTATTCCACTGCGACCTCCACCACTCTTAAAAGGGGCTTTAAAACCGTCTTGTTAAGCTACTTTGACCTCCACGTCTATTCTACGGGACATTGATATTGTTTTTTTAATCCACTGTGACCTCCACCACTCTTCCAAGTCGCATTGATATTGTCTTTTTATTCCACTGCGAACCCCACCAGTCTTCCAAGGGGCATTAAAACCGACTTGTTAAGCTACTGTGACCTCAACATCACTTCCACGGGGCATTTATATTGTCTTTTTATTCCACTGTAAACTTCATCATTCTTCCAAGGGGCATTAAAACTGTCTTGTTAAACAACTCTGAACTCCACAGCTCTTCCAAAGGAAATGAAAACCGTTTTGTTAAGCTACTGTGACCTCCACGTCTCTGCCATGGGGCATTGATATTGTCTTTTTATTCCACTTTAACCTCCACCACTCTTCCAAGGGGCATGGATATTGTCTATTTATTCCACTGTAATCTCAGCCACTCTTCCAAGGGGCATTAAAACCATCTTGTTAAGCTACTGTGACCTCCACGTCTCTTTCAAGGGGTATTAAGACCGTATTGTTAAACCACTCTGAACTCCATAGCTCTTCCAAGGTGAATTAAAACCGTCTTGTTAATCTACTGTGAACTACACGTCTCTTCCAAGGGGCATTGATATTGTCTTTTTGTTCCACTGCGACCTCCACCACTCTTCCAGGGGGCATTGATATTGTCTTTTTATTCCACTGCTACCTCCACCACTTTTCCAAGGGGCATTAAAACCATCTTGTCAAGTTTCTGTGACCTCCACGTCTCTTTCAAGGGGTATTAAGACCGGCTTGTTAAACCACTCTGAACTCCACAGCTGTTCCAAGGGACATTAAAACCATTTTATTAAGCTACTTTGCTATCCACGTCTCATCCACGGGGCTTTGATATTGTCTTTTTATTCCACTGTGACCTCCACCACTCTTGCAAGGGGCATAGATATTGTTTTTTTATTCCACTGTGACCTCCACCACTCTTCCAAGTGGCATTAAAACCGTTTTTTTAAGCTATTGTGATCTCCAAATCTCTTCCACGGGGCAATGATATTGTCTTAATATTCCACTCTGACCTCCACCACTCTTGCAAGTGGCATAGATATTGTTTTTTTATTCCACTGCGACCTCCACCACTCTTCCAAGGGGCATTAATACCGTCTTTTTAAGCTATTGTGACCTCCACGTCTCTTCCACGGGGCATTGATATTGTCTTTTCCTTCCACTGTAACCTCCACCACTCTCAAAAGGGGCATTAAAATCAACTTTTTAAGAAACTGTGACCTCCACGTCTCTTCCAAGGGGCATTAAAACCGTCTTGTTAAACTACTGTGACCTCCACGTCTCTTCCACGGGGCATCGATATTGTCTTTTTATTCCACTATGACCTTAACAACTCTTCCAGGGGGCATTGATATTGTCTTTTTATTCCACTGCTACCTCCACCACTTTTCCAAGGGGCATTAAAACCATCTTGTCAAGCTTCTGTGACCTCCACGTCTCTTTCAAGGGGTATTAAGACCGTCTTGTTAAACCACTCTGAACTCCACAGCTGTTCCAAGGGACATTAAAACCATCTTATTAAGCTACTTTGCTATCCACGTCTCTTCCACGGGGCATTGATATTGTCTTTTTATTCCACTGTGACCTCCACCACTCTTGCAAGGGGCATAGATATTGTTTTTTTATTCCACTGTGACCTCCACCACTCTTCCAAGTGGCATTAAAACCGTTTTTTTAAGCTATTGTGATCTCCACATCTCTTCCACGGGGCAATGATATTGTCTTAATATTCCACTCTGACCTCCACCACTCTTGCAAGCGGCATAGATATTGTTTTTTTATTCCACTGCGACCTCCACCACTCTTCCAAGGGGCATTAATACCGTCTTTTTAAGCTATTGTGACCTCCACGTCTCTTCCACGGGGCATTGATATTGTCTTTTCCTTCCACTGTAACCTCCACCACTCTCAAAAGGGGCATTAAAATCAACTTTTTAAGAAACTGTGACCTCCACGTCTCTTCCAAGGGGCATTAAAACCGTCTTGTTAAGCTACAGTGACCTTCACGTCTCTTCCACGGGGCATTGATTTGCTCTTTTTATTCCACAACGACCTCCACCACTCTTCCAAGGGGCATTAAAACCGTCTTGTTAAACTACTGTGACCTCCACGTCTCTTCCACGGGGCATCGATATTGTCTTTTTATTCCACTATGACCTTAACAACTCTTCCAATGGGCATTGATATTGTCTTTTAATTGCACTGCGACCTCCACCACTCTTCCAAGGGGCAGTGAAACCATCTTGTTAAGCTACTGTAACCTCCACATTTCTTTCACGAGGCATTGATATTGTGTATTTATTCCTCTGTAACCTCCACCACTCTTCCAAGGGGCATTAAAAACATCTTGTTAAGCTACTGTGACCTCAACGTCTTTTCCATAGGGCATTAAAACTGTCTTGTTAAACTACTCTGAACTCCACAGCTCTTCGAGGGGGTCATTAAAACAGTCTTCTTTAGCTACTGTGACCTCCACATCTTTTCAATGGGGCATTGATATTGTCTTTTTACTCCACTGTAAACTTCATCACTCTTCCAAGGGGCATTAAATCTGTCTTGTTAAACCACTCTGAACGCCACAGCTCTTTCAAAGGAAATGAAAACTGTTTTGTTAAGCTACTGTGACCTCCACGTCTCTGCCATGGGGCATTGATATGGTCTTTTTAATCCACTTTAACCTCCACCACTCTTCCAAGGGGCATTGATATTGTCTATTTATTCCACTGTAATCTCAGCCACTCTTCCAAGTGGCATTAAAACCATCTTGTTAAGCTACTGTGACCTCCACGTCTCTTTCAAGGGGTATTAAGACCGTATTGTTAAACCACTCTGAACTCCACAGCTCTTCCAGGGGGCATTAAAACAGTCTTGTTAAGCTACTGTGACCTCCATATCTCTTCAACGGGGCATTTATATTGTCTTTTTGTACCATAGTAACCTCCTGCAATTTTCAAAGGGGCATTAAAACCATCTTGTTAATCTACTGTGACCTCCACGTCTCTTCCACGGGTCATTGATATTGTCTTTTTATTCCACTGTAAACTTCATCACTCTTCCAAGGGGCATTAAAACTGTCTTGTTAAACCACTCTGAACGCCCCAGCTCTTACAAAAGAAATGAAAATCCATTTGTTAAGCTACTGTGACCTCCACGACTCTTCCACGGTGCATTGATATTGTCTTTTTATTCCACTGTAACCTCCAAAACTTTTCCAAGGGGCATTGATATTGTCTATTTATTCCACTGTAATCTCAGCCACTCTTTCAAGGGGCATTAAAACCATCTTGTTAAGCTATTATGACCTCCACGTCTCTTTCAAGGGGTACTCAGACCATCTTGTTAAACCACTCTGAACTCCATAGCTATTCCATGATGAATTAAAACCGTATTGTTAAGCTACTCTGACCACCACGTCTCTTCCACGGGTTATTGATATTGTCTTTTTATTCCACTGCGACCTCCACCTCTCCTGCAAGGGGCATTGATATTGTATTTTTACTCCACTGCGACCTCCTCCACTCTTCCAAGAGGCAATAAAACCGTATTGTTAAGCTAATGTGACCTCCACGTCTCTTCCAACGGGCATGAAAACAGTCTTGTTAAACCACTCTGAACTCCACAGCTCTTTCAAGGGGCTTTAAAACCGTCTTGTTAAGCTACTGTGACCTCCATGTCTCTTCCATGGGGCATTGGTATTATCTTTATAATCATCAGCGACCTCCACCACTCTTCCAAGGGGCATTGATATTGTCTTTTTATTCCACTGCGACCTCCACCACTCTTCCAAGGGGCATTAAAACTGCCTTGCTAAGCTACTGTGACCTCCATTTCTCTTCCAAGGGGCATTAAAACCATCCTGTTAAACAACTTTGAACTCCACTGCTCTTCCAAGCGACATTAAATCCATCTTGTTAAGCTACTGTGACCTTCACTTCTCTTCCACGGGGCAATGATATTGTCTTTTTATTCCACTGCGACCTCCATCACTCTTCCATGGGGCATTGATATTCTTTTTTAATTCCACTGTGACCTCCACCACTCTTCCAAGGTGCATTAAAACCGTCTTGATAAGCCACTTTGACCTCCATGTCTCTTCCACGGGGCATTGATATTGACTTTTATTCCACTGTAACCTCCACCACTCTCCAAAGAGGCATTAAAAACATCTTTTTATGCTACTGTGACCTCCACGTCTCTTCAAAGGGGCATTAAAACTGTCTTGTTAAACCACTCTGATCTCCACAGCTCTTCCAAGGGGCATTAAAATCATCTTGTTAAGCTAATGTGACCTCCACATCTCTTACACGGGGCATTGATATGCTCTTTTTATTCCACAGCGACCTCCACCACTCTTCCAAGGGGCATTAAAACCGTCTTGTTAAGCTACTCTGACCTCCAAGTCTCTTACACGGGTCATTGATATTGTCTTTTTATTCCACTGTGACCTCCACCACTCTTCCAAGGGGCAATAAAACCATCTTGTTAAGCTACTGTGACCTCCAAGTCTCTTAAATGGGGCATTGATATAGTCTTATTATTCCACTGCGACCTCCACCACTCTTCCAAGTGGTATTGATATTGTCTTTTTAATCCACTACGACATCCACCTCTCTTCCAAGGGGCATTAAAACCATCATGTTAAACCATTCAGTACTCCACAGCTCTTCCAAGGGACATTAAAACCATCTTGTTAAGCTACTATGACCTCCATTTCTCTTCCACGGGGCATTGGTATTGTTTTTTTATTTCACTGCGACATCCAACACTCTTCCAAGGGGAATTAAAACTGTCTTGTTAAGCTACTGTGACCTCCAAGTCTCTTCCAAGGGGCATTGATATTGTCTTTTTATTCCACTGCGACATCCAAAACTCTTCCAAGGGGCATTAAAACTGTCTTGTTAAGCTACTGTGACCTCCAAGTCTCTTACACGGGGCATTGATATTGTCTTTTTACCCACTGTAACCTCCACCACTCTTCCAAGGGGCATTAAAAGCGTCTTGTTAAGCTACTGTGACCTCCACGTCTCTTCCAAAGGGCATTAAAACCGTCTTGTTAAACCACTCTGAACTACACAGGTCTTCCAAGGGACATTAAAACCGTCTTGTTAAGCAGCTATGACCTCCATGTCTCTTCCAAGGGGCATTGATATTGTCTTTTAATTAAACTGCGACCTCCAACACTCTTCCAAGGGGCATTGAATTGTCTATTTATTCCATTGTAATCTCCACAATTTTTCCAAGGGGCTTTAAATCCATCTTGTTAAGCTTCTGTGACCTCCACGTCACAACCAAGGGGCATGAAAACAGTCTTGTTAAACCACTCTGAACTTCACAGCTCTTCCAAGGTGCATTAAAACCGTCTTGTTAAGCTACTGTGACCTCCACGTCGCTTCCAAGGGGCATTGATATTGTCTTTTTATTCCAATACGACCTCCACCAGTCTTCCACTGGGCATGGATATTGTCTTTTTATTTCACTGCGACCTCCAACTTTCTTCCATGGGGCATTAAAACAGTCTTGTTAAGCTACTGTGACCTCCACCACTCTTCCCAAGGGCATTGATATTGTCTTTTTATTCCACTGAGACCTCCACCACTCTTCCAAAGGGCATTAAAACTGACTTGTTAAGCTACTGTGACCTCCACGTCTCTTTCACGGGGCATTGATATTGTCTATTTATTCCACTATAACCTCCACTACTCTTCCAAGGGGCATTGATATTGTCTTTTTATTGCACTGCGACCTCCACCACTCATCCGAGGGGCATTAATAACGTCTTGTTAAGCTACTGTGACCTCCACGTCTCTTCCACGGGGCATTGATATTGTCTTTTTATTCCACTGTAACCTCCACCCCTCATCCAAGGGGCATTAAAACCGTCTTGTTAAGCTACTGTGACCTCCACGTCTCTTCCAAGGGGCATTAAAATCGTCTTGTTAAACCACTCTGATCTCCAAAGCTCTTCGAATGGGCATTAAAATCGTCTTGTTAAGCTACTGTGACCTCAACGTCTCTTCCACTTTGCATTGATATGCTCTTTTCATTCCACAGCGACCTCCTCCACTTTTCCAAGGGGCATTACAACCATCTTGTTAAGCTACTGTGACCTAAATGTCGCTTCCACGGGCATTGATATTGTCTTTTTATTCCACTGCGACCTCCACCACTCTTCCAAGGGACATTAAAACCGTCTTATTAAGCTACTGTGACCTTCATGTCTCTTCCACTGGGCATTGATATTGTCTTTTTATTCCAATGTAACCTCCACCACTATTCCAAGGGGCATTAAAACCATCTTGTTAAGCTACTGTGACCTCCACGTCTCTTCAAAAGGGCAATAAAACCGTCATGTTAAACCACTCTGAACTACACAGGTCTTCCAAGGGGCACTAAAACCGTCTTGTTAAGCTACTATGACCTCCACGTCTCTTCCAAGGGGCATGAAAACGGTCTTGTTAAACCACTCTGAACTCCACAGCTGTTCTAAGGGGCATTAAAACCTTATTGAAAGCTAGTGTGACCTCGACGTTGTTTCCAAGGGGCATTGATATTGTCATTTTATTCCACTGTGACCTCCATGTCTCTTCCATGGGGCATTAAAACCGTCATGTTAAGCTACTGTGACCTCCACGTCTCTTCCATGGGGCATTGATATTGTCTTTTTATTCCACTGTGACCTCCACCACTCTTGAAAGGGGCATTGATATTAGCTTTTTATTCCACTGCGACCTCCAC
This sequence comes from Phyllobates terribilis, assembly GCF_046119375.1. Taxonomy (NCBI): domain Eukaryota; kingdom Metazoa; phylum Chordata; class Amphibia; order Anura; family Dendrobatidae; genus Phyllobates; species Phyllobates terribilis. The sequence continues at coordinate 306,636,812 of NW_027362765.1, read as the reverse complement.
CACTCTTCCAAAGGGTATTAAAACTGTCTTGTTAAGCTATTGTGACCTCCACGTCTCTTTCACGGGGAATTGATATTGTCTTTTTATTCCACTGCGACCTCCACCAGTAATCCAAGGGGCATTAAAACCATCTTGAAATGCTACTGTGACCTCCACGTCTCTTCTACGGGGCATTGATATTGCCTTTTTATTCCACTGTAACCTCCAACACTCTTCCACGGGGCATTAAAAAGATCTTTTTAAGCTACTGTGACCTCCACGTCTCTTTCAAGGGGCATTAAAACCGTCTTGCTAAACCACTGTGAACTCCACAGCTCCACTATGGGGCATTAAAACAGTCTTGTTAAGCTACTGTGACCTCCACGTCTATTCCACTGGGCACTGATAATGTGTTTTTATTCCACTGCGGCCTCCACCACTGTTCCAAGGGGCATTGATATTGTCTTTTTATTCCACTGCGACCTCCAAATCTCTTCATGGGGCATTAAAACCATCTTGATAAGCTACTGTGACCTCCACGTCTCTTCCAAGCGGAACAAAAACCGTCTTGTTAAACTACTCTGAACTCCACAGCTCTTCCAAGGGACATTAAAACCGTCTTGTTAAGCTACTATGACCTGCACGTCTCTTCCACGGTGCATTGATATTGTTTTTTTTATTCCACTGCGACCTCCACCACTCTTCCAAGGGGCATTGATACTGTTTTTTTATTCCACTGCGACCTCCACCACTCTACCAAGGGACATTAAAACCGTCCTGTTAAGCTACTGTGACATCCACGCCTCTTTCAAGGGGCATTTAAACTCTCTTACTAAATCACTCTGAACTCCAAAGCTCTTCAAAGGGCCATTAAAACCCTCTTGTTAAGCTACTGTGACCTCCACATCTCTTCCACGTGTCATTAGCATTGTGTTTGTATTCCACTGCGACCTCCACCACTCTTCCAAGGGGCATTAAAACCATCTTGTTAAGCTACTTTGAGCTAAGCTTCTCTTCCACGGGACATTGATATTGTCTTTTTATTCCACTGCGACCTCCAACACTCTTCCAAGGGGCATTGATACTGTTTTTTTATTCCACTGCGACCTCCACCACTCTACCAAGGGACATTAAAACTGTCCTGTTAAGCTACTGAGACATCCACGTCTCTTTCAAGGGGCATTTAAACTCTCTTACTAAACCACTCTGAACTCCACAGCTCTTCAAAGGGGCATTAAAACTGTCTTGTTAAGCTACTGTGACCTCCATATCTCTTCCACGGGGCATTAACATTGTGTTTTTAATCCACTGCGAACTGCACCACTCTTCCAAGGGGCATTGATATTTTCTTTTTATTTCACTGTAACCTCCACCACTCTTCCAAGAGGCATTAAAACCGTCTTGTTAAGCTACTGTGACCTCCACGTCTCTTTCAAGGGGCATTAAAACCGTCTTGTTAAACCACTTTGAAATCCACAGCTCTTCCAATGGACATTAAAACCATCTTGTTAAGCTACTGTGACCTCCACGTCTCTTCCAAGGGACATTGAAATTGTCTATTTATTCCACTGTAACCTCCATCACTCTTTCAAGGGGCATTAAAACCGTCTTGTTAAGCTACTGGGATCTTCACGTTTCTTCCAAGGGGCATAAAAACCGTCTTGTTAAGCCACTCTGAACTCAACAGCTTTTCCAAGGAGCATTAAAACTGACTTGTTAAGCTACTGTGAACTCCACGTCTCTTCCACTGGGCACTGATATTGTCTTTTTATTCCACTGCGACGTCCACCACTCTTCCAAGGGGCATTAAAATGGCCTTGTTCATCTACTGTGACCTTCAAGTCTCTTCCACGGGGTATTGATATTTTCTTTTTGTTCCACTGCGACCCCCACCACTCTTCCAAGGGGCATTAAAACTGTCTTGTTAAGCTTCTGTGACCTCCACGTCGCTTCCAAGGGGTATTGATATTTTCTTTTTATTTCACTGTAACCTCTACCACTCTTCCAAGAGGCATTAAAACTGTCTTGTTAAGCTACTGTGACCTCCACGTCTCTTTCAAGGGGCATGAATACCTTCTTGTTAAACTACTCTGAACGCCACAGCTCTATTAATGAGCATTAAAAATGTCATGTTAGGCTACTCTGACCTCTGCGTCTCTTCCACAGGGCACTGATATTGTCTTTTTAATCCACTGCGACCTCCACCACGCTTCCAAGGGTCATTAAAATTTTCGTGTTATGCTACTGTGACCTCCACGTCTCTTCCACGGGGTATTGAAATTGTCCTTTTATTCCACTGCGACCTCCACCACCCTTCCAAGGGGCATTAAAACCGTTTTTTAAAGCTACTGTGACCACCATGTCTCTTCCACGGTGCATTGATATTGTTTTTTTATTCCACTGTAACCTCCACCACTCTTCCAATGGACATTAAAATCCTCTTGTTAAGCTACTGTGAACTCCACCACTCTTCCAAGAGGCATTAAAACCGTCTTGTTAAACCACTCTGAACTCCACAGCTCTTCTAAGGGGCATTAAAACCGCCTTGTTAAGCTACTGTGACCTACACGTCTATTCCACGGGGCACTGATAATGTGCTTTTATTCCACTGCTATCTAAACCACTCTTCCAAGGGGCATTAATATTGCCTTTTTATTCCACTGTAACCTCCAACACTCTTCCACGGGGCATTAAAACCATCTTTTTAAGCTACTGTGACCTCCACGTCTCTTTCAAGGGGCATTAAAACCGTCTTGCTAAACCACTCTGAACTCCACAGCTCTAATAAGGGGCATTAAAACAGTCTTGTTAAGCTACTGTGACTTTCACGTCTCTTCCACGGGGCACTGATAATGTGTTTTTATTCCACTGCGACCTCCACCACTCTTCCAAGGGGCATTGATATTGTCTTTTTATTCCACTGCGACCTCCAAATCTCTTCGTGGGGCATTAAAACCATCTTGATAAGCTACTGTGACCTCCACGTCTCTTCCAAGGGGAACAAAAACCATCTTGATAAACTACTCTGAACTCCACAGCTCTTCCAAGGGACATTAAAACCGTCTTGTTAAGCTACTGTGACCTCCATGTCTCTTCCAAGGGGCATGAATACCTTCTTGTTAAACCACTCTGAACTCCACAGCTCTCTTAATGAGCATTAAAAATGTCTTGTTAAGGAACTCTGACCTCTGCGTCTCTTCCTCGGGGCACTGATATTGTCTTTTTAATCCACTGCGACCTCCACCACTCTTCCAAGGGGCATAAAAAACGTTTTTTAAAGCTTCTGTGACCACCATGTCTCTTCCACGGGGCATTGATATTGTTTTTTTGTTCCACTGTAACCTCCACCACTCTTCCAAGGGACATTAAAATCCTCTTGTTAAGCTACTGTGAACTCCACGTCTCTTTCAAGGGGCATTAAAACCGTCTTGTTAAACCACTCTGAACTCCACAGCTCTTCTAAGGTGCATTCAAACCATCTTGTTAAGCTACTGTGACCTCCACGTCTCTTCCACGGGGCACTGATAATGTGTTTTTATTCCACTGCGACCTCCACCATTCTTCCAAGGGTCATTGATATTGTCTTTTTATTCCACTGCGACCTTCAAATCTATTTCATGGGTCATTAAAACCATCTTGATAAGCTACTGTGACCTCCACGTCTCTTCCAAGGGGAACAAAAACCGTCATGTTAAACTACTCTGAACTCCACAGCTCTTCCAAGGGACATTAAAACCGTCTTGTTAAGCTACTATGACCTCCAGGTCTCTTCCACGGGCCATTGATATTGTTTTCTTATTCCACTGCGACCTCCACCACTCTTCCAAGGGGCATTGATATTGTCTTTTTATTCCAGTGTGACCTCCACCACTCTTCCAAGGGTCATTAATACCGTCTTGTTAAGCTTCTCTGACCTCCACGTCTCTTTCACGGGTCCTTGATATTGTCTATTTATTTCACTGCGACCTCCACCACTCTTCCAAGGGGCATTAAAACCGTCTTGTTATGCAATTGTGACCTCCTCGTTTCATCCAAGGGGCATTAAAACCGTCTTGTTAAACCACTCTGAACACCACAGATCTTCCAAGGGGTATTAAAACCGTCTTTTTAAGCTACTGTGACCTCCATGTCTCTTCCAAGGGGCATTGATATTGTTTTTTTTATTACACTGTGACCTCCACCACTCTTCCAAGGGGCATTGATATTGTCTTTTTATTCCAGTGTGACCTCCACCACTCTTCCAAGGGGCATTAATACCGTCTTGTTAAACCACTCTGAACTCCACAGCTCTACCAAGGGACATTTAAACCGTCTTGTTAAGCAACTGTGACTTCCACGTCGCTTCCACGGGGTATTGATATTGTCTTTTTATTCCACTGCGACCTCCACCACTCTTCACAGAGGAATTGATATTGTCTATTTGTTCCACAGTAATCTCCACCCCTCTTCCAAGTGGCATTAAAACAGTCATGTTAAGCTACTGTGACCTCCACATCACTTCCAAGTGGCATGAAAACTCGTCTTGTTAAACCACTCTGAAGTCCACAGCTCTTCCAAGGGGCATTAGTCTCCACCACTCTTTTAAGTAGCATTAAAACCATCTTCTTAAGCTATTGTGACCTCCACGTCTCTTACATGGGGCATTGATTTTGTCTTTTCATTCCACTGCGACCTCCACCACTCTTCCAAGGGGTATTGATATTGTTGTTTATTCAACTGCGACCTCCACGTCTCATCAAAGGGGTCATTAAAAATGTCTTGTTAAACCACTCTGAACTCCACAGCTCTTCCACGTGATATTAAAACCGCGTTGTTAAGCTACAGTGGCCTCCATGTCTCTTCCACGGGTCAATAGAAAAAAGAGAGGGGTCGCTCACTGGTCTATTCGGGTGCTCTGAAGAAAAGAGTAATCTCAATTGCAAAAAGAACTTCGGCACTCCATACATGAAAATATAAGAAATATTGTATCTAGACTAATGTCACTTTGAAAAATGAAGGTTTTTTGCGCATAATTTGGCCAATTTATGTGTGCCCATCAACCACGACAAGGTCACCTTCGTATGATGGGAAACTACGCTATGCTACCTCTGGATATGCCACTCTTGGGCTGTAAGCCTGTATGGACAATATGTCTATGCTTGGGCTTTTAACCTACAATGTATGGGCTGGTAGAGCTAGTTAAAACCACCTGTGACTGAATGGGAGGGACACATGGTCAGAAAAAAGGCTGTCAAACTTCTAATAGTGTGAACACGTACCTGCTGCAATGCTCCAGGAGCGGGATCCCAAAAATGATTAATAGAAAAAAGAGAGGGGTCGCTCACTGGTCTATTCGGGTGCTCTGAAGAAAAGAGTAATCTCAATTGCAAAAAGAACTTCGGCACTCCATGCATGAAAATATAAGAAATATTGTATCTAGACTAATGTCACTTTGAAAAATGAAGGTTTTTTGCGCATAATTTGGCCAATTTATGTGTGCCCATCAACCACGACAAGGTCACCTTCGTATGATGGGAAACTACGCTATGCTACCACTGGATATGCCACTCTTGGGCTGTAAGCCTGTATGGACAATATGTCTATGCTTGGGCTTTTAACCTACAATGTATGGGCTGGTAGAGCTAGTTAAAACCACCTGTGACTGAATGGGAGGGACACATGGTCAGAAAAAAGGCTGTCAAACTTCTAATAGTGTGAACACGTACCTGCTGCAATGCTCCAGGAGCGGGATCCCAAAAATGATTAATAGAAAAAAGAGAGGGGTCGCTCACTGGTCTATTCGGGTGCTCTGAAGAAAAGAGTAATCTCAATTGCAAAAAGAACTTCGGCACTCCATACATGAAAATATAAGAAATATTGTATCTAGACTAATGTCACTTTGAAAAATGAAGGTTTTTTGCGCATAATTTGGCCAATTTATGTGTGCCCATCAACCACGACAAGGTCACCTTCGTATGATGGGAAACTACGCTATGCTACCACTGGATATGCCACTCTTGGGCTGTAAGCCTGTATGGACAATATGTCTATGCTTGGGCTTTTAACCTACAATGTATGGGCTGGTAGAGCTAGTTAAAACCACCTGTGACTGAATGGGAGGGACACATGGTCAGAAAAAAGGCTGTCAAACTTCTAATAGTGTGAACACGTACCTGCTGCAATGCTCCAGGAGCGGGATCCCAAAAATGATTAATAGAAAAAAGAGAGGGGTCGCTCACTGGTCTATTCGGGTGCTCTGAAGAAAAGAGTAATCTCAATTGCAAAAAGAACTTCGGCACTCCATACATGAAAATATAAGAAATATTGTATCTAGACTAATGTCACTTTGAAAAATGAAGGTTTTTTGCGCATAATTTGGCCAATTTATGTGTGCCCATCAACCACGACAAGGTCACCTTCGTATGATGGGAAACTACGCTATGCTACCACTGGATATGCCACTCTTGGGCTGTAAGCCTGTATGGACAATATGTCTATGCTTGGGCTTTTAACCTACAATGTATGGGCTGGTAGAGCTAGTTAAAACCACCTGTGACTGAATGGGAGGGACACATGGTCAGAAAAAAGGCTGTCAAACTTCTAATAGTGTGAACACGTACCTGCTGCAATGCTCCAGGAGCGGGATCCCAAAAATGATTAATAGAAAAAAGAGAGGGGTCGCTCACTGGTCTATTCGGGTGCTCTGAAGAAAAGAGTAATCTCAATTGCAAAAAGAACTTCGGCACTCCATACATGAAAATATAAGAAATATTGTATCTAGACTAATGTCACTTTGAAAAATGAAGGTTTTTTGCGCATAATTTGACCAATTTATGTGTGCCCATCAACCACGACAAGGTCACCTTGCAATTGAGATTTTTCAAAGTGACATTAGTCTACATACAATATTTCTTATATTTTCATGTATGGAGTGCCGAAGTTCTTTTTGCAATTGAGATTACTCTTTTCTTCAGAGCACCCGAATAGACCAGTGAGCGACCCCTCTCTTTTTTCTATTAATCATTTTTGGGATCCCGCTCCTGGAGCATTGCAGCAGGTACGTGTTCACACTATTAGAAGTTTGACAGCCTTTTTTCTGACCATGTGTCCCTCCCATTCAGTCACAGGTGGTTTTAACTAGCTCTACCAGCCCATACATTGTAGGTTAAAAGCCCAAGCATAGACATATTGTCCATACAGGCTTACAGCCCAAGAGTGGCATATCCAGTGGTAGCATAGCGTAGTTTCCCATCATACGAAGGTGACCTTGTCGTGGTTGATGGGCACACATAAATTGGCCAAATTATGCGCAAAAAACCTTCATTTTTCAAAGTGACATTAGTCTAGATACAATATTTCTTATATTTTCATGTATGGAGTGCCGAAGTTCTTTTTGCAATTGAGATTACTCTTTTCTTCAGAGCACCCGAATAGACCAGTGAGCGACCCCTCTCTTTTTTCTATTAATCATTTTTGGGATCCCGCTCCTGGAGCATTGCAGCAGGTACGTGTTCACACTATTAGAAGTTTGACAGCCTTTTTTCTGACCATGTGTCCCTCCCATTCAGTCACAGGTGGTTTTAACTAGCTCTACCAGCCGATACATTGTAGGTTAAAAGCCCAAGCATAGACATATTGTCCATACAGGCTTACAGCCCAAGAGTGGCGTATCCAGTGGTAGCATAGCGTAGTTTCCCATCATACGAAGGTGACCTTGTCGTGGTTGATGGGCACACATAAATTGGCCAAATTATGCGCAAAAAACCTTCATTTTTCAAAGTGACATTAGTCTAGATACAATATTTCTTATATTTTCATGTATGGAGTGCCGAAGTTCTTTTTGCAATTGAGATTACTCTTTTCTTCAGAGCACCCGAATAGACCAGTGAGCGACCCCTCTCTTTTTTCTATTAATCATTTTTGGGATCCCGCTCCTGGAGCATTGCAGCAGGTACGTGTTCACACTATTAGAAGTTTGACAGCCTTTTTTCTGACCATGTGTCCCTCCCATTCAGTCACAGGTGGTTTTAACTAGCTCTACCAGCCCATACATTATAGGTTAAAAGCCCAAGCATAGACATATTGTCCATACAGGCTTACAGCCCAAGAGTGGCATATCCAGTGGTAGCATAGCGTAGTTTCCCATCATACGAAGGTGACCTTGTCGTGGTTGATGGGCACACATAAATTGGCCAAATTATGCGCAAAAAACCTTCATTTTTCAAAGTGACATTAGTCTAGATACAATATTTCTTATATTTTCATGTATGGAGTGCCGATAATCTTCCACGGGTCATTGATAATGTCTTTTTATTACACTTCGACCTCCACCACTCTTCCAAAGGGCATTGATATTGTCTTTTTATTCCACTGCAACCTCCACCACTCTTGCAAGGGGCACTGTAATTGTCTTTTTGTTCCACTGTGACCTCCACCACTCTTCCAAGGGGCATTAAAACCATCTGGTTAAGCTACTGTGACCTCCATGTCTCTTTCAAGGGGCATTAAAAGCAAATTGTTAACCTACTGTTATCTCCACTTCTCTACCAAGGTGCATCGATATTGTCTTTTTATTCCACTGCGTCCTCCACCATTCTGCCAAGGGGCAGTGAAACCATTTTGTTAATCTACTGTGACCTAAACGTATCTTCCACGGGGCATTGATATTGTCTTTTTATTCCACTGCAACCTCCACCACTCTTCCAAGGGGCATTGATATTGTCTTTTTATTCCACTGTGACCACTAAAACTCTTCCAAGGGGCATAAAAAATTGCTTTTTAACCTACTGTGACCGCCAGGTCTCTTCCACTGGGTATTGATATTGTCTTTTTATTCCACTGCGACCTCCACTACTCTTCCAAGGGACATTAAAACCATCTTGTTAAGCTACTGTAACCTCCACCAATCTTCCAAAGGGCATTAAAACCATGTTGTTAAGCTACTGTGACCTCCAAGTCTCTTCCAACGGGCATTGATATTGTCTTTTTATTCCCCTGCGACCTCCACCACTCTTCCAAGGGGCAATGATATTGTCTTTTTATTCCACTGCAACCTCCACCACTCTTACAAGGGACATTAAACCGTCTTGTTAAGCTTCTGTAACCTCCACCTCTCTTCCAAGGGGCATTAAAATCATCTTGTTAAGCTACTGTGACCTCCACTACTCTTACAAGGGGCATTAAAACCGTCTTGTTAAACCACTCTGAAAGCCACAGCTTTTCCAAGGGGCATTAAACCGTCTTGTGAAGCTACTGTGACTTCCACGTCTCTTCCACGGGGCATTGATACTGTCTTTTTGTTCCACGGTAACCTCCACCACTCTTCCAAAGGGCATTTAAACCTTGTTGTTAAGCTACTGTTACCTCCACGTCTCTTTCAAGTGGCATTAAAACCGTCATCTCCACAGCTCTTCCAAGGGACCTTAAAACCATCTTGTTTAGCTACTGTGACCTCCACGTCTCTTCCAAGGGGCATGAAAACGTCTTTTCAAACTTCTCTGAACTCCACAGCTCTTCCAAAGAGCATTATTCCGTCTTGTTAAGCTACTGTAACCTCCACATTTCTTCCACGGGGCATTGATATTGTCTATTTATTCCACTGCGACCACTCTTGCAAGGGGCATTAAAATTGTCTTGTTAAGCTACAGTGACCTCCACGTCTCTACCACCGGGCATTGATCTTGCCGTTTTATTCCACTGTATCCTTCACCACTCTTCCAAGGGGCTTTAAAACCGTCTTTTTAAGCTACTGTGACCTTCACGTCTCTTACAAGTGGCATTAAAATCGTCTTGTTACACCACTCTGAACTCCACAGCTCTGCCAAGGGGCATAAAAACCGTCTTGTTAAGCTGCTGTGACCTCCACGTCTCTTCCATGGGGTGTTGATATGTTCTTTTTATTCCACTGCGACCTCCACCACTCTTCCAATTGGCATTAAAATGGTCTTGTTAAGCTACTGTGACCTCCACGTATCTTCAACGGGGCATTTATATTGTCTTTTTATTCCACTGCGACCTCCACCACTCTACCAAGGGGCATTAAAACCATCTTGTTAAGCTACTGTAACCTCCAAGTCTCTAACACGGGGCATTGATATTGTCTTTTTTTCCACTGCGACCTCCTACAATCTTCCACGGGGCATTGATATTGTATATTCATACCACTGTAATCTCCATCACTCTTCCAATGGGCATTAAAACCGTCTTGTTCAGCTACTATGACCTCCACGTCTCCTCCAAGGGGCATGAGAATGGTCTTGTTAAACCTTTCTGAACTCCACAGCTCTTCCAAGGGGCATTAAAACCTTCTTGAAAGCCACTGTGACCTCCACGTCATTTCCAAGGGGCATTGATATTGTCATTTTATTCGACTGCGATCTCCACCACTCTTCAAGGGGCATTAAAGCCATCTTGTTAAGCTACTGTGACCTCCACGTCTCTTCCATGGGGCATTGATATTGTCTTTTTATTCCACTGTGACCTCCACCACTCTTCCACGGGGCATTGATATTGTTTTTTTTCCCACTGCGACCTCCATGTCTCTTCCATGGGGCATTAAAACCGTCTTTTTAAGCTACTGTGACCTCCACATCTCTTGCATGGGGTATTGATATTGTCTTTTTATTCCACTGTGACCTCCACCACTCTTCCAAGGGGCATTAATATTGGCTTTTTATTCCACTGCGACCTCCACCACTCTTCCAAAGGAAATTGAAACTGTCTTGTTAAGCTATTGTGACCTCCACGTCTCTTTCATGGGGAATTGATATTGTCTATTTATTCCACTGTAACCTCCACCACTCTTCCAAGGTGTATTGTTATTGTCTTTTTATTCCACTGCGACCTCCACCAGTGATACAAGGGGCATTAAAACCATCTTCAAATGCTACTGTGACATCCACGTCTCTTCCACGTGGCATTGATATTGTCTTTTTATTCCACTGTAACCCCCAACACTCATCCATTAAAAGCGTCTTGTTAAGCTACTGTGACCTCCACGTCTCTTCCAAGGGGCAAAAAAACCATCTTGTTAAACCACTCTGAACTCAAAAGCTCTTCGAAGGGGCATTAATATTGTCTTGTTAAGCTACTGTGACCTCCACGTCTCTTACACGGGGCATTGATATGCACTTTTTATTCCACAGCGACCTCCACCACTCTTCCAAAGGGCATTACAACCTTCATGTTAAGCTACTGTGACCTGCACGTCTCTTTCAAGGGGCATGTAAACTCTCTTACTAAACCACTCTGAACTCCACAGCTCTTCAAAGGGGCATTAAAACCGTCTTGTTAAGCTACTGTGACCTCCACATCTCTTCCACGGGGCATTAACATTGTGTTTTTATTCCACTGCGACCTCCACCACTCTTCCAAGGGGCATTGATATTTTCTTTTTATTTCACTGTAACCTCCACCACTCTTCCAAGAGGCATTAAAACCGTCTTGTTAAGCTACTGTGACCTCCACGTCTCTTTAAAGGGGCATTAAAACCGTCTTGTTAAACGACTTTGAAATCCACAGCTCTTCCAATGGACATTAAAACCATCTTGTTAATCTACTGTGACCTCCACGTCTTTTCCAAGGGACATTGAAATTGTCTATTTATTCCACTGTAACCTCCATCACTCTTTCCAGAGGCATTAAAACCGTCTTGTTAAGATACTGGGACCTTCACGTTTCTTCCAAGGGGCATAAAAACCGTCTTGCTAAACTACTCTGAACTCCACAGCTTTTCCAAGGAGCATTAAAACTGACATGTTAAGCTACTGTGACCTCCACGTCTCTTCCACTGGGCATTGATATTGTCGTTTTTTTCCACTGCGACCTCCACCACTCTTCCAAGGGGCATTAAAATGGCCTTGTTCATCTACTGTGACCTTCAAGTCTCTTCCACGGGGTATTGATATTTTCTTTTTGTTCCACTGCGACCCCCACCACGCTTCCAAGGGGCATTAAACCGTCTTGTTAACCTTCTGTGACCTCCACGTCTCTTCCAAGGGGCATTGATATTTTCATTTTATTTCACTGTAACCTCCACCACTCTTCCAAGAGGCATTAAAACCGTCTTGCTAAGCTACTGTGACCTCCACGTCTCTTCCAAGGGGCATGAATACCTTCTTTTTAAACCACTCTGAACTCCACAGCTCTATTAATGATCATTAAAAATGTCTTTTTAAGCTACTCTGACCTCCACGTCTCTTCCACGGGGCACTGATATTGTCTTTTTAATCCACTGTAACCTCCACCACTCTTCCAATGGTCATTAAAATTGTCGTGATATGCTACTGTGACCTCCACGTCTCTTCCACGGGGTATTGAAATTGTCCTTTTATTCCACTGCGACCTCCACCACCCTTCCAAGGGGCATTAAAACCGTTTTTTAAAGATATTGTGACCTCCATGTCTCTTCCACGGGGCATTGATTTTGTCTTTCTCTTCCACTGTAACCTCCACCACTCTTCCAAGGGACATTGAAATCCTCTTGTTAAGCTACTGTGAACTCCACCACTCTTCCAAGAGGCATTAAAACCGTCTTGTTAAACCACTCTGAACTCCACAGCTCTTCTAAGGGACATTAAAACCGTCTTGTTAAGCTACTGTGACCTCCACGTCTCTTCCACGGTGCATTGATAATGTGTTTTTATTCCACTGCAATCTCCACCACTCTTCCAAGGGGAATTGACATTGCCTTTTTATTCCACTGTAACCTCCAACACTCTTCCAAGGGGAATTAAAACCGTCTTTTTAAGCTACTGTGACCTCCACGTCTCTTTCAAGGGGCATTAAAACCGTCTTGTTAAACCACTCTGCACTCCACAGCTCTTCTAAGGGGCATTAAAACTGTCTTGTTAAGCTACTGTGACCTCCACGTCTCTTCCACAGGGCACTGATAATGTGTTTTTATTGCACTGCGACCTCCACCACTCTTCCAAGGGGCATTTATATTGTCTTTTTATTCCACTGCGACCTCCAAATCTCTTTCATGGGGCAATAAAACCATCTTGATAAGCTACTGTGACCTCCACGTCTCTTCCAAGGGAACAAAAACCGTCTTGCTAAACTACTCTGAACTACACAGCTCTTCCAAGGGACAATAGAACCGTCTTGTTAAGCTACTATGACCTCCACGTCTCTTCCACGGTGCATTGATATGGTTTTTTTATTCCACTGCAACCTCCACCACTCTTTCAAGGGGCATGGATATTGTCTTTTTATTCCAGTGTGACCTCCACCACTCTTCCAAGGGGCATTTATATTGTCTTTTTATTCCACTGCGACCTCCAAATCTCTTTCATGGGGCAATAAAACCATCTTGATAAGCTACTGTGACCTCCACGTCTCTTCCAAGGGAACAAAAACCGTCTTGCTAAACTACTCTGAACTCCACAGCTCTTCCAAGGGACATTAATACCGTCTTGTTAAGCTTCTCTAACCTCCACGTCTCTTTCACTGGTCCTTGATATTGTCTGTTTATTTCACTGCGACTTCCACCACTCTTAAAAGGGGCATTAAAACCATCTTGTTATGCAACTGTGACCTCCTCGTTTCATCCAAGGGGCATTAAAACCATCTTGTTAAACCACTCTGAACACCACAGATCTTCCAAGGGGTATCAAAACCGTCTTTTTAAGCTACTGTGACCTAATTGTCTCTTCCAAGGGGCATTGATGTTGTCTTTTTATACCACTGCGACCTCCACCACTCTTTCAAGGGTCATTAAAACCGTCTTGTTAATCTACTGTGATCTCCAAGTCTCTTACTCGGGGCATTGATATTGTCTTTTTATCCACTGTAACCTCCACCACTCTCCCAAGGCACATTAAAACAGTCTTGTTAAGCTACTGTGACCTCCATGTCTCTTCCAAAGGGCGTTAATACCATCTTGTTAAACCACTCTGAACTCCACAGCACTTCCAATGGACATTTAAACCGTCTTGTTAAGCAACTGTGACCTCCACGTCTCTTCCACGGGGTATTGATATTGTCTATTTATTCCACTGCAATCTCCACCTCTCTTCCAAGTGGCGTTAAAACAGTCATGTTAAGCTACTGTGACCTCCACATCACTTCCAAGGGGCATGAAAACCGTCTTGTTAAACCACTCTGAAGCCACAGCTCTTCCAAGGGGCATTAGAACCGTCTTGTTAAGCTACTGTGACCTTCACATCACTTCCAATGGGCATTGATATTGACTTTTTATTCCACTGTGATCTCCAGCACTCTTTTAAGGGGCATTAAAACCATCTACTTAAGCTATTGTGATCTCCACGTCTCTTACATGGGGCATTGATTTTGTCTTTTTATTCCACTGCGACCTCCACCACTCTTCCAAGCGGCATTGATATTGTTTTTTATTCATCTACCACCTCCACCCCTGTTCCATGGGGCATTAAAACCGTCTTGTTAAGCTACTGTGACCACCATGTCTCTTCCAAGGGGCTTTGAAATTGTCTTTTTATTGCACTGTGACCTCCACGTCTCTTCAAAGGGGTCATTAAAACTGTCTTGTTAAACCACTCTGAACTCCACAGCTCTTCCAAGGGATATTAAAACCGTGTTGTTAAGCTACTGTGACCTCCATGTCTCTTTCACGGGTCATTGATAATGTCTTTTTATTGCACTTTGACCTCCACCACTCTTCCAAAGGGCATTGATATTGTCTTTTTATTCCACTGCAACCTCCACCACTCTTGAAAGGGGCACTGATATTGTCTTTTTATTCCACTGTGACCTCCACCACTCTTCCAAGGGGCATTAAAACCATCTGGTTAAGCTACTGTGACCTCCACGTCTCTTTCAAGGGGCATTAAAAAAAAATTGTTAAGCTACTGTTACCTCCACCTCTCTTCCAAGGTGCATCGATATTGTCTTTTTATTATACTGCGTCCTCCACCACTCTGCCAAGGGGCATTAAAACGATCTTGTTAAGCTACTGTGTCCTCCACGTCTCTTCCACGGGGCATTGATGTTGTCTTTTTATTGCACTGCGACGTCCAAAACTCGTCCAAGGGGCATAAAAAATTGTTTTTTAAGCTACTGTGAACTCCACATCTCTTCCACGGGGTATTGATATTGTCTTTTTATTCCACTGCGACCTCCACCACTCTTACAAGGGGTATTAAAACCATCTTGTTAAGCTACTGTGACCTCCACGTCTCTTCCACGGGGCATTAATATTGTCTTTTTATTCCACTGTAACCTCCACCAATCTTCCAAAGGGCATTAAAACCGTCTTGTTAAGATACTGTGACCTCCAAGTCTCTTCCATGGGGCATTGATATTGTCTTTTTATTCCACTCCGACCTCCACCACTCTTCCAAGGGGCATTGATATTGTCTTTTTATTCCACTGCGACCTCCACCACTCTTCCAACTGGCATTAAAACTGTCTTGTTAAGCTACTGTGACCTCCACGTATCTTCAACGGGGCATTGATATTGTCTTTTTATTCCACTGCGACCTCCACCACACTACCAGGGGCATTAAAACCATCTTGTTAAGCTACTGTAACCTCCAAGTCTCTAACACGGGGCATTGATATTGTCTTTTTTTCCACTGCGACTTCCTACAATCTTCCAAGGGGCATTGATATTGTCTCTTCATACCACTGTAATCTCCACCACTGTTCCAACGGGCATTAAAACCGTCCTGTTCAGCTACTATGACCTCCAAGTCTCCTCAAAGGGGCATGAAAACGGTCTTGTTAAACCACTCTGAACTCCACAGCTCTTCCAAGGGGCATTAAAACCTTCTTGAAAGCTACTGTGACCTCCACGTAATTTCCAACGGGCATTGATATTGTCATTTTATTCGACTGCGATCTCCACCACTCTTCAAGGGGCATTAAAACCATCTTGTTAAGCTACTGTGACCTCCACGTCTCTTCCATGGGGCATTGATATTGTCTTTTTATTCCACTGTGACCTCCACCACTCTTCCAAGGGGCATTGATATTGGCTTTTTATTCCTCTGCGACCTCCACCACTCTTCCAAAGGGAATTGAAACTGTCTTGTTAAGCTATTGTGACCTCCACGTCTCTTTCACGGGGAATTGATATTGTCTATTTATTCCACTGTAACCTCCACCACTCTTCCAAGGTGTATTGATATTGTCTTTTTTTTCCACTGCGACCTCCACCAGTGATCCAAGGGGCATTAAAACCATCTTCAAATGCTACTGTGACATCGACGTCTCTTCCACGTGGCATTGATATTGTCTTTTTATTCCACTGTAACCCCCACCACTCATCCATTAAAAGCGTCTTGTTAAGCTACTGTGACCTGCACGTCTCTTCCAAGGGGCAATAAAACCGTCTTGTTAAACCACTCTGAACTCCAAAGCTCTTCAAAGGGGCATTAAAATTGTCTTGTTAAGCTACTGTGACCTCCACGTCTCTTCCACGGGGCAAAAAAAACGTCTTTTTAAACCACTCTGAACTCCAAAGCTCTTCAAAGGGGCATTAAAACCGTCTTGTTGATATGCACTTTTTATTCCACAGCGACCTCCACCACTCTTCCAAAGGGCATTACAACCGTCTCTTTAAGCTACTGTGACCTGCACGTCTCTTTCAAGGGGCATGTAAACTCTCTTCCTAAACCACTCTGAACTCCACAGCTCTTCAAAGGGGCATTAACATTGTGTTTTTATTCCACTGCGACCTCCACCACTCTTCCAAGGGGCATTGATATTTTCTTTTTATTTCACTGTAACCTCCACCACTCTTCCAAGAGGCATTAAAACCGTCTTGTTAAGCTACTGTGACCTCCACGTCTCTTTAAAGGGGCATTAAAACCGTCTTGTTAAACGACTTTGAAATCCATAGCTCTTCCAATGGACATTAAAACCATCTTGTTAATCTACTGTGACCTCCACGTCTCTTTCAAGGGACATTGAAATTGTCTATTTATTCCACTGTAACCTCCATCACTCTGTCAAGAGGCATTAAAACCGTCTTGTTAAGAAACTGGGACCTTCACGTTTCTTCCAAGGGGCATAAAAACCGTCTTGCTAAACTGCTCTGAACTCCACAGCTCTTCCAAGGAGCATTAAAACTGACATGTTAAGCTACTGTAACCTCCACGTCTCTTCCACTGGGCATTGATATTGTCTTTTTTTTCCACTGCGACCTCCTTCACTCTTCCAAGGGGCATTAAAATGGCCTTGTTCATCTACTGTGACCTTCAAGTCTCTTCCACGGGGTATTGATATTTTCTTTTTGTTCCACTGCGACCCCCACCACTCTTGCAAGGGGCATTAAAACCGTCTTGTTAACCTTCTGTGACCTCCACGTCTCTTCCAAGGGGCATTGATATTTTCTTTTTATTTCACTGTAACCTCCACCACTCTTCCAAGAGGCATTAAAACCGTCTTGTTAAGCTACTGTGACCTCCACGTCTCTTCCAAGGGGCATGAATACCTTCTTTTTAAACCACTCTGAACTCCACAGCTCTATTAATGATCATTAAAAATGTCTTGTTAAGCTACTCTGACCTCCATGTCTCTTCCACGGGGCACTCTTCCAATGGTCATTAAAATTGTCGTGATATGCTACTGTGACCTCCACGTCTCTTCCACGGGGTATTGAAATTGTCCTTTTATTCCACTGCGAACCTCCACCACCCTTCCAAGGGGCATTAAAACCATTTTTTAAACATACTGTGACCTCCATGCCTCTTCCACGGGGCATTGATTTTGTCTTTCTATTCCACTGTAAACTCCACCACTCTTCCAAGGGACATTGAAATCCTCTTGTTAAGCTACTGTGAACTCCACCACTCTTCCAAGAGGCTTTAAAACCGTCTTGTTAAACCACTCTGAACTCCACAGCTCTTCTAAGGGACATTAAAACCGTCTTGTTAAGCTACTGTGACCTCCACGTCTCTTCCACGGGGCATTGATAATGTGTTTTTATTCCACTGCTATCTCCACCACTCTTCCAAGGGGAATTGACATTGCCTTTTTATTCCACTGTAACCTCCAACACTCTTTCAAGGAGAATTAAAATCGTCTTTTTAAGCTACTGTGACCTCCACGTCTCTTTCAAGGGGCATTAAAACCGTCTTGTTAAACCACTCTGAACTCCACAGCTCTTCTAAGGGGCATTAAAACCGTCTTGTTAAGCTACTGTGACCTCCACGTCTCTTCCACAGGGCACTGATAATGTGTTTTTATTCCACTACGACCTCCACCACTCTTCCAAGGGGCATTTATATTGTCTTTTTATTCCACTGCGACCTCCAAATCTCTTTCATGGGGCATTAAAACCATCTTGATAAGCTACTGTGACCTCCACATCTCTTCCAAAGGGCGTTAATACCATCTTGTTAAACCACTCTGAACTCCACAGCACTTCCAAGGGACATTTAAACCGTCTTGTTAAGCAACTGTGACCTCCAAGTCTCTTCCACGTGGTATTGATATTGTCTATTTATTCCACTGTAATCTCCACCCCTCTTCCAAGTGGCATTAAAATAGTCATGTTAAGCTACTGTGACCTCCACGTCTCTTCCACGGGGTATTGATATTGTCTATTTATTCCACTGCGACCTCCACCACTCTTCCAAGCGGCATTGATATTGTTTTTTATTCAGCTGCAACCTCCACCCCTCTTCCATGGGGCATTAAAACCATCTTGTTAAGCTACTGTGACCACCACGTCTGTTCCAAGGGGCATTGAAATTGTCTTTTTATTCCACTGTGACCTCCACGTCTCTTCAAACGGGTCATTAAAACTGTCTTGTTAAACCACTCTGAACTCCACAGCTCTTCCAAGGGATATTAAAACTGTGTTGTTAAGCTACTGTGACCTCAATGTGTTTTTCACGTGTCATTGATAATGTCTTTTTATTACACTTCGACCTCCACCACTCTTCCGAAGGGCATTGATATTGTCTTTTTATTCCACTGCAACCTCCACCACTCTTGCAAGGGGCACTGATATTGTCTTTTTATTCCACTGTGACCTCCACCACTCTTCCAAGGGGCATTAAAACCATCTGGTTAAGCTACTTTGACCTCCACGTCTCTTTCAAGGGGCATTAAAACCAAATTGTTAAGCTACTGTTACCTCCACCTTTCTTCCATGGTGCATCGATATTGTCTTTTTATTACACTGCATCCTCCAACACTCTGCCAAGGGGCATTAAAACGATCTTGTTAAGCTACTGTGACCTAAACGTCTCTTCCACGGGGCATTGATATTGTCTTTTTATTCCACTGCAACCTCCACCACTCTTCCAAAGGACATTTAAACCGTCTTGTTAAGCTACTGTGTCCTCCACGTCTCTTCCACGGGGCATTGATGTTGTCTTTTTATTCCACTGCGACCTCCAAAACTCTTCCAAGGGGCATAAAAAATAGTTTTTTAAGCCACTGTGACCTACACGTCTCTTCCACGGGGTCTTGATATTGTCTTTTTATTCCACTGCTACCTCCACCACTCTTACAAGGGGCATTAAAACCATCTTGTTAAGCTACTGTGACCTCCACGTCTCTTCCATGGGGCATTGATATTGTCTTTTTATTCCACTGTAACCTCCACCAATCTTCCAAAGGGCATTAAAACCGTCTTGTTAAGCTACTGTGACCTCCAAGTCTCTTCCATGGGGCATTGATATTGTCTTTTTATTCCACTACGACCTCCACCACTCTTCCAAGGGGCATTGATATTGTCTTTTTACTCCACTGCAACCTCCACCACTTTTCCAAGGGACATTAAAACCGTCTTGTTAAGCTTCTGTAACCTCCACCTCTCTTCCTAGGGGCATTAAAATCGTCTTGGAAAGCTACTGTGACCTCCACTACTCTTCCAAGGGGCGTTAAAACCGTCTTGTTAAACCACTCTGAACGCCACAGCTCTTCCAAGGGGCATTAAACAGTCTTGTGAAGCTACTGTGACTTCCACGTCTCTTCCACGGGGCATTGATAATGTGTTTTTATTCCACTGCGATCTACACCACTCTTCCAAGGGGCATTGATATTGCCTTTTTGTTCCACTGTAACCTCCACCACTCTTCCAAGGGGCATTTAAACCATCTTGTTAAGCTACTGTTACCTCCACGTCTCTTTCAAGTGGCATTAAAACCGTTATCTCCACAGTAGTGTTGAGCCACCCCCGTAGTGTTCGAGTTCGGTTCGGTTCGTCGAACACCCGTGTGTTCGCCGAACTGTTCGTCGAACTGTTCGTCGAACACCTTCGAACACCGTTAAAACCAATGGCAGGCAAACAAAAACACATAGAAACACATAGAAAACACCTTCAAAGGTGTCCAAAAGCTGACAAACTGCTCAGAAGACACAACTAACACATGGAAAAGTGACAAGTACATATAGTCATGCGAAAAGAAAAGAGGTGGAGGAGTAAAAGGAGGGGGAGACACAGATATAGGCATGTCATGCCCTTCTAAAATCCAAAAAGTGAGAAGCCGAGACGGCCAGTCCGCTCCTGCCCGTGCCACCTCCGTGTCGCCGGGTTTGTGCCAGAGCCGCGGTGAACCCTGACGGCCAGCCCCCCTCTCCCAATACTGGTGCCTGTCCGCTGGTGGGTCGAGAGAGCCCCCCTGTGGTGGAGGCAGCTCTAAGCTTTTTAATTTAAATTGTCCCTCTAATTTGAATGAATACACTTTAAACCCATTTACAAGGATCTATTGGAGGGCAAGTCTCATGCCAGCAGCCGCGTAATTCCAGCTCCAGTAGCGTCCACTAAAGCTGCTGCAGTTAAAAAGCTTTTATAAGGATCGAGCTCGGCTGTCCACCGCAAGGCATCCTAGTGCCAGTCCCAGCCCCTATGCCTTGGGGTGCCTCCTGATGCTCTTCACTAAGTATCCCGTGGTCCCGAAGCATTTCCTTTGAAAAAATGAAGTGTCCAAACTACAGGTGGTGTAGCTTGCTTAACAGCCGGGATAATCCGCTGACTAGCAGACACTGCTACTAGGCACAAAGTATTTCCTGGGCTAGATGCAGTTAAAAATTTGTAAGTAGATACTCTCGTTGGATGCTGAGAAAGCATTCCATAGAGTCTCCTGGCACGCCATATATGATTCTCTTAAAAAGCTTGGGGTAGGGGTCTAGGGGACCCTTTTATAGCCAAAATCACGGCCCTGTATCACAATACGTCACCTAGGCTGAAGATAAATGGAACTGTAGCACCGAGGGCTCGGTTGCTACAGACGTATTGCACCTCACCCAGAGGTGTGATATCTCACTCTCAGATAAGGATGGAGTGTGGATCAGGACCCGACACCTGCATGCATTACACCACATTGCCGTGGGGCAGGGCGACCAATATGCCCCTGAGATGGGCACGACAGTCCCTGTCCCTGGCTGGAGTGGGGGGAGGGAACACTGAGGAAGGGGAACCCTGCAGTGCAGGAGCAGGGAGGAAGCAGTTCCTGGGTGCATTGAGAAGGGAGTATAAAAGGTGGGCACCATCTTAGTTCAGTGCAGAGAAGTCTGAGCAGAAGTGGCAGGGAGCAGGGGCTCTGCATGAGCTCTGCTCCGGAGGCGGGCCTAGTAACAGAGGCCCAGGCCTGCAAGAGGGAGAAGGAAGGAAGAGGAGCGGAGAAGGCTCCAGGAACGAGGAATGAAGGGATCCCAGGGGTGCGGACGGGCGAGTCGCCACCGCACGCCCGAATCCACCTGCGTGGAGGGGTCAGGCCAAAGGGGGAGACCGGTCCCCGAACTAGTGGAGGCAGGAAACGACCCTCAGCTAGAAACCGGAGGCTCTGACATTTTATGTGGCGCAGCCCCTTGCTCCACCCGCTAGGAAGGCACCACATAGGGTCAGGGAAACTGGCGCCAAGTTTACCAAGAGGAGGCCCGAGGCAGCCGGACAGAAGTGTTGGTAAGAAAGGCCAGACAAAGGACACACAAAGGGGGTCCTGTGAAGCGCTCCAAAGTTATCTGGGAGTTGTCTGAGCCCCTCACCTGGTGAGCACAGTACGACGTGGGCAGCCGTTACCTGCAGACGTGGTCTGGATAATAAGAACTGTGAGTAAAGGCCCTGAACTGCATCACTGACTCCGTGTCGTTACTGCTGCTGCCCTGCACCATCACCCCCATCCTCCGCATACACTGCCCTGAGGCTATACTCCTCCCGTGGGGAGTTATGCTACGCTCTGCTGCACCCACAACACCAGCCTTAGCGGTCTGCCCTGTAGCGGCGGTTCACTCTGACCGCAATCCACGGGTGGCGTAGTCGGACATTTAAACATCAAAACCACATAAATAGTTCCGCCACTGGTTTGACCGCCCTGAGCCACGGAACCGGATCGCCACCACGAAGACTACAACCACCAGCATCCACCAAAAAGGGTCCGGCTCCGGGTGTCCCAAGGCCCAGGGGGTGCGTCAGAACATTTTCATCACCTTTCACAATCACCAATGGGACAAGGCAGGGATGTCCTCTGTCCCCTCTCTTATACATCCTAGTGACGGAGCACCTGCTCTCATCAATTCGCCATAACCCCAATATTAGGTGGATTGAGGTGGGAGGCACCGAGTACAAGTGCTCTCTATTTGCTGATGATGTCCTAGTATATATCACTCAATCACATATATCCATCCCTGCTGTTATGGCTGAAATAGATCACTTTGTTACATGGTAAAATTTTAAAATCAATGCAGCGAAGTCTGAGGCCCTCGATGTCTCCCTCCCTAAATCCATATAGGATTCCATCCAGTCCAACTTTCCCTTTGCCTGGCCCTCACAGGGTATCAAATACTTAGGAATTCCTATTCATTGAGACCTCTCCCATCTATGTTATCTTAATTTTGGGCCCTTTATTGAACAATTCCATACAGACCACGGTTGGCAAGTTAGAACTGTAAGATTCACTACGTGAACCACTGGTGTTTTGTGGAAAAGCATATGTACACCGCGTTCCAAATTATTATGCAAAAAGTGTTTAGGAGTGATAAGGGAAGAATTTGTTTGTTTGTCAGTTAAACTCATTGATGGTGATGTGTGTCAGGGCTCTTTATATCACTGTAAGCAATTGCAGACACCTGTGCTAATTAGTTTGGCAGGTGTGTCCAATGAAAGGCAAGACTACTTAAGAAGGCTCTCTCACATTATTAAGCAGCCTACATTTTCTGCCAAAATGGGAAAGAAAAAGGATGTGTCGGCTGCTGAGAAGCAACAAATTGTGGAGTGTTTAGGTCAAGGCATGACTACAATCAACATTGTGCGATGATCAGGATGAAGTGTCTTGGCAATCAAGAAGTATGTAGCTGATTCACAGTACACACGTGTGCGTGCTGATAAGGGCAAATTGAGGACTCTTTCCTACAGGCAATTACGTCAGGTTGAAAGAGCAGCGGCAAAAAAGCCTTGTCATAGCAGCAGACAAGTTTTTGAAGCTGCTTGTGCCTCCAACGTCCCCCGAACAACAAGATGCAGGGTCCTTCAGAGGTTTGCAGCTGTGCATACGCCATCCTGTCGACCTCCTCTATCCACTTCACACAAGCAGAAACGGCTCCAGTGGGCCAAACATTACATGAAGACTGATTTCAAAACTGTTTTGTTCACGGATGAGTGCCGTGCAGCGCTCGATGGTCCAGATGAATGGAGTGGAGGATGGCTGGTTGATGGACACCCCACGCAAACACGGCTACAGCGCCAACAAGGAGGAGGTGGAGTAATGTTTTGGGCTGGAATCATGGGGAGAGAGATTGTCGGCCCCTTTAGGATCCCTGAAGGCGCTAAAGATGAACTCCATAATGTATGTGGATTTTCTCAAACAGCACTTCCTGCCATGGTTCAAGAAGAAGAACCGTGTATTTCACAGCAAGATCATTTTTCTGCATGATAATGCACCATCTCATGCTGCACATAAAACATCTGCATCTCTGGCTGATATGGGCATAAAAGGGGACAAACTTATGGTGTGACCCCCATGCTCCCCTGACCTCTACCCCATTCAGAACCTTTGGAGCATCATTAAAAGGAGTGTCTATGATGGCGGGAGGCAGTTCACATCTAAGCAACAGCTCTGGGAGGGTATTCTGTCCTCATGCAAAACAATTGAAGCAGAAACCATCCAAAACCTGACAAATTCAATGGACGAGAGAGTTCAGAAGCTCCTTTCGAACAAGGGGTCCTATGTGAAAATGTAACATCACCTAGAATAAAGTTTTGAGTTGAAAACTGTTTGATTTCAGTTTCTAACAACCTGCTAATGCTTATAATTTCAAAAATGACCATTTTTTTGGTCTTTATTAAAATGAAAAGGTTGATCGAAAAGTTTGGGGGATCTAAGAGTGTGGCAACCCAGTAGTCATGATTACTTCGAATTCTGACAATATGAGGGTCATGCTGCATGTAGTGCAGCAAGAAGGCACTTATGTGTCTTGCGCATCTCGGAGCCCCAAAATTATTTTCCGGGCTAGATGCAGCTAAAAATTATTTTTAATTTTAAATCTGGTGAAGCTTATTATAGATGGCCTAATAGGATCAGTGCTGCACACTGCTACAAAGCCCAAATTATTTTGCAGTCAAGATACAGATAAACATGATTAGTAATTTGAAAGCTTAAAACGGTTGGTAGGGTGATTTTAACCAATCATCAAGCTTTTACTCTCCCCAGGATGACACAGGGGTAGAAAAGTCGTTTCGGATCCATGATTTGTTCATCTTTATGAACGTGAGTCTGTCTACATTATCAGTGGAGAGCCGCGTGCGCTTATCTGTCAGCACACCACCAGCAGCGCTGAACACACGTTCAGACAGAACGCTGGCTGCGGGGCATGACAAGATCTCCAAGGCGTAAGTGGCTAGCTCCGGCCATTTATCCAGATTGGAAGCCCAAAAAGAGCAAGGGTCCAGTGACACAGTCGTGGCTTCAATGTTTACTTGGAGATACTCCTGTACCATCGTCTCTAGGCGTTGACTATGTGTCAGACTTCTTGTCTCCTGTGGCCTTGCAAAGGATGGGCTAAAAAAGTGGTGAAATGATTCCGCAAAATTGATGTTACCAGCAGATACTGTGGTTCTGTTACGGTTTGAGTGCTGAACACTTGACGGTCCCACGGTTGGCAAGTTGGAACTGTGAGATTCACTACGTGCACCACTGGTATTTTGTGGAAAAGCACATGTAAGATTCTGCAACAGTCTCTGCTGATACTCCTGCATGCGTGCATCCCTTTCTATGGCAGGAATAATTTCTGCAAATTTACTTTTGTACCGGGGATCTAACAGTGTGGCAACCCAGTAGTCAGGATTATTTCTAATTCTCACAATTCGAGGGTCATGTTGCAGGTAGTGCAGCAAGAAGGCACTCATGTGTGTTGCGCATCCAGGAGCACCAAGTCCCTGTTGTGTTGGTGGCGAGGTAACAATCATGCTTCCTTCCTCTGTCCTCTCCCCCCAACCTCGCACAACAGAAATGTGATCAAGGTCTCCCTCATCTGATGAGTCTTCCATCAGTTCGTCCTCCACTTCTTCCTGGGCTCCTGCACCTTCCTCACTAGTTTGGCTGCTACCATGCGCCCTGGTAAAATCATCTCCCCCACCCTCACATGCCTGCCGCCCTGGTGCTGCCGACCGTCTGGACCTTGCAGATGTTAGCCCTTCCGCATACAACTCCTCCTCCTCTACTTCCTCCACCTCCTCTTGTGCCACCACCTGACTCCGAATTCTGTTTAACATGTGCTCCAGCATGTAAATCACCGGAATAGTCATGCTGATAATGGCATCGTCAGCACTAAACATCTTCGTCGCCATTTCAAAACTGTGCAGAAGGGTGCATAGGTCCCTGATCTGAGACCACTCCTCCAGCGTGATTTGCCCCACCTCTGAATCTCGTTGGCCCAGGCTATACGTCAGAACGTATTGCACCAGGGCTTGTCGGTGCTGCCACAGTCGCTGCAACATGTGCAGAGTTGAATTCCACCGGGTAGGCACATCGCATTTTAGCCGGTGAAGTGGCAGGCCCAACGACTTCTGTAGAGATGTAAGTCGCTGAGCTGCGGGATGCGAACGGCGGAAGTGAGCACACAGCGACCGTGCCCTCTGCAGAAGGCCATCTAGTCTGGGATAGTGAGCTAAAAATTGCTGGACAACCAGGTTCAACACGTGAGCCATACAAGGCACGTGTGTGACATTGCCCCGGCGAAGGGCCGCACCCAGGTTTGCAGCATTGTCGCACACGGCCTTCCCTGGTTTCAGGTCCAGTGGAGACAACCATTCATGAAATTGGTTCTCCAGAGCTGACCACAACTCCTCAGCTGTGTGACTCACATTTCCCAGACATTTCAATGTAAAAACCGCCTGATGACGTTGAGCCCTACTGCCAGCATAGTAAGGAGGTGTGCAGGATCCCTTCTGCGCAGTTAGAAAGCTTGTGGCATGACCAGACAGGCTTTGGGTGCAGGTGGAAGACCGAGAGGAGGTTGAGGAGGCAGAAGCAGTGGAGGAAAAATGACATAAAGAGGATTGACGCACAACTCGTGGGGACAGCAAGACTTGGACAGCAGCCCCTTGTCCTGCTGTCACCATAGTTACCCAGTGCCCAGTCAGCGACATGTAACGCCCCTGTCCATGCCTACTCGTCCAAGTGTCTGTGGTGAAATGCACCCTGTGACACACAGAGTTTCTCAAAGAAGCGGTGATGTTGTGTGCGACATGCTGGTGGAGCGCAGGCACACCTTTCTTTGAGAAGTAGTGCCGACTGGGCATCTGGTACTGGGGCACTGCGACGGACATAAGGTCTCGAAAATCCTCTGTGTCCACCAGGCGGAAAGGCAGCATTTCTGTAGCCAAGAGCTTGCAGATGGTGAAATTCAACCTCTTAGCTTTCTCATGGCTAGGAGGAAATGGTCTTTTACTTGTCCACATCTGAGGGACCGAGGGCTGGCTATTGTGCTTAGACGGGGTTGATAA
The DNA here is from genome assembly GCF_046119375.1 of Phyllobates terribilis. Lineage (NCBI taxonomy): Eukaryota > Metazoa > Chordata > Amphibia > Anura > Dendrobatidae > Phyllobates > Phyllobates terribilis. The sequence goes on along the minus strand of NW_027362765.1, from coordinate 306,609,976 downwards.
GGGTGTCCCCGGCAAACTGCCGGTCTGTGAGGAAGATGCAGGCGGACATGTTAGGTTGCCTTGATCCAAAGGTGGTGCTATCGATGTCGGACAGCGCTCAAGACCAGCTGGTGTTACCACCTCCAAAGAAAATGATGACCTGCCAATCACGCTGGCTGTTGCGGGTAAAGAGATGGCAGGTCTGCGCCCCAAAACAGGTGTGACTGCTGTCCCCCCAGTCACAGAGGATGAAGAGGCCGCGGATGCACAAGATATGGCAGACGGTGGTTGGCCCGGCCGGCTAGACCGCATTGTAGCACACTGAGCTTCCCACTGCAACTTATGCTTCATATCCATGTGCCGGTTCATGCATGAAGTACTCAAACTATGTATTTTTTGGCCTCTACTTAGCTTTTGCTGACAAATGTTACAGATAACACGAGTTGGGTCATCTTTATCGATCTGAAAAAATGCCCAGGCTATGCAAGGCTTAGCACCCATGCGACCTGAAGAGCCACCACGACTTGTGGTGAGAGGCAGAGTTGTGTTTGAGGATGCAGTTGTTGACGTGCTTCCAGTACTACGTCTCTGTCCAGGAAGGCGCAACCTGACCTCGTCGTCACTAGCATCTTCCTCCACCTCCTCTGCTGACCTCATCTCTTGGCTGACTGTGGGTTGACAGTAAGTGGGATCTCCGACCTCATCATCATCACCCTGTGCGTTATCACACCCGTCGTCCTCAGAGCCAACCTGTTCCTGCCCTGACAAAAAACTAAAGTTGTCGCTCCAATCAGGTATTTGAGTCTTATCATCGTCTTCCTCATTGTCTCCACCAACAGGAGTTACAGTTTGGGAATGAGGGTCTACATTATGGTCAGAACCTTCTGCGTCTGGTCCTGGATCCGACTCATAAAGATTCTGGGCATCAGTGCAGATCATTTCCTCGTCTGGATTCACAGAAGCGCTGGAGTCGACCTCTGATTCCCAGGCTATAGTATGAGTAAACAGCTCTGCAGACTCAACCATCTGTTCTACCTCATACTCAGACGGGCAGCTGGAGATTTGGGAGCTGTGAGGAAGCAAGTGCGATTTGGGTGACACCTTTGAGGACTGGAGTATTTGTGATGTTGAAGTTGATGTGGAGGAGAGCCCACTTAAAGGAGCACTTGATATCCGTTGAAGCACCTCCTGTTTTTGTGCCTCATCTGGAATTTGTAGCGATTGGCGTGGCCGTAAGAAAGGGATCTTATCACATTGTCCGCTAAAAGAAGTAGACATTTTAGTTTGGCTGGAAGATGGTCTTTCTTCTGCACCTACCCCACGGACACAACCTTTTTTCCCCTTCCCAACACGCCTATTCCCCTTTCCACCAGCAGCAGGCCTTTTTCCACTCATTTTGGTGGTTAACTAATTCACAACTCTGGAGTTGTTTGCACAAAAAAACAATGGATGGTAACCGAGCAGAGCTGAGTGGCCAAACTGTGGTATTAGGCCAAAACTATTGGCTGGGTTAGATGCAGAAAAAAATTATTTTTAATTTGCAACCTGATGGAGGTCAGTATAGATGGACTAATAGACCAAGTCCCACACACCGCTAGAAGCCCAAATATTTTTTCAGAGCTAGATGCAGAAAATTTTTTTATTCAATTTGCAACCTGATGGAGGTCAGTATAGATGGACTAATAGACCAAGTCCCACACACTGCTAGAAGCCCAAATATTTTTTCAGAGCTAGATGCAGAAAAAAATTATTTTTAATTTGCAACCTGATGGAGGTCAGTATAGATGGACTAATAGACCAAGTCCCACACACCGCTAGAAGCCCAAATATTTTTTCAGAGCTAGATGCAGAAAAAAATTATTTTTAATTTGCAACCTGATGGAGGTCAGTATAGATGGACTAATAGACCAAGTCCCACACACCGCTAGAAGCCCAAATATTTTTTCAGAGCTAGATGCAGAAAAAAATTATATTCAATTTGCAACCTGCTGGACGTCAGTATAGAAGGACTAATAGAACAAGTCCCACACACTGCTAGAAGCCCAAATATTTTTTCAGAGCTAAATGAAGAAAAAAATTATTTTTAATTTGCAACCTGATGGAGGTCAGTATAGATGGACTAATAGACCAAGTCCCACACACTGCTAGAAGCCCAAATATTTTTTCAGAGCTAGATGCAGAAAAAAATTATTTTTAATTTGCAACCTGATGGAGGTCAGTATAGATGGACTAATAGACCAAGTCCCACACACCGCTAGAAGCCCAAATATTTTTTCAGAGCTAGATGCAGAAAATTTTTTTATTCAATTTGCAACCTGATGGAGGTCAGTATAGATGGACTAATAGACCAAGTCCCACACACTGCTAGAAGCCCAAATATTTTTTCAGAGCTAGATGCAGAAAAAAATATTTTTAATTTGCAACCTGATGGAGGTCAGTATAGATGGACTAATAGACCAAGTCCCACACACCGCTAGAAGCCCAAATATTTTTTCAGAGCTAGATGCAGAAAAAAATTATATTCAATTTGCAACCTGCTGGAGGTCAGTATAGAAGGACTAATAGAACAAGTCCCACACACTGCTAGAAGCCCAAATATTTATTCAGAGCTAAATGAAGAAAAAAATTATTTTTAATTTGCAACCTGATGGAGGTCAGTATAGATGGACTAATAGACCAAGTCCCACACACTGCTAGAAGCCCAAATATTTTTTCAGAGCTAGATGCAGAAAAAAATTATTTTTAATTTGCAACCTGATGGAGGTCAGTATAGATGGACTAATAGACCAAGTCCCACACACCGCTGGAAGCCCAAATATTTTTTCAGAGCTAGATGCAGAAAAAAATTATTTTTAATTTGCAACCTGATGGAGGTCAGTATAGATGGACTAATAGACCAAGTCCCACACACCGCTAGAAGCCCAAATATTTATTCAGAGCTAGATGCAGAAAAAAATTATATTCAATTTGCAACCTGCTGGACGTCAGTATAGAAGGACTAATAGAACAAGTCCCACACACTGCTAGAAGCCCAAATATTTTTTCAGAGCTAAATGAAGAAAAAAATTATTTTTAATTTGCAACCTGATGGAGGTCAGTATAGATGGACTAATAGACCAAGTCCCACACACTGCTAGAAGCCCAAATATTTTTTCAGAGCTAGATGCAGAAAAACATTATTTTTAATTTGCAACCTGATGGAGGTCAGTATAGATGGACTAATAGACCAAGTCCCACACACCGCTAGAAGCCCAAATATTTTTTCAGAGCTAGATGCAGAAAATTTTTTTATTCAATTTGCAACCTGATGGAGGTCAGTATAGATGGACTAATAGACCAAGTCCCACACACTGCTAGAAGCCCAAATATTTTTTCAGAGCTAGATGCAGAAAAAAATTATTTTTAATTTGCAACCTGATGGAGGTCAGTATAGATGGACTAATAGACCAAGTCCCACACACTGCTAGAAGCCCAAATATTTTTTCAGAGCTAGATGCAGAAAAAAATTATTTTTAATTTGCAACCTGATGGAGGTCAGTATAGATGGACTAATAGAACAAGTCCCACACGCTGCTAGAAGCCCAAATATTTTTTCAGAGATAAATGAAGAAAAAAATTATTTTTAATTTGCAACCTGATGGAGGTCAGTATAGATGGACTAATAGACCAAGTCCCACACACTGCTAGAAGCCCAAATATTTTTTCAGAGCTAGATGCAGAAAAAAATTATTTTTAATTTGCAACCTGATGGAGGTCAGTATAGATGGACTAATAGACCAAGTCCCACACACCGCTAGAAGCCCAAATATTTTTTCAGAGCTAGATGCAGAAAAAAATTATATTCAATTTGCAACCTGCTGGAGGTCAGTATAGAAGGACTAATAGAACAAGTCCCACACACTGCTAGAAGCCCAAATATTTTTTCAGAGCTAAATGAAGAAAAAAATTATTTTTAATTTGCAACCTGATGGAGGTCAGTATAGATGGACTAATAGACCAAGTCCCACACACTGCTAGAAGCCCAAATATTTTTTCAGAGCTAGATGCAGAAAAAAATTATATTCAGTTTGCAACCTTATGGAGGTCAGTATAGATGGACTAATAGAATGATGCTATGCCCAAAAGATTTTACTTCACTAGGTGCAGTAAAAAAATTGGTTTTCTATACACAGGTGGTATATCTTGCAACACAGATAGGCTACTCCACTGACTAACACACTCTGCAATCAGCCAAAAAGGATTAGCTTTGCTAGATTCAGCCAAATGCTGTGAAAAAAACTTGCACAGCACTGGCACAGACCTGCCTGGCAAAAACTGATAGGAACTGATGTAACCTAGTCCTGAAAAGGACTCCAATTACAATTAGTCTTTACTCCCACAATCTATCTATTTAAGAGCACAGACCTGCCTGATAAAAGTCGTAGGAAATGCTGTAACCTAGTCCTTAAAAGGACTGCAATCACAACTATTCCCTACTCCCAAGCTATCTGTATATTTGTGCGAAAATTGGCTTGAAATTAACAAGGTATAGCGCACACAGCAACAGCGGTGCCGTCTAACACGCAGCTGCAGCAGTGAGAAAATGGTGGCGACGGGGAAAATGGCTTGGTCTTATAGGGCAAGGACATGTGACATACACTGCCAATCACACATGCCCTTGCTTGTGTGAAAAAAAGCACTTCGCTCCGTGTGTGCGCTGCTGATAGGCTGACAGATTGCACCTCCCCACTGCAAATGCGGGAAAGAGAAAAAAAAATGGAGATCTTCATTGTTCCTGCAGAGATCCATCCCCTGCCCCTCCCCCCGCCCCGCTGTACACTCAAACTGCGTATTAACATTAAATTTCATCATTACTGAGAAAAAATCCAGTTATGATTTTGGTGCACGAACAGTTATCGAACATAACCTCGAACAGCCGAATTTTTCTCAAATTGTTCGTGTTCGCCGACCGGCTCGAACACCGCCCAAAACAGCTCGAATTTGAGATTGGCGAACAGTTCGAGTAGAACAACGCTCATCTCTACTCCACAGCTCTTCCAAGGGACATTAAAACCATCTTGTTAAGCTACTGTGAACTCCACGTCTCTTCCAAGGGGCATGAAAACGTCTTTTCAAACCACTCTGAAATCCACAGCTCTTCCAAGGAGCATTAATCCGTCTTGTTAAGCTACTGTTACCTCCACGTCTCTTCCACGGGGCATTGATATTGTCTATTTATTCCACTGCGACCTCCACCACTCTTGCAAGGGGCATTAAAATTGTCTTGTTAAGCTACTGTGACCTCCACGTCTCTACCACCGGGCATTGATCTTGCCGTTTTATTCCACTGTAACCTCCACCACTCTTCCAAGGGGCTTTAAAACCGTCTTTTTAAGCTACTGTGACCTACACGTCTCTTACAAGGGGCATTAAATCCATCTTGTTACACCACTCTGAACTCCACAGCTCTGCCAAGGGGCATAAAAACCGTCTTGTTAAGCTGCTGTGACCTCCACGTCTCTTCCACAGGGCGTTGATATGTTCTTCTTATTCCACTGCGACCTCCACCACTCTTCCAAGGGGCATTAAAACTGTCTTGTTAAGCAACTGTGACCTCCACGTATCTTCAACGGGGCATTGATATTGTCTTTTATTCCACTGCGACCTCCACCACTCTACCAAGGGGCATTAACACCATCTTGTTAAGCTACTGTAACCTCCAAGTCTCTTACACGGGGCATTGATATTGTCTTTTTATTGAACTGCGACCTCCACCACTCTTTGAAGGGGCATTGATATTGTCTTTTTATTCCACTGCGACCTCCACCTCTATTCCATGGGGCATTAAAACCATTTTGTTAAGCTACTGTGAATTCCAAGTCTCTTCCACGGAGCATTGATATTGTCTTTTTATTCCACTGTAACATCCATCACTCTTCCAAGGAGCATTAAAACCATCTTCTTAAGCTACTGTGACCTCCACGTCTCTTTCAAGAGGAATAAAAACCATCTTGTTAAACCACTCTGTACTCCAAAGCTCTTCCAAGGGAAATTAAAACCATCTTGTTAAGTTACTGTGACCTCCACGTCTCTTTCACGGGGCCTTGATATTGTCTATTTATTTCACTGCGACCTCCACCAGTCTTCCAAGGGGCATTAAAACCGTCTTGTTGAGCAACTGTGACCTCCACATTTCATCCAGGGGGCATTCAAACTGTCTTCTTAAACCACTCTGAACACCACAGATGTTCCAAGGGGCATTAAAACCATCTTGTTAAGCTACTGTGACCTCCATGTCTCTTCCAAGGGGCATTGATATTGTCTTTTTATTCCACTGAGACCTCCACCACTTTTCCAAGGGGAATTAAAACCGTCTTGTTAAGCTACTGTGACCTCCACGTCTCTTCCCCGGGGAATTGATATTGTCTTTTTATTCCACTGCAACCTTCACCACTTTACCAAGGGGCATTGATATTGTCTTTTTACTCCACTGCGACCTCCACCACTTTTCCAAAGGACATTAAAACCGTCTTGTTAAGCTACTGTGACCTCCACGTCTCTTCCAAGGGGCATGAAAACGTCTTTTCAAACCACTCTGAAATCCACAGCTCTTCCAAGGAGCATTAATCCGTCTTGTTAAGCTACTGTTACCTCCACGTCTCTTCCACGGGGCATTGATATTGTCTATTTATTCCACTGCGACCTCCACCACTCTTGCAAGGGGCATTAAAATTGTCTTGTTAAGCTACTGTGACCTCCACGTCTCTACCACCGGGCATTAATCTTGTCGTTTTATTCCACTGTAACCTCCACCACTCTTCCAAGGGGCTTTAAAACCGTCTTTTTAAGCTGCTGTGACCTCCACGTCTCTTACAAGGGGCATTAAATCCATCTTGTTACACCACTCTGAACTCCACAGCTCTGCCAAGGGGCATAAAAACCGTCTTGTTAAGCTGCTGTGACCTCCACGTCTCTTCCACAGGGCGTTGATATGTTCTTTTTATTCCACTGCGACCTCCACCACTCTTCCAAGGGGCATTAAAACTGTCTTGTTAAGCAACTGTGACCTCCACGTATCTTCAGCGGGGCATTGATATTGTCTTTTATTCCACTGCGACCTCCACCACTCTACCAAGGGGCATTAAAACCATCTTGTTAAGCTACTGTAACCTCCAAGTCTCTTACACGGGCCATTGATATTGTCTTTTTATTCCACTGCGACCTCCACCACTCTTTGAAGGGGCATTGATATTTTCTTTTTATTCCACTGCGACCTCCACCTCTCTTCCATGGGGCATTAAAACCATTTTGTTAAGCTACTAAGAATTCCAAGTCTCTTCCACGGAGCATTGATATTGTATTTTTATTCCACTGTAACCTCCACCACGCTTCCAAGGGGCATTAAAACCATCTTCTTAAGCTACTGTGATCTCCACGTCTCTTCCAAGGGAAATAAAAACCATCTTGTTTAACCACTCTGAACTCCACAGCTCTTCCAAGGGAAATTAAAACCGTCTTGTTAAGTTACTGTGACCTCCACGTCTCTTTCACGGGGCCTTGATATTGTCTATTTATTTCACTGCGACCTCCACCAGTCTTCCAAGGGGCATTAAAACCGTCTTGTTAAGCTACTGTGACCTCCACGTCTCTTCCACGGGGCATTGATATTGTCTTTTTATTCCACTGCGACCTCCACCACTCTTTGAAGGGGCATTGATATTGTCTTTTTATTCCACTGCGACCTCCACCTCTCTTCCATGGGGCAATAAAACCATTTTGTTAAGCTACTAAGAATTCCAAGTCTCTTCCACGGAGCATTGATATTGTCTTTTTATTCCACTGTAACCTCCACCACGCTTCCAAGGGGCATTAAAACCATCTTCTTAAGCTACTGTGATCTCCACGTCTCTTCCAAGGGAAATAGAAACCATCTTGTTAAACCACTCTGAACTCCACAGCTCTTCCAAGGGAAATTAAAACCGTCTTGTTAAGTTACTGTGACCTCCACGTCTCTTTCACGGGGCCTTGATATTGTCTATTTATTTCACTGCGACCTCCACCAGTCTTCCAAGGGGCATTAAAACCGTCTTGTTAAGCTACTGTGACCTCCACGTCTCTTCCACGGGGCATTGATATTGTCTTTTTATTCCACTGCGACCTCCACCACTCTTTGAAGGGGCATTGATATTGTCTTTTTATTCCACTGCGACCTCCACCTCTCTTCCATGGGGCAATAAAACCATTTTGTTAAGCTACTAAGAATTCCAAGTCTCTTCCACGGAGCATTGATATTGTCTTTTTATTCCACTGTAACCTCCACCACGCTTGCAAGGGGCATTAAAACCATCTTCTTAAGCTACTGTGACCTCCACATTTCATCCAGGGGGCATTCAAACCGTCTTCTTAAACCACTCTGAACACCACAGATGTTCCAAGGGTCATTAAAACCATCTTGTTAAGCTACAGTGACCTCCATGTCTCTTCCAAGGGGCATTGATATTGTCTTTTTATTCCACTGAGACCTCCACCACTTTTCCAAGGGGCATTAAAACCGTCTTGTTAAGCTACTGTGACCTCCACGTCTCTTCCCCGGGGAATTGATATTGTCTTTTTATTCCACTGCAACCTTCACCACTTATCCAAAGGGCATTGATATTGTCTTTTTACTCCACTGCGACCTCCACCACTTTTCCAAAGGACATTAAAACCGTCTTGTTAAGCTACTGTGACCTCCATGTGTTTTCCACGGGGCATTGATATTATCTTTTTATTCCACTCTAACCTCCACCACTCTTCCAAGGGGAATTAAATTTGTCTTGTTAAGCTACTGTGACCTCCACCACTCTTCCAAGGGGCATTAAAACTGTCTTGTTAAACCACTCTGAACTCCACAGCTCTTCCAAGGGGCATTAAAACCGTCTTTTAAGCTACTGTGACCTCCATGTCTCTTCCCCGGGGCATTGATAATGTGTTTTTATTCCATTGCGATCTCCACCACTCTTCCAAGAGGCACTTATATTGCCTTTTTATTCCACTGTAACCTCCACCACTCTTCCAAGGGGCATTAAAACCATCTTGTTAAGCTACTGTGACCTCCAAGTGTCTTTCAAGGGGCATTAAAACCTTCTTGTTTAACCACTGTGAAAGCCACAGTTTTTCCAAGGGACATTAGAACCGTCTTGTTAAACTACTGTCTCTTCCAAGGGGCATTGATATTGTCTATTTATTCCACTGTAACTTCCATCACTCTTTCAAGGTGCATTAAAACAGTCTTGTTAAGCTACTGTGACCTCCACCTCTCTTCCAAGGGGCATGAAAACATTTTGTCAAACCACTCTGAACTTCACAGCTCTTCCAAGGAGCATTAAAACCGCCTTGTTAAGCTACTGTGACCCCCACGTCTCTTCCATGGGGTATTGATGTTGTCTTTTTATTCCACTGCAACCTCCACCACTCTTCCAAGGGGCATAAAAATTGTCTTGTTAAGCTACTGTGACCTCCACGTCTCTTCCACGGGGTATTGATACTGTCTTTTTATTCCACTGCGACCTCCAGCACTCTTCCAAGGGTCATTAAAACTGTCTTGTTAAGCTACTGTGACCTCCACATCTCTTCCACGCGGCATTGATATTGTCTTCTTATTCCACTGTAACCTCCACCACTCTTCCATGGGGCATTAAAACCGTCTTGTTAAGCTATTGTGACCTCCACGTCTCTTCCACGGGGTATTGATACTGTCTTTTTATTCCACTGCGACCTCCAGCACTCTTCCAAGGGGCATTAAAACTGTCTTGTTAAGCTTCTGTGACCTAAACGTCTCTTCCACGGGGCATTGATATTGTCTTTTTATTCCACTGCTACCTCCACCACTCTTCCAAGGGGCATTAATATTTTCTTTAATTTCCACTGCGACCTCCACCACTCTTCCAAAGGACATTAAAACCGTATTTTTAAGCTGCTGTGACCTCCACGTCTCTTCCACTGGGTATTGAATGTCTTTTTTTATTCCACTGTAACCTCCACCACTCTTCCAAGGGGCATTAAAACCTTCTTGTTAAGCTACTGTGACCACCACGTTTCTTCCAAGGGGCATCAAAACCATCTTGTTAAACCACTCTCGACTCCACAGCTCTACCAAGGGGCATTAAAACCATCATGTTAAGCTACTGTGACGTCCACGTCTCGTCCACGGGGCATTGATCTTGTGTTTTTATTCCACTGCGACCTCCACAACTATTCCAAGGTGCATTGATATTGCCTGTTTATTCCACTTTAACCTCCACCACTCTTCCAAGGGGCATTAAAACGGTCTTGTTAAGTTACTGTGACCTACATGTCTTTTTCAAGGGGCATTAAAACCGTCTTGTTAAACCACTCTGAACTCCACAGCTCTTCCAAGGGACTTTAAAACCGTCTTGTTAAGCTACTGTGACCTCCACGTCTCTTCCAAGACGCAATGATATTGTCTATTTATTCCACTGTAACCTCCATCACTCTTCCAAGGGGCATTAAAACCGTCTTGTTAAGCTACTGTAACCTCCACGTCTCTTCCAAGGGGCATGAAAACCATCTTGTTAAACCACTCTGAACTCCACAGCTCTATTAATGAGTATCAAAAATGTCTTGTTAAGCTACTCTGACCTCCACGTCTCTTCCACGGGGCATTGATATTGTCTTTTTAATCCACTGCGACCTCCACCACTCTTCCAAGGGTCATTAAAATTGTCGTGTTATGCTACTGTGACCTCCACGTCTCTTCCACGGGGTATTGATATTGTCCTTTTATTCCACTGCAACCTACACCACTCTTCCAAGGGGCATTAAAACCGTTTTTTAAAGCTACTGTGACCTCCATGTCTCTTCCACGGGGCATTGATATTGCCTTTTTATTCCACTGTAACCTCCAACACTCTTCCAAGGGGCATTAAAACCGTCTTTTTAAGCTACTGTGACCTCCACGTCTCTTTCAAGGGGCATTAAAACCGTCTTGTTAAACCACTCTGAACTCCACAGCTCTTCTAAGGGGCATTAAAAATGTCTTGTTAAGCTACTGTGACCTCCACGTCTCTTCCACGGGGCACTGATAATGTGTTTTTATTTCACTGTTATCTACACCACTCTTCCAAGGGGCATTAAAACCATCTTGTTAAGCTACTGTGACCTCCATGTCTCTTCCACGGGGTATTGATATTATCTTTTTATTCCACTGCGACCTCCACCACTCTTCCAAGGGGCATTAAGACCATCTTGTTAAGGTACTGTGACCTCCACGTCTCTTCCACGGGGCATTGATATTGTCTATTTATTCCACTGTAATCTCCATCACTCTTCCAAGGGGCATTAAAACCATCTTGTTAAGCTACTGTGACCTCCACGTCTCTTCCACGGGGTATTGATATTGTCTTTTTATTCCACTGCGACCTCCACCACTCTTCCAAGGGGCATTAAAACCATCTTGTTAAGCTACTGTGACCTCCACGTCTCTTCCCCGGGGCATTGATATTGTCTTTTTATTCCACTGCGACCTCCATTACTTTACCAAGGGGCATTGATATTGTCTTTTTACTCCACTGCGACCTCCACCACTCTTCCAAAGGATATTAAAACTGTCTTGTTAAGCTACTGTGACCTCCACGTCTCTTTCACGGGGCATTGATATGCTCTTTTTATTCCACTGCGACCTCCACCACTCTTCCAAGGGGCATTTAAACTGTCTTGTTAAGCTACTGTGACCTCCATGTCTCTTACACGTGGTATTGATAATGTCTTTTTATTCCACTGCGACCTCCACCACTCTTCCAATGGGCATTAATACCATCTTGTTAAGCTACTGTGACCTCCAAGTCTCTTACACGGGGCATTGATATTGTCTTTTTCTTCCACTGTGACCTCCACCACTCTCCCAAGGGGCATTGATATTGTCTTTTTATTCCACTGCGACCTCCAACTCTCTTTCATGGGGCATTAAAACCGTCTTGTTAAGCTACTGTGACCACCACGTCTCTTCCAAGGGGCATTGATATTGTCCTTTTATTCCACTGCGACCTCCACCACTCTTCCAATGGGCATTGATATTGTCTTTTTATTCCACTGCGACCTCCAAATCTCTTTCATGGGGCATTAAAACCATCTTGATAAGCTACTGTGACCTCCATGTCTCTTCAAAGAGGAAAAAAAACCGTCTTGTTAAACTACTCTGAACTCAGCTCTTCCAAGGGACAGTAAAACCGTCTTGTTAAGCTACTATGACCTCCACGTCTCTTCCATGGGGCATTGATATTGTTTTTTTATTCCACTGCGACCTCCACCACTCTTCCAAGGGGCATTGATATTGTCTTTTTATTCCAGTGTGACCTCCACCACTCTTCCAAGGGACATTAATACCGTCTTGTTAAGCTTCTCTGACCTCCACGTCTCTTTCACGCGTCCTTGATATTGTCTATTTATTTCACTGCGACCTCCACCACTCTTCCAAGGGGCATTAAAACCGTCTTGTTATGCAACTGTGACCTCCTCGTTTCATCCAAGGGGCATTAAAACCGTATTTTTAAACCACTCTGAACACCACAGATCTTCCAAGGGGTATTAAAACCGTCTTTTTAAGCCACTGTGACCTCCATGTCTCTTCCAAGGGGCATTGATATTGTCTTTTTTTTCCACTGCGACCTCCACCACTCTTCCAAGGGGCATTAAAACAGTCGTGTTAAGCTATTGTGACCTCCACGTCTCTTCCAAAGGGCGTTAAAACCGTCTTGTTAAACCACTCTGAACTCCACAGCTCTTCCAAGTGACATTTAAACCATCTTGTTAAGCAACTGTGACCTCCACGTCTCTTCCACGGGTATTGATATTGTATTTTTATTCCACTGCTACCTCCACCACTCTTCCCAGAGGAATTGATATTGTCTATTTATTCCACTATAATCTCCACCCCTCTTCCAAGTGGCATTAAAACAGTCATGTTAAGATACTGTGACCTCCACATCACTTCGAAGGGGCATGAAAAACGTCTTGTTAAACCACTCTGAAGTCCACAGCTCTTCCAAGGGGCATTAGAACTGTCTTGTTAAGCTACTGTGACCTCCACATCACTTCCAAGGGGCATTGATATTGACTTTTTATTCAACTGCGATCTCCACCACACTTTTAAGGGGCATTAAAACCATCTTCTTAAGCTATTGTGACCTCCTCGTCTCTTACATGGGGCATTGATATTGTTTTCTATTCAACTGCGACCTCCACCCCTCTTCCATGGGGCATTAAAACCGTCTTGTTAAGCTACTGTGACCACCACGTCTCTTCCAAGGGGCATTGAAATTGTCTTTTTATTCCACTGTTACCTCCACGTCTCTTCAAAAGGGTCATTAAAACTGTCTTGTTAAACCACTCTGAACTCCACAGCTCTTCCAAGGGATATTAAAACCGTGTTGTTAAGCTACTTTGACCTCCATGTCTCTTCCACGGGTCATTGATAATGTCTTTTTATTCCACTTCGACCTCCACCACTATTCCAAAGGGCATTGATATTGTCTTTTTATTCCACTGCGACCTTCACTCTTCCAAGGGGCACTGATATTGTCTTTTTATTCCACTGTGACCTCCACCACTCTTCCAAGGGGCATTAAAACCATCTGGTTAAGCTACTGTTACCTCCACCTCTCTTCCACGGTGCATCGATATTTTCTTTTTATTCCACTGCGCCCTCCACCACTCTGCCAAGGGGCATTAAAACCATTTTGTTAAGCTACTGTGACCTAAACGTCTCTTCCACGGGGCATTGATATTATCTTTTTATTCCACTGCAACCTCCACCACTCTTCCAAAGGGCATTGATATTGTCTTTTTATTCCACTGTGACCTCCATTACTCTTCCAAAGGACATTTAAACCATTTTGTTTAGCTACTGTGACCTCCACGTCTCTTCCACAGGGCATTGATATTGTCTTTTTATTCCACTGCGACCTCCAAACCTCTTCCAAGGGGCATAAAAAATTGTTTTGTTAAGCTAATGTGACCTCCACGTCTCTTCTACAGGGTATTGATATTGTCTTTTTATTCCACTGCGACCTCCACCACTCTTCCAAGGGGCATTAAAACCATCTTGTTAAGCTAATGTGACCTCCACATCTCTTCCACGGGGCATTGATATTGTCTTTTTAGTCCACTGTAACCTCCACCAATCTTCCAAAGGGCATTAAAACCGTCTTGCTAAGCTACTGTGACCTCCAACTCTCTTCCACGGGGCATTGATATTGTCTTTTTATTCCACTGCGACCTCCACCACTCTTCCAAGGTGCATTGATATTGTCTTTTTATTCCACTGCGACATCCACCACATTTCCAAGGGCCATTAAAACCGTCTTGTTAAGCTTCTGTAAACTCCACCTTTCTTCCAAGGGGCATTAAAGTCGTCTTGTTAAGCTACTGTGACCTCCACTACTCTTCCAAGGGGCATTAAAACCGTCTTGTTAAACCACTCTGAATGCCACAGCTCTTCCAAGGGGCATTAAAATCGTCTTGTGAAGCTACTGTGACTTCCACGTCTCTTCCACGGGGCATTGATAATGTGTTTTTATTCCACTGTGATCTCCACCACTCTAACAAGGTTCATTGATATTGCCTTTTTGTTCCACTGTAACCTCCACCACTCTTCCAAGGGGCATTTAAACGATCTTGTTAAGCTACTGTTACCTCCACGTCTCTTTCAAGTGGCATTAAAACCGTCATCTCCACAGCTCTTCCAAGGGACATTAAAACCGTCTTGTTAAGCTACTGTGACCTCCACGTCTCTTCTACGGGGCATTGATATTGTCTATTTATTCCACTGCGACCTCCACCACTCTTGCAAGGGGCATTAAAATTGTGTTGTTAAGCTTCTGTGACCTCCACGTCTCTACCACCGGGCATTGATCTTGCCCTTTTATTCCACTGTAACATCCAACACTCTTCCAAGGGGCTTTAAAACCATCTTTTTAAGCTACTGTGACCTCCACGTCTCTTACAAGGGGCACTAAATCCATCTTGCTACACCACTCTGAACTCCACAGCTCTGCTAAGGGGCATAAAAACCGTCTTTTTAAGCCGCTGTTAACTCCACGTTTCTTCCACGGGGCGTTGATATGTTCTTTTTATTCCACTGCGACCTCCACCACTCTTCCAAGGGGCATTGATATTGTCTTTTTATTCCACTGCGACCTCCACCACTCTTCCAAGGTGCATTGATATTGTCTTTTTATTCCACTGCGACCTCCACCACATTTCCAAGGGACATTTAAACCGTCTTGTTAAGCTTCTGTAAACTCCACCTTTCTTCCAAGGGGCATTAAAATCGTCTTGTTAAGCTACTGTGACCTCCACTACTTTTCCAAGGGGCATTAAAACCGTCTTGTTAAACCACTCTGAATGCCACAGCTCTTCCAAGGGGCATTAAACCATCTTGTGAAGCTACTGTGACTTCCACGTCTCTTCCACGGGGCATTGATAATGTGTTTTTATTCCACTGCGATATCCACCACTCTACCAAGGTTCATTGATATTGCCTTTTTGTTCCACTGTAACCACACCACTCTTCCAAGGGGCATTTAAACGATCTTGTTAAGCTACTGTTACCTCCACGTCTCTTTCAAGTGGCATTAAAACCGTCATCTCCATAGCTCTTCCAAGGGACATTAAAACCGTCTTGTTAAGCTACTGTGACCTCCACGTCTCTTCTACGGGGCATTGATATTGTCTATTTATTCCACTGCGACCTCAACCACTCTTGCAAGGGGCATTAAAATTGTGTTGTTAAGCTACTGTGACCTCCACGTCTCTACCACCGGGCATTGATCTTGCCCTTTGAGTAATAATAATAATAATAATAATCTTTATTTATATAGCGCCAACATATTCCGCAGCGCTTAACAATTCACAGGTTCATGTACAACAGTCATAAGTAACATAGCTAAAGATAATACAATAATTACAGCAAAAATAATGACGACCCTGCTCCTAAGAGCTTACAATCTACAATGAGGTGGGGGTGACACAAAGTACAATGGCTTATTTACAAGGATGGTCCAGCCATCTTGAGGGGATGAGGGATAGATAGAGGCTGCATGAGCTTATCACCAGCCAGTATCTAGTGCTTTTTGGTTGGGTGGAGACTTATGTTTGGAGAAATAAGGAATGGGCTATGAGAATATAAAAGGACTTTGATTAGGGAACGTGATAGGCCACCCTAAACAGATGTGTTTTTAGGGAGCGCCTAAAACTGTGTAAATTGTGGTTCATCCTAATTTCTTGGGGTAGAGCATTCCAAAGAATAGGTGCAGCTCGGGAGAAGTCTTGAAGCCGGGAGTGGGAGGTACGGATTAGTGCGGATGTTAGTCGAAAGTCGCTTGCAGAGCGTAGAGAACGGGTAGGCCGATAGACAGAGATGAGGGAAGAGATGTAGGGGGGTGCCACACTGTGGAGAGCTTTGTGGGTGAGAACAAGCAATTTAAATCGGATCCTATAATTCATGGGCAGCCAGTGCAATGACTGGCACAGAGCGGAAGCGTCTGAGTAACGATTAGCCAGATAGATGTCCCTGGCTGCAGCATTAAGGATGGACTGGAGGGGGGAAAGTCGAGTGAGGGGAAGGCCAATTAAGAGAGAGTTACAGTAGTCAAGGCGGGAGTGGATCAGGGCAACAGTGAGGGTTTTTGTTTTTTCCAAGGTGAGAAAGGGGCGGATTCTAGAGATGTTCTTCAGGTGCAAGCGACAAGAGCGGGCAAGAGATTGTATGTGGAGGGTGAAGGAGAGATTGGTGTCAAACACAACGCCCAAGCAACGCGCCTGCTTGCTCGGCCTTATTGTGGTGCCAGACACTGAGAGAGAGATGTCAGATTTAGCGAGGTGAGTGGACGGCGGGAACAGAAGAAGTTCAGTTTTTGAGAGGTTGAGTTTCAGATAGAGACTGGACATGATTTTAGAAACTGCGGCCAGACAGTCACTGGTGTTCTGTAGTACAGCGGAGGTTAGGTCAGGGGATGAGGTGTATAGTTGTGTGTCATCAGCATAAAGATGATACTGCAAACCAAATTTGCTGATTGTCTGTCCAATTGGGGCTGTGTAGAGAGAGAAGAGAAGAGGGCCAAGATTCCACTGTAACATCCAACACTCTTCCAAGGGGCTTTAAAACCATCTTTTTAAGCTACTGTGACCTCCACGTCTCTTACAAGGGGCACTAAATCCATCTTGCTACACCACTCTGAACTTCACAGCCCTGCTAAGGGGCATAAAAACCGTCTTTTTAAGACGCTGTGAACTCCATGTTTCTTCCACGGGGCGTTGATATGTTCTTTTTATTCCACTGCGACCTCCACCACTCTTCCATGGGGCATTAAGACAGTCTTGTTAAGCTACTGTGACCTCCACGTATCTTCAACGGGGAATTGATATTGTCTTTTTAATCCACTGCGACCTCCACCACTCTACCAAGGGTCATTAAAACCATCTTGTTAAGCTACTGTGACCTCCAAGTCTCTTACACGGGGCACTGATATTGTCTTTTTATTCCACTGCGACCTTCACCAGTCTTTGAAGGGGTATTGATATTGTCTTTTTATTCTACTGCGACCTCCACCTCTCTTCCATGGGGCATTAAAACCATCTTGTTAAGCTACTGTGACCTCCAAGTCTCTTCCTCGGGGCATTGATATTGTCTTTTTATTCCACTGTAACCTCCACCACTCTTCCAAGGGGCATTAAAACCATCTTCTTAAGCTACTGTGACCTCCACGTCTCTTCCAAGGGGAATAAAAACCATCTTGTTAAACCACTCTGAACTCCACAGCTCTTCCAAGGGGCATTAAAACTGTCTTGTTGAGCAACTGTGACCTTCACGGTTGATCTAGGGGGCATTAAACCCGTCTTCTTAAACCTCTCTGAACACCACAGATTTTCCAAGGGGCTTTAAAACCATCTTGTTAAGCTACAGTGACCTCCATGTCTCTTCCCCGGGGCATTGATATTGTCTTTTTATTCCACTGCGACCTTCACCACTTTACCAAGGGGCATTGATATTGTCTTTTTACTCCAATGCGACCTCCACCACTCTTCCAAAGGACATAAAAAACCGTCTTGTTAAGCTACTGTGACCTCCATGTGTTTTCCACGGGGCATTGATATTGTCTTTTTATTCCACTGCGACCTTCACCACTTTACCAAGGGGCATTGATATTGTCTTTTTACTCCAATGCGACCTCCACCACTCTTCCAAAGGACATTAAAACCGTCTTGTTAAGCTACTGTGACCTCCATGTGTTTTCCACGGGGCATTGATATTATCTTTTTATTCCACTCTAACCTACACCACTCTTCCAAGGGGCAATAAAACCGTCTTTTAAGCTACTGTGACCTCCATGACTCTTCCACGGGGCATTGATAATGTGTTTTTATTCCATTGCGATCTCCACCACTCTTCCAAGAGGCACTGATATTGCCTTTTAATTCCACTGTAACCTCCATCACTCTTCCAAGGGGCATGAAAACCGTCTTGTTAAGCTACTGTGACCTCCAAGTCTCTTTCAAGTGGCATGAAAAACGTCTTGTTAAACCACTGTGAACTCCACAGCTTTTCCAAGGGACATTAAAACATCTTGTTAAGCTACTGTAGACTCCATGTCTCTTCCAATGGGCATTGATATTGTCTATTTATTCCACTGTAACTTCCATCACTCTTCCATGGGGCATTAAAACCGTCTTGTTAAGCTACTGTGACCTCCACGTCTATTCCAAGGGGCATGAAAACATTTTGTCAAAACACTGAACTTCACAGCTCTTCCAAGGAGCATTAAAACCGTCTTGTTAAGCTACTGTCACCCCCACGTCTCTTCCATGGGGTATTGAAATTGTCTTTTTATTCCACTGCGACCTCCACCACTCTTCCAAGGGGCATAAAAATTGTCTTGTTAAGCTACTGTGACCTCCACGTCTCTTCCACGGGGCATTGATATTGTCTTTTTATTCCACTGTAACCTCCACTAATCTTCCAAGGGTCATTGAAATTGCCTTTTTATTCCACAGCGAGCTCCACCACTCTTCCAAGGGGCATTGATATTGTCTTTTTATTTCACTGAGACCTCCACAACTCTTCCAAGGGGCATTAAAATGGTCTTGTTAATCTACTGTGACCTCCATGTCTCTACCACGGGGCATTTATATTGTATTTTTATTCCACTGTAACCTCGATTACTCTTCCAAGGGGCTTTAAAACCAACTTTTTAAGCTACTGTGACCTCCACATCTCTTCCAAGTGGCATTAAAACAGTCTTGTTAAACCACTCTGAACTCCACAGCTCTGTCAAGGGGCATTAAAACCGTCTTGTTAAGCTACGGTGACCTCCATGTCTCTTCCACGAGGCATTGATATGCTCTTATTATTCCACTGCGACCTCCACCACTCTTCCAAGGGGCATTAAAACCGTCTTCTTAAACCACTCCGAACTCCACAGCTCTTCCAAGGGGCATTAAAACCGTCTTGTTAAGCTACTGTGACCTCCACGTCTCTTCCACGGGGCATTGATATTGTCTTTTTATTCCACTGCGATCTCCACCACTCTTGCAAGGGGCATTAGACATTGTCTTGTTAAGCTACTGTGACCTCCACGTCTCTTCAACGTGGTATTGATATTGTCTTTTTATTCCACTGCGACCTCCACCACTCTTCCAACGGCTATTAAAACCATCTTTTTAAGCTACTGTGACCTCCACGTCTCTTCCACGGGGCATTGACATTGTCTTTTTATTACACTGTATCCTCCACCACCCTTCCAAGGGGCATTAAAAAAATTTTGTTTAGCTACTGTGACCTCCACGTCTCTTCCACGGGGCATTGATATTGTCTTTTTATTCCACTGCGACCTCCACCACTCTTCCAAGGGGCATTGATATTGTCTTTTTATTCTACTGCGACCTCCACCACTCCTCCAAGGGACATTAAAACCGTCTTGTTAAGCTTCTGTGACCCCCACGTCTCTTCCATGGGGTATTGATATTGTTTTTTTATTCCACTGTAACCTCCACCACTCTTCCAAGGGGCATTAAAATCGTTTTCTTAAGCTACTGTGACCTCCACCACTCTTCCAAGGGGCATTAAATCCGTCTTGTTAAGCCACTCTGAACTCCACAGCTCTTCCAAGGGGCATTAAAACCGTCTTTTTAAGCTACTGTGACTTCCACGTCTCTTCCACGAGGCATGGATAATGTGTTTTTATTCCACTGCAATCTCCACCACTTTCCAAGGGGCATAGATATTGCCTTTTTATTCCACTGTAACCTCCACCACTCTTCCATGGGGCATTAAATCCATCTTGTTAAGCTACTGTGACCTCCACGTCTCATCCACAGGGCATTGGTATTGTCTTTTTATTACTTTGTCTCCTCCTCCACCCCTCCAAGGGGCATTAAAACCGTATTGTTAAGCTACTGTGAGCTCCACGTCTCTTCCACGGGGCATTGATATTGTCTTTTTATTCGACTGCGACCTCCACCACTCTTCCAAGGGGCATTGATATTGTCTTTTTATTCCACTCCGACCTCCACCAATCTTCCAAGGGACATTAAAACCATCTTGTTAAGCTTCTGTGACCTCCACGTCTCTTCCATGGGGCATTGATATTGTTTTTTTATTCCACTGCGACCTCCACCACTCTTCTAAGGGGTATTAAAATCATCTTGTTAAGCTACTGTGACCTCCACCACTCTTCCAACGGGCATTAAAACCGTCTTGTTAAACCACTCTGAACTCCACAGCTCTTTCAACGGGCATTAAAACCGTCATTTTAAGCCACTGTGCCTTCCACGTCTCTTCCACGGGGCATTGATAATGTGTTTTTATTCCACTGCGATCTCCACCACTTTCCAAGAGGCATTGATATTGCCTTTTTATTCCACTGTAACCTCCACCACCCTTCCAAGGGGCATTAAAACCGTCTTGTTAAGCTACTGTGACCTCCACAACTCTTTCAACGGGCATTAAAACCGTCTTTTTAAGCCACTGTGACTTCCACGTCTCTTCCACGGGGCATTGATAATGTGTTTTTATTCCACTGCGATCTCCACCACTTTCCAAGAGGCATTGATATTGCCATTTTATTCCACTGTAACCTCCACCACTTTTCCAAGGGGCATTAAAACCATCTTGTTAAGCTACTGTGACCTCCACGTCTCTTTCAAGGGGCATTAAACCATCTTGTCAAACCACTCTGAACTCCACAGCTCATCCAAGGAGCATTAATCCATCTTGTTAAGCTACTGTGACCTCCACGTCTCTTCCACGGGGCATGAAAACGTCTTGTCAAACCATTCTGAACTCCACAGCTCATCCAAGGAGCATTAATCCATCTTGTTAAGCTACTGTGACCTCCACGTCTCTTCCACGGGGCATTAATATTGTCTTTTCATTACACTGCGGCCTCCACCTCTCTTTCAAGTGGCATTAAAACCGTCTTGTTAAACCACACTGAACTCCACAGCTCTGCCTAAGGGCATAAAAACCATCTTATTAAGCTGCTGTGACCTCCATATCTCTTCCACGAGGCATTGATATGCTCTTTTTATTCCACTGCGACCTCCACCACTCTTCCAAGGGGCATTAAAACTGTCTTGTTAAGCTACTGTGACCTCCACATCTCTTCTACGGGGCATTGACAATGTCTTTTTATTCCACTGGGACCTCCACCACTCTTCCAAGGGGCATTAAAACCATCTTGTTAAGCTACTGTAACCTCCAAGTCTCTTACACGGGGCATTGATATTGTCTTTTTATTCCACTGTGACCTCCACCACTCTTTCAAGGGGCATTGATATTGTCTTCTTATTCCACTGCGACCTCCACCTCTCTTCCATAGGGCATTAAAACCGTCTTGTTAAGCTACTGTGACCTCCACGTCTCTTCCACGGGGCATTGATATTGTCATTTTATTCCACTGTAACCTCCACCATTCTTCCAAGGGGCATAAAAACCATCTTCTTAAGCTACTGTGACCTCCACGTCTCTTCCAAGGGGAATAAAAACCGTCTTGTTAAACGACTCTGAACTCCACAGCTCTTCCAAGGGGCATAAAAAATTGTCTTGTTAAGCTACTGTGACCTCCACGTCTCTTCCACGGGGCATTGATATTGTTTTTTTATTCGACTGTAACCTCCACCACTCTTCCAAGGAGTATTAAAATCGTCTTGTTAAGCTACTGTGACCTCAACGTCTCTTCCAAGGGGCATTAAAACCGTCTTGTTCCACCACTCTGAACTCCACAGCTCTTCCAAGGGACATTAAAACCGTGTTATTAAGCTACTGTGACCTCCACGTCTCTTCCACTGGGCATTGATATTGTCTTTTTACTCCAATGCGACCTCCACCACTCTTCCAAAGGACATTAAAACCGTCTTGTTAATCTACTGTGACCTCCATGTTTTTTCCACGGGGCATTGATATTATCTTTTTATTCCACTCTAACCTACACCACTCTTCCAAGGGGCAATAAAACCGTCTTTTAAGCTACTGTGACCTTCATGTCTCTTCAACGGGGCATTGATAATGTGTTTTTATTCCATTGCAATCTCCACCACTCTTCCAAGAGGCACTGATATTGCCTTTTTATTCCACTGTAAACTCCATCACTCTTCCAAGGGGCATTAAAACCGTCTTGTTAAGCTACTGTGACCTCCAAGTCTCTTTCAAGGGGCATGAAAAACGTCTTGTTAACCCACTGTGAACTTCACAGCTTTTCCAAGGGACATTAAAACATCTTGTTAAGCTACTGTAACCTCCATGTCTCTTCCAATGGGCATTGATATTGTCTATTTATTCCACTGTAACTTCCATCACTCTTCCATGGGGCATTAAAACCGTCTTGTTAAGCTACTGTGACCTCCACGTCTATTCCAAGGGGCATGAAAACATTTTGTCAAAACACTCTGAACTTCACAGCTCTTCCAAGGAGCATTAAAACCGTCTTGTTAAGCTACTGTGATCCCCACGTCTCTTCCATGGGGTATTGAAATTGTCTTTTTATTCCACTGCGACCTCCACCACTCTTCCAAGGGGCATAAAAATTGTCTTGTTAAGCTACTGTGACCTCCACGTCTCTTCCACGGGGCATTGATATTGTCTTTTTATTCCACTGTAACCTCCACCAATCTTCCAAGGGGCATTAAAACCGTCTTGTTAAGCCACTGTGACCTCCACGTCTCTTTCAAGGGGCATTGATAATGTCTTTCGATTGAACTGCGAGCTCCACCACTCTTCCAACGGTCATTGAAACTGCCTTTTTATTCCACTGCGACGTATACAACTCTTCCAAGGGGCATTAAAATCATCTTGTTAATCTACTGTGACCTCCATGTCTCTACCACGGGGCATTTATATTGTATTTTTATTCCACTGTAACCTCGACCAGTCTTCCAAGGGGCTTTAAAACCATCTTTTTAAGCTACTGTGACCTCCACGTCTCTTCCAAGTGGCATTAAAACCGTCTTGTTAAACCAATCTGAACTCCACAGCTCTGTCAAGGGGCATTAAAACCGTCTTGTTAAGCTAGGGTGACCTCCATGTCTCTTCCACGAGGCATTGATATGCTCTTATTATTCCACTGCGACCTCCACCACTGTTCCAAAGGGCATTAAAACCGTCTTCTTAAACCACTCCGAACTCCACAGCTCTTCCAAGGGGCATTAAAACCGTCTTGTTAAGCTACTGTGACCTCCACGTCTCTTCAACGGGGTATTGATATTGTCTTTTAATTCCACTGCGACCTCCACCACTCTTCCAACGGGTATTAAAACCATCTTTTTAAGATACTGTGACCTCCACGTCTCTTCCACGGGGCATTGACATTGTCTTTTTATTCCACTGTATCCTCCACCACCCTTCCAAGGGGCATTAAAACCGTCTTGTTTAGCTACTGTGACCTCCACGTCTCTTCCACGGGGCATTGATATTGTCTTTTTATTCCACTGCTTCCTCCACCACTCTTCCAAGGGGCATTGATATTGTCTTTTTATTCTACTGCGACCTCCACCACTCTTCCAAGGGACATTAAAACCGTCTTGTTAAGCCTCTGTGACCTCCACGTCTCTTCCACGGGGTATTGATATTGTTTTTTTATTCCACTGTAACCTACACCACTCTTCCAAGGGGCATTAAAATCGTTTTCTTAAGCTACTGTGACCTCCACCACTCTTCCAAGGGGCATTAAAACCGTCTTTTTAAGCTACTGTGACTTCCACGTCTCTTCCACGAGGCATGGATATTTTGTGATTTTATTCCACTGCAATCTCCACCACTTTCCAAGGGGCATAGATATTGCCTTTTTATTCCCCTGTAACCTCCACCACTCTTCCAAGGGGCATTAAATCCATCTTGTTAAGCTACTGTGACCTCCACGTCTCTTCCACAGGGCATTGGTATTGTCTTTTTATTCCATTGTCTCCTCCTCCACCCCTCCATGGGGCATTAAAACCGCATTGTTAAGCTACTGTGACCTCCACGTCTCTTCCACGGGGCATTGATATTGTCTTTTTATTCGACTGCGACCTCCACCACTCTTCCAAGGGGCATTGATATTGTCTTTTTATTCCACTCCGACCTCCACCACTCTTCCAAGGGGCATTAACACCGTCTTGTTAAGCTACTGTGACCTCCACGTCTCTTTCAAGGGGCATTAAACCGTCATCTCCACAGGTCTTCCAAGGGACATTACAAGCGTCTTGTTAAGCTACTGTGACCTCCACATATCTTCCAAGCGGCATGAAAACGTTTTGTCAAACGACTCTGAACTCCACAGCTCATCCAAGGAGCATTAATCCATCTTGTTAAGCTACTGTGACCTCCACGTGTTTTCCACGGGGCATTGATATTGTCTTTTTATTCCACTGCGGCCTCCACCTCTCTTTCAAGTTACATTAAAACCGTCTTGTTAAACCACACTGAACTCCACAGCTCTGCCTAGGGGCATAAAAACCATCTTATTAAGCTGCTGTGACCTCCATATCTCTTCCACGAGGCATTGATATGCTCTTTTTATTCCACTGCGACCTCCACCACTCTTCCAAGGGGCATTAAAACTGTCTTGTTAAGCTACTGTGACCTCCACATCTCTTCTACGGGGCATTGACAATGTCTTTTTATTCCACTGGGACCTCCACCACTCTTCCAAGGGGCATTAAAACCATCTTGTTAAGCTACTGTGACCTCTAAGTCTCTTACACGGGGCATTGATATTGTCTTTTTATTCCACTGTGACCTCCACCACTCTTTCAAGGGGCATTGATATTGTTTTCTTATTCCACTGCGACCTCCACCTCTCTTCCATGGGGCATTAAAACCGTCTTGTTAAGCTACTGTGACCTCCAAGTCTCTTCCACGGGGCATTGATATTGTCATTTTATTCCACTGTAACCTCCACCACTCTTCCAAGGGGCATAAAAACCATCTTCTTAAGCTACTGTGACCTACACGTCTCTTCCAAGGGGAATAAAAACCGTCTTGTTAAACCACTCTGAACTCCACAGCTCTTCCAAGGGGCATAAAAAATTGTCTTGTTAAGCTACTGTGACCTCCACGTCTCTTCCACGGGGCATTGATATTGTTTTTTTATTCCACTGTAACCTCCACCACTCTTCCAAGGAGTATTAAAATCGTCTTGTTAAGCTACTGTGACCTCAACGTCTCTTCCAAGGGGCATTAAAACCGTCTTGTTACACCACTCTGAACTCCACAGTTCTTCCAAGGGACATTAAAACCGTCTTATTAAGCTACTGTGACCTCCACGTCTCTTCCACTGGGCACTGATATTGTCTTTTTATTCCACTGCGACCTGTACCACTCTTCCAAGGGGCACTGATATTGTCTTTTTATTCCACTGTAACCTCCACTACTCTTCCAAGGGGCATTAAAACCATCTTGTTAAGCTACTGTGACCTCCACGTCTCTTCCAAAGGGCATTAAAACCATCTTGTTAAACCTCTCTAAACTCCACAGCACTTACAAGGGGCATTAAAGCCATCTTGTTAAGCAACTGTGACCTCCACGTCTCTTGCACGGGGCATTGATATTGTCTTTTTATTCCACTGCGACCTCCACGTCTCTTCCAAGGGGCATTGATATTGTCTTTTTATTCCACTGCGACCTCCACCATTCTTCCAAGGGGCATTAAAATCGTCTTGTTAAGCTACTGTGACCTCCACGTCTCT
The DNA here is from genome assembly GCF_046119375.1 of Phyllobates terribilis. Classification (NCBI taxonomy): domain Eukaryota; kingdom Metazoa; phylum Chordata; class Amphibia; order Anura; family Dendrobatidae; genus Phyllobates; species Phyllobates terribilis. The sequence continues at coordinate 306,583,801 of NW_027362765.1, read as the reverse complement.
TACATGGTGTATTGATATTGTCTTTTAATTCCACTGCGACCTCCACCACTCATGCAAGGGAAATTGATATTGTCTTTTAATTCCACTGCGACCTCCACCACCCTTCCAAGGGGCAATAAAACCATCTTGTTAAGCTACTGTGACCTCCACGTCTCCTCCATGGGGCTTGAATACCGTCTTGTTAAACCACTCTGAACTCCACAGCTCTTCCAAGGGGCATTAAAACCGTCTTGTTAAGCTACTGTGACCTCCACGTCTCTTCCAAGGGGCATTGATATTGTCTTTTTATTCCACTCCAACCTCCACCACTCTTACTAGGGGCATTATAATCGTCTTGTTAAGCTACTATGACCTCCACATCTCTTCCACGGGGTATTGATATTGTCTTTTTATTCCACTGTGACCTCCACCACTCTTGCAAGGTGCATTGATATTGTCTTTTTATTCCACTGCGGTCTCCACCACTCTTCCAATGGTCAATTAAACCATCTTGTTAAGCTACTGTAACCTCCACGTCTCTTCCACGTTGCATTGATATTGTCTTTTTATTCCACTATAACCTCCACCACTTTTCCAAGGGGCATTAAAACCATTTGTTAAGCTACTGTGACCTCCACTTGTCATCCAAGGGGCATTGAAACCGTAATGTTAAACCACTCTGAACTCCACAGCTCTTCCAAAGGGCCTTAAAATCGTCTTGTTAAGCTACTGTGACCTCCACGTCTCTTTAAAGGGGCATTAATATTGTCTTTTTATTCCACTACAACCTCCACCACTCTTCCAATGGGCATTAAAACCATCTTGTTACGCTACTGTGACCTCCACATCTCTTCCACGTAGCATTGATATTGTCTTTTTACTCCACTGCGACCTCCACCACTCTTCCAAGGGGCATTGATATTGTCTTTTTATTCCACTGCGACCTCCACCACTCTTACAAGGAGCATTAAAACCGTCTTGTTAAACTACTGTGACCTCCACGTCTCTTCCATTGGGCATTGATATAGTATTTTAATTCCACTGTAACCTCCATCACTCTTGTAAGTGTCATTAAAACCATCTTGTTAAGCTACTGTGACCTCCACGTCTCTTACACGGGGCATTGATGTTTACTTTTTATTCCACTGTAACCTCCACCACTCTTCCAAGGGGCACTAAAATCGTCTTGTTAAGCTACTGTGAACTCCATGTCTCTTCCAAGGGGCATTAAAACCGTCTTGTTTAACCACTCTGTACTCCACATCTCTTCCACGGGGCATCAAAATCTTCTTGTTAAGCTTCTGTGACCTCCATGTATTTTCCACTGGGCATTGATATTGTCTTTTTATTCCACTATGACCTCCACCACTCTTCCAAGAGGCATTAAAATTGTCTTGTTAAGCTACTGTGACCTCCACTTCTCTTCCACGGGGTATTGATATTGTCTTTTAATTCCACTGCGACCTCCACCACTCATGCAAGGGGAATTGATATTGTCTTTTTATTCCACTGCGACCTCCACCACCCTTCCAAGCGGCATTAAAACCATCTTGTTAAGCTACTGTGACCTCCACGCCTCTTCCACGGTGCATTGATATTGTTTTTTTATTCCACTGTAACCACCACCACTTTTCCAAGGTGCATTAAAACCGTCTTGTTAATCTACTGTAGAGGAATAACCTCGGCACTCAAAGCAGGATTAGGTGAAATTTAAATTTTATTGCAGTTCCAAAGCAAATCAAACGTTTCGGTCAAATTGACCTTCTTCAGCAAAACTGCAGAATATAAATGTGAGAATACAGTCCAAAGTGAGTGAATCATTATAAACTGAATAATCAATCTAGTACATAAAATGCAACTGTAAAATTGATTAATCCATAGGGTAGGGAGGGATAGTAGATAAGAGAAAAGAACACTGGGAAGGGGTACAGGGTCATGCCTAGTGAAGTGGAGGGCTAAAACTTGTGAGTGTAGTAACCCATATGTCACGTACCAGAATGACTGTATGGGGGTTCAAGGCATGGATGCCAGGACTAAGTGTCACTCAGAGAATCTGTAGGGTGCAAAATGATGGATTATTTAGAAGATAAAAATGGTGTCAAACTAGTGGTGCTGGTCAGCCATCTAAGAACCATACCTTGGAATCTGCGTCTAGGGAGCCTGGTAGCGAACGCGGTGTCCACCGCTTGTTTCTCGTGCTAACCTGCTCTGGGGGCGGCTCCTCTAAATATGTGAGTGATAGGTGGGCTGGCCAATGAGGGCTAGGGCTGCAGAGCACGTGACCGCGGAAAAGCGGAAGTGCCCGTGTGACGTCACCAGATGTGACATATCGCTGATGCGTGCGGTCCAAGGCGCTGAGGCTTGCGTTCCACATGGTAGGAAGTGGGCGTGCCTGTCTGGGAGGACCTTTCTCACTTGCTGTGAGGATAGTATATATGTATGAATGTATGAACTGTTGCGGAGGTCAGTGGACCCCTATATGAAAGCTAGTAGGTTGTATTCCATGTTAAGTCCCTTGGGTGACAAGGATTCCAACTCATGGATCCAGTATGCCTCCCTTTGTTTTAGGAGGCGAACCCGATCCCCTCCTCGGCGTGGTGGTAGTACTTGCTCAAGGACCTGGAATTTAAGCTGGGATATGTTATGGCCCATGGTGATAAAATGATAGGGAATGGGCAGTAACATGTTTTTACAGCGGATCATGGACTTGTGTTTTGATATTCTATCCTTCACCGGTTGAGTGGTTTCACCAATGTACAGTAGACCACATGGACATTTGATCAGGTAGACGACAAAGGAACATGTGAAATAGTCTTTAATGATGTACCCTTTGCCGGTGTGGGGATGATGGACAATGCTACCCTTTTGAATATTGTTGCACTGACAACATTGCAAACAAGGAAAGGTGCCTGTTTTGGGGTTTTGAAGAAAGCATTGTCTGTATCTAGGTGTTAGGCGTCGGTCTGGTTCTGGATTCGAAATGGGTCCAGGACCTTCTGTGGTCTCCCATCTAAGTCCAGCTGGGGCTGATGCTGCTCAGCATCATCGTCAGCCTCAACGCCTAGCTGGTCCACGAGACATACAGATTGTCTCTCATTTATTGGCACCTAGCAAGGTTAAGCATAGGTTGCAGAGGGAGACAGGGTGCTTGGAGTTTAAGTCCAGGATTCGCTGTACTGAGCATGCCTGTGACCTGGCGGATCGTGATTGGTGGTTTGGCACCCATCTGACCCGGTGGCCTGGCACCGCTTGATTGGTCCACGGGTAACGTCACCAATGGCGCATCGGTGGTCAGGGCTTAGTCTTTAAAAGGCCCACCCACAAACATGGCGGCGCGCTCTGATCATTTGAGTTAGTGATGCTATTGTGTGGACAACTCTGCTCCACGTGCTCCCTAGCTGTTCTCTCCGTGACCTGCCGATGCCAGAGTTCGCTCGGCTAATTAGCACAGGTCGCTTAGGCAGGTTAGCTCCATAGAGGCAGGTTAGCTCCATAGAGGCAGGGAGCTTCGTCTAGCAGCCTGACTCAGCCAAAGGGGTCACCTATCACCCCAAGCAGCCTGCAGACGTCCTGTGCATGGCTAACACCTGTCAGCCACGTGGAGTTGAACCCTTCAGTCTGGTAGCACGCCGGCTGGGGGCACATGGACCCGTTGGCGTAGTCACACACGCATCCTAGCGTCGCCACTGTAGTCCCTGTGCTGTAACAGGACTACAGATAGTTTTTCTCTGCCTATCTCTCATGCAGCTAACGGAGATAGTGCAAATTGCTATACCCGTTCCAGTGTGCAGAAACACGGAAGGGTTTACATTTAATTTGGTTGCTTCCCTTTCCACCCGGGAAGTGTTCGGCAGCAGTCCACCAGGCTGCATCGCGGACCCCGGGGTCGGTTGCGTTCCATTATATTAAAGTTGTCTGCAACCGCCCTCCTAACACTAGGTTTACTAGTGTTGATGTCCGCATGTACAAGTGAATCTTTCAGATTGGGGGTCCTTTTGAAACAGGGCATGAAGGGCTGTTGGAAGGAAGTAATAGTGGGATAGGCTGTTTTTATCATGTTCCAATGTTTCTGGATCGTTTTGTGTAGGATGTAGGAGTAGGGATGGAATATGTGAACGAAGGGGACCCCGTCTTTGTTCCCAGGCCCCCTCCTTGTTGGACTGACCCTCTGTGTTTGTAGGATAGAGGACGGATAGCCTCATTCCACAAATTTAGATTGCATTTCTTGTAATCGTAGGGCTCTAGTATTCGGGTCTGTCACGATACGCTCAACCCTCTTGAACTGGGATTTAGGTATGGACATTTTCATGGGCCTTGGGTGATTACTTGTAAAATGTAAAAGGCCGTTGCGATCCGTTGGTTTGCAGAATAGATCAGTGGTCAGATATCCTTCAGTATCCTTCAACACCATGGTGTCCAGAAAACTGACCCCATGTAGATCGTGTGTAATGGTAAAGCCCAAGTCAGGCCAGGCGGAATTCAAGAAGGTGTAGAAGGATTCCAAGGACTCCAATGGGCCATCCCAAATGCAAAAAATGTCATCTATGAATCTTTTCCATGTTATAGAATGTGCCTGAAAGAGTGGATGGGAATAAGCCACCTGGCTCTCAAATGCAGCCATATAACAATTTTCATAAGGGAGGCCACATTGGAGCCTATTGCAGTGCCCTTGATCTGCAGGTAATAGGTGTCTTGAAAAAGGAAATAGTTCTTCATGAGAACTAGAGAGAGCAATTCAATAGAAAGGTCAATCACTCTATGGTCTATTTGAGATTCTAACAATAGTGCTCGTACCGTGTTTATGCCAGTTTCATGTGGTATGGATGTGTATAGATTTTTAACATCCAGGGTGACGAGTATAGCACCCGGAGGGACCTGCTTCAAGTTTCTTAGAACCGATAAGAATGACCCTGTGTCTAGGAGGAAGGACGGACTTTTCTGTATGAGTGGAGTCAAGATCTTTTCTAGAAATATGGATAATGGAGAGAGGAGCGAGTCTGTGGAGGCCACTATGGGTCGCCCAGGAGGTTCGGTGAGGCTTTTATGTATTTTGGGTAATACATAAAAAACCGGTGTCACGAGATGTGTTTTGGTCAGGAATTCACTTGTTTTGACATTGATGACGCCTGCCATCGTGAAACGGTTGATGACTATGTGAATCAAACTGCTATATTGGGAAGTGGGATCATGGGGTAGGCGATGGTATGTGGTGGTGTCGCTAATTTGTCGTTCAATCTCTTTAATGTACAGGGTTCTGTCCATGACTACAATGGCTCCCCCTTTATCGGCTGGTTTGATGATGATATTTCTATCATCCTTGAGGCTATTAAGGGCCTGCTGGTCTAGGGATGTTAAATTAGGTTCATAGTGGAGTTTGCCTCTATCCACCTTGGATCTTAAGTTCTTAAAGGCAGTGTCCACAAAGCCTATGAAGGTTTCCAATGCGTGGGAACCATGTGGTGGCCTGTATGTGCTGCGGGTATAGAGACCTAGGCGTTTAGAAGTGATGGCAATGTCAGGATCAGAGGAATTGATGGAAATAGGACGGGTGGTGTCTAGAGACCCTGAATTGGCAAAATGTAACTTCAACCTTAGTGACCGATAGAACCGTTGAAGTTCCATGTCAAGTTTAAAAGTATTGAAGCGGTAGGTGGGGCAAAAGGAAAGGCCCTTCTGTAGTACAGAAATTTGGACGACATTCAAGGTTTTGGAGGAGATATTTACCACCAGGGGGGGTGTGTCTGGGATCGAGTCACCCTGATGAAGTCCATGCCACCTCTGATGTTGCCCACCTCTCCTAGTCTTCTTCATGAGGAACGTCTTCTGGGTTGTCCTAAAATATAAGAAGAGGGAAAAGATTGGTCCCCCCTGTCCACCTCCGAGTAGGGTTCGGCCCCTACTCGAGCACCTACAATAACAGCTGTGCAGCGTCTTTTTCTTGAATTGTTAAGCTACTGTGACCTCTATGTGTCATCCAAGGGGCATTAAAACCGTCTTGTTAAACCACTCTGAACTCCACAGCTCTTCCAAGGGGCATTAAAACCATCTTGTTAAGGTACTGTGATCTCCACGTCTCTTCCACGGGGCATTGATATTGTCTTTTTATTCCACTGCAACCTCCACCACTCTTCCACGGGGCATTGATATTGTCTTTTTAGTCCACTGCAACCTCCACAACTCTTCCAAGGGGCATTAATACCATCTTGTTAAGCTACTGTGAACTCCACGTCTCTTTCACGGGGCATTGATATTAGTGTTGAGCCACCCCCGTAGTGTTCGAGTTCGGTTCGGTTCGTCGAACACCCGTGTGTTCGCCGAACTGTTCGTCGAACTGTTCGTCGAACACCTTCGAACTCTGTTAAAACCAATGTCAGGCAAACAAAAACACATAGAAACACATAGAAAACACCTTCAAAGGTGTCCAAAAGCTGACAAACTGCTCAGAAGACACAACTAACACATGGAAAAGTGACAAGTACATATAGTCATGCGAAAAGAAAAGAGGTGGAGGAGTAAAAGGAGGGGGAGACACAGATATAGGCATGTCATGCCCTTCTAAAATCCAAAAAGTGAGAAGCCGACACGTTCAGTCCGCTCCTGCCCGTGCCACCTCCATGTCGCCGGGTTTGTGCCAGAGCCACGGTGAACCCTGACTGCCAGCCCCCCTCTCCCAATACTGGTGCCTGTCCGCTGGTGGGTCGAGCGAGCCCCCCTGTGGTGGAGGCAGCTCTAAGCTTTTTCATTTAAATTGTCTCTCTAATTTGAATGAATACACTTTAAATCCATTTACAAGGATCTATTGGAGGGCAAGTCTCATGCCAGCAGCCGCGTAATTCCAGCTCCAGTAGCGTCCACTAAAGCTGCTGCAGTTAAAAAGCTTTTATAAGGATCGAGCTCGGCTGTCCACCGCAAGGCATCCTACTGCCAGTCCCAGCCCCTATGCCTTGGGGTGTCTCCTGATGCTCTTCACTGAGTATCCCGTGGTCCCGAAGCATTTCCTTTGAAAAAATTAAGTGTCCAAACTACAGGTGGTGTAGCTTGCTTAACAGCCGGGATAATCCGCTGACTAGCAGACACTGCTACCAGGCACAAAGTATTTCCTGGGCTAGATGCAGTTAAAAATTTGTAATTAGATACTCTCGTTGGATGCTGAGAAAGCATTCCATAGAGTCTCCTGGCACGCCATATATGATTCTCTTAAAAAGCTTGGGGTAGGGGTCTAGGGGACCCTTTTATAGCCAAAATCACGGCCCTGTCTCACAATACGTCAGCTAGGCTGAAGATAGATGGAACTTTAGCACCCTGAGGGCTCGGTTGCTACAGAGGTATTGCACCTCACCCAGAGGTGTGATATCCCACTCTCAGGTAAGGATGGAGTGTGGATCAGGACCCGACACCTGCATGCATTACACCACATTGCCGTGGGGCAGGGCGACCAATATGCCTCTGAGATGGGCACGACAGTCCCTGTCCCTGGCTGGAGTGGGGGGAGGGAACACTGAGGAAGGGGAACCCTGTAGTGCAGGAGCAGGGAGGAAGCAGTTCCTGGGTGCATTGAGAAGGGAGTATAAAAGGTGGGCACCATCTTAGTTAAGTGCAGAGAAGTCTGAGCAGAAGTGGCAGGGAGCAGGGGCTCTGCATGAGCTCTGCTCCGGAGGCGGGCCTAGTAACAGAGGCCCAGGCCTGGAAGAGGGAGAAGGAAGGAAGAGGAGCGGAGAAGGCTCCAGGAACGAGGAATGAAGGGATCCCAGGGGTGCGGACGGGCGAGTCACCACCGCACGCCCGAATCCACCTGCGTGGAGGGGTCAGGCCAAAGGGAGAGACCGGTCCCCGAAACTAGTGGAGGCAGGAAACGACCCTCAGCTAGAAACCAGAGGCTGTGACATTTTATGTGGCGCAGCCCCTCGCTACACCCGCTAGGAAGGCACCACATAGGGTCAGGGAAACTGGCGCCAAGTTTACCAAGAGGAGGCCCGAGGCAGCCGGACAGAAGGGTTGGTAAGAAAGGCCAGACAAAGGACACACAAAGGGGGTCCTGTGAAGCGCTCCAAAGTTATCTGGGAGTTGTCTGAGCCCCTCACCTGGTTAGCACAGTACGATGTGGGCAGCCGTTACCTGCAGACGTGGTCTGGATAATAAGAACTGTGAGTAAAGGCCCTGGACTGCATCACTGACTCCGTGTCGTTACTGCTGCTGCCCTGCACCATCACCCCCATCCTCCGCATACACTGCCCTGAGGCTATACTCCTCCCGTGGGGAGATATGCTACGCTCTGCTGCACCCACAACACCAGCTTCAGCGGTCTGCCCTGCAGCGGCGGTTCACTCTGACCGCAATCCACGGGTGGCGTAGTCGGACATTTAAACATCAAAACCACATAAATAGTTCCGCCACTGGTTTGACCACCCTGAGCCACGGAACCGGGTCGCCGCCACGAAGACTACAACCACCAGCATCCACCAAAAAGGGTCCGGCTCCGGGTGTCCCAAGGCCCAGGGGGTGCATCAGAACATTTTCATCACCTTTCACAATCACCAATGGGACAAGGCAGGGATGTCCTCTGTCCCCTCTCTTATACATCCTAGTGACGGAGCACCTGCTCTCATCAATTCGCCATAACCCCAATATTAGGTGAATTGAGGTGGGAGGCACCGAGTACAAGTGCTCTCTATTTGCTGATGATGTCCTAGTATATATCACTCAATCACATATATCCACCCATGCTGTTATGGCTGAAATAGATCACTTTGTTACATGGTCAAATTTTAAAATCAATGCAGCGAAGTCTGAGGCCCTCGATGTCTCCCTCCCCAAATCCATATAGGATTCCATCCAGTCCAACTTTCCCTTTGCCTGGCCCTCACAGGGTATCAAATACTTAGGAATTCCTATTCATAGAGACGTCTCCCATCTATGTTATCTTAATTTTGGGCCCTTTATTGAACAACTCCGTACAGACCACGGTTGGCAAGTTAGAACTGTAAGATTCACTACGTGAACCACTGGTGTTTTGTGGAAAAGCACATGTACACTGTGTTCCAAATTATTATGCAAAAAGTGTTTAGGAGTGATAAGGGAAGAATTTGTTTGTTTGTCAGTTAAACTCATTGATGGTGATGTGTGTCAGGGCTCTTTATATCACTGTAAGCAATTGCAGACACCTGTGCTAATTAGTTTGGCAGGTGTGTCCAATGAAAGACAAGACTACTTAAGAAGGCTGTCTCACATTATTAAGCAGCCTACATTTTCTGCCAAAATGGGAAAGAAAAAGGATGTGTCGGCTGCTGAGAAGCAACAAATTGTGGAGTGTTTAGGTCAAGGCATGACTACAATCAACATTGTGCGATGATCAGGATGAAGTGTCTTGGCAATCAAGAAGTATGTAGCTGATTCACAGTACACACGTGTGTGTGCTGATAAGGGCAAATTGAGGACTCTTTCCTACAGGCAATTACGTCAGGTTAAAAGAGCAGCGGCAAAAAAGCCTTGTCATAGCAGCAGACAAGTTTTTGAAGCTGCTGGTGCCTCCAACGTCCCCCGGACAACAAGATGCAGGGTCCTTCAGAGGTTGTAGCTGTGCATACGCCATCCTGTCGACCTCCTCTATCCACTTCACACAAGCAGAAACGGCTCCAGTGGGCCAAACATTACATGAAGACTGATTTCAAAACTGTTTTGTTCACGGATGAGTGCCATGCAGCGCTCGATGGTCCAGATGGATGGAGTGGAGGATGGCTGGTTGATGGACACCCCACGCAAACACAGCTACAGCGCCAACAAGGAGGCGGTGGAGTAATGTTTTGGGCTGGAATCATGGGGAGAGAGATTGTCGGCCCCTTTAGGATCCCTGAAGGCGCTAAAGATGAACTCCATAATGTATGTGGATTTTCTCAAACAGCACTTCCTGCCATGGTTCAAGAAGAAGAACCGTGTATTTCACAGCAAGATCATTTTTTTGCATGATAATGCACCATCTCATGCTGCACATAAAACATCTGCATCTCTGGCTGATATGGGCATAAAAGGGGACAAACTTATGGTGTGACCCCCATGCTCCCCTGACCTCTACCCCATTCAGAACCTTTGGAGCATCATCAAAAGGAGTGTCTATGATGGCGGGAGGCAGTTCACATCTAAGCAACAGCTCTGGGAGGGTATTCTGTCCTCATGCAAAACAATTGAAGCAGAAACCATCCAAAACCTGACAAATTCAATGGACGAGAGAGTTCAGAAGCTCCTTTCGAACAAGGGGTCCTATGTGAAAATGTAACATCACCTAGAATAAAGTTTTGAGTTGAAAACTGTTTGATTTCAGTTTCTAATAACCTGCTAATGCTTATAATTTCAAAAATGACCATTTTTTTGGTCTTTATTAAAATGAAAAGGTTGATCGAAAAGTTTGGGGGATCTAAGAGTGTGGCAACCCAGTAGTCATGATTACTTCGAATTCTGACAATATGAGGGTCATGTTGCAGGTAGTGCAGCAAGAAGGCACTTATGTGTCTTGCGCATCTCGGAGCCCCAAAATTATTTTCCAGTCAAGATACAGATAAACATGATTAGTAATTTTAAATCTGGTGGAGCTTATTATAGATGGCCTAATAGAATCAGTGCTGCACACTGCTACAAAGCCCAAATTATTTTCCAGCCAAGATACAGATAAACATGATTAGTAATTTGAAAGCTTAAAATGGTTGTAGGGTGATTTTAACCAATCATCAAGCTTTTACTCTCCCCAGGATGACACAGGGGTAGAAAAGTCGTTTCAGATCCATGATTTGTTCATCTTTATGAACGTGAGTCTGTGTACATTATTAGTGGAGAGCCGCGTGCGCTTATCTGTCAGCACACCACCAGCAGCGCTGAACACACGTTCAGACAGAACGCTGGCTGCGGGGCATGACAAGATCTCCAAGGCGTAAGTGGCTAGCTCCGGCCATTTATCCAGATTGGAAGCCCAAAAAGAGCAAGGGTCCAGTGACACAGTCATGGCTTCAATGTTTACTTGGAGATACTCCTGTACCATCGTCTCTAGGCGTTGACTATGTGTCAGACTTCTTGTCTCCTGTGGCCTTGCAAAGGATGGGCTAAAAAAGTGGTGAAATGATTCCGCAAAATTTATGTTACCAGCAGATACTGTGGTTCTGTTACGGTTTGAGTGCTGAACACTTGACGGTCCCACGGTTGGCAAGTTGGAACTGTGAGATTCACTACGTGCACCACTGGTGTTTTGTGGAAAAGCACATGTAAGATTCTGCAACAGTCTCTGCTGATACTCCTGCATGCGTGCATCCCTTTCTATGGCAGGAATAATTTCTGCAAATTTACTTTTTTACCGGGGATCTAACAGTGTGGCAACCCAGTAGTCAGGATTATTTCTAATTCTCACAATTCGAGGGTCATGTTGCAGGTAGTGCAGCAAGAAGGCACTCATGTGTGTTGCGCATCCAGGAGCACCAAGTCCCTGTTTTGTTGGTGGCGAGGTAACAATCATGCTTCCTTCCTCTGTCCTCTCCCCCCAACCTCGCACAACAGAAATGTGATCAAGGTCTCCCCCATCTGATGAGTCTTCCATCAGTTCGTCCTCCACTTCTTCCTGGGCTCCTGCACCTTCCTCACTAGTTTGGCTGCTACCATGCGCCCTGGTAAAACCATCTCCCCCACCCTCACATGCCTGCCGCCTTGGTGCTGCCGACCGTCTGGACCTTGCAGATGTTAGCCCTTCCGCATAAAACTCATCCTCCTCTACTTCCTCCACCTCCTCTTGTGCCACCACCTGACTCCGAATTCTGTTTAACATGTGCTCCAGCATGTAAATCACCGGAATAGTCATGCTGATAATGGCATCGTCAGCACTAATCATCTTCGTCGCCATTTCAAAACTGTGCAGAAGGGTGCATAGGTACCTGATCTGAGACCACTCCTCCAGCATGATTTGCCCCACCTCTGGATCTCCTTTGCCCAGGCTATACATCAGAACGTATTGTACCAGGGCTTGTCGGTGCTGCCTCAGTCGCTGCAACATGTGCACAGTTGAATTCCACCGGGTAGGCACATCGCATTTTAGCCGGTGAAGTGGCAGGCCCAACGACTTCTGTAGAGATGTAAGTCGCTGAGCTGCGGGATGCGAACGGCGGAAGTGAGCACACAGTGACCGTGCCCTCTGCAGAAGGCCATCTAGTCTGGGATAGTGGGCTAAAAATTGCTGGACAACCAGGTTCAACACGTGAGCCATACAAGGCACGTGTGTGACATTGCCCCGGCGAAGGGCCGCACCCAGGTTTGCAGCATTGTCGCACACGGCCTTCCCTGGTTTCAGGTCCAGTGGAGACAACCATTCATGAAATTGGTTCTCCAGAGCTGACCACAACTCCTCAGCTGTGTGACTCACATTTCCCAGATATTTCAAAGTAAAAACCGCCTGATGACGTTGAGCCCTACTGACAGCATAGTAAGGAGGTGTGCAGGATCCCTTCTGCGCAGTTAGAGAGCTTGTGGCATGACCAGACAGGCTTTGGGTGCAGGTGGAAGACCGAGAGGAGGTTGAGGAGGCAGAAGCAGTGGAGGAACTTTGACATAAAGAGGATTGACGCACAACTCGTGGGGACGGCAAGACTTGGACAGCAGCCCCTTGTCCTGCTGTCACCATAATTACCCAGTGCCCAGTCAGCGACATGTAACGCCCCTGTCCATGCCTACTCGTCCAAGTGTCTGTGGTGAAATGCACCCTGTCACACACAGAGTTTCTCAAAGAAGCAGTGATGTTGTGTGCGACATGCTGGTGGAGCGCAGGCACACCTTTCTTTGAGAAGTAGTGCCGACTGGGCATCTGGTACTGGGGCACTGCGATGGACATAAGGTCTCAAAAATCCTCTGTGTCCACCAGGTGGAAAGGCAGCATTTCTGTAGCCAAGAGTTTGCATATGGTGAAATTCAACCTCTTAGCTTTCTCATGGCTAGGAGGAAATGGTCTTTTACTTGTCCACATCTGAGAGACCGAGGGCTGGCTCTTGTGCTTAGACGGGGTTGATAAGGGTGTCCCCGGCAAACTGTCGGTCTGTGAGGAAGATGCAGGCGGACATGTTAGGTTGCCTTGATCCAAAGGTGGTGCTATCGATGTCGGACAGTGCTCAACACCAGCTGGTGTTACCACCTCCAAAGAAAATGATGACCTGCCAATCACGCTGGCTGTTGCGGGTAAAGAGGTGGCAGGTCTGCGCCCCAAAACAGGTGTGACTGCTGTCCCCCCAGTCACAGAGGATGAAGAGGCCGTGGATGCACAAGATATGGCAGACGGTGGTTGGCCCGGCCGGCTAGGCCGCATTGTAGCACACTGAGCTTCCCACTGCAACTTATGCTTCATGTCCATGTGCCGGTTCATGCATGAAGTACTCAAACTATGTATTTTTTGGCCTCTACTTAGCTTTTGCTGACAAATGTTACAGATAACACGAGTTGGGTCATCTTTATTGATCTGAAAAAATGCCCAGGCTATGCAAGGCTTAGCACCCATGCGACCTGAAGAGCCACCACGACTTGTGGTGAGAGGCAGAGTTGTGTTTGAGGATGCAGTTGTTGACGTGCTTCCAGTACTACGTCTCTGTCCAGGAAGGCGCAACCTGACCTCGTCGTCACTAGCATCTTCCTCCACCTCCTCTGCTGAACTCATCTCTTGGCTGACTGTGGGTTGACAGTAAGTGGGATCTCCAACCTCATCATCATCACCCTGTGCGTTATCACACCCGTCATCCTCAGAGCCAACCTCTTCCTGCCCTGACAAAAAACTAAAGTTGTCACTCCAATCAGGTATTTGAGTCTCATCATCGTCTTCCTCATTGTCTCCACCAACAGGAGTTACAGTTTGGGAACGAGGGTCTACATTATGGTCAGAACCTTCTACGTCTGGTCCTGGATCCGACTCATAAAGATTCTGGGCATCAGTGCAGATCATTTCCTCGTCTGGATTCACAGAAGCGCTGGAGTCGACCTCTGATTCCCAGGCTATAGTATGAGTAAACAGCTTTGCAGACTCAACCATCTGTTCTACCTCATACTCAGACGGGCAGCTGGAGATTTGGGAGCTGTGAGGAAGCAAGTGCGATTGGGGTGACACCTTTGAGGACTGGAGTATTTGTGATGTTGAAGTTGATGTGGAGGAGAGCCCACTTAAAGGAGCACTTGATATCTGTTGAAGCACCTGCTGTTTTTGTGCCTCATCTGGAATTTGTAGCGATTGGCGTGGCCGTAAGAAAGGGATCTTATCACATTGTCCGCTAAAAGAAGTAGACATTTTAGTTTGGCTGGAAGATGGTCTTTCTTCTGCAGATGTTACTGTTGCTTTAACACCTGCCCCACAGACACAACCTTTTTTCCCCTTCCCAACACGCCTATTCCCCTTTCCACCAGCAGCAGGCCTTTTTCCACTCATTTTGGTGGTTAACTAATTCACAACTCTGGAGTTGTTTGCACAAAAAAACAATGGATGGGAACCGAGCAGAGCTGAGTGGCCAAACTGTGGTATTAGGCCAAAACTATTGGCTGGGTTAGATGCAGAAAAAAATTATATTCAATTTGCAATCTGATGGAGGTCAGTATAGATGGACTAATAGAACAAGTCCTACACACAGCTAGAAGCCCAAATATTTTTTCAGAGGTAGATGCAGACAAAAAATTATTTTTAATTTGCAGCCTGATGGAGGTCAGTATAGATGGACTAATAGAGAAAGTCCCACACACTGCTAGAAGGCCAAATATTTTTTCAGAGCTAGATGCAGACAAAAAATTATTTTGAATTTGCAACCTGATGGAGGTCAGTATATATGGACTAATAGAGAAAGTCCCACACACAGCTAGAAGCCCAAATATTTTTTCAGCGGTAGATGCAGAAAAAAATTATATTCAGTTTGTAATCTGATGGAGGTCTGTATAGATGGATTAATAGAACAAGCCCCACACACAGCTAGAAGCCCAAATATTTTTTCAGAGGTAGATGCAGAAAAAAATTATATTCAGTTTTCAACCTGATGGAGGTCTGTATAGATGGATTAATAGAAAAAGTCCCACACACAGCTAGAAGCCCAATATTTTTTCAGAGGTAGATGCAGAAAAAAAATATATTCAGTTTGCAACCTGATGGAGGTCAGTATAGATGGACTAATAGAGAAAGTCCCACACACTGCTAGAAGGCCAAATATTTTTTCAGAGCTAGATGCAGATAAAAATTATTTTTAATTTGCAACCTGATGGAGGTCAGTATAGATGGACTAATAGAGAAAGTCCCACACACTGCCAGAAGGCCAAATATTTTTTCAGAGCTAGATGCAGAAAAAATTATCTTCAGTTTGCAACCTGATGGAGGTCAGTATAGATGGACTAATAGAACAAGTCCCACACACAGCTAGAAGCCCAAATATTTTTTCAGAGGTAGATGCAGAAAAAAATTATATTCAGTTTGCAACCTGATGGAGGTCTGTATAGATGGATTAATAGAACAAGTCCCACACAAAGCTAGAAGCCCAATATTTTTTCAGAGGTAGATGCAGAAAAAAAATATATTCAGTTTGCAACCTGATGGATGTCAGTATAGATGGACTAATAGAGAAATTCCCACACACTGCTAGAAGGCCAAATATTTTTTCAGAGCTAGATGCAGAAAAAAATTATATTCAGTTTACAACCTGATGGAGGTCTGTATAGATGGATTAATAGAACAAGTCCCACACACAGCTAGAAGCCCAAATATTTTTTCAGAGGTAGATGCAGAAAAAAATTATATTCAGTTTGCAACCTGATGGAGGTCTGTATAGATGGATTAATAGAACAAGTCCCACACACAGCTAGAAGCCCAATATTTTTTCAGAGGTAGATGCAGAAAAAAAATATATTCAGTTTACAACCTGATGGAGGTCTGTATAGATGGATTAATAGAACAAGTCCCACACACAGCTAGAAGCCCAAATATTTTTTCAGTGGTAGATGCAGAAAAAAATTATATTCAGTTTGCAACCTGATGGAGGTCTGTATAGATGGATTAATAGAACAAGTCCCACACACAGCTAGAAGCCCAATATTTTTTTCAGAGGTAGATGCAGAAAAAATATATATTCAGTTTGCAACCTGATGGAGGTCAGTATAGATGGATTAATAGAGAAAGTCCCACACACTGCTAGAAGGCCAAATATTTTTTCCGAGCTAGATGCAGATAAAAATTATTTTTAATTTGCAACCTGATGGAGGTCAGTATAGATGGACTAATAGAGAAAGTCCCACACACTGCTAGAAGGCCAAATTTTTTTTCCTAGCTAGATGCAGAAAAAATTATCTTCAGTTTGCAACCTGATGGAGGTCAGTATAGATGGACTAATAGAACAAGTCCCACACACAGCTAGAAGCCCAAATATTTTTTCAGAGGTAGATGCAGAAAAAAATTATATTCAGTTTGCAACCTGATGGAGGTCTGTATAGATGGATTAATAGAACAAGTCCCACACACAGCTAGAAGCCCAATATTTTCAGAGGTAGATGCAGAAAAAAAATATATTCAGTTTGCAACCTGATGGAGGTCAGTATAGATGGACTAATAGAACAAGTCCCACACACTGCTAGAAGGCCAAATATTTTTTCAGAGCTAGATGCAGATATAAATTATTTTTAATTTGCAACCTGATGGAGGTCAGTATAGATGGACTAATAGAGAAAGTTCCACACACTGCTAGAAGGCCAAATATTTTTTCAGAGCTAGATGCAGAAAAAAATTATATTCAGTTTGCAACCTGATGGAGGTCAGTATAGATGGACTAATAGAACAAGTCCCACACACTGCTAGAAGCCCAAATATTTTTTCAGAGCTAGATGCAGAAAAAAATTATATTCAATTTGCAACCTGATGGAGTTCAGTATAGATGGACTAATAGAATGATGCTATGCCCAAAAGATTTTACTTCACTAGGTGCAGTAAAAAAATTGGTATTCTATACACAGGTGGTATATCTTGCAACACAGATAGGCTACTCCACTGACTAACACACTCTGCAATAGGCCAAAAAGGATTAGCTTTGCTAGATTCAGCCAAATGCTGTGAAAAAAACGTGCACAGCACTGGCACATACCTGCCTGGCAAAAACTGATAGGAACTGATGTAACCTAGTCCTGAAAAGGTCTGCAATTACAATTAGTCTTTACTCCCACAATCTATCTATTTAAAAGCACAGACCTGCCTGATAAAAGTCGTAGGAAATGCTGTAACCTAGTCGTTAAAAGGACTGCAATCACAACTATTCCCTACTCCCAAGCTATCTGTAGATTTGTGCGAAAATTGGCTTGAAATTAACAAGGTATAGCGCACACAGCAACAGCGGTGCCGTCTAACACGCAGCTGCAGCAGTGAGAAAATGGTGGCGACGGGGAAAATGGCTTGGTCTTATAGGGGAAGGACATGTGACATACACTGCCAATGACACATGCCCTTGCTTGTGTGGAAAAAAGCACTTCGCTCCGTGTGTGCGCTGCTGATAGGCTGACAGATTGCACCTCCCCACTGTAAATGCGGGAAAGAGAAAAAAAAATGGAGATCTTCATTATTCCTGCAGAGATCCATCCCCTGCCCCTCCCCCCACCCCGCTGTACACTCAAACTGCGTATTAACATTAATTTTCATCATTACTGAGAAAAAATCCAGTTATGATTTTGGTGCACGAACAGTTACCGAACATAACCTCGAACAGCCGAATTTTTCTCAAATCGTTCGTGTTCGCCGAACGGCTCGAACACCGCCCAAAACAGCTCGAATTTGAGATTGGCGAACAGTTCGAGTCGAACAACGCTCATCTCTAATTGATATATTCTTTTTATTCCACTGTAACCTACACCACTCTTCCATGGGGCATTAAAACCGTCTTGTTAAGCTACTGTGACATCCACGTCTCTTTCACGGGGCATTGATATTGTCTTTATATTCCAAAGCGACCTCCACCACTCTTCCAAGGGGCATTGATATTGTCTTTTTATTCCACTGCGACATCTACCACTCTGCCAAGGGGCATTAAAACCGTCTTGTTAAGCTACTGTGACCTCCACGTCTCTTCCACGGGGCATTGATATTGTCTTTTTATTCCACTGTAAACTCCACCACTCTTCCAAAGGGCATTAAAACCGTCTTGTTAAGCTACTGTGACCTCCACGTCTCTTTCAAGGGGCATTAAATAAGTCTTGTTAAACCAATATGAACCACACCACTCTTCCAAGGGGCATTAAAACCGTCTTCTTAAGCTACTGTGACCTCCACGTCTCTTCCATGGGGCATTGATATGCTCTTTTTATTCCACTGCGACCTCCACCACTCTTCCAAGGGACTTTAAAACCATCTTGTTAAGCTACTGTGACCTCCACGTCTCTTCTACTTGGCATTAATATTGTCTTTATATTCCACTGCGACCTCCACCACTCTTCCAAGGGGCATTAAAATCATCTTGTTAAGCTACTGTGACCTCCACGTCTCTTACACTGGGCATTGGTATTGTCTTTTTATTCCACTGCGACCTCCACCACTCTTCCAAGGGGCATCGATATTGTATTTTTTATTCCACTGCGACCTCCACCAATCTTCAGAGGGGCATTAAAACCGTCTTGTTAAGCTACTGTGGCCTCCCCGTCTCTTCCACGGAGCATTGATATTGTCTTTTTATTCCAATAATACCTCCACCACTCTTCCAAGGGGCATTAAAACCATCTTGTTTAGCTACTGTGACCTCCATGTCTCTTTCACGAGGCATTGATATAGTCTTTTTATTCCACTGTAATCTCCACCACTCTTCCAAGGGACATTAAAACCATCTTATTAAGCTACTATGACCTCCATGTCTCTTCCACGGGCATTGATATAGTCTTTATATTCCAAAGCGACCTACACCACTCTTCCAAGGGGCATTGATATGCTCTTTTTATTACACTGCGACCTCCACCACTCTTTCAAGGGGCATTAAAACCGTCTTGTTAAGCTACTGTGACCTCCACATCTCTTCCACGGGGCATTGATATTGTCTTTTTATTCCACTGTAAACTCCACCACTCTTCCAAACGGCATTAAAACCGTCTTGTTAAGCTACTGTGACCTCCACGTATCTTCCAAGGGGCGTAAAAAAAGTCTTGATAAACCACTCTGAACATCACAGCTCTTCCAAGGGGCATTAAAACCGTCTTCTTAAGCTAGTGTGACCTCCACGTCTCTTCCATGGGGCATTGATATGCTATTTTTATTCCACTGCAACCTCCATCACTCCTCCAAGGAGCATTAAAACCGTCTTGTTAAGCTACTGTGACCTCCACGTCTCTACTACTGGGCATTGATATTGTCTTTTTATTCCACTGCGACCTCCACCACTCTTCCAAGGGGCATTAAAACCATCTTGTTAAGCTACTGTGACCTCCACTCATCTTCCACGGAGCATTGACATTGTCTTTTTTTTCCACTGATACCTCCACCACTCTTCCAAGGGGCATTAAAACCGCCTAGTTAAGCTACTATGACCACCACGTTTCTTCTAAGGGGCATTAAAACCGTCTTGTTAAACTACTCTGAACTCCACAGCTCTTCCAAGGGACATTAAAACCATCTTGTTCAGCTACTGTGACCTCCACGTCTTTTCCACGGGGCATTGATATTGTCTTATTATTCCACTGCGACCTCCACCACTGTTCCAAGGGGCATTGATATTGTATTTTTATTCCACTGCGACCTCCACCACTCTTCCAAGGTGCATTAAAACCATCTTGATAAGTCACTGTGACCTCCACGTCTCTTCCACGGGGCATTGATATTTTCTTTTTATTCCACTGTAACCTCCACCACTTTGCCAAGGGGCATTAAAACCGTCTTGTTAATCTACTGTGACCTCCACGTATCATCCAAGGGGCATTAAAACCATCTTGTTAAACCACTCTGAACTCCACAGCTCTGCCACGGCGCATTAAAGTTGTGTTGTTAAGCTACTGTGATCTCCATGTCTCTTCCACGGGGCATTGATATTGTCTTTATGTTCCACAGTGACCTCCACCACTCTTCCAAGGGGCATTAAAACCACCTTGTTAAGCTACAGTGACGTCCACGTCTCTTCCACGGGTCATTGGTATTGTCTTCTTATTCCACTGCAACCTCCACCTCTCTTCCAAGGGGCATCGATATTGTCTTTTTATTCCACTGAGACCTCCCCCACTCTTCCAAGGGGCATTAAAACCATCTTGTTAAGCTACTGTGAACTACACGTCTCTTTCACGTGGCATTAATATAGTCTTTTTATTCCACTGTAACCCCAACCACTATTCCAAGGGACATTAAAACCGTCTTTTTAAGCCACTATGACCTCCACGTCTCTTCCACGGGGCATTGATATTTTCTTTTTATTCCACTGAAACCTCCATCACTCTTCCAAGGGGCATTAAAACCGTCTAGTTAAGCGATGGTGACCTCCACATCTCTTCCACGGGGTATTGATATTGTCTTTTTATTCCACTGTAAATTGCACCACTCTACCAAAGGGCATTATTACCGTCTTGTTAAGCTGCTGTGACCTCCAGGTCTCTTCCAAGGGGCATTAATCAGTCTTGTTAAACCACTCTGAACTCCACAGCTCTTCTAAGTGGCATTAAAACCGTCTTCTTAAGCTACTGTGACCTCCAGATCTCTTCCATGGGGCATTGATATGTTCTTTTTATTCCACTGCGACCTCCACCACTCTACCAAGGGGCATTAAAACCATCTTGTTAAGCTACTGTGACCTCCACGTCTCTTCTATGGGGCATTGATATTGTCTTTTTATTCCACTGCGACCTCCACCACTCTTCCAAGGGGCATTAAAACCATCTTGTTAAGCTACTGTGACGTCCACATCTCCTACACGGGGCATTGATTTTGTCTTTTTATTTCACTGCGACCTCCACCACTCTTCCAAGGGGCATTGATATTGTCTTTTTTATTCCACTGCGACCTCCACCACTCTTCCAAGGGGCATTAAAACCATGTTGTTAAGCTACTGTGACCTCCACGTCTCTTCCAAGGGGCATTAAGACCGTCTTGTTAAACCACTCTGAGCTCCAAAGCTCTTCCAAGGGGCAATAAAATCGTCTTGTTAAGCTACTGTGACCTCCATGTGTCTTCCACGGGGCATTGATATGCTCTATTTATTCCACAGTGACCTCCACCACTCTTCCAAGGGGCATTAAAAATGTCTTGTTAAGTTACTGTTACCTCCACGTCTCTACCACGGGACATCGATATTGTCTTTTTATTCCACTGCGACCTCCACCACTCTTTCAAGGGTCATTGATATTGTCTTTTAATTCCACTGCGACCTCCACCACTCTTCCAAGGGACATTAAAATCGTTTTGTTAAGCTACTGTGACCTCCACGTCTCTTCCAAGGGGCATTAAAACTGTCTTGTTAAAGCACTCTGATCTCCACAGCTCTTCCAAGGGACATTAAAACCGTCTTGTTAAGCTACTGTGACCTCCATGTCTCTTCCACGGGGCATTGATATTGTCTTTTTTTTCCACTGCGACTTCCACCACTCTTCCAAGGAGCATTGATATGTCTTTTTATTCCACTGCGACCTCCATCACTCTTCCAAGGGGCATTAAAACCGTCTTGTTAAGCTTCTGTGAACTCCACGTCTCTTTCACGAGGCATTGATTTAGTCTTTTTATTCCACTGTAACCCCAACCACTCTTCCAAGGGGCATTAAAACCATCTTGTTAAGCTACTATGACCTCCACATCTCTTCCACGGGGCATTGATATTTTCTTTTTATTCCACTGAAACCTCTACTAGTGTTGAGCGAACATGCTCGACACTGCTCGGAACTCGCCCGAGCATCACGCTACTCGGGATGTTCAGCGAGCACCGAGCATTTCCGGGTTACTCGGGCGGGAGCTCGGGGCACTGCCCTGCATGTTTGGTGCTCTTTACAGAGCCAATGAACATGCAGGGATGGCCAGTCAGTCACTGTAATGCTGCAGCCATGTTGGTTGTGGGCATTACAGTGATTGGCTGGCCGCACAGCATCACCTCGAGTATTTAAAACGGGGCGCCGCCATCTTGGACACAGTCGCTCCGGATTAGACAGTGTAGGGACAGCGCTGCTGATTTAGGGAGAGATATAAACTGCAAAATAGTTAGTGTAGGGTCTGTAAAGGCTGCCAGAACAAACAAATCAGTCCTTTTCAGGACTAATATCCATCCCAGATACCAGGCAGGCAGGCTGTATAGGAGACACAGTGGTTATACCAGCAAACGCTGCATTACAGTCCTGTGTGCTCCTGTTGCTGAAATTGCTGGACTTAGCACCAGGTGTCGGGGCCAGGAAAAATCCTTTTTTTTTCATCTAAATCCTCCTTTTTTTTTCCTCCTTCACACTGTACAAATACCTGACTTATTAACCTTTTGGTGTGTCCCACCCCCCCCAAAACAAAGCGTGTCTCTGATTTTTCAGACACAAATATAACTGTTTAAAATAGTCTGGTGTAGACTAGAGAAAGTGTTGTTTTGCACTTCCACGGTTCAAACCTCTGTATTATCCATTTTGGGCCATTTGTATCTAAAAAAAAAGACAGTTTGATTGTGTCGCTCACTGTTCAGCCTCAAATATCTCTATTTAAAAAAGTGTGGTATACCCCAGTAAACAATAACTGTGGTTTTGCCATCCCACGGTAAAAAATCTCTATTATTCAGGTTTTGGTAGTTGTTTCCGTAAAGAAAAACAGTAGTGTCTCCTGACTGTTGTGACACAAAAATATATCTGTTGAAAATAGTCTTGTGTAGGCCCGACATCCCAGTGTGGTTTCGCAGTTCCACGGGTCAAATCGCTGTACTATCCAGTTTTGGGCCTTTGGTATCTAAAAAAAAAGCAGTTTGAGTGTGTCGCTCACTGTTCAGCCACAAATATCTCTATTTAAAAAAGTGTGGTATACCCCAGTAAACAATAACTGTGGTTTTGCCATCCCACAGTAAAAAATCTCTATTATTCAGGTTTTGGTAGTTGTTTCCGTACAGAAAAACAGTAGTGTCTCCTGACTGTTGTGACACAAAAATATATCTGTTGAAAATAGTCTTGTGTAGGCCCGACATCCCAGTGTGGTTTCGCAGTTCCACGGGTCAAATCGCTGTACTATCCAGTTTTGGGACTTTGGTATCTAAGAAAAAAGCAGTTTAAGTGTGTCGCTCACTGTTCAGCCGCAAATATCTCTATTTAAAAAAGTGTGGTATACCCCAGTAAACAATAACTGTGGTTTTGCCATCCCACGGTAAAAAATCTCTATTATTCAGGTTTTGGTAGTTTTTTCCGTAAAGAAAAACAGTAGTGTCTCCTGACTGTTGTGACACAAAAATATATCTGTTGAAAATAGTCTTGTGTAGGCCCGACATCCCAATGTGGTTTCGCAGTTCCACGGGTCAAATCGCTGTACTATCTAGTTTTGGGCCTTTGGTATCTAAAAAAAAAGCAGTTTGAGTGTGTCGCTCACTGTTCAGCCGCAAATATCTCTATTTAAAAAAGTGTGGTATACCCCAGTAAACAATACCTGTGGTTTTGCGATCCCACGGTAAAAAATCTCTATTATTCAGGTTTTGGTAGTTTTTTCCGTAAAGAAAAACAGTAGTGTCTCCTGACTGTTGTGACACAAAAATATATCTGTTGAAAATAGTCTTGTGTAGGCCCGACATCCCAGTGTGGATTCGCAGTTCCACGGGTAAAATCGCTGTACTATCCAGTTTTGGGCCTTTGGTATCTAAAAAAAAAGCAGTTTAAGTGTGTCGCTCACTGTTCAGCCGCAAATATCTCTATTTAAAAAAGTGTGGTATACCCCATAAACAATAACTGTGGTTTTGCCATCACACAGTAAAAAATCTCTATTATTCAGGTTTTGGTAGTTTTTTCCGTAAAGAAAAACAGTAGTGTCTCCTGACTGTTGTGACACAAAAATATATCTGTTGAAAATAGTCTTGTGTAGGCCCGACATCCCAGTGTGGTTTCGCAGTTCCACGGGTAAAATCGCTGTACTATCCAGTTTTGGGCCTTTGGTATCTAAAAAAAAAGCAGTTTGAGTGTGTCGCTCACTGTTCAGCCGCAAATATCTCTATTTAAAAAAGTGTGGTATACCCCAGTAAACAATACCTGTGTTTTTGCCATCCCACGGTAAAAAATTTCTATTATTCAGGTTTTGGTAGTTTTTTCCGTAAAGAAAAACAGTCGTGTCTCCTGACTGTTGTGACACAAAAATATATCTGTTGAAAATAGTCTTGTGTAGGCCCGACATCCCAGTGTGGTTTCGCAGTTCCACGGGTCAAATCGCTGTACTATCCAGTTTTGGGCCTTTGGTATCTGAAAAAAAAGCAGTTTGAGTGTGTCGCTCACTGTTCAGCCGCAAATATCTCTATTTAAAAAAGTGTGGTATACCCCAGTAAAAAATAACTGTGGTTTTGCCATCCCACGGTAAAAAATCTCTATTATTCAGGTTTCGGTAGTTTTTTCCGTAAAGAAAAACAGTAGTGTCTCCAGACTGTTGTGACACAAAAATATATCTGTTGAAAATAGTCTTGTGTAGGCCCGACATCCCAGTGTGGTTTCGGAGTTCCACGGGTCAAATCGCTGTACTATCCAGTTTTGGGCCTTTGGTATCTAGAAAAAAAAGCAGTTTAAGTGTGTCGCTCGCTGTTCAGCCGCAAATATCTCTATTTAAAAAAGTGTGGTATACCCCAGTAAACAATAACTGTGGTTTTGCCATCCCACGGTAAAAAATCTCTATTATTCAGGTTTTGGTAGTTTTTTCCGTAAAGAAAAACAGTAGTGTCTCCTGACTGTTGTGACACAAAAATATATCTGTTGAAAATAGTCTTGTGTAGGCCCGACATCCCAGTGTGGTTTCGCAGTTCCACGGGTCAAATCGCTGTACTATCCAGTTTTGGGCCTTTGGTATCTGAAAAAAAAGCAGTTTGAGTGTGTCGCTCACTGTTCAGCCGCAAATATCTCTATTTAAAAAAGTGTGGTATACCCCAGTAAAAAATAACTGTGGTTTTGCCATCCCACGGTAAAAAATCTCTATTATTCAGGTTTCGGTAGTTTTTTCCGTAAAGAAAAACAGTAGTGTCTCCAGACTGTTGTGACACAAAAATATATCTGTTGAAAATAGTCTTGTGTAGGCCCGACATCCCAGTGTGGTTTCGGAGTTCCACGGGTCAAATCGCTGTACTATCCAGATTTGGGCCTTTGGTATCTAAAAAAAAAAGCAGTTTAAGTGTGTCGCTCGCTGTTCAGCCGCAAATATCTCTATTTAAAAAAGTGTGGTATACCCCAGTAAACAATAACTGTGGTTTTGCCATCCCACGGTAAAAAATCTCTATTATTCAGGTTTTGGTAGTTTTTTCCGTAAAGAAAAACAGTAGTGTCTCCTGACTGTTGTGACACAAAAATATATCTGTTGAAAATAGTCTTGTGTAGGCCCGACATCCCAGTGTGGTTTCGCAGTTCCACGGGTCAAATCGCTGTACTATCCAGTTTTGGGCCTTTGGTATCTAAAGAAAAAGCAGTTTGAGTGTGTCGCTCACTGTTCAGCCGCAAATATCTCTATTTAAAAAAGTGTGGTATACCCCAGTAAACAATAACTGTGGTTTAGCCATCCCACGGTAAAAAATCTCTATTATTCAGGTTTTGGTAGTTTTTTCCGTAAAGAAAAACAGTAGTGTCTCCTGACTGTTGTGACACAAAAATATATCTGTTGAAAATAGTCTTGTGTAGGCCCGACATCCCAGTGTGGTTTCGCAGTTCCACGGGTCAAATCGCTGTACTATCCAGTTTTGGGCCTTTGGTATCTAAAAAAAAAGCAGTTTGAGTGTGTCGCTCACTGTTCAGCCGCAAATATCTCTATTTAAAAAAGTGTGGTATACCCCAGTAAAAAATAACTGTGGTTTTGCCATCCCACGGTAAAAAATCTCTATTATTCAGGTTTTGGTAGTTTTTTCCGTAAAGAAAAACAGTCGTGTCTCCTGACTGTTGTGACACAAAAATATATCTGTTGAAAATAGTCTTGTGTAGGCCCGATATCCCAGTGTGGTTTCGCAGTTCCACGGGTCAAATCGCTGTACTACCCAGTTTTGGGCCTTTGGTATTTTAAAAAAATGCAGTTTGAGTGTGTCGCTCACTGTTCAGCTGCAAATATCTCTATTTAAAAAAGTGTGGTATACCCCAGTAAACAATAACTGTGGTTTTGCCATCCCACGGTAAAAAATCTCTATTATTCAGGTTTTGGTAGTTGTTTCCGTAAAGAAAAACAGTAGTGTCTCCTGACTGTTGTGACACAAAAATATATCTGTTGAAAATAGTCTTGTGTAGGCCCGACATCCCAGTGTGGTTTCGCAGTTCCACGGGTCAAATCGCTGTACTATCCAGTTTTGGGCCTTTGGTATCTAAAAAAAAAGCAGTTTAAGTGTGTCGCTCACTGTTCAGCCGCAAATATCTCTATTTAAAAAAGTGTGGTATACCCCAGTAAACAATAACTGTGGTTTTGCCATCCCACAGTAAAAAATCTCTATTATTCAGGTTTTGGTAGTTTTTTCCGTAAAGAAAAACAGTAGTGTCTCCTGACTGTTGTGATACAAAAATATATCTGTTGAACATATTCTTGTGTAGGCCCGACATCCCAGTGTGGTTTCGCAGTTCCACGGGTCAAATCTCTGTACTATCCAGTTTTGGGCCTTTGGTATCTAAAAAAAAAGCAGTTTGAGTGTGTCGCTCACTGTTCAGCCGCAAATATCTCTATTTAAAAAAGTGTGGTATACCCCAGTAAACAATAACTGTGGTTTTGCCATCCCACGGTAAAAAATCTTTATAATTCAGGCTTTGGTAGTTTTTTCCGTAAAGAAAAACAGTAGTGTCTCCTGACTGTTGTGACACAAAAATATATCTGTTGAAAATAGTCTTGTGTAGGCCCGACATCCCAGTGTGGTTTCGGAGTTCCACGGGTCAAATCGCTGTACTATCCAGTTTTGGGCCTTTGGTATCTAAAAAAAAAGCAGTTTGAGTGTGTCGCTCACTGTTCAGCCACAAATATCTCTATTTAAAAAAGTGTGGTATACCCCAGTAAACAATAACTGTGGTTTTGCCATCCCACAGTAAAAAATCTCTATTATTCAGGTTTTGGTAGTTGTTTCCGTACAGAAAAACAGTAGTGTCTCCTGACTGTTGTGACACAAAAATATATCTGTTGAAAATAGTCTTGTGTAGGCCCGACATCCCAGTGTGGTTTCGCAGTTCCACGGGTCAAATCGCTGTACTATCCAGTTTTGGGACTTTGGTATCTAAGAAAAAAGCAGTTTGAGTGTGTCGCTCACTGTTCAGCCGCAAATATCTCTATTTAAAAAAGTGTGGTATACCCCAGTAAACAATAACTGTGGTTTTGCCATCCCACGGTAAAAAATCTCTATTATTCAGGTTTTGGTAGTTTTTTCCGTAAAGAAAAACAGTAGTGTCTCCTGACTGTTGTGACACAAAAATATATCTGTTGAAAATAGTCTTGTGTAGGCCCGACATCCCAATGTGGTTTCGCAGTTCCACGGGTCAAATCGCTGTACTATCTAGTTTTGGGCCTTTGGTATCTAAAAAAAAAGCAGTTTGAGTGTGTCGCTCACTGTTCAGCCACAAATATCTCTATTTAAAAAAGTGTGGTATACCCCAGTAAACAATACCTGTGGTTTTGCGATCCCACGGTAAAAAATCTCTATTATTCAGGTTTTGGTAGTTTTTTCCGTAAAGAAAAACAGTAGTGTCTCCTGACTGTTGTGACACAAAAATATATCTGTTGAAAATAGTCTTGTGTAGGCCCGACATCCCAGTGTGGATTCGCAGTTCCACGGGTAAAATCGCTGTACTATCCAGTTTTGGGCCTTTGGTATCTAAAAAAAAAGCAGTTTAAGTGTGTCGCTCACTGTTCAGCCGCAAATATCTCTATTTAAAAAAGTGTGGTATACCCCATAAACAATAACTGTGGTTTTGCCATCACACAGTAAAAAATCTCTATTATTCAGGTTTTGGTAGTTTTTTCCGTAAAGAAAAACAGTAGTGTCTCCTGACTGTTGTGACACAAAAATATATCTGTTGAAAATAGTCTTGTGTAGGCCCGACATCCCAGTGTGGTTTCGCAGTTCCACGGGTAAAATCGCTGTACTATCCAGTTTTGGGCCTTTGGTATCTAAAAAAAAAGCAGTTTGAGTGTGTCGCTCACTGTTCAGCCGCAAATATCTCTATTTAAAAAAGTGTGGTATACCCCAGTAAACAATACCTGTGTTTTTGCCATCCCACGGTAAAAAATTTCTATTATTCAGGTTTTGGTAGTTTTTTCCGTAAAGAAAAACAGTAGTGTCTCCTGACTGTTGTGACACAAAAATATATCTGTTGAAAATAGTCTTGTGTAGGCCCGACATCCCAGTGTGGTTTCGCAGTTCCACGGGTCAAATCGCTGTACTATCCAGTTTTGGGCCTTTGGTATCTGAAAAAAAAGCAGTTTGAGTGTGTCGCTCACTGTTCAGCCGCAAATATCTCTATTTAAAAAAGTGTGGTATACCCCAGTAAAAAATAACTGTGGTTTTGCCATCCCACGGTAAAAAATCTCTATTATTCAGGTTTCGGTAGTTTTTTCCGTAAAGAAAAACAGTAGTGTCTCCAGACTGTTGTGACACAAAAATATATCTGTTGAAAATAGTCTTGTGTAGGCCCGACATCCCAGTGTGGTTTCGGAGTTCCACGGGTCAAATCGCTGTACTATCCAGTTTTGGGCCTTTGGTATCTAGAAAAAAAAGCAGTTTAAGTGTGTCGCTCGCTGTTCAGCCGCAAATATCTCTATTTAAAAAAGTGTGGTATACCCCAGTAAACAATAACTGTGGTTTTGCCATCCCACGGTAAAAAATCTCTATTATTCAGGTTTTGGTAGTTTTTTCCGTAAAGAAAAACAGTAGTGTCTCCTGACTGTTGTGACACAAAAATATATCTGTTGAAAATAGTCTTGTGTAGGCCCGACATCCCAGTGTGGTTTCGCAGTTCCACGGGTCAAATCGCTGTACTATCCAGTTTTGGGCCTTTGGTATCTGAAAAAAAAGCAGTTTGAGTGTGTCGCTCACTGTTCAGCCGCAAATATCTCTATTTAAAAAAGTGTGGTATACCCCAGTAAAAAATAACTGTGGTTTTGCCATCCCACGGTAAAAAATCTCTATTATTCAGGTTTCGGTAGTTTTTTCCGTAAAGAAATACAGTAGTGTCTCCAGACTGTTGTGACACAAAAATATATCTGTTGAAAATAGTCTTGTGTAGGCCCGACATCCCAGTGTGGTTTCGAAGTTCCACGGGTCAAATCGCTGTACTATCCAGTTTTGGGCCTTTGGTATCTAAAAAAAAAAGCAGTTTAAGTGTGTCGCTCGCTGTTCAGCCGCAAATATCTCTATTTAAAAAAGTGTGGTATACCCCAGTAAACAATAACTGTGGTTTTGCCATCCCACGGTAAAAAATCTCTATTATTCAGGTTTTGGTAGTTTTTTCCGTAAAGAAAAACAGTAGTGTCTCCTGACTGTTGTGACACAAAAATATATCTGTTGAAAATAGTCTTGTGTAGGCCCGACATCCCAGTGTGGTTTCGCAGTTCCACGGGTCAAATCGCTGTACTATCCAGTTTTGGGCCTTTGGTATCTAAAGAAAAAGCAGTTTGAGTGTGTCGCTCACTGTTCAGCCGCAAATATCTCTATTTAAAAAAGTGTGGTATACCCCAGTAAACAATAACTGTGGTTTAGCCATCCCACGGTAAAAAATCTCTATTATTCAGGTTTTGGTAGTTTTTTCCGTAAAGAAAAACAGTAGTGTCTCCTGACTGTTGTGACACAAAAATATATCTGTTGAAAATAGTCTTGTGTAGGCCCGACATCCCAGTGTGGTTTCGCAGTTCCACGGGTCAAATCGCTGTACTATCCAGTTTTGGGCCTTTGGTATCTAAAAAAAAAGCAGTTTGAGTGTGTCGCTCACTGTTCAGCCACAAATATCTCTATTTAAAAAAGTGTGGTATACCCCAGTAAACAATAACTGTGGTTTTGCCATCCCACAGTAAAAAATCTCTATTATTCAGGTTTTGGTAGTTGTTTCCGTACAGAAAAACAGTAGTGTCTCCTGACTGTTGTGACACAAAAATATATCTGTTGAAAATAGTCTTGTGTAGGCCCGACATCCCAGTGTGGTTTCGCAGTTCCACGGGTCAAATCGCTGTACTATCCAGTTTTGGGACTTTGGTATCTAAGAAAAAAGCAGTTTGAGTGTGTCGCTCACTGTTCAGCCGCAAATATCTCTATTTAAAAAAGTGTGGTATACCCCAGTAAACAATAACTGTGGTTTTGCCATCCCACGGTAAAAAATCTCTATTATTCAGGTTTTGGTAGTTTTTTCCGTAAAGAAAAACAGTAGTGTCTCCTGACTGTTGTGACACAAAAATATATCTGTTGAAAATAGTCTTGTGTAGGCCCGACATCCCAATGTGGTTTCGCAGTTCCACGGGTCAAATCGCTGTACTATCTAGTTTTGGGCCTTTGGTATCTAAAAAAAAAGCAGTTTGAGTGTGTCGCTCACTGTTCAGCCACAAATATCTCTATTTAAAAAAGTGTGGTATACCCCAGTAAACAATACCTGTGGTTTTGCGATCCCACGGTAAAAAATCTCTATTATTCAGGTTTTGGTAGTTTTTTCCGTAAAGAAAAACAGTAGTGTCTCCTGACTGTTGTGACACAAAAATATATCTGTTGAAAATAGTCTTGTGTAGGCCCGACATCCCAGTGTGGATTCGCAGTTCCACGGGTAAAATCGCTGTACTATCCAGTTTTGGGCCTTTGGTATCTAAAAAAAAAGCAGTTTAAGTGTGTCGCTCACTGTTCAGCCGCAAATATCTCTATTTAAAAAAGTGTGGTATACCCCATAAACAATAACTGTGGTTTTGCCATCACACAGTAAAAAATCTCTATTATTCAGGTTTTGGTAGTTTTTTCCGTAAAGAAAAACAGTAGTGTCTCCTGACTGTTGTGACACAAAAATATATCTGTTGAAAATAGTCTTGTGTAGGCCCGACATCCCAGTGTGGTTTCGCAGTTCCACGGGTAAAATCGCTGTACTATCCAGTTTTGGGCCTTTGGTATCTAAAAAAAAAGCAGTTTGAGTGTGTCGCTCACTGTTCAGCCGCAAATATCTCTATTTAAAAAAGTGTGGTATACCCCAGTAAACAATACCTGTGTTTTTGCCATCCCACGGTAAAAAATTTCTATTATTCAGGTTTTGGTAGTTTTTTCCGTAAAGAAAAACAGTAGTGTCTCCTGACTGTTGTGACACAAAAATATATCTGTTGAAAATAGTCTTGTGTAGGCCCGACATCCCAGTGTGGTTTCGCAGTTCCACGGGTCAAATCGCTGTACTATCCAGTTTTGGGCCTTTGGTATCTGAAAAAAAAGCAGTTTGAGTGTGTCGCTCACTGTTCAGCCGCAAATATCTCTATTTAAAAAAGTGTGGTATACCCCAGTAAAAAATAACTGTGGTTTTGCCATCCCACGGTAAAAAATCTCTATTATTCAGGTTTCGGTAGTTTTTTCCGTAAAGAAAAACAGTAGTGTCTCCAGACTGTTGTGACACAAAAATATATCTGTTGAAAATAGTCTTGTGTAGGCCCGACATCCCAGTGTGGTTTCGGAGTTCCACGGGTCAAATCGCTGTACTATCCAGTTTTGGGCCTTTGGTATCTAGAAAAAAAAGCAGTTTAAGTGTGTCGCTCGCTGTTCAGCCGCAAATATCTCTATTTAAAAAAGTGTGGTATACCCCAGTAAACAATAACTGTGGTTTTGCCATCCCACGGTAAAAAATCTCTATTATTCAGGTTTTGGTAGTTTTTTCCGTAAAGAAAAACAGTAGTGTCTCCTGACTGTTGTGACACAAAAATATATCTGTTGAAAATAGTCTTGTGTAGGCCCGACATCCCAGTGTGGTTTCGCAGTTCCACGGGTCAAATCGCTGTACTATCCAGTTTTGGGCCTTTGGTATCTGAAAAAAAAGCAGTTTGAGTGTGTCGCTCACTGTTCAGCCGCAAATATCTCTATTTAAAAAAGTGTGGTATACCCCAGTAAAAAATAACTGTGGTTTTGCCATCCCACGGTAAAAAATCTCTATTATTCAGGTTTCGGTAGTTTTTTCCGTAAAGAAATACAGTAGTGTCTCCAGACTGTTGTGACACAAAAATATATCTGTTGAAAATAGTCTTGTGTAGGCCCGACATCCCAGTGTGGTTTCGAAGTTCCACGGGTCAAATCGCTGTACTATCCAGTTTTGGGCCTTTGGTATCTAAAAAAAAAAGCAGTTTAAGTGTGTCGCTCGCTGTTCAGCCGCAAATATCTCTATTTAAAAAAGTGTGGTATACCCCAGTAAACAATAACTGTGGTTTTGCCATCCCACGGTAAAAAATCTCTATTATTCAGGTTTTGGTAGTTTTTTCCGTAAAGAAAAACAGTAGTGTCTCCTGACTGTTGTGACACAAAAATATATCTGTTGAAAATAGTCTTGTGTAGGCCCGACATCCCAGTGTGGTTTCGCAGTTCCACGGGTCAAATCGCTGTACTATCCAGTTTTGGGCCTTTGGTATCTAAAGAAAAAGCAGTTTGAGTGTGTCGCTCACTGTTCAGCCGCAAATATCTCTATTTAAAAAAGTGTGGTATACCCCAGTAAACAATAACTGTGGTTTAGCCATCCCACGGTAAAAAATCTCTATTATTCAGGTTTTGGTAGTTTTTTCCGTAAAGAAAAACAGTAGTGTCTCCTGACTGTTGTGACACAAAAATATATCTGTTGAAAATAGTCTTGTGTAGGCCCGACATCCCAGTGTGGTTTCGCAGTTCCACGGGTCAAATCGCTGTACTATCCAGTTTTGGGCCTTTGGTATCTAAAAAAAAAGCAGTTTGAGTGTGTCGCTCACTGTTCAGCCGCAAATATCTCTATTTAAAAAAGTGTGGTATACCCCAGTAAAAAATAACTGTGGTTTTGCCATCCCACGGTAAAAAATCTCTATTATTCAGGTTTTGGTAGTTTTTTCCGTAAAGAAAAACAGTCGTGTCTCCTGACTGTTGTGACACAAAAATATATCTGTTGAAAATAGTCTTGTGTAGGCCCGATATCCCAGTGTGGTTTCGCAGTTCCACGGGTCAAATCGCTGTACTACCCAGTTTTGGGCCTTTGGTATTTTAAAAAAATGCAGTTTGAGTGTGTCGCTCACTGTTCAGCTGCAAATATCTCTATTTAAAAAAGTGTGGTATACCCCAGTAAACAATAACTGTGGTTTTGCCATCCCACGGTAAAAAATCTCTATTATTCAGGTTTTGGTAGTTGTTTCCGTAAAGAAAAACAGTAGTGTCTCCTGACTGTTGTGACACAAAAATATATCTGTTGAAAATAGTCTTGTGTAGGCCCGACATCCCAGTGTGGTTTCGCAGTTCCACGGGTCAAATCGCTGTACTATCCAGTTTTGGGCCTTTGGTATCTAAAAAAAAAGCAGTTTAAGTGTGTCGCTCACTGTTCAGCCGCAAATATCTCTATTTAAAAAAGTGTGGTATACCCCAGTAAACAATAACTGTGGTTTTGCCATCCCACAGTAAAAAATCTCTATTATTCAGGTTTTGGTAGTTTTTTCCGTAAAGAAAAACAGTAGTGTCTCCTGACTGTTGTGATACAAAAATATATCTGTTGAACATATTCTTGTGTAATCCCGACATCCCAGTGTGGTTTCGCAGTTCCACGGGTCAAATCTCTGTACTATCCAGTTTTGGGCCTTTGGTATCTAAAAAAAAAGCAGTTTGAGTGTGTCGCTCACTGTTCAGCCGCAAATATCTCTATTTAAAAAAGTGTGGTATACCCCAGTAAACAATAACTGTGGTTTTGCCATCCCACGGTAAAAAATCTTTATAATTCAGGCTTTGGTAGTTTTTTCCGTAAAGAAAAACAGTAGTGTCTCCTGACTGTTGTGACACAAAAATATATCTGTTGAAAATAGTCTTGTGTAGGCCCGACATCCCAGTGTGGTTTCGGAGTTCCACGGGTCAAATCGCTGTACTATCCAGTTTTGGGCCTTTGGTATCTAAAAAAAAAAGCAGTTTAAGTGTGTCGCTCGCTGTTCAGCCGCAAATATCTCTATTTAAAAAAGTGTGGTATACCCCAGTAAACAATAACTGTGGTTTTGCCATCCCACGGTAAAAAATCTCTATTATTCAGGTTTTGGTAGTTTTTTCCGTAAAGAAAAACAGTAGTGTCTCCTGACTGTTGTGACACAAAAATATATCTGTTGAAAATAGTCTTGTGTAGGCCCGACATCCCAGTGTGGTTTCGCAGTTCCACGGGTCAAATCGCTGTACTATCCAGTTTTGGGCCTTTGGTATCTAAAAAAAAAGCAGTTTGAGTGTGTCGCTCACTGTTCAGCCGCAAATATCTCTATTTAAAAAAGTGTGGTATACCCCAGTAAAAAATAACTGTGGTTTTGCCATCCCACGGTAAAAAATCTCTATTATTCAGGTTTTGGTAGTTTTTTCCGTAAAGAAAAACAGTCATGTCTCCTGACTGTTGTGACACAAAAATATATCTGTTGAAAATAGTCTTGTGTAGGCCCGATATCCCAGTGTGGTTTCGCAGTTCCACGGGTCAAATCGCTGTACTACCCAGTTTTGGGCCTTTGGTATCTAAAAAAAAAGCAGTTTGAGTGTGTCGCTCACTGTTCAGCTGCAAATATCTCTATTTAAAAAAGTGTGGTATACCCCAGTAAACAATAACTGTGGTTTTGCCATCCCACGGTAAAAAATCTCTATTATTCAGGTTTTGGTAGTTGTTTCCGTAAAGAAAAACAGTAGTGTCTCCTGACTGTTGTGACACAAAAATATATCTGTTGAAAATAGTCTTGTGTAGGCCCGACATCCCAGTGTGGTTTCGCAGTTCCACGGGTCAAATCGCTGTACTATCCAGTTTTGGGCCTTTGGTATCTAAAAAAAAAGCAGTTTAAGTGTGTCGCTCATTGTTCAGCCGCAAATATCTCTATTTAAAAAAGTGTGGTATACCCCAGTAAACAATAACTGTGGTTTTGCCATCCCACAGTAAAAAATCTCTATTATTCAGGTTTTGGTAGTTTTTTCCGTAAAGAAAAACAGTAGTGTCTCCTGACTGTTGTGATACAAAAATATATCTGTTGAACATATTCTTGTGTAGGCCCGACATCCCAGTGTGGTTTCGCAGTTCCACGGGTCAAATCTCTGTACTATCCAGTTTTGGGCCTTTGGTATCTAAAAAAAAAGCAGTTTGAGTGTGTCGCTCACTGTTCAGCCGCAAATATCTCTATTTAAAAAAGTGTGGTATACCCCAGTAAACAATAACTGTGGTTTTGCCATCCCACGGTAAAAAATCTCTATTATTCAGGCTTCGGTAGTTTTTTCCGTAAAGAAAAACAGTAGTGTCTCCTGACTGTTGTGACACAAAAATATATCTGTTGAAAATAGTCTTGTGTAGGCCCGACATCCCAGTGTGGTTTCGCAGTTGCACGGGTAAAATCGCTGTACTATCCAGTTTTGGACCTTTGGTATCTAAAAAAAAAGCAGTTTGAGTGTGTCGCTCACTGTTCAGCCGCAAATATCTCTATTTAAAAAAGTGTGGTATACCCCAGTAAACAATAACTGTGTTTTTGCCATCCCACGGTAAAAAATTTCTATTATTCAGGTTTTGGTAGTTTTTTCCGTAAAGAAAAACAGTAGTGTCTCCTGACTGTTGTGACACAAAAATATATCTGTTGAAAATAGTCTTGTGTAGGCCCGACATCCCAGTGTGGTTTCGCAGTTCCACGGGTCAAATCGCTGTACTATCCAGTTTTGGGCCTTTGTTATCTAAAAAAAAGCAGTTTGAGTGTGTCGCTCACTGTTGAGCTGCAAATATCTCTATTTAAAAAAGTGTGGTATACCCCAGTAAATAATAACTGTGGTTTTGCCATCCCACGGTAAAAAATCTCTATTATTCAGGTTTTGGTAGTTTTTTCTGTAAAGAAAAACAGTAGTGTCTCCTGACTGTTGTGACACAAAAATATATCTGTTGAAAATAGTCTTGTGTAGGCCCGACATCCCAGTGTGGTTTCGCAGTTCCACGGGTCAAATCGCTGTACTATCCAGTTTTGGGCCTTTGGTATCTAAAAAAAAAGCAGTTTGAGTGTGTCGCTCACTGTTCAGCCGCAAATATCTCTATTTAAAAAAGTGTGGTATACCCCAGTAAAAAATAACTGTGGTTTTGCCATCCCACGGTAAAAAATCTCTATTATTCAGGTTTCGGTAGTTTTTTCCGTAAAGAAAAACAGTAGTGTCTCCAGACTGTTGTGACACAAAAATATATCTGTTGAAAATAGTCTTGTGTAGGCCCGACATCCCAGTGTGGTTTCGCAGTTCCACGGGTCAAATTGCTGTACTATCCAGTTTTGGGCCTTTGGTATCTAAAAAAAAAAGCAGTTTGAGTGTGTCGCTCACTGTTCAGCCGCAAATATCTCTATTTAAAAAAGTGTGGTATACCCCAGTAAACAATAACTTTGGTTTTGCCATCCCACGGTAAAAAATCTCTATTATTCAGGTTTTTGGTAGTTTTTTCCGTAAAGAAAAACAGTAGTGTCTCCTGACTGTTGTGACACAAAAATATATCTGTTGAAAATAGTCTTGTGTAGGCCCGACATCCCAGTGTGGTTTCACAGTTCCACGGGTCAAATCGCTGTACTATCCAGTTTTGGGCCTTTGTTATCTAAAAAAAAGCAGTTTGAGTGTGTCGCTCACTGTTCAGCTGCAAATATCTCTATTTAAAAAAGTGTGGTATACCCCAGTAAATAATAACTGTGGTTTTGCCATCCCACGGTAAAAAATCTCTATTATTCAGGTTTTGGTAGTTTTTTCTGTAAAGAAAAACAGTAGTGTCTCCTGACTGTTGTGACACAAAAATATATCTGTTGAAAATAGTCTTGTGTAGGCCCGACATCCCAGTGTGGTTTCGCAGTTCCACGGGTCAAATCGCTGTACTATCCAGTTTTGGGCCTTTGGTATCTAAAAAAAAAGCAGTTTGAGTGTGTCGCTCACTGTTCAGCCGCAAATATCTCTATTTAAAAAAGTGTGGTATACCCCAGTAAAAAATAACTGTGGTTTTGCCATCCCACGGTAAAAAATCTCTATTATTCAGGTTTCGGTAGTTTTTTCCGTAAAGAAAAACAGTAGTGTCTCCAGACTGTTGTGACACAAAAATATATCTGTTGAAAATAGTCTTGTGTAGGCCCGACATCCCAGTGTGGTTTCGCAGTTCCACGGGTCAAATTGCTGTACTATCCAGTTTTGGGCCTTTGGTATCTAAAAAAAAAAGCAGTTTGAGTGTGTCGCTCACTGTTCAGCTGCAAATATCTCTATTTAAAAAAGTGTGGTATACCCCAGTAAACAATAACTTTGGTTTTGCCATCCCACGGTAAAAAATCTCTATTATTCAGGTTTTTGGTAGTTTTTTCCGTAAAGAAAAACAGTAGTGTCTCCTGACTGTTGTGACACAAAAATATATCTGTTGAAAATAGTCTTGTGTAGGCCCGACATCCCAGTGTGGTTTCGCAGTTCCACGGGTCAAATCGCTGTACTATCCAGTTTTGGGCCTTTGGTATCTAAAAAAAAAGCAGTTTGAGTGTGTCGCTCACTGTTCAGCCGCAAATATCTCTATTTAAAAAAGTGTGGTATACCCCAGTAAAAAAAAACTGTGGTTTTGCCATCCCACGGTAAAAAATCTCTATTATTCAGGTTTTGGTAGTTTTTTCCGTAAAGAAAAACAGTCGTGTCTCCTGACTGTTGTGACACAAAGATATATCTGTTGAAAATAGTCTTGTGTAGGCCCGATATCCCAGTGTGGTTTCGCAGTTCCACGGGTCAAATCGCTGTACTACCCAGTTTTGGGCCTTTGGTATCTAAAAAAAAAGCAGTTTGAGTGTGTCGCTCACTGTTCAGCCGCAAATATCTCTATTTAAAAAAGTGTGGTATACCCCAGTAAACAATAACTGTGGTTTTGCCATCCCACGGTAAAAAATCTCTATTATTCAGGTTTTGGTAGTTTCCGTAAAGAAAAACAGTAGTGTCTCCTGACTGTTGTGACACAAAAATATATCTGTTGAAAATAGTCTTGTGTAGGCCCGACATCCCAGTGTGGTTTCGCAGTTCCACGGGTCAAATCGCTGTACTATCCAGTTTTGGGCCTTTGGTATCTAAAAAAAAAGCAGTTTAAGTGTGTCGCTCACTGTTCAGCCGCAAATATCTCTATTTAAAAAAGTGTGGTATACCCCAGTAAACAATAACTGTGGTTTTGCCATCCCACAGTAAAAAATCTCTATTATTCAGGTTTTGGTAGTTTTTTCCGTAAAGAAAAACAGTAGTGTCTCCTGACTGTTGTGATACAAAAATATATCTGTTGAACATATTCTTGTGTAGGCCCGACATCCCAGTGTGGTTTCGCAGTTCCATGGGTCAAATCTCTGTACTATCCAGTTTTGGGCCTTTGGTATCTAAAAAAAAAGCAGTTTGAGTGTGTCGCTCACTGTTCAGCCGCAAATATCTCTATTTAAAAAAGTGTGGTATACCCCAGTAAACAATAACTGTGGTTTTGCCATCCCACGATAAAAAATCTCTATAATTCAGGCTTTGGTAGTTTTTTCCGTAAAGAAAAACAGTAGTGTCTCCTGACTGTTGTGACACAAAAATATATCTGTTGAAAATAGTCTTGTGTAGGCCCGACATCCCAGTGTGGTTTCGCAGTTCCACGGGTAAAATCGCTGTACTATCCAGTTTTGGGCCTTTGGTATCTAAAAAAAAAGCAGTTTGAGTGTGTCGCTCACTGTTCAGCCGCAAATATCTCTATTTAAAAAAGTGTGGTATACCCCAGTAAACAATAACTGTGGTTTTGCCATCCCACGGTAAAAAATCTCTATTATTCAGGCTTCGGTAGTTTTTTCCGTAAAGAAAAACAGTAGTGTCTCCTGACTGTTGTGACACAAAAATATATCTGTTGAAAATAGTCTTGTGTAGGCCCGACATCCCAGTGTGGTTTCGCAGTTCCACGGGTAAAATCGCTGTACTATCCAGTTTTGGGCCTTTGGTATCTAAAAAAAAAAGCAGTTTGAGTGTGTGGCTCACTGTTCAGCCGCAAATATCTCTATTTAAAAAAGTGTGGTATACCCCAGTAAACAATAACTGTGTTTTTGCCATCCCACGGTAAAAAATTTCTATTATTCAGGTTTTGGTAGTTTTTTCCGTAAAGAAAAACAGTAGTGTCTCCTGACTGTTGTGGCACAAAGATATATCTGTTGAAAATAGTCTTGTGTAGGCCCGATATCCCAGTGTGGTTTCGCAGTTCCACGGGTCAAATCGCTGTACTACCCAGTTTTGGGCCTTTGGTATCTAAAAAAAAAGCAGTTTGAGTGTGTCGCTCACTGTTCAGCCGCAAATATCTCTATTTAAAAACGTGTGGTATACCCCAGTAAACAATAACTGTGGTTTTGCCATCCCACGGTAAAAAATCTCTATTATTCAGGTTTTGGTAGTTGTTTCCGTAAAGAAAAACAGTAATGTCTCCTGACTGTTGTGACACAAAAATATATCTGTTGAAAATAGTCTTGTGTAGGCCCGACATCCCAGTGTGGTTTCGCAGTTCCACGGGTCAAATCGCTGTACTATTCAGTTTTGGGCCTTTGGTATCTAAAAAAAAAGCAGTTTAAGTGTGTCGCTTACTGTTCAGCCGCAAATATCTCTATTTAAAAAAGTGTGGTATACCCCAGTAAACAATAACTGTGGTTTTGCCATCCCACAGTAAAAAATCTCTATTATTCAGGTTTTGGTAGTTTTTTCCGTAAAGAAAAACAGTAGTGTCTCCTGACTGTTGTGATACAAAAATATATCTGTTGAACATATTCTTGTGTAGGCCCGACATCCCAGTGTGGTTTCGCAGTTCCATGGGTCAAATCTCTGTACTATCCAGTTTTGGGCCTTTGGTATCTAAAAAAAAAGCAGTTTGAGTGTGTCGCTCACTGTTCAGCCGCAAATATCTCTATTTAAAAAAGTGTGGTATACCCCAGTAAACAATAACTGTGGTTTTGCCATCCCACGGTAAAAAATCTCTATAATTCAGGCTTTGGTAGTTTTTTCCGTAAAGAAAAACAGTAGTGTCTCCTGACTGTTGTGACACAAAAATATATCTGTTGAAAATAGTGTTGTGTAGGCCTGACATCCCAGTGTGGTTTCGCAGTTCCACGGGTAAAATCGCTGTACTATCCAGTATTGGGCCTTTGGTATCTAAAAAAAAAGCAGTTTGAGTGTGTCGCTCACTGTTCAGCCGCAAATATCTCTATTTAAAAAAGTGTGGTATACCCCAGTAAACAATAACTGTGGTTTTGCCATCCCACGGTAAAAAATCTCTATTATTCAGGCTTCGGTAGTTTTTTCCGTAAAGAAAAACAGTAGTGTCTCCTGACTGTTGTGACACAAAAATATATCTGTTGAAAATAGTCTTGTGTAGGCCCGACATCCCAGTGTGGTTTCGCAGTTCCACGGGTAAAATCGCTGTACTATCCAGTTTTGGGCCTTTGGTATCTAAAAAAAAAGCAGTTTGAGTGTGTCGCTCACTGTTCAGCCGCAAATATCTCTATTTAAAAAAGT
Source organism: Phyllobates terribilis (assembly GCF_046119375.1). Classification (NCBI taxonomy): domain Eukaryota; kingdom Metazoa; phylum Chordata; class Amphibia; order Anura; family Dendrobatidae; genus Phyllobates; species Phyllobates terribilis. The sequence goes on along the minus strand of NW_027362765.1, from coordinate 306,543,047 downwards.
GTGGTATACCCCAGTAAACAATAACTGTGTTTTTGCCATCCCACGGTAAAAAATTTCTATTATTCAGGTTTTGGTAGTTTTTTCCGTAAAGAAAAACAGTAGTGTCTCCTGACTGTTGTGACACAAAAATATATCTGTTGAAAATAGTCTTGTGTAGGCCAGACATCCCAGTGTGGTTTCGCAGTTCCACGGGTCAAATCGCTGTACTATCCAGTTTTGGGCCTTTGGTATCTAAAAAAAAAGCAGTTTGAGTGTGTCGCTCACTGTTCAGCCGCAAATATCTCTATTTAAAAAAGTGTGGTATACCCCAGTAAACAATAACTGTGTTTTTGCCATCCCACGGTAAAAAATTTCTATTATTCAGGTTTTGGTAGTTTTTTCCGTAAAGAAAAACAGTAATGTCTCCTGACTGTTGTGACACAAAAATATATCTGTTGAAAATAGTCTTGTGTAGGCCCGATATCCCAGTGTGGTTTCGCAGTTCCACGGGTCAAATCGCTGTACTACCCAGTTTTGGGCCTTTGGTATCTAAAAAAAAAGCAGTTTGAGTGTGTCGCTCACTGTTCAGCCGCAAATATCTCTATTTAAAAAAGTGTGGTATACCCCAGTAAACAATAACTGTGGTTTTGCCATCCCACGGTAAAAAATCTCTATTATTCAGGTTTTGGTAGTTTCCGTAAAGAAAAACAGTAGTGTCTCCTGACTGTTGTGACACAAAAATATATCTGTTGAAAATAGTCTTGTGTAGGCCCGACATCCCAGTGTGGTTTCGCAGTTCCACGGGTCAAATCGCTGTACTATCCAGTTTTGGGCCTTTGGTATCTAAAAAAAAAGCAGTTTAAGTGTGTCGCTCACTGTTCAGCCGCAAATATCTCTATTTAAAAAAGTGTGGTATACCCCAGTAAACAATAACTGTGGTTTTGCCATCCCACAGTAAAAAATCTCTATTATTCAGGTTTTGGTAGTTTTTTCCGTAAAGAAAAACAGTAGTGTCTCCTGACTGTTGTGATACAAAAATATATCTGTTGAACATATTCTTGTGTAGGCCCGACATCCCAGTGTGGTTTCGCAGTTCCATGGGTCAAATCTCTGTACTATCCAGTTTTGGGCCTTTGGTATCTAAAAAAAAAGCAGTTTGAGTGTGTCGCTCACTGTTCAGCCGCAAATATCTCTATTTAAAAAAGTGTGGTATACCCCAGTAAACAATAACTGTGGTTTTGCCATCCCACGATAAAAAATCTCTATAATTCAGGCTTTGGTAGTTTTTTCCGTAAAGAAAAACAGTAGTGTCTCCTGACTGTTGTGACACAAAAATATATCTGTTGAAAATAGTCTTGTGTAGGCCCGACATCCCAGTGTGGTTTCGCAGTTCCACGGGTAAAATCGCTGTACTATCCAGTTTTGGGCCTTTGGTATCTAAAAAAAAAGCAGTTTGAGTGTGTCGCTCACTGTTCAGCCGCAAATATCTCTATTTAAAAAAGTGTGGTATACCCCAGTAAACAATAACTGTGGTTTTGCCATCCCACGGTAAAAAATCTCTATTATTCAGGCTTCGGTAGTTTTTTCCGTAAAGAAAAACAGTAGTGTCTCCTGACTGTTGTGACACAAAAATATATCTGTTGAAAATAGTCCTGTGTAGGCCCGACATCCCAGTGTGGTTTCGCAGTTCCACGGGTAAAATCGCTGTACTATCCAGTTTTGGGCCTTTGGTATCTAAAAAAAAAAGCAGTTTGAGTGTGTGGCTCACTGTTCAGCCGCAAATATCTCTATTTAAAAAAGTGTGGTATACCCCAGTAAACAATAACTGTGTTTTTGCCATCCCACGGTAAAAAATTTCTATTATTCAGGTTTTGGTAGTTTTTTCCGTAAAGAAAAACAGTAGTGTCTCCTGACTGTTGTGACACAAAGATATATCTGTTGAAAATAGTCTTGTGTAGGCCCGATATCCCAGTGTGGTTTCGCAGTTCCACGGGTCAAATCGCTGTACTACCCAGTTTTGGGCCTTTGGTATCTAAAAAAAAAGCAGTTTGAGTGTGTCGCTCACTGTTCAGCCGCAAATATCTCTATTTAAAAACGTGTGGTATACCCCAGTAAACAATAACTGTGGTTTTGCCATCCCACGGTAAAAAATCTCTATTATTCAGGTTTTGGTAGTTGTTTCCGTAAAGAAAAACAGTAATGTCTCCTGACTGTTGTGACACAAAAATATATCTGTTGAAAATAGTCTTGTGTAGGCCCGACATCCCAGTGTGGTTTCGCAGTTCCACGGGTCAAATCGCTGTACTATCCAGTTTTGGGCCTTTGGTATCTAAAAAAAAAGCAGTTTAAGTGTGTCGCTCACTGTTCAGCCGCAAATATCTCTATTTAAAAAAGTGTGGTATACCCCAGTAAACAATAACTGTGGTTTTGCCATCCCACAGTAAAAAATCTCTATTATTCAGGTTTTGGTAGTTTTTTCCGTAAAGAAAAACAGTAGTGTCTCCTGACTGTTGTGATACAAAAATATATCTGTTGAACATATTCTTGTGTAGGCCCGACATCCCAGTGTGGTTTCGCAGTTCCACGGGTCAAATCGCTGTACTATCCAGTTTTGGGCCTTTGGTATCTAAAAAAAAAGCAGTTTGAGTGTGTCGCTCACTGTTCAGCCGCAAATATCTCTATTTAAAAAAGTGTGGTATACCCCAGTAAAAAATAACTGTGGTTTTGCCATCCCACGGTAAAAAATATCTATTATTCAGGTTTTGGTAGTTTTTTCCGTAAAGAAAAACAGTCATGTCTCCTGACTGTTGTGACACAAAAATATATCTGTTGAAAATAGTCTTGTGTAGGCCCGATATCCCAGTGTGGTTTCGCAGTTCCACGGGTCAAATCGCTGTACTACCCAGTTTTGGGCCTTTGGTATCTAAAAAAAAAGCAGTTTGAGTGTGTCGCTCACTGTTCAGCTGCAAATATCTCTATTTAAAAAAGTGTGGTATACCCCAGTAAACAATAACTGTGGTTTTGCCATCCCACGGTAAAAAATCTCTATTATTCAGGTTTTGGTAGTTGTTTCCGTAAAGAAAAACAGTAGTGTCTCCTGACTGTTGTGACACAAAAATATATCTGTTGAAAATAGTCTTGTGTAGGCCCGACATCCCAGTGTGGTTTCGCAGTTCCACGGGTCAAATCGCTGTACTATCCAGTTTTGGGCCTTTGGTATCTAAAAAAAAAGCAGTTTAAGTGTGTCGCTCATTGTTCAGCCGCAAATATCTCTATTTAAAAAAGTGTGGTATACCCCAGTAAACAATAACTGTGGTTTTGCCATCCCACAGTAAAAAATCTCTATTATTCAGGTTTTGGTAGTTTTTTCCGTAAAGAAAAACAGTAGTGTCTCCTGACTGTTGTGATACAAAAATATATCTGTTGAACATATTCTTGTGTAGGCCCGACATCCCAGTGTGGTTTCGCAGTTCCACGGGTCAAATCTCTGTACTATCCAGTTTTGGGCCTTTGGTATCTAAAAAAAAAGCAGTTTGAGTGTGTCGCTCACTGTTCAGCCGCAAATATCTCTATTTAAAAAAGTGTGGTATACCCCAGTAAACAATAACTGTGGTTTTGCCATCCCACGGTAAAAAATCTCTATTATTCAGGCTTCGGTAGTTTTTTCCGTAAAGAAAAACAGTAGTGTCTCCTGACTGTTGTGACACAAAAATATATCTGTTGAAAATAGTCTTGTGTAGGCCCGACATCCCAGTGTGGTTTCGCAGTTGCACGGGTAAAATCGCTGTACTATCCAGTTTTGGACCTTTGGTATCTAAAAAAAAAGCAGTTTGAGTGTGTCGCTCACTGTTCAGCCGCAAATATCTCTATTTAAAAAAGTGTGGTATACCCCAGTAAACAATAACTGTGTTTTTGCCATCCCACGGTAAAAAATTTCTATTATTCAGGTTTTGGTAGTTTTTTCCGTAAAGAAAAACAGTAGTGTCTCCTGACTGTTGTGACACAAAAATATATCTGTTGAAAATAGTCTTGTGTAGGCCCGACATCCCAGTGTGGTTTCGCAGTTCCACGGGTCAAATCGCTGTACTATCCAGTTTTGGGCCTTTGTTATCTAAAAAAAAGCAGTTTGAGTGTGTCGCTCACTGTTCAGCTGCAAATATCTCTATTTAAAAAAGTGTGGTATACCCCAGTAAATAATAACTGTGGTTTTGCCATCCCACGGTAAAAAATCTCTATTATTCAGGTTTTGGTAGTTTTTTCTGTAAAGAAAAACAGTAGTGTCTCCTGACTGTTGTGACACAAAAATATATCTGTTGAAAATAGTCTTGTGTAGGCCCGACATCCCAGTGTGGTTTCGCAGTTCCACGGGTCAAATCGCTGTACTATCCAGTTTTGGGCCTTTGGTATCTAAAAAAAAAGCAGTTTGAGTGTGTCGCTCACTGTTCAGCCGCAAATATCTCTATTTAAAAAAGTGTGGTATACCCCAGTAAAAAATAACTGTGGTTTTGCCATCCCACGGTAAAAAATCTCTATTATTCAGGTTTCGGTAGTTTTTTCCGTAAAGAAAAACAGTAGTGTCTCCAGACTGTTGTGACACAAAAATATATCTGTTGAAAATAGTCTTGTGTAGGCCCGACATCCCAGTGTGGTTTCGCAGTTCCACGGGTCAAATTGCTGTACTATCCAGTTTTGGGCCTTTGGTATCTAAAAAAAAAAGCAGTTTGAGTGTGTCGCTCACTGTTCAGCCGCAAATATCTCTATTTAAAAAAGTGTGGTATACCCCAGTAAACAATAACTTTGGTTTTGCCATCCCACGGTAAAAAATCTCTATTATTCAGGTTTTTGGTAGTTTTTTCCGTAAAGAAAAACAGTAGTGTCTCCTGACTGTTGTGACACAAAAATATATCTGTTGAAAATAGTCTTGTGTAGGCCCGACATCCCAGTGTGGTTTCGCAGTTCCACGGGTCAAATCGCCGTACTATCCAGTTTTGGGCCTTTGTTATCTAAAAAAAAGCAGTTTGAGTGTGTCGCTCACTGTTCAGCTGCAAATATCTCTATTTAAAAAAGTGTGGTATACCCCAGTAAATAATAACTGTGGTTTTGCCATCCCACGGTAAAAAATCTCTATTATTCAGGTTTTGGTAGTTTTTTCTGTAAAGAAAAACAGTAGTGTCTCCTGACTGTTGTGACACAAAAATATATCTGTTGAAAATAGTCTTGTGTAGGCCCGACATCCCAGTGTGGTTTCGCAGTTCCACGGGTCAAATCGCTGTACTATCCAGTTTTGGGCCTTTGGTATCTAAAAAAAAAGCAGTTTGAGTGTGTCGCTCACTGTTCAGCCGCAAATATCTCTATTTAAAAAAGTGTGGTATACCCCAGTAAAAAATAACTGTGGTTTTGCCATCCCACGGTAAAAAATCTCTATTATTCAGGTTTCGGTAGTTTTTTCCGTAAAGAAAAACAGTAGTGTCTCCAGACTGTTGTGACACAAAAATATATCTGTTGAAAATAGTCTTGTGTAGGCCCGACATCCCAGTGTGGTTTCGCAGTTCCACGGGTCAAATTGCTGTACTATCCAGTTTTGGGCCTTTGGTATCTAAAAAAAAAAGCAGTTTGAGTGTGTCGCTCACTGTTCAGCTGCAAATATCTCTATTTAAAAAAGTGTGGTATACCCCAGTAAACAATAACTTTGGTTTTGCCATCCCACGGTAAAAAATCTCTATTATTCAGGTTTTTGGTAGTTTTTTCCGTAAAGAAAAACAGTAGTGTCTCCTGACTGTTGTGACACAAAAATATATCTGTTGAAAATAGTCTTGTGTAGGCCCGACATCCCAGTGTGGTTTCGCAGTTCCACGGGTCAAATCGCTGTACTATCCAGTTTTGGGCCTTTGGTATCTAAAAAAAAAGCAGTTTGAGTGTGTCGCTCACTGTTCAGCCGCAAATATCTCGATTTAAAAAAGTGTGGTATACCCCAGTAAAAAAAAACTGTGGTTTTGCCATCCCACGGTAAAAAATCTCTATTATTCAGGTTTTGGTAGTTTTTTCCGTAAAGAAAAACAGTCGTGTCTCCTGACTGTTGTGACACAAAGATATATCTGTTGAAAATAGTCTTGTGTAGGCCCGATATCCCAGTGTGGTTTCGCAGTTCCACGGGTCAAATCGCTGTACTACCCAGTTTTGGGCCTTTGGTATCTAAAAAAAAAGCAGTTTGAGTGTGTCGCTCACTGTTCAGCCGCAAATATCTCTATTTAAAAAAGTGTGGTATACCCCAGTAAACAATAACTGTGGTTTTGCCATCCCACGGTAAAAAATCTCTATTATTCAGGTTTTGGTAGTTTCCGTAAAGAAAAACAGTAGTGTCTCCTGACTGTTGTGACACAAAAATATATCTGTTGAAAATAGTCTTGTGTAGGCCCGACATCCCAGTGTGGTTTCGCAGTTCCACGGGTCAAATCGCTGTACTATCCAGTTTTGGGCCTTTGGTATCTAAAAAAAAAGCAGTTTAAGTGTGTCGCTCACTGTTCAGCCGCAAATATCTCTATTTAAAAAAGTGTGGTATACCCCAGTAAACAATAACTGTGGTTTTGCCATCCCACAGTAAAAAATCTCTATTATTCAGGTTTTGGTAGTTTTTTCCGTAAAGAAAAACAGTAGTGTCTCCTGACTGTTGTGATACAAAAATATATCTGTTGAACATATTCTTGTGTAGGCCCGACATCCCAGTGTGGTTTCGCAGTTCCATGGGTCAAATCTCTGTACTATCCAGTTTTGGGCCTTTGGTATCTAAAAAAAAAGCAGTTTGAGTGTGTCGCTCACTGTTCAGCCGCAAATATCTCTATTTAAAAAAGTGTGGTATACCCCAGTAAACAATAACTGTGGTTTTGCCATCCCACGATAAAAAATCTCTATAATTCAGGCTTTGGTAGTTTTTTCCGTAAAGAAAAACAGTAGTGTCTCCTGACTGTTGTGACACAAAAATATATCTGTTGAAAATAGTCTTGTGTAGGCCCGACATCCCAGTGTGGTTTCGCAGTTCCACGGGTAAAATCGCTGTACTATCCAGTTTTGGGCCTTTGGTATCTAAAAAAAAAGCAGTTTGAGTGTGTCGCTCACTGTTCAGCCGCAAATATCTCTATTTAAAAAAGTGTGGTATACCCCAGTAAACAATAACTGTGGTTTTGCCATCCCACGGTAAAAAATCTCTATTATTCAGGCTTCGGTAGTTTTTTCCGTAAAGAAAAACAGTAGTGTCTCCTGACTGTTGTGACACAAAAATATATCTGTTGAAAATAGTCTTGTGTAGGCCCGACATCCCAGTGTGGTTTCGCAGTTCCACGGGTAAAATCGCTGTACTATCCAGTTTTGGGCCTTTGGTATCTAAAAAAAAAAGCAGTTTGAGTGTGTGGCTCACTGTTCAGCCGCAAATATCTCTATTTAAAAAAGTGTGGTATACCCCAGTAAACAATAACTGTGTTTTTGCCATCCCACGGTAAAAAATTTCTATTATTCAGGTTTTGGTAGTTTTTTCCGTAAAGAAAAACAGTAGTGTCTCCTGACTGTTGTGGCACAAAGATATATCTGTTGAAAATAGTCTTGTGTAGGCCCGATATCCCAGTGTGGTTTCGCAGTTCCACGGGTCAAATCGCTGTACTACCCAGTTTTGGGCCTTTGGTATCTAAAAAAAAAGCAGTTTGAGTGTGTCGCTCACTGTTCAGCCGCAAATATCTCTATTTAAAAACGTGTGGTATACCCCAGTAAACAATAACTGTGGTTTTGCCATCCCACGGTAAAAAATCTCTATTATTCAGGTTTTGGTAGTTGTTTCCGTAAAGAAAAACAGTAATGTCTCCTGACTGTTGTGACACAAAAATATATCTGTTGAAAATAGTCTTGTGTAGGCCCGACATCCCAGTGTGGTTTCGCAGTTCCACGGGTCAAATCGCTGTACTATCCAGTTTTGGGCCTTTGGTATCTAAAAAAAAAGCAGTTTAAGTGTGTCGCTCACTGTTCAGCCGCAAATATCTCTATTTAAAAAAGTGTGGTATACCCCAGTAAACAATAACTGTGGTTTTGCCATCCCACAGTAAAAAATCTCTATTATTCAGGTTTTGGTAGTTTTTTCCGTAAAGAAAAACAGTAGTGTCTCCTGACTGTTGTGATACAAAAATATATCTGTTGAACATATTCTTGTGTAGGCCCGACATCCCAGTGTGGTTTCGCAGTTCCATGGGTCAAATCTCTGTACTATCCAGTTTTGGGCCTTTGGTATCTAAAAAAAAAGCAGTTTGAGTGTGTCGCTCACTGTTCAGCCGCAAATATCTCTATTTAAAAAAGTGTGGTATACCCCAGTAAACAATAACTGTGGTTTTGCCATCCCACGGTAAAAAATCTCTATAATTCAGGCTTTGGTAGTTTTTTCCGTAAAGAAAAACAGTAGTGTCTCCTGACTGTTGTGACACAAAAATATATCTGTTGAAAATAGTGTTGTGTAGGCCTGACATCCCAGTGTGGTTTCGCAGTTCCACGGGTAAAATCGCTGTACTATCCAGTATTGGGCCTTTGGTATCTAAAAAAAAAGCAGTTTGAGTGTGTCGCTCACTGTTCAGCCGCAAATATCTCTATTTAAAAAAGTGTGGTATACCCCAGTAAACAATAACTGTGGTTTTGCCATCCCACGGTAAAAAATCTCTATTATTCAGGCTTCGGTAGTTTTTTCCGTAAAGAAAAACAGTAGTGTCTCCTGACTGTTGTGACACAAAAATATATCTGTTGAAAATAGTCTTGTGTAGGCCCGACATCCCAGTGTGGTTTCGCAGTTCCACGGGTAAAATCGCTGTACTATCCAGTTTTGGGCCTTTGGTATCTAAAAAAAAAGCAGTTTGAGTGTGTCGCTCACTGTTCAGCCGCAAATATCTCTATTTAAAAAAGTGTGGTATACCCCAGTAAACAATAACTGTGTTTTTGCCATCCCACGGTAAAAAATTTCTATTATTCAGGTTTTGGTAGTTTTTTCCGTAAAGAAAAACAGTAGTGTCTCCTGACTGTTGTGACACAAAAATATATCTGTTGAAAATAGTCTTGTGTAGGCCAGACATCCCAGTGTGGTTTCGCAGTTCCACGGGTCAAATCGCTGTACTATCCAGTTTTGGGCCTTTGGTATCTAAAAAAAAAGCAGTTTGAGTGTGTCGCTCACTGTTCAGCCGCAAATATCTCTATTTAAAAAAGTGTGGTATACCCCAGTAAACAATAACTGTGTTTTTGCCATCCCACGGTAAAAAATTTCTATTATTCAGGTTTTGGTAGTTTTTTCCGTAAAGAAAAACAGTAGTGTCTCCTGACTGTTGTGACACAAAAATATATCTGTTGAAAATAGTCTTGTGTAGGCCCGATATCCCAGTGTGGTTTCGCAGTTCCACGGGTCAAATCGCTGTACTACCCAGTTTTGGGCCTTTGGTATCTAAAAAAAAAGCAGTTTGAGTGTGTCGCTCACTGTTCAGCCGCAAATATCTCTATTTAAAAAAGTGTGGTATACCCCAGTAAACAATAACTGTGGTTTTGCCATCCCACGGTAAAAAATCTCTATTATTCAGGTTTTGGTAGTTTCCGTAAAGAAAAACAGTAGTGTCTCCTGACTGTTGTGACACAAAAATATATCTGTTGAAAATAGTCTTGTGTAGGCCCGACATCCCAGTGTGGTTTCGCAGTTCCACGGGTCAAATCGCTGTACTATCCAGTTTTGGGCCTTTGGTATCTAAAAAAAAAGCAGTTTAAGTGTGTTGCTCACTGTTCAGCCGCAAATATCTCTATTTAAAAAAGTGTGGTATACCCCAGTAAACAATAACTGTGGTTTTGCCATCCCACAGTAAAAAATCTCTATTATTCAGGTTTTGGTAGTTTTTTCCGTAAAGAAAAACAGTAGTGTCTCCTGACTGTTGTGATACAAAAATATATCTGTTGAACATATTCTTGTGTAGGCCCGACATCCCAGTGTGGTTTCGCAGTTCCATGGGTCAAATCTCTGTACTATCCAGTTTTGGGCCTTTGGTATCTAAAAAAAAAGCAGTTTGAGTGTGTCGCTCACTGTTCAGCCGCAAATATCTCTATTTAAAAAAGTGTGGTATACCCCAGTAAACAATAACTGTGGTTTTGCCATCCCACGATAAAAAATCTCTATAATTCAGGCTTTGGTAGTTTTTTCCGTAAAGAAAAACAGTAGTGTCTCCTGACTGTTGTGACACAAAAATATATCTGTTGAAAATAGTCTTGTGTAGGCCCGACATCCCAGTGTGGTTTCGCAGTTCCACGGGTAAAATCGCTGTACTATCCAGTTTTGGGCCTTTGGTATCTAAAAAAAAAGCAGTTTGAGTGTGTCGCTCACTGTTCAGCCGCAAATATCTCTATTTAAAAAAGTGTGGTATACCCCAGTAAACAATAACTGTGGTTTTGCCATCCCACGGTAAAAAATCTCTATTATTCAGGCTTCGGTAGTTTTTTCCGTAAAGAAAAACAGTAGTGTCTCCTGACTGTTGTGACACAAAAATATATCTGTTGAAAATAGTCTTGTGTAGGCCCGACATCCCAGTGTGGTTTCGCAGTTCCACGGGTAAAATCGCTGTACTATCCAGTTTTGGGCCTTTGGTATCTAAAAAAAAAAGCAGTTTGAGTGTGTGGCTCACTGTTCAGCCGCAAATATCTCTATTTAAAAAAGTGTGGTATACCCCAGTAAACAATAACTGTGTTTTTGCCATCCCACGGTAAAAAATTTCTATTATTCAGGTTTTGGTAGTTTTTTCCGTAAAGAAAAACAGTAGTGTCTCCTGACTGTTGTGACACAAAGATATATCTGTTGAAAATAGTCTTGTGTAGGCCCGATATCCCAGTGTGGTTTCGCAGTTCCACGGGTCAAATCGCTGTACTACCCAGTTTTTGGCCTTTGGTATCTAAAAAAAAAGCAGTTTGAGTGTGTCGCTCACTGTTCAGCCGCAAATATCTCTATTTAAAAACGTGTGGTATACCCCAGTAAACAATAACTGTGGTTTTGCCATCCCACGGTAAAAAATCTCTATTATTCAGGTTTTGGTAGTTGTTTCCGTAAAGAAAAACAGTAATGTCTCCTGACTGTTGTGACACAAAAATATATCTGTTGAAAAAAGTCTTGTGTAGGCCCGACATCCCAGTGTGGTTTCGCAGTTCCACGGGTCAAATCGCTGTACTATCCAGTTTTGGGCCTTTGGTATCTAAAAAAAAAGCAGTTTAAGTGTGTCGCTCACTGTTCAGCCGCAAATATCTCTATTTAAAAAAGTGTGGTATACCCCAGTAAACAATAACTGTGGTTTTGCCATCCCACAGTAAAAAATCTCTATTATTCAGGTTTTGGTAGTTTTTTCCGTAAAGAAAAACAGTAGTGTCTCCTGACTGTTGTGATACAAAAATATATCTGTTGAACATATTCTTGTGTAGGCCCGACATCCCAGTGTGGTTTCGCAGTTCCATGGGTCAAATCTCTGTACTATCCAGTTTTGGGCCTTTGGTATCTAAAAAAAAAGCAGTTTGAGTGTGTCGCTCACTGTTCAGCCGCAAATATCTCTATTTAAAAAAGTGTGGTATACCCCAGTAAACAATAACTGTGGTTTTGCCATCCCACGGTAAAAAATCTCTATAATTCAGGCTTTGGTAGTTTTTTCCGTAAAGAAAAACAGTAGTGTCTCCTGACTGTTGTGACACAAAAATATATCTGTTGAAAATAGTGTTGTGTAGGCCTGACATCCCAGTGTGGTTTCGCAGTTCCACGGGTAAAATCGCTGTACTATCCAGTATTGGGCCTTTGGTATCTAAAAAAAAAGCAGTTTGAGTGTGTCGCTCACTGTTCAGCCGCAAATATCTCTATTTAAAAAAGTGTGGTATACCCCAGTAAACAATAACTGTGGTTTTGCCATCCCACGGTAAAAAATCTCTATTATTCAGGCTTCGGTAGTTTTTTCCGTAAAGAAAAACAGTAGTGTCTCCTGACTGTTGTGACACAAAAATATATCTGTTGAAAATAGTCTTGTGTAGGCCCGACATCCCAGTGTGGTTTCGCAGTTCCACGGGTAAAATCGCTGTACTATCCAGTTTTGGGCCTTTGGTATCTAAAAAAAAAGCAGTTTGAGTGTGTCGCTCACTGTTCAGCCGCAAATATCTCTATTTAAAAAAGTGTGGTATACCCCAGTAAACAATAACTGTGTTTTTGCCATCCCACGGTAAAAAATTTCTATTATTCAGGTTTTGGTAGTTTTTTCCGTAAAGAAAAACAGTAGTGTCTCCTGACTGTTGTGACACAAAAATATATCTGTTGAAAATAGTCTTGTGTAGGCCAGACATCCCAGTGTGGTTTCGCAGTTCCACGGGTCAAATCGCTGTACTATCCAGTTTTGGGCCTTTGGTATCTAAAAAAAAAGCAGTTTGAGTGTGTCGCTCACTGTTCAGCCGCAAATATCTCTATTTAAAAAAGTGTGGTATACCCCAGTAAACAATAACTGTGTTTTTGCCATCCCACGGTAAAAAATTTCTATTATTCAGGTTTTGGTAGTTTTTTCCGTAAAGAAAAACAATAGTGTCTCCTGACTGTTGTGACACAAAAATATATCTGTTGAAAATAGTCTTGTGTAGGCCCGACATCCCAGTGTGGTTTCGCAGTTCCACGGGTCAAATCGCTGTACTATCCAGTTTTGGGCCTTTGGTATCTAAAAAAAAAGCAGTTTGAGTGTGTCGCTCACTGTTCAGCCGCAAATATCTCTATTTAAAAAAGTGTGGTATACCCCAGTAAAAAATAACTGTGGTTTTGCCATCCCACGGTAAAAAATGTCTATTATTCAGGTTTTGGTAGTTTTTTCCGTAAAGAAAAACAGTAGTGTCTCCTGACTGTTGTGACACAAAAATATATCTGTTGAAAATAGTCTTGTGTAGGCCCAACAACCCAGTGTGGTTTCACAGTTCCACGGGTCAAATCGCTGTACTACCCAGTTTTGGGCCTTTGGTATCTAAAAAAAAAGCAGTTTGAGTGTGTCGCTCGCTGTTCAGCCGCAAATATCTCTATTTAAAAAAGTGTGGTATACCCAGTAAACAATAACTGTGGTTTTGCCATCCCACGGTAAAAAATCTCTATTATTCAGGTTTTGGTAGTTGTTTCCGTAAAGAAAAACAGTAGTGTCTCCTGACTGTTGTGACACAAAAATATATCTGTTGAAAATAGTCTTGTGTAGGCCCAACATCCCAGTGTGGTTTCGCAGTTCCACGGGTCAAATCGCTGTACTATCCAGTTTTGGGCCTTTGTTATCTAAAAAAAAGCAGTTTGAGTGTGTCGCTCACTGTTCAGCTGCAAATATCTCTATTTAAAAAAGTGTGGTATACCCCAGTAAAAAATAACTGTGGTTTTGCCATCCCACGGTAAAAAATCTCTATTATTCAGGTTTTGGTAGTTTTTTCTGTAAAGAAAAACAGTAGTGTCTCCTGACTGTTGTGACACAAAAATATATCTGTTGAAAATAGTCTTGTGTAGGCCCGACATCCCAGTGTGGTTTCGCAGTTCCACGGGTCAAATCGCTGTACTATCCAGTTTTGGGCCTTTGGTATCTAAAAAAAAAGCAGTTTGAGTGTGTCGCTCACTGTTCAGCCGCAAATATCTCTATTTAAAAAAGTGTGGTATACCCCAGTAAAAAATAACTGTGGTTTTGCCATCCCACGGTAAAAAATCTCTATTATTCAGGTTTCGGTAGTTTTTTCCGTAAAGAAAAACAGTAGTGTCTCCAGACTGTTGTGACACAAAAATATATCTGTTGAAAATAGTCTTGTGTAGGCCCGACATCCCAGTGTGGTTTCGGAGTTCCACGGGTCAAATCGCTGTACTATCCAGTTTTGGACCTTTGGTATCTAAAAAAAAAAGCAGTTTAAGTGTGTCGCTCGCTGTTCAGCCGCAAATATCTCTATTTAAAAAAGTGTGGTATACCCCAGTAAACAATAACTGTGGTTTTGCCATCCCACGGTAAAAAATCTCTATTATTCAGGTTTTGGTAGTTTTTTCCGTAAAGAAAAACAGTAGTGTCTCCTGACTGTTGTGACACAAAAATATATCTGTTGAAAATAGTCTTGTGTAGGCCCGACATCCCAGTGTGGTTTCGCAGTTCCACGGGTCAAATCGCTGTACTATCCAGTTTTGGGCCTTTGGTATCTAAAGAAAAAGCAGTTTGAGTGTGTCGCTCACTGTTCAGCCGCAAATATCTCTATTTAAAAAAGTGTGGTATACCCCAGTAAACAATAACTGTGGTTTTGCCATCCCACGGTAAAAAATTTCTATTATTCAGGTTTTGGTAGTTTTTTCCGTAAAGAAAAACAGTAGTGTCTCCTGACTGTTGTGACACAAAAATATATCTGTTGAAAATAGTCTTGTGTAGGCCCGACATCCCAGTGTGGTTTCGCAGTTCCACGGGTCAAATCGCTGTACTATCCAGTTTTGGGCCTTTGGTATCTAAAAAAAAAGCAGTTTGAGTGTGTCGCTCACTGTTCAGCCGCAAATATCTCTATTTAAAAAAGTGTGGTATACCCCAGTAAAAAATAACTGTGGTTTTGCCATCCCACGGTAAAAAATCTCTATTATTCAGGTTTTGGTAGTTTTTTCCGTAAAGAAAAACAGTCGTGTCTCCTGACTGTTGTGACACAAAAATATATCTGTTGAAAATTTTCTTGTGTAGGCCCGATATCCCAGTGTGGTTTCGCAGTTCCACGGGTCAAATCGCTGTACTATCCAGTTTTGGGCCTTTGGTATCTAAAAAAAAAGCAGTTTAAGTGTGTCGCTCACTGTTCAGCCGCAAATATCTCTATTTAAAAAAGTGTGGTATACCCCAGTAAACAATAACTGTGGTTTTGCCATCCCACAGTAAAAAATCTCTATTATTCAGGTTTTGGTAGTTTTTTCCGTAAAGAAAAACAGTAGTGTCTCCAGACTGTTGTGACACAAAAATATATCTGTTGAAAATAGTCTTGTGTAGGCCCGACATCCCAGTGTGGTTTCGGAGTTCCACGGGTCAAATCGCTGTACTATCCAGTTTTGGGCCTTTGGTATCTAAAAAAAAAAGCAGTTTGAGTGTGTCGCTCACTGTTCAGCCGCAAATATCTCTATTTAAAAAAGTGTGGTATACCCCAGTAAACAATAACTGTGGTTTTGCCATCCCACGGTAAAAAATCTCTATAATTCAGGCTTTGGTAGTTTTTTCCGTAAAGAAAAACAGTAGTGTCTCCTGACTGTTGTGACACAAAAATATATCTGTTGAAAATAGTCTTGTGTAGGCCCGACATCCCAGTGTGGTTTCGCAGTTCCACGGGTCAAATCGCTGTACTATCCAGCTTTGGGCCTTTGGTATCTAAAAAAAAAGCAGTTTGAGTGTGTCGCTCACTGTTCAGCCGCAAATATCTCTATTTAAAAAAGTGTGGTATACCCCAGTAAACAATAACTGTGTTTTTGCCATCCCACGGTAAAAAATCTCTATTATTCAGCTTTGGTTTTTTTTTCCGTAAAGAAAAACAGTAGTGTCTCCTGACTGTTGTGACACAAAAATATATCTGTTGAAAATAGTCTTGTGCAGGCCCGACATCCCAGTGTGGTTTCGCAGTTCCATGGGTCAAATCGCTGTACTATCCAGTTTTGGGCCTTTGGTATCTAAAAAAAAAGCAGTTTGAGTGTGTCGCTCACTGTTCAGCCGCAAATATCTCTATTTAAAAAAGTGTGGTATACCCCAGTAAAAAATAACTGTGGTTTTGCCATCCCACGGTAAAAAATGTCTATTATTCAGGTTTTGGTAGTTTTTTCCGTAAAGAAAAACAGTAGTGTCTCCTGACTGTTGTGACACAAAAATATATCTGTTGAAAATAGTCTTGTGTAGGCCCAACATCCCAGTGTGGTTTCACAGTTCCACGGGTCAAATCGCTGTACTACCCAGTTTTGGGCCTTTGGTATCTAAAAAAAAAGCAGTTTGAGTGTGTCGCTCGCTGTTCAGCCGCAAATATCTCTATTTAAAAAAATGTGGTATACCCCAGCAAACAATAACTGTGGTTTTGCCATCCCACGGTAAAAAATCTCTATTATTCAGGTTTTGGTAGTTGTTTCCGTAAAGAAATACAGTAGTGTCTCCTGACTGTTGTGACACAAAAATATATCTGTTGAAAATAGTCTTGTGTAGGCCCGACATCCCAGTGTGGTTTCGCAGTTCCACGGGTCAAATCTCTGTACTATCCAGTTTTGGGCCTTTGGTATCTAAAAAAAAAGCACTTTGAGAATGTCGCTCACTGTTCAGCCGCAAATATCTCTATTTAAAAAAGTGTGGTATACCCCAGTAAAAAATAACTGTGGTTTTGCCATCCCACGGTAAAAAATCTCTATTATTCAGGTTTTGGTAGTTTTTTCCGTAAAGAAAAACAGTAGTGTCTCCTGACTGTTGTGACACAAAAATATATCTGTTGAAAATAGTCTTGTGTAGGCCCGACATCCCAGTGTGGTTTCGCAGTTCCACGGGTCAAATCGCTGTACTATCCAGTTTTGGGCCTTTGGTATCTAAAAAAAAAGCAGTTTAAGTGTGTCGCTCACTGTTCAGCCGCAAATATCTCTATTTAAAAAAGTGTGGTATACCCCAGTAAACAATAACTGTGGTTTTGCCATCCCACAGTAAAAAATCTCTATTATTCAGGTTTTGGTAGTTTTTTCCGTAAAGAAAAACAGTAGTGTCTCCTGACTGTTGTGACACAAAAATATATCTGTTGAACATATTCTTGTGTAGGCCCGACATCCCAGTGTGGTTTCGCAGTTCCACGGGTCAAATCTCTGTACTATCCAGTTTTGGGCCTTTGGTATCTAAAAAAAAAAGCAGTTTGAGTGTGTCGCTCACTGTTCAGCCGCAAATATCTCTATTTAAAAAAGTGTGGTATACCCCAGTAAACAATAACTGTGGTTTTGCCATCCCACGGTAAAAAATCTCTATAATTCAGGCTTTGGTAGTGTTTTCCGTAAAGAAAAACAGTAGTGTCTCCTGACTGTTGTGACACAAAAATATATCTGTTGAAAATAGTCTTGTGTAGGCCCGACATCCCAGTGTGGTTTCGCAGTTCCACGGGTCAAATCGCTGTACTATCCAGTTTTGGGCCTTTGGTATCTAAAAAAAAAGCAGTTTGAGTGTGTCGCTCACTGTTCAGCCGCAAATATCTCTATTTAAAAAAGTGTGGTATACCCCAGTAAAAAATAACTGTGGTTTTGCCATCCCACGGTAAAAAATGTCTATTATTCAGGTTTTGGTAGTTTTTTCCGTAAAGAAAAACAGTAGTGTCTCCTGACTGTTGTGACACAAAAATATATCTGTTGAAAATAGTCTTGTGTAGGCCCAACATCCCAGTGTGGTTTCACAGTTCCACGGGTCAAATCGCTGTACTACCCAGTTTTGGGCCTTTGGTATCTAAAAAAAAAGCAGTTTGAGTGTGTCGCTCGCTGTTCAGCCGCAAATATCTCTATTTAAAAAAGTGTGGTATACCCCAGTAAACAATAACTGTGGTTTTGCCATCCCACGGTAAAAAATCTCTATTATTCAGGTTTTGGTAGTTGTTTCCATAAAGAAATACAGTAGTG
The DNA here is from genome assembly GCF_046119375.1 of Phyllobates terribilis. Taxonomy (NCBI): domain Eukaryota; kingdom Metazoa; phylum Chordata; class Amphibia; order Anura; family Dendrobatidae; genus Phyllobates; species Phyllobates terribilis. The sequence continues at coordinate 306,525,424 of NW_027362765.1, read as the reverse complement.
TCTCCTGACTGTTGTGACACAAAAATATATCTGTTGAAAATAGTCTTGTGTAGGCCCGACATCCCAGTGTGGTTTTGCAGTTCCACGGGTCAAATCGCTGTACTACCCAGTTTTCGGCCTTTGGTATCTAAAAAAAAAAGCAGTTTGAGTGTGTCGCTCACTGTTCAGCTGCAAATATCTCTATTTAAAAAATTGTGGTATACCCCAGTAAACAATAACTGTGGTTTTGCCATCCCACAGTAAAAAATCTCTATTATTCAGGTTTTGGTAGTTTTTTCCGTAAAGAAAAACAGTAGTGTCTTCTGACTGTCGTGACACAAAAATATATCTGTTGAAAATAGTCTTGTGTAGGCCCGACATCCCAGTGTGGTTTCGCAGTTCCACGGGTCAAATCTCTGTACTATCCAGTTTTGGGCCTTTGGTATCTAAAAAAAAAGCACTTTGAGAATGTCGCTCACTGTTCAGCCGAAAATCTCTCTATTTAAAAAAGTGTGGTATACCCCAGTAAAAAATAACTGTGGTTTTGTCATCCCACGGTAAAAAATCTCTATTATTCAGGTTTTGGTAGTTTTTTCCGTAAAGAAAAACAGTAGTGTCTCCTGACTGTTGTGACACAAAAATATATCTGTTGAAAATAGTCTTGTGTAGGCCCGACATCCCAGTGTGGTTTCGCAGTTCCACGGGTCAAATCGCTGTACTATCCAGTTTTGGGCCTTTGGTATCTAAAAAAAAGCAGTTTGAGTGTGTCGCTCACTGTTCAGCCGCAAATATCTCTATTTAAAAAAGTGTGGTATACCCCAGTAAAAAATAACTGTGGTTTTGCCATCCCACGGTAAAAAATCTCTATTATTCAGGTTTTGGTAGTTTTTTCCGTAAAGAAAAACAGTAGTGTCTCCTGACTGTTGTGACACAAAGATATATCTGTTGAAAATAGTCTTGTGTAGGCCCGACATCCCAGTGTGGTTTCGCAGTTCCACGGGTCAAATCGCTGTACTATCCAGTTTTGGGCCTTTGGTATCTAAAAAAAAAGCAGTTTGAGTGTGTCGCTCACTGTTCAGCCGCAAATATCTCTATTTAAAAAAGTGTGGTATACCCCAGAAAACAATAACTGTGGTTTTGCCATCCCACGGTAAAAAATCTCTATTATTCAGGTTTTGGTAGTTTTTTCCGTAAAGAAAAACAGTAGTGTCTCCTGACTGTTGTGACACAAAAATATATCTGTTGAAAATAGTCTTGTGCAGGCCCGACATCCCAGTGTGGTTTCGCAGTTCCACGGGTCAAATCGCTGTACTATCCAGTTTTGGGCCTTTGGTATCTAAAAAAAAGCAGTTTGAGTGTGTCGCTCACTGTTCAGCCGCAAATATCTCTATTTAAAAAAGTGTGGTATACCCCAGTAAAAAATAACTGTGGTTTTGCCATCCCACGGTAAAAAATCTCTATTATTCAGGTTTTGGTAGTTTTTTCCGTAAAGAAAAACGGTAGTGTCTCCTGACTGTTGTGACACAAAAATATATCTGTTGAACATATTCTTCTGTAGGCCCGACATCCCAGTGTGGTTTCGCAGTTCCACGGGTCAAATCTCTGTACTATCCAGTTTTGGGCCTTTGGTATCTAAAAAAAAAAGCAGTTTGAGTGTGTCGCTCACTGTTCAGCCGCAAATATCTCTATTTAAAAAAGTGTGGTATACCCCAGTAAACAATAACTGTGGTTTTGCCATCCCACGGTAAAAAATCTCTATAATTCAGGCTTTGGTAGTTTTTTCCGTAAAGAAAAACAGTAGTGTCTCCTGACTGTTGTGACACAAAAATATATCTGTTGAAAATAGTCTTGTGTAGGCCCGACATCCCAGTGTGGTTTCGCAGTTCCACGGGTAAAATCGCTGTACTATCCAGTTTTGGGCCTTTGGTATCTAAAAAAAAAGCAGTTTGAGTGTGTCGCTCACTGTTCAGCCGCAAATATCTCTATTTAAAAAAGTGTGGTATACCCCAGTAAAAAATAACTGTGGTTTTGCCATCCCACGGTAAAAAATGTCTATTATTCAGGTTTTGGTAGTTTTTTCCGTAAAGAAAAACAGTAGTGTCTCCTGACTGTTGTGACACAAAAATATATCTGTTGAAAATAGTCTTGTGTATGCCCAACATCCCAGTGTGGTTTCAAAGTTCCACGGGTCAAATCGCTGTACTACCCAGTTTTGGGCCTTTGGTATCTAAAAAAAAAGCAGTTTGAGTGTGTCGCTCGCTGTTCAGCCGCAAATATCTCTATTTAAAAAAGTGTGGTATACCCCAGTAAACAATAACTGTGGTTTTGCCATCCCACGGTAAAAAATCTCTATTATTCAGGTTTTGGTAGTTGTTTCCGTAAAGAAATACAGTAGTGTCTCCTGACTGTTGTGACACAAAAATATATCTGTTGAAAATAGTCTTGTGTAGGCCCGACATCCCAGTGTGGTTTTGCAGTTCCACGGGTCAAATCGCTGTACTACCCAGTTTTGGGCCTTTGGTATCTAAAAAAAAAGCAGTTTGAGTGTGTCGCTCACTGTTCAGCTGCAAATATCTCTATTTAAAAAAGTGTGGTATACCCCAGTAAACAATAACTGTGGTTTTGCCATCCCACAGTAAAAAATCTCTATTATTCAGGTTTTGGTAGTTTTTTCCGTAAAGAAAAACAGTAGTGTCTCCTGACTGTTGTGACACAAAAATATATCTGTTGAAAATAGTCTTGTGTAGGCCAGACATCCCAGTGTGGTTTCGCAGTTCCAAGGGTCAAATCTCTGTACTATCCAGTTTTGGGCCTTTGGTATCTAAAAAAAAAGCACTTTGAGAATGTCGCTCACTGTTCAGCCGCAAATCTCTCTATTTAAAAAAGTGTGGTATACCCCAGTAAAAAATAACTGTGGTTTTGCCATCCCACGGTAAAAAATCTCTATTATTCAGGTTTTGGTAGTTTTTTCCGTAAAGAAAAACAGTAGTGTCTCCTGACTGTTGTGACACAAAAATATATCTGTTGAAAATAGTCTTGTGTAGGCCCGACATCCCAGTGTGGTTTCGCAGTTCCACGGGTCAAATCGCTGTACTATCCAGTTTTGGGCCTTTGGTATCTAAAAAAAAGCAGTTTGAGTGTGTCGCTCACTGTTCAGCTGCAAATATCTCTATTTAAAAAAGTGTGGTATACCCCAGTAAAAAATAACTGTGGTTTTGCCATCCCACGGTAAAAAATCTCTATTATTCAGGTTTTGGTAGTTTTTTCCGTAAAGAAAAACAGTAGTGTCTCCTGACTGTTGTGACACAAAAATATATCTGTTGAAAATAGTCTTGTGTAGGCCCGACATCCCAGTGTGGTTTCGCAGTTCCACGGGTCAAATCGCTGTACTATCCAGTTTTGGGCCTTTGGTATCTAAAAAAAAAGCAGTTTGAGTGTGTCGCTCACTGTTCAGCCACAAATATCTCTATTTAAAAAAGTGTGGTATACCCCAGAAAACAATAACTGTGGTTTTGCCATCCCACGGTAAAAAATCTCTATTATTCAGGTTTTGGTAGTTTTTTCCGTAAAGAAAAACAGTAGTGTCTCCTGACTGTTGTGACACAAAAATATATCTGTTGAAAATAGTCTTGTGCAGGCCCGACATCCCAGTGTGGTTTCGCAGTTCCACGGGTCAAATCGCTGTACTATCCAGTTTTGGGCCTTTGGTATCTAAAAAAAAAGCAGTTTGAGTGTGTCGCTCACTGTTCAGCCGCAAATATCTCTATTTAAAAAAGTGTGGTATACCCCAGTAAAAAATAACTGTGGTTTTGCCATCCCACGGTAAAAAATCTCTATTATTCAGGTTTTGGTAGTTTTTTCCGTAAAGAAAAACGGTAGTGTCTCCTGACTGTTGTGACACAAAAATATATCTGTTGAACATATTCTTCTGTAGGCCCGACATCCCAGTGTGGTTTCGCAGTTCCACGGGTCAAATCTCTGTACTATCCAGTTTTGGGCCTTTGGTATCTAAAAAAAAAAGCAGTTTGAGTGTGTCGCTCACTGTTCAGCCGCAAATATCTCTATTTAAAAAAGTGTGGTATACCCCAGTAAACAATAACTGTGGTTTTGCCATCCCACGGTAAAAAATCTCTATAATTCAGGCTTTGGTAGTTTTTTCCGTAAAGAAAAACAGTAGTGTCTCCTGACTGTTGTGACACAAAAATATATCTGTTGAAAATAGTCTTGTGTAGGCCCGACATCCCAGTGTGGTTTCGCAGTTCCACGGGTAAAATCGCTGTACTATCCAGTTTTGGGCCTTTGGTATCTAAAAAAAAAGCAGTTTGAGTGTGTCGCTCACTGTTCAGCCGCAAATATCTCTATTTAAAAAAGTGTGGTATACCCCAGTAAAAAATAACTGTGGTTTTGCCATCCCACGGTAAAAAATGTCTATTATTCAAGTTTTGGTAGTTTTTTCCGTAAAGAAACACAGTAGTGTCTCCTGACTGTTGTGACACAAAAATATATCTGTTGAAAATAGTCTTGTGTAGGCCCAACATCCCAGTGTGGTTTCACAGTTCCACGGGTCAAATCGCTGTACTACCCAGTTTTGGGCCTTTGGTATCTAAAAAAAAAGCAGTTTGAGTGTGTCGCTCGCTGTTCAGCCGCAAATATCTCTATTTAAAAAAGTGTGGTATACCCCAGTAAACAATAACTGTGGTTTTGCCATCCCACGGTAAAAAATCTCTATTATTCAGGTTTTGGTAGTTGTTTCCGTAAAGAAAAACAGTAGTGTCTCCTGACTGTTGTGACACAAAAATATATCTGTTGAAAATAGTCTTGTGTAGGCCCGACATCCCAGTGTGGTTTTGCAGTTCCACGGGTCAAATCGCTGTACTACCCAGTTTTGGGCCTTTGGTATCTAAAAAAAAAGCAGTTTGAGTGTGTCGCTCACTGTTCAGCTGCAAATATCTCTATTTAAAAAAGTGTGGTATACCCCAGTAAACAATAACTGTGGTTTTGCCATCCCACAGTAAAAAATCTCTATTATTCAGGTTTTGGTAGTTTTTTCCGTAAAGAAAAACAGTAGTGTCTCCTGACTGTTGTGACACAAAAATATATCTGTTGAAAATAGTCTTGTGTAGGCCAGACATCCCAGTGTGGTTTCGCAGTTCCAAGGGTCAAATCTCTGTACTATCCAGTTTTGGGCCTTTGGTATCTAAAAAAAAAGCACTTTGAGAATGTCGCTCACTGTTCAGCCGCAAATCTCTCTATTTAAAAAAGTGTGGTATACCCCAGTAAAAAATAACTGTGGTTTTGCCATCCCACGGTAAAAAATCTCTATTATTCAGGTTTTGGTAGTTTTTTCCGTAAAGAAAAACAGTAGTGTCTCCTGACTGTTGTGACACAAAAATATATCTGTTGAAAATAGTCTTGTGTAGGCCCGACATCCCAGTGTGGTTTCGCGGTTCCACGGGTCAAATCGCTGTACTATCCAGTTTTGGGCCTTTGGTATCTAAAAAAAAAGCAGTTTGAGTGTGTCGCTCACTGTTCAGCCGCAAATATCTCTATTTAAAAAAGTGTGGTATACCCCAGTAAAAAATAACTGTGGTTTTGCCATCCCACGGTAAAAAATCTCTATTATTCAGGTTTTGGTAGTTTTTTCCGTAAAGAAAAACAGTAGTGTCTCCTGACTGTTGTGACACAAAAATATATCTGTTGAAAATAGTCTTGTGTAGGCCCGACATCCCAGTGTGGTTTCGCAGTTCCACGGGTCAAATCGCTGTACTATCCAGTTTTGGGCCTTTGGTATCTAAAAAAAAAGCAGTTTGAGTGTGTCGCTCACTGTTCAGCCGCAAATATCTCTATTTAAAAAAGTGTGGTATACCCCAGAAAACAATAACTGTGGTTTTGCCATCCCACGGTAAAAAATCTCTATTATTCAGGTTTTGGTAGTTTTTTCCGTAAAGAAAAACAGTAGTGTCTCCTGACTGTTGTGACACAAAAATATATCTGTTGAAAATAGTCTTGTGCAGGCCCGACATCCCAGTGTGGTTTCGCAGTTCCACGGGTCAAATCGCTGTACTATCCAGTTTTGGGCCTTTGGTATCTAAAAAAAAAGCAGTTTGAGTGTGTCGCTCACTGTTCAGCCGCAAATATCTCTATTTAAAAAAGTGTGGTATACCCCAGTAAAAAATAACTGTGGTTTTGCCATCCCACGGTAAAAAATCTCTATTATTCAGGTTTTGGTAGTTTTTTCCGTAAAGAAAAACAGTAGTGTCTCCTGACTGTTGTGACACAAAAATATATCTGTTGAAAATAGTCTTGTGTAGGCCCGATATCCCAGTGTGGTTTCGCAGTTCCACGGGTCAAATCGCTGTACTACCCAGTTTTGGGCCTTTGGTATCTAAAAAAAAAGCAGTTTGAGTGTGTCGCTCACTGTTCAGCCGCAAATATCTCTATTTAAAAAAGTGTGGTATACCCCAGTAAACAATAACTGTGGTTTTGCCATCCCACGGTAAAAAATCTCTATTATTCAGGTTTTGGTAGGTGTTTCCGTAAAGAAAAACAGTAGTGTCTCCTGACTGTTGTGACACAAAAATATATCTGTTGAAAATAGTCTTGTGTAGGCCCGACATCCCAGTGTGGTTTCGCAGTTCCACGGGTCAAATCGCTGTACTATCCAGTTTTGGGCCTTTGGTATCTAAAAAAAAGCAGTTCGAGCGTGTCGCTCACTGTTCAGCTGCAAATATCTCTATTTAAAAAAGTGTGGTATACCCCAGTAAAAAATAACTGTGGTTTTGTCATCCCACGGTAAAAAATCTCTATTATTCAGGTTTTGGTAGTTTTTTCTGTAAAGAAAAACAGTAGTGTCTCCTGACTGTTGTGACAAAAAAACATATCTGTTGAAAATAGTCTTGTGTAGGCCCGACATCCCAGTGTGGTTTCGCATTTCCACGGGTCAAATCGCTGTACTACCCAGTTTTGGGCCTTTGGTATCTAAAAAAAAAACAGTTTGAGTGTGTCGCTCACTGTTCAGCTGCAAATATCTCTATTTAAAAAAGTGTGGTATACCCCAGTAAACAATAACTGTGGTTTTGCCATCCCACAGTAAAAAATCTCTATTATTCAGCTTTGGTTATTTTTTTCCGTAAAGAAAAACAGTAGTGCCTCCTGACTGTTGTGACACAAAAATATATCTGTTGAAAATAGTCTTGTGCAGGCCCGACATCCCAGTGTGGTTTCGCAGTTCCACGGGTCAAATCGCTGTACTATCCAGTTTTGGGCCTTTGGTATCTAAAAAAAAAGCAGTTTGAGTGTGTCGCTCACTGTTCAGCCGCAAATATCTCTATTTAAAAAAGTGTGGTATACCCCAGTAAAAAATAACTGTGGTTTTGCCATCCCACGGTAAAAAATGTCTATTATTCAGGTTTTGGTAGTTTTTTCCATAAAGAAAAACAGTAGTGTCTCCTGACTGTTGTGACACAAAAATATATCTGTTGAAAATAGTCTTGTGTAGGCCCAACATCCCAGTGTGGTTTCACAGTTCCACGGGTCAAATCGCTGTACTATCCAGTTTTTGTGCCTTTGGTATCTAAAAAAAAGCAGTTTGAGCGTGTCGCTCACTGTTCAGCTGCAAATATCTCTATTTAAAAAAGTGTGGTATACCCCAGTAAACAATAACTGTGGTTTTGCCATCCCACGTTAAAAAATCTCTATTATTCAGCTTTGGTTACTTTTTTCCGTAAAGAAAAACAGTAGTGTCTCCTGACTGTTGTGACACAAAAATATATCTGTTGAAAATAGTCTTGTGCAGGCCCGACATCCCAGTGTGGTTTCGCAGTTCCACGGGTCAAATCGCTGTACTATCCAGTTTTGGGCCTTTGGTATCTAAAAAAAAAGCAGTTTGAGTGTGTCGCTCACTGTTCAGCCGCAAATATCTCTATTTAAAAAAGTGTGGTATACCCCAGTAAAAAATAACTGTGGTTTTGCCATCCCACGGTAAAAAATGTCTATTATTCAGGTTTTGGTAGTTTTTTTCATAAAGAAAAACAGTAGTGTCTCCTGACTGTTGTGACACAAAAATATATCTGTTGAAAATAGTCTTGTGTAGGCCCAACATCCCAGTGTGGTTTCACAGTTCCATGGGTCAAATCGCTGTACTACCCAGTTTTGGGCCTTTGGTATCTAAAAAAAAAGCAGTTTGAGTGTGTCGCTCGCTGTTCAGCCGCAAATATCTCTATTTAAAAAAGTGGGGTATACCCTAGTAAACAATAACTGTGGTTTTGCCATCCCACGGTAAAAAATCTCTATTATTCAGGTTTTGGTAGTTGTTTCCGTAAAGAAATACAGTAGTGTCTCCTGACTGTTGTGACACAAAAATATATCTGTTGAAAATAGTCTTGTGTAGGCCCGACATCCCAGTGTGGTTTTGCAGTTCCACGGGTCAAATCGCTGTACTACCCAGTTTTGGGCCTTTGGTATCTAAAAAAAAAACAGTTTGAGTGTGTCGCTCACTGTTCAGCTGCAAATATCTCTATTTAAAAAAGTGTGGTATACCCCAGTAAACAATAACTGTGGTTTTGCCATCCCACGGTAAAAAATGTCTATTATTCAGGTTTTGGTAGTTTTTTCCATAAAGAAAAACAGTAGTGTCTCCTGACTGTTGTGACACAAAAATATATCTGTTGAAAATAGTCTTGTGTAGGCCCAACATCCCAGTGTGGTTTCACAGTTCCACGGGTCAAATCGCTGTACTATCCAGTTTTGGGCCTTTGGTATCTAAAAAAAAGCAGTTTGAGCGTGTCGCTCACTGTTCAGCTGCAAATGTCTCTATTTAAAAAAGTGTGGTATACCCCAGTAAAAAATAACTGTGGTTTTGCCATCCCACGGTAAAAAATCTCTATTATTCAGGTTTTGGTAGTTTTTTCTGTAAAGAAAAACAGTAGTGTCTCCTGACTGTTGTGACACAAAAACATATCTGTTGAAAATAGTCTTGTGTAGGCCCGACATCCCAGTGTGGTTTCGCAGTTCCACGGGTCAAATCGCTGTACTACCCAGTTTTGGGCCTTTGGTATCTAAAAAAAAAACAGTTTGAGTGTGTCGCTCACTGTTCAGCTGCAAATATCTCTATTTAAAAAAGTGTGGTATACCCCAGTAAACAATAACTGTGGTTTTGCCATCCCACGGTAAAAAATCTCTATTATTCAGCTTTGGTTACTTTTTTCCGTAAAGAAAAACAGTAGTGTCTCCTGACTGTTGTGACACAAAAATATATCTGTTGAAAATAGTCTTGTGTAGGCCCGATATCCCAGTGTGGTTTCGCAGTTCCACGGGTCAAATCGCTGTACTACCCAGTTTTGGGCCTTTGGTATCTAAAAAAAAAGCAGTTTGAGTGTGTCGCTCACTGTTCAGCCGCAAATATCTCTATTTAAAAAAGTGTGGTATACCCCAGTAAACAATAACTGTGGTTTTGCCATCCCACGGTAAAAAATCTCTATTATTCAGGTTTTGGTAGGTGTTTCCGTAAAGAAAAACAGTAGTGTCTCCTGACTGTTGTGACACAAAAATATATCTGTTGAAAATAGTCTTGTGTAGGCCCGACATCCCAGTGTGGTTTCGCAGTTCCACGGGTCAAATCGCTGTACTATCCAGTTTTGGGCCTTTGGTATCTAAAAAAAAGCAGTTCGAGCGTGTCGCTCACTGTTCAGCTGCAAATATCTCTATTTAAAAAAGTGTGGTATACCCCAGTAAAAAATAACTGTGGTTTTGCCATCCCACGGTAAAAAATCTCTATTATTCAGGTTTTGGTAGTTTTTTCTGTAAAGAAAAACAGTAGAGTCTCCTGACTGTTGTGACACAAAAACATATCTGTTGAAAATAGTCTTGTGCAGGCCCGACATCCCAGTGTGGTTTCGCAGTTCCACGGGTCAAATCGCTGTACTATCCAGTTTTGGGCCTTTGGTATCTAAAAAAAAGCAGTTTGAGTGTGTCGCTCACTGTTCAGCCGCAAATATCTCTATTTAAAAAAGTGTGGTATACCCCAGTAAAAAATAACTGTGGTTTTGCCATCCCACGGTAAAAAATGTCTATTATTCAGGTTTTGGTAGTTTTTTTCATAAAGAAAAACAGTAGTGTCTCCTGACTGTTGTGACACAAAAATATATCTGTTGAAAATAGTCTTGTGTAGGCCCAACATCCCAGTGTGGTTTCACAGTTCCATGGGTCAAATCGCTGTACTACCCAGTTTTGGGCCTTTGGTATCTAAAAAAAAAGCAGTTTGAGTGTGTCGCTCGCTGTTCAGCCGCAAATATCTCTATTTAAAAAAGTGGGGTATACCCTAGTAAACAATAACTGTGGTTTTGCCATCCCACGGTAAAAAATCTCTATTATTCAGGTTTTGGTAGTTGTTTCCGTAAAGAAATACAGTAGTGTCTCCTGACTGTTGTGACACAAAAATATATCTGTTGAAAATAGTCTTGTGTAGGCCCGACATCCCAGTGTGGTTTTGCAGTTCCACGGGTCAAATCGCTGTACTACCCAGTTTTGGGCCTTTGGTATCTAAAAAAAAAACAGTTTGAGTGTGTCGCTCACTGTTCAGCTGCAAATATCTCTATTTAAAAAAGTGTGGTATACCCCAGTAAACAATAACTGTGGTTTTGCCATCCCACGGTAAAAAATCTCTATTATTCAGCTTTGGTTATTTTTTTCCGTAAAGAAAAACAGTAGTGCCTCCTGACTGTTGTGACACAAAAATATATCTGTTGAAAATAGTCTTGTGCAGGCCCGACATCCCAGTGTGGTTTCGCAGTTCCACGGGTCAAATCGCTGTACTATCCAGTTTTGGGCCTTTGGTATCTAAAAAAAAAGCAGTTTGAGTGTGTCGCTCACTGTTCAGCCGCAAATATCTCTATTTAAAAAAGTGTGGTATACCCCAGTAAACAATAACTGTGGTTTTGCCATCCCACGGTAAAAAATGTCTATTATTCAGGTTTTGGTAGTTTTTTCCATAAAGAAAAACAGTAGTGTCTCCTGACTGTTGTGACACAAAAATATATCTGTTGAAAATAGTCTTGTGTAGGCCCAACATCCCAGTGTGGTTTCACAGTTCCACGGGTCAAATCGCTGTACTATCCAGTTTTGGGCCTTTGGTATCTAAAAAAAAGCAGTTTGAGCGTGTCGCTCACTGTTCAGCTGCAAATATCTCTATTTAAAAAAGTGTGGTATACCCCAGTAAAAAATAACTGTGGTTTTGCCATCCCACGGTAAAAAATCTCTATTATTCAGGTTTTGGTAGTTTTTTCTGTAAAGAAAAACAGTAGTGTCTCCTGACTGTTGTGACACAAAAACATATCTGTTGAAAATAGTCTTGTGTAGGCCCGACATCCCAGTGTGGTTTCGCAGTTCCACGGGTCAAATCGCTGTACTACCCAGTTTTGGGCCTTTGGTATCTAAAAAAAAAACAGTTTGAGTGTGTCGCTCACTGTTCAGCTGCAAATATCTCTATTTAAAAAAGTGTGGTATACCCCAGTAAACAATAACTGTGGTTTTGCCATCCCACGGTAAAAAATCTCTATTATTCAGCTTTGGTTACTTTTTTCCGTAAAGAAAAACAGTAGTGTCTCCTGACTGTTGTGACACAAAAATATATCTGTTGAAAATAGTCTTGTGTAGGCCCGATATCCCAGTGTGGTTTCGCAGTTCCACGGGTCAAATCGCTGTACTACCCAGTTTTGGGCCTTTGGTATCTAAAAAAAAAGCAGTTTGAGTGTGTCGCTCACTGTTCAGCCGCAAATATCTCTATTTAAAAAAGTGTGGTATACCCCAGTAAACAATAACTGTGGTTTTGCCATCCCACGGTAAAAAATCTCTATTATTCAGGTTTTGGTAGGTGTTTCCGTAAAGAAAAACAGTAGTGTCTCCTGACTGTTGTGACACAAAAATATATCTGTTGAAAATAGTCTTGTGTAGGCCCGACATCCCAGTGTGGTTTCGCAGTTCCACGGGTCAAATCGCTGTACTATCCAGTTTTGGGCCTTTGGTATCTAAAAAAAAGCAGTTCGAGCGTGTCGCTCACTGTTCAGCTGCAAATATCTCTATTTAAAAAAGTGTGGTATACCCCAGTAAAAAATAACTGTGGTTTTGCCATCCCACGGTAAAAAATCTCTATTATTCAGGTTTTGGTAGTTTTTTCTGTAAAGAAAAACAGTAGAGTCTCCTGACTGTTGTGACACAAAAACATATCTGTTGAAAATAGTTTTGTGTAGGCCCGACATCCCAGTGTGGTTTCGCATTTCCACGGGTCAAATCGCTGTACTACCCAGTTTTGGGCCTTTGGTATCTAAAAAAAAAACAGTTTGAGTGTGTCGCTCACTGTTCAGCTGCAAATATCTCTATTTAAAAAAGTGTGGTATACCCCAGTAAACAATAACTGTGGTTTTGCCATCCCACAGTAAAAAATCTCTATTATTCAGCTTTGGTTATTTTTTTCCGTAAAGAAAAACAGTAGTGCCTCCTGACTGTTGTGACACAAAAATATATCTGTTGAAAATAGTCTTGTGCAGGCCCGACATCCCAGTGTGGTTTCGCAGTTCCACGGGTCAAATCGCTGTACTATCCAGTTTTGGGCCTTTGGTATCTAAAAAAAAAGCAGTTTGAGTGTGTCGCTCACTGTTCAGCCGCAAATATCTCTATTTAAAAAAGTGTGGTATACCCCAGTAAAAAATAACTGTGGTTTTGCCATCCCACGGTAAAAAATGTCTATTATTCAGGTTTTGGTAGTTTTTTCCATAAAGAAAAACAGTAGTGTCTCCTGACTGTTGTGACACAAAAATATATCTGTTGAAAATAGTCTTGTGTAGGCCCAACATCCCAGTGTGGTTTCACAGTTCCACGGGTCAAATCGCTGTACTATCCAGTTTTGGGCCTTTGGTATCTAAAAAAAAGCAGTTTGAGCGTGTCGCTCACTGTTCAGCTGCAAATATCTCTATTTAAAAAAGTGTGGTATACCCCAGTAAAAAATAACTGTGGTTTTGCCATCCCACGGTAAAAAATCTCTATTATTCAGGTTTTGGTAGTTTTTTCTGTAAAGAAAAACAGTAGTGTCTCCTGACTGTTGTGACACAAAAACATATCTGTTGAAAATAGTCTTGTGTAGGCCCGACATCCCAGTGTGGTTTCGCAGTTCCACGGGTCAAATCGCTGTACTACCCAGTTTTGGGCCTTTGGTATCTAAAAAAAAAACAGTTTGAGTGTGTCTCTCACTGTTCAGCTGCAAATATCTCTATTTAAAAAAGTGTGGTATACCCCAGTAAACAATAACTGTGGTTTTGCCATCCCACGGTAAAAAATCTCTATTATTCAGCTTTGGTTACTTTTTTCCGTAAAGAAAAACAGTGGTGTCTCCTGACTGTTGTGACACAAAAATATATCTGTTGAAAATAGTCTTGTGCAGGCCCGACATCCCAGTGTGGTTTCGCAGTTCCACGGGTCAAATCGCTGTACTATCCAGTTTTGGGCCTTTGGTATCTAAAAAAAAAGCAGTTTGAGTGTGTCGCTCGCTGTTCAGCCGCAAATATCTCTATTTAAAAAAGTGGGGTATACCCTAGTAAACAATAACTGTGGTTTTGCCATCCCACGGTAAAAAATCTCTATTATTCAGGTTTTGGTAGTTGTTTCCGTAAAGAAATACAGTAGTGTCTCCTGACTGTTGTGACACAAAAATATATCTGTTGAAAATAGTCTTGTGTAGGCCCGACATCCCAGTGTGGTTTTGCAGTTCCACGGGTCAAATCGCTGTACTACCCAGTTTTGGGCCTTTGGTATCTAAAAAAAAAACAGTTTGAGTGTGTCGCTCACTGTTCAGCTGCAAATATCTCTATTTAAAAAAGTGTGGTATACCCCAGTAAACAATAACTGTGGTTTTGCCATCCCACGGTAAAAAATCTCTATTATTCAGCTTTGGTTATTTTTTTCCGTAAAGAAAAACAGTAGTGCCTCCTGACTGTTGTGACACAAAAATATATCTGTTGAAAATAGTCTTGTGCAGGCCCGACATCCCAGTGTGGTTTCGCAGTTCCACGGGTCAAATCGCTGTACTATCCAGTTTTGGGCCTTTGGTATCTAAAAAAAAAGCAGTTTGAGTGTGTCGCTCACTGTTCAGCCGCAAATATCTCTATTTAAAAAAGTGTGGTATACCCCAGTAAAAAATAACTGTGGTTTTGCCATCCCACGGTAAAAAATGTCTATTATTCAGGTTTTGGTAGTTTTTTCCATAAAGAAAAACAGTAGTGTCTCCTGACTGTTGTGACACAAAAATATATCTGTTGAAAATAGTCTTGTGTAGGCCCAACATCCCAGTGTGGTTTCACAGTTCCACGGGTCAAATCGCTGTACTATCCAGTTTTGGGCCTTTGGTATCTAAAAAAAAAACAGTTTGAGTGTGTCGCTCACTGTTCAGCTGCAAATATCTCTATTTAAAAAAGTGTGGTATACTCCAGTAAACAATAACTGTGGTTTTGCCATCCCACGGTAAAAAATCTCTATTATTCAGCTTTGGTTACTTTTTTCCATAAAGAAAAACAGTAGTGTCTCCTGACTGTTGTGACACAAAAATATATCTGTTGAAAATAGTCTTGTGCAGGCCCGACATCCCAGTGTGGTTTCGCAGTTCCACGGGTCAAATCGCTGTACTATCCAGTTTTGGGCCTTTGGTATCTAAAAAAAAAGCAGTTTGAGTGTGTCGCTCACTGTTCAGCCGCAAATATCTCTATTTAAAAAAGTGTGGTATACCCCAGTAAAAAATAACTGTGGTTTTGCCATCCCACGGTAAAAAATGTCTATTATTCAGGTTTTGGTAGTTTTTTCCATAAAGAAAAACAGTAGTGTCTCCTGACTGTTGTGACACAAAAATATATCTGTTGAAAATAGTCTTGTGTAGGCCCAACATCCCAGTGTGGTTTCACAGTTCCACGGGTCAAATTGCTGTACTACCCAGTTTTGGGCCTTTGGTATCTAAAAAAAAGCAGTTTGAGTGTGTCGCTCGCTGTTCAGCCGCAAATATCTCTATTTAAAAAAGTGGGGTATACCCCAGTAAACAATAACTGTGGTTTTGCCATCCCACGGTAAAAAATCTCTATTATTCAGGTTTTGGTAGTTGTTTCCGTAAAGAAATACAGTAGTGTCTCCTGACTGTTGTGACACAAAAATATATCTGTTGAAAATAGTCTTGTGTAGGCCCGACATCCCAGTGTGGTTTTGCAGTTCCACGGGTCAAATCGCTGTACTACCCAGTTTTGGGCCTTTGGTATCTAAAAAAAAGCAGTTTGAGTGTGTCGCTCACTGTTCAGCTGCAAATATCTCTATTTAAAAAAGTGTGGTATACCCCAGTAAACAATAACTGTGGTTTTGCCATCCCACAGTAAAAAATCTCTATTATTCAGGTTTTGGTAGTTTTTTCCGTAAAGAAAAACAGTAGTGTCTCCTGACTGTTGTGACACAAAAATATATCTGTTGAAAATAGTCTTGTGTAGGCCCGACATCCCAGTGTGGTTTCGCAGTTCCACGGGGCAAATCTCTGTACTATCCAGTTTTGGGCCTTTGGTATCTAAAAAAAAAGCACTTTGAGAATGTCGCTCACTGTTCAGCCGCAAATCTCTTTATTTAAAAAAGTGTGGTATACCCCAGTAAAAAATAACTGTGGTTTTGCCATCCCACGGTAAA
This sequence comes from Phyllobates terribilis, assembly GCF_046119375.1. NCBI lineage: Eukaryota > Metazoa > Chordata > Amphibia > Anura > Dendrobatidae > Phyllobates > Phyllobates terribilis. The sequence goes on along the minus strand of NW_027362765.1, from coordinate 306,509,746 downwards.
AAATCTCTATTATTCAGGTTTTGGTAGTTTTTTCCGTAAAGAAAAACAGTAGTGTCTCCTGACTGTTGTGACACAAAAATATATCTGTTGAAAATAATCTTGTGTAGGCCCGACATCCCAGTGTGGTTTCGCAGTTCCACGGGTCAAATCGCTGTACTACCCAGTTTTGGGCCTTTGGTATCTAAAAAAAAGCAGTTTGAGTGTGTCGCTCACTGTTCAGCCGCAAATATCTCTATTTAAAAAAGTGTGGTATACCCTAGTAAACAATAACTGTGGTTTTGCCATCCCACAGTAAAAAATCTCTATTATTCAGGTTTTGGTAGTTTTTTCCGTAAAGAAAAACAGTAGTGTCTCCTGACTGTTGTGACACAAAAATATATCTGTTGAAAATAGTCTTGTGTAGGCCCGACATCCCAGTGTGGTTTCGCAGTTCCACGGGTCAAATCGCTGTACTATCCAGTTTTGGGCCTTTGGTATCTAAAAAAAAAGCAGTTTGAGTGTGTCGCTCACTGTTCAGCCGCAAATATCTCTATTTAAAAAAGTGTGGTATACCCCAGAAAACAATAACTGTGGTTTTGCCATCCCACGGTAAAAAATCTCTATTATTCAGGTTTTGGTAGTTTTTTCCGTAAAGAAAAACAGTAGTGTCTCCTGACTGTTGTGACACAAAAATATATCTGTTGAAAATAGTCTTGTGCAGGCCCGACATCCCAGTGTGGTTTCACAGTTCCACGGGTCAAATCGCTGTACTATCCAGTTTTGGGCCTTTGGTATCTAAAAAAAAAGCAGTTTGAGTGTGTCGCTCACTGTTCAGCCGCAAATATCTCTATTTAAAAAAGTGTGGTATACCCCAGTAAAAAATAACTGTGGTTTTGCCATCCCACGGTAAAAAATCTCTATTATTCAGGTTTTGGTAGTTTTTTCCGTAAAGAAAAACAGTAGTGTCTCCTGACTGTTGTGACACAAAAATATATCTGTTGAAAATAGTCTTGTGTAGGCCCGATATCCCAGTGTGGTTTCGCAGTTCTACGGGTCAAATCGCTGTACTACCCAGTTTTGGGCCTTTGGTATCTAAAAAAAAAGCAGTTTGAGTGTGTCGCTCACTGTTCAGCCGCAAATATCTCTATTTAAAAAAGTGTGGTATACCCCAGTAAACAATAACTGTGGTTTTGCCATCCCACGGTAAAAAATCTCTATTATTCAGGTTTTGGTAGGTGTTTCCGTAAAGAAAAACAGTAGTGTCTCCTGACTGTTGTGACACAAAAATATATCTGTTGAAAATAGTCTTGTGTAGGCCCGACATCCCAGTGTGGTTTCGCAGTTCCACGGGTCAAATCGCTGTACTATCCAGTTTTGTGCCTTTGGTATCTAAAAAAAAGCAGTTTGAGCGTGTCGCTCACTGTTCAGCTGCAAATATCTCTATTTAAAAAAGTGTGGTATACCCCAGTAAAAAATAACTGTGGTTTTGCCATCCCACGGTAAAAAATCTCTATTATTCAGGTTTTGGTAGTTTTTTCCGTAAAGAAAAACAGTAGTGTCTCCTGACTGTTGTGACACAAAAATATATCTGTTGAAAATAGTCTTGTGTAGGCCCGACATCCCAGTGTGGTTTCGCAGTTCCACGGGTCAAATCGCTGTACTATCCAGTTTTGGGCCTTTGGTATCTAAAAAAAAAGCAGTTTCAGTGTGTCGCTCACTGTTCAGCCGCAAATATCTCTATTTAAAAAAGTGTGGTATACCCCAGTAAAAAATAACTGTGGTTTTGCCATCCCACGGTAAAAAATCTCTATTATTCAGGTTTTGGTAGTTTTTTCCGTAAAGAAAAACAGTAGTGTCTCCTGACTGTTGTGACACAAAAATATATCTGTTGAAAATAGTCTTGTGTAGGCCCGACATCCCAGTGTGGTTTCGCAGTTCCACAGGTCAAATCTCTGTACTATCCAGTTTTGGGCCTTTGGTATCTAAAAAAAAAGCAGTTTGAGTGTGTCGCTCACTGTTCAGCCGCAAATATCTCTATTTAAAAAAGTGTGGTATACCCCAGAAAACAATAACTGTGGTTTTGCCATCCCACGGTAAAAAATCTCTATTATTCAGGTTTTGGTAGTTTTTTCCGTGAAGAAAAACAGTAGTGTCTCCTGACTGTTGTGACCCAAAAATATATATGTTGAAAATAGTAGTGTGCAGGCCCGACATCCCAGTGTGGTTTCGCAGTTCCACGGGTCAAATCGCTGTACTATCCAGTTTTGGGCCTTTGGTATCTAAAAAAAAAGCAGTTTGAGTGTGTCGCTCACTGTTCAGCCGCAAATATCTCTATTTAAAAAAGTGTGGTATACCCCAGTAAAAAATAACTGTGGTTTTGCCATCCCACGGTAAAAAATCTCTATTATTCAGGTTTTGGTAGTTTTTTCCGTAAAGAAAAACAGTAGTGTCTCCTGACTGTTGTGACACAAAAATATATCTGTTGAAAATAGTCTTGTGTAGGCCCGATATCCCAGTGTGGTTTCGCAGTTCCACGGGTCAAATCGCTGTACTACCCAGTTTTGGGCCTTTGGTATCTAAAAAAAAGCAGTTTGAGTGTGTCGCTCACTGTTCAGCCGCAAATATCTCTATTTAAAAAAGTGTGGTATACCCCAGTAAACAATAACTGTGGTTTTGCCATCCCACGGTAAAAAATCTCTATTATTCAGGTTTTGGTAGGAGTTTCCGTAAAGAAAAACAGTAGTGTCTCCTGACTGTTGTGACACAAAAATATATCTGTTGAAAATAGTCTTGTGTAGGCCCGACATCCCAGTGTGGTTTCGCAGTTCCACGGGTCAAATCGCTGTACTATCCAGTTTTGGGCCTTTGGTATCTAAAAAAAAGCAGTTTGAGTGTGTCGCTCACTGTTCAGCTGCAAATATCTCTATTTAAAAAAGTGTGGTATACCCCAGTAAAAAATAACTGTGGTTTTGCCATCCCACGGTAAAAAATCTCTATTATTCAGGTTTTGGTAGTTTTTTCAATAAAGAAAAACAGTAGTGTCTCCTGACTGTTGTGACACAAAAATATATCTGTTGAAAATAGTCTTGTGTAGGCCCGACATCCCAGTGTGGTTTCGCAGTTCCACGGGTCAAATCGCTGTACTATCCAGTTTTGGGCCTTTGGTATCTAAAAAAAAAGCAGTTTCAGTGTGTCGGTCAATGTTCAGCCACAAATATCTCTATTTAAAAAAGTGTGGTATACCCCAGTAAAAAATAACTGTGGTTTTGCCATCCCACGGTAAAAAATCTCTATTATTCAGGTTTTGGTAGTTTTTTCAGTAAAGAAAAACAGTAGTGTCTCCTGACTGTTGTGACACAAAAATATATCTGTTGAAAATAATCTTGTGTAGGCCCGACATCCCAGTGTGGTTTCGCAGTTCCACGGATCAAATCGCTGTACTACCCAGTTTTGGGCCTTTGGTATCTAAAAAAAAAGCAGTTTGAGTGTGTCGCTCACTTTTCAGCCGCAAATATCTCTATTTAAAAAAGTGTGGTATACCCCAGTAAACAATAACTGTGGTTTTGCCATCCCACGGTAAAAAATCTCTATTATTCAGGTTTTGGTAGTTTTTTCCGTAAAGAAAAACAGTAGTGTCTCCTGACTGTTGTGACACAAAAATATATCTGTTGAAAAGAGTCTTGTGTAGGCCCGACATCCCAGTGTGGTTACGCAGTTCCACGTGTCAAATCGCTGTACTATCCAGTTTTGGGCCTTTGGTATCTAAAAAAAAAGCACTTTGAGTGTGTCGCTCACTGTTCAGCCGCAAATATCTCTATTTAAAAAAGTGTGGTTTACCCCAGTAAAAAATAACTGTGGTTTTGCCATCCCACGGTAAAAAATCTCTATTATTCAGGTTTTGGTAGTTTTTTCCGTAAAGAAAAACAGTAGTGTCTCCTGACAGTTGTGACACAAAAATATATCTGTTGAAAAAAGTCTTGTGTAGGCCCGACATCCCAGTGTGGTTTTGCAGTTCCACGGGTCAAATCGCTGTACTATCCAGTTTTGGGCCTTTGGTATCTAAAAAAAAAGCAGTTTCAGTGTGTCGCTCAATGTTCAGCCACAAATATCTCTATTTAAAAAAGTGTGGTATACCCCAGTAAAAAATAACTGTGGTTTTGCCATCCCACGGTAAAAAATCTCTATTATTCAGGTTTTGGTAGTTTTTTCAGTAAAGAAAAACAGTAGTGTCTCCTGACTGTTGTGACACAAAAATATATCTGTTGAAAATAATTTTGTGTAGGCCCGACATCCCAGTGTGGTTTCGCAGTTCCACGGATCAAATCGCTGTACTACCCAGTTTTGGGCCGTTGGTATCTAAAAAAAAAGCAGTTTGAGTGTGTCGCTCACTGTTCAGCCACAAATATCTCTATTTAAAAAAGTGTGGTATACCCCAGTAAACAATAACTGTGGTTTTGCCATCCCACGGTAAAAAATCTCTATTATTCAGGTTTTGGTAGTTTTTTCCGTAAAGAAAAACAGTAGTGTCTCCTGACTGTTGTGACACAAAAATATATCTGTTGAAAATAGTCTTGTGTAGGCCCGACATCCCAGTGTGGTTTCGCAGTTCCACGGGTCAAATCGCTGTAATATCCAGTTTTGGGCCTTTGGTATCTAAAAAAAAGCAGTTTGAGCATGTCGCTCACTGTTCAGCTGCAAATATCTCTATTTAAAAAAGTGTGGTATACCCCAGTAAAAAATAACTGTGGTTTTGCCATCCCACGGTAAAAAATCTCTATTATTCAGGTTTTGGTAGTTTTTTCTGTAAAGAAAAACAGTAGTGTCTCCTGACTCTTGTGACACAAAAATATATCTGTTGAAAATAGTCTTGTGTAGGCCCGACATCCCAGTGTGGTTTCGCAGTTCCACGGGTCAAATCGCTGTACTACCCAGTTTTGGGCCTTTGGTATCTAAAAAAAAAACAGTTTGAGTGTGTCGCTCACTGTTCAGCTGCAAATATCTCTATTTAAAAAAGTGTGGTATACCCCAGTAAACAATAACTGTGGTTTTGCCATCCCACGGTAAAAAATCTCTATTATTCAGGTTTTGGTAGTTTTTTCCGTAAAGAAAAACAGTAGTGTCTCCAGACTGTTGTGACACAAAAATATATCTGTTGAAAATAGTCTTGTGTAGGCCCGACATCCCAGTGTGGTTTCGCAGTTCCACGGGTCAAATCGCTGTACTATCCAGTTTTGGGCCATTGGTATCTAAAAAAAAGCAGTTTGAGTGTGTCGCTCACTGTTCAGCTGCAAATATCTCTATTTAAAAAAGTGTGGTATACCCCAGTAAAAAATAACTGTGGTTTTGCCATCCCACGGTAAAAAATCTCTATTATTCAGGTTTTGGTAGTTTTTTCCGTAAAGAAAAACAGTAGTGTCTCCTGACTGTTGTGACACAAAAATATATCTGTTGAAAATAGTCTTGTGTAGGCCCGACATCCCAGTGTGGTTTCGCAGTTCCACGGGTAAAATCGCTGTACTATCCAGTTTTGGGCCTTTGGTATCTAAAAAAAAAGGAGTTTCAGTGTGTCGCTCAATGTTCAGCCACAAATATCTCTATTTAAAAAAGTGTGGTATACCCCAGTAAAAAATAACTGTGCTTTTGCCATCCCACGGTAAAAAATCTCTATTATTCAGGTTTTGGTAGTTTTTTCAGTAAAGAAAAACAGTAGTGTCTCCTGACTGTTGTGACACAAAAATATATCTGTTGAAAATAATCTTGTGTAGGCCCGACATCCCAGTGTGGTTTCGCAGTTCCACGGATCAAATCGCTGTACTACCCAGTTTTGGGCCTTTGGTATCTAAAAAAAAAGCAGTTTGAGTGTGTCGCTCACTGTTCAGCCGCAAATATCTCTATTTAAAAAAGTGTGGTATACCCCAGTAAACAATAACTGTGGTTTTGCCATCCCACGGTAAAAAATCTCTATTATTCAGGTTTCGGTAGTTTTTTCCGCAAAGAGAAACAGTAGTGTCTCCTGACTGTTGTGACACAAAAATATATCTGTTGAAAATAGTCTTGTGTAGGCCCGACATCCCAGTGTGGTTACGCAGTTCCACGTGTCAAATCGCTGTACTATCCAGTTTTGGGCCTTTGGTATCTAAAAAAAAAGCACTTTGAGTGTGTCGCTCACTGTTCAGCCGCAAATATCTCTATTTAAAAAAGTGTGGTATACCCCAGTAAAAAATAACTGTGGTTTTGCCATCCCACGGTAAAAAATCTCTATTATTCAGGTTTTGGTAGTTTTTTCCGTAAAGAAAAACAGTAGAGTCTCCTGACAGTTGTGACACAAAAATATATCTGTTGAAAATAGTCTTGTGTAGGCCCGACATCCCAGTGTGGTTTCGCAGTTCCACGGGTCAAATCGCTGTACTATCCAGTTTTGGGCCTTTGGTATCTAAAAAAAAAGCAGTTTGAGTGTGTCGCTCACTGTTCAGCCGCAAATATCTCTATTTAAAAATGTGTGGTATACCCCAGTAAAAAATAACTGTGGTTTTGCCATCCTACGGTAAAAAATCTCTATTATTCAGGTTGTGGTAGTTTTTTCCGTAAAGAAAAACAGTAGTGTCTCCTGACTGTTGTGACACAAAAATATATCTGTTGAAAATAGTCTTGTGTAGGCCCGACATCCCAGTGTGGTTTCGCAGTTCCACGGGTCAAATCGCTGTACTACCCAGTTTTGGGCCTTTGGTATCTAAAAAAAAAGCAGTTTGAGTGTGTCGCTCACTGTTCAGCCGCAAATATCTCTATTTAAAAAAGTGTGGTATACCCTAGTAAACAATAACTGTGGTTTTGCCATCCCACAGTAAAAAATCTCTATTATTCAGGTTTTGGTAGTTTTTTCCGTAAAGAAAAACAGTAGTGTCTCCTGACTGTTGTGACACAAAAATATATCTGTTGAAAATAATTTTGTGTAGGCCCGACATCCCAGTGTGGTTTCGCAGTTCCACGGATCAAATCGCTGTACTACCCAGTTTTGGGCCGTTGGTATCTAAAAAAAAAGCAGTTTGAGTGTGTCGCTCACTGTTCAGCCACAAATATCTCTATTTAAAAAAGTGTGGTATACCCCAGTAAACAATAACTGTGGTTTTGCCATCCCACGGTAAAAAATCTCTATTATTCAGGTTTTGGTAGTTTTTTCCGTAAAGAAAAACAGTAGTGTCTCCTGACTGTTGTGACACAAAAATATATCTGTTGAAAATAGTCTTGTGTAGGCCCGACATCCCAGTGTGGTTTCGCAGTTCCACGGGTCAAATCGCTGTAATATCCAGTTTTGGGCCTTTGGTATCTAAAAAAAAGCAGTTTGAGCATGTCGCTCACTGTTCAGCTGCAAATATCTCTATTTAAAAAAGTGTGGTATACCCCAGTAAAAAATAACTGTGGTTTTGCCATCCCACGGTAAAAAATCTCTATTATTCAGGTTTTGGTAGTTTTTTCTGTAAAGAAAAACAGTAGTGTCTCCTGACTCTTGTGACACAAAAATATATCTGTTGAAAATAGTCTTGTGTAGGCCCGACATCCCAGTGTGGTTTCGCAGTTCCACGGGTCAAATCGCTGTACTACCCAGTTTTGGGCCTTTGGTATCTAAAAAAAAAACAGTTTGAGTGTGTCGCTCACTGTTCAGCTGCAAATATCTCTATTTAAAAAAGTGTGGTATACCCCAGTAAACAATAACTGTGGTTTTGCCATCCCACGGTAAAAAATCTCTATTATTCAGGTTTTGGTAGTTTTTTCCGTAAAGAAAAACAGTAGTGTCTCCTGACTGTTGTGACACAAAAATATATCTGTTGAAAATAGTCTTGTGTAGGCCCGACATCCCAGTGTGGTTTCGCAGTTCCACGGGTCAAATCGCTGTACTATCCAGTTTTGGGCCTTTGGTATCTAAAAAAAAGCAGTTTGAGTGTGTCGCTCACTGTTCAGCTGCAAATATCTCTATTTAAAAAAGTGTGGTATACCCCAGTAAAAAATAACTGTGGTTTTGCCATCCCACGGTAAAAAATCTCTATTATTCAGGTTTTGGTAGTTTTTTCCGTAAAGAAAAACAGTAGTGTCTCCTGACTGTTGTGACACAAAAATATATCTGTTGAAAATAGTCTTGTGTAGGCCCGACATCCCAGTGTGGTTTCGCAGTTCCACGGGTAAAATCGCTGTACTATCCAGTTTTGGGCCTTTGGTATCTAAAAAAAAAGCAGTTTCAGTGTGTCGCTCAATGTTCAGCCACAAATATCTCTATTTAAAAAAGTGTGGTATACCCCAGTAAAAAATAACTGTGCTTTTGCCATCCCACGGTAAAAAATCTCTATTATTCAGGTTTTGGTAGTTTTTTCAGTAAAGAAAAACAGTAGTGTCTCCTGACTGTTGTGACACAAAAATATATCTGTTGAAAATAATCTTGTGTAGGCCCGACATCCCAGTGTGGTTTCGCAGTTCCACGGATCAAATCGCTGTACTTCCCAGTTTTGGGCCTTTGGTATCTAAAAAAAAAGCAGTTTGAGTGTGTCGCTCACTGTTCAGCCGCAAATATCTCTATTTAAAAAAGTGTGGTATACCCCAGTTAACAATAACTGTGGTTTTGCCATCCCACGGTAAAAAATCTCTATTATTCAGGTTTCGGTAGTTTCTTCCGTAAAGAGAAACAGTCGTGTCTCCTGACTGTTGTGACACAAAAATATATCTGTTGAAAATAGTCTTGTGTAGGCCCGACATCCCAGTGTGGTTACGCAGTTCCACGTGTCAAATCGCTGTACTATCCAGTTTTGGGCCTTTGGTATCTAAAAAAAAAGCACTTTGAGTGTGTCGCTCACTGTTCAGCCGCAAATATCTCTATTTAAAAAAGTGTGGTATACCCCAGTAAAAAATAACTGTGGTTTTGCCATCCCACGGTAAAAAATCTCTATTATTCAGGTTTTGGTAGTTTTTTCCGTAAAGAAAAACAGTAGAGTCTCCTGACAGTTGTGACACAAAAATATATCTGTTGAAAATAGTCTTGTGTAGGCCCGACATCCCAGTGTGGTTTCGCAGTTGAACGGGTCAAATCGCTGTACTATCCAGTTTTGGGCCTTTGGTATCTAAAAAAAAAGCAGTTTGAGTGTGTCGCTCACTGTTCAGCCGCAAATATCTCTATTTAAAAATGTGTGGTATACCCCAGTAAAAAATAACTGTGGTTTTGCCATCCTACGGTAAAAAATCTCTATTATTCAGGTTTTGGTAGTTTTTTCCGTAAAGAAAAATAGTAGTGTCTCCTGACTGTTGTGACACAAAAATATATCTGTTGAAAATAGTCTTGTGTAGGCCCGACATCCCAGTGTGGTTTCGCAGATCCACGGGTCAAATCGCTGTACTACCCAGTTTTGGGCCTTTGGTATCTAAAAAAAAAGGAGTTTGAGTGTGTCGCTCACTGTTCAGCCGCAAATATCTCTATTTAAAAAAGTGTGGTATACCCTAGTAAACAATAACTGTGGTTTTGCCATCCCACAGTAAAAAATCTCTATTATTCAGGTTTTGGTAGTTTTTTCCGTAAAGAAAAACAGTAGTGTCTCCTGACTGTTGTGACACAAAAATATATCTGTTGAAAATAGTCTTGTGTAGGCCCGACATCCCAGTGTGGTTTCGCAGTTCCACGGGTCAAATCGCTGTACTATCCAGTTTTGGGCCTTTGGTATCTAAAAAAAAAGCAGTTTGAGTGTGTCGCTCACTGTTCAGCCACAAATATCTCTATTTAAAAAAGTGTGGTATACCCCAGAAAACAATAACTGTGGTTTTGCCATCCCACGGTAAAAAATCTCTATTATTCAGGTTTTGGTAGTTTTTTCCGTAAAGAAAAACAGTAGTGTCTCCTGACTGTTGTGACACAAAAATATATCTGTTGAAAATAGTCTTGTGTAGGCCCGACATCCCAGTGTGGTTTCGCAGTTCCACGGGTCAAATCGCTGTACTATCCAGTTTTGGGCCTTTGGTATCTAAAAAAAAGCAGTTTGAGTGTGTCGCTCACTGTTCAGCTGCAAATATCTCTATTTAAAAAAGTGTGGTATACCCCAGTAAAAAATAACTGTGGTTTTGCCATCCCACGGTAAAAAATCTCTATTATTCAGGTTTTGGTAGTTTTTTCCGTAAAGAAAAACAGTAGTGTCTCCTGACTGTTGTGACACAAAAATATATCTGTTGAAAATAGTCTTGTGTAGGCCCGACATCCCAGTGTGGTTTCGCAGTTCCACGGGTAAAATCGCTGTACTATCCAGTTTTGGGCCTTTGGTATCTAAAAAAAAAGCAGTTTCAGTGTGTCGCTCAATGTTCAGCCACAAATATCTCTATTTAAAAAAGTGTGGTATACCCCAGTAAAAAATAACTGTGCTTTTGCCATCCCACGGTAAAAAATCTCTATTATTCAGGTTTTGGTAGTTTTTTCAGTAAAGAAAAACAGTAGTGTCTCCTGACTGTTGTGACACAAAAATATATCTGTTGAAAATAATCTTGTGTAGGCACGACATCCCAGTGTGGTTTCGCAGTTCCACGGATCAAATCGCTGTACTTCCCAGTTTTGGGCCTTTGGTATCTAAAAAAAAAGCAGTTTGAGTGTGTCACTCACTGTTCAGCCGCAAATATCTCTATTTAAAAAAGTGTGGTATACCCCAGTTAACAATAACTGTGGTTTTGCCATCCCACGGTAAAAAATCTCTATTATTCAGGTTTCGGTAGTTTTTTCCGTAAAGAAAAACAGTAGAGTCTCCTGACAGTTGTGACACAAAAATATATCTGTTGAAAATAGTCTTGTGTAGGCCCGACATCCCAGTGTGGTTTCGCAGTTCCACGGGTCAAATCGCTGTACTATCCAGTTTTGGGCCTTTGGTATCTAAAAAAAAAGCAGTTTGAGTGTGTCGCTCACTGTTCAGCCGCAAATATCTCTATTTAAAAATGTGTGGTATACCCCAGTAAAAAATAACTGTGGTTTTGCCATCCTACGGTAAAAAATCTCTATTATTCAGGTTTTGGTAGTTTTTTCCGTAAAGAAAAATAGTAGTGTCTCCTGACTGTTGTGACACAAAAATATATCTGTTGAAAATAGTCTTGTGTAGGCCCGACATCCCAGTGTGGTTTCGCAGATCCACGGGTCAAATCGCTGTACTACCCAGTTTTGGGCCTTTGGTATCTAAAAAAAAAGGAGTTTGAGTGTGTCGCTCACTGTTCAGCCGCAAATATCTCTATTTAAAAAAGTGTGGTATACCCTAGTAAACAATAACTGTGGTTTTGCCATCCCACAGTAAAAAATCTCTATTATTCAGGTTTTGGTAGTTTTTTCCGTAAAGAAAAACAGTAGTGTCTCCTGACTGTTGTGACACAAAAATATATCTGTTGAAAATAGTCTTGTGTAGGCCCGACATCCCAGTGTGGTTTCGCAGTTCCACGGGTCAAATCGCTGTACTATCCAGTTTTGGGCCTTTGGTATCTAAAAAAAAAGCAGTTTGAGTGTGTCGCTCACTGTTCAGCCACAAATATCTCTATTTAAAAAAGTGTGGTATACCCCAGAAAACAATAACTGTGGTTTTGCCATCCCACGGTAAAAAATCTCTATTATTAAGGTTTTGGTAGTTTTTTCCGTAAAGAAAAACAGTAGTGTCTCCTGACTGTTGTGACACAAAAATATATCTGTTGAAAATAGTCTTGTGTAGGCCCGACATCCCAGTGTGGTTTCGCAGTTCCACGGGTCAAATCGCTGTACTACCCAGTTTTGGGCCTTTGGTATCTAAAAAAAAAGCAGTTTGAGTGTGTCGCTCACTGTTCAGCCGCAAATATCTCTATTTAAAAAAGTGTGGTATACCCCAGTAAACAATAACTGTGGTTTTGCCATCCCACGGTAAAAAATCTCTATTATTCAGGTTTTGGTAGGTGTTTCCGTAAAGAAAAACAGTAGTGTCTCCTGACTGTTGTGACACAAAAATATATCTGTTGAAAATAGTCTTGTGTAGGCCCGACATCCCAGTGTGGTTTTGCAGTTCCACGGGTCAAATCGCTGTACTATCCAGTTTTGGGCCTTTGGTATCTAAAAAAAAGCAGTTTGAGTGTGTCGCTCACTGTTCAGCTGCAAATATCTCTATTTAAAAAAGTGTGGTATACCCCAGTAAAAAATAACTGTGGTTTTGCCATCCCACGGTAAAAAATCTCTATTATTCAGGTTTTGGTAGTTTTTTCTGTAAAGAAAAACAGTAGTGTCTCCTGACTGTTGTGACACAAAAATATATCTGTTGAAAATAGTCTTGTGTAGGCCAGACATCCCAGTGTGGTTTCGCAGTTCCACGGGTCAAATCGCTGTACTATCCAGTTTTGGGCCTTTGGTATCTAAAAAAAAGCAGTTTGAGTGTGTCGCTCACTGTTCAGCTGCAAATATCTCTATTTAAAAAAGCGTGGTATACCCCAGTAAAAAATAACTGTGGTTTTGCCATCCCACGGTAAAAAATCTCTATTATTCAAGTTTTGGTAGTTTTTTTTTGTAAAGAAAAACAGTAGTGTCTCCTGACTGTTGTGACACAAAAATATATCTTTTGAAAATAGTCTTGTGTAGGCCCGACATCCCAGTGTGGTTTCGCAGTTCCACGGGTCAAATCGCTGTACTATCCAGTTTTGGGCCTTTGGTATCTAAAAAAAAAGCAGTTTGAGTGTGTCGCTCAATGTTCAGCCACAAATATCTCTATTTAAAAAAGTGTGGTATACCCCAGTAAAAAATAAGTGTGGTTTTGCCATCCCACGGTAAAAAATCTCTATTATTCAGGTTTTGGTATTTTTTTCCGTAAAGAAAAACAATAGTGTCTCCTGACTGTTGTGACACAAAAATATATCTGTTGAAAATAGTCTTGTGTAGGCCCGACAACCCAGTGTGGTTTCGCAGTTCCACGGATCAAATCGCTGTACTACCCAGTTTTGGGCCTTTGGTATCTAAAAAAAAAGCAGTTTGAGTGTGTCGCTCACTGTTCAGCCGCTAATATCTCTATTTAAAAAAGTGTGGTATACCCCAGTAAACAATAACTGTGGTTTTGCCATCCCACGGTAAAAAATCTCTATTATTCAGGTTTTGGTAGTTTTTTCCGTAAAGAAAAACAGTAGTGTCTCCTGACTGTTGTGACACAAAAATATATCTTTTGAAAATAGTCTTGTGTAGGCCCGACATCCCAGTGTGGTTTCGCAGTTCCACGGGTCAAATCGCTGTACTATCCAGTTTTGGGCCTTTGGTATCTAAAAAAAAAGCAGTTTGAGTGTGTCGCTCACTGTTCAGCCACAAATATCTCTATTTAAAAAAGTGTGGTATACCCCAGTAAAAAATAACTGTGGTTTTGCCATCCCACGGTAAAAAATCTCTATTATTCAGGTTTTGGTAGTTTTTTCCGTAAAGAAAAACAATAGTGTCTCCTGACTGTTGTGACACAAAAATATATCTGTTGAAAATAGTCTTGTGTAGGCCCGACAACCCAGTGTGGTTTCGCAGTTCCACGGATCAAATCGCTGTACTACCCAGTTTTGGGCCTTTGGTATCTAAAAAAAAAGCAGTTTGAGTGTGTCGCTCACTGTTCAGCCGCTAATATCTCTATTTAAAAAAGTGTGGTATACCCCAGTAAACAATAACTGTGGTTTTGCCATCCCACGGAAAAAAATCTCTATTATTCAGGTTTTGGTAGTTTTTTCCGTAAAGAAAAACAGTAGTGTCTCCTGACTGTTGTGACACAAAAATATATCTGTTGAAAATAGTCTTGTGTAGGCCCGACATCCCAGTGTGATTTCGCAGTTCCACGGGTCAAATCTCTGTACTATCCAGTTTTGGGCCTTTGGTATCTAAAAAAAAAGCAGTTTGAGTGTGTCGCTCACTGTTCAGCCGCAAATATCTCTATTTAAAAAAGTGTGGTATACCCCAGTAAAAAATAACTGTGGTTTTGCCATCCCACGGTAAAAAATCTCTATTATTCAGGTTTTGGTAGTTTTTTCCGTAAAGAAAAACAGTAGTGTCTCCTGACTGTAGTGACACAAAAATATATCTGTTGAAAATAGTCTTGTGTAGGCCCGATATCCCAGTGTGGTTTCGCAGTTCCACGGGTCAAATCGCTGTACTACCCAGTTTTGGGCCTTTGGTATCTAAAAAAAAAGCAGTTTGAGTGTGTCGCTCACTGTTCAGCCGCAAATATCTCTATTTAAAAAAGTGTGGTATACCCCAGTAAACAATAACTGTGGTTTTGCCATCCCACGGTAAAAAATCTCTATTATTCAGGTTTTGGTAAGTGTTTCCGTAAAGAAAAACAGTAGTGTCTCCTGACTGTTGTGACACAAAAATATATCTGTTGAAAATAGTCTTGTGTAGCCCCGACATCCCAGTGTGGTTTCGCAGTTCCACGGGTCAAATCACTGTACTATCCAGCTTTGGGCCTTTGGTATCTAAAAAAAAGCAGTTTGAGTGTGTCGCTCACTGTTCAGCTGCAAATATCTCTATTTAAAAAAGTGTGGTATACCCCAGTAAAAAATAACTGTGGTTTTGCCATCCCACGGTAAAAAATCTCTATTATTCAGGTTTTGGTAGTTGTTTCCGTAAAGAAAAACAGTAGTGTCTCCTGACTGTTGTGACACAAAAATATATCTGTTGAAAATAGTCTTGTGTAGGCCCGACATCCCAGTGTGGTTTCGCAGTTCCACGGGTCAAATCGCTGTACTACCCAGTTTTGGGCCTTTGGTATCTAAAAAAAAAACAGTTTGAGTGTGTCGCTCACTGTTCAGCTGCAAATATCTCTATTTAAAAAAGTGTGGTATACCCCAGTAAACAATAACTGTGGTTTTGCCATCCCACGGTAAAAAATCTCTATTATTCGGGTTTTGGTAGTTTTTTCCGAAAAGAAAAACAGTAGTGTCTCCTGACTGTTGTGACACAAAAATATATCTGTTGAAAATAGTCTTGTGTAGGCCCGACATCCCAGTGTGGTTTCGCAGTTCCACGGGTCAAATCGCTGTACTATTCAGTTTTGGGCCTTTGGTATCTAAAAAAAAAGCAGTTTGAGTGTGTCGCTCACTGTTCAGCCACAAATATCTCTATTTAAAAAAGTGTGGTATACCCCAGTAAACAATAACTGTGGTTTTGCCATCCCACGGTAAAAAATCTCTATTATTCAGGTTTTGGTAGTTGTTTCCGTAAAGAAAAACAGTAGTGTCTCCTGACTGTTGTGACACAAAAATATATCTGTTGAAAATAGTCTTGTGTAGGCCCGACATCCCAGTGTGGTTTCGCAGTTCCACGGGTCAAATCGCTGTACTATCCAGTTTTGGGCCTTTGGTATCTAAAAAAAAGCAGTTTGAGTGTGTCGCTCACTGTTCAGCTGCAAATATCTCTATTTAAAAAAGTGTGGTATACCCCAGTAAAAAATAACTGTGGTTTTGCCATCCCACGGTAAAAAATCTCTATTATTCACGTTTTGGTAGTTTTTTCCGTAAAGAAAAACAATAGTGTCTCCTGACTGTTGTGACACAAAAATATATCTGTTGAAAATAGTCTTGTGTAGGCCCGACAACCCAGTGTGGTTTCGCAGTTCCACGGATCAAATCGCTGTACTACCCAGTTTTGGGCCTTTGGTATCTAAAAAAAAAGCAGTTTGAGTGTGTCGCTCACTGTTCAGCCGCTAATATCTCTATTTAAAAAAGTGTGGTATACCCCAGTAAACAATAACTGTGGTTTTGCCATCCCACGGTAAAAAATCTCTATTATTCAGGTTTTGGTAGTTTTTTCCGTAAAGAAAAACAGTAGTGTCTCCTGACTGTTGTGACACAAAAATATATCTTTTGAAAATAGTCTTGTGTAGGCCCGACATCCCAGTGTGGTTTCGCAGTTCCACGGGTCAAATCGCTGTACTATCCAGTTTTGGGCCTTTGGTATCTAAAAAAAAAGCAGTTTGAGTGTGTCGCTCAATGTTCACCCACAAATATCTCTATTTAAAAAAGTGTGGTATACCCCAGTAAAAAATAACTGTGGTTTTGCCATCCCACGGTAAAAAATCTCTATTATTCAGGTTTTGGTAGTTTTTTCCGTAAAGAAAAACAATAGTGTCTCCTGACTGTTGTGACACAAAAATATATCTGTTGAAAATAGTCTTGTGTAGGCCCGACAACCCAGTGTGGTTTCGCAGTTCCACGGATCAAATCGCTGTACTACCCAGTTTTGGGCCTTTGGTATCTAAAAAAAAAGCAGTTTGAGTGTGTCGCTCACTGTTCAGCCGCTAATATCTCTATTTAAAAAAGTGTGGTATACCCCAGTAAACAATAACTGTGGTTTTGCCATCCCACGGTAAAAAATCTCTATTATTCAGGTTTTGGTAGTTTTTTCCGTAAAGAAAAACAGTAGTGTCTCCTGACTGTTGTGACACAAAAATATATCTTTTGAAAATAGTCTTGTGTAGGACCGACATCCCAGTGTGGTTTCGCAGTTCCACGGGTCAAATCGCTGTACTATCCAGTTTTGGGCCTTTGGTATCTAAAAAAAAAGCAGTTTGAGTGTGTCGCTCACTGTTCAGCCACAAATATCTCTATTTAAAAAAGTGTGGTATACCCCAGTAAAAAATAACTGTGGTTTTGCCATCCCACGGTAAAAAATCTCTATTATTCAGGTTTTGGTAGTTTTTTCCGTAAAGAAAAACAATAGTGTCTCCTGACTGTTGTGACACAAAAATATATCTGTTGAAAATACTCTTGTGTAGGCCCGACAACCCAGTGTGGTTTCGCAGTTCCACGGATCAAATCGCTGTACTACCCAGTTTTGGGCCTTTGGTATCTAAAAAAAAAGCAGTTTGAGTGTGTCGCTCACTGTTCAGCCGCTAATATCTCTATTTAAAAAAGTGTGGTATACCCCAGTAAACAATAACTGTGGTTTTGCCATCCCACGGTAAAAAATCTCTATTATTCAGGTTTTGGTAGTTTTTTCCGTAAAGAAAAACAGTAGTGTCTCCTGACTGTTGTGACACAAAAATATATCTGTTGAAAATAGTCTTGTGTAGGCCCGACATCCCAGTGTGATTTCGCAGTTCCACGGGTCAAATCTCTGTACTATCCAGTTTTGGGCCTTTGGTATCTAAAAAAAAAGCAGTTTGAGTGTGTCGCTCACTGTTCAGCCGCAAATATCTCTATTTAAAAAAGTGTGGTATACCCCAGTAAAAAATAACTGTGGTTTTGCCATCCCACGGTAAAAAATCTCTATTATTCAGGTTTTGGTAGTTTTTTCCGTAAAGAAAAACAGTAGTGTCTCCTGACTGTAGTGACACAAAAATATATCTGTTGAAAATAGTCTTGTGTAGGCCCGATATCCCAGTGTGGTTTCGCAGTTCCACGGGTCAAATCGCTGTACTACCCAGTTTTGGGCCTTTGGTATCTAAAAAAAAAGCAGTTTGAGTGTGTCGCTCACTGTTCAGCCGCAAATATCTCTATTTAAAAAAGTGTGGTATACCCCAGTAAACAATAACTGTGGTTTTGCCATCCCACGGTAAAAAATCTCTATTATTCAGGTTTTGGTAGGTGTTTCCGTAAAGAAAAACAGTAGTGTCTCCTGACTGTTGTGACGCAAAAATATATCTGTTGAAAATAGTCTTGTGTAGGCCCGACATCCCAGTGTGGTTTCGCAGTTCCACGGGTCAAATCACTGTACTATCCAGCTTTGGGCCTTTGGTATCTAAAAAAAAGCAGTTTGAGTGTGTCGCTCACTGTTCAGCTGCAAATATCTCTATTTAAAAAAGTGTGGTATACCCCAGTAAAAAATAACTGTGGTTTTGCCATCCCACGGTAAAAAATCTCTATTATTCAGGTTTTGGTAGTTTTTTCTGTAAAGAAAAACAGTAGTGTCTCCTGACTGTTGTGACACAAAAATATATCTGTTGAAAATAGTCTTGTGTAGGCCCGACATCCCAGTGTGGTTTCGCAGTTCCACGGGTCAAATCGCTGTACTACCCAGTTTTGGGCCTTTGGTATCTAAAAAAAAAACAGTTTGAGTGTGTCGCTCACTGTTCAGCTGCAAATATCTCTATTTAAAAAAGTGTGGTATACCCCAGTAAACAATAACTGTGGTTTTGCCATCCCACGGTAAAAAATCTCTATTATTCAGGTTTTGGTAGTTTTTTCCGTAAAGAAAAACAGTAGTGTCTCCTGACTGTTGTGACACAAAAATATATCTGTTGAAAATAGTCTTGTGTAGGCCCGACATCCCAGTGTGGTTTTGCAGTTCCACGGGTCAAATCGCTGTACTATTCAGTTTTGGGCCTTTGGTGTCTAAAAAAAAAGCAGTTTGAGTGTGTCGCTCACTGTTCAGCCACAAATATCTCTATTTAAAAAAGTGTGGTATACCCCAGTAAAAAATAACTGTGGTTTTGCCATCCCACGGTAAAAAATCTCTATTATTCAGGTTTTGGTAGGTGTTTCCGTAAAGAAAAACAGTAGTGTCTCCTGACTGTTGTGACGCAAAAATATATCTGTTGAAAATAGTCTTGTGTAGGCCCGACATCCTAGTGTGGTTTCGCAGTTCCACGGGTCAAATCACTGTACTATCCAGCTTTGGGCCTTTGGTATCTAAAAAAAAGCAGTTTGAGTGTGTCGCTCACTGTTCAGCTGCAAATATCTCTATTTAAAAAAGTGTGGTATACCCCAGTAAAAAATAACTGTGGTTTTGCCATCCCACGGTAAAAAATCTCTATTATTCAGGTTTTGGTAGTTTTTTCTGTAAAGAAAAACAGTAGTGTCTCCTGACTGTTGTGACACAAAAATATATCTGTTGAAAATAGTCTTGTGTAGGCCCGACATCCCAGTGTGGTTTCGCAGTTCCACGGGTCAAATCGCTGTACTACCCAGTTTTGGGCCTTTGGTATCTAAAAAAAAAACAGTTTGAGTGTGTCGCTCACTGTTCAGCTGCAAATATCTCTATTTAAAAAAGTGTGGTATACCCCAGTAAACAATAACTGTGGTTTTGCCATCCCACGGTAAAAAATCTCTATTATTCAGGTTTTGGTAGTTTTTTCCGTAAAGAAAAACAGTAGTGTCTCCTGACTGTTGTGACACAAAAATATATCTGTTGAAAATAGTCTTGTGTAGGCCCGACATCCCAGTGTGGTTTCGCAGTTCCACGGGTCAAATCGCTGTACTATTCAGTTTTGGGCCTTTGGTGTCTAAAAAAAAAGCAGTTTGAGTGTGTCGCTCACTGTTCAGCCACAAATATCTCTATTTAAAAAAGTGTGGTATACCCCAGTAAACAATAACTGTGGTTTTGCCATCCCACGGTAAAAAATCTCTATTATTCAGGTTTTGGTAGTTTTTTCCGTAAAGAAAAACAGTAGTGTCTTCTGACTGTTGTGACACAAAAATATATCTGTTGAAAATAGTCTTGGGTAGGTCCGACATCCCAGTGTTGTTTCGCAGTTCCACGGGTCAAATCGCTGTACTATCCAGTTTTGGGCCTTTGGTATCTAAAAAAAAAGCAGTTTGAGTGTGTCGCTCACTGCTCAGCCGCAAATATCTCTATTTAAAAAAGTGTTGTATACCCCAGTAAACAATAACTGTGGTTTTGCCATCCCACGGTAAAAAATCTCTATGATTCAGGTTTTGGTAGTTTTTTCCGTAAAGAAAAACAGTAGTGTCTCCTGACTGTTGTGACACAAAAATATATCTGTTGAAAATAGTCTTGTGTAGGCCCGACATCCCAGTGTGGTTTCGCAGTTCCACGGGTCAAATCGCTGTACTATTCAGTTTTGGGCCTTTGGTGTCTAAAAAAAAAGCAGTTTGAGTGTGTCGCTCACTGTTC
Organism: Phyllobates terribilis; assembly: GCF_046119375.1. Lineage (NCBI taxonomy): Eukaryota > Metazoa > Chordata > Amphibia > Anura > Dendrobatidae > Phyllobates > Phyllobates terribilis. Next base: position 306,489,939 of record NW_027362765.1, on the reverse strand, counting down.
AGCCACAAATATCTCTATTTAAAAAAGTGTGGTATACCCCAGTAAACAATAACTGTGGTTTTGCCATCCCACGGTAAAAAATCTCTATTATTCAGGTTTTGGTAGTTGTTTCCGTAAAGAAAAACAGTAGTGTCTCCTGACTGTTGTGACACAAAAATATATCTGTTGAAAATAGTCTTGTGTAGGCCCGACATCCCAGTGTGGTTTCGCAGTTCCACGGGTCAAATCGCTGTACTATCCAGTTTTGGGCCTTTGGTATCTAAAAAAAAGCAGTTTGAGTGTGTCGCTCACTGTTCAGCTGCAAATATCTCTATTTAAAAAAGTGTGGTATACCCCAGTAAAAAATAACTGTGGTTTTGCCATCCCACGGTAAAAAATCTCTATTATTCAGGTTTTTGTAGTTTTTTCCGTAAAGAAAAACAATAGAGTCTCCTGACTGTTGTGACGCAAAAATATATCTGTTGAAAATAGTCTTGTGTAGGCCCGACAACCCAGTGTGGTTTCGCAGTTCCACGGATCAAATCGCTGTACTACCCAGTTTTGGGCCTTTGGTATCTAAAAAAAAAGCAGTTTGAGTGTGTCGCTCACTGTTCAGCCGCTAATATCTCTATTTAAAAAAGTGTGGTATACCCCAGTAAACAATAACTGTGGTTTTGCCATCCCACGGTAAAAAATCTCTATTATTCAGGTTTTGGTAGTTTTTTCCGTAAAGAAGAACAGTAGTGTCTCCTGACTGTTGTGACACAAAAATATATCTTTTGAAAATAGTCTTGTGTAGGCCCGACATCCCAGTGTGGTTTCGCATTTCCACGGGTCAAATCGCTGTACTATCCAGTTTTGGGCCTTTGGTATCTAAAAAAAAAGCAGTTTGAGTGTGTCGCTCAATGTTCAGCCACAAATATCTCTATTTAAAAAAGTGTGGTATACCCCAGTAAAAAATAACTGTGGTTTTTCCATCCCACGGTAAAAAATCTCTATTATTCAGGTTTTGGTAGTTTTTTCCGTAAAGAAAAACAATAGTGTCTCCTGACTGTTGTGACACAAAAATATATCTGTTGAAAATAGTCTTGTGTAGGCCCGACAACCCAGTGTGGTTTCGCAGTTCCACGGATCAAATCGCTGTACTATCCAGTTTTGGGCCTTTGGTATCTAAAAAAAAAGCAGTTTAAGTGTGTCGCTCACTGTTGAGCCGCAAATATCTCTATTTAAAAAAGTGTGGTATACCCCAGTAAACAATAACTGTGGTTTTGCCATCCCACGGTAAAAAATCTCTATTATTCAGCTTTTGGTAGTTTTTTCCGTAAAGAAAAACAGTAGTGTCTTCTGACTGTTGTGACACAAAAATATATCTGTTGAAAATAGTCTTGGGTAGGTCCGACATCCCAGTGTTGTTTCGCAGTTCCACGGGTCAAATCGCTGTACTATCCAGTTTTGGGCCTTTGGTATCTAAAAAAAAAGCAGTTTGAGTGTGTCGCTCACTGCTCAGCCGCAAATATCTCTATTTAAAAAAGTGTTGTATACCCCAGTAAACAATAACTGTGGTTTTGCCATCCCACGGTAAAAAATCTCTATGATTCAGGTTTTGGTAGTTTTTTCCGTAAAGAAAAACAGTAGTGTCTCCTGACTGTTGTGACACAAAAATATATCTGTTGAAAATAGTCTTGTGTAGGCCCGACATCCCAGTGTGGTTTCGCAGTTCCACGGGTCAAATCGCTGTACTATTCAGTTTTGGGCCTTTGGTGTCTAAAAAAAAAGCAGTTTGAGTGTGTCGCTCACTGTTCAGCCACAAATATCTCTATTTAAAAAAGTGTGGTATACCCCAGTAAACAATAACTGTGGTTTTGCCATCCCACGGTAAAAAATCTCTATTATTCAGGTTTTGGTAGTTGTTTCCGTAAAGAAAAACAGTAGTGTCTCCTGACTGTTGTGACACAAAAATATATCTGTTGAAAATAGTCTTGTGTAGGCCCGACATCCCAGTGTGGTTTCGCAGTTCCACGGGTCAAATCGCTGTACTATCCAGTTTTGGGCCTTTGGTATCTAAAAAAAAGCAGTTTGAGTGTGTCGCTCACTGTTCAGCTGCAAATATCTCTATTTAAAAAAGTGTGGTATACCCCAGTAAAAAATAACTGTGGTTTTGCCATCCCACGGTAAAAAATCTCTATTATTCAGGTTTTGGTAGTTTTTTCCGTAAAGAAAAACAATTGAGTCTCCTGACTGTTGTGACACAAAAATATATCTGTTGAAAATAGTCTTGTGTAGGCCCGACAACCCAGTGTGGTTTCGCAGTTCCACGGATCAAATCGCTATACTACCCAGTTTTGGGCCTTTGGTATCTAAAAAAAAAGCAGTTTGAGTGTGTCGCTCACTGTTCAGCCGCTAATATCTCTATTTAAAAAAGTGTGGTATACCCCAGTAAACAATAACTGTGGTTTTGCCATCCCACGGTAAAAAATCTCTATTATTCAGGTTTTGGTAGTTTTTTCCGTAAAGAAGAACAGTAGTGTCTCCTGACTGTTGTGACACAAAAATATATCTTTTGAAAATAGTCTTGTGTAGGCCCGACATCCCACTGTGGTTTCGCATTTCCACGGGTCAAATCGCTGTACTATCCAGTTTTGGGCCTTTGGTATCTAAAAAAAAAGCAGTTTGAGTGTGTCGCTCAATGTTCAGCCACAAATATCTCTATTTAAAAAAGTGTGGTATACCCCAGTAAAAAATAACTGTGGTTTTGCCATACCACGGTAAAAAATCTCTATTATTCAGGTTTTGGTAGTTTTTTCCGTAAAGAAAAACAATAGTGTCTCCTGACTGTTGTGACACAAAAATATATCTGTTGAAAATAGTCTTGTGTAGGCCCGACAACCCAGTGTGGTTTCGCAGTTCCACGGATCAAATCGCTGTACTATCCAGTTTTGGGCCTTTGGTATCTAAAAAAAAAGCAGTTTAAGTGTGTCGCTCACTGTTGAGCCGCAAATATCTCTATTTAAAAAAGTGTGGTATACCCCAGTAAACAATAACTGTGGTTTTGCCATCCCACGGTAAAAAATCTCTATTATTCAGCTTTTGGTAGTTTTTTCCGTAAAGAAAAACAGTAGTGTCTTCTGACTGTTGTGACACAAAAATATATCTGTTGAAAATAGTCTTGGGTAGGTCCGACATCCCAGTGTTGTTTCGCAGTTCCACGGGTCAAATCGCTGTACTATCCAGTTTTGGGCCTTTGGTATCTAAAAAAAAAGCAGTTTGAGTGTGTCGCTCACTGCTCAGCCGCAAATATCTCTATTTAAAAAAGTGTTGTATACCCCAGTAAACAATAACTGTGGTTTTGCCATCCCACGGTAAAAAATCTCTATGATTCAGGTTTTGGTAGTTTTTTCCGTAAAGAAAAACAGTAGTGTCTCCTGACTGTTGTGACACAAAAATATATCTGTTGAAAATAGTCTTGTGTAGGCCCGACATCCCAGTGTGGTTTCGCAGTTCCACGGGTCAAATCGCTGTACTACCCAGTTTTGGGCCTTTGGTATCTAAAAAAAAAACAGTTTGAGTGTGTCGCTCACTGTTCAGCTGCAAATATCTCTATTTAAAAAAGTGTGGTATACCCCAGTAAACAATAACTGTGGTTTTGCCATCCCACGGTAAAAAATCTCTATTATTCAGGTTTTGTTATTTTTTTCCGTAAAGAAAAACAGTAGTGTCTCCTGACTGTTGTGACACAAAAATATATCTGTTGAAAATAGTCTTGTGTAGGCCCGACATCCCAGTGTGGTTTCGCAGTTCCACGGGTCAAATCGCTGTACTATTCAGTTTTGGGCCTTTGGTATCTAAAAAAAAAGCAGTTTGAGTGTGTCGCTCACTGTTCAGCCGCAAATATCTCTATTTAAAAAAGTGTGGTATACCCCAGTAAACAATAACTGTGGTTTTGCCATCCCACGGTAAAAAATCTCTATTATTCAGGTGTTGGTAGTTGTTTCCGTAAAGAAAAACAGTAGTGTCTCCTGACTGTTGTGACACAAAAATATATCTGTTGAAAATAGTCTTGTGTAGGCCCGACATCCCAGTGTGGTTTCGCAGTTCCACGGGTCAAATCGCTGTACTACCCAGTTTTGGGCCTTTGGTATCTAAAAAAAAAACAGTTTGAGTGTGTCGCTCACTGTTCAGCTGCAAATATCTCTATTTAAAAAAGTGTGGTATACCCCAGTAAACAATAACTGTGGTTTTGCCATCCCACGGTAAAAAATCTCTATTATTCAAGTTTTGGTAGTTTTTTTCTGTAAAGAAAAACAGTAGTGTCTCCTGACTGTTGTGACACAAAAATATATCTTTTGAAAATAGTCTTGTGTAGGCCCGACATCCCAGTGTGGTTTCGCAGTTCCACGGGTCAAATCGCTGTACTATCCAGTTTTGGGCCTTTGGTATCTAAAAAAAAAGCAGTTTGAGTGTGTCGCTCAATGTTCAGCCACAAATATCTCTATTTAAAAAAGTGTGGTATACCCCAGTAAAAAATAACTGTGGTTTTGCCATCCCACAGTAAAAAATCTCTATTATTCAGGTTTTGGTAGTTTTTTCCGTAAAGAAAAACAATAGTGTCTCCTGACTGTTGTGACACAAAAATATATCTGTTGAAAATAGTCTTGTGTAGGCCCGACAACCCAGTGTGGTTTCGCAGTTCCACGGATCAAATCGCTGTACTACCCAGTTTTGGGCCTTTGGTATCTAAAAAAAAAGCAGTTTGAGTGTGTCGCTCACTGTTCAGCCGCTAATATCTCTATTTAAAAAAGTGTGGTATACCCCAGTAAACAATAACTGTGGTTTTGCCATCCCACGGTAAAAAATCTCTATTATTCAGGTTTTGGTAGTTTTTTCCGTAAAGAAAAACAGTAGTGTCTTCTGACTGTTGTGACACAAAAATATATCTGTTGAAAATAGTCTTGGGTAGGTCCGACATCCCAGTGTTGTTTCGCAGTTCCACGGGTCAAATCGCTGTACTATCCAGTTTTGGGCCTTTGGTATCTAAAAAAAAAGCAGTTTGAGTGTGTCGCTCACTGCTCAGCCGCAAATATCTCTATTTAAAAAAGTGTTGTATACCCCAGTAAACAATAACTGTGGTTTTGCCATCCCACGGTAAAAAATCTCTATTATTCAGGTTTTGGTAGTTTTTTCCGTAAAGAAAAACAGTAGTGTCTCCTGACTGTTGTGACACAAAAATATATCTGTTGAAAATAGTTTTGTGTGGGCCCGACATCCCAGTGTGGTTTCGCAGTTCCACGGGTCAAATCGCTGTACTATCCAGTTTTGGGCCTTTGGTATCTAAAAAAAAAGCAGTTTGAGTGTGTCGCTCACTGTTCCGCTGCAAATATCTCTATTTAAAAAAGTGTGGTATACCCCAGTAAAAAATAGCTGTGGTTTTGCCATCCCACGGTAAAAAATCTCTATTATTCAGGTTTTGGTAGTTTTTTCTGTAAAGAAAAACAGTAGTGTCTCCTGACTGTTGTGTCACAAAAATATATCTGTTGAAAATAGTCTTGTGTAGGCCCGACATCCCAGTGTGGTTTCGCAGTTCCACGGGTCAAATCGCTGTACTACCCAGTTTTGGGCCTTTGGTATCTAAAAAAAAGCAGTTTGAGTGTGTCGCTCCCTGTTCAGCCGCAAATATCTCTATTTAAAAAAGTGTGGTATACCCCAGTAAACAATAACTGTGGTTTTGCCATTCCACGGTAAAAAATCTCTATTATTCAGGTTTTGGTAGTTTTTTCCATAAAGAAAAACAGTAGTGTCTCCTGACTGTTGTGACACAAAAATATATCTGTTGAAAATAGTCTTGTGTAGGCCCGACATCCCAGTGTGGTTTCGCAGTTCCACGGGTAAAATCGCTGTACTATCCAGTTTTGGGCCTCTGATATCTAAAAAAAAAAGCAGTTTAAGTGTGTCGCTCACTGTTCAGCCGCAAATATCTCTATTTAAAAAAGTGTGGTATACCCCAGTAAAAAATAACTGTGGTTTTGCCATCCCACGGTAAAAAATCTCTATTATTCAAGTTTTGGTAGTTTTTTTCTGTAAAGAAAAACAGTAGTGTCTCCTGACTCTTGTGACACAAAAATATATCTTTTGAACATAGTCTTGTGTAGGCCCGACATCCCAGTGTGGTTTTGCAGTTCCACGGGTTAAATGGCTGTTCTATCCAGTTTTGGGCCTTTGGCATCTAAAAAAAAAGCAGTTTGAGTGTGTCGCTCAATGTTCAGCCACAAATATCTCTATTTAAAAAAGTGTGGTATACCCCAGTAAAAAATAACTGTGGTTTTGCCATCCCACGGTAAAAAATCTCTATTATTCAGGTTTTGGTAGTTTTTTCCGTAAAGAAAAACAGTAGTGTCTCCTGACTGTTGTGACACAAAAATATATCTGTTGAAAATAGTCTTGTGTAGGCCCGACATCCCAGTGTCGTTTCGCAGTTCCACGTGTCAAATCGCTGTACTATCCAGTTTTGGGCCTTTGGTATCTAAAAAAAAAGCAGTTTAAGTGTGTCGCTCACTGTTCAGCCGCAAACATCTCTATTTAAAAAAGTGTGGTATACCCCAGTAAACAATAACTGTGGTTTTGCCATCCCACAGTAAAAAATCTCTATTATTCAGGTTTTGGTAGTTGTTTCCGTAAAGAAAAACAGTAGTGTCTCCTGACTGTTGTGACACAAAAATATATCTGTTGAAAATAGTCCTGTGTAGGCCCAACATCCCAGTGTGGTTTCGCAGTTCCACGGGTCAAATCGTTGTACTACCCAGTTTTGGGCCTTTGGTATCTAAAAAAAAGCAGTTTGAGTGTGTCGCTCCCTGTTCAGCCGCAAATATCTCTATTTTAAAAAGTGTGGTATACCCCAGTAAACAATAACTGTGGTTTTGCCATCCCACGGTAAAAAATCTCTATTATTCAGGTTTTGGTAGTTTTTTCCATAAAGAAAAACAGTAGTGTCTCCTGACTGTTGTGACACAAAAATATATCTGTTGAAAATAGTCTTGTGTAGGCCCGACATCCCAGTGTGGTTTCGCAGTTCCACGGGTAAAATCGCTGTACTATCCAGTTTTGGGCCTCTGATATCTAAAAAAAAAAGCAGTTTAAGTGTGTCGCTCACTGTTCAGCCGCAAATATCTCTATTTAAAAAAGTGTGGTATACCCCAGTAAACAATTAATGTGGTTTTGCCATCCCATGGTAAAAAATTTCTATTATTCAGGTTTTGGTAGTTGTTTCCGTAAAGAAAAACAGTAGTGTCTCCTGACTGTTGTGACACAAAAATATATCTGTTGAAAATAGTCTTGTGTAGGCCCGACATCCCAGTGTGGTTTCGCAGTTCCACGGGTCAAATCGCTGTGCTACCCAGTTTTGGGCCTTTGGTATCTAAAAAAAAAGCAGTTTGAGTGTGTCGCTCACTGTTCAGCTGCAAATATCTCTATATAAAAAAGTGTGGTATACCCCAGTAAACAATAACTGTGGTTTTGCCATCCCACGGTAAAAAATCTCTATTATTCAGGTTTTGGTAGTTTTTTCCGTAAAGAAAAACAGTAGTGTCTCCTGACTGTTGTGACACAAAAATATATCTGTTGAAAATAGTCTTGTGTAGGCCCGACATCCCAGTGTGGTTTCGCAGTTCCACGGGTCAAATCTCTGTACTATCCAGTTTTGGGCCTTTGGTATCTAAAAAAAAAGCAGTTTGAGTGTGTCGCTCACTGTTCAGCCGCAAATATCTCTATTTAAAAAAGTGTGGCATACCCCAGTAAACAATAACTGTGGTTTTGCCATCCCATGGTAAAACATCTCTATTATTAAGGTTTTGGGAGTTGTTTCCGTAAAGAATAACAGTAGTGTCTCCTAACTGTTGTGACACAAAAATATATCTGTTGAAAATAGTCTTGTGTAGGCCCGACATCCCAGTGTGGTTTCTCAGTTCCACGGGTCAAATCGCTGTACTATCCAGTTTTGGGCCTTTGGTATCTAAAAAAAAAGCAGTTTGAGTGTGTCGCTCACTGTTCAGCCGCAAATATCTCTATTTAAAAAAGTGTGGTATACCCCAGTAAAAAATAACTGTGGTTTTGCCATCCCACGGTAAAAAAATCTCTATTATTCAGGTTTTGGTAGTTTCTTCCGTAAAGAAAAACATTAGTGTCTCCTGACTGTTGTGACACAAAAATATATCTGTTGAAAATAGTCTTGTGTAGGCCCAACATCCCAGTGTGGTTTCGCAGTTCCACGGGTCAAATCGTTGTACTACCCAGTTTTGGGCCTTTGGTATCTAAAAAAAAGCAGTTTGAGTGTGTCGCTCCCTGTTCAGCCGCAAATATCTCTATTTAAAAAAGTGTGGTATACCCCAGTAAACAATAACTGTGGTTTTGCCATTCCACGGTAAAAAATCTCTATTATTCAGGTTTTGGTAGTTTTTTCCATAAAGAAAAACAGTAGTGTCTCCTGACTGTTGTGACACAAAAATATATCTGTTGAAAATAGTCTTGTGTAGGCCCGACATCCCAGTGTGGTTTCGCAGTTCCACGGGTAAAATCGCTGTACTATCCAGTTTTGGGCCTCTGATATCTAAAAAAAAAAGCAGTTTAAGTGTGTCGCTCACTGTTCAGCCGCAAATATCTCTATTTAAAAAAGTGTGGTATACCCCAGTAAAAAATAACTGTGGTTTTGCCATCCCACGGTAAAAAATCTCTATTATTCAAGTTTTGGTAGTTTTTTTCTGTAAAGAAAAACAGTAGTGTCTCCTGACTCTTGTGACACAAAAATATATCTTTTGAACATAGTCTTGTGTAGGCCCGACATCCCAGTGTGGTTTTGCAGTTCCACGGGTCAAATGGCTGTTCTATCCAGTTTTGGGCCTTTGGCATCTAAAAAAAAAGCAGTTTGAGTGTGTCGCTCAATGTTCAGCCACAAATATCTCTATTTAAAAAAGTGTGGTATACCCCAGTAAAAAATAACTGTGGTTTTGCCATCCCACGGTAAAAAATCTCTATTATTCAGGTTTTGGTAGTTTTTTCCGTAAAGAAAAACAGTAGTGTCTCCTGACTGTTGTGACACAAAAATATATCTGTTGAAAATAGTCTTGTGTAGGCCCGACATCCCAGTGTCGTTTCGCAGTTCCACGTGTCAAATCGCTGTACTATCCAGTTTTGGGCCTTTGGTATCTAAAAAAAAAGCAGTTTAAGTGTGTCGCTCACTGTTCAGCCGCAAACATCTCTATTTAAAAAAGTGTGGTATACCCCAGTAAACAATAACTGTGGTTTTGCCATCCCACAGTAAAAAATCTCTATTATTCAGGTTTTGGTAGTTGTTTCCGTAAAGAAAAACAGTAGTGTCTCCTGACTGTTGTGACACAAAAATATATCTGTTGAAAATAGTCCTGTGTAGGCCCAACATCCCAGTGTGGTTTCGCAGTTCCACGGGTCAAATCGTTGTACTACCCAGTTTTGGGCCTTTGGTATCTAAAAAAAAGCAGTTTGAGTGTGTCGCTCCCTGTTCAGCCGCAAATATCTCTATTTTAAAAAGTGTGGTATACCCCAGTAAACAATAACTGTGGTTTTGCCATCCCACGGTAAAAAATCTCTATTATTCAGGTTTTGGTAGTTTTTTCCATAAAGAAAAACAGTAGTGTCTCCTGACTGTTGTGACACAAAAATATATCTGTTGAAAATAGTCTTGTGTAGGCCCGACATCCCAGTGTGGTTTCGCAGTTCCACGGGTAAAATCGCTGTACTATCCAGTTTTGGGCCTCTGATATCTAAAAAAAAAAGCAGTTTAAGTGTGTCGCTCACTGTTCAGCCGCAAATATCTCTATTTAAAAAAGTGTGGTATACCCCAGTAAACAATTAATGTGGTTTTGCCATCCCATGGTAAAAAATTTCTATTATTCAGGTTTTGGTAGTTGTTTCCGTAAAGAAAAACAGTAGTGTCTCCTGACTGTTGTGACACAAAAATATATCTGTTGAAAATAGTCTTGTGTAGGCCCGACATCCCAGTGTGGTTTCGCAGTTCCACGGGTCAAATCGCTGTGCTACCCAGTTTTGGGCCTTTGGTATCTAAAAAAAAAGCAGTTTGAGTGTGTCGCTCACTGTTCAGCCGCAAATATCTCTATTTAAAAAAGTGTGGTATACCCCAGTAAACAATAACTGTGGTTTTGCCATCCCACGGTAAAAAATCTCTATTATTCAGGTTTTGGTAGTTTTTTCCGTAAAGAAAAACAGTAGTGTCTCCTGACTGTTGTGACACAAAAATATATCTGTTGAAAATAGTCTTGTGTAGGCCCGACATCCCAGTGTGGTTTCGCAGTTCCACGGGTAAAATCGCTGTACTATCCAGTTTTGGGCTTCTGATATCTAAAAAAAAAAGCAGTTTAAGTGTGTCGCTCACTGTTCAGCCGCAAATATCTCTATTTAAAAAAGTGTGGTATACCCCAGTAAACAATAACTGTGGTTTTGCCATCCCACGGTAAAAAATCTCTATTATTCAGGTTTTGGTAGTTGTTTCCGTAAAGAAAAACAGTAGTGTCTCCTGACTGTTGTGACACAAAAATATATCTGTTGAAAATAGTCTTGTGTAGGCCCGACATCCCAGTGTGGTTTCGCAGTTCCACGGGTCAAATCTCTGTACTATCCAGTTTTGGGCCTTTGGTATCTAAAAAAAAAGCAGTTTGAGTGTGTCGCTCACTGTTCAGCCGCAAATATCTCTATTTAAAAAAGTGTGGTATACCCCAGTAAACAATAACTGTGGTTTTGCCATCCCACGGTAAAAAATCTCTATTATTCAGGTTTTGGTAGTTTTTTCCGTAAAGAAAAACAGTAGTGTCTCCTGACTGTTGTGACACAAAAATATATCTGTTGAAAATAGTCTTGTGTAGGCCCGACATCCCAGTGTGGTTTCTCAGTTCCACGGGTCAAATCGCTGTACTATCCAGTTTTGGGACTTTGGTATCGAAAAAAAAAGCAGTTTAAGTGTGTCGCTCACTGTTGAGCCGCAAATATCTCTATTTAAAAAAGTGTGGTATACCCCAGTAAACAATAACTGTGGTTTTGCCATCCCACGGTAAAAAATCTCTATTATTCAGCTTTTGGTAGTTTTTTCCATAAAGAAAAACATTAGTGTCTCCTGACTGTTGTGACACAAAAATATATCTGTTGAAAATAGTCTTGTGTAGGCCCAACATCCCAGTGTGGTTTCGCAGTTCCACGGGTCAAATCGTTGTACTACCCAGTTTTGGCCCTTTGGTATCTAAAAAAAAAGCAGTTTGAGTGTGTTGCTCCCTGTTCAGCCGCAAATATCTCTATTTAAAAAAGTGTGGTATACCCCAGTAAACAATAACTGTGATTTTGCCATCCCACAGTAAAAAATCTCTATTATTCAGGTTTTGGTAGTTTTTTTAATAAAGAAAAACAGTAGTGTCTCCTGACTGTTGTGACACAAAAATATATCTGTTGAAAATAGTCTTGTGTAGGCCCGACATCCCAGTGTGGTTTCGCAGTTCCACGGGTAAAATCGCTGTACTATCCAGTTTTGGGCCTCTGATATCTAAAAAAAAAAGCAGTTTAAGTGTGTCGCTCACTGTTCAGCCGCAAATATCTCTATTTAAAAAAGTGTGGTATACCCCAGTAAACAATTAATGTGGTTTTGCCATCCCACGGTAAAAAATCTCTATTATTCAGGTTTTGGTAGTTGTTTCCGTAAAGAAAAACAGTAGTGTCTCCTGACTGTTGTGACACAAAAATATATCTGTTGAAAATAGTCTTGTGTAGGCCCGACATCCCTGTGTGGTTTCGCAGTTCCATGGGTCAAATCGCTGTACTATCCAGTTTTGGGCCTTTGGTATCTAAAAAAAAGCAGTTTGAGTGTGTCGCTCCCTGTTCAGCCGCAAATATCTCTATTTAAAAAAGTGTGGTATACCCCAGTAAACAATAACTGTGGTTTTGCCATCCCACGGTAAAAAATCTCTATTATTCAGGTTTTGGTAGTTTTTTCCATAAAGAAAAACAGTAGTGTCTCCTGACTGTTGTGACACAAAAATATATCTGTTGAAAATAGTCTTGTGTAGGCCCGACATCCCAGTGTGGTTTCGCAGTTCCACGGGTAAAATCGCTGTACTATCCAGTTTTGGGCCTCTGATATCTAAAAAAAAAAGCAGTTTAAGTGTGTCGCTCACTGTTCAGCCGCAAATATCTCTATTTAAAAAAGTGTGGTATACCCCAGTAAACAATTAATGTGGTTTTGCCATCCCACGGTAAAAAATCTCTATTATTCAGGTTTTGGTAGTTGTTTCCGTAAAGAAAAACAGTAGTGTCTCCTGACTGTTGTGACACAAAAATATATCTGTTGAAAATAGTCTTGTGTAGGCCCGACATCCCAGTGTGGTTTCGCAGTTCCACGGGTCAAATCGCTGTACTATCCAGTTTTGGGCCTTTAGTATCTAAAAAAAAGCAGTTTGAGTGTGTCGCTCAGTGTTCAGCTGCAAATATCTCTATTTAAAAAAGTGTGGTATACCCCAGTAAAAAATAACTGTGGTTTTGCCATCCCACGGTAAAAAATCTCTATTATTCAAGTTTTGGTAGTTTTTTTCTGTAAAGAAAAACAGTAGTGTCTCCTGACTCTTGTGACACAAAAATATATCTTTTGAACATAGTCTTGTGTAGGCCCGACATCCCAGTGTGGTTTCGCAGTTCCACGGGTCAAATGGCTGTTCTATCCAGTTTTGGGCCTTTGGTATCTAAAAAAAAAGCAGTTTGAGTGTGTCGCTCAATGTTCAGCCACAAATATCTCTATTTAAAAAAGTGTGGTATACCCCAGTAAAAAATAACTGTGGTTTTGCCATCCCACGGTAAAAAATCTCTATTATTCAGGTTTTGGTAGTTTTTTCCATAAAGAAAAACAGTAGTGTCTCCTGACTGTTGTGACACAAAAATATATCTGTTGAAAATAGTCTAGTGTAGGCCCGACATCCCAGTGTGGTTTCGCAGTTCCACGGGTCAAATCGCTGTACTACCCAGTTTTGGGCCTTTGGTATCTAAAAAAAAAGCAGTTTGAGTGTGTCGCTCACTGTTCAGCCGCAAATATCTCTATTTAAAAAAGTGTGGTATACCCCAGTAAACAATAACTGTGGTTTTGCCATCCCACGGTAAAAAATCTCTATTATTCAGATTTTGGTAGTTTTTTCCGTAAAGAAAAACAGTAGTGTCTCCTGACTGTTGTGACACAAAAATATATCTGTTGAAAATAGTCTTGTGTAGGCCCGACATCCCAGTGTCGTTTCGCAGTTCCACGTGTCAAATCGCTGTACTATCCAGTTTTGGGCCTTTGGTATCTAAAAAAAAAGCAGTTTAAGTGTGTCGCTCACTGTTCAGCCGCAAAAATCTCTATTTAAAAAAGTGTGGTATACCCCAGTAAACAATAACTGTGGTTTTGCCATCCCACAGTAAAAAATCTCTATTATTCAGGTTTTGGTAGTTTTTTCCGTAAAGAAAAACAGTAGTGTCTCCTGACTGTTGTGACACAAAAATATATCTGTTGAAAATAGTCTTGTGTAGGCCCGACATCCCTGTGTGGTTTCGCAGTTCCATGGGTCAAATCGCTGTACTATCCAGTTTTGGGCCTTTGGTATCTAAAAAAAAGCAGTTTGAGTGTGTCGCTCCCTGTTCAGCCGCAAATATCTCTATTTAAAAAAGTGTGGTATACCCCAGTAAACAATAACTGTGGTTTTGCCATCCCACGGTAAAAAATCTCTATTATTCAGGTTTTGGTAGTTTTTTCCATAAAGAAAAACAGTAGTGTCTCCTGACTGTTGTGACACAAAAATATATCTGTTGAAAATAGTCTTGTGTAGGCCCGACATCCCAGTGTGGTTTCGCAGTTCCACGGGTAAAATCGCTGTACTATCCAGTTTTGGGCCTCTGATATCTAAAAAAAAAAGCAGTTTAAGTGTGTCGCTCACTGTTCAGCCGCAAATATCTCTATTTAAAAAAGTGTGGTATACCCCAGTAAACAATTAATGTGGTTTTGCCATCCCACGGTAAAAAATCTCTATTATTCAGGTTTTGGTAGTTGTTTCCGTAAAGAAAAACAGTAGTGTCTCCTGACTGTTGTGACACAAAAATATATCTGTTGAAAATAGTCTTGTGTAGGCCCGACATCCCAGTGTGGTTTCGCAGTTCCATGGGTCAAATCGCTGTACTATCCAGTTTTGGGCCTTTGTTATCTAAAAAAAAGCAGTTTGAGTGTGTCGCTCACTGTTCAGCTGCAAATATCTCTATTTAAAAAAGTGTGGTATACCCCAGTAAAAAATAACTGTGGTTTTGCCATCCCACGGTAAAAAATCTCTATTATTCAGGTTTTGGTAGTTTTTTCTGTAAAGAAAAACAGTAGTGTCTCCTGACTGTTGTGACACAAAAATATATCTGTTGAAAATAGTCTTGTGTAGGCCCGACATCCCAGTGTGGTTTCGCAGTTCCACGGGTCAAATCGCTGTACTATCCAGTTTTGGGCCTTTGGTATCTAAAAAAAAAGCAGTTTGAGTATGTCGCTCACTGTTCAGCCGCAAATATCTCTATTTAAAAAAGTGTGGTATACCCCAGTAAACAATAACTGTGGTTTTGCCATCCCACGGTAAAAAATCTCTATTATTCAGCTTTGGGTAGTTGTTTCCGTAAAGAAAAACAGTAGTGTCTCCTGACTTTTGTGACACAAAAATATATCTGTTGAAAATAGTCTTGTGTAGGCCCGACATCCCAGTGTGGTTTCGCAGTTCCACGGGTCAAATCGCTGTACTATCCAGTTTTGGGCCTTTAGTATCTAAAAAAAAGCAGTTTGAGTGTGTCGCTCACTGTTCAGCTGCAAATATCTCTATTTAAAAAAGTGTGGTATACCCCAGTAAAAAATAACTGTGGTTTTGCCATCCCACGGTAAAAAATCTCTATTATTCAAGTTTTGGTAGTTTTTTTCTGTAAAGAAAAACAGTAGTGTCTCCTGAGTCTTGTGACACAAAAATATATCTTTTGAACATAGTCTTGTGTAGGCCCGACATCCCAGTGTGGTTTCGCAGTTCCACGGGTCAAATGGCTGTTCTATCCAGTTTTGGGCCTTTGGTATCTAAAAAAAAAGCAGTTTGAGTGTGTCGCTCAATGTTCAGCCACAAATATCTCTATTTAAAAAAGTGTGGTATACCCCAGTAAAAAATAACTGTGGTTTTGCCATCCCACGGTAAAAAATCTCTATTATTCAGGTTTTGGTAGTTTTTTCCATAAAGAAAAACAGTAGTGTCTCCTGACTGTTGTGACACAAAAATATATCTGTTGAAAATAGTCTAGTGTAGGCCCGACATCCCAGTGTGGTTTCGCAGTTCCACGGGTCAAATCGCTGTACTACCCAGTTTTGGGCCTTTGGTATCTAAAAAAAAAGCAGTTTGAGTGTGTCGCTCACTGTTCAGCCGCAAATATCTCTATTTAAAAAAGTGTGGTATACCCCAGTAAACAATAACTGTGGTTTTGCCATCCCACAGTAAAAAATCTCTATTATTCAGGTTTTGGTAGTTTTTTCCGTAAAGAAAAACAGTAGTGTCTCCTGACTGTTGTGACACAAAAATATATCTGTTGAAAATAGTCTTGTGTAGGCCCGACATCCCAGTGTGGTTTCGCAGTTCCACGGGTCAAATCTCTGTACTATCCAGTTTTGGGCCTTTGGTATCTAAAAAAAAAGCAGTTTGAGTGTGTCGCTCACTGTTCAGCCGCAAATATCTCTGTTTAAAAAAGTGTGGTATACCCCAGTAAACAATAACTGTGGTTTTGCCATCCCACGGTAAAAAATCTCTATTATTCAGGTTTTGGTAGTTTTTTCCGTAAAGAAAAACAGTAGTGTCTTCTGACTGTTGTGACACAAAAATATATCTGTTGAAAATAGTCTTGGTTAGGTCCGACATCCCAGTGTTGTTTCGCAGTTCCACGGGTCAAATCGCTGTACTATCCAGTTTTGGGCCTTTGGTATCTAAAAAAAAAGCAGTTTGAGTGTGTCGCTCTCTGCTCAGCCGCAAATATCTCTATTTAAAAAAGTGTTGTATACCCCAGTAAACAATAACTGTGGTTTTGCCATCCCACGGTAAAAAATCTCTATTATTCAGGTTTCAGTAGTTTTTTCCGTAAAGAAAAACAGTAGTGTCTCCTGACTGTTGTGACACAAAAATATATCTGTTGAAAATAGTCTTGTGTAGGCCCGACATCCCAGTGTGGTTTCGCAGTTCCACGGGTCAAATCGCTGTACTATCCAGTTTTGGGCCTTTGGTATCTAAAAAAAAAGCAGTTTGAGTGTGTCGCTCACTGTTCAGCCGCAAATATCTCTATTTAAAAAAGTGTGGTATACCCCAGTAAAAAATAACTGTGGTTTTGCCATCACACGGTAAAAAAATCTCTATTATTCAGGTTTTGGTAGTTTCTTCCGTAAAGAAAAACATTAGTGTCTCCTGACTGTTGTGACACAAAAATATATCTGTTGAAAATAGTCTTGTGTAGGCCCAACATCCCAGTGTGGTTTCGCAGTTCCACGGGTCAAATCGTTGTATTACCCAGTTTTGGGCCTTTGGTATCTAAAAAAAAAGCAGTTTGAGTGTGTTGCTCCCTGTTCAGCCGCAAATATCTCTATTTAAAAAAGTGTGGTATACCCCAGTAAACAATAACTGTGGTTTTGCCATCCCACGGTAAAAAATCTCTATTATTCAGGTTTTGGTAGTTTTTTCCATAAAGAAAAACAGTAGTGTCTCCTGACTGTTGTGACACAAAAATATATCTGTTGAAAATAGTCTTGTGTAGGCCCGACATCCCAGTGTGGTTTCGCAGTTCCACGGGTAAAATCGCTGTACTATCCAGTTTTGGGCCTCTTATATCTAAAAAAAAAAGCAGTTTAAGTGTGTCGCTCACTGTTCAGCCGCAAATATCTCTATTTAAAAAAGTGTGGTATACCCCAGTAAACAACAACTGTGGTTTTGCCGTCTCACGGTAAAAAATCTCTATTATTCAGGTTTTGGTAGTTGTTTCCGTAAAGAAAAACAGTAGTGTCTCCTGACTGTTGTGACACAAAAATATATCTGTTGAAAATAGTCTTGTGTAGGCCCGACATCCCTGTGTGGTGTCGCAGTTCCACGGGTAAAATCGCTGTACTATCCAGTTTTGGGCCTTTGGTATCTAAAAAAAAGCAGTTTGAGTGTGTCGCTCACTGTTCAGCTGCAAATATCTCTATTTAAAAAAGTGTGGTATACCCCAGTAAAAAATAACTGTGGTTTTGCCATCCCACGGTAAAAAATCTCTATTATTCAGGTTTTGGTAGTTTTTTCTGTAAAGAAAAACAGTAGTGTCTCCTGACTGTTGTGACACAAAAATATATCTTTTGAAAATAGTCTTGTGTAGGCCCGACATCCCAGTGTGGTTTCGCAGTTCCACGGGTCAAATCGCTGTACTATCCAGTTTTGGGCCTTTGGTATCTAAAAAAAAAGCAGTTTGAGTATGTCGCTCACTGTTCAGCCGCAAATATCTCTATTTAAAAAAGTGTGGTATACCCCAGTAAAAAATAACTGTGGTTTTGCCATCCCACGGTAAAAAATCTCTATTATTCAAGTTTTGGTAGTTTTTTTCTGTAAAGAAAAACAGTAGTGTCTCCTGACTGTTGTGACACAAAAATATATCTTTTGAAAATAGTCTTGTGTAGGCCCGACATCCCAGTGTGGTTTCGCAGTTCCACGGGTCAATTGGCTGTTCTATCCAGTTTTGGGCCTTTGGTATCTAAAAAAAAACAGTTTGAGTGTGTCGCTCAATGTTCAGCCACAAATATCTCTATTTAAAAAAGTGTGGTATACCCCAGTAAAAAATAACTGTGGTTTTGCCATCCCACGGTAAAAAATCTCTATTATTCAGGTTTTGGTAGTTTTTTCCATAAAGAAAAACAGTCGTGTCTCCTGACTGTTGTGACACAAAAATATATCTGTTGAAAATAGTCTTGTGTAGGCCCGACATCCCAGTGTGGTTTCGCAGTTCCACGGGTCAAATCGCTGTACTACCCAGTTTTGGGCCTTTGGTATCTAAAAAAAAAGCAGTTTGAGTGTGTCGCTCACTGTTCAGCCGCAAATATCTCTATTTAAAAAAGTGTGGTATACCCCAGTAAACAATAACTGTGGTTTTGCCATCCCACGGTAAAAAATCTCTATTATTCAGGTTTTGGTAGTTTTTTCCGTAAAGAAAAACAGTAGTGTCTCCTGACTGTTGTGACACAAAAATATATCTGTTGAAAATAGTCTTGTGTAGGCCCGACATCCCAGTGTCGTTTCGCAGTTCCACGTGTCAAATCGCTGTACTATCCAGTTTTGGGCCTTTGGTATCTAAAAAAAAAGCAGTTTGAGCGTGTCGCTCACTGTTCAGCCGCAAATATCTCTATTTAAAAAAGTGTGGTATACCCCAGTAAACAATAACTGTGGTTTTGCCATCCCACGGTAAAAAATCTCTATTATTCAGGTTTTGGTAGTTTTTTCCGTAAAGAAAAACAGTAGTGTCTCCTGACTGTTGTGACACAAAAATATATCTGTTGAAAATAGTCTTGTGTAGGCCCGACATCCCAGTGTGGTTTCGCAGTTCCACGGGTCAAATCTCTGTACTATCCAGTTTTGGGCCTTTGGTATCTAAAAAAAAAGCAGTTTGAGTGTGTCGCTCTCTGCTCAGCCGCAAATATCTCTATTTAAAAAAGTGTTGTATACCCCAGTAAACAATAACTGTGGTTTTGCCATCCCACGGTAAAAAATCTCTATTATTCAGGTTTCGGTAGTTTTTTCCGTAAAGAAAAACAGTAGTGTCTCCTGACTGTTGTGACACAAAAATATATCTGTTGAAAATAGTCTTGTGTAGGCCCGACATCCCAGTGTGGTTTCGCAGTTCCACGGGTCAAATCGCTGTACTATCCAGCTTTGGGCCTTTGGTATCTAAAAAAAAAGCAGTTTGAGTGTGTCGCTCACTGTTCAGCCGCAAATATCTCTATTTAAAAAAGTGTGGTATACCCCAGTAAAAAATAACTGTGGTTTTGCCATCCCACGGTAAAAAAATCTCTATTATTCAGGATTTGGTAGTTTCTTCCGTAAAGAAAAACATTAGTGTCTCCTGACTGTTGTGACACAAAAATATATCTGTTGAAAATAGTTTTGTGTAGGCCCAACATCCCAGTGTGGTTTCGCAGTTCCACGGGTCAAATCGTTGTACTACCCAGTTTTGGGCCTTTGGTATCTAAAAAAAAAGCAGTTTGAGTGTGTTGCTCCCTGTTCAGCCGCAAATATCTCTATTTAAAAAAGTGTGGTATACCCCAGTAAACAATAACTGTGGTTTTGCCATCCCACGGTAAAAAATCTCTATTATTCAGGTTTTGGTAGTTTTTTCCATAAAGAAAAACAGTAGTGTCTCCTGACTGTTGTGACACAAAAATATATCTGTTGAAAATAGTCTTGTGTAGGCCCGACATCCCAGTGTGGTTTCGCAGTTCCACGGGTAAAATCGCTGTACTATCCAGTTTTGGGCCTCTTATATCTAAAAAAAAAAGCAGTTTAAGTGTGTCGCTCACTGTTCAGCTGCAAATATCTCTATTTAAAAAAGTGTGGTATACCCCAGTAAAAAATAACTGTGGTTTTGCCATCCCACGGTAAAAAATCTCTATTATTCAAGTTTTGGTAGTTTTTTTCTGTAAAGAAAAACAGTAGTGTCTCCTGACTGTTGTGACACAAAAATATATCTTTTGAAAATAGTCTTGTGTAGGCCCGACATCCCAGTGTGGTTTCGCAGTTCCACGGGTCAATTGGCTGTTCTATCCAGTTTTGGGCCTTTGGTATCTAAAAAAAAAGCAGTTTGAGTGTGTCGCTCAATGTTCAGCCACAAATATCTCTATTTAAAAAAGTGTGGTATACCCCAGTAAAAAATAACTGTGGTTTTGCCATCCCACGGTAAAAAATCTCTATTATTCAGGTTTTGGTAGTTTTTTCCATAAAGAAAAACAGTCGTGTCTCCTGACTGTTGTGACACAAAAATATATCTGTTGAAAATAGTCTTGTGTAGGCCCGACATCCCAGTGTGGTTTCGCAGTTCCACGGGTCAAATCGCTGTACTACCCAGTTTTGGGCCTTTGGTATCTAAAAAAAAAGCAGTTTGAGTGTGTCGTTCACTGTTCAGCCGCAAATATCTCTATTTAAAAAAGTGTGGTATACCCCAGTAAACAATAACTGTGGTTTTGCCATCCCACGGTAAAAAATCTCTATTATTCAGGTTTTGGTAGTTTTTTCCGTAAAGAAAAACAGTAGTGTCTCCTGACTGTTGTGACACAAAAATATATCTGTTGAAAATAGTCTTGTGTAGGCCCGACATCCCAGTGTCGTTTCGCAGTTCCACGTGTCAAATCGCTGTACTATCCAGTTTTGGGCCTTTGGTATCTAAAAAAAAAGCAGTTTAAGTGTGTCGCTCACTGTTCAGCCGCAAACATCTCTATTTAAAAAAGTGTGGTATACCCCAGTAAACAATAACTGTGGTTTTGCCATCCCACAGTAAAAAATCTCTATTATTCAGGTTTTGGTAGTTTTTTCCGTAAAGAAAAACAGTAGTGTCTCCTGACTGTTGTGACACAAAAATATATCTGTTGAAAATAGTCTTGTGTAGGCCCGACATCCCAGTGTGGTTTCGCAGTTCCACGGGTCAAATCTCTGTACTATCCAGTTTTGGGCCTTTGGTATCTAAAAAAAAAGCAGTTTGAGTGTGTCGCTCTCTGCTCAGCCGCAAATATCTCTATTTAAAAAAGTGTTGTATACCCCAGTAAACAATAACTGTGGTTTTGCCATCCCACGGTAAAAAATCTCTATTATTCAGGTTTCGGTAGTTTTTTCCGTAAAGAAAAACAGTAGTGTCTCCTGACTGTTGTGACACAAAAATATATCTGTTGAAAATAGTCTTGTGTAGGCCCGACATCCCAGTGTGGTTTCGCAGTTCCACGGGTCAAATCGCTGTACTATCCAGCTTTGGGCCTTTGGTATCTAAAAAAAAAGCAGTTTGAGTGTGTCGCTCACTGTTCAGCCGCAAATATCTCTATTTAAAAAAGTGTGGTATACCCCAGTAAAAAATAACTGTGGTTTTGCCATCCCACGGTAAAAAAATCTCTATTATTCAGGATTTGGTAGTTTCTTCCGTAAAGAAAAACATTAGTGTCTCCTGACTGTTGTGACACAAAAATATATCTGTTGAAAATAGTCTTGTGTAGGCCCAACATCCCAGTGTGGTTTCGCAGTTCCACGGGTCAAATCGTTGTACTACCCAGTTTTGGGCCTTTGGTATCTAAAAAAAAAGCAGTTTGAGTGTGTTGCTCCCTGTTCAGCCGCAAATATCTCTATTTAAAAAAGTGTGGTATACCCCAGTAAACAATAACTGTGGTTTTGCCATCCCACGGTAAAAAATCTCTATTATTCAGGTTTTGGTAGTTTTTTCCATAAAGAAAAACAGTAGTGTCTCCTGACTGTTGTGACACAAAAATATATCTGTTGAAAATAGTCTTGTGTAGGCCCGACATCCCAGTGTGGTTTTGCAGTTCCACGGGTAAAATCGCTGTACTATCCAGTTTTGGGCCTCTTATATCTAAAAAAAAAAGCAGTTTAAGTGTGTCGCTCACTGTTCAGCCGCAAATATCTCTATTTAAAAAAGTGTGGTATACCCCAGTAAACAATAACTGTGGTTTTGCCGTCCCACGGTAAAAAATCTCTATTATTCAGGTTTTGGTAGTTGTTTCCGTAAAGAAAAACAGTAGTGTCTCCTGACTGTTGTGACACAAAAATATATCTGTTGAAAATAGTCTTGTGTAGGCCCGACATCCCAGTGTGGTTTCGCAGTTCCACGGGTCAAATCGCTGTACTATCCAGTTTTGGGCCTTTGGTATCTAAAAAAAAAGCAGTTTGAGTATGTCGCTCACTGTTCAGCCGCAAATATCTCTATTTAAAAAAGTGTGGTATACCCCAGTAAACAATAACTGTGGTTTTGCCATCCCACGGTAAAAAATCTCTATTATTCAGCTTTTGGTAGTTGTTTCCGTAAAGAAAAACAGTATTGTCTCCTGACTGTTGTGACACAAAAATATATCTGTTGAAAATAGTCTTGTGTAGGCCCGACATCCCAGTGTGGTTTCGCAGTTCCACGGGTCAAATCGCTGTACTATCCAGTTTTGGGCCTTTAGTATCTAAAAAAAAGCAGATTGAGTGTTTCGCTCACTGTTCAGCTGCAAATATCTCTATTTAAAAAAGTGTGGTATACCCCAGTAAAAAATAACTGTGGTTTGCCATCCCACGGTAAAAAATCTCTATTATTCAAGTTTTGGTAGTTTTTTTCTGTAAAGAAAAACAATAGTGTCTCCTGACTGTTGTGACACAAAAATATATCTTTTGAAAATAGTCTTGTGTAGGCCCGACATCCCAGTGTGGTTTCGCAGTTCCACGGGTCAAATGGCTGTTCTATCCAGTTTTGGGCCTTTGGTATCTAAAAAAAAAGCAGTTTGAGTGTGTCGCTCACTGTTCAGCCGCAAATATCTCTATTCAAAAAAGTGTGGTATACCCTAGTAAACAATAACTGTCGTTTTGCCATCCCACGGTAAAACCTCTCTATTATTCAGGTTTTGGTAGTTGTTTCCGTAAAGAATAACAGTAGTGTCTCCTAACTGTTGTGACACAAAAATATATCTGTTGAAAATAGTCTTGTGTAGGCCCGACACCCCAGTGTTGTTTCGCAGTTCCACCGGTCAAGTCGCTGTACTATCCAGTTTTGGGCCTTTGTTATCTAAAAAAAAGCAGTTTGAGTGTGTCGCTCACTGTTCAGCCGCAAATATCTCTATTTAAAAAAGTGTGGTATACCCCAGTAAACAATAACTGTGGTTTTGCCATCCCACGGTAAAAAATCTCTATTATTCAGGTTTTGGTAGTTTTTTCCGTAAAGAAAAACAGTAGTGTCTCCTGACTGTTGTGACACAAAAATATATCTGTTGAAAATAGTCTTGTGTAGGCCCGACATCCCAGTGTGGTTTCGCAGTTCCACTGGTCAAATCACTGTACTATCCAGTTTTGGGCCTTTGGTATCTAAAAAAAAAGCAGTTTGAGTGTGTCGCTCACTGTTCAGCCGCAAATATCTCTATTTAAAAAAGTGTGGTATACCCCAGTAAACAATAACTGTGGTTTTGCCATCCCACGGTAAAAAATCTCTATTATTCAGGTTTTGGAAGTTGTTTCCGTGAAGAAAAACAGTAGTGTCTCCTGACTGTTGTGACACAAAAATATATCTGTTGAAAATAGTCTTGTGTAGGCCCGACATCCCAGTGTGGTTTCGCAGTTCCACGGGTCAAATCACTGTACTACCCAGTTTTGGGCCTTTGGTATCTAAAAAAAAAGCAGTTTGAGTGTGTCGCTCACTGTTCAGCCGCAAATATCTCTATTTAAAAAAGTGTGGTATACCCCAGTAAACAATAACTGTGGTTTTGCCATCCCACGGTAAAAAATCTCTATTATTCAGGTTTTGGTAGTTTTTTCCGTAAAGAAAAACAGTAGTGTCTCCTGACTGTTGTGACACAAAAATATATCTGTTGAAAATAGTCTTGTGTAGGCCCGACATCCCAGTGTGGTTTCGCAATTCCACGGGTCAAATCGCTGTACTATCCAGTTTTGGGCCTTTGGTATCTAAAAAAAAAGCAGTTTGAGTGTGTCGCTCACTGTTCAGCCGCAAATATCTCTATTTAAAAAAGTGTGGTATACCCCAGAAAACAATAACTGTGGTTTTGCCATCCCACGGTAAAAAATCTCTATTATTCAGGTTTTGGTAGTTTTTTCCGTAAAGAAAAACAGTAGAGTCTCCTGACTGTTGTGACACAAAAATATATCTGTTGAAAATAGTCTTGTGTAGGCCCGACATCCCAGTGTGGTTTCGCAGTTCCACGGGTCAAATCGCTGTACTATCCAGTTTTGGGCCTTTGGTATCTAAAAAAAAAGCAGTTTGAGTGTGTCGCTCACTGTTCAGCCGCAAATATCTCTATTTAAAAAAGTGTGGTATACCCCAGTACACAATAACTGTGGTTTTGCCATCCCATGTTAAAACATCTCTATTATTCAGGTGTTGGTAGTTGTTTCCGTAAAGAATAACAGTAGTGTCTCCTAACTGTTGTGACACAAAAATATATCTGTTGAAAATAGTCTTGTGTAGGCCCGACATCCCAGTGTGGTTTCACAGTTCTACGGGTCAAATCGCTGTACTATCCAGTTTTGGGCCTTTGGTATCTTAAAAAAAAGCAGTTTAAGTGTGTCGCTCACTGTTCAGCTGCAAATATCTCTATTTAAAAAAGTGTGGTATACCCCAGTAAACAATAACTGTGGTTTTGCCATCCCACGGTAAAAAATCTCTATTATTCAGGTTTTGGTAGTTTTTTCCGTAAAGAAAAACAGTAGTGTCTCCTGACTGTTGTGACGCAAAAATATATCTGTTGAAAATAGTCTTGTGTAGGCCCGACATCCCAGTGTGGTTTCGCAGTTCCACGGGTCAAATCGCTGTACTATCCAGTTTTGGGTCTTTGGTATCTAAAAAAAAGCAGTTTAAGTGTGTCGCTCACTGTTCAGCCGCAAATATCTCTATTTAAAAAAGTGTGGTATACCCCAGTAAACAATAACTGTGGTTTTGCCATCCCACGGTAAAAAATCTCTATTATTCAGCTTTTGGTAGTTTTTTCCGTAAAGAAAAACAGTAGTGTCTTCTGACTGTTGTGACACAAAAATATATCTGTTGAAAATAGTCTTGTGTAGGCCCGACATCCCAGTGTGGTTTCGCAGTTCTACGGGTCAAATCGCTGTACTATCCAGTTTTGGGCCTTTGGTATCTAAAAAAAAAGCAGTTTGAGTGTGTCGCTCACTGTTCAGCCGCAAATATCTCTATTTAAAAAAGTGTGGTATACCCCAGTAAAAAATAACTGTGGTTTTGCCATCTCACGGTAAAAAATCTCTATTATTCAGGTTTTGGTATTTTTTTCCGTAAAGAAAAACAGTAGTGTCTCCTGACTGTTGTGACACAAAAATATATCTGTTGAAAATAGTCTTGTGTAGGCCCGACATCCCAGTGTGGTTTCGCAGTTCCACGGGTCAAATCGCTGTACTACCCAGTTTTGGGCCTTTGGTATCTAAAAAAAAAGCAGTTTGAGTGTGTCGCTCACTGTTCAGCCGCAAATATCTCTATTTAAAAAAGTGTGGTATACCCCAGTAAACAATAACTGTGGTTTTGCCATCCCACGGTAAAAAAATCTCTATTATTCAGGTTTTGGAAGTTGTTTCCGTAAAGAAAAACAGTAGTGTCTCCTGACTGTTGTGACACAAAAATATATCTGTTGAAAATAGTCTTGTGTAGGCCCGACATCCCAGTGTGGTTTCGCAGTTCCACGGGTCAAATCGCTGTACTATCCAGTTTTGGGCCTTTGGTATCTTAAAAAAAAGCAGTTTAAGTGTGTCGCTCACTGTTCAGCCGCAAATATCTCTATTTAAAAAAGTGTGGTATACCCCAGTAAACAATAACTGTGGTTTTGCCATCCCACGGTAAAAAATCTCTATTATTCAGGTTTTGGTAGTTTTTTCCGTAAAGAAAAACAGTAGTGTCTCCTGACTGTTGTGACGCAAAAATATATCTGTTGAAAATAGTCTTGTGTAGGCCCGACATCCCAGTGTGGTTTCGCAGTTCCACGGGTCAAATCGCTGTACTATCCAGTTTTGGGCCTTTGGTATCTAAAAAAAAGCAGTTTAAGTGTGTCGCTCACTGTTCAGCCGCAAATATCTCTATTTAAAAAAGTGTGGTATACCCCAGTAAACAATAACTGTGGTTTTGCCATCCCACGGTAAAAAATCTCTATTATTCAGCTTTTGGTAGTTTTTTCCGTAAAGAAAAACAGTTGTGTCTTCTGACTGTTGTGACACAAAAATATATCTGTTGAAAATAGTCTTGTGTAGGCCCGACATCCCAGTGTGGTTTCGCAGTTCCACGGGTCAAATCGCTGTACTATCCAGTTTTGGGCCTTTGGTATCTAAAAAAAAAGCAGTTTGAGTGTGTCGCTCACTGTTCAGCCGCAAATATCTCTATTTAAAAAAGTGTGGTATACCCCAGTAAAAAATAACTGTGGTTTTGCCATCTCACGGTAAAAAATCTCTATTATTCAGGTTTTGGTATTTTTTTCCGTAAAGAAAAACAGTAGTGTCTCCTGACTGTTGTGACACAAAAATATATCTGTTGAAAATAGTCTTGTGTAGGCCCGACATCCCAGTGTGGTTTCGCAGTTCCACGGGTCAAATCGCTGTACTACCCAGTTTTGGGCCTTTGGTATCTAAAAAAAAAGCAGTTTGAGTGTGTCGCTCACTGTTCAGCCGCAAATATCTCTATTTAAAAAAGTGTGGTATACCCCAGTAAACAATAACTGTGGTTTTGCCATCCCACGGTAAAAAATCTCTATTATTCAGGTTTTGGTAGTTTTTTCCGTAAAGAAAAACAGTAGTGTCTCCTGACTGTTGTGACACAAAAACATATCTTTTGAAAATAGTCTTGTGTAGGCCTGACATCCCAGTGTGGTTTCGCAGTTCCACGGGTCAAATCGCTGTACTATCCAGATTTGGGCCTTTGGTATCTAAAAAAAAAGCAGTTTGAGTGTGTCGCTCACTGTTCAGCCGCAAATATCTCTATTTAAAAAAGTGTGGTATACCCCAGTAAAAAATAACTGTGGTTTTGCCATCCCACGGTAAAAAATCTCTATTATTCAGGTTTTGGTAGTTTTTTCCGTAAAGAAAAACAGTAGTGTCTCCTGACTGTTGTGACACAAAAATATATCTGTTGAAAATAGTCTTGTGTAGGCCCGACATCCCAGTGTGGTTTCGCAGTTCCACGGGTCAAATCGCTGTACTATCCAGTTTTGGGCCTTTGGTATCTAAAAAAAAAGCAGTTTGAGTGTGTCGCTCACTGTTCAGCCGCAAATATCTCTATTTAAAAAAGTGTGGTATAACCCAGTAAACAATAACTGTGGTTTTGCCATCCCACGGTAAAAAATCTCTATTATTCAGGTTTTGGTAGTTTTTTCCGAAAAGAAAAACAGTAGTGTCTCCTGACGGTTGTGACACAAAAATATATCTGTTGAAAATAGTCTTGTGTAGGCCCGACATCCCAGTGTGGTGTTGCAGTTCCACGGGTCAAATCTCTGTACTATCCAGTTTTGGGCCTTTGGTATCTAAAAAAAAAGCAGTTTGAGTGTGTCGCTCACTGTTCTGCCACAAATATCTCTATTTAAAAAAGTGTGGTATACCCCAGTAAAAAATAACTGTGGTTTTGCCATCTCACAGTAAAAAATCTCTATTATTCAGGTTTTGGTAGTTTTTTCCGTAAAGAAAAACAGTAGTGTCTCCTGACTGCTGTGACACAAAAATATATCTGTTGAAAATAGTCTTGTGTAGGCCCGACATCCCAGTGTCGTTTCGCAGTTCCACGTGTCAAATCGCTGTACTATCCAGTTTTGGGCCTTTGGTATCTAAAAAAAAAGCAGTTTAAGTGTGTCGCTCACTGTTCAGCCGCAAACATCTCTATTTAAAAAAGTGTGGTATACCCCAGTAAACAATAACTGTGGTTTTGCCATCCCACAGTAAAAAATCTCTATTATTCAGGTTTTGGTAGTTTTTTCCGTAAAGAAAAACAGTAGTGTCTCCTGACTGTTGTGACACAAAAATATATCTGTTGAAAATAGTCTTGTGTAGGCCCGACATCCCAGTGTGGTTTCGCAGTTCCACGGGTTAAATCTCTGTACTATCCAGTTTTGGCACTTTGGTATCTAAAAAAAAAGCAGTTTGAGTGTGTCGCTCACTGTTCAGCCGCAAATATCTCTATTTAAAAAAGTGTGGTATACCCCAGTAAACAATAACTGTGGTTTTGCCATCCCACGGTAAAAAATCTCTATTATTCAGGTTTTGGTAGTTTTTTCCGTAAAGAAAAACAGTAGTGTCTCCTGACTGTTGTGACACAAAAATATATCTGTTGAAAATAGTCTTGTGTAGGCCCGACATCCCAGTGTGGTTTCGCAGTTCCACGTTTCAAATCGCTGTACTATCCAGTTTTGGGCCTTTGGTATCTAAAAAAAAAGCAGTTTCAGTGTGTCGGTCAATGTTCAGCCACAAATATCTCTATTTAAAAAAGTGTGGTATACCCCAGTAAAAAATAACTGTGGTTTTGCCATCCCACGGTAAAAAATCTCTATTATTCAGGTTTTGGTAGTTTTTTCCGTAAAGAAAAACAGTAGTGTCTCCTGACTGTTGTGACACAAAAATATATCTGTTGAAAATAGTCTTGTGTAGGCCCGACACCCCAGTGTTGTTTCGCAGTTCCACGGGTCAAATCGCTGTACTATCCAGTTTTGGGCCTTTGGTATCTAAAAAAAAAAGCAGTTTGAGTGTGTCGCTCACTGTTCAGCCGCAAATATCTCTATTTAAAAATGTGTTGTTTACCACAGTAAACAATAACTGTGGTTTTGCCATCCCAAGGTAAAAAATCTCTATTATTCAGGTTTTGGTAGTTTTTTCCGTAAAGAAAAACAGTAGTGTCTCCTGACTGTTGTGACACAAAAATATATCTGTTGAAAATAGTCTTGTGTAGGCCCGACATCCCAGTGTGGTTTCGCAGTTCCACGGGTCAAATCACTGTACTATCCAGTTTTGGGCCTTTGGTATCTAAAAAAAAAGCAGTTTGAGTGTGTCGCTCACTGTTCAGCCGCAAATATCTCTATTTAAAAAAGTGTGGTATACCCCAGTAAACAATAACTGTGGTTTTGCCATCCCACGGTAAAAAATCTCTATTATTCAGGTTTTGGAAGTTGTTTCCGTGAAGAAAAACAGTAGTGTCTCCTGACTGTTGTGACACAAAAATATATCTGTTGAAAATAGTCTTGTGTAGGCCCGACATCCCAGTGTGGTTTCGCAGTTCCACGGGTCAAATCACTGTACTACCCAGTTTTGGGCCTTTGGTATCTAAAAAAAAAGCAGTTTGAGTGTGTCGCTCACTGTTCAGCCGCAAATATCTCTATTTAAAAAAGTGTGGTATACCCCAGTAAACAATAACTGTGGTTTTGCCATCCCATGGTAAAAAATCTCTATTATTCAGGTTTTGGTAGTTTTTTCCGTAAAGAAAAACAGTAGTGTCTCCTGACTGTTGTGACACAAAAATATATCTGTTGAAAATAGTCTTGTGTAGGCCCGACATCCCAGTGTGGTTTCGCAATTCCACGGGTCAAATCGCTGTACTATCCAGTTTTGGGCCTTTGGTATCTAAAAAAAAAGCAGTTTGAGTGTGTCGCTCACTGTTCAGCCGCAAATATCTCTATTTAAAAAAGTGTGGTATACCCCAGAAAACAATAACTGTGGTTTTGCCATCCCACGGTAAAAAATCTCTATTATTCAGGTTTTGGTAGTTTTTTCCGTAAAGAAAAACAGTAGAGTCTCCTGACTGTTGTGGCACAAAAATATATCTGTTGAAAATAGTCTTGTGTAGGCCCGACATCCCAGTGTGGTTTCGCACTTCCACGGGTCAAATCGCTGTACTATCCAGTTTTGGGCCTTTGGTTTCTAAAAAAAAAGCAGTTTGAGTGTGTCGCTCACTGTTCAGCCGCAAATATCTCTATTTAAAAAAGTGTTGTATACCCCAGTAAACAATAACTGTGGTTTTGCCATCCCATGGTAAAACATCTCTATTATTCAGGTTTTGGTAGTTGTTTCCGTAAAGAATAACAGTAGTGTCTCCTAACTGTTGTGACACAAAAATATATCTGTTGAAAATAGTCTTGTGTAGGCCCGACATCCCAGTGTGGTTTCTCAGTTCCACGGGTCAAATCGCTGTACTATCCAGTTTTGGGCCTTTGGTATCTAAAAAAAAAGCAGTTTAAGTGTGTCGCTCACTGTTCAGCCGCAAATATCTCTATTTAAAAAAGTGTGGTATACCCCAGTAAACAATAACTGTGGTTTTGCCATCCCACGGTAAAAAATCTCTATTATTCAGCTTTTGGTAGTTTTTTCCGTAAAGAAAAACAGTAGTGTCTTCTGACTGTTTTGACACAAAAATATATCTGTTGAAAATAGTCTTGTGTAGGCCCGACATCATAGTGTTGTTTCGCAGTTCCACGGGTCAAATCGCTGTACTATCCAGATTTTTGCCTTTGGTATCTAAAAAAAAAGCAGTTTGAGTGTGTCGCTCACTGTTCAGCCGCAAATATCTCTATTTAAAAAAGTGTGGTATACCCCAGTAAACAATAACTGTGGTTTTGCCATCCCACGGTAAAAAATCTCTATTATTCAGGTTTTGGAAGTTGTTTCCGTAAAGAAAAACAGTAGTGTCTCCTGACTGTTGTGACACAAAAATATATCTGTTGAAAATAGTCTTGTGTAGGCCCGACATCCCAGTGTGGTTTCGCAGTTCCACGGGTCAAATCGCTGTACTATCCAGTTTTGGGCCTTTGGTATCTTAAAAAAAAGCAGTTTAAGTGTGTCGCTCACTGTTCAGCCGCAAATATCTCTATTTAAAAAAGTGTGGTATACCCCAGTAAACAATAACTGTGGTTTTGCAATCCCACGGTAAAAAATCTCTATTATTCAGGTTTTGGTAGTTTTTTCAGTAAAGAAAAACAGTAGTGTCTCCTGACTGTTGTGACGCAAAAATATATCTGTTGAAAATAGTCTTGTGTAGGCCCGACATCCCAGTGTGGTTTCGCAGTTCCACGGGTCAAATCGCTGTACTATCCAGTTTTGGGCCTTTGGTATCTAAAAAAAAGCAGTTTAAGTGTGTCGCTCACTGTTCAGCCGCAAATATCTCTATTTAAAAAAGTGTGGTATACCCCAGTAAACAATAACTGTGGTTTTGCCATCCCACGGTAAAAAATCTCTATTATTCTGCTTTTGGTAGTTTTTTCCGTAAAGAAAAACAGTAGTGTCTTCTGACTGTTGTGACACAAAAATATATCTGTTGAAAATAGTCTTGTGTAGGCCCGACATCCCAGTGTGGTTTCGCAGTTCCACGGGTCAAATCGCTGTACTATCCAGTTTTGGGCCTTTGGTATCTAAAAAAAAAGCAGTTTGAGTGTGTCGCTCACTGTTCAGCCGCAAATATCTCTATTTAAAAAAGTGTGGTATACCCCAGTAAAAAATAACTGTGGTTTTGCCATCTCACGGTAAAAAATCTCTATTATTCAGGTTTTGGTATTTTTTTCCGTAAAGAAAAACAGTAGTGTCTCCTGACTGTTGTGACACAAAAATATATCTGTTGAAAATAGTCTTGTGTAGGCCCGACATCCCAGTGTGGTTTCGCAGTTCCACGGGTCAAATCGCTGTACTACCCAGTTTTGGGCCTTTGGTATCTAAAAAAAAAGCAGTTTGAGTGTGTCGCTCACTGTTCAGCCGCAAATATCTTTATTTAAAAAAGTGTGGTATACCCCAGTAAACAATAACTGTGGTTTTGCCATCCCACGGTAAAAAATCTCTATTATTCAGGTTTTGGTAGTTTTTTCCGTAAAGAAAAACAGTAGTGTCTCCTGACTGTTGTGACACAAAAATATATCTTTTGAAAATAGTCTTGTGTAGGCCCGACATCCCAGTGTGGTTTCGCAGTTCCACGGGTCAAATCGCTGTACTATCCAGTTTTGGGCCTTTGGTATCTAAAAAAAAAGCAGTTTGAGTGTGTCGCTCACTGTTCAGCCGCAAATATCTCTATTTAAAAAAGTGTGGTATACCCCAGTAAAAAATAACTGTGGTTTTGCCATCCCACGGTAAAAAATCTCTATTATTCAGGTTTTGATAGTTTTTTCCGTAAAGAAAAACAGTAGTGTCTCCTGACTGTTGTGACACAAAAATATATCTGTTGAAAATAGTCTTGTGTAGGCCCGACATCCCAGTGTGGTTTCGCAGTTCCACGGGTCAAATCGCTGTACTATCCAGTTTTGGGCCTTTGGTATCTAAAAAAAAAGCAGTTTGAGTGTGTCGCTCACTGTTCAGCCGCAAATATCTCTATTTAAAAAAGTGTGGTATAACCCAGTAAACAATAACTGTGGTTTTGCCATCCCACGGTAAAAAATCTCTATTATTCAGGTTTTGGTAGTTTTTTCCGTAAAGAAAAACAGTAGTGTCTCCTGACGGTTGTGACACAAAAATATATCTGTTGAAAATAGTCTTGTGTAGGCCCGACATCCCAGTGTGGTGTTGCAGTTCCACGGGTCAAATCTCTGTACTATCCAGTTTTGGGCCTTTGGTATCTAAAAAAAAAGCAGTTTGAGTGTGTCGCTCACTGTTCAGCCACAAATATCTCTATTTAAAAAAGTGTGGTATACCCCAGTAAAAAATAACTGTGGTTTTGCAATCTCACGGTAAAAAATCTCTATTATTCAGGTTTTGGTAGTTTTTTCCGTAAAGAAAAACAGTAGTGTCTCCTGACTGTTGTGACACAAAAATATATCTGTTGAAAATAGTCTTGTGTAGGCCCGACATCCCAGTGTGGTTTCGCAGTTCCACGGGTCAAATCGCTGTACTACCCAGTTTTGGGCCTTTGGTAAATAAAAAAAAAACAGTTTGAGTGTGTCGCTCACTGTTCAGCCGCAAATATCTCTATTTAAAAAAGTGTGGTATACCCCAGTAAACAATAACTGTGGTTTTGCCATCCCAGGGTAAAAAATCTCTATTATTCAGGTTTTGGTAGTTTTTTCCGTAAAGAAAAACAGTAGTGTCTCCTGACTGTTGTGACACAAAAATATATCTGTTGAAAATAGTCTTGTGTAGGCCCGATATCCCAGTGTGGTTTCTCAGTTCCACGGGTCAAATCGCTGTACTACCCAGTTTTGGGCCTTTGGTATCTAAAAAAAAAGCAGTTTGAGTATGTCACTCACTGTTCAGCCACAAATATCTCTATTTAAAAAAGTGTGGTATACCCTAGTAAACAATAACTGTGGTTTTGCCATCCCACGGTAAAAAATCTGTATTATTCAGGTTTTGGTAGTTTTTTCCGTAAAGAAAAACAATAGTGTCTCCTGACTGTTGTGACACAAAAATATATCTGTTGAAAATAGTCTTGTGTAGGCCCGACATCCCAGTGTGGTTTCTCAGTTCCACGGGTCAAATCGGTGTACTATCCAGTTTTGGGCCTTTGGTATCTAAAAAAAAAGCAGTTTAAGTGTGTCGCTCACTGTTCAGCCGCAAATATCTCTATTTAAAAAAGTGTGGTATACCCCAGTAAAGAATAACTGTGGTTTTGCCATCCCACGGTAAAAAATCTCTATTATTCAGCTTTTGGTAGTTTTTTCCATAAAGAAAAACAGTAGTGTCTTCTGACTGTTGTGACACAAAAATATATGTGTTGAAAATAGTTTTGTGTAGGCCCGACATCCCAGTGTTGTTTCGCAGTTCCACGGGTCAAATCACTGTACTATCCAGTTTTGGGCCTTTGGCATCTAAAAAAAAAGCAGTTTGAGTGTGTCGCTCACTGTTCAGCCGCAAATATCTCTATTTAAAAAAGTGTTGTATACCCCAGTAAACAATAACTGTGGTTTTGCCATCCCACAGTAAAAAATCTCTATTATTCAGGTTTTGGTAGTTTTTTCCGTAAAGAAAAACAGTAGTGTCTCCTGACTGTTGTGACACAAAAATATATCTGTTGAAAATAGTCTTGTGTAGGCCCGACATCCCAGTGTGGTTTCGCAGTTCCACGGGTCAAATCGATGTACTATCCAGTTTTGGGCCTTTGGTATCTAAAAAAAAAGCAGTTTGAGTGTGTCGCTCACTGTTCAGCCGCAAATATCTCTATTTAAAAAAGTGTGGTATAACCCAGTAAACAATAACTGTGGTTTTGCCATCCCACGGTAAAAAATCTCTATTATTCAGGTTTTGGTAGTTTTTTCCGTACAGAAAAACAGTAGTGTCTCCTGACGGTTGTGACACAAAAATATATCTGTTGAAAATAGTCTTGTGTAGGCCCGACATCCCAGTGTGGTGTCGCAGTTCCACGGGTCAAATCTCTGTACTATCCAGTTTTGGACCTTTGGTATCTAAAAAAAAAGCAGTTTGAGTGTGTCGCTCACTGTTCAGCCACAAATATCTCTATTTAAAAAAGTGTGGTGTACCCCAGTAAAAAATAACTGTGGTTTTGTCATCTCACGGTAAAAAATCTCTATTATTCAGGTTTTGGTAGTTTTTTCCGTAAAGAAAAACAGTAGTGTCTCCTGACTGTTGTGACACAAAAATATATCTGTTGAAAATAGTCTTGTGTAGGCCCGACATCCCAGTGTGGTTTCGCAGTTCCACGGGTCAAATCGCTGTACTACCCAGTTTTGGGCCTTTGGTAAATAAAAAAAAAACAGTTTGAGTGTGTCGCTCACTGTTCAGCCCCAAATATCTCTATTTAAAAAAGTGTGGTATACCCCAGTAAACAATAACTGTGGTTTTGCCATCCCAGGGTAAAAAATCTCTATTATTCAGGTTTTGGTAGTTTTTTCCGTAAAGAAAAACAGTAGTGTCTCCTGACTGTTGTGACACAAAAATATATCTGTTGAAAATAGTCTTGTGTAGGCCCAATATCCCAGTGTGGTTTCGCAGTTCCACGGGTCAAATCGCTGTACTACCCAGTTTTGGGCCTTTGGTATCTAAAAAAAAAGCAGTTTGAGTGTGTCGCTCACTGTTCAGCCGCAAATATCTCTATTTAAAAAAGTGTGGTATACCCTAGTAAACAATAACTGTGGTTTTGCCATCCCACGGTAAAAAATCTCTATTATTCAGGTTTTGGTAGTTTTTTCCGTAAAGAAAAACAATAGTGTCTCCTGACTGTTGTGACACAAAAATATATCTGTTGAAAATAGTCTTGTGTAGGCCCGACATCCCAGTGTGGTTTCTCAGTTCCACGGGTCAAATCGCTGTACTATCCAGTTTTGGGCCTTTGGTATCTAAAAAAAAGCAGTTTAAGTGTGTCGCTCACTGTTCAGCCGCAAATATCTCTATTTAAAAAACTGTGGTATACCCCAGTAAACAATAACTGTGGTTTTGCCATCCCACGGTAAAAAATCTCTATTATTCAGCTTTTGGTAGTTTTTTCCGTAAAGAAAAACAGTGGTGTCTTCTGACTGTTGTGACACAAAAATATATCTGTTGAAAATAGTCTTGTGTAGGCCCGACATCTCAGTGTTGTTTCGCAGTTCCACGGGTCAAATCGCTGTACTATCCAGTTTTGGGCCTTTGGTATCTAAAAAAAAGCAGTTTGAGTGTGTCGCTCACTGTTCAGCCGCAAATATCTCTATTTAAAAAAGTGTGGTATACCCTAGTAAACAATAACTGTGGTTTTGCCATCCCACGGTAAAAAATCTCTATTATTCAGGTTTTGGTAGTTTTTTCCGTAAAGAAAAACAATAGTGTCTCCTGACTGTTGTGACACAAAAATATATCTGTTGAAAATAGTCTTGTGTAGGCCCGACATCCCAGTGTGGTTTCTCAGTTCCACGGGTCAAATCGCTGTACTATCCAGTTTTGGGCCTTTGGTATCTAAAAAAAAGCAGTTTAAGTTTGTCGCTCACTGTTCAGCCGCAAATATCTCTATTTAAAAAAGTGTGGTATACCCCAGTAAACAATAACTGTGGTTTTGCCATCCCACGGTAAAAAATCTCTATTATTCAGCTTTTGGTAGTTTTTTCCGTAAAGAAAAACAGTAGTGTCTTCTGACTGTTGTGACACAAAAATATATCTGTTGAAAATAGTCTTGTGTAGGCCCGACATCTCAGTGTTGTTTCGCAGTTCCATGGGTCAAATCGCTGTACTATCCAGTTTTGGGCCTTTGGTATCTAAAAAAAAAGCAGTTTGAGTGTGTCGCTCACTGTTCAGCCGCAAATATCTCTATTTAAAAAAGTGTTGTATACCCCAGTAAACAATAACTGTGGTTTTGCCATCCCACAGTAAAAAATCTCTATTATTCAGGTTTTGGTAGTTTTTTCCGTAAAGAAAAACAGTAGTGTCTCCTGACTGTTGTGACACAAAAATATATCTGTTGAAAATAGTCTTGTGTAGGCCCGACATCCCAGTGTGGTTTCGCAGTTCCACGGGTCAAATCACTGTACTATCCAGTTTAAGGCCTTTGGTATCTAAAAAAAAAGCAGTTTGAGTGTGTCGCTCACTGTTCAGCCGCAAATATCTCTATTTAAAAAAGTGTGGTATACCCCAGTAAACAATAACTGTGGTTTTGCCATTCCACGGTAAAAAATCTCTATTATTCAGGTTTTGGAAGTTGTTTCCGTAAAGAAAAACAGTAGTGTCTCCTGACTGTTGTGACACAAAAATATATCTGTTGAAAATAGTCTTGTGTAGGCCCGACATCCCAGTGTGGTTTCGCAGTTCCACGGGTCAAATCGCTGTACTATCCAGTATTGGGCCTTTGGTATCTAAAAAAAAAGCAGTTTAAGTGTGTCGCTCACTGTTCAGCCGCAAATATCTCTATTTAAAAAAGTGTGGTATACCCCAGTAAACAATAACTGTGGTTTTGCCATCCCACGGTAAAAAATCTCTATTATTCAGCTTTTGGTAGTTTTTTCCGTAAAGAAAAACAGTAGTGTCTTCTGACTGTTGTGACACAAAAATATATCTGTTGAAAATAGTCTTGTGTAGACCCGACATCCCAGTGTGGTTTCGCAGTTCCACGGGTCAAATCGCTGTACTATCCAGTTTTGGGCCTTTGGTATCTAAAAAAAAAGCAGTTTGAGTGTGTCGCTCACTGTTCAGCCACAAATATCTATATTTAAAAAAGTGTGGTATACCCCAGTAAACAATAACTGTGGTTTTGCCATCCCACGGTAAAAAATCTCTATTATTCAGGTTTTGGTACTTTTTTCCGTAAAGAAAAACAGTAGTGTCTCCTGACTGTTGTGACACAAAAATATATCTGTTGAAAATAGTCTTGTGTAGGCCCGACATCCCAGTGTGGTTTCGCAGTTCCACGGGTCAAATCGCTGTACTATCCAGTTTTGGGCCTTTGGTATCTAAAAAAAAAGCAGTTTGAGTGTGTCGCTCACTGTTCAGCCGCAAATATCTCTATTTAAAAAAGTGTGGTATACCCCAGTAAAAAATAACTGTGGTTTTGCCATCTCACGGTAAAAAATCTCTATTATTCAGGTTTTGGTAGTTTTTTCAGTAAAGAAAAACAGTAGTGTCTCCTGACTGTTGTGACACAAAAATATATCTGTTGAAAATAGTCTTGTGTAGGCCCGACATCCCAGTGTGGTTTCGCAGTTCCACGGGTCAAATCGGTGTACTATCCAGTTTTGGGCCTTTGGTATCTAAAAAAAAAGCAGTTTAAGTGTGTCGCTCACTGTTCAGCCGCAAATATCTCTATTTAAAAAAGTGTGGTATACCCCAGTAAAGAATAACTGTGGTTTTGCCATCCCACGGTAAAAAATCTCTATTATTCAGCTTTTGGTAGTTTTTTCCGTAAAGAAAAACAGTAGTGTCTTCTGACTGTTGTGACACAAAAATATATGTGTTGAAAATAGTTTTGTGTAGGCCCGACATCCCAGTGTTGTTTCGCAGTTCCACGGGTCAAATCGCTGTACTATCCAGTTTTGGGCCTTTGGCATCTAAAAAAAAAGCAGTTTGAGTGTGTCGCTCACTGTTCAGCCGCAAATATCTCTATTTAAAAAAGTGTTGTATACCCCAGTAACCAATAACTGTGGTTTTGCCATCCCACAGTAAAAAATCTCTATTATTCAGCTTTTGGTAGTTTTTTCCGTAAAGAAAAACAGTAGTGTCTTCTGACTGTTGTGACACAAAAATATATCTGTTGAAAATAGTCTTGTGTAGACCCGACATCCCAGTGTGGTTTCGCAGTTCCACGGGTCAAATCGCTGTACTATCCAGTTTTGGGCCTTTGGTATCTAAAAAAAAAGCAGTTTGAGTGTGTCGCTCACTGTTCAGCCACAAATATCTCTATTTAAAAAAGTGTGGTATACCCCAGTAAACAATAACTGTGGTTTTGCCATCCCACGGTAAAAAATCTCTATTATTCAGGTTTTGGTAGTTTTTTCCGTAAAGAAAAACAGTAGTGTCTCCTGACTGTTGTGACACAAAAATATATCTGATGAAAATAGTCTTGTGTAGGCCCGACATCCCAGTGTGGTTTCGCAGTTCCACGGGTCAAATCGCTGTACTATCCAGTTTTGGGCCTTTGGTATCTAAAAAAAAAGCAGTTTGAGTGTGTCGCTCACTGTTCAGCCGCAAATATCTCTATTTAAAAAAGTGTGGTATACCCCAGTAAAAAATAACTGTGGTTTTGCCATCTCACGGTAAAAAATCTCTATTATTCAGGTTTTGGTAGTTTTTTCCGTAAAGAAAAACAGTAGTGTCTCCTGACTGTTGTGACACAAAAATATATCTGTTGAAAATAGTCTTGTGTAGGCCCGACATCCCAGTGTGGTTTCGCAGTTCCACGGGTCAAATCGCTGTACTACCCAGTTTTGGGCCTTTGGTATCTAAAAAAAAAGCAGTTTGAGTGTGTCACTCACTGTTCAGCCACAAATATCTCTATTTAAAAAAGTGTGGTATACCCTAGTAAACAATAAATGTGGTTTTGCCATCCCACGGTAAAAAATCTGTATTATTCAGGTTTTGGTAGTTTTTTCCGTAAAGAAAAACAATAGTGTCTCCTGACTGTTGTGACACAAAAATATATCTGTTGAAAATAGTCTTGTGTAGGCCCGACATCCCAGTGTGGTTTCTCAGTTCCACGGGTCAAATCGGTGTACTATCCAGTTTTGGGCCTTTGGTATCTAAAAAAAAAGCAGTTTAAGTGTGTCGCTCACTGTTCAGCCGCAAATATCTCTATTTAAAAAAGTGTGGTATACCCCAGTAAACAATAACTGTGGTTTTGCCATCCCACGGTAAAAAATCTCTATTATTCAGCTTTTGGTAGTTTTTTCCGTAAAGAAAAACAGTAGTGTCTTCTGACTGTTGTGACACAAAAATATATGTGTTGAAAATAGTTTTGTGTAGGCCTGACATCCCAGTGTTGTTTCGCAGTTCCACGGGTCAAATCGCTGTACTATCCAGTTTTGGGCGTTTGGCATCTAAAAAAAAAGCAGTTTGAGTGTGTCGCTCACTGTTCAGCCGCAAATATCTCTATTTAAAAAAGTGTTGTATACCCCAGTAACCAATAACTGTGGTTTTGCCATCCCACAGTAAAAAATCTCTATTATTCAGGTTTTGGTAGTTTTTTC
This sequence comes from Phyllobates terribilis, assembly GCF_046119375.1. Lineage (NCBI taxonomy): Eukaryota > Metazoa > Chordata > Amphibia > Anura > Dendrobatidae > Phyllobates > Phyllobates terribilis. The sequence continues at coordinate 306,450,620 of NW_027362765.1, read as the reverse complement.
CGTAAAGAAAAACAGTAGTGTCTCCTGACTGTTGTGACACAAAAATATATCTGTTGAAAATAGTCTTGTGTAGGCCCGACATCCCAGTGTGGTTTCGCAGTTCCACGGGTCAAATCGATGTACTATCCAGTTTTGGGCCTTTGGTATCTAAAAAAAAAGCAGTTTGAGTGTGTCGCTCACTGTTCAGCCGCAAATATCTCTATTTAAAAAAGTGTGGTATAACCCAGTAAACAATAACTGTGGTTTTGCCATCCCACGGTAAAAAATCTCTATTATTCAGGTTTTGGTAGTTTTTTCCGTACAGAAAAAGAGTAGTGTCTCCTGACGGTTGTGACACAAAAATATATCTGTTGAAAATAGTCTTGTGTAGGCCCGACATCCCAGTGTGGTGTCGCAGTTCCACGGGTCAAATCTCTGTACTATCCAGTTTTGGACCTTTGGTATCTAAAAAAAAAGCAGTTTGAGTGTGTCGCTCACTGTTCAGCCACAAATATCTCTATTTAAAAAAGTGTGGTATACCCCAGTAAAAAATAACTGTGGTTTTGTCATCTCACGGTAAAAAATCTCTATTATTCAGGTTTTGGTAGTTTTTTCCGTAAAGAAAAACAGTAGTGTCTCCTGACTGTTGTGACACAAAAATATATCTGTTGAAAATAGTCTTGTGTAAGCCCGACATCCAAGTGTGGTTTCGCAGTTCCACGGGTCAAATCGCTGTACTACCCAGTTTTGGGCCTTTGGTATCTAAAAAAAAGCAGTTTAAGTGTGTCGCTCACTGTTCAGCCGCAAATATATCTATTTAAAAAAGTGTGGTATACCCCAGTAAACAATAACTGTGGTTTTGCCATCCCACGGTAAAAAATCTCTATTATTCAGCTTTTGGTAGTTTTTTCCGTAAAGAAAAACAGTAGTGTCTTCTGACTGTTGTGACACAAAAATATATCTGTTGAAAATAGTCTTGTGTAGACCCGACATCCCAGTGTGGTTTCGCAGTTCCACGGGTCAAATCGCTGTACTATCCAGTTTTGGGCCTTTGGTATCTAAAAAAAAAGCAGTTTGAGTGTGTCGCTCACTGTTCAGCCGCAAATATCTCTATTTAAAAAAGTGTGGTATACCCCAGTAAAAAATAACTGTGGTTTTGCCATCTCACGGTAAAAAATCTCTATTATTCAGGTTTTGGTAGTTTTTTCAGTAAAGAAAAACAGTAGTGTCTCCTGACTGTTGTGACACAAAAATATATCTGTTGAAAATAGTCTTGTGTAGGCCCGACATCCCAGTGTGGTTTCGCAGTTCCACGGGTCAAATCGGTGTACTATCCAGTTTTGGGCCTTTGGTATCTAAAAAAAAAGCAGTTTAAGTGTGTCGCTCACTGTTCAGCCGCAAATATCTCTATTTAAAAAAGTGTGGTATACCCCAGTAAAGAATAACTGTGGTTTTGCCATCCCACGGTAAAAAATCTCTATTATTCAGCTTTTGGTAGTTTTTTCCGTAAAGAAAAACAGTAGTGTCTTCTGACTGTTGTGACACAAAAATATATGTGTTGAAAATAGTTTTGTGTAGGCCCGACATCCCAGTGTTGTTTCGCAGTTCCACGGGTCAAATCGCTGTACTATCCAGTTTTGGGCCTTTGGCATCTAAAAAAAAAGCAGTTTGAGTGTGTCGCTCACTGTTCAGCCGCAAATATCTCTATTTAAAAAAGTGTTGTATACCCCAGTAACCAATAACTGTGGTTTTGCCATCCCACAGTAAAAAATCTCTATTATTCAGCTTTTGGTAGTTTTTTCCGTAAAGAAAAACAGTAGTGTCTTCTGACTGTTGTGACACAAAAATATATCTGTTGAAAATAGTCTTGTGTAGACCCGACATCCCAGTGTGGTTTCGCAGTTCCACGGGTCAAATCGCTGTACTATCCAGTTTTGGGCCTTTGGTATCTAAAAAAAAAGCAGTTTGAGTGTGTCGCTCACTGTTCAGCCACAAATATCTCTATTTAAAAAAGTGTGGTATACCCCAGTAAACAATAACTGTGGTTTTGCCATCCCACGGTAAAAAATCTCTATTATTCAGGTTTTGGTAGTTTTTTCCGTAAAGAAAAACAGTAGTGTCTCCTGACTGTTGTGACACAAAAATATATCTGATGAAAATAGTCTTGTGTAGGCCCGACATCCCAGTGTGGTTTCGCAGTTCCACGGGTCAAATCGCTGTACTATCCAGTTTTGGGCCTTTGGTATCTAAAAAAAAAGCAGTTTGAGTGTGTCGCTCACTGTTCAGCCGCAAATATCTCTATTTAAAAAAGTGTGGTATACCCCAGTAAAAAATAACTGTGGTTTTGCCATCTCACGGTAAAAAATCTCTATTATTCAGGTTTTGGTAGTTTTTTCCGTAAAGAAAAACAGTAGTGTCTCCTGACTGTTGTGACACAAAAATATATCTGTTGAAAATAGTCTTGTGTAGGCCCGACATCCCAGTGTGGTTTCGCAGTTCCACGGGTCAAATCGCTGTACTACCCAGTTTTGGGCCTTTGGTATCTAAAAAAAAAGCAGTTTGAGTGTGTCACTCACTGTTCAGCCACAAATATCTCTATTTAAAAAAGTGTGGTATACCCTAGTAAACAATAAATGTGGTTTTGCCATCCCACGGTAAAAAATCTGTATTATTCAGGTTTTGGTAGTTTTTTCCGTAAAGAAAAACAATAGTGTCTCCTGACTGTTGTGACACAAAAATATATCTGTTGAAAATAGTCTTGTGTAGGCCCGACATCCCAGTGTGGTTTCTCAGTTCCACGGGTCAAATCGGTGTACTATCCAGTTTTGGGCCTTTGGTATCTAAAAAAAAAGCAGTTTAAGTGTGTCGCTCACTGTTCAGCCGCAAATATCTCTATTTAAAAAAGTGTGGTATACCCCAGTAAACAATAACTGTGGTTTTGCCATCCCACGGTAAAAAATCTCTATTATTCAGCTTTTGGTAGTTTTTTCCGTAAAGAAAAACAGTAGTGTCTTCTGACTGTTGTGACACAAAAATATATGTGTTGAAAATAGTTTTGTGTAGGCCTGACATCCCAGTGTTGTTTCGCAGTTCCACGGGTCAAATCGCTGTACTATCCAGTTTTGGGCGTTTGGCATCTAAAAAAAAAGCAGTTTGAGTGTGTCGCTCACTGTTCAGCCGCAAATATCTCTATTTAAAAAAGTGTTGTATACCCCAGTAACCAATAACTGTGGTTTTGCCATCCCACAGTAAAAAATCTCTATTATTCAGGTTTTGGTAGTTTTTTCCGTAAAGAAAAACAGTAGTGTCTCCTGACTGTTGTGACACAAAAATATATCTGTTGAAAATAGTCTTGTGTAGGCCCGACATCCCAGTGTGGTTTCGCAGTTCCACGGGTCAAATCGATGTACTATCCAGTTTTGGGCCTTTGGTATCTAAAAAAAAAGCAGTTTGAGTGTGTCGCTCACTGTTCAGCCGCAAATATCTCTATTTAAAAAAGTGTGGTATAACCCAGTAAACAATAACTGTGGTTTTGCCATCCCACGGTAAAAAATCTCTATTATTCAGGTTTTGGTAGTTTTTTCCGTACAGAAAAAGAGTAGTGTCTCCTGACGGTTGTGACACAAAAATATATCTGTTGAAAATAGTCTTGTGTAGGCCCGACATCCCAGTGTGGTGTCGCAGTTCCACGGGTCAAATCTCTGTACTATCCAGTTTTGGACCTTTGGTATCTAAAAAAAAAGCAGTTTGAGTGTGTCGCTCACTGTTCAGCCACAAATATCTCTATTTAAAAAAGTGTGGTATACCCCAGTAAAAAATAACTGTGGTTTTGTCATCTCACGGTAAAAAATCTCTATTATTCAGGTTTTGGTAGTTTTTTCCGTAAAGAAAAACAGTAGTGTCTCCTGACTGTTGTGACACAAAAATATATCTGTTGAAAATAGTCTTGTGTAAGCCCGACATCCAAGTGTGGTTTCGCAGTTCCACGGGTCAAATCGCTGTACTACCCAGTTTTGGGCCTTTGGTATCTAAAAAAAAGCAGTTTAAGTGTGTCGCTCACTGTTCAGCCGCAAATATATCTATTTAAAAAAGTGTGGTATACCCCAGTAAACAATAACTGTGGTTTTGCCATCCCACGGTAAAAAATCTCTATTATTCAGCTTTTGGTAGTTTTTTCCGTAAAGAAAAACAGTAGTGTCTTCTGACTGTTGTGACACAAAAATATATCTGTTGAAAATAGTCTTGTGTAGACCCGACATCCCAGTGTGGTTTCGCAGTTCCACGGGTCAAATCGCTGTACTATCCAGTTTTGGGCCTTTGGTATCTAAAAAAAAAGCAGTTTGAGTGTGTCGCTCACTGTTCAGCCACAAATATCTCTATTTAAAAAAGTGTGGTATACCCCAGTAAACAATAACTGTGGTTTTGCCATCCCACGGTAAAAAATCTCTATTATTCACGTTTTGGTAGTTTTTTCCGTAAAGAAAAACAGTAGTGTCTCCTGACTGTTGTGACACAAAAATATATCTGTTGAAAATAGTCTTGTGTAGGCCCGACATCCCAGTGTGGTTTCGCAGTTCCACGGGTCAAATCGCTGTACTATCCAGTTTTGGGCCTTTGGTATCTAAAAAAAAAGCAGTTTGAGTGTGTCGCTCACTGTTCAGCCGCAAATATCTCTATTTAAAAAAGTGTGGTATACCCCAGTAAAAAATAACTGTGGTTTTGCCATCTCACGGTAAAAAATCTCTATTATTCAGGTTTTGGTAGTTTTTTCCGTAAAGAAAAACAGTAGTGTCTCCTGACTGTTGTGACACAAAAATATATCTGTTGAAAATAGTCTTGTGTAGGCCCGACATCCCAGTGTGGTTTCGCAGTTCCACGGGTCAAATCGCTGTACTACCCAGTTTTGGGCCTTTGGTATCTAAAAAAAAAGCAGTTTGAGTGTGTCACTCACTGTTCAGCCACAAATATCTCTATTTATAAAAGTGTGGTATACCCTAGTAAACAATAACTGTGGTTTTGCCATCCCACGGTAAAAAATCTGTATTATTCAGGTTTTGGTAGTTTTTTCCGTAAAGAAAAACAATAGTGTCTCCTGACTGTTGTGACACAAAAATATATCTGTTGAAAATAGTCTTGTGTAGGCCCGACATCCCAGTGTGGTTTCGCAGTTCCACGGGTCAAATCGATGTACTATCCAGTTTTGGGCCTTTGGTATCTAAAAAAAAAGCAGTTTGAGTGTGTCGCTCACTGTTCAGCCGCAAATATCTCTATTTAAAAAAGTGTGGTATAACCCAGTAAACAATAACTGTGGTTTTGCCATCCCACGGTAAAAAATCTCTATTATTCAGGTTTTGGTAGTTTTTTCCGTACAGAAAAACAGTAGTGTCTCCTGACGGTTGTGACACAAAAATATATCTGTTGAAAATAGTCTTGTGTAGGCCCGACATCCCAGTGTGGTGTCGCAGTTCCACGGGTCAAATCTCTGTACTATCCAGTTTTGGACCTTTGGTATCTAAAAAAAAAGCAGTTTGAGTGTGTCGCTCACTGTTCAGCCACAAATATCTCTATTTAAAAAAGTGTGGTATACCCCAGTAAAAAATAACTGTGGTTTTGTCATCTCACGGTAAAAAATCTCTATTATTCAGGTTTTGGTAGTTTTTTCAGTAAAGAAAAACAGTAGTGTCTCCTGACTGTTGTGACACAAAAATATATCTGTTGAAAATAGTCTTGTGTAGGCCCGACATCCCAGTGTGGTTTCGCAGTTCCACGGGTCAAATCGCTGTACTACCAAGTTTTGGGCCTTTGGTAAATAAAAAAAAAACAGTTTGAGTGTGTCGCTCACTGTTCAGCCGCAAATATCTCTATTTAAAAAAGTGTGGTATACCCCAGTAAACAATAACTGTGGTTTTGCCATCCCAGGGTAAAAAATCTCTATTATTCAGGTTTTGGTAGTTTTTTCCGTAAAGAAAAACAGTAGTGTCTCCTGACTGTTGTGACACAAAAATATATCTGTTGAAAATAGTCTTGTGTAGGCCCGATATCCCAGTGTGGTTTCGCAGTTCCACGGGTCAAATCGCTGTACTACCCAGTTTTGGGCCTTTGGTATCTAAAGAAAAAGCAGTTTGAGTGTGTCGCTCACTGTTCAGCCGCAAATATCTCTATTTAAAAAAGTGTGGTATACCCCAGTAAACAATAACTGTGGTTTTGCCATCCCACGGTAAAAAATCTCTATTATTCAGCTTTTGGTAGTTTTTTCCGTAAAGAAAAACAGTAGTGTCTTCTGACTGTTGTGACACAAAAATATATCTGTTGAAAATAGTCTTGTGTAGGCCCGACATCTCAGTGTTGTTTCGCAGTTCCACGGGTCAAATCGCTGTACTATCCAGTTTTGGGCCTTTGGTATCTAAAAAAAAAGCAGTTTGAGTGTGTCGCTCACTGTTCAGCCGCAAATATCTCTATTTAAAAAAGTGTTGTATACCCCAGTAAACAATAACTGTGGTTTTGCCATCCCACAGTAAAAAATCTCTATTATTCAGGTTTTGGTAGTTTTTTCCGTAAAGAAAAACAGTAGTGTCTCCTGACTGTTGTGACACAAAAATATATCTGTTGAAAATAGTCTTGTGTAGGCCCGACATCCCAGTGTGGTTTCGCAGTTCCACGGGTCAAATCACTGTACTATCCAGTTTTGGGCCTTTGGTATCTAAAAAAAAAGCAGTTTGAGTGTGTCGCTCACTGTTCAGCCGCAAATATCTCTATTTAAAAAAGTGTGGTATACCCCAGTAAACAATAACTGTGGTTTTGCCATTCCACGGTAAAAAATCTATATTATTCAGGTTTTGGAAGTTGTTTCCGTAAAGAAAAACAGTAGTGTCTCCTGACTGTTGTGACACAAAAATATATCTGTTGAAAATAGTCTTGTGTAGGCCCGACATCCCAGTGTGGTTTCGCAGTTCCACGGGTCAAATCGCTGCACTATCCAGTATTGGGCCTTTGGTATCTAAAAAAAAAGCAGTTTAAGTGTGTCGCTCACTGTTCAGCCGCAAATATCTCTATTTAAAAAAGTGTGGTATACCCCAGTAAACAATAACTGTGGTTTTGCCATCCCACGGTAAAAAATCTCTATTATTCAGCTTTTGGTAGTTTTTCCCGTAAAGAAAACAGTAGTGTCTCCTGACTGTTGTGACACAAAAATATATCTGTTGAAAATAGTCTTGTGTAGGCCCGACATCCCAGTGTGGTTTCGCAGTTCCACGGGTCAAATCGCTGTACTATCCAGTTTTGGGCCTTTGGTATCTAAAAAAAAAGCAGTTTGAGTGTGTCGCTCACTGTTCAGCCGTAAATATCTCTATTTAAAAAATTATGGTATACCCCAGAAAACAATAACTGTGGTTTTGCCATCCCACGGTAAAAAATCTCTATTATTCAGGTTTTGGTAGTTTTTTCCGTAAAGAAAAACAGTAGTGTCTCCTGACTGTTGTGACACAAAAATATATCTGTTGAAAATAGTCTTGTGTAGGCCCGACATCCCAGTGTGGTTTCGCAGTTCCACGGTTCAAATCGCTGTACTATCCAGTTTTGGGCCTTTGGTATCTAAAAAAAAAGCAGTTTGAGTGTGTCGCTCACTGTTCAGCCGCAAATATCTCTATTTAAAAAAGTGTGGTATACCCCAGTAAACAATAACTGTGGTTTTGCCATCCCACGGTAAAAAATCTCTACTATTCAGGTTTTGGTAGTTTTTTGCGTAAAGAAAAAAAGTAGTGTCTACTGACTGTTGTGACACAAAAATATATCTGTTGAAAATAGTCTTGTGTAGGCCCGACATCCCAGTGTGGTTTCGCAGTTCCACAGGTCAAATCGCTGTACTATCCAGTTTTGGGCCTTTGGTATCTAAAAAAAAAGCAGTTTGAGTGTGTCGCTCACTGTTCAGCCGCAAATATCTCTATTTAAAAAAGTGTGGTATACCCCAGTAAAAAATAACTGTGGTTTTGCCATCCCACGGTAAAAATCTCTATTATTCAGGTTTTGGTAGTTTTTTCCGTAAAGAAAAACAGTAGTGTCTCCTGACTGTTGTGACACAAAAATATATCTGTTGAAAATAGTCTTGTGTAGGCCCGACATCCCAGTGTGGTTTCGCAGTTCCACGGGTCAAATCGCTGTACTATCCAGTTTTGGGCCTTTGGTATCTAAAAAAAAAGCAGTTTGAGTGTGTCGCTCACTGTTCAGCCGCAAATATCTCTATTTAAAAAAGTGTGGTATACCCCAGTAAAGAAAAACTGTGGTTTTGCCATCCCACGGTAAAAAATCTCTATTATTCAGGTTTTCGTAGTTGTTTCCGTAAAGAAAACAGTAGTGTCTCCAAACTGTTGTGACACAAAAATATATCTGTTGAAAATATTCTTGTGTAGGCCCGACATCCCAGTGTGGTTTCGCAGTTCCACGGTTCAAATCGCTGTACTATCCAGTTTTGGGCCTTTGGTATCTAAAAAAAAAGCAGTTTGAGTGTGTCGCTCACTGTTCAGCCGCAAATATCTCTATTTAAAAAAGTGTGGTATACCCCAGTAAACAATAACTGTGGTTTTGCCATCCCACGGTAAAAAATCTCTACTATTCAGGTTTTGGTAGTTTTTTGCGTAAAGAAAAAAAGTAGTGTCTACTGACTGTTGTGACACAAAAATATATCTGTTGAAAATAGTCTTGTGTAGGCCCGACATCCCAGTGTGGTTTCGCAGTTCCACAGGTCAAATCGCTGTACTATCCAGTTTTGGGCCTTTGGTATCTAAAAAAAAAGCAGTTTGAGTGTGTCGCTCACTGTTCAGCCGCAAATATCTCTATTTAAAAAAGTGTGGTATACCCCAGTAAAAAATAACTGTGGTTTTGCCATCCCACGGTAAAAATCTCTATTATTCAGGTTTTGGTAGTTTTTTCCGTAAAGAAAAACAGTAGTGTCTCCTGACTGTTGTGACACAAAAATATATCTGTTGAAAATAGTCTTGTGTAGGCCCGACATCCCAGTGTGGTTTCGCAGTTCCACGGGTCAAATCGCTGTACTATCCAGTTTTGGGCCTTTGGTATCTAAAAAAAAAGCAGTTTGAGTGTGTCGCTCACTGTTCAGCCGTAAATATCTCTATTTAAAAAATTATGGTATACCCCAGAAAACAATAACTGTGGTTTTGCCATCCCACGGTAAAAAATCTCTATTATTCAGGTTTTGGTAGTTTTTTCCGTAAAGAAAAACAGTAGTGTCTCCTGACTGTTGTGACACAAAAATATATCTGTTGAAAATAGTCTTGTGTAGGCCCGACATCCCAGTGTGGTTTCGCAGTTCCACGGGTCAAATCGCTGTACTATCCAGTTTTGGGCCTTTGGTATCTAAAAAAAAAGCAGTTTGAGTGTGTCGCTCACTGTTCAGCCGCAAATATCTCTATTTAAAAAAGTGTGGTATACCCCAGTAAAGAAAAACTGTGGTTTTGCCATCCCACGGTAAAAAATCTCTATTATTCAGGTTTTCGTAGTTGTTTCCGTAAAGAAAACAGTAGTGTCTCCTAACTGTTGTGACACAAAAATATATCTGTTGAAAATAGTCTTGTGTAGGCCCGACATCCCAGTGTGGTTTCGCAGTTCCACGGTTCAAATCGCTGTACTATCCAGTTTTGGGCCTTTGGTATGTAAAAAAAAAGCAGTTTGAGAGTGTTGCTCACTGTTCAGCCACAAATATCTCTATTTAAAAAAGTGTGGTATACCCCAGTAAACAATAACTGTGGTTTTGCCATCCCACGGTAAAAAATCTCTATTATTCAGGTTTTGGTAGTTGTTTCCGTAAAGAAAAACAGTAGTGTCTCCTGACTGTTGTCACAAAAAAATATATCTTTTGAAAATAGTCTTGTGTAGGCCCGACATCCCAGTGTGGTTTCGCAGTTCCACGGGTCAAATCGCTGTACTATCCAGTTTTGGGCCTTTGGTATCTAAAAAAAAAGCAGTTTGAGTGTGTCGCTCAATGTTCAGCCACAAATATCTCTATTTAAAAAAGTGTGGTATACCCCAGTAAACAATAACTGTGGTTTTGCCATCCCACGGTAAAAAATCTCTATTATTCAGGTTTTGGTAGTTGTTTCCGTAAAGAAAAACAGTAGTGTCTCCTGACTGTTGTGACACAAAAATATATCTGTTGAAAATAGTCTTGTGTAGGCCCGACATCCCAGTGTGGTTTCGCAGTTCCACAGGTCAAATCGCTGTACTATCCAGTTTTGGGCCTTTGGTATCTAAAAAAAAAAGCATTTTGGGTTTGTCGCTCACTGTTCAGCCGCAAATATCCCTGTTTAAAAAAGTGTGGTATACCCCAGTAAAAAATAACTGTGGCTTTGCCATCTCACGGTAAAAAATCTCTATTATTCAGGTTGTCGTAGTTTTTTCCGTAAAGAAAACAGTAGTGTCTCCTGACTGTTGTGACACAAAAATATATCTGTTGAAAATAGTCTTGAGTAGGCCCGATATCCCAGTGTGGTTTCGCAGTTCCACGGGTCAAATCGCTGTACTACCCAGTTTTGGGCCTTTGGTATCAAAAAAAAAAATCAGTTTGAGTGTGTCGCTCACTGTTCAGCCGCAAATATCTCTATTTAAAAAAGTGTGGTATACCCCAGTAACAATAACTGTGGTTTTGCCATCCCACGGTAAAAAATCTCTATTATTCAGGTTTTGGTAGTTGTTTCCGTAAAGAAAAACAGTAGTGTCTCCTGACTGTTGTGACACAAAAATATATCTGTTGAAAATAGTCTTGTGTAGGCCCGATATCCCAGTGTGGTTTCGCAGTTCCATGGGTCAAATCGCTGTACTATCCAGTTTTGGGCCTTTGGTATCTAAAAAAAAAGCAGTTTGAGTGTGTCGCTCACTGTTCAGCCGCAAATATCTCTATTTAAAAAAGTGTGGTATACCCCAGTAAACAATCACTGTGGTTTTGCCATCCCACGGTAAAAAATCTCTATTATTCAATTTTTGGTAGTTTTTTCCGTAAAGAAAAACAGTAGTGTCTCCTGACTGTTGTGACACAAAAATATATCTGTTGAAAATAGTCTTGTGTAGGCCCCACATCCCAGTGTGGTTTCGCAGTTCCACGGGTCAAATCGCTGTACTATCCAGTTTTGGTCCTTTGGTATCTAAAAAAAAAGCAGTTTGAGTGTGTCGCTCACTGTTCAGCCGTAAATATCTCTATTTAAAAAATTATGGTATACCCCAGTAAACAATAACTGTGGTTTTGCCATCCCACGGTAAAAAATCTCTATTATTCAGGTTTTGGTAGTTTTTTCCGTAAAGAAAAACAGTAGTGTCTCCTGACTGTTGTGACACAAAAATATATCTGTTGAAAATAGTCTTGTGTAGGCCCGACATCCCAGTGTGGTTTCGCAGTTCCACGGGTCAAAACGCTGTACTATCCAGTTTTGGGCCTTTGGTATCTAAAAAAAAAGCAGTTTGAGTGTGTCGCTCACTGTTCAGCCGCAAATATCTCTATTTAAAAAAGTGTGGTATACCCCAGTAAAGAAAAACTGTGGTTTTGCCATCCCACGGTAAAAAATCTCTATTATTCAGGTTTTCGTAGTTGTTTCCGTAAAGAAAACAGTAGTGTCTCCTAACTGTTGTGACACAAAAATATATCTGTTGAAAATAGTCTTGTGTAGGCCCGACATCCCAGTGTGGTTTCGCAGTTCCACGGTTCAAATCGCTGTACTATCCAGTTTTGGGCCTTTGGTATGTAAAAAAAAAGCAGTTTGAGAGTGTTGCTCACTGTTCAGCCACAAATATCTCTATTTAAAAAAGTGTGGTATACCCCAGTAAACAATAACTGTGGTTTTGCCATCCCACGGTAAAAAATCTCTATTATTCAGGTTTTGGTAGTTGTTTCCGTAAAGAAAAACAGTACTGTCTCCTGACTGTTGTCACAAAAAAATATATCTTTTGAAAATAGTCTTGTGTAGGCCCGACATCCCAGTGTGGTTTCGCAGTTCCACGGGTCAAATCGCTGTAATATCCAGTTTTGGGCCTTTGGTATCTAAAAAGAAAGCAGTTTGAGTGTGTCGCTCAATGTTCAGCCACAAATATCTCTATTTAAAAAAGTGTGGTATACCCCAGTAAACAATAACTGTGGTTTTGCCATCCCACGGTAAAAAATCTCTATTATTCAGGTTTTGGTAGTTGTTTCCGTAAAGAAAAACAGTAGTGTCTCCTGACTGTTGTGACACAAAAATATATCTGTTGAAAATAGTCTTGTGTAGGCCCGACATCCCAGTGTGGTTTCGCAGTTCCACAGGTCAAATCGCTGTACTATCCAGTTTTGGGCCTTTGGTATCTAAAAAAAAAGCATTTTGGGTTTGTCGCTCACTGTTCAGCCGCAAATATCCCTATTTAAAAAAGTGTGGTATACCCCAGTAAAAAATAACTGTGGCTTTGCCATCTCACGGTAAAAAATCTCTATTATTCAGGTTGTCGTAGTTTTTTCCGTAAAGAAAACAGTAGTGTCTCCTGACTGTTGTGACACAAAAATATATCTGTTGAAAATAGTCTTGAGTAGGCCCGATATCCCAGTGTGGTTTCGCAGTTCCACGGGTCAAATCGCTGTACTACCCAGTTTTGGGCCTTTGGTATCAAAAAAAAAAATCAGTTTGAGTGTGTCGCTCACTGTTCAGTCGCAAATATCTCTATTTAAAAAAGTGTGGTATACCCCAGTAAACAATAACTGTGGTTTTGCCATCCCACGGTAAAAAATCTCTATTATTCAGGTTTTGGTAGTTGTTTCCGTAAAGAAAAACAGTAGTGTCTCCTGACTGTTGTGACACAAAAATATATCTGTTGAAAATAGTCTTGTGTAGGCCCGATATCCCAGTGTGGTTTCGCAGTTCCACGGGTCAAATCGCTGTACTATCCAGTTTTGGGCCTTTGGTATCTAAAAAAAAAGCAGTTTGAGTGTGTCGCTCACTGTTCAGCCGCAAATATCTCTATTTAAAAAAGTGTGGTATACCCCAGTAAACAATCACTGTGGTTTTGCCATCCCAAGGTAAAAAATCTCTATTATTCAATTTTTTGTAGTTTTTTCCGTAAAGAAAAACAGTAGTGTCTCCTGACTGTTGTGACACAAAAATATATCTGTTGAAAATAGTCTTGTGTAGGCCCGACATCCCAGTGTGGTTTCGCAGTTCCACGGGTCAAATCGCTGTACTATCCAGTTTTGGTCCTTTGGTATCTAAAAAAAAAGCAGTTTGAGTGTGTCGCTCACTGTTCAGCCGTAAATATCTCTATTTAAAAAATTATGGTATACCCCAGTAAACAATAACTGTGGTTTTGCCATCCCACGGTAAAAAATCTCTATTATTCAGGTTTTGGTAGTTTTTTCCGTAAAGAAAAACAGTAGTGTCTCCTGACTGTTGTGACACAAAAATATATCTGTTGAAAATAGTCTTGTGTAGGCCCGACATCCCAGTGTGGTTTCGCAGTTCCACGGGTCAAAACGCTGTACTATCCAGTTTTGGGCCTTTGGTATCTAAAAAAAAAGCAGTTTGAGTGTGTCGCTCACTGTTCAGCCGCAAATATCTCTATTTAAAAAAGTGTGGTATACCCCAGTAAAGAAAAACTGTGGTTTTGCCATCCCACGGTAAAAAATCTCTATTATTCAGGTTTTCGTAGTTGTTTCCGTAAAGAAAACAGTAGTGTCTCCTAACTGTTGTGACACAAAAATATATCTGTTGAAAATAGTCTTGTGTAGGCCCGACATCCCAGTGTGGTTTCGCAGTTCCACGGTTCAAATCGCTGTACTATCCAGTTTTGGGCCTTTGGTATGTAAAAAAAAAGCAGTTTGAGAGTGTTGCTCACTGTTCAGCCACAAATATCTCTATTTAAAAAAGTGTGGTATACCCCAGTAAACAATAACTGTGGTTTTGCCATCCCACGGTAAAAAATCTCTATTATTCAGGTTTTGGTAGTTGTTTCCGTAAAGAAAAACAGTAGTGTCTCCTGATTGTTGTCACAAAAAAATATATCTTTTGAAAATAGTCTTGTGTAGGCCCGACATCCCAGTGTGGTTTCGCAGTTCCACGGGTCAAATCGCTGTACTATCCAGTTTTGGGCCTTTGGTATCTAAAAAAAAAGCAGTTTGAGTGTGTCGCTCAATGTTCAGCCACAAATATCTCTATTTAAAAAAGTGTGGTATACCCCAGTAAACAATAACTGTGGTTTTGCCATCCCACGGTAAAAAATCTCTATTATTCAGGTTTTGGTAGTTGTTTCCGTAAAGAAAAACAGTAGTGTCTCCTGACTGTTGTGACACAAAAATATATCTGTTGAAAATAGTCTTGTGTAGGCCCGACATCCCAGTGTGGTTTTGCAGTTCCACAGGTCAAATCGCTGTACTATCCAGTTTTGGGCCTTTGGTATCTAAAAAAAAAGCATTTTGGGTTTGTCGCTCACTGTTCAGCCGCAAATATCTCTATTTAAAAAAGTGTGGTATACCCCAGTAAAAAATAACTGTGGCTTTGCCATCTCACGGTAAAAAATCTCTATTATTCAGGTTGTCGTAGTTTTTTCCGTAAAGAAAAACAGTAGTGTCTCCTGACTGTTGTGACACAAAAATATATCTGTTGAAAATAGTCTTGAGTAGGCCCGATATCCCAGTGTGGTTTCGCAGTTCCACGGGTCAAATCGCTGTACTATCCAGTTTTGGGCCTTTGGTATCTAAAAAAAAAGCAGTTTAAGTGTGTCGCTCACTGTTCAGCCGCAAATATCTCTATTTAAAAAAGTGTGGTATACCCAGTAAACAATAACTGTGGTTTTGCCATCCCACGGTAAAAAATCTCTATTATTCAGGTTTTGGTAGTTTTTTCCGTAAAGAAAAACAGTAGTGTCTCCTGACTGTTGTGACACAAAAATATATCTGTTGAAAATAGTCTTGTGTAGGCCCGACATCCCAGTGTGGTTTCTCAGTTCCACGGGTCAAATCGCTGTACTATCCAGTTTTGGGCCTTTGGTATCTAAAAAAAAAGCAGTTTGAGTGTGTCGCTCACTGTTCAGCCGCAAATATCTCTATTTAAAAAAGTGTGGTATACCCCAGTAAACAATAACTGTGGTTTTACCATCCCACGGTAAAAAAACTCTATTATTCAGGTTTTGGTAGTTTTTTCCGTAAAGAAAAACAGTAGTGTCTCCTGACTGTTGTGACACAAAAATATATCTGTTGAAAATAGTCTTGTGTAGGCCCGACATCCCAGTGTGGTTTCGCAGTTCCACGGGTCAAATCGCTGTACTATCCAGTTTTGGGCCTTTGGTATCTAAAAAAAAAGCAGTTTGAGTGTGTCGCTCACTGTTCAGCCGCAAATATCTCTATTTAAAAAAGTGTGGTATACCCCAGTAAAAAATAACTGTGGTTTTGCTATCCCACGGTAAAAAATCTCTATTATTCAGGTTTTGGTAGTTTTTTCCGTAAAGAAAAACAGTAGTGTCTCCTGACTGTTGTGACACAAAAATATATCTGTTGAAAATAGTCTTGTGTAGGCCCGACATCCCAGTGTGGTTTCACAGTTCCACGGGTCAAATCGCTGTACTACCCAGTTTTGGGCCTTTGGTATCTAAAAAAAAAGCAGTTTGAGTGTGTCGCTCACTGTTCAGCTGCAAATATCTCTATTTAAAAAAGTGTGGTATAACCCAGTAAAAAATAACTGTGGTTTTTCCATCCCACGGTAAAAAATCTCTATTATTCAGGTTTTGGTAGTTTTTTCCATAAAGAAAAACAGTAGTGTCTCCTGACTGTGGTGACACAAAAATATATCTTTTGAAAATAGTCTTGTGTAGGCCTGACATCCTAGTGTGGTTTCGCAGTTCCACGGGTCAAATCGCTGTACTATCCAGTTTTGGGCCCTTGGTATCTAAAAAAAAAGCAGTTTGAGTGTGCTGCTCACTGTTCAGCCGCAAATATCTCTATTTAAAAAAGTGTGGTATACCCCAGTAAACAATAACTGTGGTTTTGCCATCCCACGGTAAAAAATCTCTATTATTCAGGTTTTGGTATTTGTTTCCGTAAAGAAAAATGGTAGTGTCTCCTGACTGTTGTGACACAAAAATATATCTGTTGAAAACAGTCTTGTGTAGGCCCGACATCCCAGTGTGGTTTCGCAGTTCCACGGGTCAAATCGCTGTACTATCCAGTTTTGGGCCTTTGGTATCTAAAAAAAAGCAGTTTGAGTGTGTCGCTCACTGTTCAGCCGCAAATATCTCTATTTAAAAAAGTGTGGTATACCCCAGTAAACAATAACTGTGGTTTTACCATCCCACGGTAAAAAATCACTATTATTCAGGTTTTGGTAGTTTTTTTCCGTAAAGAAAAACAGTAGTGTCTCCTGACTGTTGTGACACAAAAATATATCTGTTGAAAATAGTCTTGTGTAGGCCCGACATCCCAGTGTGGTTTCGCAGTTCCACGGGTCAAATCGATGTACTATCCAGTTTTGGGCCTTTGGTATCTAAAAAAAAAGCAGTTGGAGTGTGTCGCTCACTGTTCAGCCGCAAATATCTCTATTTAAAAAAGTGTGGTATACCCCAGTGAACAATAACTGTGGTTTTGCCATCCCACGGTAAAAAATCTCTATTATTCAGGTTTTGGTAGTTTTTTCCGTAAAGAAAAACAGTAGTGTCTCCTGACTGTTGTGACACAAAAAATATATCTGTTGAAAATAGTCTTGTGTAGGCCCGACATCCCAGTGTGGTTTCGCAGTTCCACGGGTCAAATCGATGTACTATCCAGTTTTGGGCCTTTGGTATCTAAAAAAAAAGCAGTTGGAGTGTGTCGCTCACTGTTCAGCCGCAAATATCTCTATTTAAAAAAGTGTGGTATACCCCAGTGAACAATAACTGTGGTTTTGCCATCCCACGGTAAAAAATCTCTATTATTCAGGTTTTGGTAGTTTTTTCCGTAAAGAAAAACAGTAGTGTCTCCTGACTGTTGTGACACAAAAAATATATCTGTTGAAAATAGTCTTGTGTAGGCCCGACATCCCAGTGTGGTTTCGCAGTTCCACGGGTCAAATCGCTGTACTATCCAGTTTTGGGCCTTTGGTATCTAAAAAAAAAGCAGTTTGAGTGTGTCGCTCACTGTTCAGCCGCAAATATCTCTATTTAAAAAAGTGTGGTATACCCCAGTAAAAAATAACTGTGGTTTTTCCATCCCACGGTAAAAAATCTCTATTATTCAGGTTTTGGTAGTTTTTTCCATAAAGAAAAACAGTAGTGTCTCCTGACTGTTGTGACACAAAAATATATCTTTTGAAAATAGTCTTGTGTAGGCCTGACATCCCAGTGTGGTTTCGCAGTTCCACGGGTCAAATCGCTGTACTATCCAGTTTTGGGCCTTTGGTATCTAAAAAAAAAGCAGTTTGAGTGTGCTGCTCACTGTTCAGCCGCAAATATCTCTATTTAAAAAAGTGTGGTATACCCCAGTAAACAATAACTGTGGTTTTGCCATCCCACGGTAAAAAATCTCTATTATTCAGGTTTTGGTATTTGTTTCCGTAAAGAAAAATAGTAGTGTCTCCTGACTGTTGTGACACAAAAATATATCTGTTGAAAACAGTCTTGTGTAGGCCCGACATCCCAGTGTGGTTTCGCAGTTCCACGGGTCAAATCACTGTACTATCCAGTTTTGGGCCTTTGGTATCTAAAAAAAAGCAGTTTGAGTGTGTCGCTCACTGTTCAGCCGCAAATATCTCTATTTAAAAAAGTGTGGTATACCCCAGTAAACAATAACTGTGGTTTTACCATCCCACGGTAAAAAATCACTATTATTCAGGTTTTGGTAGTTTTTTTCCGTAAAGAAAAACAGTAGTGTCTCCTGACTGTTGTGACACAAAAATATATCTGTTGAAAATAGTCTTGTGTAGGCCCGACATCCCAGTGTGGTTTCGCAGTTCCACGGGTCAAATCGATGTACTATCCAGTTTTGGGCCTTTGGTATCTAAAAAAAAAGCAGTTGGAGTGTGTCGCTCACTGTTCAGCCGCAAATATCTCTATTTAAAAAAGTGTGGTATACCCCAGTGAACAATAACTGTGGTTTTGCCATCCCACGGTAAAAAATCTCTATTATTCAGGTTTTGGTAGTTTTTTCCGTAAAGAAAAACAGTAGTGTCTCCTGACTGTTGTGACACAAAAAATATATCTGTTGAAAATAGTCTTGTGTAGGCCCGACATCCCAGTGTGGTTTCGCAGTTCCACGGGTCAAATCGCTGTACTATCCAGTTTTGGGCCTTTGGTATCTAAAAAAAAAGCAGTTTGAGTGTGTCGCTCACTGTTCAGCCGCAAATATCTCTATTTAAAAAAGTGTGGTATACCCCAGTAAAAAATAACTGTGGTTTTGCTATCCCACGGTAAAAAATCTCTATTATTCAGGTTTTGGTAGTTTTCTCCGTAAAGAAAAACAGTAGTGTCTCCTGACTGTTGTGACACAAAAATATATCTGTTGAAAATAGTCTTGTGTAGGCCCGACATCCCAGTGTGGTTTCGCCGTTCCACGGGTCAAATCGCTGTACTACCCAGTTTTGGGCCTTTGGTATCTAAAAAAAAAGCAGTTTGAGTGTGTCGCTCACTGTTCAGCCGCAAATATCTCTATTTAAAAAAGTGTGGTATACCCCAGAAAACAATAAGTGTGGTTTTGCCATCCCACGGTAAAAAATCTCTATTATTCAGGTTTTGGTAGTTTTTTCCGTAAAGAAAAACAGTAGTGTCTCCTGACTGTTGTGACACAAAAATATATCTGTTGGAATTAGTCTTGTGTAGGCCCGACATCCCAGTGTGGTTTCGCAGTTCCACTGTTTAAATCGCTGTACTATCCAGTTTTGGGCCTTTGGTATCTAAAAAAAAAGCAGTTTGAGTGTGTCGCTCACTGTTCAGCCGCAAATATCTCTATTTAAAAAAGTGTGGTATACCCCAGTAAAAAATAACTGTGGTTTTGCTATCCCACGGTAAAAAATCTCTATTATTCAGGTTTTGGTAGTTTTTTCCGTAAAGAAAAACAGTAGTGTCTCCTGACTGTTGTGACACCCAAATATATCTGTTTAAAATAGTCTTGTGTAGGCCCGACATCCCAGTGTGGTTTCGCAGTTCCACGGGTCAAATCGCTGTACTATCCAGTTTTGGGCCTTTGGTATCTAAAAAAAAAGCAGTTTGAGTGTGTCGATCACTGTTCAGCCGCAAATATCTCTATTAAAAAAGTGTGGTATACCCCAGTATAAAATAACTGTGGTTTTGCCATCCCACGGTAAAAAATCTCTATTATTCAGGTTTTGGTAGTTTTTTCCGTAAAGAAAAACAGTAGTGTCTCCTGACTGTTGTGACACAAAAATATATCTGTTGAAAATAGTCTTGTGTAGGCCCGACATCCCAGTGTGGTTTCGCAGTTACACGGGTCAAATCACTGTACTATCCAGTTTTGGGCCTTTGGTATCTATAAAAAAAGCAGTTTGAGTGTGTCGCTCACTGTTCAGCCGCAAATATCTCTATTTAAAAATGTGTGGTATACCCCAGAAAACAATAACTGTGGTTTTGCCATCCCACGGTAAAAAATCTCTATTATTCAGGTTTTGGTAGTTTTTTCCGGAAAGAAAAACAGTAGTGTCTCCTGACTGTTGTGACACAAAAATATATCTGTTGAAAATAGTCTTGTGTAGGCCCGACATCCCAGTGTGGTTTCGCAGTTCCACGGGTCAAATCGCTGTACTATCCAGTTTTGGGCCTTTGGTATCTTAAAAAAAAGCAGTTTGAGTGTGTCGCTCACTGTTCAGCCGCAAATATCTCTATTTAAAAAAGTGTGGTATACCCCAGTAAACAATAACTGTGGTTTTGACATCCCACGGTAAAAAATCTCTTTTATTCAGGTTTTGGTAGTTGTTTCCGTAAAGAAAAACAGTAGTGTCTCCTGACTGTTGTCACACAAAAATATATCTTTTGAAAATAGTCTTGTGTAGGCCCGACACCCCAGTGTGGTTTCGCAGTTCCACGGGTCAAATCGCTGTACTATCCAGTTTTGTGCCTTTGGTATCTAAAAAAAAGGCAGTTTGAGTGTGTCGCTCACTGTTCAGCTGCAAATATCTCTATTTAAAAAAGTGTGGTATACCCCAGTAAACAATAACTGTGGTTTTGACATCCCATGGTAAAAAATCTTTATTATTCAGGTTTTGGTAGTTGTTTCCGTAAAGTAAAACAGTAGTGTCTCCTGACTGTTGTGACACAAAAATATATCTGTTGAAAATAGTCTTGTGTAGGCCCGACATCCCAGTGTGGTTTCGCAGTTCCACGTGTCAAATCGCTGTACTATCTAGTTTTGGGCATTTGGTATCTAAAAAAAAAATCAGTTTGAGTGTGTCGCTCACTGTTCAGCCGCAAATATCTCTATTTAAAAAAGTGTGGTATACCCCAGTAAACAATACCTGTGGTTTTGCTATCCCACGGTAAAAAATCTCTATTATTCAGGTTTTGGTAGTTTTTTCCGTAAAGAAAAACAGTAGTGTCTCCTGACTGTTGTGACACAAAAATATATCTGTTGAAAATAGTCTTGTGTAGGCCCGACATCCCAGTGTGGTTTCGCAGTTCCACGGGTCAAATCGCTGTACTATCCACTTTTGGGCCTTTGGTATCTAAAAAAAAAGCAGTTTAAGTGTGTCGCTCACTGTTCAGCCGCAAATATCTCTATTTAAAAAAGTGTGGTATACCCCAGTAAACAATAACTGTGGTTTTTCCATCCCACGGTAAAAAATCTCTATTATTCAGCTTTTAGTAGTTTTTTCCGTAAAGAAAAACAGTAGTGTCTCCTGACTGTTGTGACAGAAAAATATATCTGTTGAAAATAGTCTTGTGTAGGCCCGACATCCCAGTGTGGTTTCGCAGTTCCACGGGTCAAATCGCTGTACTATCCAGTTTTGGGCCTTTGGTATCTAAAAAAAAAGCAGTTTGAGTGTGTCGCTCACTGTTCAGCCGCAAATATCTCTATTTAAAAAAGTGTGGTATACCCCAGTAAACAATAACTGTGGTTTTGACATCCCACGGTAAAAAATCTCTATTATTCAGGTTTTGGTATTTGTTTCCGTAAAGAAAAACAGTAGTGTCTCCTGACTGTTGTCACACAAAAATATATCTTTTGAAAATAGTCTTGTGTAGGCCCGACACCCCAGTGTGGTTTCGCAGTTCCACGGGTCAAATCGCTGTACTATCCAGTTTTGGGCCTTTGGTATCTAAAAAAAAGGCAGTTTGAGTGTGTCGCTCACTGTTCAGCTGCAAATATCTCTATTTAAAAAAGTGTGGTATACCCCAGTAAACAATAACTGTGGTTTTGACATCCCATGGTAAAAAATCTTTATTATTCAGGTTTTGGTAGTTGTTTCCGTAAAGAAAAACAGTAGTGTCTCCTGACTGTTGTGACACAAAAATATATCTGTTGAAAATAGTCTTGTGTAGGCCCGACATCCCAGTGTGGTTTCGCAGTTCCACGGGTCAAATCGCTGTACTATCTAGTTTTGGGCCTTTGGTATCTAAAAAAAAAGCAGTTTGAGTGTGTCGCTCACTGTTCAGCCGCAAATATCTCTATTTAAAAAAGTGTGGTATACCCCAGTAAACAATACCTGTGGTTTTGCTATCCCACGGTAAAAAATCTCTATTATTCAGGTTTTGGTAGTTTTTTCCGTAAAGAAAAACAGCAGTGTCTCCTGACTGTTGTGACACAAAAATATATCTGTTGAAAATAGTCTTGTGTAGGCCCGACATCCCAGTGTGGTTTCGCAGTTCCACGGGTCAAATCGCTGTACTATCCAGTTTTGTGCCTTTGGTATCTAAAAAAAAGGCAGTTTGAGTGTGTCGCTCACTGTTCAGCTGCAAATATCTCTATTTAAAAAAGTGTGGTATACCCCAGTAAACAATAACTGTGGTTTTGACATCCCATGGTAAAAAATCTTTATTATTCAGGTTTTGGTAGTTGTTTCCGTAAAGAAAAACAGTAGTGTCTCCTGACTGTTGTGACACAAAAATATATCTGTTGAAAATAGTCTTGTGTAGGCCCGACATCCCAGTGTGGTTTCGCAGTTCCACGGGTCAAATCGCTGTACTATCTAGTTTTGGGCCTTTGGTATCTAAAAAAAAAGCAGTTTGAGTGTGTCGCTCACTGTTCAGCCGCAAATATCTCTATTTAAAAAAGTGTGGTATACCCCAGTAAACAATACCTGTGGTTTTGCTATCCCACGGTAAAAAATCTCTATTATTCAGGTTTTGGTAGTTTTTTCCGTAAAGAAAAACAGTAGTGTCTCCTGACTGTTGTGACACAAAAATATATCTGTTGAAAATAGTCTTGTGTAGGCCCGACATCCCAGTGTGG
Source organism: Phyllobates terribilis (assembly GCF_046119375.1). Lineage (NCBI taxonomy): Eukaryota > Metazoa > Chordata > Amphibia > Anura > Dendrobatidae > Phyllobates > Phyllobates terribilis. Next base: position 306,428,260 of record NW_027362765.1, on the reverse strand, counting down.
TTTCGCAGTTCCACGGGTCAAATCGCTGTACTATCCAGTTTTGTGCCTTTGGTATCTAAAAAAAAGGCAGTTTGAGTGTGTCGCTCACTGTTCAGCTGCAAATATCTCTATTTAAAAAAGTGTGGTATACCCCAGTAAACAATAACTGTGGTTTTGACATCCCATGGTAAAAAATCTTTATTATTCAGGTTTTGGTAGTTGTTTCCGTAAAGTAAAACAGTAGTGTCTCCTGACTGTTGTGACACAAAAATATATCTGTTGAAAATAGTCTTGTGTAGGCCCGACATCCCAGTGTGGTTTCGCAGTTCCACGGGTCAAATCGCTGTACTATCTAGTTTTGGGCATTTGGTATCTAAAAAAAAAATCAGTTTGAGTGTGTCGCTCACTGTTCAGCCGCAAATATCTCTATTTAAAAAAGTGTGGTATACCCCAGTAAACAATACCTGTGGTTTTGCTATCCCACGGTAAAAAATCTCTATTATTCAGGTTTTGGTAGTTTTTTCCGTAAAGAAAAACAGTAGTGTCTCCTGACTGTTGTGACACAAAAATATATCTGTTGAAAATAGTCTTGTGTAGGCCCGACATCCCAGTGTGGTTTCGCAGTTCCACGGGTCAAATCGCTGTACTATCCACTTTTGGGCCTTTGGTATCTAAAAAAAAAGCAGTTTAAGTGTGTCGCTCACTGTTCAGCCGCAAATATCTCTATTTAAAAAAGTGTGGTATACCCCAGTAAACAATAACTGTGGTTTTTCCATCCCACGGTAAAAAATCTCTATTATTCAGCTTTTAGTAGTTTTTTCCGTAAAGAAAAACAGTAGTGTCTCCTGACTGTTGTGACAGAAAAATATATCTGTTGAAAATAGTCTTGTGTAGGCCCGACATCCCAGTGTGGTTTCGCAGTTCCACGGGTCAAATCGCTGTACTATCCAGTTTTGGGCCTTTGGTATCTAAAAAAAAAGCAGTTTGAGTGTGTCGCTCACTGTTCAGCCGCAAATATCTCTATTTGAAAAAGTGTGGTATACCCCAGTAAACAATAACTGTGGTTTTGACATCCCACGGTAAAAAATCTCTATTATTCAGGTTTTGGTATTTGTTTCCGTAAAGAAAAACAGTAGTGTCTCCTGACTGTTGTCACACAAAAATATATCTTTTGAAAATAGTCTTGTGTAGGCCCGACACCCCAGTGTGGTTTCGCAGTTCCACGGGTCAAATCGCTGTACTATCCAGTTTTGGGCCTTTGGTATCAAAAAAAAAAGGCAGTTTGAGTGTGTCGCTCACTGTTCAGCTGCAAATATCTCTATTTAAAAAAGTGTGGTATACCCCAGTAAACAATAACTGTGGTTTTGACATCCCATGGTAAAAAATCTTTATTATTCAGGTTTTGGTAGTTGTTTCCGTAAAGAAAAACAGTAGTGTCTCCTGACTGTTGTGACACAAAAATATATCTGTTGAAAATAGTCTTGTGTAGGCCCGACATCCCAGTGTGGTTTCGCAGTTCCACGGGTCAAATCGCTGTACTATCTAGTTTTGGGCCTTTGGTATCTAAAAAAAAAGCAGTTTGAGTGTGTCGCTCACTGTTCAGCCGCAAATATCTCTATTTAAAAAAGTGTGGTATACCCCAGTAAACAATACCTTTGGTTTTGATATCCCACGGTAAAAAATCTCTATTATTCAGGTTTTTGGTAGTTTTTTCCGTAAAGAAAAACAGTAGTGTCTCCTGACTGTTGTGACACAAAAATATATCTGTTGAAAATAGTCTTGTGTAGGCCCGACATCCCAGTGTGGTTTCGCAGTTCCACGGGTCAAATCGCTGTACTATCCAGTTTTGGGCCTTTGGTATCTAAAAAAAAAGCAGTTTAAGTGTGTCGCTCACTGTTCAGCCGCAAATATCTCTATTTAAAAAAGTGTGGTATACCCCAGTAAACAATAACTGTGGTTTTTCCATCCCACGGTAAAAAATCTCTATTATTCAGCTTTTGGTAGTTTTTTCCGTAAAGAAAAACAGTAGTGTCTCCTGACTGTTGTGACAGAAAAACATATCTGTTGAAAATAGTCTTGTGTAGGCCCGTCATCCCAGTGTGGTTTCGCAGTTCCACGGGTCAAATCGCTGTACTATCCAGTTTTGGGCCTTTGGTATCAAAAAAAAAAAGCAGTTTGAGTGTGTCGCTCACTGTTCAGCCGCAAATATCTCTATTTAAAAATGTGTGGTATACCCCAGAAAACAATAACTGTGGTTTTGCCATCCCACGGTAAAAAATCTCTATTGTTCAGGTTTTGGTAGTTTTTTCCGGAAAGAAAAACAGTAGTGTCTCCTGACTGTTGTGACACAAAAATATATCTGTTGAAAATAGTCTTGTGTAGGCCCGACATCCCAGTGTGGTTTCGCAGTTCCACGGGTCAAATCGCTGTGCTATCAACTTTTGGGCCTTTGGTATCTAAAAAAAAAGCAGTTTAAGTGTGTCGCTCACTGTTCAGCCGCAAATATCTCTATTTAAAAAAGTGTGGTATACCCCAGTAAACAATAACTGTGGTTTTTCCATCCCACGGTAAAAAATCTCTATTATTCAGGTTTTGGTAGTTTTTTCCGTAAAGAAAAACAGTAGTGTCTCCTGACTGTTGTGACAGAAAAATATATCTGTTGAAAATAGTCTTGTGTAGGCCCGACATCCCAGTGTGGTTTCGCAGTTCCACGGGTCAAATCGCTGTACTATCCAGTTTTGGGCCTTTGGTATCTAAAAAAAAAGCAGTTTGAGTGTGTCGCTCACTGTTCAGCCGCAAATATCTCTATTTAAAAAAGTGTGGTATACCCCAGTAAACAATAACTGTAGTTTTGACATCCCACGGTAAAAAATCTCTATTATTCAGGTTTTGGTATTTGTTTCCGTAAAGAAAAACAGTAGTGTCTCCTGACTGTTGTCACACAAAAATATATCTTTTGAAAATAGTCTTGTGTAGGCCCGACACCCCAGTGTGGTTTCGCAGTTCCACGGGTCAAATCGCTGTACTATCCAGTTTTGGTCCTTTGGTATCTAAAAAAAAGGCAGTTTGAGTGTGTCGCTCACTGTTCAGCTGCAAATATCTCTATTTAAAAAAGTGTGGTATACCCCAGTAAACAATAACTGTGGTTTTGACATCCCATGGTAAAAAATCTTTATTATTCAGGTTTTGGTAGTTGTTTCCGTAAAGAAAAACAGTAGTGTCTCCTGACTGTTGTGACACAAAAATATATCTGTTGAAAATAGTCTTGTGTAGGCCCGACATCCCAGTGTGGTTTCGCAGTTCCACGGGTCAAATCGCTGTACTATCTAGTTTTGGGCCTTTGGTATCTAAAAAAAAAGCAGTTTGAGTGTGTCGCTCACTGTTCAGCCGCAAATATCTCTATTTAAAAAAGTGTGGTATACCCCAGTAAACAATACCTGTGGTTTTGCTATCCCACGGTAAAAAATCTCTATTATTCAGGTTTTGGTAGTTTTTTCCGGAAAGAAAAACAGTAGTGTCTCCTGACTGTTGTGACACAAAAATATATCTGTTGAAAATAGTCTTGTGTAGGCCCGACATCCCAGTGTGGTTTCGCAGTTCCACGGGTCAAATCGCTGTCCTATCCAGTTTTGGGCCTTTGGTATCTAAAAAAAAAGCAGTTTAAGTGTGTCGCTCACTGTTCAGCCGCAAATATCTCTATTTAAAAAAGTGTGGTATACCCCAGTAAACAATAACTGTGGTTTTTCCATCCCACGGTAAAAAATCTCTATTATTCAGCTTTTGGTAGTTTTTTCCGTAAAGAAAAACAGTAGTGTCTCCTGACTGTTGTGACATTAAAATATATCTGTTGAAAATAGTCTTGTGTAGGCCCGACATCCCAGTGTGGTTTCGCAGTTCCACGGGTCAAATCGCTGTACTATCCAGTTTTGGGCCTTTGGTATCAAAAAAAAAAAGCAGTTTGAGTGTGTCGCTCACTGTTCAGCCGCAAATATCTCTATTTAAAAAAGTGTGGTATACCCCAGTAAAAAATAACTGTGGTTTTGCCATCTCACGGTAAAAAATCTCTATTATTCAGGTTTTGGTAGTTTTTTCCGTAAAGAAAAACAGTAATGTCTCCTGACTGTTGTGACACAAAAATATATCTGTTGAAAATAGTCTTGTGTAGGCCCGACATCCCAGTGTGGTTTCGCAGTTCCACTGGTCAAATCGCTGTACTACCCAGTTTTGGGCCTTTGGTATCTAAAAAAAAAGCAGTTTGAGTGTGTCGCTCACTGTTCAGCCGCAAATATCTCTATTTAAAAAAGTGTGGTATACCCCAGTAAACAATAACTGTGGTTTTGCCATTCCACGGTAAAAAATCTCTATTATTCAGGTTTTGGTAGTTGTTTCCGTAAAGAAAAACAGTAGTGTCTCCTGACTGTTGTGACACAAAAATATATCTGTTGAAAATAGTCTAGTGTAGGCCCGACATCCCAGTGTGGTTTCGCAGTTCCACGGGTCAAATCGCTGTACTATCCAGTTTTGGGCCTTTTGTATCTAAAAAAAAAGCAGTTTGAGTGTGTCGCTCACTGTTCAGCCGCAAATATCTCTATTTAAAAAAGTGTGGTATACCCCAGTAAACAATAACTGTGGTTTTGCCATCCCACGGTAAAAAATCTCTATTATTCAGGTTTTGGTAGTTGTTTCCGTAAAGAAAAACAGTAGTGTCTCCTGACTGTTGGGACACAAAAATATATCTGTTGCAAATAGTCTTGTGTAGGCCCGACATCCCAGTGTGGTTTCGCAGTTCCACGGGTCAAATCGCTGTACTATCCAGTTTTGGGCCTTTGGTATAAAAAAAAAAGCAGTTTAAGTGTGTCGCTCACTGTTCAGCCGCAAATATCTCTATTTAAAAAAGTGTGGTATACCCCAGTAAACAATTACTGTGGTTTTGCCATCCCACGGTAAAAAATCTCTATTATTCAGGTTTTGGTAGTTTTTTCCGTAAAGAAAAACAGTAGTGTCTCCTGACTGTTGTGACACAAAAATATATCTGTTGAAAATAGTCTTGTGTAGGCCCGACATCCCAGTGTGGTTTCGCAGTTCCACGGGTCAAATCACTGTACTATCCAGTTTTGGGCCTTTGGTATCTAAAAAAAAAAGCAGTTTGAGTGTGTCGCTCACTGTTCAGCCGCAAATATCTCTATTTAAAAATGTGTGGTATACCCCAGTAAACAATACCTGTGGTTTTGCTATCCCACGGTAAAAAATCTCTATTATTCAGGTTTTGGTAGTTTTTTCCGTAAAGAAAAACAGTAGTGTCTCCTGACTGTTGTGACACAAAAATATATCTGTTGAAAATAGTCTTGTGTAGGCTCGACATCCCAGTGTGGTTTCGCAGTTCCACAGGTCAAATCGCTGTACTATCCAGTTTTGGGCCTTTGGTATAAAAAAAAAAAGCAGTTTAAGTGTGTCGCTCACTGTTCAGCCGCAAATATCTCTATTTAAAAAAGTGTGGTATACCCCAGTAAACAATTACTGTGGTTTTGCCATCCCACGGTAAAAAATCTCTATTATTCAGGTTTTGGTAGTTTTTTCCGTAAAGAAAAACAGTAGTGTCTCCTGACTGTTGTAACACAAAAATATATCTGTTGAAAATAGTCTTGTGTAGGCCCGACATCCCAGTGTGGTTTCGCAGTTCCACGGGTCAAATCACTGTACTATCCAGTTTTGGGCCTTTGGTATCTAAAAAAAAAGCAGTTTGAGTGTGTCGCTCACTGTTCAGCCGCAAATATCTCTATTTAAAAAAGTGTGGTATACCCCAGTAAACAATAACTGTGGTTTTGCCATCCCACGGTAAAAAATCTCTATTATTCAGGTTTTGGTAGTTGTTTCCGTAAAGAAAAACAGTAGTGTCTCCTGACTGTTGTGACACAAAAATATATCTGTTGAAAATAGTCTAGTGTAGGCCCGACATCCCAGTGTGGTTTCGCAGTTCCACGGGTCAAATCGCTGTACTATCCAGTTTTGGGCCTTTTGTATCTAAAAAAAAAGCAGTTTGAGTGTGTCGCTCACTGTTCAGCCGCAAATATCTCTATTTAAAAAACTGTGGTATACCCCAGTAAACAATTACTGTGGTTTTGCCATCCCACGGTAAAAAATCTCTATTATTCAGCTTTTGGTAGTTTTTTCCGTAAAGAAAAACAGTAGTGTCTCCTGACGGTTGTGACACAAAAATATATCTGTTGAAAATAGTTTTGTGTAGGCCCGACATCCCAGTGTGGTTTCGCAGTTCCACGGGTCAAATCACTGTACTATCCAGTTTTGGGCCTTTGGTATCTAAAAAAAAAGCAGTTTAAGTGTGTCGTTCACTGTTCAGCCGCAAATATCTCTATTTAAAAAAGTGTGGTATACCCCAGTAAAAAATAACTGTAGTTTTGCCATCCCACGGTAAAAAATCTCTATTATTCAGGTTTTGGTACTTTTTTCCGTAAAGAAAAACAGTAGTGTCTCCTGACTGTTGTGACACAAAAATATATCTGTTGAAAATAGTCTTGTGTAGGCCCGACATCCCAGTGTGGTTTCGCAGTTCCACGGGTCAAATCACTGTACTATCCAGTTTTGGGCCTTTGGTATCTAAAAAAAAAGCAGTTTGAGTGTGTCGCTCACTGTTCAGCTGCAAATATCTCTATTTAAAAAAGTGTGGTATACCCCAGTAAACAATAACTGTGGTTTTGCCATCCCACGGTAAAAAATCTCTATTATTCAGGTTTTGGTATTTGTTTCCGTAAAGAAAAACAGTAGTGTCTCCTGACTGTTGTCACACAAAAATATATCTTTTGAAAATAGTATTGTGTAGGCCCGACATCCCAGTGTGGTTTCGCAGTTCCACTGGTCAAATCGCTGTACTACCCAGTTTTGGGCCATTGGTATCTAAAAAAAAAGCAGTTTGAGTGTGTCGCTCACTGTTCAGCCGCAAATATCTCTATTTAAAAAAGTGTGGTATACCCCAGTAAACAATAACAGTGGTTTTGCCATCCCACGGTAAAAAATCTCTATTATTCAGGTTTTGGTAGTTGTTTCCGTAAAGAAAAACAGTAGTGTCTCCTGACTGTTGTGACACAAAAATATATCTGTTGAAAATAGTCTAGTGTAGGCCCGACATCCCAGTGTGGTTTCGCAGTTCCACGGGTCAAATCGCTGTACTATCCAGTTTTGGGCCTTTTGTATCTAAAAAAAAAGCAGTTTGAGTGTGTCGCTCACTGTTCAGCCGCAAATATCTCTATTTAAAAAAGTGTGGTATACCCCAGTAAACAATAACTGTGGTTTTGCCATCCCACAGTAAAAAATCTCTATTATTCAGGTTTTGGTAGTTGTTTCCGTAAAGAAAAACAGTAGTGTCTCCTGACTGTTGTGACACAAAAATATATCTGTTGAAAATAGTCTTGTGTAGGCCCGACATCCCAGTGTGGTTTCGCAGTTCCACGGGTCAAATCGCTGTACTATCCAGTTTTGGGCCTTTGCTATCAAAAAAAAAAGCAGTTTAAGTGTGTCGCTCACTGTTCAGCCGCAAATATCTCTATTTAAAAAAGTGTGGTATACCCCAGTAAACAATAACTGTGGTTTTGCCATCCCACGGTAAAAAATCTCTATTATTCAGGTTTTGGTAGTTGTTTCCGTAAAGAAAAACAGTAGTGTCTCCTGACTGTTGTGACACAAAAATATATCTGTTGAAAATAGTCTAGTGTAGGCCCGACATCCCAGTGTGGTTTCGCAGTTCCACGGGTCAAATCACTGTACTATCCAGTTTTGGGCCTTTGGTATCTAAAAAAAAAGCAGTTTAAGTGTGTCGCTCACTGTTCAGCCGCAAACATCTCTATTTAAAAAAGTGTGGTATACCCCAGTAAAAAATAACTGTAGTTTTGCCATCCCACGGTAAAAAATCTCTATTATTCAGGTTTTGGTAGTTTTTTCCGTAAAGAAAAACAGTAGTGTCTCCTGACTGTTGTGACACAAAAATATATCTGTTGAAAATAGTCTTGTGTAGGCCCGACATCCCAGTGTGGTTTCGCAGTTACACGGGTCAAATCACTGTACTATCCAGTTTTGGGCCTTTGGTATCTAAAAAAAAAGCAGTTTGAGTGTGTCGCTCACTGTTCAGCTGCAAATATCTCTATTTAAAAAAGTGTGGTATACCCCAGTAAACAATAACTGTGGTTTTGCCATCCCACGGTAAAAAATCTCGATTATTCAGGTTTTGGTAGTTTTTTCCGTAAAGGAAAACAGTAGTGTCTCCTGACTGTTGTCACACAAAAATATATCTTTTGAAAATAGTATTGTGTAGGCCCGACATCCCAGTGTGGTTTCGCAGTTCCACTGGTCAAATCGCTGTACTACCCAGTTTTGGGCCTTTGGTATCTAAAAAAAAAGCAGTTTGAGTGTGTCGCTCACTGTTCAGCCGCAAATATCTCTATTTAAAAAAGTGTGGTATACCCCAGTAAACAATAACAGTGGTTTTGCCATCCCACGGTAAAAAATCTCTATTATTCAGGTTTTGGTAGTTGTTTCCGTAAAGAAAAACAGTAGTGTCTCCTGACTGTTGTGACACAAAAATATATCTGTTGAAAATAGTCTAGTGTAGGCCCGACATCCCAGTGTGGTTTCGCAGTTCCACGGGTCAAATCGCTGTACTATCCAGTTTTGGGCCTTTTGTATCTAAAAAAAAAGCAGTTTGAGTGTGTCGCTCACTGTTCAGCCGCAAATATCTCTATTTAAAAAAGTGTGGTATACCCCAGTAAACAATAACTGTGGTTTTGCCATCCCACAGTAAAAAATCTCTATTATTCAGGTTTTGGTAGTTGTTTCCGTAAAGAAAAACAGTAGTGTCTCCTGACTGTTGTGACACAAAAATATATCTGTTGAAAATAGTCTTGTGTAGGCCCGACATCCCAGTGTGGTTTCACAGTTCCACGGGTCAAATCGCTGTACTATCCAGTTTTGGGCCTTTGGTATCAAAAAAAAAAGCAGTTTAAGTGTGTCACTCACTGTTCAGCCGCAAATATCTCTATTTAAAAAACTGTGGTATACCCCAGTAAACAATTACTGTGGTTTTGCCATCCCAAGGTAAAAAATCTCTATTATTCAGCTTTTGGTAGTTTTTTCCGTAAAGAAAAACAGTAGTGTCTCCTGACTGTTGTGACACAAAAATATATCTGTTGAAAATAGTCTTGTGTAGGCCCGACATCCCAGTGTGGTTTCGCAGTTCCACTGGTCATATCGCTGTACTACCCAGTTTTGGGCCTTTGGTATCTAAAAAAAAGCAGTTTGAGTGTGTCGCTCACTGTTCAGCCGCAAATATCTCTATTTAAAAAAGTGTGGTATACCCCAGTAAACAATAACTGTGGTTTTGCCATCCCACGGTAAAAAATCTCTATTATTCAGGTTTTGGTAGTTGTTTCCGTAAAGAAAAACAGTAGTGTCTCCTGACTGTTGTGACACAAAAATATATCTGTTGAAAATAGTCTAGTGTAGGCCCGACATCCCAGTGTGGTTTCGCAGTTCCACGGGTCAAATCGCTGTACTATCCAGTTTTGGGCCTTTTGTATCTAAAAAAAAAGCAGTTTGAGTGTGTCGCTCACTGTTCAGCCGCAAATATCTCTATTTAAAAAAGTGTGGTATACCCCAGTAAACAATAACTGTGGTTTTGCCATCCCACAGTAAAAAATCTCTATTATTCAGGTTTTGGTAGTTGTTTCCGTAAAGAAAAACAGTAGTGTCTCCTGACTGTTGTGACACAAAAATATATCTGTTGAAAATAGTCTTGTGTAGGCCCGACATCCCAGTGTGGTTTCACAGTTCCACGGGTCAAATCGCTGTACTATCCAGTTTTGGGCCTTTGGTATCAAAAAAAAAAGCAGTTTAAGTGTGTCGCTCACTGTTCAGCCGCAAATATCTCTATTTAAAAAACTGTGGTATACCCCAGTAAACAATTACTGTGGTTTTGCCATCCCAAGGTAAAAAATCTCTATTATTCAGCTTTTGGTAGTTTTTTCCGTAAAGAAAAACAGTAGTGTCTCCTGACTGTTGTGACACAAAAATATATCTGTTGAAAATAGTCTTGTGTAGGCCCGACATCCCAGTGTGGTTTCGCAGTTCCACGGGTCAAATCACTGTACTATCCAGTTTTGGGCCTTTGGTATCTAAAAAAAAAGCAGTTTGAGTGTGTCGCTCACTGATCAGCTGCAAATATCTCTATTTTAAAAAGTGTGGTATACCCCAGTACACAATAACTGTGGTTTTGCCATCCCATGTTAAAACATCTCTATTATTCAGGTGTTGGTAGTTGTTTCCGTAAAGAATAACAGTAGTGTCTCCTAACTGTTGTGACACAAAAATATATCTGTTGAAAATAGTCTTGTGTAGGCCCGACATCCCAGTGTGGTTTCACAGTTCTACGGGTCAAATCGCTGTACTATCCAGTTTTGGGCCTTTGGTATCTTAAAAAAAAGCAGTTTAAGTGTGTCGCTCACTGTTCAGCTGCAAATATCTCTATTTAAAAAAGTGTGGTATACCCCAGTAAACAATAACTGTGGTTTTGCCATCCCACGGTAAAAAATCTCTATTATTCAGGTTTTGGTAGTTTTTTCCGTAAAGAAAAACAGTAGTGTCTCCTGACTGTTGTGACGCAAAAATATATCTGTTGAAAATAGTCTTGTGTAGGCCCGACATCCCAGTGTGGTTTCGCAGTTCCACGGGTCAAATCGCTGTACTATCCAGTTTTGGGTCTTTGGTATCTAAAAAAAAGCAGTTTAAGTGTGTCGCTCACTGTTCAGCCGCAAATATCTCTATTTAAAAAAGTGTGGTATACCCCAGTAAACAATAACTGTGGTTTTGCCATCCCACGGTAAAAAATCTCTATTATTCAGCTTTTGGTAGTTTTTTCCGTAAAGAAAAACAGTAGTGTCTTCTGACTGTTGTGACACAAAAATATATCTGTTGAAAATAGTCTTGTGTAGGCCCGACATCCCAGTGTGGTTTCGCAGTTCTACGGGTCAAATCGCTGTACTATCCAGTTTTGGGCCTTTGGTATCTAAAAAAAAAGCAGTTTGAGTGTGTCGCTCACTGTTCAGCCGCAAATATCTCTATTTAAAAAAGTGTGGTATACCCCAGTAAAAAATAACTGTGGTTTTGCCATCTCACGGTAAAAAATCTCTATTATTCAGGTTTTGGTATTTTTTTCCGTAAAGAAAAACAGTAGTGTCTCCTGACTGTTGTGACACAAAAATATATCTGTTGAAAATAGTCTTGTGTAGGCCCGACATCCCAGTGTGGTTTCGCAGTTCCACGGGTCAAATCGCTGTACTACCCAGTTTTGGGCCTTTGGTATCTAAAAAAAAAGCAGTTTGAGTGTGTCGCTCACTGTTCAGCCGCAAATATCTCTATTTAAAAAAGTGTGGTATACCCCAGTAAACAATAACTGTGGTTTTGCCATCCCACGGTAAAAAAATCTCTATTATTCAGGTTTTGGAAGTTGTTTCCGTAAAGAAAAACAGTAGTGTCTCCTGACTGTTGTGACACAAAAATATATCTGTTGAAAATAGTCTTGTGTAGGCCCGACATCCCAGTGTGGTTTCGCAGTTCCACGGGTCAAATCGCTGTACTATCCAGTTTTGGGCCTTTGGTATCTTAAAAAAAAGCAGTTTAAGTGTGTCGCTCACTGTTCAGCCGCAAATATCTCTATTTAAAAAAGTGTGGTATACCCCAGTAAACAATAACTGTGGTTTTGCCATCCCACGGTAAAAAATCTCTATTATTCAGGTTTTGGTAGTTTTTTCCGTAAAGAAAAACAGTAGTGTCTCCTGACTGTTGTGACGCAAAAATATATCTGTTGAAAATAGTCTTGTGTAGGCCCGACATCCCAGTGTGGTTTCGCAGTTCCACGGGTCAAATCACTGTACTATCCAGTTTTGGGCCTTTGGTATCTAAAAAAAAGCAGTTTAAGTGTGTCGCTCACTGTTCAGCCGCAAATATCTCTATTTAAAAAAGTGTGGTATACCCCAGTAAACAATAACTGTGGTTTTGCCATCCCACGGTAAAAAATCTCTATTATTCAGCTTTTGGTAGTTTTTTCCGTAAAGAAAAACAGTTGTGTCTTCTGACTGTTGTGACACAAAAATATATCTGTTGAAAATAGTCTTGTGTAGGCCCGACATCCCAGTGTGGTTTCGCAGTTCCACGGGTCAAATCGCTGTACTATCCAGTTTTGGGCCTTTGGTATCTAAAAAAAAAGCAGTTTGAGTGTGTCGCTCACTGTTCAGCCGCAAATATCTCTATTTAAAAAAGTGTGGTATACCCCAGTAAAAAATAACTGTGGTTTTGCCATCTCACGGTAAAAAATCTCTATTATTCAGGTTTTGGTATTTTTTTCCGTAAAGAAAAACAGTAGTGTCTCCTGACTGTTGTGACACAAAAATATATCTGTTGAAAATAGTCTTGTGTAGGCCCGACATCCCAGTGTGGTTTCGCAGTTCCACGGGTCAAATCGCTGTACTACCCAGTTTTGGGCCTTTGGTATCTAAAAAAAAAGCAGTTTGAGTGTGTCGCTCACTGTTCAGCCGCAAATATCTCTATTTAAAAAAGTGTGGTATACCCCAGTAAACAATAACTGTGGTTTTGCCATCCCACGGTAAAAAATCTCTATTATTCAGGTTTTGGTAGTTTTTTCCGTAAAGAAAAACAGTAGTGTCTCCTGACTGTTGTGACACAAAAACATATCTTTTGAAAATAGTCTTGTGTAGGCCTGACATCCCAGTGTGGTTTCGCAGTTCCACGGGTCAAATCGCTGTACTATCCAGATTTGGGCCTTTGGTATCTAAAAAAAAAGCAGTTTGAGTGTGTCGCTCACTGTTCAGCCGCAAATATCTCTATTTAAAAAAGTGTGGTATACCCCAGTAAAAAATAACTGTGGTTTTGCCATCCCACGGTAAAAAATCTCTATTATTCAGGTTTTGGTAGTTTTTTCCGTAAAGAAAAACAGTAGTGTCTCCTGACTGTTGTGACACAAAAATATATCTGTTGAAAATAGTCTTGTGTAGGCCCGACATCCCAGTGTGGTTTCGCAGTTCCACGGGTCAAATCGCTGTACTATCCAGTTTTGGGCCTTTGGTATCTAAAAAAAAAGCAGTTTGAGTGTGTCGCTCACTGTTCAGCCGCAAATATCTCTATTTAAAAAAGTGTGGTATAACCCAGTAAACAATAACTGTGGTTTTGCCATCCCACGGTAAAAAATCTCTATTATTCAGGTTTTGGTAGTTTTTTCCGAAAAGAAAAACAGTAGTGTCTCCTGACGGTTGTGACACAAAAATATATCTGTTGAAAATAGTCTTGTGTAGGCCCGACATCCCAGTGTGGTGTTGCAGTTCCACGGGTCAAATCTCTGTACTATCCAGTTTTGGGCCTTTGGTATCTAAAAAAAAAGCAGTTTGAGTGTGTCGCTCACTGTTCTGCCACAAATATCTCTATTTAAAAAAGTGTGGTATACCCCAGTAAAAAATAACTGTGGTTTTGCCATCTCACAGTAAAAAATCTCTATTATTCAGGTTTTGGTAGTTTTTTCCGTAAAGAAAAACAGTAGTGTCTCCTGACTGCTGTGACACAAAAATATATCTGTTGAAAATAGTCTTGTGTAGGCCCGACATCCCAGTGTCGTTTCGCAGTTCCACGTGTCAAATCGCTGTACTATCCAGTTTTGGGCCTTTGGTATCTAAAAAAAAAGCAGTTTAAGTGTGTCGCTCACTGTTCAGCCGCAAACATCTCTATTTAAAAAAGTGTGGTATACCCCAGTAAACAATAACTGTGGTTTTGCCATCCCACAGTAAAAAATCTCTATTATTCAGGTTTTGGTAGTTTTTTCCGTAAAGAAAAACAGTAGTGTCTCCTGACTGTTGTGACACAAAAATATATCTGTTGAAAATAGTCTTGTGTAGGCCCGACATCCCAGTGTGGTTTCGCAGTTCCACGGGTTAAATCTCTGTACTATCCAGTTTTGGCACTTTGGTATCTAAAAAAAAAGCAGTTTGAGTGTGTCGCTCACTGTTCAGCCGCAAATATCTCTATTTAAAAAAGTGTGGTATACCCCAGTAAACAATAACTGTGGTTTTGCCATCCCACGGTAAAAAATCTCTATTATTCAGGTTTTGGTAGTTTTTTCCGTAAAGAAAAACAGTAGTGTCTCCTGACTGTTGTGACACAAAAATATATCTGTTGAAAATAGTCTTGTGTAGGCCCGACATCCCAGTGTGGTTTCGCAGTTCCACGTTTCAAATCGCTGTACTATCCAGTTTTGGGCCTTTGGTATCTAAAAAAAAAGCAGTTTCAGTGTGTCGGTCAATGTTCAGCCACAAATATCTCTATTTAAAAAAGTGTGGTATACCCCAGTAAAAAATAACTGTGGTTTTGCCATCCCACGGTAAAAAATCTCTATTATTCAGGTTTTGGTAGTTTTTTCCGTAAAGAAAAACAGTAGTGTCTCCTGACTGTTGTGACACAAAAATATATCTGTTGAAAATAGTCTTGTGTAGGCCCGACACCCCAGTGTTGTTTCGCAGTTCCACGGGTCAAATCGCTGTACTATCCAGTTTTGGGCCTTTGGTATCTAAAAAAAAAAGCAGTTTGAGTGTGTCGCTCACTGTTCAGCCGCAAATATCTCTATTTAAAAATGTGTTGTTTACCACAGTAAACAATAACTGTGGTTTTGCCATCCCAAGGTAAAAAATCTCTATTATTCAGGTTTTGGTAGTTTTTTCCGTAAAGAAAAACAGTAGTGTCTCCTGACTGTTGTGACACAAAAATATATCTGTTGAAAATAGTCTTGTGTAGGCCCGACATCCCAGTGTGGTTTCGCAGTTCCACGGGTCAAATCACTGTACTATCCAGTTTTGGGCCTTTGGTATCTAAAAAAAAAGCAGTTTGAGTGTGTCGCTCACTGTTCAGCCGCAAATATCTCTATTTAAAAAAGTGTGGTATACCCCAGTAAACAATAACTGTGGTTTTGCCATCCCACGGTAAAAAATCTCTATTATTCAGGTTTTGGAAGTTGTTTCCGTGAAGAAAAACAGTAGTGTCTCCTGACTGTTGTGACACAAAAATATATCTGTTGAAAATAGTCTTGTGTAGGCCCGACATCCCAGTGTGGTTTCGCAGTTCCACGGGTCAAATCACTGTACTACCCAGTTTTGGGCCTTTGGTATCTAAAAAAAAAGCAGTTTGAGTGTGTCGCTCACTGTTCAGCCGCAAATATCTCTATTTAAAAAAGTGTGGTATACCCCAGTAAACAATAACTGTGGTTTTGCCATCCCATGGTAAAAAATCTCTATTATTCAGGTTTTGGTAGTTTTTTCCGTAAAGAAAAACAGTAGTGTCTCCTGACTGTTGTGACACAAAAATATATCTGTTGAAAATAGTCTTGTGTAGGCCCGACATCCCAGTGTGGTTTCGCAATTCCACGGGTCAAATCGCTGTACTATCCAGTTTTGGGCCTTTGGTATCTAAAAAAAAAGCAGTTTGAGTGTGTCGCTCACTGTTCAGCCGCAAATATCTCTATTTAAAAAAGTGTGGTATACCCCAGAAAACAATAACTGTGGTTTTGCCATCCCACGGTAAAAAATCTCTATTATTCAGGTTTTGGTAGTTTTTTCCGTAAAGAAAAACAGTAGAGTCTCCTGACTGTTGTGGCACAAAAATATATCTGTTGAAAATAGTCTTGTGTAGGCCCGACATCCCAGTGTGGTTTCGCAGTTCCACGGGTCAAATCGCTGTACTATCCAGTTTTGGGCCTTTGGTTTCTAAAAAAAAAGCAGTTTGAGTGTGTCGCTCACTGTTCAGCCGCAAATATCTCTATTTAAAAAAGTGTTGTATACCCCAGTAAACAATAACTGTGGTTTTGCCATCCCATGGTAAAACATCTCTATTATTCAGGTTTTGGTAGTTGTTTCCGTAAAGAATAACAGTAGTGTCTCCTAACTGTTGTGACACAAAAATATATCTGTTGAAAATAGTCTTGTGTAGGCCCGACATCCCAGTGTGGTTTCTCAGTTCCACGGGTCAAATCGCTGTACTATCCAGTTTTGGGCCTTTGGTATCTAAAAAAAAAGCAGTTTAAGTGTGTCGCTCACTGTTCAGCCGCAAATATCTCTATTTAAAAAAGTGTGGTATACCCCAGTAAACAATAACTGTGGTTTTGCCATCCCACGGTAAAAAATCTCTATTATTCAGCTTTTGGTAGTTTTTTCCGTAAAGAAAAACAGTAGTGTCTTCTGACTGTTTTGACACAAAAATATATCTGTTGAAAATAGTCTTGTGTAGGCCCGACATCATAGTTTTGTTTCGCAGTTCCACGGGTCAAATCGCTGTACTATCCAGATTTTTGCCTTTGGTATCTAAAAAAAAAGCAGTTTGAGTGTGTCGCTCACTGTTCAGCCGCAAATATCTCTATTTAAAAAAGTGTGGTATACCCCAGTAAACAATAACTGTGGTTTTGCCATCCCACGGTAAAAAATCTCTATTATTCAGGTTTTGGAAGTTGTTTCCGTAAAGAAAAACAGTAGTGTCTCCTGACTGTTGTGATACAAAAATATATCTGTTGAAAATAGTCTTGTGTAGGCCCGACATCCCAGTGTGGTTTCGCAGTTCCACGGGTCAAATCGCTGTACTATCCAGTTTTGGGCCTTTGGTATCTTAAAAAAAAGCAGTTTAAGTGTGTCGCTCACTGTTCAGCCGCAAATATCTCTATTTAAAAAAGTGTGGTATACCCCAGTAAACAATAACTGTGGTTTTGCAATCCCACGGTAAAAAATCTCTATTATTCAGGTTTTGGTAGTTTTTTCCGTAAAGAAAAACAGTAGTGTCTCCTGACTGTTGTGACGCAAAAATATATCTGTTGAAAATAGTCTTGTGTAGGCCCGACATCCCAGTGTGGTTTCGCAGTTCCACGGGTCAAATCGCTGTACTATCCAGTTTTGGGCCTTTGGTATCTAAAAAAAAGCAGTTTAAGTGTGTCGCTCACTGTTCAGCCGCAAATATCTCTATTTAAAAAAGTGTGGTATACCCCAGTAAACAATAACTGTGGTTTTGCCATCCCACGGTAAAAAATCTCTATTATTCTGCTTTTGGTAGTTTTTTCCGTAAAGAAAAACAGTAGTGTCTTCTGACTGTTGTGACACAAAAATATATCTGTTGAAAATAGTCTTGTGTAGGCCCGACATCCCAGTGTGGTTTCGCAGTTCCACGGGTCAAATCGCTGTACTATCCAGTTTTGGGCCTTTGGTATCTAAAAAAAAAGCAGTTTGAGTGTGTCGCTCACTGTTCAGCCGCAAATATCTCTATTTAAAAAAGTGTGGTATACCCCAGTAAAAAATAACTGTGGTTTTGCCATCTCACGGTAAAAAATCTCTATTATTCAGGTTTTGGTATTTTTTTCCGTAAAGAAAAACAGTAGTGTCTCCTGACTGTTGTGACACAAAAATATATCTGTTGAAAATAGTCTTGTGTAGGCCCGACATCCCAGTGTGGTTTCGCAGTTCCACGGGTCAAATCGCTGTACTACCCAGTTTTGGGCCTTTGGTATCTAAAAAAAAAGCAGTTTGAGTGTGTCGCTCACTGTTCAGCCGCAAATATCTCTATTTAAAAAAGTGTGGTATACCCCAGTAAACAATAACTGTGGTTTTGCCATCCCACGGTAAAAAATCTCTATTATTCAGGTTTTGGTAGTTTTTTCCGTAAAGAAAAACAGTAGTGTCTCCTGACTGTTGTGACACAAAAATATATCTTTTGAAAATAGTCTTGTGTAGGCCCGACATCCCAGTGTGGTTTCGCAGTTCCACGGGTCAAATCGCTGTACTATCCAGTTTTGGGCCTTTGGTATCTAAAAAAAAAGCAGTTTGAGTGTGTCGCTCACTGTTCAGCCGCAAATATCTCTATTTAAAAAAGTGTGGTATACCCCAGTAAAAAATAACTGTGGTTTTGCCATCCCACGGTAAAAAATCTCTATTATTCAGGTTTTGATAGTTTTTTCCGTAAAGAAAAACAGTAGTGTCTCCTGACTGTTGTGACACAAAAATATATCTGTTGAAAATAGTCTTGTGTAGGCCCGACATCCCAGTGTGGTTTCGCAGTTCCACGGGTCAAATCGCTGTACTATCCAGTTTTGGGCCTTTGGTATCTAAAAAAAAAGCAGTTTGAGTGTGTCGCTCACTGTTCAGCCGCAAATATCTCTATTTAAAAAAGTGTGGTATAACCCAGTAAACAATAACTGTGGTTTTGCCATCCCACGGTAAAAAATCTCTATTATTCAGGTTTTGGTAGTTTTTTCCGTAAAGAAAAACAGTAGTGTCTCCTGACGGTTGTGACACAAAAATATATCTGTTGAAAATAGTCTTGTGTAGGCCCGACATCCCAGTGTGGTGTTGCAGTTCCACGGGTCAAATCTCTGTACTATCCAGTTTTGGGCCTTTGGTATCTAAAAAAAAAGCAGTTTGAGTGTGTCGCTCACTGTTCAGCCACAAATATCTCTATTTAAAAAAGTGTGGTATACCCCAGTAAAAAATAACTGTGGTTTTGCAATCTCACGGTAAAAAATCTCTATTATTCAGGTTTTGGTAGTTTTTTCCGTAAAGAAAAACAGTAGTGTCTCCTGACTGTTGTGACACAAAAATATATCTGTTGAAAATAGTCTTGTGTAGGCCCGACATCCCAGTGTGGTTTCGCAGTTCCACGGGTCAAATCGCTGTACTACCCAGTTTTGGGCCTTTGGTAAATAAAAAAAAAACAGTTTGAGTGTGTCGCTCACTGTTCAGCCGCAAATATCTCTATTTAAAAAAGTGTGGTATACCCCAGTAAACAATAACTGTGGTTTTGCCATCCCAGGGTAAAAAATCTCTATTATTCAGGTTTTGGTAGTTTTTTCCGTAAAGAAAAACAGTAGTGTCTCCTGACTGTTGTGACACAAAAATATATCTGTTGAAAATAGTCTTGTGTAGGCCCGATATCCCAGTGTGGTTTCTCAGTTCCACGGGTCAAATCGCTGTACTACCCAGTTTTGGGCCTTTGGTATCTAAAAAAAAAGCAGTTTGAGTATGTCACTCACTGTTCAGCCACAAATATCTCTATTTAAAAAAGTGTGGTATACCCTAGTAAACAATAACTGTGGTTTTGCCATCCCACGGAAAAAAATCTGTATTATTCAGGTTTTGGTAGTTTTTTCCGTAAAGAAAAACAATAGTGTCTCCTGACTGTTGTGACACAAAAATATATCTGTTGAAAATAGTCTTGTGTAGGCCCGACATCCCAGTGTGGTTTCTCAGTTCCACGGGTCAAATCGGTGTACTATCCAGTTTTGGGCCTTTGGTATCTAAAAAAAAAGCAGTTTAAGTGTGTCGCTCACTGTTCAGCCGCAAATATCTCTATTTAAAAAAGTGTGGTATACCCCAGTAAAGAATAACTGTGGTTTTGCCATCCCACGGTAAAAAATCTCTATTATTCAGCTTTTGGTAGTTTTTTCCATAAAGAAAAACAGTAGTGTCTTCTGACTGTTGTGACACAAAAATATATGTGTTGAAAATAGTTTTGTGTAGGCCCGACATCCCAGTGTTGTTTCGCAGTTCCACGGGTCAAATCACTGTACTATCCAGTTTTGGGCCTTTGGCATCTAAAAAAAAAGCAGTTTGAGTGTGTCGCTCACTGTTCAGCCGCAAATATCTCTATTTAAAAAAGTGTTGTATACCCCAGTAAACAATAACTGTGGTTTTGCCATCCCACAGTAAAAAATCTCTATTATTCAGGTTTTGGTAGTTTTTTCCGTAAAGAAAAACAGTAGTGTCTCCTGACTGTTGTGACACAAAAATATATCTGTTGAAAATAGTCTTGTGTAGGCCCGACATCCCAGTGTGGTTTCGCAGTTCCACGGGTCAAATCGATGTACTATCCAGTTTTGGGCCTTTGGTATCTAAAAAAAAAGCAGTTTGAGTGTGTCGCTCACTGTTCAGCCGCAAATATCTCTATTTAAAAAAGTGTGGTATAACCCAGTAAACAATAACTGTGGTTTTGCCATCCCACGGTAAAAAATCTCTATTATTCAGGTTTTGGTAGTTTTTTCCGTACAGAAAAACAGTAGTGTCTCCTGACGGTTGTGACACAAAA
Organism: Phyllobates terribilis; assembly: GCF_046119375.1. Lineage (NCBI taxonomy): Eukaryota > Metazoa > Chordata > Amphibia > Anura > Dendrobatidae > Phyllobates > Phyllobates terribilis. The sequence goes on along the minus strand of NW_027362765.1, from coordinate 306,408,109 downwards.
ATATATCTGTTGAAAATAGTCTTGTGTAGGCCCGACATCCCAGTGTGGTGTCGCAGTTCCACGGGTCAAATCTCTGTACTATCCAGTTTTGGACCTTTGGTATCTAAAAAAAAAGCAGTTTGAGTGTGTCGCTCACTGTTCAGCCACAAATATCTCTATTTAAAAAAGTGTGGTGTACCCCAGTAAAAAATAACTGTGGTTTTGTCATCTCACGGTAAAAAATCTCTATTATTCAGGTTTTGGTAGTTTTTTCCGTAAAGAAAAACAGTAGTGTCTCCTGACTGTTGTGACACAAAAATATATCTGTTGAAAATAGTCTTGTGTAGGCCCGACATCCCAGTGTGGTTTCGCAGTTCCACGGGTCAAATCGCTGTACTACCCAGTTTTGGGCCTTTGGTAAATAAAAAAAAAACAGTTTGAGTGTGTCGCTCACTGTTCAGCCCCAAATATCTCTATTTAAAAAAGTGTGGTATACCCCAGTAAACAATAACTGTGGTTTTGCCATCCCAGGGTAAAAAATCTCTATTATTCAGGTTTTGGTAGTTTTTTCCGTAAAGAAAAACAGTAGTGTCTCCTGACTGTTGTGACACAAAAATATATCTGTTGAAAATAGTCTTGTGTAGGCCCAATATCCCAGTGTGGTTTCGCAGTTCCACGGGTCAAATCGCTGTACTACCCAGTTTTGGGCCTTTGGTATCTAAAAAAAAAGCAGTTTGAGTGTGTCGCTCACTGTTCAGCCGCAAATATCTCTATTTAAAAAAGTGTGGTATACCCTAGTAAACAATAACTGTGGTTTTGCCATCCCACGGTAAAAAATCTCTATTATTCAGGTTTTGGTAGTTTTTTCCGTAAAGAAAAACAATAGTGTCTCCTGACTGTTGTGACACAAAAATATATCTGTTGAAAATAGTCTTGTGTAGGCCCGACATCCCAGTGTGGTTTCTCAGTTCCACGGGTCAAATCGCTGTACTATCCAGTTTTGGGCCTTTGGTATCTAAAAAAAAGCAGTTTAAGTGTGTCGCTCACTGTTCAGCCGCAAATATCTCTATTTAAAAAACTGTGGTATACCCCAGTAAACAATAACTGTGGTTTTGCCATCCCACGGTAAAAAATCTCTATTATTCAGCTTTTGGTAGTTTTTTCCGTAAAGAAAAACAGTGGTGTCTTCTGACTGTTGTGACACAAAAATATATCTGTTGAAAATAGTCTTGTGTAGGCCCGACATCTCAGTGTTGTTTCGCAGTTCCACGGGTCAAATCGCTGTACTATCCAGTTTTGGGCCTTTGGTATCTAAAAAAAAGCAGTTTGAGTGTGTCGCTCACTGTTCAGCCGCAAATATCTCTATTTAAAAAAGTGTGGTATACCCTAGTAAACAATAACTGTGGTTTTGCCATCCCACGGTAAAAAATCTCTATTATTCAGGTTTTGGTAGTTTTTTCCGTAAAGAAAAACAATAGTGTCTCCTGACTGTTGTGACACAAAAATATATCTGTTGAAAATAGTCTTGTGTAGGCCCGACATCCCAGTGTGGTTTCTCAGTTCCACGGGTCAAATCGCTGTACTATCCAGTTTTGGGCCTTTGGTATCTAAAAAAAAGCAGTTTAAGTTTGTCGCTCACTGTTCAGCCGCAAATATCTCTATTTAAAAAAGTGTGGTATACCCCAGTAAACAATAACTGTGGTTTTGCCATCCCACGGTAAAAAATCTCTATTATTCAGCTTTTGGTAGTTTTTTCCGTAAAGAAAAACAGTAGTGTCTTCTGACTGTTGTGACACAAAAATATATCTGTTGAAAATAGTCTTGTGTAGGCCCGACATCTCAGTGTTGTTTCGCAGTTCCATGGGTCAAATCGCTGTACTATCCAGTTTTGGGCCTTTGGTATCTAAAAAAAAAGCAGTTTGAGTGTGTCGCTCACTGTTCAGCCGCAAATATTTCTATTTAAAAAAGTGTTGTATACCCCAGTAAACAATAACTGTGGTTTTGCCATCCCACAGTAAAAAATCTCTATTATTCAGGTTTTGGTAGTTTTTTCCGTAAAGAAAAACAGTAGTGTCTCCTGACTGTTGTGACACAAAAATATATCTGTTGAAAATAGTCTTGTGTAGGCCCGACATCCCAGTGTGGTTTCGCAGTTCCACGGGTCAAATCACTGTACTATCCAGTTTAAGGCCTTTGGTATCTAAAAAAAAAGCAGTTTGAGTGTGTCGCTCACTGTTCAGCCGCAAATATCTCTATTTAAAAAAGTGTGGTATACCCCAGTAAACAATAACTGTGGTTTTGCCATTCCACGGTAAAAAATCTCTATTATTCAGGTTTTGGAAGTTGTTTCCGTAAAGAAAAACAGTAGTGTCTCCTGACTGTTGTGACACAAAAATATATCTGTTGAAAATAGTCTTGTGTAGGCCCGACATCCCAGTGTGGTTTCGCAGTTCCACGGGTCAAATCGCTGTACTATCCAGTATTGGGCCTTTGGTATCTAAAAAAAAAGCAGTTTAAGTGTGTCGCTCACTGTTCAGCCGCAAATATCTCTATTTAAAAAAGTGTGGTATACCCCAGTAAACAATAACTGTGGTTTTGCCATCCCACGGTAAAAAATCTCTATTATTCAGCTTTTGGTAGTTTTTTCCGTAAAGAAAAACAGTAGTGTCTTCTGACTGTTGTGACACAAAAATATATCTGTTGAAAATAGTCTTGTGTAGACCCGACATCCCAGTGTGGTTTCGCAGTTCCACGGGTCAAATCGCTGTACTATCCAGTTTTGGGCCTTTGGTATCTAAAAAAAAAGCAGTTTGAGTGTGTCGCTCACTGTTCAGCCACAAATATCTATATTTAAAAAAGTGTGGTATACCCCAGTAAACAATAACTGTGGTTTTGCCATCCCACGGTAAAAAATCTCTATTATTCAGGTTTTGGTACTTTTTTCCGTAAAGAAAAACAGTAGTGTCTCCTGACTGTTGTGACACAAAAATATATCTGTTGAAAATAGTCTTGTGTAGGCCCGACATCCCAGTGTGGTTTCGCAGTTCCACGGGTCAAATCGCTGTACTATCCAGTTTTGGGCCTTTGGTATCTAAAAAAAAAGCAGTTTGAGTGTGTCGCTCACTGTTCAGCCGCAAATATCTCTATTTAAAAAAGTGTGGTATACCCCAGTAAAAAATAACTGTGGTTTTGCCATCTCACGGTAAAAAATCTCTATTATTCAGGTTTTGGTAGTTTTTTCAGTAAAGAAAAACAGTAGTGTCTCCTGACTGTTGTGACACAAAAATATATCTGTTGAAAATAGTCTTGTGTAGGCCCGACATCCCAGTGTGGTTTCGCAGTTCCACGGGTCAAATCGGTGTACTATCCAGTTTTGGGCCTTTGGTATCTAAAAAAAAAGCAGTTTAAGTGTGTCGCTCACTGTTCAGCCGCAAATATCTCTATTTAAAAAAGTGTGGTATACCCCAGTAAAGAATAACTGTGGTTTTGCCATCCCACGGTAAAAAATCTCTATTATTCAGCTTTTGGTAGTTTTTTCCGTAAAGAAAAACAGTAGTGTCTTCTGACTGTTGTGACACAAAAATATATGTGTTGAAAATAGTTTTGTGTAGGCCCGACATCCCAGTGTTGTTTCGCAGTTCCACGGGTCAAATCGCTGTACTATCCAGTTTTGGGCCTTTGGCATCTAAAAAAAAAGCAGTTTGAGTGTGTCGCTCACTGTTCAGCCGCAAATATCTCTATTTAAAAAAGTGTTGTATACCCCAGTAACCAATAACTGTGGTTTTGCCATCCCACAGTAAAAAATCTCTATTATTCAGCTTTTGGTAGTTTTTTCCGTAAAGAAAAACAGTAGTGTCTTCTGACTGTTGTGACACAAAAATATATCTGTTGAAAATAGTCTTGTGTAGACCCGACATCCCAGTGTGGTTTCGCAGTTCCACGGGTCAAATCGCTGTACTATCCAGTTTTGGGCCTTTGGTATCTAAAAAAAAAGCAGTTTGAGTGTGTCGCTCACTGTTCAGCCACAAATATCTCTATTTAAAAAAGTGTGGTATACCCCAGTAAACAATAACTGTGGTTTTGCCATCCCACGGTAAAAAATCTCTATTATTCAGGTTTTGGTAGTTTTTTCCGTAAAGAAAAACAGTAGTGTCTCCTGACTGTTGTGACACAAAATATATCTGATGAAAATAGTCTTGTGTAGGCCCGACATCCCAGTGTGGTTTCGCAGTTCCACGGGTCAAATCGCTGTACTATCCAGTTTTGGGCCTTTGGTATCTAAAAAAAAAGCAGTTTGAGTGTGTCGCTCACTGTTCAGCCGCAAATATCTCTATTTAAAAAAGTGTGGTATACCCCAGTAAAAAATAACTGTGGTTTTGCCATCTCACGGTAAAAAATCTCTATTATTCAGGTTTTGGTAGTTTTTTCCGTAAAGAAAAACAGTAGTGTCTCCTGACTGTTGTGACACAAAAATATATCTGTTGAAAATAGTCTTGTGTAGGCCCGACATCCCAGTGTGGTTTCGCAGTTCCACGGGTCAAATCGCTGTACTACCCAGTTTTGGGCCTTTGGTATCTAAAAAAAAAGCAGTTTGAGTGTGTCACTCACTGTTCAGCCACAAATATCTCTATTTAAAAAAGTGTGGTATACCCTAGTAAACAATAAATGTGGTTTTGCCATCCCACGGTAAAAAATCTGTATTATTCAGGTTTTGGTAGTTTTTTCCGTAAAGAAAAACAATAGTGTCTCCTGACTGTTGTGACACAAAAATATATCTGTTGAAAATAGTCTTGTGTAGGCCCGACATCCCAGTGTGGTTTCTCAGTTCCACGGGTCAAATCGGTGTACTATCCAGTTTTGGGCCTTTGGTATCTAAAAAAAAAGCAGTTTAAGTGTGTCGCTCACTGTTCAGCCGCAAATATCTCTATTTAAAAAAGTGTGGTATACCCCAGTAAACAATAACTGTGGTTTTGCCATCCCACGGTAAAAAATCTCTATTATTCAGCTTTTGGTAGTTTTTTCCGTAAAGAAAAACAGTAGTGTCTTCTGACTGTTGTGACACAAAAATATATGTGTTGAAAATAGTTTTGTGTAGGCCTGACATCCCAGTGTTGTTTCGCAGTTCCACGGGTCAAATCGCTGTACTATCCAGTTTTGGGCGTTTGGCATCTAAAAAAAAAGCAGTTTGAGTGTGTCGCTCACTGTTCAGCCGCAAATATCTCTATTTAAAAAAGTGTTGTATACCCCAGTAACCAATAACTGTGGTTTTGCCATCCCACAGTAAAAAATCTCTATTATTCAGGTTTTGGTAGTTTTTTCCGTAAAGAAAAACAGTAGTGTCTCCTGACTGTTGTGACACAAAAATATATCTGTTGAAAATAGTCTTGTGTAGGCCCGACATCCCAGTGTGGTTTCGCAGTTCCACGGGTCAAATCGATGTACTATCCAGTTTTGGGCCTTTGGTATCTAAAAAAAAAGCAGTTTGAGTGTGTCGCTCACTGTTCAGCCGCAAATATCTCTATTTAAAAAAGTGTGGTATAACCCAGTAAACAATAACTGTGGTTTTGCCATCCCACGGTAAAAAATCTCTATTATTCAGGTTTTGGTAGTTTTTTCCGTACAGAAAAAGAGTAGTGTCTCCTGACGGTTGTGACACAAAAATATATCTGTTGAAAATAGTCTTGTGTAGGCCCGACATCCCAGTGTGGTGTCGCAGTTCCACGGGTCAAATCTCTGTACTATCCAGTTTTGGACCTTTGGTATCTAAAAAAAAAGCAGTTTGAGTGTGTCGCTCACTGTTCAGCCACAAATATCTCTATTTAAAAAAGTGTGGTATACCCCAGTAAAAAATAACTGTGGTTTTGTCATCTCACGGTAAAAAATCTCTATTATTCAGGTTTTGGTAGTTTTTTCCGTAAAGAAAAACAGTAGTGTCTCCTGACTGTTGTGACACAAAAATATATCTGTTGAAAATAGTCTTGTGTAAGCCCGACATCCAAGTGTGGTTTCGCAGTTCCACGGGTCAAATCGCTGTACTACCCAGTTTTGGGCCTTTGGTATCTAAAAAAAAGCAGTTTAAGTGTGTCGCTCACTGTTCAGCCGCAAATATATCTATTTAAAAAAGTGTGGTATACCCCAGTAAACAATAACTGTGGTTTTGCCATCCCACGGTAAAAAATCTCTATTATTCAGCTTTTGGTAGTTTTTTCCGTAAAGAAAAACAGTAGTGTCTTCTGACTGTTGTGACACAAAAATATATCTGTTGAAAATAGTCTTGTGTAGACCCGACATCCCAGTGTGGTTTCGCAGTTCCACGGGTCAAATCGCTGTACTATCCAGTTTTGGGCCTTTGGTATCTAAAAAAAAAGCAGTTTGAGTGTGTCGCTCACTGTTCAGCCGCAAATATCTCTATTTAAAAAAGTGTGGTATACCCCAGTAAAAAATAACTGTGGTTTTGCCATCTCACGGTAAAAAATCTCTATTATTCAGGTTTTGGTAGTTTTTTCAGTAAAGAAAAACAGTAGTGTCTCCTGACTGTTGTGACACAAAAATATATCTGTTGAAAATAGTCTTGTGTAGGCCCGACATCCCAGTGTGGTTTCGCAGTTCCACGGGTCAAATCGGTGTACTATCCAGTTTTGGGCCTTTGGTATCTAAAAAAAAAGCAGTTTAAGTGTGTCGCTCACTGTTCAGCCGCAAATATCTCTATTTAAAAAAGTGTGGTATACCCCAGTAAAGAATAACTGTGGTTTTGCCATCCCACGGTAAAAAATCTCTATTATTCAGCTTTTGGTAGTTTTTTCCGTAAAGAAAAACAGTAGTGTCTTCTGACTGTTGTGACACAAAAATATATCTGTTGAAAATAGTCTTGTGTAGACCCGACATCCCAGTGTGGTTTCGCAGTTCCACGGGTCAAATCGCTGTACTATCCAGTTTTGGGCCTTTGGTATCTAAAAAAAAAGCAGTTTGAGTGTGTCGCTCACTGTTCAGCCACAAATATCTCTATTTAAAAAAGTGTGGTATACCCCAGTAAACAATAACTGTGGTTTTGCCATCCCACGGTAAAAAATCTCTATTATTCAGGTTTTGGTAGTTTTTTCCGTAAAGAAAAACAGTAGTGTCTCCTGACTGTTGTGACACAAAAATATATCTGATGAAAATAGTCTTGTGTAGGCCCGACATCCCAGTGTGGTTTCGCAGTTCCACGGGTCAAATCGCTGTACTATCCAGTTTTGGGCCTTTGGTATCTAAAAAAAAAGCAGTTTGAGTGTGTCGCTCACTGTTCAGCCGCAAATATCTCTATTTAAAAAAGTGTGGTATACCCCAGTAAAAAATAACTGTGGTTTTGCCATCTCACGGTAAAAAATCTCTATTATTCAGGTTTTGGTAGTTTTTTCCGTAAAGAAAAACAGTAGTGTCTCCTGACTGTTGTGACACAAAAATATATCTGTTGAAAATAGTCTTGTGTAGGCCCGACATCCCAGTGTGGTTTCGCAGTTCCACGGGTCAAATCGCTGTACTACCCAGTTTTGGGCCTTTGGTATCTAAAAAAAAAGCAGTTTGAGTGTGTCACTCACTGTTCAGCCACAAATATCTCTATTTAAAAAAGTGTGGTATACCCTAGTAAACAATAAATGTGGTTTTGCCATCCCACGGTAAAAAATCTGTATTATTCAGGTTTTGGTAGTTTTTTCCGTAAAGAAAAACAATAGTGTCTCCTGACTGTTGTGACACAAAAATATATCTGTTGAAAATAGTCTTGTGTAGGCCCGACATCCCAGTGTGGTTTCTCAGTTCCACGGGTCAAATCGGTGTACTATCCAGTTTTGGGCCTTTGGTATCTAAAAAAAAAGCAGTTTAAGTGTGTCGCTCACTGTTCAGCCGCAAATATCTCTATTTAAAAAAGTGTGGTATACCCCAGTAAACAATAACTGTGGTTTTGCCATCCCACGGTAAAAAATCTCTATTATTCAGCTTTTGGTAGTTTTTTCCGTAAAGAAAAACAGTAGTGTCTTCTGACTGTTGTGACACAAAAATATATGTGTTGAAAATAGTTTTGTGTAGGCCTGACATCCCAGTGTTGTTTCGCAGTTCCACGGGTCAAATCGCTGTACTATCCAGTTTTGGGCATTTGGCATCTAAAAAAAAAGCAGTTTGAGTGTGTCGCTCACTGTTCAGCCGCAAATATCTCTATTTAAAAAAGTGTTGTATACCCCAGTAACCAATAACTGTGGTTTTGCCATCCCACAGTAAAAAATCTCTATTATTCAGGTTTTGGTAGTTTTTTCCGTAAAGAAAAACAGTAGTGTCTCCTGACTGTTGTGACACAAAAATATATCTGTTGAAAATAGTCTTGTGTAGGCCCGACATCCCAGTGTGGTTTCGCAGTTCCACGGGTCAAATCGATGTACTATCCAGTTTTGGGCCTTTGGTATCTAAAAAAAAAGCAGTTTGAGTGTGTCGCTCACTGTTCAGCCGCAAATATCTCTATTTAAAAAAGTGTGGTATAACCCAGTAAACAATAACTGTGGTTTTGCCATCCCACGGTAAAAAATCTCTATTATTCAGGTTTTGGTAGTTTTTTCCGTACAGAAAAAGAGTAGTGTCTCCTGACGGTTGTGACACAAAAATATATCTGTTGAAAATAGTCTTGTGTAGGCCCGACATCCCAGTGTGGTGTCGCAGTTCCACGGGTCAAATCTCTGTACTATCCAGTTTTGGACCTTTGGTATCTAAAAAAAAAGCAGTTTGAGTGTGTCGCTCACTGTTCAGCCACAAATATCTCTATTTAAAAAAGTGTGGTATACCCCAGTAAAAAATAACTGTGGTTTTGTCATCTCACGGTAAAAAATCTCTATTATTCAGGTTTTGGTAGTTTTTTCCGTAAAGAAAAACAGTAGTGTCTCCTGACTGTTGTGACACAAAAATATATCTGTTGAAAATAGTCTTGTGTAAGCCCGACATCCAAGTGTGGTTTCGCAGTTCCACGGGTCAAATCGCTGTACTACCCAGTTTTGGGCCTTTGGTATCTAAAAAAAAGCAGTTTAAGTGTGTCGCTCACTGTTCAGCCGCAAATATATCTATTTAAAAAAGTGTGGTATACCCCAGTAAACAATAACTGTGGTTTTGCCATCCCACGGTAAAAAATCTCTATTATTCAGCTTTTGGTAGTTTTTTCCGTAAAGAAAAACAGTAGTGTCTTCTGACTGTTGTGACACAAAAATATATCTGTTGAAAATAGTCTTGTGTAGACCCGACATCCCAGTGTGGTTTCGCAGTTCCACGGGTCAAATCGCTGTACTATCCAGTTTTGGGCCTTTGGTATCTAAAAAAAAAGCAGTTTGAGTGTGTCGCTCACTGTTCAGCCACAAATATCTCTATTTAAAAAAGTGTGGTATACCCCAGTAAACAATAACTGTGGTTTTGCCATCCCACGGTAAAAAATCTCTATTATTCACGTTTTGGTAGTTTTTTCCGTAAATAAAAACAGTAGTGTCTCCTGACTGTTGTGACACAAAAATATATCTGTTGAAAATAGTCTTGTGTAGGCCCGACATCCCAGTGTGGTTTCGCAGTTCCACGGGTCAAATCGCTGTACTATCCAGTTTTGGGCCTTTGGTATCTAAAAAAAAAGCAGTTTGAGTGTGTCGCTCACTGTTCAGCCGCAAATATCTCTATTTAAAAAAGTGTGGTATACCCCAGTAAAAAATAACTGTGGTTTTGCCATCTCACGGTAAAAAATCTCTATTATTCAGGTTTTGGTAGTTTTTTCCGTAAAGAAAAACAGTAGTGTCTCCTGACTGTTGTGACACAAAAATATATCTGTTGAAAATAGTCTTGTGTAGGCCCGACATCCCAGTGTGGTTTCGCAGTTCCACGGGTCAAATCGCTGTACTACCCAGTTTTGGGCCTTTGGTATCTAAAAAAAAAGCAGTTTGAGTGTGTCACTCACTGTTCAGCCACAAATATCTCTATTTATAAAAGTGTGGTATACCCTAGTAAACAATAACTGTGGTTTTGCCATCCCACGGTAAAAAATCTGTATTATTCAGGTTTTGGTAGTTTTTTCCGTAAAGAAAAACAATAGTGTCTCCTGACTGTTGTGACACAAAAATATATCTGTTGAAAATAGTCTTGTGTAGGCCCGACATCCCAGTGTGGTTTCGCAGTTCCACGGGTCAAATCGATGTACTATCCAGTTTTGGGCCTTTGGTATCTAAAAAAAAAGCAGTTTGAGTGTGTCGCTCACTGTTCAGCCGCAAATATCTCTATTTAAAAAAGTGTGGTATAACCCAGTAAACAATAACTGTGGTTTTGCCATCCCACGGTAAAAAATCTCTATTATTCAGGTTTTGGTAGTTTTTTCCGTACAGAAAAACAGTAGTGTCTCCTGACGGTTGTGACACAAAAATATATCTGTTGAAAATAGTCTTGTGTAGGCCCGACATCCCAGTGTGGTGTCGCAGTTCCACGGGTCAAATCTCTGTACTATCCAGTTTTGGACCTTTGGTATCTAAAAAAAAAGCAGTTTGAGTGTGTCGCTCACTGTTCAGCCACAAATATCTCTATTTAAAAAAGTGTGGTATACCCCAGTAAAAAATAACTGTGGTTTTGTCATCTCACGGTAAAAAATCTCTATTATTCAGGTTTTGGTAGTTTTTTCAGTAAAGAAAAACAGTAGTGTCTCCTGACTGTTGTGACACAAAAATATATCTGTTGAAAATAGTCTTGTGTAGGCCCGACATCCCAGTGTGGTTTCGCAGTTCCACGGGTCAAATCGCTGTACTACCAAGTTTTGGGCCTTTGGTAAATAAAAAAAAAACAGTTTGAGTGTGTCGCTCACTGTTCAGCCGCAAATATCTCTATTTAAAAAAGTGTGGTATACCCCAGTAAACAATAACTGTGGTTTTGCCATCCCAGGGTAAAAAATCTCTATTATTCAGGTTTTGGTAGTTTTTTCCGTAAAGAAAAACAGTAGTGTCTCCTGACTGTTGTGACACAAAAATATATCTGTTGAAAATAGTCTTGTGTAGGCCCGATATCCCAGTGTGGTTTCGCAGTTCCACGGGTCAAATCGCTGTACTACCCAGTTTTGGGCCTTTGGTATCTAAAGAAAAAGCAGTTTGAGTGTGTCGCTCACTGTTCAGCCGCAAATATCTCTATTTAAAAAAGTGTGGTATACCCCAGTAAACAATAACTGTGGTTTTGCCATCCCACGGTAAAAAATCTCTATTATTCAGCTTTTGGTAGTTTTTTCCGTAAAGAAAAACAGTAGTGTCTTCTGACTGTTGTGACACAAAAATATATCTGTTGAAAATAGTCTTGTGTAGGCCCGACATCTCAGTGTTGTTTCGCAGTTCCACGGGTCAAATCGCTGTACTATCCAGTTTTGGGCCTTTGGTATCTAAAAAAAAAGCAGTTTGAGTGTGTCGCTCACTGTTCAGCCGCAAATATCTCTATTTAAAAAAGTGTTGTATACCCCAGTAAACAATAACTGTGGTTTTGCCATCCCACAGTAAAAAATCTCTATTATTCAGGTTTTGGTAGTTTTTTCCGTAAAGAAAAACAGTAGTGTCTCCTGACTGTTGTGACACAAAAATATATCTGTTGAAAATAGTCTTGTGTAGGCCCGACATCCCAGTGTGGTTTCGCAGTTCCACGGGTCAAATCACTGTACTATCCAGTTTTGGGCCTTTGGTATCTAAAAAAAAAGCAGTTTGAGTGTGTCGCTCACTGTTCAGCCGCAAATATCTCTATTTAAAAAAGTGTGGTATACCCCAGTAAACAATAACTGTGGTTTTGCCATTCCACGGTAAAAAATCTATATTATTCAGGTTTTGGAAGTTGTTTCCGTAAAGAAAAACAGTAGTGTCTCCTGACTGTTGTGACACAAAAATATATCTGTTGAAAATAGTCTTGTGTAGGCCCGACATCCCAGTGTGGTTTCGCAGTTCCACGGGTCAAATCGCTGCACTATCCAGTATTGGGCCTTTGGTATCTAAAAAAAAAGCAGTTTAAGTGTGTCGCTCACTGTTCAGCCGCAAATATCTCTATTTAAAAAAGTGTGGTATACCCCAGTAAACAATAACTGTGGTTTTGCCATCCCACGGTAAAAAATCTCTATTATTCAGCTTTTGGTAGTTTTTCCCGTAAAGAAAACAGTAGTGTCTTCTGACTGTTGTGACGCAAAAATATATCTGTTGAAAATAGTCTTGTGTAGACCCGACATCCCAGTGTGGTTTCGCAGTTCCACGGGTCAAATCGCTGTACTATCCAGTTTTGGGCCTTTGGTATCTAAAAAAAAAGCAGTTTGAGTGTGTCGCTCACTGTTCAGCCACAAATATCTCTATTTAAAAAAGTGTGGTATACCCCAGTAAACAATAACTGTGGTTTTGCCATCCCACGGTAAAAAATCTCTATTATTCAGGTTTTGGTACTTTTTTCCGTAAAGAAAAACAGTAGTGTCTCCTGACTGTTGTGACACAAAAATATATCTGTTGAAAATAGTCTTGTGTAGGCCCGATATCCCAGTGTGGTTTCGCAGATCCACGGGTCAAATCGCTGTACTATCCAGTTTTGGGCCTTTGGTATCTAAAAAAAAGCAGTTTGACTGTGTCGCTCACTGTTCATCCGCAAATATCTCTATTTAAAAAAGTGTGGTATACCCTAGTAAACAATAACTGTGCTTTTGCCACCTCACGGTAAAAAATCTCTATTATTCAGGTTTTGGTAGTTTTTTCCGTAAAGAAAAACAGTAGTGTCTCCTGACTGTTGTGACACAAAAATATATCTGTTGAAAATAGTCTTGTGTAGGCCCGACATCCCAGTGTGGTTTCGCAGTTCCACGGGTCAAATCGCTGTACTATCCAGTTTTGGGCCTTTGGTATCTAAAAAAAAAGCAGTTTGAGTGTGTCGCTCACTGTTCAGCCGTAAATATCTCTATTTAAAAAATTATGGTATACCCCAGAAAACAATAACTGTGGTTTTGCCATCCCACGGTAAAAAATCTCTATTATTCAGGTTTTGGTAGTTTTTTCCGTAAAGAAAAACAGTAGTGTCTCCTGACTGTTGTGACACAAAAATATATCTGTTGAAAATAGTCTTGTGTAGGCCCGACATCCCAGTGTGGTTTCGCAGTTCCACGGTTCAAATCGCTGTACTATCCAGTTTTGGGCCTTTGGTATCTAAAAAAAAAGCAGTTTGAGTGTGTCGCTCACTGTTCAGCCGCAAATATCTCTATTTAAAAAAGTGTGGTATACCCCAGTAAACAATAACTGTGGTTTTGCCATCCCACGGTAAAAAATCTCTACTATTCAGGTTTTGGTAGTTTTTTGCGTAAAGAAAAAAAGTAGTGTCTACTGACTGTTGTGACACAAAAATATATCTGTTGAAAATAGTCTTGTGTAGGCCCGACATCCCAGTGTGGTTTCGCAGTTCCACAGGTCAAATCGCTGTACTATCCAGTTTTGGGCCTTTGGTATCTAAAAAAAAAGCAGTTTGAGTGTGTCGCTCACTGTTCAGCCGCAAATATCTCTATTTAAAAAAGTGTGGTATACCCCAGTAAAAAATAACTGTGGTTTTGCCATCCCACGGTAAAAATCTCTATTATTCAGGTTTTGGTAGTTTTTTCCGTAAAGAAAAACAGTAGTGTCTCCTGACTGTTGTGACACAAAAATATATCTGTTGAAAATAGTCTTGTGTAGGCCCGACATCCCAGTGTGGTTTCGCAGTTCCACGGGTCAAATCGCTGTACTATCCAGTTTTGGGCCTTTGGTATCTAAAAAAAAAGCAGTTTGAGTGTGTCGCTCACTGTTCAGCCGCAAATATCTCTATTTAAAAAAGTGTGGTATACCCCAGTAAAGAAAAACTGTGGTTTTGCCATCCCACGGTAAAAAATCTCTATTATTCAGGTTTTCGTAGTTGTTTCCGTAAAGAAAACAGTAGTGTCTCCAAACTGTTGTGACACAAAAATATATCTGTTGAAAATATTCTTGTGTAGGCCCGACATCCCAGTGTGGTTTCGCAGTTCCACGGTTCAAATCGCTGTACTATCCAGTTTTGGGCCTTTGGTATCTAAAAAAAAAGCAGTTTGAGTGTGTCGCTCACTGTTCAGCCGCAAATATCTCTATTTAAAAAAGTGTGGTATACCCCAGTAAACAATAACTGTGGTTTTGCCATCCCACGGTAAAAAATCTCTACTATTCAGGTTTTGGTAGTTTTTTGCGTAAAGAAAAAAAGTAGTGTCTACTGACTGTTGTGACACAAAAATATATCTGTTGAAAATAGTCTTGTGTAGGCCCGACATCCCAGTGTGGTTTCGCAGTTCCACAGGTCAAATCGCTGTACTATCCAGTTTTGGGCCTTTGGTATCTAAAAAAAAAGCAGTTTGAGTGTGTCGCTCACTGTTCAGCCGCAAATATCTCTATTTAAAAAAGTGTGGTATACCCCAGTAAAAAATAACTGTGGTTTTGCCATCCCACGGTAAAAATCTCTATTATTCAGGTTTTGGTAGTTTTTTCCGTAAAGAAAAACAGTAGTGTCTCCTGACTGTTGTGACACAAAAATATATCTGTTGAAAATAGTCTTGTGTAGGCCCGACATCCCAGTGTGGTTTCGCAGTTCCACGGGTCAAATCGCTGTACTATCCAGTTTTGGGCCTTTGGTATCTAAAAAAAAAGCAGTTTGAGTGTGTCGCTCACTGTTCAGCCGTAAATATCTCTATTTAAAAAATTATGGTATACCCCAGAAAACAATAACTGTGGTTTTGCCATCCCACGGTAAAAAATCTCTATTATTCAGGTTTTGGTAGTTTTTTCCGTAAAGAAAAACAGTAGTGTCTCCTGACTGTTGTGACACAAAAATATATCTGTTGAAAATAGTCTTGTGTAGGCCCGACATCCCAGTGTGGTTTCGCAGTTCCACGGGTCAAATCGCTGTACTATCCAGTTTTGGGCCTTTGGTATCTAAAAAAAAAGCAGTTTGAGTGTGTCGCTCACTGTTCAGCCGCAAATATCTCTATTTAAAAAAGTGTGGTATACCCCAGTAAAGAAAAACTGTGGTTTTGCCATCCCACGGTAAAAAATCTCTATTATTCAGGTTTTCGTAGTTGTTTCCGTAAAGAAAACAGTAGTGTCTCCTAACTGTTGTGACACAAAAATATATCTGTTGAAAATAGTCTTGTGTAGGCCCGACATCCCAGTGTGGTTTCGCAGTTCCACGGTTCAAATCGCTGTACTATCCAGTTTTGGGCCTTTGGTATGTAAAAAAAAAGCAGTTTGAGAGTGTTGCTCACTGTTCAGCCACAAATATCTCTATTTAAAAAAGTGTGGTATACCCCAGTAAACAATAACTGTGGTTTTGCCATCCCACGGTAAAAAATCTCTATTATTCAGGTTTTGGTAGTTGTTTCCGTAAAGAAAAACAGTAGTGTCTCCTGACTGTTGTCACAAAAAAATATATCTTTTGAAAATAGTCTTGTGTAGGCCCGACATCCCAGTGTGGTTTCGCAGTTCCACGGGTCAAATCGCTGTACTATCCAGTTTTGGGCCTTTGGTATCTAAAAAAAAAGCAGTTTGAGTGTGTCGCTCAATGTTCAGCCACAAATATCTCTATTTAAAAAAGTGTGGTATACCCCAGTAAACAATAACTGTGGTTTTGCCATCCCACGGTAAAAAATCTCTATTATTCAGGTTTTGGTAGTTGTTTCCGTAAAGAAAAACAGTAGTGTCTCCTGACTGTTGTGACACAAAAATATATCTGTTGAAAATAGTCTTGTGTAGGCCCGACATCCCAGTGTGGTTTCGCAGTTCCACAGGTCAAATCGCTGTACTATCCAGTTTTGGGCCTTTGGTATCTAAAAAAAAAAGCATTTTGGGTTTGTCGCTCACTGTTCAGCCGCAAATATCCCTATTTAAAAAAGTGTGGTATACCCCAGTAAAAAATAACTGTGGCTTTGCCATCTCACGGTAAAAAATCTCTATTATTCAGGTTGTCGTAGTTTTTTCCGTAAAGAAAACAGTAGTGTCTCCTGACTGTTGTGACACAAAAATATATCTGTTGAAAATAGTCTTGAGTAGGCCCGATATCCCAGTGTGGTTTCGCAGTTCCACGGGTCAAATCGCTGTACTACCCAGTTTTGGGCCTTTGGTATCAAAAAAAAAAATCAGTTTGAGTGTGTCGCTCACTGTTCAGCCGCAAATATCTCTATTTAAAAAAGTGTGGTATACCCCAGTAACAATAACTGTGGTTTTGCCATCCCACGGTAAAAAATCTCTATTATTCAGGTTTTGGTAGTTGTTTCCGTAAAGAAAAACAGTAGTGTCTCCTGACTGTTGTGACACAAAAATATATCTGTTGAAAATAGTCTTGTGTAGGCCCGATATCCCAGTGTGGTTTCGCAGTTCCATGGGTCAAATCGCTGTACTATCCAGTTTTGGGCCTTTGGTATCTAAAAAAAAAGCAGTTTGAGTGTGTCGCTCACTGTTCAGCCGCAAATATCTCTATTTAAAAAAGTGTGGTATACCCCAGTAAACAATCACTGTGGTTTTGCCATCCCACGGTAAAAAATCTCTATTATTCAATTTTTGGTAGTTTTTTCCGTAAAGAAAAACAGTAGTGTCTCCTGACTGTTGTGACACAAAAATATATCTGTTGAAAATAGTCTTGTGTAGGCCCCACATCCCAGTGTGGTTTCGCAGTTCCACGGGTCAAATCGCTGTACTATCCAGTTTTGGTCCTTTGGTATCTAAAAAAAAAGCAGTTTGAGTGTGTCGCTCACTGTTCAGCCGTAAATATCTCTATTTAAAAAATTATGGTATACCCCAGTAAACAATAACTGTGGTTTTGCCATCCCACGGTAAAAAATCTCTATTATTCAGGTTTTGGTAGTTTTTTCCGTAAAGAAAAACAGTAGTGTCTCCTGACTGTTGTGACACAAAAATATATCTGTTGAAAATAGTCTTGTGTAGGCCCGACATCCCAGTGTGGTTTCGCAGTTCCACGGGTCAAAACGCTGTACTATCCAGTTTTGGGCCTTTGGTATCTAAAAAAAAAGCAGTTTGAGTGTGTCGCTCACTGTTCAGCCGCAAATATCTCTATTTAAAAAAGTGTGGTATACCCCAGTAAAGAAAAACTGTGGTTTTGCCATCCCACGGTAAAAAATCTCTATTATTCAGGTTTTCGTAGTTGTTTCCGTAAAGAAAACAGTAGTGTCTCCTAACTGTTGTGACACAAAAATATATCTGTTGAAAATAGTCTTGTGTAGGCCCGACATCCCAGTGTGGTTTCGCAGTTCCACGGTTCAAATCGCTGTACTATCCAGTTTTGGGCCTTTGGTATGTAAAAAAAAAGCAGTTTGAGAGTGTTGCTCACTGTTCAGCCACAAATATCTCTATTTAAAAAAGTGTGGTATACCCCAGTAAACAATAACTGTGGTTTTGCCATCCCACGGTAAAAAATCTCTATTATTCAGGTTTTGGTAGTTGTTTCCGTAAAGAAAAACAGTAGTGTCTCCTGACTGTTGTCACAAAAAAATATATCTTTTGAAAATAGTCTTGTGTAGGCCCGACATCCCAGTGTGGTTTCGCAGTTCCACGGGTCAAATCGCTGTAATATCCAGTTTTGGGCCTTTGGTATCTAAAAAGAAAGCAGTTTGAGTGTGTCGCTCAATGTTCAGCCACAAATATCTCTATTTAAAAAAGTGTGGTATACCCCAGTAAACAATAACTGTGGTTTTGCCATCCCACGGTAAAAAATCTCTATTATTCAGGTTTTGGTAGTTGTTTCCGTAAAGAAAAACAGTAGTGTCTCCTGACTGTTGTGACACAAAAATATATCTGTTGAAAATAGTCTTGTGTAGGCCCGACATCCCAGTGTGGTTTCGCAGTTCCACAGGTCAAATCGCTGTACTATCCAGTTTTGGGCCTTTGGTATCTAAAAAAAAAGCATTTTGGGTTTGTCGCTCACTGTTCAGCCGCAAATATCCCTATTTAAAAAAGTGTGGTATACCCCAGTAAAAAATAACTGTGGCTTTGCCATCTCACGGTAAAAAATCTCTATTATTCAGGTTGTCGTAGTTTTTTCCGTAAAGAAAACAGTAGTGTCTCCTGACTGTTGTGACACAAAAATATATCTGTTGAAAATAGTCTTGAGTAGGCCCGATATCCCAGTGTGGTTTCGCAGTTCCACGGGTCAAATCGCTGTACTACCCAGTTTTGGGCCTTTGGTATCAAAAAAAAAAATCAGTTTGAGTGTGTCGCTCACTGTTCAGTCGCAAATATCTCTATTTAAAAAAGTGTGGTATACCCCAGTAAACAATAACTGTGGTTTTGCCATCCCACGGTAAAAAATCTCTATTATTCAGGTTTTGGTAGTTGTTTCCGTAAAGAAAAACAGTAGTGTCTCCTGACTGTTGTGACACAAAAATATATCTGTTGAAAATAGTCTTGTGTAGGCCCGATATCCCAGTGTGGTTTCGCAGTTCCACGGGTCAAATCGCTGTACTATCCAGTTTTGGGCCTTTGGTATCTAAAAAAAAAGCAGTTTGAGTGTGTCGCTCACTGTTCAGCCGCAAATATCTCTATTTAAAAAAGTGTGGTATACCCCAGTAAACAATCACTGTGGTTTTGCCATCCCAAGGTAAAAAATCTCTATTATTCAATTTTTTGTAGTTTTTTCCGTAAAGAAAAACAGTAGTGTCTCCTGACTGTTGTGACACAAAAATATATCTGTTGAAAATAGTCTTGTGTAGGCCCGACATCCCAGTGTGGTTTCGCAGTTCCACGGGTCAAATCGCTGTACTATCCAGTTTTGGTCCTTTGGTATCTAAAAAAAAAGCAGTTTGAGTGTGTCGCTCACTGTTCAGCCGTAAATATCTCTATTTAAAAAATTATGGTATACCCCAGTAAACAATAACTGTGGTTTTGCCATCCCACGGTAAAAAATCTCTATTATTCAGGTTTTGGTAGTTTTTTCCGTAAAGAAAAACAGTAGTGTCTCCTGACTGTTGTGACACAAAAATATATCTGTTGAAAATAGTCTTGTGTAGGCCCGACATCCCAGTGTGGTTTCGCAGTTCCACGGGTCAAAACGCTGTACTATCCAGTTTTGGGCCTTTGGTATCTAAAAAAAAAGCAGTTTGAGTGTGTCGCTCACTGTTCAGCCGCAAATATCTCTATTTAAAAAAGTGTGGTATACCCCAGTAAAGAAAAACTGTGGTTTTGCCATCCCACGGTAAAAAATCTCTATTATTCAGGTTTTCGTAGTTGTTTCCGTAAAGAAAACAGTAGTGTCTCCTAACTGTTGTGACACAAAAATATATCTGTTGAAAATAGTCTTGTGTAGGCCCGACATCCCAGTGTGGTTTCGCAGTTCCACGGTTCAAATCGCTGTACTATCCAGTTTTGGGCCTTTGGTATGTAAAAAAAAAGCAGTTTGAGAGTGTTGCTCACTGTTCAGCCACAAATATCTCTATTTAAAAAAGTGTGGTATACCCCAGTAAACAATAACTGTGGTTTTGCCATCCCACGGTAAAAAATCTCTATTATTCAGGTTTTGGTAGTTGTTTCCGTAAAGAAAAACAGTAGTGTCTCCTGATTGTTGTCACAAAAAAATATATCTTTTGAAAATAGTCTTGTGTAGGCCCGACATCCCAGTGTGGTTTCGCAGTTCCACGGGTCAAATCGCTGTACTATCCAGTTTTGGGCCTTTGGTATCTAAAAAAAAAGCAGTTTGAGTGTGTCGCTCAATGTTCAGCCACAAATATCTCTATTTAAAAAAGTGTGGTATACCCCAGTAAACAATAACTGTGGTTTTGCCATCCCACGGTAAAAAATCTCTATTATTCAGGTTTTGGTAGTTGTTTCCGTAAAGAAAAACAGTAGTGTCTCCTGACTGTTGTGACACAAAAATATATCTGTTGAAAATAGTCTTGTGTAGGCCCGACATCCCAGTGTGGTTTTGCAGTTCCACAGGTCAAATCGCTGTACTATCCAGTTTTGGGCCTTTGGTATCTAAAAAAAAAGCATTTTGGGTTTGTCGCTCACTGTTCAGCCGCAAATATCTCTATTTAAAAAAGTGTGGTATACCCCAGTAAAAAATAACTGTGGCTTTGCCATCTCACGGTAAAAAATCTCTATTATTCAGGTTGTCGTAGTTTTTTCCGTAAAGAAAAACAGTAGTGTCTCCTGACTGTTGTGACACAAAAATATATCTGTTGAAAATAGTCTTGAGTAGGCCCGATATCCCAGTGTGGTTTCGCAGTTCCACGGGTCAAATCGCTGTACTATCCAGTTTTGGGCCTTTGGTATCTAAAAAAAAAGCAGTTTAAGTGTGTCGCTCACTGTTCAGCCGCAAATATCTCTATTTAAAAAAGTGTGGTATACCCAGTAAACAATAACTGTGGTTTTGCCATCCCACGGTAAAAAATCTCTATTATTCAGGTTTTGGTAGTTTTTTCCGTAAAGAAAAACAGTAGTGTCTCCTGACTGTTGTGACACAAAAATATATCTGTTGAAAATAGTCTTGTGTAGGCCCGACATCCCAGTGTGGTTTCTCAGTTCCACGGGTCAAATCGCTGTACTATCCAGTTTTGGGCCTTTGGTATCTAAAAAAAAAGCAGTTTGAGTGTGTCGCTCACTGTTCAGCCGCAAATATCTCTATTTAAAAAAGTGTGGTATACCCCAGTAAACAATAACTGTGGTTTTACCATCCCACGGTAAAAAAACTCTATTATTCAGGTTTTGGTAGTTTTTTCCGTAAAGAAAAACAGTAGTGTCTCCTGACTGTTGTGACACAAAAATATATCTGTTGAAAATAGTCTTGTGTAGGCCCGACATCCCAGTGTGGTTTCGCAGTTCCACGGGTCAAATCGCTGTACTATCCAGTTTTGGGCCTTTGGTATCTAAAAAAAAAGCAGTTTGAGTGTGTCGCTCACTGTTCAGCCGCAAATATCTCTATTTAAAAAAGTGTGGTATACCCCAGTAAAAAATAACTGTGGTTTTGCTATCCCACGGTAAAAAATCTCTATTATTCAGGTTTTGGTAGTTTTTTCCGTAAAGAAAAACAGTAGTGTCTCCTGACTGTTGTGACACAAAAATATATCTGTTGAAAATAGTCTTGTGTAGGCCCGACATCCCAGTGTGGTTTCACAGTTCCACGGGTCAAATCGCTGTACTACCCAGTTTTGGGCCTTTGGTATCTAAAAAAAAAGCAGTTTGAGTGTGTCGCTCACTGTTCAGCTGCAAATATCTCTATTTAAAAAAGTGTGGTATAACCCAGTAAAAAATAACTGTGGTTTTTCCATCCCACGGTAAAAAATCTCTATTATTCAGGTTTTGGTAGTTTTTTCCATAAAGAAAAACAGTAGTGTCTCCTGACTGTGGTGACACAAAAATATATCTTTTGAAAATAGTCTTGTGTAGGCCTGACATCCTAGTGTGGTTTCGCAGTTCCACGGGTCAAATCGCTGTACTATCCAGTTTTGGGCCCTTGGTATCTAAAAAAAAAGCAGTTTGAGTGTGCTGCTCACTGTTCAGCCGCAAATATCTCTATTTAAAAAAGTGTGGTATACCCCAGTAAACAATAACTGTGGTTTTGCCATCCCACGGTAAAAAATCTCTATTATTCAGGTTTTGGTATTTGTTTCCGTAAAGAAAAATAGTAGTGTCTCCTGACTGTTGTGACACAAAAATATATCTGTTGAAAACAGTCTTGTGTAGGCCCGACATCCCAGTGTGGTTTCGCAGTTCCACGGGTCAAATCGCTGTACTATCCAGTTTTGGGCCTTTGGTATCTAAAAAAAAGCAGTTTGAGTGTGTCGCTCACTGTTCAGCCGCAAATATCTCTATTTAAAAAAGTGTGGTATACCCCAGTAAACAATAACTGTGGTTTTACCATCCCACGGTAAAAAATCACTATTATTCAGGTTTTGGTAGTTTTTTTCCGTAAAGAAAAACAGTAGTGTCTCCTGACTGTTGTGACACAAAAATATATCTGTTGAAAATAGTCTTGTGTAGGCCCGACATCCCAGTGTGGTTTCGCAGTTCCACGGGTCAAATCGATGTACTATCCAGTTTTGGGCCTTTGGTATCTAAAAAAAAAGCAGTTGGAGTGTGTCGCTCACTGTTCAGCCGCAAATATCTCTATTTAAAAAAGTGTGGTATACCCCAGTGAACAATAACTGTGGTTTTGCCATCCCACGGTAAAAAATCTCTATTATTCAGGTTTTGGTAGTTTTTTCCGTAAAGAAAAACAGTAGTGTCTCCTGACTGTTGTGACACAAAAAATATATCTGTTGAAAATAGTCTTGTGTAGGCCCGACATCCCAGTGTGGTTTCGCAGTTCCACGGGTCAAATCGATGTACTATCCAGTTTTGGGCCTTTGGTATCTAAAAAAAAAGCAGTTGGAGTGTGTCGCTCACTGTTCAGCCGCAAATATCTCTATTTAAAAAAGTGTGGTATACCCCAGTGAACAATAACTGTGGTTTTGCCATCCCACGGTAAAAAATCTCTATTATTCAGGTTTTGGTAGTTTTTTCCGTAAAGAAAAACAGTAGTGTCTCCTGACTGTTGTGACACAAAAAATATATCTGTTGAAAATAGTCTTGTGTAGGCCCGACATCCCAGTGTGGTTTCGCAGTTCCACGGGTCAAATCGCTGTACTATCCAGTTTTGGGCCTTTGGTATCTAAAAAAAAAGCAGTTTGAGTGTGTCGCTCACTGTTCAGCCGCAAATATCTCTATTTAAAAAAGTGTGGTATACCCCAGTAAAAAATAACTGTGGTTTTTCCATCCCACGGTAAAAAATCTCTATTATTCAGGTTTTGGTAGTTTTTTCCATAAAGAAAAACAGTAGTGTCTCCTGACTGTTGTGACACAAAAATATATCTTTTGAAAATAGTCTTGTGTAGGCCTGACATCCCAGTGTGGTTTCGCAGTTCCACGGGTCAAATCGCTGTACTATCCAGTTTTGGGCCTTTGGTATCTAAAAAAAAAGCAGTTTGAGTGTGCTGCTCACTGTTCAGCCGCAAATATCTCTATTTAAAAAAGTGTGGTATACCCCAGTAAACAATAACTGTGGTTTTGCCATCCCACGGTAAAAAATCTCTATTATTCAGGTTTTGGTATTTGTTTCCGTAAAGAAAAATAGTAGTGTCTCCTGACTGTTGTGACACAAAAATATATCTGTTGAAAACAGTCTTGTGTAGGCCCGACATCCCAGTGTGGTTTCGCAGTTCCACGGGTCAAATCACTGTACTATCCAGTTTTGGGCCTTTGGTATCTAAAAAAAAGCAGTTTGAGTGTGTCGCTCACTGTTCAGCCGCAAATATCTCTATTTAAAAAAGTGTGGTATACCCCAGTAAACAATAACTGTGGTTTTACCATCCCACGGTAAAAAATCACTATTATTCAGGTTTTGGTAGTTTTTTTCCGTAAAGAAAAACAGTAGTGTCTCCTGACTGTTGTGACACAAAAATATATCTGTTGAAAATAGTCTTGTGTAGGCCCGACATCCCAGTGTGGTTTCGCAGTTCCACGGGTCAAATCGATGTACTATCCAGTTTTGGGCCTTTGGTATCTAAAAAAAAAGCAGTTGGAGTGTGTCGCTCACTGTTCAGCCGCAAATATCTCTATTTAAAAAAGTGTGGTATACCCCAGTAAACAATCACTGTGGTTTTGCCATCCCAAGGTAAAAAATCTCTATTATTCAATTTTTTGTAGTTTTTTCCGTAAAGAAAAACAGTAGTGTCTCCTGACTGTTGTGACACAAAAATATATCTGTTGAAAATAGTCTTGTGTAGGCCCGACATCCCAGTGTGGTTTCGCAGTTCCACGGGTCAAATCGCTGTACTATCCAGTTTTGGTCCTTTGGTATCTAAAAAAAAAGCAGTTTGAGTGTGTCGCTCACTGTTCAGCCGTAAATATCTCTATTTAAAAAATTATGGTATACCCCAGTAAACAATAACTGTGGTTTTGCCATCCCACGGTAAAAAATCTCTATTATTCAGGTTTTGGTAGTTTTTTCCGTAAAGAAAAACAGTAGTGTCTCCTGACTGTTGTGACACAAAAATATATCTGTTGAAAATAGTCTTGTGTAGGCCCGACATCCCAGTGTGGTTTCGCAGTTCCACGGGTCAAAACGCTGTACTATCCAGTTTTGGGCCTTTGGTATCTAAAAAAAAAGCAGTTTGAGTGTGTCGCTCACTGTTCAGCCGCAAATATCTCTATTTAAAAAAGTGTGGTATACCCCAGTAAAGAAAAACTGTGGTTTTGCCATCCCACGGTAAAAAATCTCTATTATTCAGGTTTTCGTAGTTGTTTCCGTAAAGAAAACAGTAGTGTCTCCTAACTGTTGTGACACAAAAATATATCTGTTGAAAATAGTCTTGTGTAGGCCCGACATCCCAGTGTGGTTTCGCAGTTCCACGGTTCAAATCGCTGTACTATCCAGTTTTGGGCCTTTGGTATGTAAAAAAAAAGCAGTTTGAGAGTGTTGCTCACTGTTCAGCCACAAATATCTCTATTTAAAAAAGTGTGGTATACCCCAGTAAACAATAACTGTGGTTTTGCCATCCCACGGTAAAAAATCTCTATTATTCAGGTTTTGGTAGTTGTTTCCGTAAAGAAAAACAGTAGTGTCTCCTGATTGTTGTCACAAAAAAATATATCTTTTGAAAATAGTCTTGTGTAGGCCCGACATCCCAGTGTGGTTTCGCAGTTCCACGGGTCAAATCGCTGTACTATCCAGTTTTGGGCCTTTGGTATCTAAAAAAAAAGCAGTTTGAGTGTGTCGCTCAATGTTCAGCCACAAATATCTCTATTTAAAAAAGTGTGGTATACCCCAGTAAACAATAACTGTGGTTTTGCCATCCCACGGTAAAAAATCTCTATTATTCAGGTTTTGGTAGTTGTTTCCGTAAAGAAAAACAGTAGTGTCTCCTGACTGTTGTGACACAAAAATATATCTGTTGAAAATAGTCTTGTGTAGGCCCGACATCCCAGTGTGGTTTTGCAGTTCCACAGGTCAAATCGCTGTACTATCCAGTTTTGGGCCTTTGGTATCTAAAAAAAAAGCATTTTGGGTTTGTCGCTCACTGTTCAGCCGCAAATATCTCTATTTAAAAAAGTGTGGTATACCCCAGTAAAAAATAACTGTGGCTTTGCCATCTCACGGTAAAAAATCTCTATTATTCAGGTTGTCGTAGTTTTTTCCGTAAAGAAAAACAGTAGTGTCTCCTGACTGTTGTGACACAAAAATATATCTGTTGAAAATAGTCTTGAGTAGGCCCGATATCCCAGTGTGGTTTCGCAGTTCCACGGGTCAAATCGCTGTACTATCCAGTTTTGGGCCTTTGGTATCTAAAAAAAAAGCAGTTTAAGTGTGTCGCTCACTGTTCAGCCGCAAATATCTCTATTTAAAAAAGTGTGGTATACCCAGTAAACAATAACTGTGGTTTTGCCATCCCACGGTAAAAAATCTCTATTATTCAGGTTTTGGTAGTTTTTTCCGTAAAGAAAAACAGTAGTGTCTCCTGACTGTTGTGACACAAAAATATATCTGTTGAAAATAGTCTTGTGTAGGCCCGACATCCCAGTGTGGTTTCTCAGTTCCACGGGTCAAATCGCTGTACTATCCAGTTTTGGGCCTTTGGTATCTAAAAAAAAAGCAGTTTGAGTGTGTCGCTCACTGTTCAGCCGCAAATATCTCTATTTAAAAAAGTGTGGTATACCCCAGTAAACAATAACTGTGGTTTTACCATCCCACGGTAAAAAAACTCTATTATTCAGGTTTTGGTAGTTTTTTCCGTAAAGAAAAACAGTAGTGTCTCCTGACTGTTGTGACACAAAAATATATCTGTTGAAAATAGTCTTGTGTAGGCCCGACATCCCAGTGTGGTTTCGCAGTTCCACGGGTCAAATCGCTGTACTATCCAGTTTTGGGCCTTTGGTATCTAAAAAAAAAGCAGTTTGAGTGTGTCGCTCACTGTTCAGCCGCAAATATCTCTATTTAAAAAAGTGTGGTATACCCCAGTAAAAAATAACTGTGGTTTTGCTATCCCACGGTAAAAAATCTCTATTATTCAGGTTTTGGTAGTTTTTTCCGTAAAGAAAAACAGTAGTGTCTCCTGACTGTTGTGACACAAAAATATATCTGTTGAAAATAGTCTTGTGTAGGCCCGACATCCCAGTGTGGTTTCACAGTTCCACGGGTCAAATCGCTGTACTACCCAGTTTTGGGCCTTTGGTATCTAAAAAAAAAGCAGTTTGAGTGTGTCGCTCACTGTTCAGCTGCAAATATCTCTATTTAAAAAAGTGTGGTATAACCCAGTAAAAAATAACTGTGGTTTTTCCATCCCACGGTAAAAAATCTCTATTATTCAGGTTTTGGTAGTTTTTTCCATAAAGAAAAACAGTAGTGTCTCCTGACTGTGGTGACACAAAAATATATCTTTTGAAAATAGTCTTGTGTAGGCCTGACATCCTAGTGTGGTTTCGCAGTTCCACGGGTCAAATCGCTGTACTATCCAGTTTTGGGCCCTTGGTATCTAAAAAAAAAGCAGTTTGAGTGTGCTGCTCACTGTTCAGCCGCAAATATCTCTATTTAAAAAAGTGTGGTATACCCCAGTAAACAATAACTGTGGTTTTGCCATCCCACGGTAAAAAATCTCTATTATTCAGGTTTTGGTATTTGTTTCCGTAAAGAAAAATAGTAGTGTCTCCTGACTGTTGTGACACAAAAATATATCTGTTGAAAACAGTCTTGTGTAGGCCCGACATCCCAGTGTGGTTTCGCAGTTCCACGGGTCAAATCGCTGTACTATCCAGTTTTGGGCCTTTGGTATCTAAAAAAAAGCAGTTTGAGTGTGTCGCTCACTGTTCAGCCGCAAATATCTCTATTTAAAAAAGTGTGGTATACCCCAGTAAACAATAACTGTGGTTTTACCATCCCACGGTAAAAAATCACTATTATTCAGGTTTTGGTAGTTTTTTTCCGTAAAGAAAAACAGTAGTGTCTCCTGACTGTTGTGACACAAAAATATATCTGTTGAAAATAGTCTTGTGTAGGCCCGACATCCCAGTGTGGTTTCGCAGTTCCACGGGTCAAATCGATGTACTATCCAGTTTTGGGCCTTTGGTATCTAAAAAAAAAGCAGTTGGAGTGTGTCGCTCACTGTTCAGCCGCAAATATCTCTATTTAAAAAAGTGTGGTATACCCCAGTGAACAATAACTGTGGTTTTGCCATCCCACGGTAAAAAATCTCTATTATTCAGGTTTTGGTAGTTTTTTCCGTAAAGAAAAACAGTAGTGTCTCCTGACTGTTGTGACACAAAAAATATATCTGTTGAAAATAGTCTTGTGTAGGCCCGACATCCCAGTGTGGTTTCGCAGTTCCACGGGTCAAATCGATGTACTATCCAGTTTTGGGCCTTTGGTATCTAAAAAAAAAGCAGTTGGAGTGTGTCGCTCACTGTTCAGCCGCAAATATCTCTATTTAAAAAAGTGTGGTATACCCCAGTGAACAATAACTGTGGTTTTGCCATCCCACGGTAAAAAATCTCTATTATTCAGGTTTTGGTAGTTTTTTCCGTAAAGAAAAACAGTAGTGTCTCCTGACTGTTGTGACACAAAAAATATATCTGTTGAAAATAGTCTTGTGTAGGCCCGACATCCCAGTGTGGTTTCGCAGTTCCACGGGTCAAATCGCTGTACTATCCAGTTTTGGGCCTTTGGTATCTAAAAAAAAAGCAGTTTGAGTGTGTCGCTCACTGTTCAGCCGCAAATATCTCTATTTAAAAAAGTGTGGTATACCCCAGTAAAAAATAACTGTGGTTTTTCCATCCCACGGTAAAAAATCTCTATTATTCAGGTTTTGGTAGTTTTTTCCATAAAGAAAAACAGTAGTGTCTCCTGACTGTTGTGACACAAAAATATATCTTTTGAAAATAGTCTTGTGTAGGCCTGACATCCCAGTGTGGTTTCGCAGTTCCACGGGTCAAATCGCTGTACTATCCAGTTTTGGGCCTTTGGTATCTAAAAAAAAAGCAGTTTGAGTGTGCTGCTCACTGTTCAGCCGCAAATATCTCTATTTAAAAAAGTGTGGTATACCCCAGTAAACAATAACTGTGGTTTTGCCATCCCACGGTAAAAAATCTCTATTATTCAGGTTTTGGTATTTGTTTCCGTAAAGAAAAATAGTAGTGTCTCCTGACTGTTGTGACACAAAAATATATCTGTTGAAAACAGTCTTGTGTAGGCCCGACATCCCAGTGTGGTTTCGCAGTTCCACGGGTCAAATCACTGTACTATCCAGTTTTGGGCCTTTGGTATCTAAAAAAAAGCAGTTTGAGTGTGTCGCTCACTGTTCAGCCGCAAATATCTCTATTTAAAAAAGTGTGGTATACCCCAGTAAACAATAACTGTGGTTTTACCATCCCACGGTAAAAAATCACTATTATTCAGGTTTTGGTAGTTTTTTTCCGTAAAGAAAAACAGTAGTGTCTCCTGACTGTTGTGACACAAAAATATATCTGTTGAAAATAGTCTTGTGTAGGCCCGACATCCCAGTGTGGTTTCGCAGTTCCACGGGTCAAATCGATGTACTATCCAGTTTTGGGCCTTTGGTATCTAAAAAAAAAGCAGTTGGAGTGTGTCGCTCACTGTTCAGCCGCAAATATCTCTATTTAAAAAAGTGTGGTATACCCCAGTGAACAATAACTGTGGTTTTGCCATCCCACGGTAAAAAATCTCTATTATTCAGGTTTTGGTAGTTTTTTCCGTAAAGAAAAACAGTAGTGTCTCCTGACTGTTGTGACACAAAAAATATATCTGTTGAAAATAGTCTTGTGTAGGCCCGACATCCCAGTGTGGTTTCGCAGTTCCACGGGTCAAATCGCTGTACTATCCAGTTTTGGGCCTTTGGTATCTAAAAAAAAAGCAGTTTGAGTGTGTCGCTCACTGTTCAGCCGCAAATATCTCTATTTAAAAAAGTGTGGTATACCCCAGTAAAAAATAACTGTGGTTTTGCTATCCCACGGTAAAAAATCTCTATTATTCAGGTTTTGGTAGTTTTCTCCGTAAAGAAAAACAGTAGTGTCTCCTGACTGTTGTGACACAAAAATATATCTGTTGAAAATAGTCTTGTGTAGGCCCGACATCCCAGTGTGGTTTCGCCGTTCCACGGGTCAAATCGCTGTACTACCCAGTTTTGGGCCTTTGGTATCTAAAAAAAAAGCAGTTTGAGTGTGTCGCTCACTGTTCAGCCGCAAATATCTCTATTTAAAAAAGTGTGGTATACCCCAGAAAACAATAACTGTGGTTTTGCCATCCCACGGTAAAAAATCTCTATTATTCAGGTTTTGGTAGTTTTTTCCGTAAAGAAAAACAGTAGTGTCTCCTGACTGTTGTGACACAAAAATATATCTGTTGGAATTAGTCTTGTGTAGGCCCGACATCCCAGTGTGGTTTCGCAGTTCCACTGTTTAAATCGCTGTACTATCCAGTTTTGGGCCTTTGGTATCTAAAAAAAAAGCAGTTTGAGTGTGTCGCTCACTGTTCAGCCGCAAATATCTCTATTTAAAAAAGTGTGGTATACCCCAGTAAAAAATAACTGTGGTTTTGCTATCCCACGGTAAAAAATCTCTATTATTCAGGTTTTGGTAGTTTTTTCCGTAAAGAAAAACAGTAGTGTCTCCTGACTGTTGTGACACCCAAATATATCTGTTTAAAATAGTCTTGTGTAGGCCCGACATCCCAGTGTGGTTTCGCAGTTCCACGGGTCAAATCGCTGTACTATCCAGTTTTGGGCCTTTGGTATCTAAAAAAAAAGCAGTTTGAGTGTGTCGATCACTGTTCAGCCGCAAATATCTCTATTAAAAAAGTGTGGTATACCCCAGTATAAAATAACTGTGGTTTTGCCATCCCACGGTAAAAAATCTCTATTATTCAGGTTTTGGTAGTTTTTTCCGTAAAGAAAAACAGTAGTGTCTCCTGACTGTTGTGACACAAAAATATATCTGTTGAAAATAGTCTTGTGTAGGCCCGACATCCCAGTGTGGTTTCGCAGTTACACGGGTCAAATCACTGTACTATCCAGTTTTGGGCCTTTGGTATCTATAAAAAAAGCAGTTTGAGTGTGTCGCTCACTGTTCAGCCGCAAATATCTCTATTTAAAAATGTGTGGTATACCCCAGAAAACAATAACTGTGGTTTTGCCATCCCACGGTAAAAAATCTCTATTATTCAGGTTTTGGTAGTTTTTTCCGGAAAGAAAAACAGTAGTGTCTCCTGACTGTTGTGACACAAAAATATATCTGTTGAAAATAGTCTTGTGTAGGCCCGACATCCCAGTGTGGTTTCGCAGTTCCACGGGTCAAATCGCTGTACTATCCAGTTTTGGGCCTTTGGTATCTTAAAAAAAAGCAGTTTGAGTGTGTCGCTCACTGTTCAGCCGCAAATATCTCTATTTAAAAAAGTGTGGTATACCCCAGTAAACAATAACTGTGGTTTTGACATCCCACGGTAAAAAATCTCTTTTATTCAGGTTTTGGTAGTTGTTTCCGTAAAGAAAAACAGTAGTGTCTCCTGACTGTTGTCACACAAAAATATATCTTTTGAAAATAGTCTTGTGTAGGCCCGACACCCCAGTGTGGTTTCGCAGTTCCACGGGTCAAATCGCTGTACTATCCAGTTTTGTGCCTTTGGTATCTAAAAAAAAGGCAGTTTGAGTGTGTCGCTCACTGTTCAGCTGCAAATATCTCTATTTAAAAAAGTGTGGTATACCCCAGTAAACAATAACTGTGGTTTTGACATCCCATGGTAAAAAATCTTTATTATTCAGGTTTTGGTAGTTGTTTCCGTAAAGTAAAACAGTAGTGTCTCCTGACTGTTGTGACACAAAAATATATCTGTTGAAAATAGTCTTGTGTAGGCCCGACATCCCAGTGTGGTTTCGCAGTTCCACGTGTCAAATCGCTGTACTATCTAGTTTTGGGCATTTGGTATCTAAAAAAAAAATCAGTTTGAGTGTGTCGCTCACTGTTCAGCCGCAAATATCTCTATTTAAAAAAGTGTGGTATACCCCAGTAAACAATACCTGTGGTTTTGCTATCCCACGGTAAAAAATCTCTATTATTCAGGTTTTGGTAGTTTTTTCCGTAAAGAAAAACAGTAGTGTCTCCTGACTGTTGTGACACAAAAATATATCTGTTGAAAATAGTCTTGTGTAGGCCCGACATCCCAGTGTGGTTTCGCAGTTCCACGGGTCAAATCGCTGTACTATCCACTTTTGGGCCTTTGGTATCTAAAAAAAAAGCAGTTTAAGTGTGTCGCTCACTGTTCAGCCGCAAATATCTCTATTTAAAAAAGTGTGGTATACCCCAGTAAACAATAACTGTGGTTTTTCCATCCCACGGTAAAAAATCTCTATTATTCAGCTTTTAGTAGTTTTTTCCGTAAAGAAAAACAGTAGTGTCTCCTGACTGTTGTGACAGAAAAATATATCTGTTGAAAATAGTCTTGTGTAGGCCCGACATCCCAGTGTGGTTTCGCAGTTCCACGGGTCAAATCGCTGTACTATCCAGTTTTGGGCCTTTGGTATCTAAAAAAAAAGCAGTTTGAGTGTGTCGCTCACTGTTCAGCCGCAAATATCTCTATTTAAAAAAGTGTGGTATACCCCAGTAAACAATAACTGTGGTTTTGACATCCCACGGTAAAAAATCTCTATTATTCAGGTTTTGGTATTTGTTTCCGTAAAGAAAAACAGTAGTGTCTCCTGACTGTTGTCACACAAAAATATATCTTTTGAAAATAGTCTTGTGTAGGCCCGACACCCCAGTGTGGTTTCGCAGTTCCACGGGTCAAATCGCTGTACTATCCAGTTTTGGGCCTTTGGTATCTAAAAAAAAGGCAGTTTGAGTGTGTCGCTCACTGTTCAGCTGCAAATATCTCTATTTAAAAAAGTGTGGTATACCCCAGTAAACAATAACTGTGGTTTTGACATCCCATGGTAAAAAATCTTTATTATTCAGGTTTTGGTAGTTGTTTCCGTAAAGAAAAACAGTAGTGTCTCCTGACTGTTGTGACACAAAAATATATCTGTTGAAAATAGTCTTGTGTAGGCCCGACATCCCAGTGTGGTTTCGCAGTTCCACGGGTCAAATCGCTGTACTATCTAGTTTTGGGCCTTTGGTATCTAAAAAAAAAGCAGTTTGAGTGTGTCGCTCACTGTTCAGCCGCAAATATCTCTATTTAAAAAAGTGTGGTATACCCCAGTAAACAATACCTGTGGTTTTGCTATCCCACGGTAAAAAATCTCTATTATTCAGGTTTTGGTAGTTTTTTCCGTAAAGAAAAACAGTAGTGTCTCCTGACTGTTGTGACACAAAAATATATCTGTTGAAAATAGTCTTGTGTAGGCCCGACATCCCAGTGTGGTTTCGCAGTTCCACGGGTCAAATCGCTGTACTATCCAGTTTTGTGCCTTTGGTATCTAAAAAAAAGGCAGTTTGAGTGTGTCGCTCACTGTTCAGCTGCAAATATCTCTATTTAAAAAAGTGTGGTATACCCCAGTAAACAATAACTGTGGTTTTGACATCCCATGGTAAAAAATCTTTATTATTCAGGTTTTGGTAGTTGTTTCCGTAAAGAAAAACAGTAGTGTCTCCTGACTGTTGTGACACAAAAATATATCTGTTGAAAATAGTCTTGTGTAGGCCCGACATCCCAGTGTGGTTTCGCAGTTCCACGGGTCAAATCGCTGTACTATCTAGTTTTGGGCCTTTGGTATCTAAAAAAAAAGCAGTTTGAGTGTGTCGCTCACTGTTCAGCCGCAAATATCTCTATTTAAAAAAGTGTGGTATACCCCAGTAAACAATACCTGTGGTTTTGCTATCCCACGGTAAAAAATCTCTATTATTCAGGTTTTGGTAGTTTTTTCCGTAAAGAAAAACAGTAGTGTCTCCTGACTGTTGTGACACAAAAATATATCTGTTGAAAATAGTCTTGTGTAGGCCCGACATCCCAGTGTGGTTTCGCAGTTCCACGGGTCAAATCGCTGTACTATCCAGTTTTGTGCCTTTGGTATCTAAAAAAAAGGCAGTTTGAGTGTGTCGCTCACTGTTCAGCTGCAAATATCTCTATTTAAAAAAGTGTGGTATACCCCAGTAAACAATAACTGTGGTTTTGACATCCCATGGTAAAAAATCTTTATTATTCAGGTTTTGGTAGTTGTTTCCGTAAAGTAAAACAGTAGTGTCTCCTGACTGTTGTGACACAAAAATATATCTGTTGAAAATAGTCTTGTGTAGGCCCGACATCCCAGTGTGGTTTCGCAGTTCCACGGGTCAAATCGCTGTACTATCTAGTTTTGGGCATTTGGTATCTAAAAAAAAAATCAGTTTGAGTGTGTCGCTCACTGTTCAGCCGCAAATATCTCTATTTAAAAAAGTGTGGTATACCCCAGTAAACAATACCTGTGGTTTTGCTATCCCACGGTCAAAAATCTCTATTATTCAGGTTTTGGTAGTTTTTTCCGTAAAGAAAAACAGTAGTGTCTCCTGACTGTTGTGACACAAAAATATATCTGTTGAAAATAGTCTTGTGTAGGCCCGACATCCCAGTGTGGTTTCGCAGTTCCACGGGTCAAATCGCTGTACTATCCACTTTTGGGCCTTTGGTATCTAAAAAAAAAGCAGTTTAAGTGTGTCGCTCACTGTTCAGCCGCAAATATCTCTATTTAAAAAAGTGTGGTATACCCCAGTAAACAATAACTGTGGTTTTTCCATCCCACGGTAAAAAATCTCTATTATTCAGCTTTTAGTAGTTTTTTCCGTAAAGAAAAACAGTAGTGTCTCCTGACTGTTGTGACAGAAAAATATATCTGTTGAAAATAGTCTTGTGTAGGCCCGACATCCCAGTGTGGTTTCGCAGTTCCACGGGTCAAATCGCTGTACTATCCAGTTTTGGGCCTTTGGTATCTAAAAAAAAAGCAGTTTGAGTGTGTCGCTCACTGTTCAGCCGCAAATATCTCTATTTGAAAAAGTGTGGTATACCCCAGTAAACAATAACTGTGGTTTTGACATCCCACGGTAAAAAATCTCTATTATTCAGGTTTTGGTATTTGTTTCCGTAAAGAAAAACAGTAGTGTCTCCTGACTGTTGTGACACAAAAATATATCTGTTGAAAATAGTCTTGTGTAGGCCCGACATCCCAGTGTGGTTTCGCAGTTCCACGGGTCAAATCGCTGTACTATCTAGTTTTGGGCCTTTGGTATCTAAAAAAAAAGCAGTTTGAGTGTGTCGCTCACTGTTCAGCCGCAAATATCTCTATTTAAAAAAGTGTGGTATACCCCAGTAAACAATACCTGTGGTTTTGATATCCCACGGTAAAAAATCTCTATTATTCAGGTTTTTGGTAGTTTTTTCCGTAAAGAAAAACAGTAGTGTCTCCTGACTGTTGTGACACAAAAATATATCTGTTGAAAATAGTCTTGTGTAGGCCCGACATCCCAGTGTGGTTTCGCAGTTCCACGGGTCAAATCGCTGTACTATCCAGTTTTGGGCCTTTGGTATCTAAAAAAAAAGCAGTTTAAGTGTGTCGCTCACTGTTCAGCCGCAAATATCTCTATTTAAAAAAGTGTGGTATACCCCAGTAAACAATAACTGTGGTTTTTCCATCCCACGGTAAAAAATCTCTATTATTCAGCTTTTGGTAGTTTTTTCCGTAAAGAAAAACAGTAGTGTCTCCTGACTGTTGTGACAGAAAAACATATCTGTTGAAAATAGTCTTGTGTAGGCCCGTCATCCCAGTGTGGTTTCGCAGTTCCACGGGTCAAATCGCTGTACTATCCAGTTTTGGGCCTTTGGTATCAAAAAAAAAAAGCAGTTTGAGTGTGTCGCTCACTGTTCAGCCGCAAATATCTCTATTTAAAAATGTGTGGTATACCCCAGAAAACAATAACTGTGGTTTTGCCATCCCACGGTAAAAAATCTCTATTGTTCAGGTTTTGGTAGTTTTTTCCGGAAAGAAAAACAGTAGTGTCTCCTGACTGTTGTGACACAAAAATATATCTGTTGAAAATAGTCTTGTGTAGGCCCGACATCCCAGTGTGGTTTCGCAGTTCCACGGGTCAAATCGCTGTGCTATCAACTTTTGGGCCTTTGGTATCTAAAAAAAAAGCAGTTTAAGTGTGTCGCTCACTGTTCAGCCGCAAATATCTCTATTTAAAAAAGTGTGGTATACCCCAGTAAACAATAACTGTGGTTTTTCCATCCCACGGTAAAAAATCTCTATTATTCAGGTTTTGGTAGTTTTTTCCGTAAAGAAAAACAGTAGTGTCTCCTGACTGTTGTGACAGAAAAATATATCTGTTGAAAATAGTCTTGTGTAGGCCCGACATCCCAGTGTGGTTTCGCAGTTCCACGGGTCAAATCGCTGTACTATCCAGTTTTGGGCCTTTGGTATCTAAAAAAAAAGCAGTTTGAGTGTGTCGCTCACTGTTCAGCCGCAAATATCTCTATTTAAAAAAGTGTGGTATACCCCAGTAAACAATAACTGTAGTTTTGACATCCCACGGTAAAAAATCTCTATTATTCAGGTTTTGGTATTTGTTTCCGTAAAGAAAAACAGTAGTGTCTCCTGACTGTTGTCACACAAAAATATATCTTTTGAAAATAGTCTTGTGTAGGCCCGACACCCCAGTGTGGTTTCGCAGTTCCACGGGTCAAATCGCTGTACTATCCAGTTTTGGTCCTTTGGTATCTAAAAAAAAGGCAGTTTGAGTGTGTCGCTCACTGTTCAGCTGCAAATATCTCTATTTAAAAAAGTGTGGTATACCCCAGTAAACAATAACTGTGGTTTTGACATCCCATGGTAAAAAATCTTTATTATTCAGGTTTTGGTAGTTGTTTCCGTAAAGAAAAACAGTAGTGTCTCCTGACTGTTGTGACACAAAAATATATCTGTTGAAAATAGTCTTGTGTAGGCCCGACATCCCAGTGTGGTTTCGCAGTTCCACGGGTCAAATCGCTGTACTATCTAGTTTTGGGCCTTTGGTATCTAAAAAAAAAGCAGTTTGAGTGTGTCGCTCACTGTTCAGCCGCAAATATCTCTATTTAAAAAAGTGTGGTATACCCCAGTAAACAATACCTGTGGTTTTGCTATCCCACGGTAAAAAATCTCTATTATTCAGGTTTTGGTAGTTTTTTCCGGAAAGAAAAACAGTAGTGTCTCCTGACTGTTGTGACACAAAAATATATCTGTTGAAAATAGTCTTGTGTAGGCCCGACATCCCAGTGTGGTTTCGCAGTTCCACGGGTCAAATCGCTGTCCTATCCAGTTTTGGGCCTTTGGTATCTAAAAAAAAAGCAGTTTAAGTGTGTCGCTCACTGTTCAGCCGCAAATATCTCTATTTAAAAAAGTGTGGTATACCCCAGTAAACAATTACTGTGGTTTTGCCATCCCACGGTAAAAAATCTCTATTATTCAGGTTTTGGTAGTTTTTTCCGTAAAGAAAAACAGTAGTGTCTCCTGACTGTTGTGACACAAAAATATATCTGTTGAAAATAGTCTTGTGTAGGCCCGACATCCCAGTGTGGTTTCGCAGTTCCACGGGTCAAATCACTGTACTATCCAGTTTTGGGCCTTTGGTAACTAAAAAAAAAAGCAGTTTGAGTGTGTCGCTCACTGTTCAGCCGCAAATATCTCTATTTAAAAATGTGTGGTATACCCCAGTAAACAATACCTGTGGTTTTGCTATCCCACGGTAAAAAATCTCTATTATTCAGGTTTTGGTAGTTTTTTCCGTAAAGAAAAACAGTAGTGTCTCCTGACTGTTGTGACACAAAAATATATCTGTTGAAAATAGTCTTGTGTAGGCTCGACATCCCAGTGTGGTTTCGCAGTTCCACAGGTCAAATCGCTGTACTATCCAGTTTTGGGCCTTTGGTATAAAAAAAAAAAGCAGTTTAAGTGTGTCGCTCACTGTTCAGCCGCAAATATCTCTATTTAAAAAAGTGTGGTATACCCCAGTAAACAATTACTGTGGTTTTGCCATCCCACGGTAAAAAATCTCTATTATTCAGGTTTTGGTAGTTTTTTCCGTAAAGAAAAACAGTAGTGTCTCCTGACTGTTGTAACACAAAAATATATCTGTTGAAAATAGTCTTGTGTAGGCCCGACATCCCAGTGTGGTTTCGCAGTTCCACGGGTCAAATCACTGTACTATCCAGTTTTGGGCCTTTGGTATCTAAAAAAAAAGCAGTTTGAGTGTGTCGCTCACTGTTCAGCCGCAAATATCTCTATTTAAAAAAGTGTGGTATACCCCAGTAAACAATAACTGTGGTTTTGCCATCCCACGGTAAAAAATCTCTATTATTCAGGTTTTGGTAGTTGTTTCCGTAAAGAAAAACAGTAGTGTCTCCTGACTGTTGTGACACAAAAATATATCTGTTGAAAATAGTCTAGTGTAGGCCCGACATCCCAGTGTGGTTTCGCAGTTCCACGGGTCAAATCGCTGTACTATCCAGTTTTGGGCCTTTTGTATCTAAAAAAAAAGCAGTTTGAGTGTGTCGCTCACTGTTCAGCCGCAAATATCTCTATTTAAAAAACTGTGGTATACCCCAGTAAACAATTACTGTGGTTTTGCCATCCCACGGTAAAAAATCTCTATTATTCAGCTTTTGGTAGTTTTTTCCGTAAAGAAAAACAGTAGTGTCTCCTGACTGTTGTGACACAAAAATATATCTGTTGAAAATAGTTTTGTGTAGGCCCGACATCCCAGTGTGGTTTCGCAGTTCCACGGGTCAAATCACTGTACTATCCAGTTTTGGGCCTTTGGTATCTAAAAAAAAAGCAGTTTAAGTGTGTCGTTCACTGTTCAGCCGCAAATATCTCTATTTAAAAAAGTGTGGTATACCCCAGTAAAAAATAACTGTAGTTTTGCCATCCCACGGTAAAAAATCTCTATTATTCAGGTTTTGGTACTTTTTTCCGTAAAGAAAAACAGTAGTGTCTCCTGACTGTTGTGACACAAAAATATATCTGTTGAAAATAGTCTTGTGTAGGCCCGACATCCCAGTGTGGTTTCGCAGTTCCACGGGTCAAATCACTGTACTATCCAGTTTTGGGCCTTTGGTATCTAAAAAAAAAGCAGTTTGAGTGTGTCGCTCACTGTTCAGCTGCAAATATCTCTATTTAAAAAAGTGTGGTATACCCCAGTAAACAATAACTGTGGTTTTGCCATCCCACGGTAAAAAATCTCTATTATTCAGGTTTTGGTATTTATTTCCGTAAAGAAAAACAGTAGTGTCTCCTGACTGTTGTCACACAAAAATATATCTTTTGAAAATAGTATTGTGTAGGCCCGACATCCCAGTGTGGTTTCGCAGTTCCACTGGTCAAATCGCTGTACTACCCAGTTTTGGGCCATTGGTATCTAAAAAAAAAGCAGTTTGAGTGTGTCGCTCACTGTTCAGCCGCAAATATCTCTATTTAAAAAAGTGTGGTATACCCCAGTAAACAATAACAGTGGTTTTGCCATCCCACGGTAAAAAATCTCTATTATTCAGGTTTTGGTAGTTGTTTCCGTAAAGAAAAACAGTAGTGTCTCCTGACTGTTGTGACACAAAAATATATCTGTTGAAAATAGTCTAGTGTAGGCCCGACATCCCAGTGTGGTTTCGCAGTTCCACGGGTCAAATCGCTGTACTATCCAGTTTTGGGCCTTTTGTATCTAAAAAAAAAGCAGTTTGAGTGTGTCGCTCACTGTTCAGCCGCAAATATCTCTATTTAAAAAAGTGTGGTATACCCCAGTAAACAATAACTGTGGTTTTGCCATCCCACAGTAAAAAATCTCTATTATTCAGGTTTTGGTAGTTGTTTCCGTAAAGAAAAACAGTAGTGTCTCCTGACTGTTGTGACACAAAAATATATCTGTTGAAAATAGTCTTGTGTAGGCCCGACATCCCAGTGTGGTTTCGCAGTTCCACGGGTCAAATCGCTGTACTATCCAGTTTTGGGCCTTTGCTATCAAAAAAAAAAGCAGTTTAAGTGTGTCGCTCACTGTTCAGCCGCAAATATCTCTATTTAAAAAACTGTGGTATACCCCAGTAAACAATTACTGTGGTTTTGCCATCCCACGGTAAAAAATCTCTATTATTCAGCTTTTGGTAGTTTTTTCCGTAAAGAAAAACAGTAGTGTCTCCTGACTGTTGTGACACAAAAATATATCTGTTGAAAATAGTCTTGTGTAGGCCCGACATCCCAGTGTGGTTTCGCAGTTCCACGGGTCAAATCACTGTACTATCCAGTTTTGGGCCTTTGGTATCTAGAAAAAAAGCAGTTTGAGTGTGTCGCTCACTGTTCAGCTGCAAATATCTCTATTTTAAAAAGTGTGGTATACCCCAGTAAACAATAACTGTGGTTTTGCCATCCCACGGTAAAAAATCTCTATTATTCAGGTTTTGGTAGTTTTTTCCGTAAAGAAAAACAGTAGTGTCTCCTGACCGTTGTCACACAAAAATATATCTTTTGAAAATAGTATTGTGTAGGCCCGACATCCCAGTGTGGTTTCGCAGTTCCACTGGTCAAATCGCTGTACTACCCAGTTTTGGGCCTTTGGTATCTAAAAAAAAGCAGTTTGAGTGTGTCGCTCACTGTTCAGCCGCAAATATCTCTATTTAAAAAAGTGTGGTATACCCCAGTAAACAATAACTGTGGTTTTGCCATCCCACGGTAAAAAATCTCTATTATTCAGGTTTTGGTAGTTGTTTCCGTAAAGAAAAACAGTAGTGTCTCCTGACTGTTGTGACACAAAAATATATCTGTTGAAAATAGTCTAGTGTAGGCCCGACATCCCAGTGTGGTTTCGCAGTTCCACGGGTCAAATCGCTGTACTATCCAGTTTTGGGCCTTTTGTATCTAAAAAAAAAGCAGTTTAAGTGTGTCGCTCACTGTTCAGCCGCAAATATCTCTATATAAAAAAGTGTGGTATACCCCAGTAAACAATAACTGTGGTTTTGCCATCCCACGGTAAAAAATCTCTATTATTCAGGTTTTGGTAGTTTTTTCCGTAAAGAAAAACAGTAGTGTCTCCTGACTGTTGTCACACAAAAATATATCTTTTGAAAATAGTATTGTGTAGGCCCGACATCCCAGTGTGGTTTGCAGTTCCACTGGTCAAATCGCTGTACTACCCAGTTTTGGGCCTTTGGTATCTAAAAAAAAGCAGTTTGAGTGTGTCGCTCACTGTTCAGCCGCAAATATCTCTATTTAAAAAAGTGTGGTATACCCCAGTAAACAATAACTGTGGTTTTGCCATCCCACGGTAAAAAATCTCTATTATTCAGGTTTTGGTAGTTGTTTCCGTAAAGAAAAACAGTAGTGTCTCCTGACTGTTGTGACACAAAAATATATCTGTTGAAAATAGTCTAGTGTAGGCCCGACATCCCAGTGTGGTTTCGCAGTTCTACGGGTCAAATCGCTGTACTATCCAGTTTTGGGCCTTTGATATAAAAAAAAAAAGCAGTTTAAGTGTGTCGCTCACTGTTCAGCCGCAAATATCTCTATTTAAAAAACTGTGGTATACCCCAGTAAACAATTACTGTGGTTTTGCCATCCCACGGTAAAAAATCTCTATTATTCAGCTTTTGGTAGTTTTTTCCGTAAAGAAAAACAGTAGTGTCTCCTGACTGTTGTGACACAAAAATATATCTGTTGAAAATAGTTTTGTGTAGGCCCGACATCCCAGTGCGGTTTCGCAGTTCCACGGGTCAAATCACTGTACTATCCAGTTTTGGGCCTTTGGTATCTAAAAAAAAAGCAGTTTAAGTGTGTCGCTCACTGTTCAGCCGCAAACATCTCTATTTAAAAAAGTGTGGTATACCCCAGTAAAAAATAACTGTAGTTTTGCCATCCCACGGTAAAAAATCTCTATTATTCAG
Source organism: Phyllobates terribilis (assembly GCF_046119375.1). Classification (NCBI taxonomy): domain Eukaryota; kingdom Metazoa; phylum Chordata; class Amphibia; order Anura; family Dendrobatidae; genus Phyllobates; species Phyllobates terribilis. The sequence continues at coordinate 306,367,195 of NW_027362765.1, read as the reverse complement.
GTTTTGGTAGTTTTTTCCGTAAAGAAAAACAGTAGTGTCTCCTGACTGTTGTGACACAAAAATATATCTGTTGAAAATAGTCTTGTGTAGGCCCGACATCCCAGTGTGGTTTCGCAGTTACACGGGTCAAATCACTGTACTATCCAGTTTTGGGCCTTTGGTATCTAAAAAAAAAGCAGTTTGAGTGTGTCGCTCACTGTTCAGCTGCAAATATCTCTATTTAAAAAAGTGTGGTATACCCCAGTAAACAATAACTGTGGTTTTGCCATCCCACGGTAAAAAATCTCGATTATTCAGGTTTTGGTAGTTTTTTCCGTAAAGGAAAACAGTAGTGTCTCCTGACTGTTGTCACACAAAAATATATCTTTTGAAAATAGTATTGTGTCGGCCCGACATCCCAGTGTGGTTTCGCAGTTCCACTGGTCAAATCGCTGTACTACCCAGTTTTGGGCCTTTGGTATCTAAAAAAAAAGCAGTTTGAGTGTGTCGCTCACTGTTCAGCCGCAAATATCTCTATTTAAAAAAGTGTGGTATACCCCAGTAAACAATAACAGTGGTTTTGCCATCCCACGGTAAAAAATCTCTATTATTCAGGTTTTGGTAGTTGTTTCCGTAAAGAAAAACAGTAGTGTCTCCTGACTGTTGTGACACAAAAATATATCTGTTGAAAATAGTCTAGTGTAGGCCCGACATCCCAGTGTGGTTTCGCAGTTCCACGGGTCAAATCGCTGTACTATCCAGTTTTGGGCCTTTTGTATCTAAAAAAAAAGCAGTTTGAGTGTGTCGCTCACTGTTCAGCCGCAAATATCTCTATTTAAAAAAGTGTGGTATACCCCAGTAAACAATAACTGTGGTTTTGCCATCCCACAGTAAAAAATCTCTATTATTCAGGTTTTGGTAGTTGTTTCCGTAAAGAAAAACAGTAGTGTCTCCTGACTGTTGTGACACAAAAATATATCTGTTGAAAATAGTCTTGTGTAGGCCCGACATCCCAGTGTGGTTTCACAGTTCCACGGGTCAAATCGCTGTACTATCCAGTTTTGGGCCTTTGGTATCAAAAAAAAAAGCAGTTTAAGTGTGTCACTCACTGTTCAGCCGCAAATATCTCTATTTAAAAAACTGTGGTATACCCCAGTAAACAATTACTGTGGTTTTGCCATCCCAAGGTAAAAAATCTCTATTATTCAGCTTTTGGTAGTTTTTTCCGTAAAGAAAAACAGTAGTGTCTCCTGACTGTTGTGACACAAAAATATATCTGTTGAAAATAGTCTTGTGTAGGCCCGACATCCCAGTGTGGTTTCGCAGTTCCACTGGTCATATCGCTGTACTACCCAGTTTTGGGCCTTTGGTATCTAAAAAAAAGCAGTTTGAGTGTGTCGCTCACTGTTCAGCCGCAAATATCTCTATTTAAAAAAGTGTGGTATACCCCAGTAAACAATAACTGTGGTTTTGCCATCCCACGGTAAAAAATCTCTATTATTCAGGTTTTGGTAGTTGTTTCCGTAAAGAAAAACAGTAGTGTCTCCTGACTGTTGTGACACAAAAATATATCTGTTGAAAATAGTCTAGTGTAGGCCCGACATCCCAGTGTGGTTTCGCAGTTCCACGGGTCAAATCGCTGTACTATCCAGTTTTGGGCCTTTTGTATCTAAAAAAAAAGCAGTTTGAGTGTGTCGCTCACTGTTCAGCCGCAAATATCTCTATTTAAAAAAGTGTGGTATACCCCAGTAAACAATAACTGTGGTTTTGCCATCCCACAGTAAAAAATCTCTATTATTCAGGTTTTGGTAGTTGTTTCCGTAAAGAAAAACAGTAGTGTCTCCTGACTGTTGTGACACAAAAATATATCTGTTGAAAATAGTCTTGTGTAGGCCCGACATCCCAGTGTGGTTTCACAGTTCCACGGGTCAAATCGCTGTACTATCCAGTTTTGGGCCTTTGGTATCAAAAAAAAAAGCAGTTTAAGTGTGTCGCTCACTGTTCAGCCGCAAATATCTCTATTTAAAAAACTGTGGTATACCCCAGTAAACAATTACTGTGGTTTTGCCATCCCAAGGTAAAAAATCTCTATTATTCAGCTTTTGGTAGTTTTTTCCGTAAAGAAAAACAGTAGTGTCTCCTGACTGTTGTGACACAAAAATATATCTGTTGAAAATAGTCTTGTGTAGGCCCGACATCCCAGTGTGGTTTCGCAGTTCCACGGGTCAAATCACTGTACTATCCAGTTTTGGGCCTTTGGTATCTAAAAAAAAAGCAGTTTGAGTGTGTCGCTCACTGATCAGCTGCAAATATCTCTATTTTAAAAAGTGTGGTATACCCCAGTAAACAATAACTGTGGTTTTGCCATCCCACGGTAAAAAATCTCTATTATTCAGGTTTTGGTAGTTTTTTCCGTAAAGAAAAACAGTAGTGTCTCCTGACTGTTGTCACACAAAAATATATCTTTTGAAAATAGTATTGTGTAGGCCCGACATCCCAGTGTGGTTTCGCAGTTCCACTGGTCATATCGCTGTACTACCCAGTTTTGGGCCTTTGGTATCTAAAAAAAAGCAGTTTGAGTGTGTCGCTCACTGTTCAGCCGCAAATATCTCTATTTAAAAAAGTGTGGTATACCCCAGTAAACAATAACTGTGGTTTTGCCATCCCACGGTAAAAAATCTCTATTATTCAGGTTTTGGTAGTTGTTTCCGTAAAGAAAAACAGTAGTGTCTCCTGACTGTTGTGACACAAAAATATATCTGTTGAAAATAGTCTAGTGTAGGCCCGACATCCCAGTGTGGTTTCGCAGTTCCACGGGTCAAATCGCTGTACTATCCAGTTTTGGGCCTTTTGTATCTAAAAAAAAAGCAGTTTAAGTGTGTCGCTCACTGTTCAGCCGCAAATATCTCTATTTAAAAAAGTGTGGTATACCCCAGTAAACAATAACTGTGGTTTTGCCATCCCACGGTAAAAAATCTCTATTATTCAGGTTTTGGTAGTTTTTTCCGTAAAGAAAAACAGTAGTGTCTCCTGACTGTTGTCACACAAAAATATATCTTTTGAAAATAGTATTGTGTAGGCCCGACATCCCAGTGTGGTTTCGCAGTTCCACTGGTCAAATCGCTGTACTACCCAGTTTTGGGCCTTTGGTATCTAAAAAAAAGCAGTTTGAGTGTGTCGCTCACTGTTCAGCCGCAAATATCTCTATTTAAAAAAGTGTGGTATACCCCAGTAAACAATAACTGTGGTTTTGCCATCCCACGGTAAAAAATCTCTATTATTCAGGTTTTGGTAGTTGTTTCCGTAAAGAAAAACAGTAGTGTCTCCTGACTGTTGGGACACAAAAATATATCTGTTGAAAATAGTCTAGTGTAGGCCCGACATCCCAGTGTGGTTTCGCAGTTCCACGGGTCAAATCGCTGTACTATCCAGTTTTGGGCCTTTTGTATCTAAAAAAAAAGCAGTTTGAGTGTGTCGCTCACTGTTCAGCCGCCAATATCTCTATTTAAAAAAGTGTGGTATACCCCAGTAAACAATAACTGTGGTTTTGCCATCCCACGGTAAAAAATCTCTATTATTCAGTTTTTGGTAGTTGTTTCCGTAAAGAAAAACAGTAGTGTCTCCTGACTGTTGGGACACAAAAATATATCTGTTGAAAATAGTCTTGTGTAGGCCCGACATCCCAGTGTGGTTTCGCAGTTCCACGGGTCAAATCGCTGTACTATCCAGTTTTGGGCCTTTGGTATAAAAAAAAAAGCAGTTTAAGTGTGTCTCTCACTGTTCAGCCGCAAATATCTCTATTTAAAAAAGTTTGGTATACCCCAGTAAACAATTACTGTGGTTTTGCCATCCTACGGTAAAAAATCTCTATTATTCAGGTTTTGGTAGTTTTTTCCGTAAAGAAAAACAGTAGTGTCTCCTGACTGTTGTGACACAAAAATATATCTGTTGAAAATAGTCTTGTGTAGGCCCGACATCCCAGTGTGGTTTCGCAGTTCCACGGGTCAAATCGCTGTACTATCCAGTTTTGGGCCTTTGGTATCTAAAAAAAAAGCAGTTTAAGTGTGTCGCTCACTGTTCAGCCACAAATATCTCTATTTAAAAAAGTGTGGTATACCCCAGTAAACAATAACTGTGGTTTTTCCATCCCACGGTAAAAAATCTCTATTATTCAGCTTTTGGTAGTTTTTTCCGTAAAGAAAAACAGTAGTGTCTCCTGACTGTTGTGACAGAAAAATATATCTGTTGAAAATAGTCTTGTGTAGGCCCGACATCCCAGTGTGGTTTCGCAGTTCCACGGGTCAAATCGCTGTACTATCCAGTTTTGGGCCTTTGGTATCAAAAAAAAAAAGCAGTTTGAGTGTGTCGCTCACTGTTCAGCCGCAAATATCTCTATTTAAAAAAGTGTGGTATACCCCAGTAAAAAATAACTGTGGTTTTGCCATCTCACGGTAAAAAATCTCTATTATTCAGGTTTTGGTAGTTTTTTCCGTAAAGAAAAGCAGTAATGTCTCCTGACTGTTGTGACACAAAAATATATCTGTTGAAAATAGTCTTGTGTAGGCTCGACATCCCAGTGTGGTTTCGCAGTTCCACAGGTCAAATCGCTGTACTATCCAGTTTTGGGCCTTTGGTATAAAAAAAAAAAGCAGTTTAAGTGTGTCGCTCACTGTTCAGCCGCAAATATCTCTATTTAAAAAAGTGTGGTATACCCCAGTAAACAATTACTGTGGTTTTGCCATCCCACGGTAAAAAATCTCTATTATTCAGGTTTTGGTAGTTTTTTCCGTAAAGAAAAACAGTAGTGTCTCCTGACTGTTGTGACACAAAAATATATCTGTTGAAAATAGTCTTGTGTAGGCCCGACATCCCAGTGTGGTTTCGCAGTTCCACGGGTCAAATCACTGTACTATCCAGTTTTGGGCCTTTGGTATCTAAAAAAAAAGCAGTTTAAGTGTGTCGCTCACTGTTCAGCCGCAAATATCTCTATTTAAAAATTGTGGTATACCCCAGTAAACAATAACTGTGGTTTTGCCATCCCACGGTAAAAAATCTCTATTATTCAGGTTTTGGTAGTTGTTTCCGTAAAGAAAAACAGTAGTGTCTCCTGACTGTTGTGACACAAAAATATATCTGTTGAAAATAGTCTAGTGTAGGCCCGACATCCCAGTGTGGTTTCGCAGTTCCACGGGTCAAATCGCTGTACTATCCAGTTTTGGGCCTTTTGTAGCTAAAAAAAAAGCAGTTTGAGTGTGTCGCTCACTGTTCAGCCGCAAATATCTCTATTTAAAAAAGTGTGGTATACCCCAGTAAACAATAACTGTGGTTTTGCCATCCCATGGTAAAAAATCTCTATTATTCAGGTTTTGGTAGTTTTTTCCGTAAAGAAAAACAATAGTGTCTCCTGACTGTTGTGACACAAAAATATATCTGTTGAAAATAGTCTTGTGTAGGCCCGACATCCCAGTGTGGTTTCGCAGTTCCACGGGTCAAATCGCTGTACTATCCAGTTTTGGGCCTTTGATATAAAAAAAAAAAGCAGTTTAAGTGTGTCGCTCACTGTTCAGCCGCAAATATCTCTATTTAAAAAACTGTGGTATACCCCAGTAAACAATTACTGTGGTTTTGCCATCCCACGGTAAAAAATCTCTATTATTCAGCTTTTGGTAGTTTTTTCCGTAAAGAAAAACAGTAGTGTCTCCTGACTGTTGTGACACAAAAATATATCTGTTGAAAATAGTTTTGTGTAGGCCCGACATCCCAGTGTGGTTTCGCAGTTCCACGGGTCAAATCACTGTACTATCCAGTTTTGGGCCTTTGGTATCTAAAAAAAAAGCAGTTTAAGTGTGTCGCTCACTGTTCAGCCGCAAATATCTCTATTTAAAAAAGTGTGGTATACCCCAGTAAAAAATAACTGTAGTTTTGCCATCCCACGGTAAAAAATCTCTATTATTCAGGTTTTGGTAGTTTTTTCCGTAAAGAAAAACAGTAGTGTCTCCTGACTGTTGTGACACAAAAATATATCTGTTGAAAATAGTCTTGTGTAGGCCCGACATCCCAGTGTGGTTTCGCAGTTCCACGGGTCAAATCACTGTACTATCCAGTTTTGGGCCTTTGGTATCTAAAAAAAAAGCAGTTTGAGTCTGTCGCTCACTGTTCAGCCGCAAATATCTCTATTTAAAAAAGTGTGGTATACCCCAGTAAACAATAACTGTGGTTTTGCCATCCCACGGTAAAAAATCTCTATTATTCAGGTTTTGGTAGTTGTTTCCGTAAAGAAAAACAGTAGTGTCTCCTGACTGTTGTGACACAAAAATATATCTGTTGAAAATAGTCTAGTGTAGGCCCGACATCCCAGTGTGGTTTCGCAGTTCCACGGGTCAAATCGCTGTACTATCCAGTTTTGGGCCTTTTGTATCTAAAAAAAAAGCAGTTTAAGTGTGTCGCTCACTGTTCAGCCGCAAATATCTCTATATAAAAAAGTGTGGTATACCCCAGTAAACAATAACTGTGGTTTTGCCATCCCACGGTAAAAAATCTCTATTATTCAGGTTTTGGTAGTTTTTTCCGTAAAGAAAAACAGTAGTGTCTCCTGACTGTTGTCACACAAAAATATATCTTTTGAAAATAGTATTGTGTAGGCCCGACATCCCAGTGTGGTTTGCAGTTCCACTGGTCAAATCGCTGTACTACCCAGTTTTGGGCCTTTGGTATCTAAAAAAAAGCAGTTTGAGTGTGTCGCTCACTGTTCAGCCGCAAATATCTCTATTTAAAAAAGTGTGGTATACCCCAGTAAACAATAACTGTGGTTTTGCCATCCCACGGTAAAAAATCTCTATTATTCAGGTTTTGGTAGTTGTTTCCGTAAAGAAAAACAGTAGTGTCTCCTGACTGTTGTGACACAAAAATATATCTGTTGAAAATAGTCTAGTGTAGGCCCGACATCCCAGTGTGGTTTCGCAGTTCTACGGGTCAAATCGCTGTACTATCCAGTTTTGGGCCTTTGATATAAAAAAAAAAAGCAGTTTAAGTGTGTCGCTCACTGTTCAGCCGCAAATATCTCTATTTAAAAAACTGTGGTATACCCCAGTAAACAATTACTGTGGTTTTGCCATCCCACGGTAAAAAATCTCTATTATTCAGCTTTTGGTAGTTTTTTCCGTAAAGAAAAACAGTAGTGTCTCCTGACTGTTGTGACACAAAAATATATCTGTTGAAAATAGTTTTGTGTAGGCCCGACATCCCAGTGTGGTTTCGCAGTTCCACGGGTCAAATCACTGTACTATCCAGTTTTGGGCCTTTGGTATCTAAAAAAAAAGCAGTTTAAGTGTGTCGCTCACTGTTCAGCCGCAAACATCTCTATTTAAAAAAGTGTGGTATACCCCAGTAAAAAATAACTGTAGTTTTGCCATCCCACGGTAAAAAATCTCTATTATTCAGGTTTTGGTAGTTTTTTCCGTAAAGAAAAACAGTAGTGTCTCCTGACTGTTGTGACACAAAAATATATCTGTTGAAAATAGTCTTGTGTAGGCCCGACATCCCAGTGTGGTTTCGCAGTTACACGGGTCAAATCACTGTACTATCCAGTTTTGGGCCTTTGGTATCTAAAAAAAAAGCAGTTTGAGTGTGTCGCTCACTGTTCAGCTGCAAATATCTCTATTTAAAAAAGTGTGGTATACCCCAGTAAACAATAACTGTGGTTTTGCCATCCCACGGTAAAAAATCTCGATTATTCAGGTTTTGGTAGTTTTTTCCGTAAAGGAAAACAGTAGTGTCTCCTGACTGTTGTCACACAAAAATATATCTTTTGAAAATAGTATTGTGTAGGCCCGACATCCCAGTGTGGTTTCGCAGTTCCACTGGTCAAATCGCTGTACTACCCAGTTTTGGGCCTTTGGTATCTAAAAAAAAAGCAGTTTGAGTGTGTCGCTCACTGTTCAGCCGCAAATATCTCTATTTAAAAAAGTGTGGTATACCCCAGTAAACAATAACAGTGGTTTTGCCATCCCACGGTAAAAAATCTCTATTATTCAGGTTTTGGTAGTTGTTTCCGTAAAGAAAAACAGTAGTGTCTCCTGACTGTTGGGACACAAAAATATATCTGTTGAAAATAGTCTTGTGTAGGCCCGACATCCCAGTGTGGTTTCGCAGTTCCACGGGTCAAATCGCTGTACTATCCAGTTTTGGGCCTTTGGTATAAAAAAAAAAGCAGTTTAAGTGTGTCTCTCACTGTTCAGCCGCAAATATCTCTATTTAAAAAAGTTTGGTATACCCCAGTAAACAATTACTGTGGTTTTGCCATCCTACGGTAAAAAATCTCTATTATTCAGGTTTTGGTAGTTTTTTCCGTAAAGAAAAACAGTAGTGTCTCCTGACTGTTGTGACACAAAAATATATCTGTTGAAAATAGTCTTGTGTAGGCCCGACATCCCAGTGTGGTTTCGCAGTTCCACGGGTCAAATCGCTGTACTATCCAGTTTTGGGCCTTTGGTATCTAAAAAAAAAGCAGTTTAAGTGTGTCGCTCACTGTTCAGCCACAAATATCTCTATTTAAAAAAGTGTGGTATACCCCAGTAAACAATAACTGTGGTTTTTCCATCCCACGGTAAAAAATCTCTATTATTCAGCTTTTGGTAGTTTTTTCCGTAAAGAAAAACAGTAGTGTCTCCTGACTGTTGTGACAGAAAAATATATCTGTTGAAAATAGTCTTGTGTAGGCCCGACATCCCAGTGTGGTTTCGCAGTTCCACGGGTCAAATCGCTGTACTATCCAGTTTTGGGCCTTTGGTATCAAAAAAAAAAAGCAGTTTGAGTGTGTCGCTCACTGTTCAGCCGCAAATATCTCTATTTAAAAAAGTGTGGTATACCCCAGTAAAAAATAACTGTGGTTTTGCCATCTCACGGTAAAAAATCTCTATTATTCAGGTTTTGGTAGTTTTTTCCGTAAAGAAAAGCAGTAATGTCTCCTGACTGTTGTGACACAAAAATATATCTGTTGAAAATAGTCTTGTGTAGGCTCGACATCCCAGTGTGGTTTCGCAGTTCCACAGGTCAAATCGCTGTACTATCCAGTTTTGGGCCTTTGGTATAAAAAAAAAAAGCAGTTTAAGTGTGTCGCTCACTGTTCAGCCGCAAATATCTCTATTTAAAAAAGTGTGGTATACCCCAGTAAACAATTACTGTGGTTTTGCCATCCCACGGTAAAAAATCTCTATTATTCAGGTTTTGGTAGTTTTTTCCGTAAAGAAAAACAGTAGTGTCTCCTGACTGTTGTGACACAAAAATATATCTGTTGAAAATAGTCTTGTGTAGGCCCGACATCCCAGTGTGGTTTCGCAGTTCCACGGGTCAAATCACTGTACTATCCAGTTTTGGGCCTTTGGTATCTAAAAAAAAAGCAGTTTAAGTGTGTCGCTCACTGTTCAGCCGCAAATATCTCTATTTAAAAATTGTGGTATACCCCAGTAAACAATAACTGTGGTTTTGCCATCCCACGGTAAAAAATCTCTATTATTCAGGTTTTGGTAGTTGTTTCCGTAAAGAAAAACAGTAGTGTCTCCTGACTGTTGTGACACAAAAATATATCTGTTGAAAATAGTCTAGTGTAGGCCCGACATCCCAGTGTGGTTTCGCAGTTCCACGGGTCAAATCGCTGTACTATCCAGTTTTGGGCCTTTTGTAGCTAAAAAAAAAGCAGTTTGAGTGTGTCGCTCACTGTTCAGCCGCAAATATCTCTATTTAAAAAAGTGTGGTATACCCCAGTAAACAATAACTGTGGTTTTGCCATCCCATGGTAAAAAATCTCTATTATTCAGGTTTTGGTAGTTTTTTCCGTAAAGAAAAACAATAGTGTCTCCTGACTGTTGTGACACAAAAATATATCTGTTGAAAATAGTCTTGTGTAGGCCCGACATCCCAGTGTGGTTTCGCAGTTCCACGGGTCAAATCGCTGTACTATCCAGTTTTGGGCCTTTGATATAAAAAAAAAAAGCAGTTTAAGTGTGTCGCTCACTGTTCAGCCGCAAATATCTCTATTTAAAAAACTGTGGTATACCCCAGTAAACAATTACTGTGGTTTTGCCATCCCACGGTAAAAAATCTCTATTATTCAGCTTTTGGTAGTTTTTTCCGTAAAGAAAAACAGTAGTGTCTCCTGACTGTTGTGACACAAAAATATATCTGTTGAAAATAGTTTTGTGTAGGCCCGACATCCCAGTGTGGTTTCGCAGTTCCACGGGTCAAATCACTGTACTATCCAGTTTTGGGCCTTTGGTATCTAAAAAAAAAGCAGTTTAAGTGTGTCGCTCACTGTTCAGCCGCAAATATCTCTATTTAAAAAAGTGTGGTATACCCCAGTAAAAAATAACTGTAGTTTTGCCATCCCACGGTAAAAAATCTCTATTATTCAGGTTTTGGTAGTTTTTTCCGTAAAGAAAAACAGTAGTGTCTCCTGACTGTTGTGACACAAAAATATATCTGTTGAAAATAGTCTTGTGTAGGCCCGACATCCCAGTGTGGTTTCGCAGTTCCACGGGTCAAATCACTGTACTATCCAGTTTTGGGCCTTTGGTATCTAAAAAAAAAGCAGTTTGAGTCTGTCGCTCACTGTTCAGCCGCAAATATCTCTATTTAAAAAAGTGTGGTATACCCCAGTAAACAATAACTGTGGTTTTGCCATCCCACGGTAAAAAATCTCTATTATTCAGGTTTTGGTAGTTGTTTCCGTAAAGAAAAACAGTAGTGTCTCCTGACTGTTGTGACACAAAAATATATCTGTTGAAAATAGTCTAGTGTAGGCCCGACATCCCAGTGTGGTTTCGCAGTTCCACGGGTCAAATCGCTGTACTATCCAGTTTTGGGCCTTTTGTATCTAAAAAAAAAGCAGTTTAAGTGTGTCGCTCACTGTTCAGCCGCAAATATCTCTATATAAAAAAGTGTGGTATACCCCAGTAAACAATAACTGTGGTTTTGCCATCCCACGGTAAAAAATCTCTATTATTCAGGTTTTGGTAGTTTTTTCCGTAAAGAAAAACAGTAGTGTCTCCTGACTGTTGTCACACAAAAATATATCTTTTGAAAATAGTATTGTGTAGGCCCGACATCCCAGTGTGGTTTGCAGTTCCACTGGTCAAATCGCTGTACTACCCAGTTTTGGGCCTTTGGTATCTAAAAAAAAGCAGTTTGAGTGTGTCGCTCACTGTTCAGCCGCAAATATCTCTATTTAAAAAAGTGTGGTATACCCCAGTAAACAATAACTGTGGTTTTGCCATCCCACGGTAAAAAATCTCTATTATTCAGGTTTTGGTAGTTGTTTCCGTAAAGAAAAACAGTAGTGTCTCCTGACTGTTGTGACACAAAAATATATCTGTTGAAAATAGTCTAGTGTAGGCCCGACATCCCAGTGTGGTTTCGCAGTTCTACGGGTCAAATCGCTGTACTATCCAGTTTTGGGCCTTTGATATAAAAAAAAAAAGCAGTTTAAGTGTGTCGCTCACTGTTCAGCCGCAAATATCTCTATTTAAAAAACTGTGGTATACCCCAGTAAACAATTACTGTGGTTTTGCCATCCCACGGTAAAAAATCTCTATTATTCAGCTTTTGGTAGTTTTTTCCGTAAAGAAAAACAGTAGTGTCTCCTGACTGTTGTGACACAAAAATATATCTGTTGAAAATAGTTTTGTGTAGGCCCGACATCCCAGTGTGGTTTCGCAGTTCCACGGGTCAAATCACTGTACTATCCAGTTTTGGGCCTTTGGTATCTAAAAAAAAAGCAGTTTAAGTGTGTCGCTCACTGTTCAGCCGCAAACATCTCTATTTAAAAAAGTGTGGTATACCCCAGTAAAAAATAACTGTAGTTTTGCCATCCCACGGTAAAAAATCTCTATTATTCAGGTTTTGGTAGTTTTTTCCGTAAAGAAAAACAGTAGTGTCTCCTGACTGTTGTGACACAAAAATATATCTGTTGAAAATAGTCTTGTGTAGGCCCGACATCCCAGTGTGGTTTCGCAGTTACACGGGTCAAATCACTGTACTATCCAGTTTTGGGCCTTTGGTATCTAAAAAAAAAGCAGTTTGAGTGTGTCGCTCACTGTTCAGCTGCAAATATCTCTATTTAAAAAAGTGTGGTATACCCCAGTAAACAATAACTGTGGTTTTGCCATCCCACGGTAAAAAATCTCGATTATTCAGGTTTTGGTAGTTTTTTCCGTAAAGGAAAACAGTAGTGTCTCCTGACTGTTGTCACACAAAAATATATCTTTTGAAAATAGTATTGTGTAGGCCCGACATCCCAGTGTGGTTTCGCAGTTCCACTGGTCAAATCGCTGTACTACCCAGTTTTGGGCCTTTGGTATCTAAAAAAAAAGCAGTTTGAGTGTGTCGCTCACTGTTCAGCCGCAAATATCTCTATTTAAAAAAGTGTGGTATACCCCAGTAAACAATAACAGTGGTTTTGCCATCCCACGGTAAAAAATCTCTATTATTCAGGTTTTGGTAGTTGTTTCCGTAAAGAAAAACAGTAGTGTCTCCTGACTGTTGTGACACAAAAATATATCTGTTGAAAATAGTCTAGTGTAGGCCCGACATCCCAGTGTGGTTTCGCAGTTCCACGGGTCAAATCGCTGTACTATCCAGTTTTGGGCCTTTTGTATCTAAAAAAAAAGCAGTTTGAGTGTGTCGCTCACTGTTCAGCCGCAAATATCTCTATTTAAAAAAGTGTGGTATACCCCAGTAAACAATAACTGTGGTTTTGCCATCCCACAGTAAAAAATCTCTATTATTCAGGTTTTGGTAGTTGTTTCCGTAAAGAAAAACAGTAGTGTCTCCTGACTGTTGTGACACAAAAATATATCTGTTGAAAATAGTCTTGTGTAGGCCCGACATCCCAGTGTGGTTTCACAGTTCCACGGGTCAAATCGCTGTACTATCCAGTTTTGGGCCTTTGGTATCAAAAAAAAAAGCAGTTTAAGTGTGTCACTCACTGTTCAGCCGCAAATATCTCTATTTAAAAAACTGTGGTATACCCCAGTAAACAATTACTGTGGTTTTGCCATCCCAAGGTAAAAAATCTCTATTATTCAGCTTTTGGTAGTTTTTTCCGTAAAGAAAAACAGTAGTGTCTCCTGACTGTTGTGACACAAAAATATATCTGTTGAAAATAGTCTTGTGTAGGCCCGACATCCCAGTGTGGTTTCGCAGTTCCACGGGTCAAATCACTGTACTATCCAGTTTTGGGCCTTTGGTATCTAAAAAAAAAGCAGTTTGAGTGTGTCGCTCACTGATCAGCTGCAAATATCTCTATTTTAAAAAGTGTGGTATACCCCAGTAAACAATAACTGTGGTTTTGCCATCCCACGGTAAAAAATCTCTATTATTCAGGTTTTGGTAGTTTTTTCCGTAAAGAAAAACAGTAGTGTCTCCTGACTGTTGTCACACAAAAATATATCTTTTGAAAATAGTATTGTGTAGGCCCGACATCCCAGTGTGGTTTCGCAGTTCCACTGGTCATATCGCTGTACTACCCAGTTTTGGGCCTCTGGTATCTAAAAAAAAGCAGTTTGAGTGTGTCGCTCACTGTTCAGCCGCAAATATCTCTATTTAAAAAAGTGTGGTATACCCCAGTAAACAATAACTGTGGTTTTGCCATCCCACGGTAAAAAATCTCTATTATTCAGGTTTTGGTAGTTGTTTCCGTAAAGAAAAACAGTAGTGTCTCCTGACTGTTGTGACACAAAAATATATCTGTTGAAAATAGTCTAGTGTAGGCCCGACATCCCAGTGTGGTTTCGCAGTTCCACGGGTCAAATCGCTGTACTATCCAGTTTTGGGCCTTTTGTATCTAAAAAAAAAGCAGTTTGAGTGTGTCGCTCACTGTTCAGCCGCAAATATCTCTATTTAAAAAAGTGTGGTATACCCCAGTAAACAATAACTGTGGTTTTGCCATCCCACAGTAAAAAATCTCTATTATTCAGGTTTTGGTAGTTGTTTCCGTAAAGAAAAACAGTAGTGTCTCCTGACTGTTGTGACACAAAAATATATCTGTTGAAAATAGTCTTGTGTAGGCCCGACATCCCAGTGTGGTTTCACAGTTCCACGGGTCAAATCGCTGTACTATCCAGTTTTGGGCCTTTGGTATCAAAAAAAAAAGCAGTTTAAGTGTGTCGCTCACTGTTCAGCCGCAAATATCTCTATTTAAAAAACTGTGGTATACCCCAGTAAACAATTACTGTGGTTTTGCCATCCCAAGGTAAAAAATCTCTATTATTCAGCTTTTGGTAGTTTTTTCCGTAAAGAAAAACAGTAGTGTCTCCTGACTGTTGTGACACAAAAATATATCTGTTGAAAATAGTCTTGTGTAGGCCCGACATCCCAGTGTGGTTTCGCAGTTCCACGGGTCAAATCACTGTACTATCCAGTTTTGGGCCTTTGGTATCTAAAAAAAAAGCAGTTTGAGTGTGTCGCTCACTGATCAGCTGCAAATATCTCTATTTTAAAAAGTGTGGTATACCCCAGTAAACAATAACTGTGGTTTTGCCATCCCACGGTAAAAAATCTCTATTATTCAGGTTTTGGTAGTTTTTTCCGTAAAGAAAAACAGTAGTGTCTCCTGACTGTTGTCACACAAAAAAATATGTTTTGAAAATAGTATTGTGTAGGCCCGACATCCCAGTGTGGTTTCGCAGTTCCACTGGTCATATCGCTGTACTACCCAGTTTTGGGCCTTTGGTATCTAAAAAAAAGCAGTTTGAGTGTGTCGCTCACTGTTCAGCCGCAAATATCTCTATTTAAAAAAGTGTGGTATACCCCAGTAAACAATAACTGTGGTTTTGCCATCCCACGGTAAAAAATCTCTATTATTCAGGTTTTGGTAGTTGTTTCCGTAAAGAAAAACAGTAGTGTCTCCTGACTGTTGTGACACAAAAATATATCTGTTGAAAATAGTCTAGTGTAGGCCCGACATCCCAGTGTGGTTTCGCAGTTCCACGGGTCAAATCGCTGTACTATCCAGTTTTGGGCCTTTTGTATCTAAAAAAAAAGCAGTTTAAGTGTGTCGCTCACTGTTCAGCCGCAAATATCTCTATTTAAAAAAGTGTGGTATACCCCAGTAAACAATAACTGTGGTTTTGCCATCCCACGGTAAAAAATCTCTATTATTCAGGTTTTGGTAGTTTTTTCCGTAAAGAAAAACAGTAGTGTCTCCTGACTGTTGTCACACAAAAATATATCTTTTGAAAATAGTATTGTGTAGGCCCGACATCCCAGTGTGGTTTCGCAGTTCCACTGGTCAAATCGCTGTACTACCCAGTTTTGGGCCTTTGGTATCTAAAAAAAAGCAGTTTGAGTGTGTCGCTCACTGTTCAGCCGCAAATATCTCTATTTAAAAAAGTGTGGTATACCCCAGTAAACAATAACTGTGGTTTTGCCATCCCACGGTAAAAAATCTCTATTATTCAGGTTTTGGTAGTTGTTTCCGTAAAGAAAAACAGTAGTGTCTCCTGACTGTTGGGACACAAAAATATATCTGTTGAAAATAGTCTAGTGTAGGCCCGACATCCCAGTGTGGTTTCGCAGTTCCACGGGTCAAATCGCTGTACTATCCAGTTTTGGGCCTTTTGTATCTAAAAAAAAAGCAGTTTGAGTGTGTCGCTCACTGTTCAGCTGCCAATATCTCTATTTAAAAAAGTGTGGTATACCCCAGTAAACAATAACTGTGGTTTTGCCATCCCACGGTAAAAAATCTCTATTATTCAGTTTTTGGTAGTTGTTTCCGTAAAGAAAAACAGTAGTGTCTCCTGACTGTTGGGACACAAAAATATATCTGTTGAAAATAGTCTTGTGTAGGCCCGACATCCCAGTGTGGTTTCGCAGTTCCACGGGTCAAATCGCTGTACTATCCAGTTTTGGGCCTTTGGTATAAAAAAAAAAGCAGTTTAAGTGTGTCTCTCACTGTTCAGCCGCAAATATCTCTATTTAAAAAAGTTTGGTATACCCCAGTAAACAATTACTGTGGTTTTGCCATCCTACGGTAAAAAATCTCTATTATTCAGGTTTTGGTAGTTTTTTCCGTAAAGAAAAGCAGTAATGTCTCCTGACTGTTGTGACACAAAAATATATCTGTTGAAAATAGTCTTGTGTAGGCTCGACATCCCAGTGTGGTTTCGCAGTTCCACAGGTCAAATCGCTGTACTATCCAGTTTTGGGCCTTTGGTATAAAAAAAAAAAGCAGTTTAAGTGTGTCGCTCACTGTTCAGCCGCAAATATCTCTATTTAAAAAAGTGTGGTATACCCCAGTAAACAATTACTGTGGTTTTGCCATCCCACGGTAAAAAATCTCTATTATTCAGGTTTTGGTAGTTTTTTCCGTAAAGAAAAACAGTAGTGTCTCCTGACTGTTGTGACACAAAAATATATCTGTTGAAAATAGTCTTGTGTAGGCCCGACATCCCAGTGTGGTTTCGCAGTTCCACGGGTCAAATCACTGTACTATCCAGTTTTGGGCCTTTGGTATCTAAAAAAAAAGCAGTTTAAGTGTGTCGCTCACTGTTCAGCCGCAAATATCTCTATTTAAAAATTGTGGTATACCCCAGTAAACAATAACTGTGGTTTTGCCATCCCACGGTAAAAAATCTCTATTATTCAGGTTTTGGTAGTTGTTTCCGTAAAGAAAAACAGTAGTGTCTCCTGACTGTTGTGACACAAAAATATATCTGTTGAAAATAGTCTAGTGTAGGCCCGACATCCCAGTGTGGTTTCGCAGTTCCACGGGTCAAATCGCTGTACTATCCAGTTTTGGGCCTTTTGTAGCTAAAAAAAAAGCAGTTTGAGTGTGTCGCTCACTGTTCAGCCGCAAATATCTCTATTTAAAAAAGTGTGGTATACCCCAGTAAACAATAACTGTGGTTTTGCCATCCCATGGTAAAAAATCTCTATTATTCAGGTTTTGGTAGTTTTTTCCGTAAAGAAAAACAATAGTGTCTCCTGACTGTTGTGACACAAAAATATATCTGTTGAAAATAGTCTTGTGTAGGCCCGACATCCCAGTGTGGTTTCGCAGTTCCACGGGTCAAATCGCTGTACTATCCAGTTTTGGGCCTTTGATATAAAAAAAAAAAGCAGTTTAAGTGTGTCGCTCACTGTTCAGCCGCAAATATCTCTATTTAAAAAACTGTGGTATACCCCAGTAAACAATTACTGTGGTTTTGCCATCCCACGGTAAAAAATCTCTATTATTCAGCTTTTGGTAGTTTTTTCCGTAAAGAAAAACAGTAGTGTCTCCTGACTGTTGTGACACAAAAATATATCTGTTGAAAATAGTTTTGTGTAGGCCCGACATCCCAGTGTGGTTTCGCAGTTCCACGGGTCAAATCACTGTACTATCCAGTTTTGGGCCTTTGGTATCTAAAAAAAAAGCAGTTTAAGTGTGTCGCTCACTGTTCAGCCGCAAATATCTCTATTTAAAAAAGTGTGGTATACCCCAGTAAAAAATAACTGTAGTTTTGCCATCCCACGGTAAAAAATCTCTATTATTCAGGTTTTGGTAGTTTTTTCCGTAAAGAAAAACAGTAGTGTCTCCTGACTGTTGTGACACAAAAATATATCTGTTGAAAATAGTCTTGTGTAGGCCCGACATCCCAGTGTGGTTTCGCAGTTCCACGGGTCAAATCACTGTACTATCCAGTTTTGGGCCTTTGGTATCTAAAAAAAAAGCAGTTTGAGTCTGTCGCTCACTGTTCAGCTGCAAATATCTCTATTTAAAAAAGTGTGGTATACCCCAGTAAACAATAACTGTGGTTTTGCCATCCCACGGTAAAAAATCTCTATTATGCAGGTTTTGGTAGTTTTTTCCGTAAAGGAAAACAGTATTGTCTCCTGACTGTTGTCACACAAAAATATATCTTTTGAAAATAGTCTTGTGTAGGCCCGACATCCCAGTGTAGTTTCGCAGTTCCACGGGTCAAATCGCTGTACTACCCAGTTTTGGGCCTTTGGTATCTAAAAAAAAAGCAGTTTGAGTGTGTCGCTCACTGTTCAGCCGCAAATATCTCTATTTAAAAAAGTGTGGTATACCCCAGTAAACAATTACTGTGGTTTTGCCATCCCACGGTAAAAAATCTCTATTATTCAGCTTTTGGTAGTTTTTTCCGTAAAGAAAAACAGTAGTGTCTCCTGACTGTTGTGACACAAAAATATATCTGTTGAAAATAGTCTTGTGTAGGCCCGACATCCCAGTGTGGTTTCGCAGTTCCACGGGTCAAATCAGTGTACTATCCAGTTTTGGGCCTTTGGTATCTAAAAAAAAAGCAGTTTGAGTGTGTCGCTCACTGTTCAGCTGCAAATATCTCTATTTAAAAAAGTGTGGTATACCCCAGTAAACAATAACTGTGGTTTTGCCATCCCACGGTAAAAAATCTCTATTATTCAGGTTTTGGTAGTTTTTTCCGTAAAGAAAAACAGTAGTGTCTCCTGACTGTTGTCACACAAAAATATATCTTTTGAAAATAGTATTGTGTAGGCCCGACATCCCAGTGTGGTTTCGCAGTTCCACTGGTCAAATCGCTGTACTACCCAGTTTTGGGCCTTTGGTATCTAAAAAAAAGCAGTTTGAGTGTGTCGCTCACTGTTCAGCCGCAAATATCTCTATTTAAAAAAGTGTGGTATACCCCAGTAAACAATAACTGTGGTTTTGCCATCCCACGGTAAAAAATCTCTATTATTCAGGTTTTGGTAGTTGTTTCCGTAAAGAAAAACAGTAGTGTCTCCTGACTGTTGTGACACAAAAATATATCTGTTGAAAATAGTCTAGTGTAGGCCCGACATCCCAGTGTGGTTTCGCAGTTCCACGGGTCAAATCGCTGTACTATCCAGTTTTGGGCCTTTTGTATCTAAAAAAAAAGCAGTTTGAGTGTGTCGCTCACTGTTCAGCCGCCAATATCTCTATTTAAAAAAGTGTGGTATACCCCAGTAAACAATAACTGTGGTTTTGCCATCCCACGGTAAAAAATCTCTATTATTCAGGTTTTGGTAGTTGTTTCCGTAAAGAAAAACAGTAGTGTCTCCTGACTGTTGTGACACAAAAATATATCTGTTGAAAATAGTCTTGTGTAGGCCCGACATCCCAGTGTGGTTTCGCAGTTCCACGGGTCAAATCGCTGTACTTTCCAGTTTTGGGCCTTTGGTATAAAAAAAAAGCAGTTTAAGTGTGTCGCTCACTGTTCAGCCGCAAATATCTCTATTTAAAAAAGTGTGGTATACCCCAGTAAACAATTACTGTGGTTTTGCCATCCCACGGTAAAAAATCTCTATTATTCAGGTTTTGGTAGTTTTTTCCATAAAGAAAAACAGTAGTGTCTCCTGACTGTTGTGACACAAAAATATATCTGTTGAAAATAGTCTTGTGTAGGCCCGACATCCCAGTGTGGTTTCGCAGTTCCACGGGTCAAATCACTGTACTATCCAGTTTTGGGCCTTTGGTATCTAAAAAAAAAGCAGTTTGAGTGTGTCGCTCACTGTTCAGCCGCAAATATCTCTATTTAAAAAAGTGTGGTATACCCCAGTAAACAATTACTGTGGTTTTGCCATCCCACGGTAAAAAATCTCTATTATTCAGGTTTTGGTAGTTTTTTCCATAAAGAAAAACAGTAGTGTCTCCTGACTGTTGTGACACAAAAATATATCTGTTGAAAATAGTCTTGTGTAGGCCCGACATCCCAGTGTGGTTTCGCAGTTCCACGGGTCAAATCACTGTACTATCCAGTTTTGGGCCTTTGGTATCTAAAAAAAAAGCAGTTTGAGTGTGTCGCTCACTGTTCAGCCGCAAATATCTCTATTTAAAAAAGTGTGGTATACCCCAGTAAACAATAACTGTGGTTTTTCCATCCCACGGTAAAAAATCTCTATTATTCAGCTTTTGGTAGTTTTTTCCGTAAAGAAAAAAAGTAGTGTCTCCTGACTGTTGTGACAGAAAAATATATCTGTTGAAAATAGTCTTGTGTAGGCCCGACATCCCAGTGTGGTTTCGCAGTTCCACGGGTCAAATCGCTGTACTATCCAGTTTTGGGCCTTTGGTATCAAAAAAAAAAAGCAGTTTGAGTGTGTCGCTCACTGTTCAGCCGCAAATATCTCTATTTAAAAAAGTGTGGTATACCCCAGTAAAAAATAACTGTGGTTTTGCCATCTCATGGTAAAAAATCTCTATTATTCAGGTTTTGGTAGTTTTTTCTGTAAAGAAAAACAGTAATGTCTCCTGACTGTTGTGACACAAAAATATATCTGTTGAAAATAGTCTTGTGTAGGCTCGACATCCCAGTGTGGTTTCGCAGTTCCACAGGTCAAATCGCTGTACTATCCAGTTTTGGGCCTTTGGTATAAAAAAAAAAAGCAGTTTAAGTGTGTCGCTCACTGTTCAGCCGCAAATATCTCTATTTAAAAAAGTGTGGTATACCCCAGTAAACAATTACTGTGGTTTTGCCATCCCACGGTAAAAAATCTCTATTATTCAGGTTTTGGTAGTTTTTTCCGTAAAGAAAAACAGTAGTGTCTCCTGACTGTTGTGACACAAAAATATATCTGTTGAAAATAGTCTTGTGTAGGCCCGACATCCCAGTGTGGTTTCGCAGTTCCACGGGTCAAATCACTGTACTATCCAGTTTTGGGCCTTTGGTATCTAAAAAAAAAGCAGTTTAAGTGTGTCGCTCACTGTTCAGCCGCAAATATCTCTATTTAAAAATTGTGGTATACCCCAGTAAACAATAACTGTGGTTTTGCCATCCCACGGTAAAAAATCTCTATTATTCAGGTTTTGGTAGTTGTTTCCGTAAAGAAAAACAGTAGTGTCTCCTGACTGTTGTGACACAAAAATATATCTGTTGAAAATAGTCTAGTGTAGGCCCGACATCCCAGTGTGGTTTCGCAGTTCCACGGGTCAAATCGCTGTACTATCCAGTTTTGGGCCTTTTGTAGCTAAAAAAAAAGCAGTTTGAGTGTGTCGCTCACTGTTCAGCCGCAAATATCTCTATTTAAAAAAGTGTGGTATACCCCAGTAAACAATAACTGTGGTTTTGCCATCCCATGGTAAAAAATCTCTATTATTCAGGTTTTGGTAGTTTTTTCCGTAAAGAAAAACAATAGTGTCTCCTGACTGTTGTGACACAAAAATATATCTGTTGAAAATAGTCTTGTGTAGGCCCGACATCCCAGTGTGGTTTCGCAGTTCCACGGGTCAAATCGCTGTACTATCCAGTTTTGGGCCTTTGATATAAAAAAAAAAAGCAGTTTAAGTGTGTCGCTCACTGTTCAGCCGCAAATATCTCTATTTAAAAAACTGTGGTATACCCCAGTAAACAATTACTGTGGTTTTGCCATCCCACGGTAAAAAATCTCTATTATTCAGCTTTTGGTAGTTTTTTCCGTAAAGAAAAACAGTAGTGTCTCCTGACTGTTGTGACACAAAAATATATCTGTTGAAAATAGTTTTGTGTAGGCCCGACATCCCAGTGTGGTTTCGCAGTTCCACGGGTCAAATCACTGTACTATCCAGTTTTGGGCCTTTGGTATCTAAAAAAAAAGCAGTTTAAGTGTGTCGCTCACTGTTCAGCCGCAAATATCTCTATTTAAAAAAGTGTGGTATACCCCAGTAAAAAATAACTGTAGTTTTGCCATCCCACGGTAAAAAATCTCTATTATTCAGGTTTTGGTAGTTGTTTCCGTAAAGAAAAACAGTAGTGTCTCCTGACTGTTGTGACACAAAAATATATCTGTTGAAAATAGTCTAGTGTAGGCCCGACATCCCAGTGTGGTTTCGCAGTTCTACGGGTCAAATCGCTGTACTATCCAGTTTTGGGCCTTTGATATAAAAAAAAAAAGCAGTTTAAGTGTGTCGCTCACTGTTCAGCCGCAAATATCTCTATTTAAAAATTGTGGTATACCCCAGTAAACAATAACTGTGGTTTTGCCATCCCACGGTAAAAAATCTCTATTATTCAGGTTTTGGTAGTTGTTTCCGTAAAGAAAAACAGTAGTGTCTCCTGACTGTTGTGACACAAAAATATATCTGTTGAAAATAGTCTAGTGTAGGCCCGACATCCCAGTGTGGTTTCGCAGTTCCACGGGTCAAATCGCTGTACTATCCAGTTTTGGGCCTTTTGTAGCTAAAAAAAAAGCAGTTTGAGTGTGTCGCTCACTGTTCAGCCGCAAATATCTCTATTTAAAAAAGTGTGGTATACCCCAGTAAACAATAACTGTGGTTTTGCCATCCCATGGTAAAAAATCTCTATTATTCAGGTTTTGGTAGTTTTTTCCGTAAAGAAAAACAATAGTGTCTCCTGACTGTTGTGACACAAAAATATATCTGTTGAAAATAGTCTTGTGTAGGCCCGACATCCCAGTGTGGTTTCGCAGTTCCACGGGTCAAATCGCTGTACTATCCAGTTTTGGGCCTTTGATATAAAAAAAAAAAGCAGTTTAAGTGTGTCGCTCACTGTTCAGCCGCAAATATCTCTATTTAAAAAACTGTGGTATACCCCAGTAAACAATTACTGTGGTTTTGCCATCCCACGGTAAAAAATCTCTATTATTCAGCTTTTGGTAGTTTTTTCCGTAAAGAAAAACAGTAGTGTCTCCTGACTGTTGTGACACAAAAATATATCTGTTGAAAATAGTTTTGTGTAGGCCCGACATCCCAGTGTGGTTTCGCAGTTCCACGGGTCAAATCACTGTACTATCCAGTTTTGGGCCTTTGGTATCTAAAAAAAAAGCAGTTTAAGTGTGTCGCTCACTGTTCAGCCGCAAATATCTCTATTTAAAAAAGTGTGGTATACCCCAGTAAAAAATAACTGTAGTTTTGCCATCCCACGGTAAAAAATCTCTATTATTCAGGTTTTGGTAGTTGTTTCCGTAAAGAAAAACAGTAGTGTCTCCTGACTGTTGTGACACAAAAATATATCTGTTGAAAATAGTCTAGTGTAGGCCCGACATCCCAGTGTGGTTTCGCAGTTCTACGGGTCAAATCGCTGTACTATCCAGTTTTGGGCCTTTGATATAAAAAAAAAAAGCAGTTTAAGTGTGTCGCTCACTGTTCAGCCGCAAATATCTCTATTTAAAAAACTGTGGTATACCCCAGTAAACAATTACTGTGGTTTTGCCATCCCACGGTAAAAAATCTCTATTATTCAGCTTTTGGTAGTTTTTTCCGTAAAGAAAAACAGTAGTGTCTCCTGACTGTTGTGACACAAAAATATATCTGTTGAAAATAGTCTAGTGTAGGCCCGACATCCCAGTGTGGTTTCGCAGTTCCACGGGTCAAATCGCTGTACTATCCAGTTTTGGGCCTTTTGTAGCTAAAAAAAAAGCAGTTTGAGTGTGTCGCTCACTGTTCAGCCGCAAATATCTCTATTTAAAAAAGTGTGGTATACCCCAGTAAACAATAACTGTGGTTTTGCCATCCCATGGTAAAAAATCTCTATTATTCAGGTTTTGGTAGTTTTTTCCGTAAAGAAAAACAATAGTGTCTCCTGACTGTTGTGACACAAAAATATATCTGTTGAAAATAGTCTTGTGTAGGCCCGACATCCCAGTGTGGTTTCGCAGTTCCACGGGTCAAATCGCTGTACTATCCAGTTTTGGGCCTTTGATATAAAAAAAAAAAGCAGTTTAAGTGTGTCGCTCACTGTTCAGCCGCAAATATCTCTATTTAAAAAACTGTGGTATACCCCAGTAAACAATTACTGTGGTTTTGCCATCCCACGGTAAAAAATCTCTATTATTCAGCTTTTGGTAGTTTTTTCCGTAAAGAAAAACAGTAGTGTCTCCTGACTGTTGTGACACAAAAATATATCTGTTGAAAATAGTTTTGTGTAGGCCCGACATCCCAGTGTGGTTTCGCAGTTCCACGGGTCAAATCACTGTACTATCCAGTTTTGGGCCTTTGGTATCTAAAAAAAAAGCAGTTTAAGTGTGTCGCTCACTGTTCAGCCGCAAATATCTCTATTTAAAAAAGTGTGGTATACCCCAGTAAAAAATAACTGTAGTTTTGCCATCCCACGGTAAAAAATCTCTATTATTCAGGTTTTGGTAGTTGTTTCCGTAAAGAAAAACAGTAGTGTCTCCTGACTGTTGTGACACAAAAATATATCTGTTGAAAATAGTCTAGTGTAGGCCCGACATCCCAGTGTGGTTTCGCAGTTCTACGGGTCAAATCGCTGTACTATCCAGTTTTGGGCCTTTGATATAAAAAAAAAAAGCAGTTTAAGTGTGTCGCTCACTGTTCAGCCGCAAATATCTCTATTTAAAAATTGTGGTATACCCCAGTAAACAATAACTGTGGTTTTGCCATCCCACGGTAAAAAATCTCTATTATTCAGGTTTTGGTAGTTGTTTCCGTAAAGAAAAACAGTAGTGTCTCCTGACTGTTGTGACACAAAAATATATCTGTTGAAAATAGTCTAGTGTAGGCCCGACATCCCAGTGTGGTTTCGCAGTTCCACGGGTCAAATCGCTGTACTATCCAGTTTTGGGCCTTTTGTAGCTAAAATAAAAGCAGTTTGAGTGTGTCGCTCACTGTTCAGCCGCAAATATCTCTATTTAAAAAAGTGTGGTATACCCCAGTAAACAATAACTGTGGTTTTGCCATCCCATGGTAAAAAATCTCTATTATTCAGGTTTTGGTAGTTTTTTCCGTAAAGAAAAACAATAGTGTCTCCTGACTGTTGTGACACAAAAATATATCTGTTGAAAATAGTCTTGTGTAGGCCCGACATCCCAGTGTGGTTTCGCAGTTCCACGGGTCAAATCGCTGTACTATCCAGTTTTGGGCCTTTGATATAAAAAAAAAAAGCAGTTTAAGTGTGTCGCTCACTGTTCAGCCGCAAATATCTCTATTTAAAAAACTGTGGTATACCCCAGTAAACAATTACTGTGGTTTTGCCATCCCACGGTAAAAAATCTCTATTATTCAGCTTTTGGTAGTTTTTTCCGTAAAGAAAAACAGTAGTGTCTCCTGACTGTTGTGACACAAAAATATATCTGTTGAAAATAGTTTTGTGTAGGCCCGACATCCCAGTGTGGTTTCGCAGTTCCACGGGTCAAATCACTGTACTATCCAGTTTTGGGCCTTTGGTATCTAAAAAAAAAGCAGTTTAAGTGTGTCGCTCACTGTTCAGCCGCAAATATCTCTATTTAAAAAAGTGTGGTATACCCCAGTAAAAAATAACTGTAGTTTTGCCATCCCACGGTAAAAAATCTCTATTATTCAGGTTTTGGTAGTTGTTTCCGTAAAGAAAAACAGTAGTGTCTCCTGACTGTTGTGACACAAAAATATATCTGTTGAAAATAGTCTAGTGTAGGCCCGACATCCCAGTGTGGTTTCGCAGTTCTACGGGTCAAATCGCTGTACTATCCAGTTTTGGGCCTTTGATATAAAAAA
The DNA here is from genome assembly GCF_046119375.1 of Phyllobates terribilis. NCBI lineage: Eukaryota > Metazoa > Chordata > Amphibia > Anura > Dendrobatidae > Phyllobates > Phyllobates terribilis. The sequence goes on along the minus strand of NW_027362765.1, from coordinate 306,341,799 downwards.
AAAAAGCAGTTTAAGTGTGTCGCTCACTGTTCAGCCGCAAATATCTCTATTTAAAAAACTGTGGTATACCCCAGTAAACAATTACTGTGGTTTTGCCATCCCACGGTAAAAAATCTCTATTATTCAGCTTTTGGTAGTTTTTTCCGTAAAGAAAAACAGTAGTGTCTCCTGACTGTTGTGACACAAAAATATATCTGTTGAAAATAGTTTTGTGTAGGCCCGACATCCCAGTGTGGTTTCGCAGTTCCACGGGTCAAATCACTGTACTATCCAGTTTTGGGCCTTTGGTATCTAAAAAAAAAGCAGTTTAAGTGTGTCGCTCACTGTTCAGCCGCAAACATCTCTATTTAAAAAAGTGTGGTATACCCCAGTAAAAAATAACTGTAGTTTTGCCATCCCACGGTAAAAAATCTCTATTATTCAGGTTTTGGTAGTTTTTTCCGTAAAGAAAAACAGTAGTGTCTCCTGACTGTTGTGACACAAAAATATATCTGTTGAAAATAGTCTTGTGTAGGCCCGACATCCCAGTGTGGTTTCGCAGTTACACGGGTCAAATCACTGTACTATCCAGTTTTGGGCCTTTGGTATCTAAAAAAAAAGCAGTTTGAGTGTGTCGCTCACTGTTCAGCTGCAAATATCTCTATTTAAAAAAGTGTGGTATACCCCAGTAAACAATAACTGTGGTTTTGCCATCCCACGGTAAAAAATCTCGATTATTCAGGTTTTGGTAGTTTTTTCCGTAAAGGAAAACAGTAGTGTCTCCTGACTGTTGTCACACAAAAATATATCTTTTGAAAATAGTATTGTGTAGGCCCGACATCCCAGTGTGGTTTCGCAGTTCCACTGGTCAAATCGCTGTACTACCCAGTTTTGGGCCTTTGGTATCTAAAAAAAAAGCAGTTTGAGTGTGTCGCTCACTGTTCAGCCGCAAATATCTCTATTTAAAAAAGTGTGGTATACCCCAGTAAACAATAACAGTGGTTTTGCCATCCCACGGTAAAAAATCTCTATTATTCAGGTTTTGGTAGTTGTTTCCGTAAAGAAAAACAGTAGTGTCTCCTGACTGTTGTGACACAAAAATATATCTGTTGAAAATAGTCTAGTGTAGGCCCGACATCCCAGTGTGGTTTCGCAGTTCCACGGGTCAAATCGCTGTACTATCCAGTTTTGGGCCTTTTGTATCTAAAAAAAAAGCAGTTTGAGTGTGTCGCTCACTGTTCAGCCGCAAATATCTCTATTTAAAAAAGTGTGGTATACCCCAGTAAACAATAACTGTGGTTTTGCCATCCCACAGTAAAAAATCTCTATTATTCAGGTTTTGGTAGTTGTTTCCGTAAAGAAAAACAGTAGTGTCTCCTGACTGTTGTGACACAAAAATATATCTGTTGAAAATAGTCTTGTGTAGGCCCGACATCCCAGTGTGGTTTCACAGTTCCACGGGTCAAATCGCTGTACTATCCAGTTTTGGGCCTTTGGTATCAAAAAAAAAAGCAGTTTAAGTGTGTCGCTCACTGTTCAGCCGCAAATATCTCTATTTAAAAAACTGTGGTATACCCCAGTAAACAATTACTGTGGTTTTGCCATCCCAAGGTAAAAAATCTCTATTATTCAGCTTTTGGTAGTTTTTTCCGTAAAGAAAAACAGTAGTGTCTCCTGACTGTTGTGACACAAAAATATATCTGTTGAAAATAGTCTTGTGTAGGCCCGACATCCCAGTGTGGTTTCGCAGTTCCACGGGTCAAATCACTGTACTATCCAGTTTTGGGCCTTTGGTATCTAAAAAAAAAGCAGTTTGAGTGTGTCGCTCACTGATCAGCTGCAAATATCTCTATTTTAAAAAGTGTGGTATACCCCAGTAAACAATAACTGTGGTTTTGCCATCCCACGGTAAAAAATCTCTATTATTCAGGTTTTGGTAGTTTTTTCCGTAAAGAAAAACAGTAGTGTCTCCTGACTGTTGTCACACAAAAATATATCTTTTGAAAATAGTATTGTGTAGGCCCGACATCCCAGTGTGGTTTCGCAGTTCCACTGGTCATATCGCTGTACTACCCAGTTTTGGGCCTTTGGTATCTAAAAAAAAGCAGTTTGAGTGTGTCGCTCACTGTTCAGCCGCAAATATCTCTATTTAAAAAAGTGTGGTATACCCCAGTAAACAATAACTGTGGTTTTGCCATCCCACGGTAAAAAATCTCTATTATTCAGGTTTTGGTAGTTGTTTCCGTAAAGAAAAACAGTAGTGTCTCCTGACTGTTGTGACACAAAAATATATCTGTTGAAAATAGTCTAGTGTAGGCCCGACATCCCAGTGTGGTTTCGCAGTTCCACGGGTCAAATCGCTGTACTATCCAGTTTTGGGCCTTTTGTATCTAAAAAAAAAGCAGTTTAAGTGTGTCGCTCACTGTTCAGCCGCAAATATCTCTATTTAAAAAAGTGTGGTATACCCCAGTAAACAATAACTGTGGTTTTGCCATCCCACGGTAAAAAATCTCTATTATTCAGGTTTTGGTAGTTTTTTCCGTAAAGAAAAACAGTAGTGTCTCCTGACTGTTGTCACACAAAAATATATCTTTTGAAAATAGTATTGTGTAGGCCCGACATCCCAGTGTGGTTTCGCAGTTCCACTGGTCAAATCGCTGTACTTCCCAGTTTTGGGCCTTTGGTATCTAAAAAAAAGCAGTTTGAGTGTGTCGCTCACTGTTCAGCCGCAAATATCTCTATTTAAAAAAGTGTGGTATACCCCAGTAAACAATAACTGTGGTTTTGCCATCCCACGGTAAAAAATCTCTATTATTCAGGTTTTGGTAGTTGTTTCCGTAAAGAAAAACAGTAGTGTCTCCTGACTGTTGGGACACAAAAATATATCTGTTGAAAATAGTCTAGTGTAGGCCCGACATCCCAGTGTGGTTTCGCAGTTCCACGGGTCAAATCGCTGTACTATCCAGTTTTGGGCCTTTTGTATCTAAAAAAAAAGCAGTTTGAGTGTGTCGCTCACTGTTCAGCCGCCAATATCTCTATTTAAAAAAGTGTGGTATACCCCAGTAAACAATAACTGTGGTTTTGCCATCCCACGGTAAAAAATCTCTATTATTCAGTTTTTGGTAGTTGTTTCCGTAAAGAAAAACAGTAGTGTCTCCTGACTGTTGGGACACAAAAATATATCTGTTGAAAATAGTCTTGTGTAGGCCCGACATCCCAGTGTGGTTTCGCAGTTCCACGGGTCAAATCGCTGTACTATCCAGTTTTGGGCCTTTGGTATAAAAAAAAAAGCAGTTTAAGTGTGTCTCTCACTGTTCAGCCGCAAATATCTCTATTTAAAAAAGTTTGGTATACCCCAGTAAACAATTACTGTGGTTTTGCCATCCTACGGTAAAAAATCTCTATTATTCAGGTTTTGGTAGTTTTTTCCGTAAAGAAAAACAGTAGTGTCTCCTGACTGTTGTGACACAAAAATATATCTGTTGAAAATAGTCTTGTGTAGGCCCGACATCCCAGTGTGGTTTCGCAGTTCCACGGGTCAAATCGCTGTACTATCCAGTTTTGGGCCTTTGGTATCTAAAAAAAAAGCAGTTTAAGTGTGTCGCTCACTGTTCAGCCACAAATATCTCTATTTAAAAAAGTGTGGTATACCCCAGTAAACAATAACTGTGGTTTTTCCATCCCACGGTAAAAAATCTCTATTATTCAGCTTTTGGTAGTTTTTTCCGTAAAGAAAAACAGTAGTGTCTCCTGACTGTTGTGACAGAAAAATATATCTGTTGAAAATAGTCTTGTGTAGGCCCGACATCCCAGTGTGGTTTCGCAGTTCCACGGGTCAAATCGCTGTACTATCCAGTTTTGGGCCTTTGGTATCAAAAAAAAAAAGCAGTTTGAGTGTGTCGCTCACTGTTCAGCCGCAAATATCTCTATTTAAAAAAGTGTGGTATACCCCAGTAAAAAATAACTGTGGTTTTGCCATCTCACGGTAAAAAATCTCTATTATTCAGGTTTTGGTAGTTTTTTCCGTAAAGAAAAGCAGTAATGTCTCCTGACTGTTGTGACACAAAAATATATCTGTTGAAAATAGTCTTGTGTAGGCTCGACATCCCAGTGTGGTTTCGCAGTTCCACAGGTCAAATCGCTGTACTATCCAGTTTTGGGCCTTTGGTATCAAAAAAAAAAAGCAGTTTGAGTGTGTCGCTCACTGTTCAGCCGCAAATATCTCTATTTAAAAAAGTGTGGTATACCCCAGTAAAAAATAACTGTGGTTTTGCCATCTCACGGTAAAAAATCTCTATTATTCAGGTTTTGGTAGTTTTTTCCGTAAAGAAAAGCAGTAATGTCTCCTGACTGTTGTGACACAAAAATATATCTGTTGAAAATAGTCTTGTGTAGGCTCGACATCCCAGTGTGGTTTCGCAGTTCCACAGGTCAAATCGCTGTACTATCCAGTTTTGGGCCTTTGGTATAAAAAAAAAAAGCAGTTTAAGTGTGTCGCTCACTGTTCAGCCGCAAATATCTCTATTTAAAAAAGTGTGGTATACCCCAGTAAACAATTACTGTGGTTTTGCCATCCCACGGTAAAAAATCTCTATTATTCAGGTTTTGGTAGTTTTTTCCGTAAAGAAAAACAGTAGTGTCTCCTGACTGTTGTGACACAAAAATATATCTGTTGAAAATAGTCTTGTGTAGGCCCGACATCCCAGTGTGGTTTCGCAGTTCCACGGGTCAAATCACTGTACTATCCAGTTTTGGGCCTTTGGTATCTAAAAAAAAAGCAGTTTAAGTGTGTCGCTCACTGTTCAGCCGCAAATATCTCTATTTAAAAATTGTGGTATACCCCAGTAAACAATAACTGTGGTTTTGCCATCCCACGGTAAAAAATCTCTATTATTCAGGTTTTGGTAGTTGTTTCCGTAAAGAAAAACAGTAGTGTCTCCTGACTGTTGTGACACAAAAATATATCTGTTGAAAATAGTCTAGTGTAGGCCCGACATCCCAGTGTGGTTTCGCAGTTCCACGGGTCAAATCGCTGTACTATCCAGTTTTGGGCCTTTTGTAGCTAAAAAAAAAGCAGTTTGAGTGTGTCGCTCACTGTTCAGCCGCAAATATCTCTATTTAAAAAAGTGTGGTATACCCCAGTAAACAATAACTGTGGTTTTGCCATCCCATGGTAAAAAATCTCTATTATTCAGGTTTTGGTAGTTTTTTCCGTAAAGAAAAACAATAGTGTCTCCTGACTGTTGTGACACAAAAATATATCTGTTGAAAATAGTCTTGTGTAGGCCCGACATCCCAGTGTGGTTTCGCAGTTCCACGGGTCAAATCGCTGTACTATCCAGTTTTGGGCCTTTGATATAAAAAAAAAAAGCAGTTTAAGTGTGTCGCTCACTGTTCAGCCGCAAATATCTCTATTTAAAAAACTGTGGTATACCCCAGTAAACAATTACTGTGGTTTTGCCATCCCACGGTAAAAAATCTCTATTATTCAGCTTTTGGTAGTTTTTTCCGTAAAGAAAAACAGTAGTGTCTCCTGACTGTTGTGACACAAAAATATATCTGTTGAAAATAGTTTTGTGTAGGCCCGACATCCCAGTGTGGTTTCGCAGTTCCACGGGTCAAATCACTGTACTATCCAGTTTTGGGCCTTTGGTATCTAAAAAAAAAGCAGTTTAAGTGTGTCGCTCACTGTTCAGCCGCAAATATCTCTATTTAAAAAAGTGTGGTATACCCCAGTAAAAAATAACTGTAGTTTTGCCATCCCACGGTAAAAAATCTCTATTATTCAGGTTTTGGTAGTTTTTTCCGTAAAGAAAAACAGTAGTGTCTCCTGACTGTTGTGACACAAAAATATATCTGTTGAAAATAGTCTTGTGTAGGCCCGACATCCCAGTGTGGTTTCGCAGTTCCACGGGTCAAATCACTGTACTATCCAGTTTTGGGCCTTTGGTATCTAAAAAAAAAGCAGTTTGAGTCTGTCGCTCACTGTTCAGCTGCAAATATCTCTATTTAAAAAAGTGTGGTATACCCCAGTAAACAATAACTGTGGTTTTGCCATCCCACGGTAAAAAATCTCTATTATGCAGGTTTTGGTAGTTTTTTCCGTAAAGGAAAACAGTATTGTCTCCTGACTGTTGTCACACAAAAATATATCTTTTGAAAATAGTCTTGTGTAGGCCCGACATCCCAGTGTAGTTTCGCAGTTCCACGGGTCAAATCGCTGTACTACCCAGTTTTGGGCCTTTGGTATCTAAAAAAAAAGCAGTTTGAGTGTGTCGCTCACTGTTCAGCCGCAAATATCTCTATTTAAAAAAGTGTGGTATACCCCAGTAAACAATTACTGTGGTTTTGCCATCCCACGGTAAAAAATCTCTATTATTCAGCTTTTGGTAGTTTTTTCCGTAAAGAAAAACAGTAGTGTCTCCTGACTGTTGTGACACAAAAATATATCTGTTGAAAATAGTCTTGTGTAGGCCCGACATCCCAGTGTGGTTTCGCAGTTCCACGGGTCAAATCAGTGTACTATCCAGTTTTGGGCCTTTGGTATCTAAAAAAAAAGCAGTTTGAGTGTGTCGCTCACTGTTCAGCTGCAAATATCTCTATTTAAAAAAGTGTGGTATACCCCAGTAAACAATAACTGTGGTTTTGCCATCCCACGGTAAAAAATCTCTATTATTCAGGTTTTGGTAGTTTTTTCCGTAAAGAAAAACAGTAGTGTCTCCTGACTGTTGTCACACAAAAATATATCTTTTGAAAATAGTATTGTGTAGGCCCGACATCCCAGTGTGGTTTCGCAGTTCCACTGGTCAAATCGCTGTACTACCCAGTTTTGGGCCTTTGGTATCTAAAAAAAAGCAGTTTGAGTGTGTCGCTCACTGTTCAGCCGCAAATATCTCTATTTAAAAAAGTGTGGTATACCCCAGTAAACAATAACTGTGGTTTTGCCATCCCACGGTAAAAAATCTCTATTATTCAGGTTTTGGTAGTTGTTTCCGTAAAGAAAAACAGTAGTGTCTCCTGACTGTTGTGACACAAAAATATATCTGTTGAAAATAGTCTAGTGTAGGCCCGACATCCCAGTGTGGTTTCGCAGTTCCACGGGTCAAATCGCTGTACTATCCAGTTTTGGGCCTTTTGTATCTAAAAAAAAAGCAGTTTGAGTGTGTCGCTCACTGTTCAGCCGCCAATATCTCTATTTAAAAAAGTGTGGTATACCCCAGTAAACAATAACTGTGGTTTTGCCATCCCACGGTAAAAAATCTCTATTATTCAGGTTTTGGTAGTTGTTTCCGTAAAGAAAAACAGTAGTGTCTCCTGACTGTTGTGACACAAAAATATATCTGTTGAAAATAGTCTTGTGTAGGCCCGACATCCCAGTGTGGTTTCGCAGTTCCACGGGTCAAATCGCTGTACTTTCCAGTTTTGGGCCTTTGGTATAAAAAAAAAGCAGTTTAAGTGTGTCGCTCACTGTTCAGCCGCAAATATCTCTATTTAAAAAAGTGTGGTATACCCCAGTAAACAATTACTGTGGTTTTGCCATCCCACGGTAAAAAATCTCTATTATTCAGGTTTTGGTAGTTTTTTCCATAAAGAAAAACAGTAGTGTCTCCTGACTGTTGTGACACAAAAATATATCTGTTGAAAATAGTCTTGTGTAGGCCCGACATCCCAGTGTGGTTTCGCAGTTCCACGGGTCAAATCACTGTACTATCCAGTTTTGGGCCTTTGGTATCTAAAAAAAAAGCAGTTTGAGTGTGTCGCTCACTGTTCAGCCGCAAATATCTCTATTTAAAAAAGTGTGGTATACCCCAGTAAACAATTACTATGGTTTTGCCATCCCACGGTAAAAAATCTCTATTATTCAGGTTTTGGTAGTTTTTTCCATAAAGAAAAACAGTAGTGTCTCCTGACTGTTGTGACACAAAAATATATCTGTTGAAAATAGTCTTGTGTAGGCCCGACATCCCAGTGTGGTTTCGCAGTTCCACGGGTCAAATCACTGTACTATCCAGTTTTGGGCCTTTGGTATCTAAAAAAAAAGCAGTTTGAGTGTGTCGCTCACTGTTCAGCCGCAAATATCTCTATTTAAAAAAGTGTGGTATACCCCAGTAAACAATAACTGTGGTTTTTCCATCCCACGGTAAAAAATCTCTATTATTCAGCTTTTGGTAGTTTTTTCCGTAAAGAAAAAAAGTAGTGTCTCCTGACTGTTGTGACAGAAAAATATATCTGTTGAAAATAGTCTTGTGTAGGCCCGACATCCCAGTGTGGTTTCGCAGTTCCACGGGTCAAATCGCTGTACTATCCAGTTCTGGGCCTTTGGTATCAAAAAAAAAAAGCAGTTTGAGTGTGTCGCTCACTGTTCAGCCGCAAATATCTCTATTTAAAAAAGTGTGGTATACCCCAGTAAAAAATAACTGTGGTTTTGCCATCTCATGGTAAAAAATCTCTATTATTCAGGTTTTGGTAGTTTTTTCTGTAAAGAAAAACAGTAATGTCTCCTGACTGTTGTGACACAAAAATATATCTGTTGAAAATAGTCTTGTGTAGGCTCGACATCCCAGTGTGGTTTCGCAGTTCCACGGGTCAAATCGCTGTACTACCCAGTTTTGGGCCTTTGGTATCTAAAAAAAAAGCAGTTTGAGTGTGTCGCTCACTGTTCAGCCGCAAATATCTCTATTTAAAAAAGTGTGGTATACCCCAGTAAACAATAACTGTGGTTTTGCCATCCCACGGTAAAAAATCTCTATTATTCAGGTTTTGGTAGTTGTTTCCGTAAAGAAAAACAGTAGTGTCTCCTGACTGTTGTGACACAAAAATATATCTGTTGAAAATAGTCTAGTGTAGGCCCAACATCCCAGTGTGGTTTCGCAGTTCCACGGGTCAAATCGCTGTACTATCCAGTTTTGGGCCTTTTGTATCTAAAAAAAAAGCAGTTTGAGTGTGTCGCTCACTGTTCAGCCGCAAATATCTCTATTTAAAAAAGTGTGGTATACCCCAGTAAACAATAACTGTGGTTTTGCCATCCCACGGTAAAAAATCTCTATTATTCAGGTTTTGGTAGTTGTTTCCGTAAAGAAAAACAGTAGTGTCTCCTGACTGTTGTGACACAAAAATATATCTGTTGAAAATAGTCTTGTGTAGGCCCGACATCCCAGTGTGGTTTCGCAGTTCCACGGGTCAAATCGCTGTACTATCCAGTTTTGGGCCTTTGGTATAAAAAAAAAAAGCAGTTTAAGTGTGTCGCTCACTGTTCAGCCGCAAATATCTCTATTTAAAAAAGTGTGGTATACCCCAGTAAACAATTACTGTGGTTTTGCCATCCCACGGTAAAAAATCTCTATTATTCAGGTTTTGGTAGTTTTTTCCGTAAAGAAAAACAGTAGTGTCTCCTGACTGTTGTGACACAAAAATATATCTGTTGAAAATAGTCTTGTGTAGGCCCGACATCCCAGTCTGGTTTCGCAGTTCCACGGGTCAAATCACTGTACTATCCAGTTTTGGGCCTTTGGTATCTAAAAAAAAAGCAGTTTAAGTGTGTCGCTCACTGTTCAGCCGCAAATATCTCTATTTAAAAAAGTGTGGTATACCCCAGTAAACAATAACTGTGGTTTTGCCATCCCACGGTAAAAAATCTCTATTATTCAGGTTTTGGTAGTTGTTTCCATAAAGAAAAACAGTAGTGTCTCCTGACTGTTGTGACACAAAAATATATCTGTTGAAAATAGTCTAGTGTAGGCCCGACATCCCAGTGTGGTTTCGCAGTTCCACGGGTCAAATCGCTGTACTATCCAGTTTTGGGCCTTTTGTATCTAAAAAAAAAGCAGTTTGAGTGTGTCGCTCACTGTTCAGCCGCAAATATCTCTATTTAAAAAAGTGTGGTATACCCCAGTAAACAATAACTGTGGTTTTGCCATCCCATGGTAAAAAATCTCTATTATTCAGGTTTTGGTAGTTGTTTCCGTAAAGAAAAACAGTAGTGTCTCCTGACTGTTGTGACACAAAAATATATCTGTTGAAAATAGTCTTGTGTAGGTCCGACATCCCAATGTGGTTTCGCAGTTCCACGGGTCAAATCGCTGTACTATCCAGTTTTGGGCTTTTGGTATCAAAAAAAAAAGCAGTTTAAGTGTGTCGCTCACTGTTCAGCCGCAAATATCTATATTTAAAAAAGTGTGGTATACCCCAGTAAAAAATTACTGTGGTTTTGCCATCCCACGGTAAAAAATCTCAATTATTCAGGTTTTGGTAGTTTTTTCCATAAAGAAAAACAGTAGTGTCTCCTGACTGTTGTGACACAAAAATATATCTGTTGAAAATAGTCTTGTGTAGGCCCGACATCCCAGTGTGGTTTCGCAGTTCCACGGGTCAAATCACTGTACTATCCAGTTTTGGGCCTTTGGTATCTAAAAAAAAAGCAGTTTGAGTGTGTCGCTCACTGTTCAGCCGCAAATATCTCTATTTAAAAAAGTGTGGTATACCCCAGTAAACAATAACTGTGGTTTTTCCATCCCACGGTAAAAAATCTCTATTATTCAGCTTTTGGTAGTTTTTTCCATAAAGAAAAAAAGTAGTGTCTACTGACTGTTGTGACAGAAAAATATATCTGTTGAAAATAGTCTTGTGTAGGCCCGACATCCCAGTGTGGTTTCGCAGTTCCACGGGTCAAATCACTGTACTATCCAGTTTTGGGCCTTTGGTATCTAAAAAAAAAGCAGTTTGAGTGTGTCGCTCACTGTTCAGCCGCAAATATCTCTATTTAAAAAAGTGTGGTATACCCCAGTAAACAATAACTGTGGTTTTTCCATCCCACGGTAAAAAATCTCTATTATTCAGCTTTTGGTAGTTTTTTCCGTAAAGAAAAAAAGTAGTGTCTCCTGACTGTTGTGACAGAAAAATATATCTGTTGAAAATAGTCTTGTGTAGGCCCGACATCCCAGTGTGGTTTCGCAGTTCCACGGGTCAAATCGCTGTACTATCCAGTTTTGGGCCTTTGGTATAAAAAAAAAAAAAGCAGTTTGAGTGTGTCGCTCAATGTTCAGCCGCAAATATCTCTATTTAAAAAAGTGTGGTATACCCCAGTAAAAAATAACTGTGGTTTTGCCATCTCATGGTAAAAAATCTCTAATATTCAGGTTTTGGTAGTTTTTTCTGTAAAGAAAAACAGTAATGTCTCCTGACTGTTGTGACACAAAAATATATCTGTTGAAAATAGTCTTGTGTAGGCTCGACATCCCAGTGTGGTTTCGCAGTTCCACGGGTCAAATCGCTGTACTACCCAGTTTTGGGCCTTTGGTATCTAAAAAAAAAGCAGTTTGAGTGTGTCGCTCACTGTTCAGCCGCAAATATCTCTATTTAAAAAAGTGTGGTATACCCCAGTAAACAATAACTGTGGTTTTGCCATCCCACGGTAAAAAATCTCTATTATTCAGGTTTTGGTAGTTGTTTCCGTAAAGAAAAACAGTAGTGTCTCCTGACTGTTGTGACACAAAAATATATCTGTTGAAAATAGTCTAGTGTAGGCCCAACATCCCAGTGTGGTTTCGCAGTTCCACGGGTCAAATCGCTGTACTATCCAGTTTTGGGCCTTTTGTATCTAAAAAAAAAGCAGTTTGAGTGTGTCGCTCACTGTTCAGCCGCAAATATCTCTATTTAAAAAAGTGTGGTATACCCCAGTAAACAATAACTGTGGTTTTGCCATCCCACGGTAAAAAATCTCTATTATTCAGGTTTTGGTAGTTGTTTCCGTAAAGAAAAACAGTAGTGTCTCCTGACTGTTGTGACACAAAAATATATCTGTTGAAAATAGTCTTGTGTAGGCCCGACATCCCAGTGTGGTTTCGCAGTTCCACGGGTCAAATCGCTGTACTATCCAGTTTTGGGCCTTTGGTATAAAAAAAAAAAGCAGTTTAAGTGTGTCGCTCACTGTTCAGCCGCAAATATCTCTATTTAAAAAAGTGTGGCATACCCCAGTAAACAATAACTGTGGTTTTGCCATCCCACGGTAAAAAATCTCTATTATTCAGGTTTTGGTAGTTGTTTCCATAAAGAAAAACAGTAGTGTCTCCTGACTGTTGTGACACAAAAATATATCTGTTCAAAATAGTCTAGTGTAGTCCCGACATCCCAGTGTGGTTTCGCAGTTCCACGGGTCAAATCGCTGTACTATCCAGTTTTGGGCCTCTTGTATCTAAAAAAAAAGCAGTTTGAGTGTGTCGCTCACTGTTCAGCCGCAAATATCTCTATTTAAAAAAGTGTGGTATACCCCAGTAAACAATAACTGTGGTTTTGCCATCCCATGGTAAAAAATCTCTATTATTCAGGTTTTGGTAGTTGTTTCCGTAAAGAAAAACAGTAGTGTCTCCTGACTGTTGTGACACAAAAATATATCTGTTGAAAATAGTCTTGTGTAGGTCCGACATCCCAATGTGGTTTCGCAGTTCCACGGGTCAAATCGCTGTACTATCCAGTTTTGGGCCTTTGGTATCAAAAAAAAAAAAAGCAGTTTAAGTGTGTCGCTCACTGTTCAGCCGCAAATATCTCTATCTAAAAAAGTGTGGTATACCCAAGTAAAAAATTACTGTGGTTTTGCCATCCCACGGTAAAAAATCTCTATTATTCAGGTTTTGGTAGTTTTTTCCATAAAGAAAAACAGTAGTGTCTCCTGACTGTTGTGACACAAAAATATATCTGTTGAAAATAGTCTTGTGTAGGCCCGACATCCCAGTGTGGTTTCGCAGTTCCATGGGTCAAATCACTGTACTATCCAGTTTTGGGCCTTTGGTATCTAAAAAAAAAGCAGTTTGAGTGTGTCGCTCACTGTTCAGCCGCAAATATCTCTATTTAAAAAAGTGTGGTATACCCCAGTAAACAATAACTGTGGTTTTTCCATCCCACGGTAAAAAATCTCTATTATTCAGCTTTTGGTAGTTTTTTCAGTAAAGAAAAAAAGTAGTGTCTCCTGACTGTTGTGACAGAAAAATATATCTGTTGAAAATAGTCTTGTGTAGGCCCGACATCCCAGTGTGGTTTCGCAGTTCCACGGGTCAAATCACTGTACTATCCAGTTTTGGGCCTTTGGTATCTAAAAAAAAAGCAGTTTGAGTGTGTCGCTCACTGTTCAGCCGCAAATATCTCTATTTAAAAAAGTGTGGTATACCCCAGTAAACAATAACTGTGGTTTTTCCATCCCACGGTAAAAAATCTCTATTATTCAGCTTTTGGTAGTTTTTTCCGTAAAGAAAAAAAGTAGTGTCTCCTGACTGTTGTGACAGAAAAATATATCTGTTGAAAATAGTCTTGTGTAGGCCCGACATCCCAGTGTGGTTTCGCAGTTCCACGGGTCAAATCGCTGTACTACCCAGTTTTGGGCCTTTGGTATCTAAAAAAAAAGCAGTTTGAGTGTGTCGCTCACTGTTCAGCCGCAAATATCTCTATTTAAAAAAGTGTGGTATACCCCAGTAAACAATAACTGTGGTTTTGCCATCCCACGGTAAAAAATCTCTATTATTCAGGTTTTGGTAGTTGTTTCCGTAAAGAAAAACAGTAGTGTTTCCTGACTGTTGTGACACAAAAATATATCTGTTGAAAATAGTCTAGTGTAGGCCCAACATCCCAGTGTGGTTTCGCAGTTCCACGGGTCAAATCGCTGTACTATCCAGTTTTGGGCCTTTTGTATCTAAAAAAAAAGCAGTTTGAGTGTGTCGCTCACTGTTCAGCCGCAAATATCTCTATTTAAAAAAGTGTGGTATACCCCAGTAAACAATAACTGTGGTTTTGCCATCCCATGGTAAAAAATCTCTATTATTCAGGTTTTGGTAGTTGTTTCCGTAAAGAAAAACAGTAGTGTCTCCTGACTGTTGTGACACAAAAATTTATCTGTTGAAAATAGTCTTGTGTAGGCCCGACATCCCAGTGTGGTTTCGCAGTTCCACGGGTCAAATCACTGTACTATCCAGTTTTGGGCCTTTGGTATCTTAAAAAAAAGCAGTTTAAGTGTGTCGCTCACTGTTCAGCCGCAAATATCTCTATTTAAAAAAGTGTGGTATACCCCAGTAAACAATAACTGTAGTTTTGCCATCCCACGGTAAAAAATCTCTATTATTCAGGTTTTGGTAGTTTTTTCCGTAAAGAAAAACAGTAGTGTCTCCTGACTGTTGTGACACAAAAATATATCTGTTGAAAATAGTCTTGTGTAGGCCCGACATCCCAGTGTGGTTTCGCAGTTCCACGGGTCAAATCGCTGTACTATCCAGTTTTTGGAATTTGGTATCTAAAAAAAAAGCAGTTTGAGTGTGTCGCTTACTGTTCAGCCGCAAATATCTCTATTTAAAAAAGTGTGGTATACCCCAGAAAACAATAACTGTGATTTTGCCATACCACGGTAAAAAATCTCTATTATTCAGCTTTTGGTAGTTTTTTCCGTAAAGAAAAACAGTAGTGTCTCCTGACTGTTGTGACACAAAAATATATCTGTTGAAAATAGTCTTGTGTAGGCCCGACATCCCAGTGTGGTTTCGCAGTTCCACGGGTCAAATCACTGTACTATCCAGTTTTGGGCCTTTGGTATCTAAAAAAAAAGCAGTTTGAGTGTGTCGCTCACTGTTCAGCTGCAAATATCTCTATTTAAAAAAGTGTGGTTTACCCCAGGAAACAATAACTGTGGTTTTGCCATCCCACGGTAAAAAATCTCTATTATTCAGGTTTTGGTAGTTTTTTCCGTAAAGAAAAACAGTAGTGTCTCCTGACTGTTGTCACACAAAAATATACCTTTTGAAAATAGTATTGTGTAGGCCCGACATCCCAGTGTGGTTTCGCAGTTCCACAGTTCAAATCACTGTACTATCCAGTTTTGGGCCTTTGGTATCTAAAAAAAAAGCAGTTTAAGTGTGTCGCTCATTGTTCAGCCGCAAATATCTCTATTTAAAAAATTGTGGTATACCCCAGTAAACAATAACTGTGGTTTTGCCATCCCACGGTAAAAAATCTCTATTATTCAGGTTTTGGTAGTTGTTTCCGTAAAGAAAAACAGTAGTGTCTCCTGACTGTTGTGACACAAAAATATATCTGTTGAAAATAGTCTAGTGTAGGCCCGACATCCCAGTGTGGTTTCGCAGTTCCACGGGTCAAATCTCTGTACTATCCAGTTTTGGGCCTTTTGTATCTAAAAAAAAGCAGTTTGAGTGTGTCGCTCACTGTTCAGCCGCAAATATCTCTATTTAAAAAAGTGTGGTATACCCCAGTAAAAAATTACTGTGGTTTTGCCATCCCACGGTAAAAAATCTCTATTATTCAGGTTTTGGTAGTTTTTTCCATAAAGAAAAACAGTAGTGTCTCCTGACTGTTGTGACACAAAAATATATCTGTTGAAAATAGTCTTGTGTAGGCCCGACATCCCAGTGTGGTTTCGCAGTTCCACGGGTCATATCACTGTACTATCCAGTTTTGGGCCTTTGGTATCTAAAAAAAAAACAGTTTAAGTGTGTCGCTCACTGTTCAGCCGCAAATATCTCTATTTAAAAAAGTGTGGTATACCCCAGTAAACAATAACTGTAGTTTTGCCATCCCATGGTAAAAAATCTCTATTATTCAGGTTTTGGTAGTTTTTTCCGTAAAGAAAAACAGTAGTGTCTCCTGACTGTTGTGACACAAAAATATATCTGTTGAAAATAGTCATGTGTAGGCCCGACATCCCAGTGTGGTTTCGCAGTTCCACGGGTCAAATCGCTGTACTATCCAGTTTTTGGCCTTTGGTATCTAAAAAAAAAGCAGTTTGAGTGTGTCGCTTGCTGTTCAGCCGCAAATATCTCTATTTAAAAAAGTGTGGTATACCCCAGTAAACAATAACTGTAGTTTTGCCATCCCATGGTAAAAAATCTCTATTATTCAGGTTTTGGTAGTTTTTTCCGTAAAGAAAAACAGTAGTGTCTCCTGACTGTTGTGACACAAAAATATATCTGTTGAAAATAGTCTTGTGTAGGCCCGACATCCCAGTGTGGTTTCGCAGTTCCACGGGTCAAATCGCTGTACTATCCAGTTTTTGGCCTTTGGTATCTAAAAAAAAAGCAGTTTGAGTGTGTCGCTTGCTGTTCAGCCGCAAATATCTCTATTTAAAAAAGTGTGGTATACCCCAGAAAACAATAACTGTGGTTTTGCCATACCACGGTAAAAAATCTCTATTATTCAGCTTTTGGTAGTTTTTTCCGTAAAGAAAAACAGTAGTGTCTCCTGACTGTTGTGACACAAAAATATATCTGTTGAAAATAGTCTTGTGTAGGCCCGACATCCCAGTGTGGTTTCGCAGTTCCACGGGTCAAATGACTGTACTATCCAGTTTTGGGCCTTTGGTATCTAAAAAAAAAGCAGTTTGAGTGTGTCGCTCACTGTTCAGCTGCAAATATCTCTATTTAAAAAAGTGTGGTTTACCCCAGTAAACAATAACTGTGGTTTTGCCATCCCACGGTAAAAAATCTCTATTATTCAGGTTTTGGTAGTTTTTTCCGTAAAGAAAAACAGTAGTGTCTCCTGACTGTTGTCACACAAAAATATATCTGTTGAAAATAGTCTTGTGTAGGCCCGACATCCCAGTGTGGTTTTGCAGGTCCACGGGTCAAATCGCTGTACTATCCAGTTTTTGGCCTTTGGTATCTAAAAAAAAAGCAGCTTGAGTGTGTCGCTCACTGTTCAGCTGCAAATATCTCTATTTAAAAAAGTGTGGTATACTCCAGTAAACAATAACTGTGCTTTTGCCATCCCACGGTAAAAAATCTCTATTATTCAGGTTTTGGTAGTTGTTTCCGTAAAGAAAAACAGTAGTGTCTCCTGACTGTTGTGACACAAAAATATATCTGTTGAAAATAGTCTTGTGTAGGCCCGACATCCCAGTGTGGTTTCGCAGTTCCACGGGTGAAATCGCTGTACTATCCAGTTTTGGGCCTTTGGTATAAAGAAAAAAGCAGTTTAAGTGTGTCGCTCACTGTTCAGCCGCAAATATCTCTATTTCAAAAAGTGTGGTATACCCCAGTAAACAATTACTGTGGTTTTGCCATCCCACGGTAAAAAATCTCTATTATTCAGGTTTTGGTAGTTTTTTCCGTAAAGAAAAACAGTAGTGTCTCCTGACTGTTGTGACACAAAAATATATCTGTTGAAAATAGTCTTGTGTAGGCCCGACATCCCAGTCTGGTTTCGCAGTTCCACGGGTCAAATCACTGTACTATCCAGTTTTGGGCCTTTGGTATCTAAAAAAAAAGCAGTTTAAGTGTGTCGCTCACTGTTCAGCCGCAAATATCTCTATTTAAAAAAGTGTGGTATACCCCAGTAAACAATAACTGTGGTTTTGCCATCCCACGGTAAAAAATCTCTATTATTCAGGTTTTGGTAGTTGTTTCCATAAAGAAAAACAGTAGTGTCTCCTGATTGTTGTGACACAAAAATATATCTGTTGAAAATAGTCTAGTGTAGGCCCGACATCCCAGTGTGGTTTCGCAGTTCCACGGGTCAAATCGCTGTACTATCCAGTTTTGGGCCTTTTGTATCTAAAAAAAAAGCAGTTTGAGTGTGTCGCTCACTGTTCAGCCGCAAATATCTCTATTTAAAAAAGTGTGGTATACCCCAGTAAACAATAACTGTGGTTTTGCCATCCCATGGTAAAAAATCTCTATTATTCAGGTTTTGGTAGTTGTTTCCGTAAAGAAAAACAGTAGTGTCTCCTGACTGTTGTGACACAAAAATATATCTGTTGAAAATAGTCTTGTGTAGGTCCGACATCCCAATGTGGTTTCGCAGTTCCACGGGTCAAATCGCTGTACTATCCAGTTTTGGGCCTTTGGTATAAAAAAAAAAGCAGTTTAAGTGTGTCGCTCACTGTTCAGCCGCAAATATCTCTATTTAAAAAAGTGTGGTATACCCCAGTAAAAAATTACTGTGGTTTTGCCATCCCACGTTAAAAAATCTCTATTATTCAGGTTTTGGTAGTTTTTTCCATAAAGAAAAACAGTAGTGTCTCCTGACTGTTGTGACACAAAAATATATCTGTTGAAAATAGTCTTGTGTAGGCCCGACATCCCAGTGTGGTTTCGCAGTTCCACGGGTCAAATCAATGTACTATCCAGTTTTGGGCCTTTGGTATCTTAAAAAAAAGCAGTTTAAGTGTGTCGCTCACTGTTCAGCCGCAAATATCTCTATTTAAAAAAGTGTGGTATACCCCAGTAAACAATAACTGTAGTTTTGCCATCCCACGGTAAAAAATCTCTATTATTCAGGTTTTGGTAGTTTTTTCCGTAAAGAAAAACAGTAGTGTCTCCTGACTGTTGTGACACAAAAATATATCTGTTGAAAATAGTCTTGTGTAGGCCCGACATCCCAGTGTGGTTTCGCAGTTCCACGGGTCAAATCACTGTACTATCCAGTTTTGGGCCTTTGGTATCTAAAAAAAAAGCAGTTTGAGTGTGTCGCTCACTGTTCAGCTGCAAATATCTCTATTTAAAAAAGTGTGGTTTACCCCAGTAAACAGTAACTGTGGTTTTGCCATCCCACGGTAAAAAATCTCTATTATTCAGGTTTTGGTAGTTTTTTCCGTAAAGAAAAACAGTAGTGTCTCCTGACTGTTGTCACACAAAAATATACCTTTTGAAAATAGTATTGTGTAGGCCCGACATCCCAGTGTGGTTTCGCAGTTCCACAGGTCAAATCACTGTACTATCCAGTTTTGGGCCTTTGGTATCTAAAAAAAAAGCAGTTTAAGTGTGTCGCTCATTGTTCAGCCGCAAATATCTCTATTTAAAAAATTGTGGTATACCCCAGTAAACAATAACTGTGGTTTTGCCATCCCACGGTAAAAAATCTCTATTATTCAGGTTTTGGTAGTTGTTTCCGTAAAGAAAAACAGTAGTGTCTCCTGACTGTTGTGACACAAAAATATATCTGTTGAAAATAGTCTAGTGTAGGCCCGACATCCCAGTGTGGTTTCGCAGTTCCACGGGTCAAATCTCTGTACTATCCAGTTTTGGGCCTTTTGTATCTAAAAAAAAAGCAGTTTGAGTGTGTCGCTCACTGTTCAGCCGCAAATATCTCTATTTAAAAAAGTGTGGTATACCCCAGTAAAAAATTACTGTGGTTTTGCCATCCCACGGTAAAAAATCTCTATTATTCAGGTTTTGGTAGTTTTTTCCATAAAGAAAAACAGTAGTGTCTCCTGACTGTTGTGACACAAAAATATATCTGTTGAAAATAGTCTTGTGTAGGCCCGACATCCCAGTGTGGTTTCGCAGTTCCACGGGTCAAATCACTGTACTATCCAGTTTTGGGCCTTTGGTATCTAAAAAAAAAACAGTTTAAGTGTGTCGCTCACTGTTCAGCCGCAAATATCTCTATTTAAAAAAGTGTGGTATACCCCAGTAAACAATAACTGTAGTTTTGCCATCCCATGGTAAAAAATCTCTATTATTTAGGTTTTGGTAGTTTTTTCCATAAAGAAAAACAGTAGTGTCTCCTGACTGTTGTGACACAAAAATATATCTGTTGAAAATAGTCGTGTGTAGGCCCGACATCCCAGTGTGGTTTCGCAGTTCCACGGGTCAAATCGCTGTACTATCCAGTTTTTGGCCTTTGGTATCTAAAAAAAAAGCAGTTTGAGTGTGTCGCTTGCTGTTCAGCCGCAAATATCTCTATTTAAAAAAGTGTGGTATACCCCAGTAAACAATAACTGTAGTTTTGCCATCCCATGGTAAAAAATCTCTATTATTCAGGTTTTGGTAGTTTTTTCCGTAAAGAAAAACAGTAGTGTCTCCTGACTGTTGTGACACAAAAATATATCTGTTGAAAATAGTCTTGTGTAGGCCCGACATCCCAGTGTGGTTTCGCAGTTCCACGGGTCAAATCGCTGTACTATCCAGTTTTTGGCCTTTGGTATCTAAAAAAAAAGCAGTTTGAGTGTGTCGCTTGCTGTTCAGCCGCAAATATCTCTATTTAAAAAAGTGTGGTATACCCCAGAAAACAATAACTGTGGTTTTGCCATACCACGGTAAAAAATCTCTATTATTCAGCTTTTGGTAGTTTTTTCCGTAAAGAAAAACAGTAGTGTCTCCTGACTGTTGTGACACAAAAATATATCTGTTGAAAATAGTCTTGTGTAGGCCCGACATCCCAGTGTGGTTTCGCAGTTCCACGGGTCAAATCACTGTACTATCCAGTTTTGGGCCTTTGGTATCTAAAAAAAAAGCAGTTTGAGTGTGTCGCTCACTGTTCAGCTGCAAATATCTCTATTTAAAAAAGTGTGGTTTACCCCAGTAAACAATAACTGTGGTTTTGCCATCCCACGGTAAAAAATCTCTATTATTCAGGTTTTGGTAGTTTTTTCCGTAAAGAAAAACAGTAGTGTCTCCTGACTGTTGTCACACAAAAATATATCTGTTGAAAATAGTCTTGTGTAGGCCCGACATCCCAGTGTGGTTTTGCAGGTCCACGGGTCAAATCGCTGTACTATCCAGTTTTTGGCCTTTGGTATCTAAAAAAAAAGCAGCTTGAGTGTGTCGCTCACTGTTCAGCTGCAAATATCTCTATTTAAAAAAGTGTGGTATACTCCAGTAAACAATAACTGTGCTTTTGCCATCCCACGGTAAAAAATCTCTATTATTCAGGTTTTGGTAGTTTTTTCCGTAAAGAAAAACAGTAGTGTCTCCTGACTGTTGTCACACAAAAATATACCTTTTGAAAATAGTATTGTGTAGGCTCGACATCCCAGTGTGGTTTCGCAGTTCCACGGGTCAAATCACTGTACTATCCAGTTTTGGGCCTTTGGTATCTAAAAAAAAAGCAGTTTAAGTGTGTCGCTCATTGTTCAGCCGCAAATATCTCTATTTAAAAAATTGTGGTATACCCCAGTAAACAATAACTGTGGTTTTGCCATCCCACGGTAAAAAATCTCTATTATTCAGGTTTTGGTAGTTGTTTCCGTAAAGAAAAACAGTAGTGTCTCCTGACTGTTGTGACACAAAAATATATCTGTTGAAAATAGTCTAGTGTAGGCCCGACATCCCAGTGTGGTTTCGCAGTTCCACGGGTCAAATCTCTGTACTATCCAGTTTTGGGCCTTTTGTATCTAAAAAAAAAGCAGTTTGAGTGTGTCGCTCACTGTTCAGCCGCAAATATCTCTATTTAAAAAAGTGTGGTATACCCCAGTAAAAAATTACTGTGGTTTTGCCATCTCACGGTAAAAAATCTCTATTATTCAGGTTTTGGTAGTTTTTTCCATAAAGAAAAACAGTAGTGTCTCCTGACTGTTGTGACACAAAAATATATCTGTTGAAAATAGTATTGTGTAGGCCCGACATCCCAGTGTGGTTTCGCAGTTCCACGGGTCAAATCACTGTACTATCCAGTTTTGGGCCTTTGGTATCTAAAAAAAAAACAGTTTAAGTGTGTCGCTCACTGTTCAGCCGCAAATATCTCTATTTAAAAAAGTGTGGTATACCCCAGTAAACAATAACTGTAGTTTTGCCATCCCATGTTAAAAAATCTCTATTATTCAGGTTTTGGTAGTTTTTTCCGTAAAGAAAAATAGTAGTGTCTCCTGACTGTTGTGACACAAAAATATATCTGTTGAAAATAGTCTTGTGTAGGCCCGACATCCCAGTGTGGTTTCGCAGTTCCACGGGTCAAATCGCTGTACTATCCAGTTTTTGGCCTTTGGTATCTAAAAAAAAAGCAGTTTGAGTGTGTCGCTTGCTGTTCAGCCGCAAATATCTCTATTTAAAAAAGTGTGGTATACCCCAGAAAACAATAACTGTGGTTTTGCCATACCACGGTAAAAAATCTCTATTATTCAGCTTTTGGTAGTTTTTTCCGTAAAGAAAAACAGTAGTGTCTCCTGACTGTTGTGACACAAAAATATATCTGTTGAAAATAGTCTTGTGTAGGCCCGACATCCCAGTGTGGTTTCGAAGTTCCACGGGTCAAAGCACTGTACTATCCAGTTTTGGGCCTTTGGTATCTAAAAAAAAAGCAGTTTGAGTGTGTCGCTCACTGTTCAGCTGCAAATATCTCTATTTAAAAAAGTGTGGTTTACCCCAGTAAACAATAACTGTGGTTTTGCCATCCCACGGTAAAAAATCTCTATTATTCAGGTTTTGGTAGTTTTTTCCATAAAGAAAAACAGTAGTGTCTCCTGACTGTTGTCACACAAAAATATATCTGTTGAAAATAGTCTTGTGTAGGCCCGACATCCCAGTGTGGTTTCGCAGGTCCACGGGTCAAATCGCTTTACTATCCAGTTTTTGGCCTTTGGTATCTAAAAGAAAAGCAGTTTGAGTGTGTCGCTCACTGTTCAGCTGCAAATATCTCTATTTAAAAAAGTGTGGTATACTCCAGTAAACAATAACTGTGGTTTTGCCATCCCACGGTAAAAAATCTCTATTATTCAGGTTTTGGTAGTTTTTTCCGTGAAGAAAAACAGTAGTGTCTCCTGACTGTTGTCACACAAAAATATACCTTTTGAAAATAGTAATGTGTAGGCCCGACATCCCAGTGTGGTTTCGCAGTTCCACGGGTCAAATCACTGTACTATCCAGTTTTGGGCCTTTGGTATCTAAAAAAAAAGCAGTTTAAGTGTGTCGCTCATTGTTCAGCCGCAAATATCTCTATTTAAAAAATTGTGGTATACCCCAGTAAACAATAACTGTGGTTTTGCCATCCCACGGTAAAAAATCTCTATTATTCAGGTTTTGGTAGTTGTTTCCGGAAAGAAAAACAGTAGTGTCTCCGGACTGTTGTGACACAAAAATATATCTGTTGAAAATAGTCTAGTGTAGGCCCGACATCCCAGTGTGGTTTCGCAGTTAGACGGGTCAAATCTCTGTACTATCCAGTTTTAGGCCTTTTGTATCTAAAAAAAAAGCAGTTTGAGTGTGTCGCTCACTGTTAAGCCGCAAATATCTCTATTTAAAAAAGTGTGGTATACCCCAGTAAAAAATTACTGTGGTTTTGCCATCCCACGGTAAAAAATCTCTATTATTCAGGTTTTGGTAGTTTTTTCCATAAAGAAAAACAGTAGTGTCTCCTGACTGTTGTGACACAAAAATATATCTGTTGAAAATAGTCTTGTGTAGGCCCGACATCCCAGTGTGGTTTCGCAGTTCCACGGGTCAAATCACTGTACTATCCAGTTTTGGGCCTTTGGTATCTAAAAAAAAAACAGTTTAAGTGTGTCGCTCACTGTTCAGCCGCAAATATCTCTATTTAAAAAAGTGTGGTATACCCCAGTAAACAATAACTGTAGTTTTGCCATCCCACGGTAAAAAATCTCTATTATTCAGGTTTTGGTAGTTTTTTCCGTAAAGAAAAACAGTAGTGTCTCCTGACTGTTGTGACACAAAAATATATCTGTTGAAAATAGTCTTGTGTAGGCCCGACATCCCAGTGTGGTTTCGCAGTTCCACGGGTCAAATCGCTGTACTATCCAGTTTTTGGCATTTGGTATCTAAAAAAAAAGCAGTTTGAGTGTGTCGCTTGCTGTTCAGCCGAAAATATCTCTATTTAAAAAAGTGTGGTATACCCCAGAAAACAATAACTGTGGTTTTGCCATACCACGGTAAAAAATCTCTATTATTCAGCTTTTGGTAGTTTTTTCCGTAATGAAAAACAGTAGTGTCTCCTGACTGTTGTGACACAAAAATATATCTGTTGAAAATAGTCTTGTGTAGGCCCGACATCCCAGTGTGGTTTCGCAGTTCCACGGGTCAAATCACTGTACTATCCAGTTTTGGGCCTTTGGTATCTAAAAAAAAAGCAGTTTGAGTGTGTCGCTCACTGTTCAGCTGCAAATATCTCTATTTAAAAAAGTGTGGTATACCCCAGTAAACAATAACTGTGGTTTTGCCATGCCACGGTAAAAAATCTCTATTATTCAGGTTTTGGTAGTTTTTTCCGTAAAGAAAAACAGTAGTGTCTCCTGACTGTTCTCACACAAAAATATATCTTTTGAAAATAGTATTGTGTAGGCCTGACATCCCAGTGTGGTTTCGCAGTTCCACGGGTCAAATCGCTGTACTATCCAGTTTTGGGCCTTTGGTATCTAAAAAAAAAGCAGTTTGAGTGTGTCGCTCACTGTTCAGCCGCAAATATCTCTATTTAAAAAAGTGTGGTATACCCCAGTAAACAATACCTGTGGTTTTGACATCCCACGGTAAAAAATCTCTCTTATTCAGGTTTTAGTAGTTTTTTCCGTAAAGAAAAACAGTAGTGTCTCCTGACTGTTGTGACACAAAAATATATCTGTTGAAAATAATCTTGTGTAGGCCCGACATCCCAGTGTGGTTTCGCAGTTCCACGGGTCAAATCGCTGTACTATCCAGTTTTGGGCCTTTGGTATCAAAAAAAAAAGCAGTTTGAGTGTGTCGCTCACTGTTCAGCCGCAAATATCTCTATTTAAAAAAGTGTGGTATACCCCAGTAAACAATAACTGTGGTTTTGCCATCCCACGGTAAAAAATCTCTATTATTCAGGTTTTGGTAGTTTTTTCCGTAAAGAAAAACAGTGGTGTCTCCTGACTGTTGTGACACAAAAATATATCTGTTGAAAATAGTCTTGTGTAAGCCCGACATCCCAGTGTGGTTTCGCAGTTCCACTGGTCAAATCGCTGTACTATCCAGTTTTGGGCCTTTGGTATCAAAAAAAAAAAGCAGTTTGAGTGTGTCGCTCACTGTTCAGCCGCAAATATCTCTATTTAAAAAAGTGTGGCATACCCCAGTAAAAAATAACTGTGGTTTTGCCATCTCACGGTAAAAAATCTCTATTATTCAGGTTTTGGTAGTTTTTTCCGTAAAGAAAAACAGTAGTGTCTCCTGACTGTTGTGACACAAAAATATATCTGTTGAAAATAGTCTTGTGTAGGCCCGACATCCCAGTGTGGTTTCGCAGTTCCACGGTTCAAATCGCTGTAATACCCAGTTTTGGGCCTTTGGTATCTAAAAAAAAGCAGTTTGAGTGTGTCGCTCACTGTTCAGCCGCAAATATCTCTATTTAAAAAAGTGTGGTATACCCCAGTAAACAATAACTGTGGTTTTGCCATCCCACGGTAAAAAATCTCTATTATTCAGGCTTTGGTAGTTGTTTCCGTAAAGAAAAACAGTAGTGTCTCCTGACTGTTGTGACACAAAAATATATCTGTTGAAAATAGTCTTGTGTAGGCCCGACATCCCAGTGTGGTTTCGTAGTTCCACGGGTCAAATCGCTGTACTATCCAGTTTTGGGCCTTTGGTATCTAAAAAAAAAGCAGTTTGAGTGTGTCGCTCACTGTTCAGCCGCAAATATCTCTATTTAAAAAAGCGTGGTACACCCCAGTAAACAATAACTGTGGTTTTACCATCCCACGGTAAAAAATCTCTATTACTCAGGTTTTGGTAGTTGTTTCCGTAAAGAAAAACAGTAGTGTCTCCTGACTGTTGTGACACAAAAATATATCTGTTGAAAATAGTCTTGTGTAGGCCCGACATCCCAGTGTGGTTTCGCAGTTCCACGGTTCAAATCGCTGTACTACCCAGTTTTGGGCCTTTGGTATCTAAAAAAAAGCAGTTTGAGTGTGTCGCTCACTGTTCAGCCGCAAATATCTCTATTTAAAAAAGTGTGGTATACCCCCGTAAACAATAACTGTGATTTTGCCATACCACGGTAAAAAATCTCTATTATTCAGCTTTTGGTAGTTTTTTCCGTAAAGAAAAACAGTAGTGTCTCCTGACTGTTGTGACACAAAAATATATCTGTTGAAAATAGTCTTGTGTAGGCCCGACATCCCAGTGTGGTTTCGCAGTTCCACGGGTCAAATCACTGTACTATCCAGTTTTGGGCCTTTGGTATCTAAAAAAAAAGCAGTTTGAGTGTGTCGTTCACTGTTCAGCTGCAAATATCTCTATTTAAAAAAGTGTGGTATACCCCAGTAAACAATAACTGTGGTTTTGCCATCCCACGGTAAAAAATCTCTATTATTCAGGTTTTGGTAGTTTTTTCCGTAAAGAAAAACAGTAGTGTCTCCTGACTGTTGTCACACAAAAATATATCTTTTGAAAATAGTATTGTGTAGGCCCGACATCCCAGTGTGGTTTCGCAGTTCCACGGGTCAAATCGTTGTACTATCCAGTTTTGGGCCTTTGGTATCTAAAAAAAAAGCAGTTTGAGTGTGTCGCTCACTGTTCAGCCGCAAATATCTCTATTTAAAAAAGTGTGGTATACCCCAGTAAACAATACCTGTGGGTTTGACATCCCACGGTAAAAAATCTCTATTATTCAGGTTTTAGTAGTTTTTTCCGTAAAGAAAAACAGTAGTGTCTCCTGACTGTTGTGACACAAAAATATATCTGTTGAAAATAATCTTGTGTAGGCCCGACATCCCAGTGTGGTTTCGTGGTTCCACGGGTCAAATCGCTGTACTACCCAGTTTTGGGCCTTTGGTATCTAAAAAAAAAGCAGTTTGAGTGTGTCGCTCACTGTTCAGCCGCAAATATCTGTATTTAAAAAAGTGTGGTATACCCCAGTAAACAATAACTGTGGTTTTGCCATCCCACGTTAAAAAATCTCTATTATTCAGGTTTTGGTAGTTTTTTCCGTAAAGAAAAACAGTAGTGTCTCCTGACTGTTGTGACACAAAAATATATCTGTTGAAAATAATCTTGTGTAAGCCCGACATCCCAGTGTGGTTTCACAGTTCCACGGGTCAAATCGCTGTACTATCCAGTTTTGGGCCTTTGGTATAAAAAAAAAAAGCAGTTTGAGTGTGTCGCTCACTGTTCAGCCGCAAATATCTCTATTTAAAAAATTGTGGTATACCCCAGTAAAAAATAACTGTGGTTTTGCCATCTCACGGTAAAAAATCTCTATTATTCAGGTTTTGGTAGTTTTTTCCGTAAAGAAAAACAGTAGTGTCTCCTGACTGTTGTGACACAAAAATATATCTGTTGAAAACAGTCTTGTGTAGGCCCAACATCCCAGTGTGGTTTCGCAGTTCCACGGTTCAAATCGCTGTACTACCCAGTTTTGGGCCTTTGGTATCTAAAAAAAAGCAGTTTGAGTGTGTCGCTCACTGTTCAGCCGCAAATATCTCTATTTAAAAAAGTGTGGTATACCCCAGTAAACAATAACTGTGATTTTGCCATCCCACGGTAAAAAATCTCTATTATTCAGGCTTTGGTAGTTGTTTCCGTAAAGAAAAACAGTAGTGTCTCCTGACTGTTGTGACACAAAAATATATCTGTTGAAAATAGTCTTGTGTAGGCCCGACATCCCAGTGTGGTTTCGCAGTTCCACAGGTCAAATCGCTGTACTATCCAGTTTTGGGCCTTTGGTATCTAAAAAAAAAGCAGTTTGAGTGTGTCGCTCACTGTTCAGCCGCAAATATCTCTATTTAAAAAAGTGTGGTATACCCCAGTAAACAATAACTGTGGTTTTGCCATCCCACGTTAAAAAATCTCTATTATTCAGGTTTTGGTAGTTTTTTCCGTAAAGAAAAACAGTAGTGTCTCCTGACTGTTGTGACACAAAAATATATCTGTTGAAAATAATCTTGTGTAAGCCCGACATCCCAGTGTGGTTTCACAGTTCCACGGGTCAAATCGCTGTACTATCCAGTTTTGGGCCTTTGGTATAAAAAAAAAAAGCAGTTTGAGTGTGTCGCTCACTGTTCAGCCGCAAATATCTCTATTTAAAAAATTGTGGTATACCCCAGTAAAAAATAACTGTGGTTTTGCCATCTCACGGTAAAAAATCTCTATTATTCAGGTTTTGGTAGTTTTTTCCGTAAAGAAAAACAGTAGTGTCTCCTGACTGTTGTGACACAAAAATATATCTGTTGAAAACAGTCTTGTGTAGGCCCAACATCCCAGTGTGGTTTCGCAGTTCCACGGTTCAAATCGCTGTACTACCCAGTTTTGGGCCTTTGGTATCTAAAAAAAAGCAGTTTGAGTGTGTCGCTCACTGTTCAGCCGCAAATATCTCTATTTAAAAAAGTGTGGTATACCCCAGTAAACAATAACTGTGATTTTGCCATCCCACGGTAAAAAATCTCTATTATTCAGGCTTTGGTAGTTGTTTCCGTAAAGAAAAACAGTAGTGTCTCCTGACTGTTGTGACACAAAAATATATCTGTTGAAAATAGTCTTGTGTAGGCCCGACATCCCAGTGTGGTTTCGCAGTTCCACAGGTCAAATCGCTGTACTATCCAGTTTTGGGCCTTTGGTATCTAAAAAAAAAGCAGTTTGAGTGTGTCGCTCACTGTTCAGCCGCAAATATCTCTATTTAAAAAAGTGTGGTATACCCCAGTAAACAATAACTGTGGTTTTGCCATCCCACGGTAAAAAATCTCTATTACTCAGGTTTTGGTAGTTGTTTCCGTAAAGAAAAACAGTAGTGTCTCCTGACTGTTGTGACACAAAAATATATCTGTTGAAAATAGTCTTGTGTAGGCCCGACATCCCAGTGTGGTTTCGCAGTTCCACGGGTCAAATCGCTGTACTATCCAGTTTTGGGCATTTGGTATCAAAAAAAAAAAGCAGTTTGAGTGTGTCGCTCACTGTTCAGCCGCAAATATCTCTATTTAAAAAAGTGTGGTATACCCCAGTAAAAAATAACTGTGGTTTTGCCATCTCACGGTAAAAAAATCTCTATTATTCAGGTTTTGGTAGTTTTTTCCGTAAAGAAGAACAGTAGTGACTCCTGACTGTTGTGACACAAAAATATATCTGTTGAAAATAGTCTTGTGTAGGCCCGACATCCCAGTGTGGTTTCGCAGTTCCACGGTTCAAATCGCTGTACTACCCAGTTTTGGGCCTTTGGTATCTAAAAAAAAGCAGTTTGAGTGTGTCGCTCACTGTTCAGCCGCAAATATCTCTATTTAAAAAAGTGTGGTCTACCCCAGTAAACAATAACTGTGGTTTTGCCATCCCACGGTAAAAAATCTCTATTATTCAGGCTTTGGTAGTTGTTTCCGTAAAGAAAAACAGTAGTGTCTCCTGACTGTTGTGAGACAAAAATATATCTGTTGAAAATAGTCTTGTGTAGGCCCGACATCCCAGTGTGGTTTCGCAGTTCCACGGGTCAAATCGCTGTACTATCCAGTTTTGGGAGTTTGGTATCAAAAAAAAAAAGCAGTTTGAGTGTGTCGCTCACTGTTCAGCCGCAAATATCTCTATTTAAAAAAGTGTGGTATACCCCAGTAAAAAATAACTGTGGTTTTGCCATCTCACGGTAAAAAATCTCTATTATTCAGGTTTTGGTAGTTTTTTCCGTAAAGAAGAACAGTAGTGTCTCCTGACTGTTGTGACACAAAAATATATCTGTTGAAAATAGTCTTGTGTAGGCCCGACATCCCAGTGTGGTTTCGCAGTTCCACGGTTCAAATCGCTGTACTACCCAGTTTTGGGCCTTTGGTGTCAAAAAAAAAAAGCAGTTTGAGTGTGTCGCTCACTGTTCAGCCGCAAATATCTCTATTTAAAAAAGTGTGGTATACCCCAGTAAACAATAACTGTGGTTTTGCCATCCCACGGTAAAAAATCTCTATTACTCAGGTTTTGGTAGTTGTTTCCGTAAAGAAAAACAGTAGTGTCTCCTGACTGTTGTGACACAAAAATATATCTGTTGAAAATAGTCTTGTGTAGGCCCGACATCCCAGTGTGGTTTCGCAGTTCCACGGGTCAAATCGCTGTACTATCCAGTTTTGGGCCTTTGGTATCAAAAAAAAAAAGCAGTTTGAGTGTGTCGCTCACTGTTCAGCCGCAAATATCTCTATTTAAAAAAGTGTGGTATACCACAGTAAAAAATAACTGTGGTTTTGCCATCTCACGGTAAAAAAATCTCTATTATTCAGGTTTTGGTAGTTTTTTCCGTAAAGAAGAACAGTAGTGACTCCTGACTGTTGTGACACAAAAATATATCTGTTGAAAATAGTCTTGTGTAGGCCCGACATCCCAGTGTGGTTTCGCAGTTCCACGGTTCAAATCGCTGTACTACCCAGTTTTGGGCCTTTGGTATCTAAAAAAAAGCAGTTTGAGTGTGTCGCTCACTGTTCATCCGCAAATATCTCTATTAAAAAAGTGTGGTATACCCCAGTAAACAATAACTGTGGTTTTGCCATCCCACGGTAAAAAATCTCTATTATTCAGGCTTTGGTAGTTGTTTCCGTAAAGAAAAACAGTAGTGTCTCCTGACTGTTGTGAGACAAAAATATATCTGTTGAAAATAGTCTTGTGTAGGCCCGACATCCCAGTGTGGTTTCGCAGTTCCACGGGTCAAATCGCTGTACTATCCAGTTTTGGGCCTTTGGTATCAAAAAAAAAAAGCAGTTTGAGTGTGTCGCTCACTGTTCAGCCGCAAATATCTCTATTTAAAAAAGTGTGGTATACCCCAGTAAAAAATAACTGTGGTTTTGCCATCTCACAGTAAAAAATCTCTATTATTCAGGTTTTGGTAGTTTTTTCCGTAAAGAAGAACAGTAGTGTCTCCTGACTGTTGTGACACAAAAATATATCTGTTGAAAATAGTCTTGTGTAGGCCTGACATCCCAGTGTGGTTTCGCAGTTCCACGGTTCAAATCGCTGTACTACCCAGTTTTGGGCCTTTGGTGTCAAAAAAAAAAAGCAGTTTGAGTGTGTCGCTCACTGTTCAGCCGCAAATATCTCTATTTAAAAAAGTGTGGTATACCCCAGTAAACAATAACTGTGGTTTTGCCATCCCACGGTAAAAAATCTCTATTATTCAGGTTTTGGTAGTTGTTTCCGTAAAGAAAAACAGTAGTGTCTCCTGACTGTTGTGACACAAAAATATATCTGTTGAAAATAGTCGTGTGTAGGCCCGACATCCCAGTGTGGTTTCGCAGTTCCACGGGTCAAATCGCTGTACTATCCAGTTTTGGGCCTTTGGTATCTAAAAAAAAAAGCAGTTTGAGTGTGTCGCTCACTGTTCAACCGCAAATATCTCTATTTAAAAAAGTGTGGTATACCCCAGTAAACAATACCTGTGGTTTTGACATCCCACGGTAAAAAATCTCTATTATTCAGGTTTTAGTAGTTTTTTCCGTAAAGAAAAACAGTAGTGTCTCCTGACTGTTGTGACACAAAAATATATCTGTTGAAAATAATCTTGTGTAGGCCCGACATCCCAGTGTGGTTTCGCAGTTCCACGGGTCAAATCGCTGCACTATCCAGTTTTGGGCCTTTGGTATCTGAAAAAAAAGCAGTTTGAGTGTGTCGCTCACTGTTCAGCCGTAAATATCTCTATTTAAAAAAGTGTGGTATACCCCAGTAAACAATAACTGTGGTTTTGCCATCCCACGTTAAAAAATCTCTATTATTCAGGTTTTGGTAGTTTTTTCCGTAAAGAAAAACAGTAGTGTCTCCTGACTGTTGTGACACAAAAATATATCTGTTGAAAATAGTCTTGTGTAAGCCCGACATCCCAGTGTGGTTTCGCAGTTCCACGGGTCAAATCGCTGTACTATCCAGTTTTGGGCCTTTGGTATCAAAAAAAAAAAGCAGTTTGAGTGTGTCGCTCACTGTTCAGCCGCAAATATCTCTATTTAAAAAAGTGTGGTATACCCCAGTAAAAAATAACTGTGGTTTTGCCATCTCACGGTAAAAAATCTCTATTATTCAGGTTTTGGTAGTTTTTTCCGTAAAGAAAAACAGTAGTGTCTCCTGACTGTTGTGACACAAAAATATATCTGTTGAAAATAGTCTTGTGTAGGCCCGACATCCCAGTGTGGTTTCGCAGTTCCACGGTTCAAATCGCTGTACTACCCAGTTTTGGGCCTTTGGTATCTAAAAAAAAGCAGTTTGAGTGTGTCGCTCACTGTTCAGCCGCAAATATCTCTATTTAAAAAAGTGTGGTATACCCCAGTAAACAATAACTGTGGTTTTGCCATCCCACGGTAAAAAATCTCTATTATTCAGGCTTTGGTAGTTGTTTCCGTAAAGAAAAACAGTAGTGTCTCCTGACTGTTGTGACACAAAAATATATCTGTTGAAAATAGTCTTGTGTAGGCCCGATATCCCAGTGTGGTTTCGCAGTTCCACGGGTCAAATCGCTGTACTATCCAGTTTTGGGCCTTTGGTATCTAAAAAAAAAGCAGTTTGAGTGTGTCGCTCACTGTTCAGCCGCAAATATCTCTATTTAAAAAAGTGTGGTATACCCCAGTAAACAATAACTGTGGTTTTGCCATCTCACGGTAAAAAATCTCTATTACTCAGGTTTTGTTAGTTGTTTCCGTAAAGAAAAACAGTAGTGTCTCCTGACTGTTGTGACACAAAAATATATCTGTTGAAAATAGTCTTGTGTAGGCCCGACATCCCAGTGTGGTTTCGCAGTTCCATGGGTCAAATCGCTGTACTATCCAGTTTTGGGTCTTTGGTATCAAAAAAAAAAGCAGTTTGAGTGTGTCGCTCACTGTTCAGCCGCAAATATCTCTATTTAAAAAAGTGTTGTATACCCCAGTAAAAAATAACTGTGGTTTTGCCATCTCACGGTAAAAAATCTCTATTATTCAGGTTTTGGTAGTTTTTTCCGTAAAGAAAAACAGTAGTGTCTCCTGACTGTTGTGACACAAAAATATATTTGTTGAAAATAGTCTTGTGTAGGCCCGACATCCCAGTGTGGTTTCGCAGTTCCACGGTTCAAATCGCTGTACTACCCAGTTTTGGGCCTTTGGTATCTAAAAAAAAGCAGTTTGAGTGTGTCGCTCACTGTTCAGCCGCAAATATCTCTATTTAAAAAAGTGTGGTATACCCCAGTAAACAATAACTGTGCTTTTGCCATCCCACGGTAAAAAATCTCTATTATTCAGGCTTTGGTAGTTGTTTCCGTAAAGAAAAACAGTAGTGTCTCCTGACTGTTGTGACACAAAAATATATCTGTTGAAAATAGTCTTGTGTAGGCCCGACATCCCAGTGTGGTTTCGCAGTTCCACGGTTCAAATCGCTGTACTACCCAGTTTTGGGCCTTTGGTATTTAAAAAAAAGCAGTTTGAGTGTGTCGCTCACTGTTCAGCCGCAAATATCTCTATTTAAAAAAGTGTGGTATACCCCAGTAAAAAATAACTGTGGTTTTGCCATCTCACGGTAAAAAATCTCTATTACTCAGGTTTTGGTAGTTTTTTCCGTAAAGAAGAACAGTAGTGTCTCCTGATTGTTGTGACACAAAAATATATCTGTTGAAAATAGTCTTGTGTAGGCCCGACATCCCAGTGTGGTTTCGCAGTTCCACGGGTCAAATCGCTGTACTATCCAGTTTTGGGCCTTTGGTATCTAAAAAAAAAGCAGTTTGAGTGTGTCACTCACTGTTCAGCTGCAAATATCTCTATTTAAAAAAGTGTGGTATACCCTAGTAAACAATAACTGTGGTTTTGCCATCCCACGGTAAAAAATCTCTATTATTCAGGTTTTGGTAGTTTTTTCCGTAAAGAAAAACAGTAGTGTCTCCTGACTGTTGTGACACAAAAATATATCTGTTGAAAATAGTCTTGTGTAGGCCCGACATCCCAGTGTGGTTTCGCAGTTCCACGGGTCAAATTGCTGTACTATCCAGTTTTGGGCCTTTGGTGTCAAAAAAAAAAAGCAGTTTGAGTGTGTCGCTCACTGTTCAGCCGCAAATATCTCTATTTAAAAAAGTGTGGTATACCCCAGTAAACAATAACTGTGGTTTTGCCATCCCACGGTAAAAAATCTCTATTATTCAGGTTTTGGTAGTTGTTTCCGTAAAGAAAAACAGTAGTGTCTCCTGACTGTTGTGACACAAAAATATATCTGTTGAAAATAGTCGTGTGTAGGCCCGACATCCCAGTGTGGTTTCGCAGTTCCACGGGTCAAATCGCTGTACTATCCAGTTTTGGGCCTTTGGTATCTAAAAAAAAAAGCAGTTTGAGTGTGTCGCTCACTGTTCAACCGCAAATATCTCTATTTAAAAAAGTGTGGTATACCCCAGTAAACAATACCTGTGGTTTTGACATCCCACGGTAAAAAATCTCTATTATTCAGGTTTTAGTAGTTTTTTCCGTAAAGAAAAACAGTAGTGTCTCCTGACTGTTGTGACACAAAAATATATCTGTTGAAAATAATCTTGTGTAGGCCCGACATCCCAGTGTGGTTTCGCAGTTCCACGGGTCAAATCGCTGCACTATCCAGTTTTGGGCCTTTGGTATCTGAAAAAAAAGCAGTTTGAGTGTGTCGCTCACTGTTCAGCCGTAAATATCTCTATTTAAAAAAGTGTGGTATACCCCAGTAAACAATAACTGTGGTTTTGCCATCCCACGTTAAAAAATCTCTATTATTCAGGTTTTGGTAGTTTTTTCCGTAAAGAAAAACAGTAGTGTCTCCTGACTGTTGTGACACAAAAATATATCTGTTGAAAATAGTCTTGTGTAAGCCCGACATCCCAGTGTGGTTTCGCAGTTCCACGGGTCAAATCGCTGTACTATCCAGTTTTGGGCCTTTGGTATCAAAAAAAAAAAGCAGTTTGAGTGTGTCGCTCACTGTTCAGCCGCAAATATCTCTATTTAAAAAAGTGTGGTATACCCCAGTAAAAAATAACTGTGGTTTTGCCATCTCACGGTAAAAAATCTCTATTATTCAGGTTTTGGTAGTTTTTTCCGTAAAGAAAAACAGTAGTGTCTCCTGACTGTTGTGACACAAAAATATATCTGTTGAAAATAGTCTTGTGTAGGCCCGACATCCCAGTGTGGTTTCGCAGTTCCACGGTTCAAATCGCTGTACTACCCAGTTTTGGGCCTTTGGTATCTAAAAAAAAGCAGTTTGAGTGTGTCGCTCACTGTTCAGCCACAAATATCTCTATTTAAAAAAGTGTGGTATACCCCAGTAAACAATAACTGTGGTTTTGCCATCCCACGGTAAAAAATCTCTATTATTCAGGCTTTGGTAGTTGTTTCCGTACAGAAAAACAGTAGTGTCTCCTGACTGTTGTGACACAAAAATATATCTGTTGAAAATAGTCTTGTGTAGGCCCGATATCCCAGTGTGGTTTCGCAGTTCCACGGGTCAAATCGCTGTACTATCCAGTTTTGGGCCTTTGGTATCTAAAAAAAAAGCAGTTTGAGTGTGTCGCTCACTGTTCAGCCGCAAATATCTCTATTTAAAAAAGTGTGGTATACCCCAGTAAACAATAACTGTGGTTTTGCCATCTCACGGTAAAAAATCTCTATTACTCAGGTTTTGGTAGTTGTTTCCGTAAAGAAAAACAGTAGTGTCTCCTGACTGTTGTGACACAAAAATATATCTGTTGAAAATAGTCTTGTGTAGGCCCGACATCCCAGTGTGGTTTCGCAGTTCCACGGGTCAAATCGCTGTACTATCCAGTTTTGGGTCTTTGGTATCTAAAAAAAAAGCAGTTTGAGTGTGTCGCTTACTGTTCAGCTGCAAATATCTCTATTTAAAAAAGTGTGGTATACCCCAGTAAACAATAACTGTGGTTTTGCCATCCCACGGTAAAAAATCTCTATTATTCAGGTTTTGGTAGTTTTTTCCGTAAAGCAAAACAGTAGTGTCTCATGACTGTTGTGACACAAAAATATATCTGTTGAAAATAGTCTTGTGTAGGCCCGACATCCCAGTGTGGTTTCGCAGTTCCACGGGTCAAATTGCTGTACTATCCAGTTTTGGGCCTTTGGTATCTAAAAAAAAGCAGTTTGAGTGTGTCGCTCACTGTTCAGCCGCAAATATCTCTATTTAAAAAAGTGTGGTATACCCCAGTAAAAAATAACTGTGGTTTTGCCATCTCACGGTAAAAAATCTCTATTATTCAGGTTTTGGTAGTTTTTTCCGTAAAGAAAAACAGTAGTGTCTCCTGACTGTTGTAACACAAAAATATATCTGTTGAAAATAGTCTTGTGTAGGCCCGACATCCCAGTGTGGTTTCGCAGTTCCACGGTTCAAATCGCTGTACTACCCAGTTTTGGGCCTTTGGTATCTAAAAAAAAGCAGTTTGAGTGTGTCGCTCACTGTTCAGCCGCAAATATCTCTATTTAAAAAAGTGTGGTATACCCCAGTAAACAATAACTGTGGTTTTGCCATCCCACGGTAAAAAATCTCTATTATTCAGGCTTTGGTAGTTGTTTCCGTAAAGAAAAACAGTAGTGTCTCCTGACTGTTGTGACACAAAAATATATCTGTTGAAAATAGTCTTGTGTAGGCCCGACATCCCAGTGTGGTTTCGCAGTTCCACGGGTCAAATCGCTGTACTATCCAGTTTTGGGCCTTTGGTATCTAAAAAAAAGCAGTTTGAGTGTGTCGCTCACTGTTCAGCCACAAATATCTCTATTTAAAAAAGTGTGGTATACCCCAGTGAACAATAAATGTGGTTTTGCCATCCCACGGTAAAAAATCTCTATTACTCAGGTTTTGGTAGTTGTTTCCGTAAAGAAAAACAGTAGTGTCTCCTGACTGTTGTGACACAAAAATATATCTGTTGAAAATAGTCTTGTGTAGGCCCGACATCCCAGTGTGGTTTCGCAGTTCCACGGGTCAAATCGCTGTACTATCCAGTTTTGGGCCTTTGGTATCTAAAAAAAAAGCAGTTTGAGTGTGTCGCTCACTGTTCAGCTGCAAATATCTCTATTTAAAAAAGTGTGGTATACCCCAGAAAACAATAACTGTGATTTTGCCATACCACGGTAAAAAATCTCTATTATTCAGCATTTGGTAGTTTTTTCCGTAAAGAAAAACAGTAGTGTCTCCTGACTTTTGTGACACAAAAATATATCTGTTGAAAATAGTCTTGTGTAGGCCCGACATCCCAGTGTGGTTTCGCAGTTCCACGGGTCAAATCGCTGTACTATCTAGTTTTGGGCCTTTGGTATCTAAAAAAAAAGCAGTTTGAGTGTGTCGCTCACTGTTCAGAAGCAAATATCTCTATTTAAAAAAGTGTGGTATACCCCAGTAAACAATACCTGTGGTTTTGCTATCCCACGGTAAAAAATCTCTATTACTCAGGTTTTGGTAGTTTTTTCCGTAAAGAAAAACAGTAGTGTCTCCTGACAGTGTGACACAAAAATATATCTGTTGAAAATAGTCTTGTGTAGGCCCGACATCCCAGTGTGGTTTCGCAGTTCCATGGGTCAAATCGCTGTACTATCCAGTTTTGGGCCTTTGGTATCTAAAAAAAAAGCAGTTTAAGTGTGTCGCTCACTGTTCTGCCGCAAATATCTCTATTTAAAAAAGTGTGGTATACCCCAGTAAACAATAACTGTGGTTTTTCCATCCCACGGTAAAAAATCTCTATTATTCAGCATTTGGTAGTTTTTTCCGTAAAGAAAAACAGTAGTGTCTCCTGACTGTTGTGACAGAAAAATGTATCTGTTGAAATAGTCTTGTGTAGGCCCGACATCCCAGTGTGGTTTCGCAGTTCCACGGGTCAAATCGCTGTACTATCCAGTTTTGGGCCTTTGGTATCAAAAAAAAAAGCAGTTTGAGTGTGTCGCTCACTGTTCAGCCGCAAATATCTCTATTTAAAAAAGTGTGGTATACCCCAGTAAAAAATAACTGTGGTTTTGCCATCTCACGGTAAAAAATCTCTATTATCAAGGTTTTGGTAGTTTTTTCCGTAAAGAAAAACAGTAATGTCTCCTGACTGTTGTGACACAAAAATATATCTGTTGAAAATAGTCTAGTGTAGGCCCGACATCCCAGTGTGGTTTCGCAGTTCCACGGGTCAAATCGCTGTACTATCCAGTTTTGGGCCTTTGGTATCTAAAAAAAAAGCAGTTTGAGTGTGTCGCTCACTGTTCAGCCGCAAATATCTCTATTTAAAAAAGTGTGGTATACCCCAGTAAACAATAACTGTGGTTTTGCCATCCCACGGTAAAAAATCTCTATTATTCAGGTTTTGGTAGCTGTTTCCGTAAAGAAAAACAGAAGTGTCTCCTGACTGTTGTGACACAAAAATATATCTGTTGAAAATAGTCTTGTGTAGGCCCGACATCCCAGTGTGGTTTCGCAGTTCCACGGGTCAAATCACTGTACTATCCAGTTTTGGTCCTTTGGTATCTAAAAAAAAAGCAGTTTAAGTGTGTCGCTCACTGTTCAGCCGCAAATATCTCTATTTAAAAAAGTGTGGTATACCCCAGTAAACAATAACTGTGGTTTTGCCATCCCACGGTAAAAAATGTCTATTATTCAGGTTTTGGTAGTTTTTTCCGTAAAGAAAAACAGCAGTGTCTCCTGACTGTTGTGACACAAAAATATATCTGTTGAAAATAGTCTTGTGTAGGCCCGACATCCCAGTGTGGTTTCGCAGTTCCACGGGTCAAATCGCTGTACTATCCAGTTTTGGGCCTTTGGTATCAAAAAAAAAAAGCAGTTTGAGTGTGTCGCTCACTGTTCAGCCGCAAATATCTCTATTTAAAAAAGTGTGGTATACCCCAGTAAAAAATAACTGTGGTTTTGCCATCTCACGGTAAAAAATCTCTATTATCAAGGTTTTGGTAGTTTTTTCCGTAAAGAAAAACAGTAATGTCTCCTGACTGTTGTGACACAAAAATATATCTGTTGAAAATAGTCTTGTGTAGGCCCGACATCCCAGTGTGGTTTCGCAGTTCCACGGGTCAAATCGCTGTACTATCCAGTTTTGGGCCTTTGGTATCAAAAAAAAAAAGCAGTTTGAGTGTGTCGCTCACTGTTCAGCCGCAAATATCTCTATTTAAAAAAGTGTGGTATACCCCAGTAAAAAATAACTGTGGTTTTGCCATCTCACGGTAAAAAATCTCTATTATCAAGGTTTTGGTAGTTTTTTCCGTAAAGAAAAACAGTAATGTCTCCTGACTGTTGTGACACAAAAATATATCTGTTGAAAATAGTTTTGTGTAGGCCCGACTTCCCAGTGTGGTTTCGCAGTTCCACGGGTCAAATCACTGTACTACCCAGTTTTGGGCCTTTGGTATCTAAAAAAAAAGCAGTTTGAGTGTGTCGCTCACTGTTCAGCCGCAAATATCTCTATTTAAAAAAGTGTGGTATACCCCAGTAAACAATAACTGTGGTTTTGCCATCCCACGGTAAAAAATCTCTATTATTCAGGTTTTGGTAGTTGTTTCCGTAAAGAAAAACAGTAATGTCTCCTGACTGTTGTGACACAAAAATATATCTGTTGAAAATAGTCTAGTGTAGGCCCGACATCCCAGTGTGGTTTCGCAGTTCCACGGGTCAAATCGCTGTACTATCCAGTTTTGGGCCTTTTGTATCTAAAAAAAAAGCAGTTTGAGTGTGTCGCTCACTGTTCAGCCGCAAATATCTCTATTTAAAAAAGTGTGGTATACCCCAGTAAACAATTACTGTGGTTTTGCCATCCCACGTCAAAAAATCTCTATTATTCAGGTTTTGGTAGCTGTTTCCGTAAAGAAAAACAGAAGTGTCTCCTGACTGTTGTGACACAAAAATATATCTGTTGAAAATAGTCTTGTGTAGGCCCGACATCCCAGTGTGGTTTCGCAGTTCCACGGGTCAAATCACTGTACTATCCAGTTTTGGGCCTTTGGTATCTAAAAAAAAAGCAGTTTAAGTGTGTCGCTCACTGTTCAGCCGCAAATATCTCTATTTAAAAAAGTGTGGTATACCCCAGTAAACAATAACTGTGGTTTTGCCATCCCACGGTAAAAAATGTCTATTATTCAGGTTTTGGTAGTTTTTTCCGTAAAGAAAAACAGTAGTGTCTCCTGACTGTTGTGACACAAAAATATATCTGTTGAAAATAGTCTTGTGTAGGCCCGACATCCCAGTGTGGTTTCGCAGTTCCACGGGTCAAATCGCTGTACTATCCAGTTTTTGGCCTTTAGTATCTAAAAAAAAAGCAGTTTGAGTGTGTCGCTTACTGTTCAGCCGCAAATTTCTCTATTTAAAAAAGTGTGGTATACCCCTGAAAACAATAATTGTGATTTTGCCATACCATGGTAAAAAATCTCTATTATTCAGGTTTTGGTAGTTTTTTCCGTAAAGAAAAACAGTAGTGTCTCCTGACTGTTGTCACACAAAAATATATCTTTTGAAAATAGTATTGTGTAGGCCCGACATCCCAGTGTGGTTTCGCAGTTCCACGGGTCAAATCGATGTACTATCCAGTTTTGGGCCTTTGGTATCTAAAAAAAAAGCAGTTTGAGTGTGTCGCTCACTGTTCAGCCGCAAATATCTCTATTTAAAAAAGTGTGGTATACCCCAGTAAACAATAACTGTGGTTTTGCCATCCCACGGTAAAAAATCTCTATTATTCAGGTTTTTTTAGTTGTTTCCGTAAAGAAAAACAGTAGTGTCTCCTGACTGTTGTGACACAAAAATATATCTGTTGAAAATAGTCTTGTGTAGGCCCGACATCCCAGTGTGGTTTCGCAGTTCCACGGGTCAAATCGCTGTACTATCCAGTTTTGGGCCTTTGGTATCTAAAAAAAAAGCAGTTTGAGTGTGTCGCTCACTGTTCAGCCGCAAATATCTCTATTTAAAAAAGTGTGGTATACCCCAGTAAACAATACCTGTGGTTTTGCCATTTCACGGTAAAAAATCTCTATTATTCAGGTTTTAGTAGTTTTTTCCGTAAAGAAAAACAGTAGTGTCTCCTGACTGTTGTGACACAAAAATATATCTGTTGAAAATAGTCTTGTGTAGGCCCGACATCCCAGTGTGGTTTCGCAGTTCCACGGGTCAAATCGCTGTGCTATCCAGTTTTGGGCCTTTGGTATCTAAACAAAAAGCAGTTTGAGTGTGTCGCTCAGTGTTCAGCCGCAAATATCTCTATTTAAAAAAGTGTGGTATACCCCAGTAAACAATAACTGTGGTTTTGCCATCCCACGGTAAAAAATCTCTATTATTCAGGTTTTGGTAGTTTTTTCCGTAAAGAAAAACAGTAGTGTCTCCATACTGTTGTGACACAAAAATATATCTGTTGAAAATAGTCTTGTGTAAGCCCAACATCCCAGTGTGGTTTCGCAGTTCCATGGGTCAAATCGCTGTACTATCCAGTTTTGGGCCTTTGGTATCAAAAAAAAAAAGCAGTTTGAGTGTGTCGCTCACTGTTCAGCCGCAAATATCTCTATTTAAAAAAGTGTGGTATACCCCAGTAAAAAATAACTGTGGTTTTGCCATCTCACGGTAAAAAATCTCTATTATTCAGGTTTTGGTAGTTTTTTCCGTAAAGAAAAACAGTAGTGTCTCCTGACTGTTGTGACACAAAAATATATGTATTGAAAATAGTCTTGTGTAGGCCCGACATCCCAGTGTGGTTTCGCAGTTCCACGGTTCAAATCGCTGTACTACCCAGTTTTTGGCCTTTCGTATCTAAAAAAAAGCAGTTTGAGTGTGTCGCTCACTGTTCAGCCGCAAATATCTCTATTTAAAAAAGTGTGGTATACCCCAGTAAACAATAACTGTGGTTTTGCCATCCCACGGTAAAAAATCTCTATTATTCAGGTTTTGGTAGTTGTTTCCGTAAAGAAAAACAGTAGTGTCTCCTGACTGTTGTGACACAAAAATATATCTGTTGAAAATAGTCTTGTGTAGGCCCGATATCCCAGTGTGGTTTCGCAGTTCCACGGGTCAAATCGCTGTACTATCCAGTTTTGGGCCTTTGGTATTTAAAAAAAAAGCAGTTTGAGTGTGTCGCTCACTGTTCAGCTGCAAATATCTCTATTTAAAAAAGTGTGGTATACCCCATTAAACAATAACTGTGGTTTTGCCATCCCACGGTAAAAAATCTCTATTCTTCAGGTTTTGGTTGTTTTTTCCGTAAAGAAAAACAGTAGTGTCTCCTGACTGTTGTGACACAAAAATATATCTGTTGAAAATAGTCTTGTGTAGGCCCAACATCCCAGTGTGGTTTCGCAGTTCCACGAGTCAAATCGCTGTACTATCCAGTTTTGGGCCTTTTGTATCTAAAAAATAAGCAGTTTGAGTGTGTCGCTTACTGTTCAGCTGCAAATATCTCTATTTAAAAAAGTGTGGTATACCCCAGAAAACAATAACTGTGATTTTGCCATACCACGGTAAAAAATCTCTATTATTCAGCTTTTGGTAGTTTTTTCCGTAAAGAAAAACAGTAGTGTCTCCTGACTGTTGTGACTCAAAAATATATCTGTTGAAAATACTCTTGTGTAGGCCCGACATCCCAGTGTGGTTTCGCAGTTCCACGGGTTAAATCGCTGTACTATCCAGTTTTGGGCCTTTGGTATCTAAAAAAAAAGCAGTTTGAGTGTGTCGCTCACTGTTCAGCCGCAAATATCTCTATTTAAAAAAGTGTGGTATACCCCAGTAAACAATAAC
This sequence comes from Phyllobates terribilis, assembly GCF_046119375.1. Lineage (NCBI taxonomy): Eukaryota > Metazoa > Chordata > Amphibia > Anura > Dendrobatidae > Phyllobates > Phyllobates terribilis. The sequence continues at coordinate 306,299,542 of NW_027362765.1, read as the reverse complement.
TGTGGTTTTGCCATCCCACGGTAAAAAATCTCTATTATTCAGGTTTTGGTAGTTTTTTCCGTAAAGAAAAAACAGTAGTGTCTCCTGACTGTTGTGACACAAAAATATATCTGTTGAAAATAGTCTTGTGTAGGCCCGACATCCCAGTGTGGTTTCGCAGTTCCACGCGTCAAATCGCTGTACTATCCAGTTTTGGGCCTTTGTTATCTAAAAAAAAGCAGTTTGAGTGTGTCGCTTACTGTTCAGCCGCAAATATCTCTATTTAATAAAGTGTGGTATACCCCAGTAAACAATAACTGTGGTTTTGCCATACCACGGTAAAAAATCTCTATTATTCAGCTTTTGGTAGTTTTTTCCGTAAAGAAAAACAGTAGTGTCTCCTGACTGTTGTGACACAAAAATATATCTGTTGAAAATAATCTTGTGTAGGCCCGACATCCCAGTGTGGTTTCGCAGTTCCACGGGTCAAATCGCTGTACTATCCAGTTTTGGGCCTTTGGTATCTAAAAAAAAAAGCAGTTTAAGTGTGTCGCTCACTGTTCAGCCGCAAATATCTCTATTTAAAAAAGTGTGGTATACCCCAGTAAACAATAACTGTGGTTTTGCCATCCCACGGTAAAAAATCTCTATTATTCAGGTTTTGGTAGTTTTTTCCGTAAAGAAAATCAGTAGTGTCTCCTGACTGTTGTGACACAAAAATATATCTGTTGAAAATAGTCTTGTGTAGGCCCGACATCCCAGTGTGGTTTCGCAGTTCCACGGGTCAAATCGCTGTACTATCCTGTTTTGGGCCTTTGGTATCTAAAAAAAAAGCAGTTTGAGTGTGTCGCTCACTGTTCAGCCGCAAATATCTCTATTTAAAAAAGTGTGGTATACCCCAGTAAAAAATAACTGTGGTTTTGCCGTCCCACGGTAAAAAATCTCTATTATTCAGGTTTTCGTAGTTTTTTCCGTGAAGAAAAACAGTAGTGTCTCCTGACTGTTGTGACACAAAAATATATCTGTTGAAAATAGTCTTGTGTAGGCCCGATATCCCAATGTGGTTTCGCAGTTCCACGGGTCAAATCGCTGTACTACCCAGTTTTGGGCCTTTGGTATCTAAAAAAAAAGCAGTTTGAGTGTGTCGCTCACTGTTCAGCCGCAAATATCTCTATTTAAAAAAGTGTGGTATACCCCAGTAAAAAATAACTGTGGTTTTGCTATCCCACGGTAAAAAATGTCTATTATTCAGGTTTTGGTAGTTTTTTCCGTAAAGAAAAACAGTAGTGTCTCCTGACTGTTGTGACACAAAAATATATCTGTTGAAAATAGTCTTGTGTAGGCCATACATCCCAGTGTGGTTTCGCAGTTCCACGGGTAAAATCGCTGTGCTATCCAGTTTTGGGCCTTTGGTATCTAAAAAAAAAGCAGTTTGAGTGTGTCGCTCACTGTTCAGCCGCAAATATCTCTATTTAAAAAAGTGTGGTATACCCCAGTAAACAATTACTGTGGTTTTGCCATCCCACGGTAAAAAATCTCTATTATTCAGGTTTTGGTAGCTGTTTCCGTAAAGAAAAACAGAAGTGTCTCCTGACTGTTGTGACACAAAAATATATCTGTTGAAAATAGTCTTGTGTAGGCCCGACATCCCAGTGTGGTTTCGCAGTTCCACGGGTCAAATCACTGTACTATCCAGTTTTGGGCCTTTGGTATCTAAAAAAAAAGCAGTTTAAGTGTGTCGCTCACTGTTCAGCCGCAAATATCTCTATTTAAAAAAGTGTGGTATACCCCAGTAAACAATAACTGTGGTTTTGCCATCCCACGGTAAAAAATGTCTATTATTCAGGTTTTGGTAGTTTTTTCCGTAAAGAAAAACAGTAGTGTCTCCTGACTGTTGTGACACAAAAATATATCTGTTGAAAATAGTCTTGTGTAGGCCCGACATCCCAGTGTGGTTTCGCAGTTCCACGGGTCAAATCGCTGTACTATCCAGTTTTTGGCCTTTAGTATCTAAAAAAACAGCAGTTTGAGTGTGTCGCTTACTGTTCAGCCGCAAATTTCTCTTTTTAAAAAAGTGTGGTATACCCCTGAAAACAATAATTGTGATTTTGCCATACCATGGTAAAAAATCTCTATTATTCAGGTTTTGGTAGTTTTTTCCGTAAAGAAAAACAGTAGTGTCTCCTGACTGTTGTCACACAAAAATATATCTTTTGAAAATAGTATTGTGTAGGCCCGACATCCCAGTGTGGTTTCGCAGTTCCACGGGTCAAATCGATGTACTATCCAGTTTTGGGCCTTTGGTATCTAAAAAAAAAGCAGTTTGAGTGTGTCGCTCACTGTTCAGCCGCAAATATCTCTATTTAAAAAAGTGTGGTATACCCCAGTAAACAATAACTGTGGTTTTTCCATCCCACGGTAAAAAATCTCTATTATTACGGTTTTTTTAGTTCTTTCCGTAAAGAAAAACAGTAGTGTCTCCTGACTGTTGTGACACAAAAATATATCTGTTGAAAATAGTCTTGTGTAGGCCCGACATCCCAGTGTGGTTTCGCAGTTCCACGGGTCAAATCGCTGTACTATCCAGTTTTGGGCCCTTGGTATCTAAAAAAAAAGCAGTTTGAGTGTGTCGCTCACTGTTCAGCCGCAAATATCTCTATTTAAAAAAGTGTGGTATACCCCAGTAAACAATACCTGTGGTTTTGCCATTTCACGGTAAAAAATCTCTATTATTCAGGTTTTAGTAGTTTTTTCCGTAAAGAAAAACAGTAGTGTCTCCTGACTGTTGTGACACAAAAATATATCTGTTGAAAATAGTCTTGTGTAGGCCCGACATCCCAGTGTGGTTTCGCAGTTCCACGGGTCAAATCGCTGTACTATCCAGTTTTGGGCCTTTGGTATCTAAACAAAAAGCAGTTTGAGTGTGTCGCTCAGTGTTCAGCCGCAAATATCTCTATTTAAAAAAGTGTGGTATACCCCAGTAAACAATAACTGTGGTTTTGCCATCCCACGGTAAAAAATCTCTATTATTCAGGTTTTGGTAGTTTTTTCCGTAAAGAAAAACAGTAGTGTCTCCTGACTGTTGTGACACAAAAATATATCTATTGAAAATAGTCTTGTGTAGGCCCGACATCCCAGTGTGGTTTCGCAGTTCCACGGTTCAAATCGCTGTACTACCCAGTTTTGGGCCTTTCGAATCTAAAAAAAAGCAGTTTGAGTGTGTCGCTCACTGTTCAGCCGCAAATATCTCTATTTAAAAAAGTGTGGTATACCCCAGTAAACAATAACTGTGGTTTTGCCATCCCACGGTAAAAAATCTCTATTATTCAGGTTTTGGGAGTTGTTTCCGTAAAGAAAAACAGTAGTGTCTCCTGACTGTTGTGACACAAAAATATATCTGTTGAAAATAGTCTTGTGTAGGCCCGATATCCCAGTGTGGTTTCGCAGTTCCACGGGTCAAATCGCTGTACTATCCAGTTTTGGGCCTTTGGTATCTAAAAAAAAAGCAGTTTGAGTGTGTCGCTCACTGTTCAGCTGCAAATATCTCTATTTAAAAAAGTGTGGTATACCCCATTAAACAATAACTGTGGTTTTGCCATCCCGCGGTAAAAAATCTCTATTATACAGGCTTTGGTTGTATTTTCAGTAAAGAAAAACAGTAGTGTCTCATGACTGTTGTGACACAAAAATATATCTGTTGAAAATAGTCTTGTGTAGGCCCAACATCCCAGTGTGGTTTCGCAGTTCCACGAGTCAAATCGCTGTACTATCCAGTTTTGGGCCTTTTGTATCTAAAAAATAAGCAGTTTGAGTGTGTCGCTTACTGTTCAGCTGCAAATATCTCTATTTAAAAAAGTGTGGTATACCCCAGAAAACAATAACTGTGATTTTGCCATACCACGGTAAAAAATCTCTATTATTCAGCTTTTGGTAGTTTTTTCCGTAAAGAAAAACAGTAGTGTCTCCTGACTGTTGTGACTCAAAAATATATCTGTTGAAAATACTCTTGTGTAGGCCCGACATCCCAGTGTGGTTTCGCAGTTCCACGGGTTAAATCGCTGTACTATCCAGTTTTGGGCCTTTGGTATCTAAAAAAAAAGCAGTTTGAGTGTGTCGCTCACTGTTCAGCCGCAAATATCTCTATTTAAAAAAGTGTGGTATACCCCAGTAAACAATAACTGTGGTTTTGCCATCCCACGGTAAAAAATCTCTATTATTCAGGTTTTGGTCGTTTTTTCCGTAAAGAAAAAACAGTAGTGTCTCCTGACTGTTGTGACACAAAAATATATCTGTTGAAAATAGTCTTGTGTAGGCCCGACATCCCAGTGTGGTTTCGCAGTTCCACGGGTCAAATCGCTGTACTATCCAGTTTTGGGCCTTTGTTATCTAAAAAAAAGCAGTTTGAGTGTGTCGCTTACTGTTCAGCCGCAAATATCTCTATTTAATAAAGTGTGGTATACCCCAGTAAACAATAACTGTGGTTTTGCCATCCCACGGTAAAAAATCTCTATTATTCAGGTTTTGGTAGTTTTTTCCGTAAAGAAAATCAGTAGTGTCTCCTGACTGTTGTGACACAAAAATATATCTGTTGAAAATAGTCTTGTGTAGGCCCAACATCCCAGTGTGGTTTCGCAGTTCCACGGGTCAAATCGCTGTACTATCCTGTTTTGGGCCTTTGGTATCTAAAAAAAAAGCAGTTTGAGTGTGTCGCTCACTGTTCAGCCGCAAATATCTCTATTTAAAAAAGTGTGGTATACCCCAGTAAAAAATAACTGTGGTTTTGCCATCTCACGGTAAAAAATCTCTATTATTCAGGTTTTCGTAGTTTTTTCCGTAAAGAAAAACAGTAGTGTCTCCTGACTGTTGTGACACAAAAATATATATGTTGAAAATAGTCTTGTGTAGGCCCAATATCCCAATGTGGTTTCGCAGTTCCACGGGTCAAATCGCTGTACTACCCAGTTTTGGGCCTTTGGTATCTAAAAAAAAAGCAGTTTGAGTGTGTCGCTCACTGTTCAGCCGCAAATATCTCTATTTAAAAAAGTGTGGTATACCCCAGTAAAAAATAACTGTGGTTTTGCTATCCCACGGTAAAAAATGTCTATTATTCAGGTTTTGGTAGTTTTTTCCGTAAAGAAAAACAGTAGTGTCTCCTGACTGTTGTGACACAAAAATATATCTGTTGAAAATAGTCTTGTGTAGGCCATACATCCCAGTGTGGTTTCGCAGTTCCACGGGTAAAATCGCTGTGCTATCCAGTTTTGGGCCTTTGGTATCTAAAAAAAAAGCAGTTTGAGTGTGTCGCTCACTGTTCAGCCGCAAATATCTCTATTTAAAAAAGTGTGGTATACCCCAGTAAACAATTACTGTGGTTTTGCCATCCCACGGTAAAAAATCTCTATTATTCAGGTTTTGGTAGCTGTTTCCGTAAAGAAAAACAGAAGTGTCTCCTGACTGTTGTGACACAAAAATATATCTGTTGAAAATAGTCTTGTGTAGGCCCGACATCCCAGTGTGGTTTCGCAGTTCCACGGGTCAAATCACTGTACTATCCAGTTTTGGGCCTTTGGTATCTAAAAAAAAAGCAGTTTAAGTGTGTCGCTCACTGTTCAGCCGCAAATATCTCTATTTAAAAAAGTGTGGTATACCCCAGTAAACAATAACTGTGGTTTTGCCATCCCACGGTAAAAAATGTCTATTATTCAGGTTTTGGTAGTTTTTTCCGTAAAGAAAAACAGTAGTGTCTCCTGACTGTTGTGACACAAAAATATATCTGTTGAAAATAGTCTTGTGTAGGCCCGACATCCCAGTGTGGTTTCGCAGTTCCACAGGTCAAATCGCTGTACTATCCAGTTTTTGGCCTTTAGTATCTAAAAAAAAAGCAGTTTGAGTGTGTCGCTTACTGTTCAGCCGCAAATTTCTCTATTTAAAAAAGTGTGGTATACCCCTGAAAACAATAATTGTGATTTTGCCATACCATGGTAAAAAATCTCTATTATTCAGGTTTTGGTAGTTTTTTCCGTAAAGAAAAACAGTAGTGTCTCCTGACTGTTGTCACACAAAAATATATCTTTTGAAAATAGTATTGTGTAGGCCCGACATCCCAGTGTGGTTTCGCAGTTCCACGGGTCAAATCGATGTACTATCCAATTTTGGGCATTTGGTATCTAAAAAAAAAGCAGTTTGAGTGTGTCGCTCACTGTTCAGCCGCAAATATCTCTATTTAAAAAAGTGTGGTATACCCCAGTAAACAATAACTGTGGTTTTGCCTTCCCACGGTAAAAAATCTCTATTATTCAGGTTTTTTTAGTTGTTTCCGTAAAGAAAAACAGTAGTGTCTCCTGACTGTTGTGACACAAAAATATATCTGTTGAAAATAGTCTTGTGTAGGCCCGACATCCCAGTGTGGTTTCGCAGTTCCACGGGTCAAATCACTGTACTATCCTGTTTTGGGCCTTTGGTATCTAAAAAAAAAGCAGTTTGAGTGTGTCGCTCACTGTTCAGCCGCAAATATCTCTATTTAAAAAAGTGTGGTATACCCCAGTAAAAAATAACTGTGGTTTTGCCATCTCACGGTAAAAAATCTCTATTATTCAGGTTTTCGTAGTTTTTTCCGTAAAGAAAAACAGTAGTGTCTCCTGACTGTTGTGACACAAAAATATATCTGTTGAAAATAGTCTTGTGTAGGCCCGATATCCCAATGTGGTTTCGCAGTTCCACGGGTCAAATCGCTGTACTACCCAGTTTTGGGCCTTTGGTATCTAAAAAAAAAGCAGTTTGAGTGTGTCGCTCACTGTTCAGCCGCAAATATCTCTATTTAAAAAAGTGTGGTATACCCCAGTAAAAAATAACTGTGGTTTTGCTATCCCACGGTAAAAAATGTCTATTATTCAGGTTTTGGTAGTTTTTTCCGTAAAGAAAAACAGTAGTGTCTCCTGACTGTTGTGACACAAAAATATATCTGTTGAAAATAGTCTTGTGTAGGCCATACATCCCAGTGTGGTTTCGCAGTTCCACGGGTAAAATCGCTGTGCTATCCAGTTTTGGGCCTTTGGTATCTAAAAAAAAAGCAGTTTGAGTGTGTCGCTCACTGTTCAGCCGCAAATATCTCTATTTAAAAAAGTGTGGTATACCCCAGTAAACAATTACTGTGGTTTTGCCATCCCACGGTAAAAAATCTCTATTATTCAGGTTTTGGTAGCTGTTTCCGTAAAGAAAAACAGAAGTGTCTCCTGACTGTTGTGACACAAAAATATATCTGTTGAAAATAGTCTTGTGTAGGCCCGACATCCCAGTGTGGTTTCGCAGTTCCACGGGTCAAATCACTGTACTATCCAGTTTTGGGCCTTTGGTATCTAAAAAAAAAGCAGTTTAAGTGTGTCGCTCACTGTTCAGCCGCAAATATCTCTATTTAAAAAAGTGTGGTATACCCCAGTAAACAATAACTGTGGTTTTGCCATCCCACGGTAAAAAATGTCTATTATTCAGGTTTTGGTAGTTTTTTCCGTAAAGAAAAACAGTAGTGTCTCCTGACTGTTGTGACACAAAAATATATCTGTTGAAAATAGTCTTGTGTAGGCCCGACATCCCAGTGTGGTTTCGCAGTTCCACGGGTCAAATCGCTGTACTATCCAGTTTTGGGCCTTTGGTATCTAAACAAAAAGCAGTTTGAGTGTGTCGCTCAGTGTTCAGCCGCAAATATCTCTATTTAAAAAAGTGTGGTATACCCCAGTAAACAATAACTGTGGTTTTGCCATCCCACGGTAAAAAATCTCTATTATTCAGGTTTTGGTAGTTTTTTCCGTAAAGAAAAACAGTAGTGTCTCCAGACTGTTGTGACACAAAAATATATCTGTTGAAAATAGTCTTGTGTAAGCCCAACATCCCAGTGTGGTTTCGCAGTTCCATGGGTCAAATCGCTGTACTATCCAGTTTTGGGCCTTTGGTATCAAAAAAAAAAACAGTTTGAGTGTGTCGCTCACTGTTCAGCTGCAAATATCTCTATTTAAAAAAGTGTGGTATACCCCATTAAACAATAACTGTGGTTTTGCCATCCCACGGTAAAAAATCTCTATTATTCAGGTTTTGGTTGTTTTTTCCGTAAAGAAAAACAGTAGTGTCTCCTGACTGTTGTGACACAAAAATATATCTGTTGAAAATAGTCTTGTGTAGGCCCAACATCCCAGTGTGGTTTCGCAGTTCCACGAGTCAAATCGCTGTACTATCCAGTTTTGGGCTTTTTGTATCTAAAAAATAAGCAGTTTGAGTGTGTCGCTTACTGTTCAGCTGCAAATATCTCTATTTAAAAAAGTGTGGTATACCCCAGAAAACAATAACTGTGATTTTGCCATACCACGGTAAAAAATCTCTATTATTCAGCTTTTGGTAGTTTTTTCCGTAAAGAAAAACAGTAGTGTCTCCTGACTGTTGTGACTCAAAAATATATCTGTTGAAAATACTCTTGTGTAGGCCCGACATCCCAGTGTGGTTTCGCAGTTCCACGGGTTAAATCGCTGTACTATCCAGTTTTGGGCCTTTGGTATCTAAAAAAAAAGCAGTTTAGTGTGTCGCTCACTGTTCAGCCGCAAATATCTCTATTTAAAAAAGTGTGGTATACCCCAGTAAACAATAACTGTGGTTTTGCCATCCCACGGTAAAAAATCTCTATTATTCAGGTTTTGGTAGTTTTTTCCGTAAAGAAAAAACAGTAGTGTCTCCTGACTGTTGTGACACAAAAATATATCTGTTGAAAATAGTCTTGTGTAGGCCCGACATCCCAGTGTGGTTTCGCAGTTCCACGGGTCAAATCGCTGTACTATCCAGTTTTGGGCCTTTGTTATCTAAAAAAAAGCAGTTTGAGTGTGTCGCTTACTGTTCAGCAGCAAATATCTCTATTTAATAAAGTGTGGTATACCCCAGTAAACAATAACTGTGGTTTTGCCATACCACGGTAAAAAATCTCTATTATTCAGCTTTTGGTAGTTTTTTCCGTAAAGAAAAACAGTAGTGTCTCCTGACTGTTGTGACACAAAAATATATCTGTTGAAAATAGTCTTGTGTAGGCCCGACATCCCAGTGTGGTTTCGCAGTTCCACGGGTCAAATCGCTGTACTATCCAGTTTTGGGCCTTTGGTATCTAAAAAAAAAAGCAGTTTAAGTGTGTCGCTCACTGTTCAGCCGCAAATATCTCTATTTAAAAAAGTGTGGTATACCCCAGTAAACAATAACTGTGGTTTTGCCATCCCACGGTAAAAAATCTCTATTATTCAGGTTTTGGTAGTTTTTTCCGTAAAGAAAATCAGTAGTGTCTCCTGACTGTTGTGACACAAAAATATATCTGTTGAAAATAGTCTTGTGTAGGCCCGACATCCCAGTGTGGTTTCGCAGTTCCACGGGTCAAATCGCTGTACTATCCTGTTTTGGGCCTTTGGTATCTAAAAAAAAAGCAGTTTGAGTGTGTCGCTCACTGTTCAGCCGCAAATATCTCTATTTAAAAAAGTGTGGTATACCCCAGTAAAAAATAACTGTGGTTTTGCCATCTCACGGTAAAAAATCTCTATTATTCAGGTTTTCGTAGTTTTTTCCGTAAAGAAAAACAGTAGTGTCTCCTGACTGTTGTGACACAAAAATATATCTGTTGAAAATAGTCTTGTGTAGGCCCGATATCCCAATGTGGTTTCGCAGTTCCACGGGTCAAATCGCTGTACTACCCAGTTTTGGGCCTTTGGTATCTAAAAAAGAAGCAGTTTGAGTGTGTCGCTCACTGTTCAGCCGCAAATATCTCTATTTAAAAAAGTGTGGTATACCCCAGTAAAAAATAACTGTGGTTTTGCTATCCCACGGTAAAAAATGTCTATTATTCAGGTTTTGGTAGTTTTTTCCGTAAAGAAAAACAGTAGTGTCTCCTGACTGTTGTGACACAAAAATATATCTGTTGAAAATAGTCTTGTGTAGGCCATACATCGCAGTGTGGTTTCGCAGTTCCACGGGTAAAATCGCTGTGCTATCCAGTTTTGGGCCTTTGGTATCTAAAAAAAAAGCAGTTTGAGTGTGTCGCTCACTGTTCAGCCGCAAATATCTCTATTTAAAAAAGTGTGGTATACCCCAGTAAACAATTACTGTGGTTTTGCCATCCCACGGTAAAAAATCTCTATTATTCAGGTTTTGGTAGCTGTTTCCGTAAAGAAAAACAGAAGTGTCTCCTGACTGTTGTGACACAAAAATATATCTGTTGAAAATAGTCTTGTGTAGGCCCGACATCCCAGTGTGGTTTCGCAGTTCCACGGGTGAAATCACTGTACTATCCAGTTTTGGGCCTTTGGTATTAAAAAAAAAGCAGTTTAAGTGTGTCGCTCACTGTTCAGCCGCAAATATCTCTATTTAAAAAAGTGTGGTATACCCCAGTAAACAATAACTGTGGTTTTGCCATCCCACGGTAAAAAATGTCTATTATTCAGGTTTTGGTAGTTTTTTCCGTAAAGAAAAACAGTAGTGTCTCCTGACTGTTGTGACACAAAAATATATCTGTTGAAAATAGTCTTGTGTAGGCCCGACATCCCAGTGTGGTTTCGCAGTTCCACGGGTCAAATCGCTGTACTATCCAGTTTTTGGCCTTTAGTATCTAAAAAAAAAGCAGTTTGAGTGTGTCGCTTACTGTTCAGCCGCAAATTTCTCTATTTAAAAAAGTGTGGTATACCCCTGAAAACAATAATTGTGATTTTGCCATACCATGGTAAAAAATCTCTATTATTCAGGTTTTGGTAGTTTTTTCCGTAAAGAAAAACAGTAGTGTCTCCTGACTGTTGTCACACAAAAATATATCTTTTGAAAATAGTATTGTGTAGGCCCGACATCCCAGTGTGGTTTCGCAGTTCCACGGGTCAAATCGATGTACTATCCAGTTTTGGGCCTTTGGTATCTAAAAAAAAAGCAGTTTGAGTGTGTCGCTCACTGTTCAGCCGCAAATATCTCTATTTAAAAAAGTGTGGTATACCCCAGTAAACAATAACTGTGTTTTTCCAGCCCACGGTAAAAAATCTCTATTATTCAGGTTTTTTTAGTTGTTTCCGTAAAGAAAAACAGTAGTGTCTCCTGACTGTTGTGACACAAAAATATATCTGTTGAAAATAGTCTTGTGTAGGCCCGACATCCCAGTGTGGTTTCGCAGTTCCACGGGTCAAATCGCTGTACTATCCAGTTTTGGGCCTTTGGTATCTAAAAAAAAAGCAGTTTGAGTGTGTCGCTCACTGTTCAGCCGCAAATATCTCTATTTAAAAAAGTGTGGTATACCCCAGTAAACAATACCTGTGGTTTTGCCATTTCACGGTAAAAAATCTCTATTATTCAGGTTTTAGTAGTTTTTTCCGTAAAGAAAAACAGTAGTGTCTCCTGACTGTTGTGACACAAAAATATATCTGTTGAAAATAGTCTTGTGTAGGCCCGACATCCCAGTGTGGTTTCGCAGTTCCACGGGTCAAATCGCTGTACTATCCAGTTTTGGGCCTTTGGTATCTAAACAAAAAGCAGTTTGAGTGTGTCGCTCAGTGTTCAGCCGCAAATATCTCTATTTAAAAAAGTGTGGTATACCCCAGTAAACAATAACTGTGGTTTTGCCATCCCACGGTAAAAAATCTCTATTATTCAGGTTTTGGTAGTTTTTTCCGTAAAGAAAAACAGTAGTGTCTCCAGACTGTTGTGACACAAAAATATATCTGTTGAAAATAGTCTTGTGTAAGCCCAACATCCCAGTGTGGTTTCGCAGTTCCATGGGTCAAATCGCTGTACTATCCAGTTTTGGGCCTTTGGTATCAAAAAAAAAAAGCAGTTTGAGTGTGTCGCTCACTGTTCAGCCGCAAATATCTCTATTTAAAAAAGTGTGGTATACCCCAGTAAACAATAACTGTGGTTTTGCCATCCCACGGTAAAAAATCTCTATTATTCAGGTTTTGGTAGTTGTTTCCGTAAAGAAAAACAGTAGTGTCTCCTGACTGTTGTGACACAAAAATATATCTGTTGAAAATAGTCTTGTGTAGGCCCGATATCCCAGTGTGGTTTCGCAGTTCCACGGGTCAAATCGCTGTACTATCCAGTTTTGGGCCTTTGGTATCTAAAAAAAAAGCAGTTTGAGTGTGTCGCTCACTGTTCAGCTGCAAATATCTCTATTTAAAAAAGTGTGGTATACCCCATTAAACAATAACTGTGGTTTTGCCATCCCACGGTAAAAAATCTCTATTATTCAGGTTTTGGTTGTTTTTTCCGTAAAGAAAAACAGTAGTGTCTCCTGACTGTTGTGACACAAAAATATATCTGTTGAAAATAGTCTTGTGTAGGCCCAACATCCCAGTGTGGTTTCGCAGTTCCACGAGTCAAATCGCTGTACTATCCAGTTTTGGGCCTTTTGTATCTAAAAAATAAGCAGTTTGAGTGTGTCGCTTACTGTTCAGCTGCAAATATCTCTATTTAAAAAAGTGTGGTATACCCCAGAAAACAATAACTGTGATTTTGCCATACCACGGTAAAAAATCTCTATTATTCAGCTTTTGGTAGTTTTTTCCGTAAAGAAAAACAGTAGTGTCTCCTGACTGTTGTGACTCAAAAATATATCTGTTGAAAATACTCTTGTGTAGGCCCGACATCCCAGTGTGGTTTCGCAGTTCCACGGGTTAAATCGCTGTACTATCCAGTTTTGGGCCTTTGGTATCTAAAAAAAAAGCAGTTTGAGTGTGTCGCTCACTGTTCAGCCGCAAATATCTCTATTTAAAAAAGTGTGGTATACCCCAGTAAACAATAACTGTGGTTTTGCCATCCCACGGTAAAAAATCTCTATTATTCAGGTTTTGGTAGTTTTTTCCGTAAAGAAAAAACACTAGTGTCTCCTGACTGTTGTGACACAAAAATATATCTGTTGAAAATAGTCTTGTGTAGGCCCGACATCCCAGTGTGGTTTCGCAGTTCCACGGGTCAAATCGCTGTACTATCCAGTTTTGGGCCTTTGGTATCTAAAAAAAAAGCAGTTTAAGTGTGTCGCTCACTGTTCAGCCGCAAATATCTCTATTTAATAAAGTGTGGTATACCCCAGTAAACAATAACTGTGGTTTTGCCATCCCACGGTAAAAAATCTCTATTATTCAGGTTTTGGTAGTTTTTTCCGTAAAGAAAAACAGTAGTGTCTCCTGACTGTTGTGACACAAAAATATATCTGTTGAAAATAGTCTTGTGTAGGCCCGACATCCCAGTGTGGTTTCGCAGTTCCACGGGTCAAATCGCTGTACTATCCAGTTTTTGGCCTTTAGTATCTAAAAAAAAAGCAGTTTGAGTGTGTCGCTTACTGTTCAGCCGCAAATTTCTCTATTTAAAAAAGTGTGGTATACCCCTGAAAACAATAATTGTGATTTTGCCATACCATGGTAAAAAATCTCTATTATTCAGGTTTTGGTAGTTTTTTCCGTAAAGAAAAACAGTAGTGTCTCCTGACTGTTGTCACACAAAAATATATCTTTTGAAAATAGTATTGTGTAGGCCCGACATCCCAGTGTGGTTTCGCAGTTCCACGGGTCAAATCGATGTACTATCCAGTTTTGGGCCTTTGGTATCTAAAAAAAAAGCAGTTTGAGTGTGTCGCTCACTGTTCAGCCGCAAATATCTCTATTTAAAAAAGTGTGGTATACCCCAGTAAACAATAACTGTGGTTTTGCCATCCCACGGTAAAAAATCTCTATTATTCAGGTTTTTTTAGTTGTTTCCGTAAAGAAAAACAGTAGTGTCTCCTGACTGTTGTGACACAAAAATATATCTGTTGAAAATAGTCTTGTGTAGGCCCGACATCCCAGTGTGGTTTCGCAGTTCCACGGGTCAAATCGCTGTACTATCCAGTTTTGGGCCTTTGGTATCTAAAAAAAAAGCAGTTTGAGTGTGTCGCTCACTGTTCAGCCGCAAATATCTCTATTTAAAAAAGTGTGGTATACCCCAGTAAACAATACCTGTGGTTTTGCCATTTCACGGTAAAAAATCTCTATTATTCAGGTTTTAGTAGTTTTTTCCGTAAAGAAAAACAGTAGTGTCTCCTGACTGTTGTGACACAAAAATATATCTGTTGAAAATAGTCTTGTGTAGGCCCGACATCCCAGTGTGGTTTCGCAGTTCCACGGGTCAAATCGCTGTACTATCCAGTTTTGGGCCTTTGGTATCTAAACAAAAAGCAGTTTGAGTGTGTCGCTCAGTGTTCAGCCGCAAATATCTCTATTTAAAAAAGTGTGGTATACCCCAGTAAACAATAACTGTGGTTTTGCCATCCCACGGTAAAAAATCTCTATTATTCAGGTTTTGGAAGTTGTTTCCGTAAAGAAAAACAGTAGTGTCTCCTGACTGTTGTGACACAAAAATATATCTGTTGAAAATAGTCTTGTGTAGGCCCGATATCCCAGTGTGGTTTCGCAGTTCCACGGGTCAAATCGCTGTACTATCCAGTTTTGGGCCTTTGGTATCTAAAAAAAAAGCAGTTTGAGTGTGTCGCTCACTGTTCAGCTGCAAATATCTCTATTTAAAAAAGTGTGGTATACCCCATTAAACAATAACTGTGGTTTTGCCATCCCACGGTAAAAAATCTCTATTATTCAGGTTTTGGTTGTTTTTTCCGTAAAGAAAAACAGTAGTGTCTCCTGACTGTTGTGACACAAAAATATATCTGTTGAAAATAGTCTTGTGTAGGCCCAACATCCCAGTGTGGTTTCGCAGTTCCACGAGTCAAATCGCTGTACTATTCAGTTTTGGGCCTTTTGTATCTAAAAAATAAGCAGTTTGAGTGTGTCGCTTACTGTTCAGCTGCAAATATCTCTATTTAAAAAAGTGTGGTATACCCCAGAAAACAATAACTGTGATTTTGCCATCCCACGGTAAAAAATCTCTATTATTCAGGTTTTGGTAGTTTTTTCCGTAAAGAAAAAACAGTAGTGTCTCCTGACTGTTGTGACACAAAAATATATCTGTTGAAAATAGTCTTGTGTAGGCCCGACATCCCAGTGTGGTTTCACAGTTCCACGGGTCAAATCGCTGTACTATCCAGTTTTGGGCCTTTGTTATCTAAAAAAAAGCAGTTTGAGTGTGTCGCTTACTGTTCAGCCGCAAATATCTCTATTTAAAAAAGTGTGGTATACCCCAGTAAACAATAACTGTGGTTTTGCCATCCCACGGTAAAAAATCTCTATTATTCAGGTTTTGGTAGTTTTTTCCGTAAAGAAAATCAGTAGTGTCTCCTGACTGTTGTAACACAAAAATATATCTGTTGAAAATAGTCTTGTGTAGGCCCGACATCCCAGTGTGGTTTCGCAGTTCCATGGGTCAAATCGCTGTACTATCCAGTTTTGGGCCTTTGGTATCTAAAAAAAAAGCAGTTTGAGTGTGTCGCTCACTGTTCAGCCGCAAATATCTCTATTTAAAAAAGTGTGGTATACCCCAGTAAAAAATAACTGTGGTTTTGCCATCTCACGGTAAAAAATCTCTATTATTCAGGTTTTCGTAGTTTTTTCCGTAAAGAAAAACAGTAGTGTCTCCTGACTGTTGTGACACAAAAATATATCTGTTGAAAATAGTCTTGTGTAGGCCCGATATCCCAATGTGGTTTCGCAGTTCCACGGGTCAAATCGCTGTACTACCCAGTTTTGGGCCTTTGGTATCTAAAAAAAAAGCAGTTTGAGTGTGTCGCTCACTGTTCAGCCGCAAATATCTCTATTTAAAAAAGTGTGGTATACCCCAGTAAAAAATAACTGTGGTTTTGCTATCCCACGGTAAAAAATGTCTATTATTCAGGTTTTGGTAGTTTTTTCCGTAAAGAAAAACAGTAGTGTCTCCTGACTGTTGTGACACAAAAATATATCTGTTGAAAATAGTCTTGTGTAGGCCATACATCCCAGTGTGGTTTCGCAGTTCCACGGGTAAAATCGCTGTGCTATCCAGTTTTGGGCCTTTGGTATCTAAAAAAAAAGCAGTTTGAGTGTGTCGCTCACTGTTCAGCCGCAAATATCTCTATTTAAAAAAGTGTGGTATACCACAGTAAAAAATAACTGTGGTTTTGCCATCTCACGGTAAAAATCTCTATTATTCAGGTTTTCGTAGTTTTTTCCGTAAAGAAAAAGAGTAGTGTCTCCTGACTGTTGTGACACAAAAATATATCTGTTGAAAATAGTCTTGTGTAGGCCCAACATCCCAGTGTGGTTTCGCAGTTCCACGGGTAAAATCGCTGTACTACCCAGTTTTGGGAATTTGGTATCTAAAAAAAAGCAGTTTGAGTGTGTCGCTCACTGTTCAGCCGAAAATATCTCTATTTAAAAAAGTGTGGTATACCCCAGTAAACAATAACTGTGGTTTTGCCATCCCACGGTAAAAAATTTCTATTATTCAGGTTTTGGTAGTTGTTTCCGTAAAGAAAAACAGTAGTGTCTCCTGACTGTTGTGACACAAAAATATATCTGTTGAAAATAGTCTTGTGTAGGCCCGACATCCCAGTGTGGTTTCGCAGTTCCACGGGTCAAATCGCTGTACTATCCAGTTTTGGGCCTTTGGTATCTAAAAAAAAAGCAGTTTGAGTGTGTCGCTCACTGTTCAGCCGCAAATATCTCTATTTAAAAAAGTGTGGTATACCCCAGAAAAAAATAACTGTGGTTTTGCTATCCCACGGTAAAAAATGTCTATTATTCAGGTTTTGGTAGTTTTTTCCGTAAAGAAAATCAGTAGTGTCTCCTGACTGTTGTGACACAAAAATATATCTGTTGAAAATAGTCTTGTGTAGGCCCAACATCCCAGTGTGGTTTCGCAGTTCCACGGGTAAAATCGCTGTACTACCCAGTTTTGGGAATTTGGTATCTAAAAAAAAAGCAGTTTGAGTGTGTCGCTCACTGTTCAGCCGCAAATATCTCTATTTAAAAAAGTGTGGTATACCCCAGTAAACAATAACTGTGGTTTTGCCATCCCAGGGTAAAAAATTTCTATTATTCAGGTTTCGGTAGTTGTTTCCGTAAAGAAAAACAGTAGTGTCTCCTGACTGTTGTGACACAAAAATATATCTGTTGAAAATAGTCTTATGTAGGCCCGACATCCCAGTGTGGTTTCGCAGTTCCACGGGACAAATCACTGTACTATCAAGTTTTGGGCCTTTGGTATCTAAAAAAAAGCAGTTTGAGTGTGTCGCTCACTGTTCAGCCGCAAATATCTCTATTTAAAAAACTGTGGTATACCCCAGTAAAAAATAACTGTGGTTTTGCCAACTCACCGTAAAAATCTCTATTATTCAGGTTTTCGTAGTTTTTTCCGTAAAGAAAAACAGTAGTGTCTCCTGACTGTTGTGACACAAAAATATATCTGTTGAAAATAGTCTTGTGTAGGCCCAACATCCCAGTGTGGTTTCGCAGTTCCACGGGTAAAATCGCTGTACTACCCAGTTTTGGGCATTTGGTATCTAAAAAAAAAGCAGTTTGAGTGTGTCGCTCACTGTTCAGCCGCAAATATCTCTATTTAAAAAAGTGTGGTATACCCCAGTAAACAATAACTGTGGTTTTGCCATCCCACGGTAAAAAATCTCTATTATTCAGGTTTTGGTAGTTTTTCCATAAAGAAAAACAGTAGTGTCTCCTGACTGTTGTGGCACAAAAATATATCTGTTGAAAATAGTCTTGTGTAGGCCCGACATCCCAGTGTGGTTTCGCAGTTCCACGGGTCAAATCGCTGTACTATCCAGTTTTGGGCCTTTGGTATCTAAAAAAAAAAGCAGTTTAAGTGTGTCGCTCACTGTTCAGCCGCAAATATCTCTATTTAAAAAAGTGTGGTATACCCCAGTAAACAATAACTGTGGTTTTGCCATCCCACGGTAAAAAATCTCTATTATTCAGGTTTTGGTAGTTTTTTCCGTAAAGAAAAACAGTAGTGTCTCCTGACTGTTGTGACACAAAAATATATCTGTTGAAAATAGTCTTGTGTAGGCCCGACATCCCAGTGTGGTTTCGCAGTTCCACGGGTCAAATCGCTGTACTATCCAGTTTTGGGCCTTTGGTATCTAAAAAAAAAGCAGTTTGAGTGTGTCGCTCACTGTTCAGCCGCAGATATCTCTATTTAAAAAAGTGTGGTATACCCCAGTAAACAATAACTGTGGTTTTGCCATCCCACGGTAAAAAATCTATATTATTCAGGTTTTGGTAGTTTTTCTGTAAAGAAAAACAGTAGTGTCTCCTGACTGTTGTGACACAAAAATATATCTGTTGAAAATAGTCTTGTGTAGGCCCGACATCCCAGTGTGGTTTCGCAGTTCCACGGGTCAAATCGCTGTACTATCCAGTTTTGGGCCTTTGGTATCTAAAAAAACAAGCAGTTTAAGTGTGTCTCTCACTGTTCAGCCGCAAATATCTCTATTTAAAAAAGTGTGGTATACCCCAGTAAACAATAACTGTGGTTTTGCCATCCCACGGTAAAAAATCTCTATTATTCAGGTTTTGGTAGTTTTTTCCGTAAAGAAAAACAGTAGTGTCTCCTGAATGTTGTGACACAAAAATATATCTGTTGAAAATAGTCTTGTGTAGGCCCGACATCCCAGTGTGGTTTCGCAGTTCCACGGATCAAATCGCTGTACTATCCAGTTTTGGGCCTTTGGTATCTAAAAAAAAAGCAGTTTTAGTGTGTCGCTCACTGTTCAGCCGCAAATATCTCTATTTAAAAAAGTGTGGTATACCCCAGTAAAAAATAACTGTGGTTTTGCCATCTCACGGTAAAAAATCTCTATTATTCAGGTTTTGGTAGTTTTTTCCGTAATTAAAAACGGTAGTGTTTCCTGACTGTTGTGACACAAAAATATATCTGTTGAAAATAGTCTTGTGTAGGCCCGACATCCCAGTGTGGTTTCGCAGTTCCACGGGTCAAATCGCTGTACTATCCAGTTTTGGGACTTTGGTATCTAAAAAAAAAGCAGTTTGAGTGTGTCGCTCACTGTTCAGCCGCAAATATCTCTATTTAAAAAAGTGTGGTATACCCCAGTAAAAAATAACTGTGGTTTTGCTATCCCACGGTAAAAAATGTCTATTATTCAGGTTTTGGTAGTTTTTTCCGTAAAGAAAAACAGTAGTGTCTCCTGACTGTTGTGACACAAAAATATATCTGTTGAAAATAGTCTTGTGTAGGCCATACATCCCAGTGTGGTTTCGCAGTTCCACGGGTCAAATCGCTGTGCTATCCAGTTTTGGGACTTTGGTATCTTAAAAAAAAGCAGTTTGAGTGTGTCGCTCACTGTTCAGCCGCAAATATCTCTATTTAAAAAAGTGTGGTATACCCCAGTAAAAAATAACTGTGGTTTTGCCATCTCACGGTAAAAATCTCTATTATTCAGGTTTTCGTAGTTTTTTCCGTAAAGAAAAAGAGTAGTGTCTCCTGACTGTTGTGACACAAAAATATATCTGTTGAAAATAGTCTTGTGTAGGCCCAACATCCCAGTGTGGTTTCGCAGTTCCACGATTAAAATCGCTGTACTACCCAGTTTTGGGAATTTGGTATCTAAAAAAAAAGCAGTTTGAGTGTGTCGCTCACTGTTCAGCCGCAAATATCTCTATTTAAAAAGTGTGGTATACCCCAGTAAACAATAACTGTGGTTTTGCCATCCCACGGTAAAAAATCTCTATTATTCAGGTTTTGGTAGTTTTTTCCGTAAAGAAAAACAGTAGTGTCTCCTGACTGTTGTGACACAAAAATATATCTGTTGAAAATAGTCTTGTGTAGGCCCGACATCCCAGTGTGGTTTCGCAGTTCCACGGGTCAAATCGCTGTACTATCCAGTTTTGGGCCTTTGTTATCTAAAAAAAAGCAGTTTGAGTGTGTCGCTTACTGTTCAGCCACAAATATCTCTATTTAATAAAGTGTGGTATACCCCAGTAAACAATAACTGTGGTTTTGCCATACCACGGTAAAAAATCTCTATTATTCAGCTTTTGGTAGTTTTTTCCGTAAAGAAAAACAGTAGTGTCTCCTGACTGTTGTGACACAAAAATATATCTGTTGAAAATAGTCTTGTGTAGGCCCGACATCCCAGTGTGGTTTCGCAGTTCCACGGGTCAAATCGCTGTACTATCCAGTTTTGGGCCTTTGGTATCTAAAAAAAAAAGCAGTTTAAGTGTGTCGCTCACTGTTCAGCCGCAAATATCTCTATTTAAAAAAGTGTGGTATACCCCAGTAAACAATAACTGTGGTTTTGCCATCCCACGGTAAAAAATCTCTATTATTCAGGTTTTGGTAGTTTTTTCCGTAAAGAAAAACAGTAGTGTCTCCTGACTGTTGTGACACAAAAATATATCTGTTGAAAATAGTCTTGTGTAGGCCCGACATCCCAGTGTGGTTTCGCAGTTCCACGGGTCAAATCGCTGTACTATCCAGTTTTGGGCCTTTGGTATCTAAAAAAAAAGCAGTTTGAGTGTGTCGCTCACTGTTCAGCCGCAAATATCTCTATTTAAAAAAGTGTGGTATACCCCAGTAAAAAATAACTGTGGTTTTGCCATCTCACGGTAAAAAATCTCTATTATTCAGGTTTTCGTAGTTTTTTCCGTAAAGAAAAACAGTAGTGTCTCCTGACTGTTGTGACACAAAAATATATCTGTTGAAAATAGTCTTGTGTAGGCCCGATATCCCAATGTGGTTTCGCAGTTCCACGGGTCAAATCGCTGTACTACCCAGATTTGGGCCTTTGGTATCTAAAAAAAAAGCAGTTTGAGTGTGTCGCTCACTGTTCAGCCGCAAATATCTCTATTTAAAAAAGTGTGGTATACCCCAGTAAAAAATAACTGTGGTTTTGCCATCTCACGGTAAAAAATCTCTATTATTCAGGTTTTCGTAGTTTTTTCCGTAAAGAAAAACAGTAGTGTTTCCTGACTGTTGTGACACAAAAATATATCTGTTGAAAATAATCTTGTGTAGGCCCGATATCCCAGTGTGGTTTCGCAGTTCCACGGGTCAAATCGCTGTACTACCCAGTTTTGGGCCTTTGGTATCTAAAAAAAAAGCAGTGTGAGTGTGTCGCTCACTGTTCAGCCGCAAATATCTCTATTTAAAAAAGTGTGGTATACCCCAGTAAACAATAACTGTGGTTTTGCCATCCCACGGTAAAAAATCTCTATTATTCAGGTTTTGGTAGTTTTTTCCGTAAAGAAAACAGTAGTGTCTCCTGACTGTTGTGACACAAAAATATATCTGTTGAAAATAGTCTTGTGTAGGCCATACATCCCAGTGTGGTTTCGCAGTTCCACGGGTCAAATCGCTGTGCTATCCAGTTTTGGGTCTTTGGTATCTAAAAAAAAAGCAGTTTGAGTGTGTCGCTCACTGTTCAGCCGCAAATATCTCTATTTAAAAAAGTGTGGTATACCCCAGTAAAAAATAACTGTGGTTTTGCCATCTCACGGTAAAAATCTCTATTATTCAGGTTTTCGTAGTTTTTTCCGTAAAGAAAAAGAGTAGTGTCTCCTGACTGTTGTGACACAAAAATATATCTGTTGAAAATAGTCTTGTGTAGGCCCAACATCCCAGTGTGGTTTCGCAGTTCCACGATTAAAATCGCTGTACTACCCAGTTTTGGGAATTTGGTATCTAAAAAAAAAGCAGTTTGAGTGTGTCGCTCACTGTTCAGCCGCAAATATCTCTATTAAAAAAGTGTGGTATACCCCAGTAAACAATAACTGTGGTTTTGCCATCCCACGGTAAAAAATCTCTATTATTCAGGTTTTGGTAGTTTTTTCCGTAAAGAAAAACAGTAGTGTCTCCTGACTGTTGTGACACAAAAATATATCTGTTGAAAATAGTCTTGTGTAGGCCATACATCCCAGTGTGGTTTCGCAGTTCCACGGGTCAAATCGCTGTGCTATCCAGTTTTGGGCCTTTGGTATCTAAAAAAAAAGCAGTTTGAGTGTGTCGCTCACTGTTCAGCCTCAAATATCTCTATTTAAAAAAGTGTGGTATACCCCAGTAAAAAATAACTGTGGTTTTGCCATCTCACGGTAAAAATCTCTATTATTCAGGTTTTCGTAGTTTTTTCCGTAAAGAAAAAGAGTAGTGTCTCCTGACTGTTGTGACACAAAAATATATCTGTTGAAAATAGTCTTGTGTAGGCCCAACATCCCAGTGTGGTTTCGCAGTTCCACGATTAAAATCGCTGTACTACCCAGTTTTGGGAATTTGGTATCTAAAAAAAAAGCAGTTTGAGTGTGTCGCTCACTGTTCAGCCGCAAATATCTCTATTAAAAAAGTGTGGTATACCCCAGTAAACAATAACTGTGGTTTTGCCATCCCACGGTAAAAAATCTCTATTATTCAGGTTTTGGTAGTTTTTTCCGTAAAGAAAAACAGTAGTGTCTCCTGACTGTTGTGACACAAAAATATATCTGTTGAAAATAGTCTTGTGTAGGCCCGACATCCCAGTGTGGTTTCGCAGTTCCACGGGTCAAATCGCTGTACTATCCAGTTTTGGGCCTTTGTTATCTAAAAAAAAGCAGTTTGAGTGTGTCGCTTACTGTTCAGCCACAAATATCTCTATTTAATAAAGTGTGGTATACCCCAGTAAACAATAACTGTGGTTTTGCCATACCACGGTAAAAAATCTCTATTATTCAGCTTTTGGTAGTTTTTTCCGTAAAGAAAAACAGTAGTGTCTCCTGACTGTTGTGACACAAAAATATATCTGTTGAAAATAGTCTTGTGTAGGCCCGACATCCCAGTGTGGTTTCGCAGTTCCACGGGTCAAATCGCTGTACTATCCAGTTTTGGGCCTTTGGTATCTAAAAAAAAAAGCAGTTTAAGTGTGTCGCTCACTGTTCAGCCGCAAATATCTCTATTTAAAAAAGTGTGGTATACCCCAGTAAACAATAACTGTGGTTTTGCCATCCCACGGTAAAAAATCTCTATTATTCAGGTTTTGGTAGTTTTTTCCGTAAAGAAAAACAGTAGTGTCTCCTGACTGTTGTGACACAAAAATATATCTGTTGAAAATAGTCTTGTGTAGGCCCGACATCCCAGTGTGGTTTCGCAGTTCCACGGGTCAAATCGCTGTACTATCCAGTTTTGGGCCTTTGGTATCTAAAAAAAAAGCAGTTTGAGTGTGTCGCTCACTGTTCAGCCGCAAATATCTCTATTTAAAAAAGTGTGGTATACCCCAGTAAAAAATAACTGTGGTTTTGCCATCTCACGGTAAAAAATCTCTATTATTCAGGTTTTCGTAGTTTTTTCCGTAAAGAAAAACAGTAGTGTCTCCTGACTGTTGTGACACAAAAATATATCTGTTGAAAATAGTCTTGTGTAGGCCCGATATCCCAATGTGGTTTCGCAGTTCCACGGGTCAAATCGCTGTACTACCCAGATTTGGGCCTTTGGTATCTAAAAAAAAAAGCAGTTTGAGTGTGTCGCTCACTGTTCAGCCGCAAATATCTCTATTTAAAAAAGTGTGGTATACCCCAGTAAAAAATAACTGTGGTTTTGCCATCTCACGGTAAAAAATCTCTATTATTCAGGTTTTCGTAGTTTTTTCCGTAAAGAAAAACAGTAGTGTTTCCTGACTGTTGTGACACAAAAATATATCTGTTGAAAATAGTCTTGTGTAGGCCCGATATCCCAGTGTGGTTTCGCAGTTCCACGGGTCAAATCGCTGTACTACCCAGTTTTGGGCCTTTGGTATCTAAAAAAAAAGCAGTTTGAGTGTGTCGCTCAATGTTCAGCCGCAAATATCTCTATTTAAAAAAGTGTGGTATACCCCAGTAAACAATAACTGTGGTTTTGCCATCCCACGGTAAAAAATCTCTATTATTCAGGTTTTGGTAGTTGTTTCCGTAAAGAAAAACAGTAGTGTCTCCTGACTGTTGTGACACAAAAATATATCTGTTGAAAATAGTCTTGTGTAGGCCCGACATCCCAGTGTGGTTTCGCAGTTCCACGGGTCAAATCGCTGTACTATCCAGTTTTGGGACTTTGGTATCTAAAAAAAAAGCAGTTTGAGTGTGTCGCTCACTGTTCAGCAGCAAATATCTCTATTTAAAAAAGTGTGGTATACCCCAGTAAAAAATAACTGTGGTTTTGCTATCCCACGGTAAAAAATGTCTATTATTCAGGTTTTGGTAGTTTTTTCCGTAAAGAAAAACAGTAGTGTCTCCTGACTGTTGTGACACAAAAATATATCTGTTGAAAATAGTCTTGTGTAGGCCATACATCCCAGTGTGGTTTCGCAGTTCCACGGGTCAAATCGCTGTGCTATCCAGTTTTGGGCCTTTGGTATCTAAAAAAAAAGCAGTTTGAGTGTGTCGCTCACTGTTCAGCCGCAAATATCTCTATTTAAAAAAGTGTGGTATACCCCAGTAAAAAATAACTGTGGTTTTGCCATCTCACGGTAGAAATCTCAATTATTCAGGTTTTCGTAGTTTTTTCCGTAAAGAAAAAGAGTAGTGTCTCCTGACTGTTGTGACACAAAAATATATCTGTTGAAAATAGTCTTGTGTAGGCCCAACATCCCAGTGTGGTTTCGCAGTTCCACGGGTAAAATCGCTGTACTACCCAGTTTTGGGAATTTGGTATATAAAAAAAAAGCAGTTTGAGTGTGTCGCTCACTGTTCAGCCGCAAATATCTCTATTAAAAAAGTGTGGTATACCCCAGTAAACAATAACTGTGGTTTTGCCATCCCACGGTAAAAAATCTCTATTATTCAGGCTTTGGTAGTTTTTTCCGTAAAGAAAAACAGTAGTGTCTCCTGACTGTTGTGACACAAAAATATATCTGTTGAAAATAGTCTTGTGTAGGCCCGACATCCCAGTGTGGTTTCGCAGTTCCACGGGTCAAATCGCTGTACTATCCAGTTTTGGACCTTTGTTATCTAAAAAAAAGCAGTTTGAGTGTGTCGCTTACTGTTCAGCCACAAATATCTCTATTTAATAAAGTGTGGTATACCCCAGTAAACAATAACTGTGGTTTTGCCATACCACGGTAAAAAATCTCTATTATTCAGGTTTTGGTAGTTTTTTCCGTAAAGAAAAACAGTAGTGTCTCCTGACTGTTGTGACACAAAAATATATCTGTTGAAAATAGTCTTGTGTAGGCCCGACATCCCAGTGTGGTTTCGCAGTTCCACGGGTCAAATCGCTGTACTATCCAGTTTTGGGCCTTTGGTATCTAAAAAAAAAAGCAGTTTAAGTGTGTCGCTCACTGTTCAGCCGCAAATGTCTCTATTTAAAAAAGTGTGGTATACCCCAGTAAACAATAACTGTGGTTTTGCCATCCCACGGTAAAAAATCTCTATTATTCAGGTTTTGGTAGTTTTTTCCGTAAAGAAAAACAGTAGTGTCTCCTGACTGTTGTGACACAAAAATATATCTGTTGAAAATAGTCTTGTGTAGGCCCGACATCCCAGTGTGGTTTCGCAGTTCCACGGGTCAAATCGCTGTGCTATCCAGTTTTGGGCCTTTGGTATTTAAAAAAAAAAGCAGTTTGAGTGTGTCGCTCACTGTTCAGCCGCAAATATCTCTATTTAAAAAAGTGTGGTATACCCCAGTAAAAAATAACTGTGGTTTTGCCATCTCACGGTAAAAAATCTCTATTATTCAGGTTTTCGTAGTTTTTTCCGTAAAGAAAAACAGTAGTGTCTCCTGACTGTTGTGACACAAAAATATATCTGTTGAAAATAGTCTTGTGTAGGCCCGATATCCCAATGTGGTTTCGCAGTTCCACGGGTCAAATCGCTGTACTACCCAGATTTGGGCCTTTGGTATCTAAAAAAAAAGCAGTTTGAGTGTGTCGCTCACTGTTCAGCCGCAAATATCTCTATTTAAAAAAGTGTGGTATACCCCAGTAAAAAATAACTGTGGTTTTGCCATCTCACGGTAAAAAATCTCTATTATTCAGGTTTTCGTAGTTTTTTCCGTAAAGAAAAACAGTAGTGTTTCCTGACTGTTGTGACACAAAAATATATCTGTTGAAAATAGTCTTGTGTAGGCCCGATATCCCAGTGTGGTTTCGCAGTTCCACGGGTCAAATCGCTGTACTACCCAGTTTTGGGCCTTTGGTATCTAAAAAAAAAGCAGTTTGAGTGTGTCGCTCACTGTTCAGCCGCAAATATCTCTATTTAAAAAAGTGTGGTAAACCCCAGTAAACAATAACTGTGGTTTTGCCATCCCACGGTAAAAAATCTCTATTATTCAGGTTTTGGTAGTTGTTTCCGTAAAGAAAAAC
This sequence comes from Phyllobates terribilis, assembly GCF_046119375.1. Classification (NCBI taxonomy): domain Eukaryota; kingdom Metazoa; phylum Chordata; class Amphibia; order Anura; family Dendrobatidae; genus Phyllobates; species Phyllobates terribilis. The sequence continues at coordinate 306,273,345 of NW_027362765.1, read as the reverse complement.
AGTAGTGTCTCCTGACTGTTGTGACACAAAAATATATCTGTTGAAAATAGTCTTGTGTAGGCCATACATCCCAGTGTGGTTTCGCAGTTCCACGGGTCAAATCGCTGTACTATCCAGTTTTGGGCCTTTGGTATCTAAAAAAAAAGCAGTTTGAGTGTGTCGCTCACTGTTCAGCCGCAAATATCTCTATTTAAAAAAGTGTGGTATACCCCAGTAAAAAATAACTGTGGTTTTGCCATCTCACGGTAGAAATCTCAATTATTCAGGTTTTCGTAGTTTTTTCCGTAAAGAAAAAGAGTAGTGTCTCCTGACTGTTGTGACACAAAAATATATCTGTTGAAAATAGTCTTGTGTAGGCCCAACATCCCAGTGTGGTTTCGCAGTTCCACGGGTAAAATCGCTGTACTACCCAGTTTTGGGAATTTGGTATATAAAAAAAAAGCAGTTTGAGTGTGTCGCTCACTGTTCAGCCGCAAATATCTCTATTAAAAAAGTGTGGTATACCCCAGTAAACAATAACTGTGGTTTTGCCATCCCACGGTAAAAAATCTCTATTATTCAGGTTTTGGTAGTTTTTTCCGTAAAGAAAAACAGTAGTGTCTCCTGACTGTTGTGACTCAAAAATATATCTGTTGAAAATAGTCTTGTGTAGGCCCGACATCCCAGTGTGGTTTCGCAGTTCCACGGGTCAAATCGCTGTACTATCCAGTTTTGGGCCTTTGTTATCTAAAAAAAAGCAGTTTGAGTGTGTCGCTTACTGTTCAGCCACAAATATCTCTATTTAATAAAGTGTGGTATACCCCAGTAAACAATAACTGTGGTTTTGCCATACCACGGTAAAAAATCTCTATTATTCAGGTTTTGGTAGTTTTTTCCGTAAAGAAAAACAGTAGTGTCTCCTGACTGTTGTGACACAAAAATATATCTGTTGAAAATAGTCTTGTGTAGGCCCGACATCCCAGTGTGGTTTCGCAGTTCCACGGGTCAAATCGCTGTACTATCCAGTTTTGGGCCTTTGGTATCTAAAAAAAAAAGCAGTTTAAGTGTGTCGCTCACTGTTCAGCCGCAAATGTCTCTATTTAAAAAAGTGTGGTATACCCCAGTAAACAATAACTGTGGTTTTGCCATCCCACGGTAAAAAATCTCTATTATTCAGGTTTTGGTAGTTTTTTCCGTAAAGAAAAACAGTAGTGTCTCCTGACTGTTGTGACACAAAAATATATCTGTTGAAAATAGTCTTGTGTAGGCCCGACATCCCAGTGTGGTTTCGCAGTTCCACGGGTCAAATCGCTGTGCTATCCAGTTTTGGGCCTTTGGTATTTAAAAAAAAAAGCAGTTTGAGTGTGTCGCTCACTGTTCAGCCGCAAATATCTCTATTTAAAAAAGTGTGGTATACCCCAGTAAAAAATAACTGTGGTTTTGCCATCTCACGGTAAAAAATCTCTATTATTCAGGTTTTCGTAGTTTTTTCCGTAAAGAAAAACAGTAGTGTCTCCTGACTGTTGTGACACAAAAATATATCTGTTGAAAATAGTCTTGTGTAGGCCCGATATCCCAATGTGGTTTCGCAGTTCCACGGGTCAAATCGCTGTACTACCCAGATTTGGGCCTTTGGTATCTAAAAAAAAAGCAGTTTGAGTGTGTCGCTCACTGTTCAGCCGCAAATATCTCTATTTAAAAAAGTGTGGTATACCCCAGTAAAAAATAACTGTGGTTTTGCCATCTCACGGTAAAAAATCTCTATTATTCAGGTTTTCGTAGTTTTTTCCGTAAAGAAAAACAGTAGTGTTTCCTGACTGTTGTGACACAAAAATATATCTGTTGAAAATAGTCTTGTGTAGGCCCGATATCCCAGTGTGGTTTCGCAGTTCCACGGGTCAAATCGCTGTACTACCCAGTTTTGGGCCTTTGGTATCTAAAAAAAAAGCAGTTTGAGTGTGTCGCTCACTGTTCAGCCGCAAATATCTCTATTTAAAAAAGTGTGGTAAACCCCAGTAAACAATAACTGTGGTTTTGCCATCCCACGGTAAAAAATCTCTATTATTCAGGTTTTGGTAGTTGTTTCCGTAAAGAAAAACAGTAGTGTCTCCTGACTGTTGTGACACAAAAATATATCTGTTGAAAATAGTCTTGTGTAGGCCATACATCCCAGTGTGGTTTCGCAGTTCCACGGGTCAAATCGCTGTACTATCCAGTTTTGGGACTTTGGTATCTAAAAAAAAAGCAGTTTGAGTGTGTCGCTCACTGTTCAGCCGCAAATATCTCTATTTAAAAAAGTGTGGTATACCCCAGTAAAAAATAACTGTGGTTTTGCTATCCCACGGTAAAAAATGTCTATTATTCAGGTTTTGGTAGTTTTTTCTGTAAAGAAAAACAGTAGTGTCTCCTGACTGTTGTGACACAAAAATATATCTGTTGAAAATAGTCTTGTGTAGGCCATACATCCCAGTGTGGTTTCACAGTTCCACGGGTCAAATCGCTGTGCTATCCAGTTTTGGGCCTTTGGTATCTAAAAAAAAAGCAGTTTGAGTGTGTCGCTCACTGTTCAGCCGCAAATATCTCTATTTAAAACAGTGTGGTATACCCCAGTAAAAAATAACTGTGGTTTTGCCATTTCACGGTAAAAATCTCTATTATTCAGGTTTTCGTAGTTTTTTCCGTAAAGAAAAAGAGTAGTGTGTCCTGACTGTTGTGACACAAAAATATATCTGTTGAAAATAGTCTTGTGTAGGCCCAACATCCCAGTGTGGTTTCGCAGTTCCACGGGTAAAATCGCTGTACTACCCAGTTTTGGGAATTTGGTATCTAAAAAAAAAGCAGTTTGAGTGTGTCGCTCACTGTTCAGCCGCAAATATCTCTATTTAAAAAAGTGTGGTATACCCCAGTAAACAATAACTGTGGTTTTGCCATCCCACGGTAAAAAATTTCTATTATTCAGGTTTTGGTAGTTGTTTCCGTAAAGAAAAACAGTAGTGTCTCCTGACTGTTGTGACACAAAAATATATCTGTTGAAAATAGTCTTGTGTAGGCCCGACATCCCAGTGTGGTTTCGCAGTTCCACGGGTCAAATCACTGTACTATCAAGTTTTGGGCCTTTGGTATCTAAAAAAAAAGCAGTTTGAGTGTGTCGCTCACTGTTCAGCCGCAAATATCTCTATTTAAAAAAGTGTGGTATACCCCAGTAAAAAATAACTGTGGTTTTGCCAACTCACGGTAAAAATCTCTATTATTCAGGTTTTGGTAGTTTTTTCCGTAAAGAAAAACAGTAGTGTCTCCTGACTGTTGTGACACAAAAATATATCTGTTGAAAATAGTCTTGTGTTGGCCCAACATCCCAGTGTGGTTTCGCAGTTCCACGGGTAAAATCGCTGTACTACCCAGTTTTGGGCATTTGGTATCTAAAAAAAAAGCAGTTTGAGTATGTCGCTCACTGTTCAGCCGCAAATATCTCTATTTAAAAAAGTGTGGTATACCCCAGTAAACAATAACTGTGGTTTTGCCATCCCACGGTAAAAAATCTCTATAATTCAGGTTTTGGTAGTTTTTCCGTAAAGAAAAACAGTAGTGTCTCCAGACTGTTGTGACACATAAATATATCTGTTGAAAATAGTCTTGTGTAGGCCCGACATCCCAGTGTGGTTTCGCAGTTCCACGGGTCAAATCGCTGTACTACCCAGTTTTGGGCCTTTGGTATCTAAAAAAAAAAGCAGTTTGAGTGTGTCGCTCACTGTTCAGCCACAAATATCTCTATTTAAAAAAGTGTGGTATACCCCAGTAAACAAAAACTGTGGTTTTGCCATCCCACGGTAAAAAATCTCTATTATTCAGGTTTTGGTAGTTGTTTCCGTAAAGAAAAACAGTAGTGTCTCCTGACTGTTGTGACACAAAAATATATCTGTTGAAAATAGTCTTGTGTAGGCCCGACATCCCAGTGTGGTTTCGCAGTTCCACGGGTCAAATCGCTGTACTATCCAGTTTTGGGCCTTTGGTATCTAAAAAAAAAGCAGTTTGAGTGTGTCGATCACTGTTCAGCCGCAAATATCTCTATTTAAAAAAGTGTGGTATACCCCAGTAAAAAATAACTGTGGTTTTGCAATCCCACGGTAAAAAATCTCTATTATTCAGGTTTTGGTAGTTTTTTCCGTAAAGAAAAACAGTAGTGTCTCCTGACTGTTGTCACACAAAAATATATCTGTTGAAAATAGTCTTGTGTAGGCCCGACATCCCAGTGTGGTTTCGCAGTTCCACGGGTCAAATCGCTGTACTACCCAGTTTTGGGCCTTTGGTATCTAAAAAAAAAAGCAGTTTGAGTGTGTCGCTCACTGTTCAGCCACAAATATCTCTATGTAAAAAAGTGTGGTATACCCCAGTAAACAATAACTGTGGTTTTGCCATCCCACAGTAAAAAATCTCTATTATTCAGGTTTTGGTAGTTGTTTCCGTAAAGAAAAACAGTAGTGTCTCCTGACTGTTGTGACACAAAAATATATCTGTTGAAAATAGTCTTGTGTAGGCCCGACATCCCAGTGTGGTTTCGCAGTTCCACGGGTCAAATCGCTGTACTATCCAGTTTTGGGCCTTTGGTATCTAAAAAAAAAGCAGTTTGAGTGTGTCGATCACTGTTCAGCCGCAAATATCTCTATTTAAAAAAGTGTGGTATACCCCAGTAAAAAATAACTGTGGTTTTGCAATCCCACGGTAAAAAATCTCTATTATTCAGGTTTTGGTAGTTGTTTCCTTAAAGAAAAAGAGTAGTGTGTCCTGACTGTTGTGACACAAAAATATATCTGTTGAAAATAGTCTTGTGTAGGCCCGACATCCCAGTGTGGTTTCGCAGTTCCACGGGTCAAATCACTGTACTATCAAGTTTTGGGCCTTTGGTATCTAAAAAAAAAGCAGTTTGAGTGTGTCGCTCACTGTTCAGCCGCAAATATCTCTATTTAAAAAAGTGTGGTATACCCCAGTAAAAAATAACTGTGGTTTTGCCAACTCACGGTAAAAATCTCTATTATTCAGGTTTTCGTAGTTTTTTCCGTAAAGAAAAACAGTAGTGTCTCCTGACTGTTGTGACACAAAAATATATCTGTTGAAAATAGTCTTGTGTAGGCCCAACATCCCAGTGTGGTTTCGCAGTTCCACGGGTAAAATCGCTGTACTACCCAGTTTTGGGCATTTGGTATCTAAAAAAAAAGCAGTTTGAGTGTGTCGCTCACTGTTCAGCCGCAAATATCTCTATTTAAAAAAGTGTGGTATACCCCAGTAAACAATAACTGTGGTTTTGCCATCCCACGGTAAAAAATCTCTATTATTCAGGTTTTGGTAGTTTTTCCGTAAAGAAAAACAGTAGTGTCTCCTGACTGTTGTGACACAAAAATATATCTGTTGAAAATAGTCTTGTGTAGGCCCGACATCCCAGTGTGGTTTCTCAGTTCCACGGGTCAAATCGCTGTACTATCCAGTTTTGGGCCTTTGGTATCTAAAAAAAAAAGCAGTTTAAGTGTGTCGCTCACTGTTCAGCCGCAAATATCTCTATTTAAAAAAGTGTGGTATACCCCAGTAAACAATAACTGTGGTTTTGCCATCCCACGGTAAAAAATCTTTATTATTCAGGTTTTGGTAGTTTTTTCCGTAAAGAAAAACAGTAGTGTCTCCTGACTGTTGTGAAACAAAAATATATCTGTTGAAAATAGTCTTGTGTAGGCCCGACATCCCAGTGTGGTTTCGCAGTTCCACGGGTCAAATCGCTGTACTACCCAGTTTTGGGCCTTTGGTATCTAAAAAAAAAAGCAGTTTGAGTGTGTCGCTCACTGTTCAGCCACAAATATCTCTATTTAAAAAAGTGTGGTATACCCCAGTAAACAATAACTGTGGTTTTGCCATCCCACAGTAAAAAATCTCTATTATTCAGGTTTTGGTAGTTGTTTCCGTAAAGAAAAACAGTAGTGTCTCCTGACTGTTGTGACACAAAAATATATCTGTTGAAAATAGTCTTGTGTAGGCCCGACATCCCAGTGTGGTTTCGCAGTTCCACGGGTCAAATCGCTGTACTATCCAGTTTTGGGCCTTTGGTATCTAAAAAAAAAGCAGTTTGAGTGTGTCGATCACTGTTCAGCCGCAAATATCTCTATTTAAAAAAGTGTGGTATACCCCAGTAAAAAATAACTGTGGTTTTGCAATCCCACGGTAAAAAATCTCTATTATTCAGGTTTTGGTAGTTTTTTCCGTAAAGAAAAACAGTAGTGTCTCCTGACTGTTGTGACACAAAAATATATCTGTTGAAAATAGTCCTGTGTAGGCCTGACATCCCAGTGTGGTTTCGCAGTTCCACGGGTCAAATAGCTGTACTCCCCAGTTTTGGGCCTTTGGTATCTAAAAAAAAAGCAGTTTGAGTGTGTCGCTCACTGTTCAGCTGCAAATATCTCTATTTAAAAAAGTGTAGTATACCCCAGTAAACAGTAACTGTGGTTTTGCCATCCCACGGTAAAAAATCTCTATTATTCAGGTTTTGGTAGTTTTTTCCGTAAAGAAAAACAGTAGTGTCTCCTGACTGTTGTGACACAAAAATATATCTGTTGAAAATAGTCTTGTGTAAGCCCGACATCCCAGTGTGGTTTCGCAGTCCCACGGGTCAAATCGCTGTACTATCCAGTTTTGGGTCTTTGGTATCAAAAAAAAAAAGCAGTTTGAGTGTGTCGCTCACTGTTCAGCCGCAAATATCTCTATTTAAAAAAGTGTGGTATACCCCAGTAAAAAATAACTGTGGTTTTGCCATCTCACGGTAAAAAATCTCTATTATTCAGGTTTTGGTATTTTTTTCCGTAAAGAAAAACAGTAGTGTCTCCTGACTGTTGTGACACAAAAATATATCTGTTGAAAATAGTCTTGTGTAGGCCCGACATCCCAGTGTGGTTTCGCAGTTCCACGGGTCAAATCGCTGTACTATCCAGTTTTGGGCCTTTGCTATCTAAAAAAAAGGCAGTTTGAGTGTGTCGCTCACTGTTCAGCTGCAAATATCTCTATTTAAAAAAGCGAGGTATACCCCAGTAAACAATAACTGTGGTTTTGCCATCCCATGGTAAAAAATCTTTATTATTCAGGTTTTGGTAGTTGTTTCCGTAAAGAAAAACAGTAGTGTCTCCTGACTGTTGTGACACAAAAATATATCTGTTGAAAATAGTCTTGTGTAGGCCCGACATCTCAGTGTGGTTTCGCAGTTCCACGGGTCAAATCGCTGTACTATCTAGTTTTGGGCCTTTGGTATCTAAAAAAAAAGCAGTTTGAGTGTGTCGCTCACTGTTCAGCCGCAAATATCTCTATTTAAAAAAGTGTGGTATACCCCAGTAAACAATACCTGTGGTTTTGCCATCCCACGGTAAAAAATCTCTATTATTCAGGTTTTGGTAGTTTTTTCCATAAAGAAAAACAGTAGTGTCTCCTGACTGTTGTGACACAAAAATATATCTGTTGAAAATAGTCTTGTGTAGGCCCGACATCCCAGTGTGGTTTCGCAGTTCCACGGGTCAAATCGCTGTACTATCCAGTTTTGGGCCTTTGGTATCTAAAAAAAAAGCAGTTTAAGTGTGTCGCTCACTGTTCAGCCGCAAATATCTCTATTTAAAAAAATGTGGTATACCCCAGTAAACAATAACTGTGGTTTTTCCATCCCACGGTAAAAAATCTCTATTATTCAGGTTTTGGTAGTTTTTTTCGTAAAGCGTAAAGAAAGACAGTAGTGTCTCCTGACTGTTGTCACACAAAAATATATCTTTTGAAAATAGTCTTGTGTAGGCCCGACATCCCAGTGTATTTTCGCAGTTCCACGGGTCAAATCGCTGTACTATCCAGTTTTGGGCCTTTGGTATCTAAAAAAAAATCAGTTTGAGTGTGTCGCTCACTGTTCAGCCGCAAATATCTCTATTTAAAAAAGTGTGGTATACCCCAGTAAACAATAACTGTGGTTTTGCCATCCCACGGTAAAAAATCTCTATTATTCAGGCTTTGGTAGTTGTTTCCGTAAAGAAAAACAGTAGTGTCTCCTGACTGTTGTGACACAAAAATATATCTGTTGAAAATAGTCTTGTGTAGGCCCGACATCCCAGTGTGGTTTCGCAGTTCCACGGGTCAAATCGCTGTACTATCCAGTTTTGGGCCTTTGGTATCTAAATAAAAGGCAGTTTGAGTGTGTCGCTCACTGTTCAGCTGCAAATATCTCTATTTAAAAAAGTGAGGTATACCCCAGTAAACAATAACTGTGGTTTTGCCATCCCATGGTAAAAAATCTTTATTATTCAGGTTTTGGTAATTGTTTCCGTAAAGAAAAACAGTAGTGTCTCCTGACTGTTGTGACACAAAAATATATCTGTTGAAAATAGTCTTGTGTAGGCCCGACATCCCAGTGTGGTTTCGCAGTTCCACGGGTCAAATCGCTGTACTATCTAGTTTTGGGCCTTTGGTATCTGAAAAAAAAGCAGTTTGAGTGTGTCGCTCACTGTTCAGCCGCAAATATCTCTATTTAAAAAAATGTGGTATACCCCAGTAAACAATAACTGTGGTTTTTCCATCCCACGGTAAAAAATCTCTATTATTCAGGTTTTGGTAGTTTTTTTCGTAAAGCGTAAAGAAAGACAGTAGTGTCTCCTGACTGTTGTCACACAAAAATATATCTTTTGAAAATAGTCTTGTGTAGGCCCGACATCCCAGTGTGGTTTCGCAGTTCCACGGGTCAAATCGCTGTACTATCCAGTTTTGGGCCTTTGGTATCTAAAAAAAAATCAGTTTGAGTGTGTCGCTCACTGTTCAGCCGCAAATATCTCTATTTAAAAAAGTGTGGTATACCCCAGTAAACAATAACTGTGGTTTTGCCATCCCACGGTAAAAAATCTCTATTATTCAGGTTTCGGTAGTTGTTTCCGTAAAGAAAAACAGTAGTGTCTCCTGACTGTTGTGACACAAAAATATATCTGTTGAAAATAGTCTTGTGTAGGCCCGACATCCCAGTGTGGTTTCGCAGTTCCACGGGTCAAATCGCTGTACTATCCAGTTTTGGGCCTTTGGTATAAAAAAAAAAAGCAGTTTAAGTGTGTCGCTCACTGTTCAGCCGCAAATATCTCTATTTAAAAAAGTGTGGTATACCCCAGTAAACAATAACTGTGGTTTTGCCATCCCATGGTAAAAAATCTTTATTATTCAGGTTTTGGTAGTTGTTTCCGTAAAGAAAAACAGTAGTGTCTCCTGACTGTTGTGACACAAAAACATATCTGTTGAAAATAGTCTAGTGTAGGCCCGACATCCCAGTGTGGTTTCGCAGTTCCACGGGTCAAATCGCTGCACTATCTAGTGTTGGGCCTTTGGTATCTAAAAAAAAAGCAGTTTGAGTGTGTCGCTCACTGTTCAGCCGCAAATATCTCTATTTAAAAAAGTGTGGTATACCCCAGTAAACAATACCTGTGGTTTTGCCATCCCACGGTAAAAAATCTCTATTATTCAGGTTTTAGTAGTTTTTTCCGTAAAGAAAAACAGTAGTGTCTCCTGACTGTTGTGACACAAAAATATATCTGTTGAAAATAGTCTTGTGTAGGCCCGACATCCCAGTGTGGTTTCGCAGTTCCACGGGTCAAATCGCTGTACTATCCAGTTTTGGGCCTTTGGTATCTAAAAAAAAAGGCAGTTTGAGTGTGTCGCTCACTGTTCAGCTGCAAATATCTCTATTTAAAAAAGTGAGGTATACCCCAGTAAACAATAACTGTGGTTTTGCCATCCCATGGTAAAAAATCTTTATTATTCAGGTTTTGGTAGTTGTTTCCGTAAAGAAAAACAGTAGTGTCTCCTGACTGTTGTGACACAAAAATATATCTGTTGAAAATAGTCTTGTGTAGGCCCGACATCCCAGTGTGGTTTCGCAGTTCCACGGGTCAAATCGCTGTACTATCTAGTTTTGGGCCTTTGGTATCTAAAAAAAAAGCAGTTTGAGTGTGTCGCTCACTGTTCAGCCGCAAATATCTCTATTTAAAAAAGTGTGGTATACCCCAGTAAACAATACCTGTGGTTTTGCCATCCCACGGTAAAAAATCTCTATTATTCAGGTTTTGGTAGTTTTTTCCGTAAAGAAAAACAGTAGTGTCTCCTGACTGTTGTGACACAAAAATATATCTGTTGAAAATAGTCTTGTGTAGGCCCAACATCCCAGTGTGGTTTCGCAGTTCCACGGGTCAAATCGCTGTACTATCCAGTTTTGGGCCTTTGGTATCTAAAAAAAAAGCAGTTTAAGTGTGTCGCTCACTGTTCAGCCGCAAATATCTCTATTTAAAAAAATGTGGTATACCCCAGTAAACAATAACTGTGGTTTTTCCATCCCACGGTAAAAAATCTCTATTATTCAGGTTTTGGTAGTTTTTTTCGTAAAGCGTAAAGAAAGACAGTAGTGTCTCCTGACTGTTGTCACACAAAAATATATCTTTTGAAAATAGTCTTGTGTATGCCCGACATCCCAGTGTGGTTTCGCAGTTCCACGGGTCAAATCGCTGTACTATCCAGTTTTGGGCCTTTGGTATCTAAAAAAAAATCAGTTTGAGTGTGTCGCTCACTGTTCAGCCGCAAATATCTCTATTTAAAAAAGTGTGGTATACCCCAGTAAACAATAACTGTGGTTTTGCCATCCCACGGTAAAAAATCTCTATTATTCAGGTTTTGGTAGTTGTTTCCGTAAAGAAAAACAGTAGTGTCTCCTGACTGTTGTGACACAAAAATATATCTGTTGAAAATAGTCTTGTGTAGGCCCGACATCCCAGTGTGGTTTCGCAGTTCCACGGGTCAAATCGCTGTACTATCCAGTTTTGGGCCTTTGGTATAAAAAAAAAAAGCAGTTTAAGTGTGTCGCTCACTGTTCAGTCGCAAATATCTCTATTTAAAAAAGTGTGGTATACCCCAGTAAACAATAACTGTGGTTTTGCCATCCCATGGTAAAAAATCTTTATTATTCAGGTTTTGGTAGTTGTTTCCGTAAAGAAAAACAGTAGTGTCTCCTGACTGTTGTGACACAAAAACATATCTGTTGAAAATAGTCTTGTGTAGGCCCGACATCCCAGTGTGGTTTCGCAGTTCCACGGGTCAAATCGCTGTACTATCTAGTGTTGGGCCTTTGGTATCTAAAAAAAAAGCAGTTTGAGTGTGTCGCTCACTGTTCAGCCGCAAATATCTCTATTTAAAAAAGTGTGGTATACCCCAGTAAACAATACCTGTGGTTTTGCCATCCCACGGTAAAAAATCTCTATTATTCAGGTTTTAGTAGTTTTTTCCGTAAAGAAAAACAGTAGTGTCTCCTGACTGTTGTGACACAAAAATATATCTGTTGAAAATAGTCTTGTGTAGGCCCGACATCCCAATGTGGTTTCGCAGTTCCACGGGTCAAATCGCTGTACTATCCAGTTTTGGGCCTTTGGTATCTAAAAAAAAAGCAGTTTGAGTGTGTCGCTCACTGTTCAGCTGCAAATATCTCTATTTAAAAAAGTGTAGTATACCCCAGTAAACAATAACTGTGGTTTTGCCATCCCACGGTAAAAAATCTCTATTATTCAGGTTTTGGTAGTTTTTTCCGTAAAGAAAAACAGTAGTGTCTCCTGACTGTTGTGACACAAAAATAAATCTGTTGAAAATAGTCTTGTGTAAGCCCGACATCCCAGTGTGGTTTCGCAGTCCCACGGGTCAAATCGCTGTACTATCCAGTTTTGGGTCTTTGGTATCAAAAAAAAAAGCAGTTTGAGTGTGTCGCTCACTGTTCAGCCGCAAATATCTCCATTTAAAAAAGTGTGGTATACCCCAGTAAACAATAACTGTGGTTTTGCCATCCCACGGTAAAAAATCTCTATTACTCAGGTTTTGGTAGTTGTTTCCGTAAAGAAAAACAGTAGTGTCTCCTGACTGTTGTGACACAAAAATATATCTGTTGAAAATAGTCTTGTGTAGGCCCGACATCCCAGTGTGGTTTCGCAGCTCCACGGGTCAAATCGCTGTACTATCCAGTTTTGGGCCTTTGGTATAAAAAAAAAAAGCAGTTTAAGTGTGTCTCTCACTGTTCAGCCGCAAATATCTCTATTTAAAAAAGTGTGGTATACCCCAGTAAACAATAACTGTGGTTTTGCCATCCCACTGTAAAAAATCTCTATTATTCAGGTTTTGGTAGTTTTTTCCGTAAAGAAAAACAGTAGTGTCTCCTGACTGTTGTGACACAAAAATATATCTGTTGAAAATAGTCTTGTGTAGGCCCGACATCCCAGTGTGGTTTCGCAGTACCACGGGTCAAATCGCTGTACTACCCAGTTTCGGGCCTTTGGTATCTAAAAAAAAAGCAGTTTGAGTGTGTCGCTCACTGTTCAGCTGCAAATATCTCTATTTAAAAAAGTGTGGTATACCCCAGTAAACAATAACTGTGGTTTTGCCATCCCACGGTAAAAAATCTCTATGATTCAGGTTTTGGTAGTTTTTTCTGTAAAGAAAAACAGTAGTGTCTCCTGACTGTTGTGACACAAAAATATATCTGTTGAAAATAGTCTTGTGTAGGCCCGACATCCCAGTGTGGTTTCGCAGTTCCACGGGTCAAATCGCTGTACTATCCAGTTTTCGGCCTTTTGTATCTAAAAAAAAAGCAGTTTAAGTTTTGTCGCTTACTGTTCAGCTGCAAATATCTCTATTTAAAAAAGTGTGGCATACCCCAGAAAAAAATAACTGTGATTTTGCCATCCCACGGTAAAAAATCTCTATTATTCAGGTTTTGGTAGTTGTTTCCGTAAAGAAAAACAGTAGTGTCTCCTGACTGTTGTGACACAAAAATATATCTGTTGAAAATAGTCTTGTGTAGGCCCGACATCCCAGTGTGGTTTCGCAGTTCCACGGGTCAAATCGCTGTACTATCCAGTTTTGGGCCTTTGGTATAAAAAAAAAAAGCAGTTTAAGTGTGTCGCTCACTGTTCAGCCGCAAATATCTCTATTTAAAAAAGTGTGGTATACCCCAGTAAACAATAACTGTGGTTTTGCCATCCCATGGTAAAAAATCTTTATTATTCAGGTTTTGGTAGTTGTTTCCGTAAAGAAAAACAGTAGTGTCTCCTGACCGTTGTGACACAAAAACATATCTGTTGAAAATAGTCTTGTGTAGGCCCGACATCCCAGTGTGGTTTCGCAGTTCCACGGGTCAAATCGCTGTACTATCTAGTGTTGGGCCTTTGGTATCTAAAAAAAAAGCAGTTTGAGTGTGTCGCTCACTGTTCAGCCGCAAATATCTCTATTTAAAAAAGTGTGGTATACCCCAGTAAACAATACCTGTGGTTTTGCCATCCCACGGTAAAAAATCTCTATTATTCAGGTTTTAGTATTTTTTTCCGTAAAGAAAAACAGTAGTGTCTCCTGACTGTTGTGACACAAAAATATATCTGTTGAAAATAGTCTTGTGTAGGCCCGACATCCCAATGTGGTTTCGCAGTTCCACGGGTCAAATCGCTGTACTATCCAGTTTTGGGCCTTTGGTATCTAAAAAAAAAGCAGTTTGAGTGTGTCGCTCACTGTTCAGCTGCAAATATCTCTATTTAAAAAAGTGTAGTATACCCCAGTAAACAATAACTGTGGTTTTGCCATCCCACGGTAAAAAATCTCTATTATTCAGGTTTTGGTAGTTTTTTCCGTAAAGAAAAACAGTAGTGTCTCCTGACTGTTGTGACACAAAAATAAATCTGTTGAAAATAGTCTTGTGTAAGCCCGACATCCCAGTGTGGTTTCGCAGTCCCACGGGTCAAATCGCTGTACTATCCAGTTTTGGGTCTTTGGTATCAAAAAAAAAAAGCAGTTTGAGTGTGTCGCTCACTGTTCAGCCGCAAATATCTCTATTTAAAAAAGTGTGGTATACCCCAGTAAACAATAACTGTGGTTTTGCCATCCCACGGTAAAAAATCTCTATTACTCAGGTTTTGGTAGTTGTTTCCGTAAAGAAAAACAGTAGTGTCTCCTGACTGTTGTGACACAAAAATATATCTGTTGAAAATAGTCTTGTGTAGGCCCGACATCCCAGTGTGGTTTCGCAGCTCCACGGGTCAAATCGCTGTACTATCCAGTTTTGGGCCTTTGGTATAAAAAAAAAAAGCAGTTTGAGTGTGTCTCTCACTGTTCAGCTGCAAATATCTCTATTTAAAAAAGTGTGGTAAACCCCAGTAAACAATAACTGTGGTTTTGCCATCCCACGGTAAAAAATCTCTATGATTCAGGTTTTGGTAGTTTTTTCTGTAAAGAAAAACAGTAGTGTCTCCTGACTGTTGTGACACAAAAATATATCTGTTGAAAATAGTCTTGTGTAGGCCCGACATCCCAGTGTGGTTTCGCAGTTCCACGGGTCAAATCGCTGTACTATCCAGTTTTCGGCCTTTTGTATCTAAAAAAAAAGCAGTTTGAGTTTTGTCGCTTACTGTTCAGCTGCAAATATCTCTATTTAAAAAAGTGTGGCATACCCCAGAAAAAAATAACTGTGATTTTGCCATACCACGGTAAAAAATCTCTATTATTCAGCTTTTGGTATTTTTTTCCGTAAAGAAAAACAGTAGTGTCTCCTGACTGTTGTGACACAAAAATATATCTGTTGAAAATAGTCTTGTGTAGGCCCGACATCCCAGTGTGGTTTCGCAGTTCCACGGGTTAAATCGCTGTACTATCCAGGTTTGGGCCTTTGGTATCTAAAAAAAAAGCAGTTTGAGTGTGTCGCTCACTGTTCAGCCGCAAATATCTCTATTTTAAAAAGTGTGGTATACCCCAGTAAGCAATAACTGTGGTTTTGCCATCCCACGGTAAAAAATCTCTATTATTCAGGTTTTGGTAGTTTTTTCCGTAAAGAAAAACAGTAGTGTCTCCTGACTGTTGTGACACAAAAATATATCTGTTGAAAATAGTCTTGTGTAGGCCCGACATCCCAGTGTGGTTTCGCAGTTCCACGGGTCAAATCGCTGTACTATCCTGTTTTGGGCCTTTGGTATCTAAAAAAAAGCAGTTTGAGTGTGTCGCTTACTGTTCAGCCGCAAATATCTCTATTTAAAAAAGTGTGGTATACCCCAGTAAACAATAACTGTGGTTTTGCCATACCACGGTAAAAAATCTCTATTATTCAGCTTTTGGTAGTTGTTTCCATAAAGAAAAACAGTATTGTCTCCTGACTGTTGTGACACAAAAATATATCTGTTGAAAATAGTCTTGTGTAGGCCCGACATCCCAGTGTGGTTTCGCAGTTCCACGGGTCAAATCGCTGTACTATCCAGTTTTGGGCATTTGGTATAAAAAAAAAGCAGTTTAAGTGTGTCGCTCACTGTTCAGCCGCAAATATCTCTATTTAAAAAAGTGTGGTATACCCCAGTAAACAATAACTGTGGTTTTACCATCCCACGGTAAAAAATCTCTATTATTCAGGTTTTTTTAGTTTTTTCCATAAAGAAAAACAGTAGTGTCTCCTGAATGTTGTGACACAAAAATATATCTGTTGAAAATAGTCTTGTGTAGGCCCGACATCCCAGTGTGGTTTCGCAGTTCCACGGGTCAAATCGCTGTACTATCCAGTTTTGGGCCTTTGGTATCTAAAAAAAAAGCAGTTTGAGTGTGTCGCTCACTGTTCAGCCGCAAATATCTCTATTTTAAAAAGTGTGGTATACCCCAGTAAACAATAACTGTGGTTTTGCCATCCCACGGTAAAAAATCTCTATTGTTCAGGTTTTGGTAGTTTCTTCCGTAAAGAAAAACAGTAGTGTCTCCTGACTGTTGTGACACAAAAATATATCTGTTGAAAAAAGTCTTGTGTAGGCCCGACATCCCAGTGTGGTTTCGCAGTTCCACGGGTCAAATCGCTGTACTATCCAGTTTTGGGCCTTTGGTATCTAAAAAAAAAGCAGTTTGAGTGTGTCGCTTACTGTTCAGCCGCAAATATCTCTATTTAAAAAAGTGTGGTATACCCCAGAAAACAATAACTGAGATTTTGCCATACTACGGTAAAAAATCTCTATTATTCAGCTTTTGGTAGTTTTTTCCGTAAAGAAAAACAGTAGTGTCTCCTGACTGTTGTGACACAAAAATATATCTGTTGAAAATAGTCTTGTGTAGGCCCGACATCCCAGTGTGGTTTCGCAGTTCCACGGGTTAAATCGCTGTACTATCCAGTTTTGGGCCTTTGGTATCTAAAAAAAAAGCAGTTTGAGTGTGTCGCTCACTGTTCAGCCGCAAATATCTCTATTTTAAAAAGTGTGGTATACCCCAGTAATCAATAACTGTGGTTTTACCATCCCACGGTAAAAAATCTCTATTATTCAGGTTTTTTTCGTTTTTTCCATAAAGAAAAACAGTAGTGTCTCCTGAATGTTGTGACACAAAAATATATCTGTTGAAAATAGTCTTGTGTAGGCCCGACATCCCAGTGTGGTTTCGCAGTTCCACGGGTCAAATCGCTGTACTATCCAGTTTTGGGCCTTTGGTATCTAAAAAAAAAGCAGTTTGAGTGTGTCGCTCACTGTTCAGCCGCAAATATCTCTATTTTAAAAAGTGTGGTATACCCCAGTAAACAATAACTGTGGTTTTGCCATCTCACGGTAAAAAATCTCTATTGTTCAGGTTTTGGTAGTTTCTTCCGTAAAGAAAAACAGTAGTGTCTCCTGACTGTTGTGACACAAAAATATATCTGTTGAAAAAAGTCTTGTGTAGGCCCGACATCCCAGTGTGGTTTCGCAGTTCCACGGGTCAAATCGCTGTACTATCCAGTTTTGGGCCTTTGGTATCTAAAAAAAAAGCAGTTTGAGTGTGTCGCTTACTGTTCAGCCGCAAATATCTCTATTTAAAAAAGTGTGGTATACCCGAGAAAACAATAACTGAGATTTTGCCATACTACGGTAAAAAATCTCTATTATTCAGCTTTTGGTAGTTTTTTCCGTAAAGAAAAACAGTAGTGTCTCCTGACTGTTGTGACACAAAAATATATCTGTTGAAAATAGTCTTGTGTAGGCCCGACATCCCAGTGTGGTTTCGCAGTTCCACGGGTTAAATCGCTGTACTATCCAGTTTTGGGCCTTTGGTATCTAAAAAAAAAGCAGTTTGAGTGTGTCGCTCACTGTTCAGCCGCAAATATCTCTATTTTAAAAAGTGTGGTATACCCCAGTAAACAATAACTGTGGTTTTGCCATCCCACGGTAAAAAATCTCTATTGTTCAGGTTTTGGTAGTTTCTTCCGTAAAGAAAAACAGTAGTGTCTCCTGACTGTTGTGACACAAAAATATATCTGTTGAAAAAAGTCTTGTGTAGGCCCGACATCCCAGTGTGGTTTCGCAGTTCCACGGGTCAAATCGCTGTACTATCCAGTTTTGGGCCTTTGGTATCTAAAAAAAAAGCAGTTTGAGTGTGTCGCTTACTGTTCAGCCGCAAATATCTCTATTTAAAAAAGTGTGGTATACCCCAGAAAACAATAACTGAGATTTTGCCATACCACGATAAAAAATCTCTATTATTCAGCTTTTGGTAGTTTTTTCCGTAAAGAAAAACAGTAGTGTCTCCTGACTGTTGTGACACAAAAATATATCTGTTGAAAATAGTCTTGTGTAGGCCCGACATCCCAGTGTGGTTTCGCAGTTCCACGGGTTAAATCGCTGTACTATCCAGTTTTGGGCCTTTGGTATCTTAAAAAAAAGCAGTTTGAGTGTGTCGCTTACTGTTCAGCCGCAAATATCTCTATTTAAAAAAGTGTGGTATACCCCAGTAAACAATAACTGTGGTTTTGCCATCCCACGGTAAAAAATCTCTAATATTCAGGTTTTGGTAGTTTTTTGTGCAAAGAAAAACAGTAGTGTCTCCTGACTGTTGTCACACAAAAACATATCTTTTGAAAATAGTCTTGTGTAGACCCGACATCCCAGTGTGGTTTCGCAGTTCCACGGGTCAAATCGCTGTACTATCCAGTTTTGGGCCTTTGGTATCTAAAAAAAAAGCAGTTTGAGTGTGTCGCTCACTGTTCAGCCGCAAATATCTCTATTTAAAAAAGTGTGGTATACCCCAGTAAACAATAACTGTGGTTTTGCCATCCCACGGTAAAAAATCTCTATTGTTCAGGTTTTGGTAGTTTCTTCCGTAAAGAAAAACAGTAGTGTCTCCTGACTGTTGTGACACAAAAATATATCTGTTGAAAAAAGTCTTGTGTAGGCCCGACATCCCAGTGTGGTTTCGCAGTTCCACGGGTCAAATCGCTGTACTATCCAGTTTTGGGCCTTTGGTATCTAAAAAAAAAGCAGTTTGAGTGTGTCGCTTACTGTTCAGCCGCAAATATCTCTATTTAAAAAAGTGTGGTATACCCCAGAAAACAATAACTGAGATTTTGCCATACCACGGTAAAAAATCTCTATTATTCAGCTTTTGGTAGTTTTTTCCGTAAAGAAAAACAGTAGTGTCTCCTGACTGTTGTGACACAAAAATATATCTGTTGAAAATAGTCTTGTGTAGGCCCGACATCCCAGTGTGGTTTCGCAGTTCCACGGGTTAAATCGCTGTACTATCCAGTATTGGGCCTTTGGTATCTAAAAAAAAAGCAGTTTGAGTGTGTCGATCACTGTTCAGCCGCAAATATCTCTATTTTAAAAAGTGTGGTATACCCCAGTAAACAATAACTGTGGTTTTGCCATCCCACGGTAAAAAATCTCTATTGTTCAGGTTTTGGTAGCTTCTTCCGTAAAGAAAAACAGTAGTGTCTCCTGACTGTTGTGACACAAAAATATATCTGTTGAAAAAAGTCTTGTGTAGGCCCGACATCCCAGTGTGGTTTCGCAGTTCCACGGGTCAATTCGCTGTACTATCCAGTTTTGGGCCTTTGGTATCTAAAAAAAAAGCAGTTTGAGTGTGTCGCTTACTGTTCAGCCGCAAATATCTCTATTTAAAAAAGTGTGGTATACCCCAGAAAACAATAACTGAGATTTTGCCATACCACGGTAAAAAATCTCTATTATTCAGCTTTTTGGTAGTTTTTTCCGTAAAGAAAAACAGTAGTGTCTCCTGACTTTTGTGACACAAAAATATATCTGTTGAAAATAGTCTTGTGTAGGCCCGACATCCCAGTGTGGTTTCGCAGTTCCACGGGTCAAATCGCTGTACTATCCAGTTTTGGGCATTTGGTATAAAAAAAAAAGCAGTTTAAGTGTGTCGCTCACTGTTCAGCCGCAAATATCTCTATTTAAAAAAGTGTGGTATACCCCAGTAAACAATAACTGTGGTTTTACCATCCCACGGTAAAAAATCTCTATTATTCAGGTTTTTTTAGTTTTTTCCATAAAGAAAAACAGTAGTGTCTCCTGAATGTTGTGACACAAAAATATATCTGTTGAAAATAGTCTTGTGTAGGCCCGACATCCCAGTGTGGTTTCGCAGTTCCACGGGTCAAATCGCTGTACTATCCAGTTTTGGGCCTTTGGTATCTAAAAAAAAAGCAGTTTGAGTGTGTCGCTCACTGTTCAGCCGCAAATATCTCTATTTAAAAAAGTGTGGTATACCCCAGAAAACAATAACTGAGATTTTGCCATACTACGGTAAAAAATCTCTATTATTCAGCTTTTGGTAGTTTTTTCCGTAAAGAAAAACAGTAGTGTCTCCTGACTGTTGTGACACAAAAATATATCTGTTGAAAATAGTCTTGTGTAGGCCCGACATCCCAGTGTGGTTTCGCAGTTCCACGGGTTAAATCGCTGTACTATCCAGTTTTGGGCCTTTGGTATCTAAAAAAAAAGCAGTTTGAGTGTGTCGCTCACTGTTCAGCCGCAAATATCTCTATTTTAAAAAGTGTGGTATACCCCAGTAAACAATAACTGTGGTTTTGCCATCCCACGGTAAAAAATCTCTATTGTTCAGGTTTTGGTAGTTTCTTCCGTAAAGAAAAACAGTAGTGTCTCCTGACTGTTGTGACACAAAAACATATCTTTTGAAAATAGTCTTGTGTAGACCCGACATCCCAGTGTGGTTTCGCAGTTCCACGGGTCAAATCGCTGTACTATCCAGTTTGGGCATTTGGTATAAAAAAAAAAGCAGTTTAAGTGTGTCGCTCACTGTTCAGCCGCAAATATCTCTATTTAAAAAAGTGTGGTATACCCCAGTAAACAATAACTGTGGTTTTACCATCCCACGGTAAAAAATCTCTATTATTCAGGTTTTTTTAGTTTTTTCCATAAAGAAAAACAGTAGTGTCTCCTGAATGTTGTGACACAAAAATATATCTGTTGAAAATAGTCTTGTGTAGGCCCGACATCCCAGTGTGGTTTCGCAGTTCCACGGGTCAAATCGCTGTACTATCCAGTTTTGGGCCTTTGGTATCTAAAAAAAAAAGCAGTTTGAGTGTGTCGCTCACTGTTCAGCCGCAAATATCTCTATTTTAAAAAGTGTGGTATACCCCAGTAAACAATAACTGTGGTTTTGCCATCCCACGGTAAAAAATCTCTATTGTTCAGGTTTTGGTAGTTTTTTCCGTAAAGAAAAACAGTAGTGTCTCCTGACTGTTGTGACACAAAAATATATCTGTTGAAAAAAGTCTTGTGTAGGCCCGACATCCCAGTGTGGTTTCGCAGTTCCACGGGTCAAATCGCTGTACTATCCAGTTTTGGGCCTTTGGTATCTAAAAAAAAAGCAGTTTGAGTGTGTCGCTTACTGTTCAGCCGCAAATATCTCTATTTAAAAAAGTGTGGTATACCCCAGAAAACAATAACTGAGATTTTGCCATACTACGGTAAAAAATCTCTATTATTCAGCTTTTGGTAGTTTTTTCCGTAAAGAAAAACAGTAGTGTCTCCTGACTGTTGTGACACAAAAATATATCTGTTGAAAATAGTCTTGTGTAGGCCCGACATCCCAGTGTGGTTTCGCAGTTCCACGGGTTAAATCGCTGTACTATCCAGTTTTGGGCCTTTGGTATCTAAAAAAAAAGCAGTTTGAGTGTGTCGCTCACTGTTCAGCCGCAAATATCTCTATTTTAAAAAGTGTGGTATACCCCAGTAAACAATAAATGTGGTTTTGCCATCCCACGGTAAAAAATCTCTATTGTTCAGGTTTTGGTAGTTTCTTCCGTAAAGAAAAACAGTAGTGTCTCCTGACTGTTGTGACACAAAAATATATCTGTTGAAAAAAGTCTTGTGTAGGCCCGACATCCCAGTGTGGTTTCGCAGTTCCACGGGTCAAATCGCTGTACTATCCAGTTTTGGGCCTTTGGTATCTAAAAAAAAAGCAGTTTGAGTGTGTCGCTTACTGTTCAGCCGCAAATATCTCTATTTAAAAAAGTGTGGTATACCCCAGAAAACAATAACTGAGATTTTGCCATACCACGGTAAAAAATCTCTATTATTCAGCTTTTGGTAGTTTTTTCCGTAAAGAAAAACAGTAGTGTCTCCTGACTGTTGTGACACAAAAATATATCTGTTGAAAATAGTCTTGTGTAGGCCCGACATCCCAGTGTGGTTTCGCAGTTCCACGGGTTAAATCGCTGTACTATCCAGTTTTGGGCCTTTGGTATCTTAAAAAAAAGCAGTTTGAGTGTGTCGCTTACTGTTCAGCCGCAAATATCTCTATTTAAAAAAGTGTGGTATACCCCAGTAAACAATAACTGTGGTTTTGCCATCCCACGGTAAAAAATCTCTATTATTCAGGTTTTGGTAGTTTTTTGCGCAAAGAAAAACAGTAGTGTCTCCTGACTGTTGTCACACAAAAACATATCTTTTGAAAATAGTCTTGTGTAGACCCGACATCCCAGTGTGGTTTCGCAGTTCCACGGGTCAAATCGCTGTACTATCCAGTTTTGGGCCTTTGGTATCTAAAAAAAAAGCAGTTTGAGTGTGTCGCTCACTGTTCAGCCGCAAATATCTCTATTTAAAAAAGTGTGGTATACCCCAGTAAACAATAACTGTGGTTTTGCCATCCCACGGTAAAAAATCTCTATTGTTCAGGTTTTGGTAGTTTCTTCCGTAAAGAAAAACAGTAGTGTCTCCTGACTGTTGTGACACAAAAATATATCTGTTGAAAAAAGTCTTGTGTAGACCCGACATCCCAGTGTGGTTTCGCAGTTCCACGGGTCAAATCGCTGTACTATCCAGTTTTGGGCCTTTGGTATCTAAAAAAAAAGCAGTTTGAGTGTGTCGCTTACTGTTCAGCCGCAAATATCTCTATTTAAAAAAGTGTGGTATACCCCAGAAAACAATAACTGAGATTTTGCCATACCACGGTAAAAAATCTCTATTATTCAGCTTTTGGTAGTTTTTTCCGTAAAGAAAAACAGTAGTGTCTCCTGACTGTTGTGACACAAAAATATATCTGTTGAAAATAGTCTTGTGTAGGCCCGACATCCCAGTGTGGTTTCGCAGTTCCACGGGTTAAATCGCTGTACTATCCAGTTTTGGGCCTTTGGTATCTAAAAAAAAAGCAGTTTGAGTGTGTCGCTCACTGTTCAGCCGCAAATATCTCTATTTTAAAAAGTGTGGTATACCCCAGTAAACAATAACTGTGGTTTTGCCATCCCACGGTAAAAAATCTCTATTGTTCAGGTTTTGGTAGCTTCTTCCGTAAAGAAAAACAGTAGTGTCTCCTGACTGTTGTGACACAAAAATATATCTGTTGAAAAAAGTCTGGTGTAGGCCCGACATCCCAGTGTGGTTTCGCAGTTCCACGGGTCAATTCGCTGTACTATCCAGTTTTGGGCCTTTGGTATCTAAAAAAAAAGCAGTTTGAGTGTGTCGCTTACTGTTCAGCCGCAAATATCTCTATTTAAAAAAGTGTGGTATACCCCAGAAAACAATAACTGAGATTTTGCCATACCACGGTAAAAAATCTCTATTATTCAGCTTTTGGTAGTTTTTTCCGTAAAGAAAAACAGTAGTGTCTCCTGACTTTTGTGACACAAAAATATATCTGTTGAAAATAGTCTTGTGTAGGCCCGACATCCCAGTGTGGTTTCGCAGTTCCACGGGTTAAATCGCTGTACTATCCAGTTTTGGGCCTTTGGTATCTTAAAAAAAAGCAGTTTGAGTGTGTCGCTTACTGTTCAGCCGCAAATATCTCTATTTAAAAAAGTGTGTTATACCCCAGTAAACAATAACTGTGGTTTTGCCATCCCACGGTAAAAAATCTCTATTATTCAGGTTTTGGTAGTTTTTTGCGCAAAGAAAAACAGTAGTGTCTCCTGACTGTTGTCACACAAAAACATATCTTTTGAAAATAGTCTTTTGTAGACCCGACATCCCAGTGTGGTTTCGCAGTTCCACGGGTCAAATCGCTGTACTATCCAGTTTTGGGCCTTTGGTATCTAAAAAAAAAGCAGTTTGAGTGTGTCGCTCACTGTTCAGCCGCAAATATCTCTATTTAAAAAAGTGTGGTATACCCCAGTAAACAATAACTGTGGTTTTGCCATCCCACGGTAAAAAATCTCTATTATTCAGGTTTTGGTAGTTTTTTCCGTAAAGAAAAACAGTAGTGTCTCCTGACTGTTGTGACACAAAAATATATCTGTTGAAAATAGTCTTGTGTGGGCCCGACATCCCAGTGTGGTTTCGCAGTTCCACGGGTCAAATCGCTGTACTATCCAGTTTTGGGCCTTTGGTATCTAAAAAAAAAGCAGTTTGAGTGTGTCGCTCACTGTTCAGCCGCAAATATCTCTATTTTAAAAAGTGTGGTATACCCCAGTAAACAATAACTGTGGTTTTGCCATCCCACGGTAAAAAATCTCTATTATTCAGGTTTTGGTAGTTTTTTCCGTAAAGAAAAACAGTAGTGTCTCCTGACTGTTGTGACACAAAAATATATCTGTTGAAAATAGTCTTGTGTAGGCCCGACATCCCAGTGTGGTTTCGCAGTTCCACGGGTTAAATCGCTGTACTATCCAGTTTTGGGCCTTTGGTATCTAAAAAAAAAGCAGTTTGAGTGTGTCGCTCACTGTTCAGCCGCAAATATTTCTATTTAAAAAGTGTGGTATACCCCAGTAAACAATAACTGTGGTTTTGCCATCCCACGGTAAAAAATCTCTATTATTCAGGTTTTGGTAGTTTTTTCCGTAAAGAAAAAAAACAGTACTGTCTCCTGACTGTTGTGACACAAAAATATATCTGTTGAAAATAGTCTTGTGTAGGCCCGACATCCCAGTGTGGTTTCGCAGTTCCATTGGTCAAATCGCTGTACTATCCAGTTTTTGGCCTTTGGTATCTAAAAAAAAACAGTTTGAGTGTGTCGCTTACTGTTCAGCCGCAAATATCTCTATTTAAAAAAGTATGGTATCCCCCAGTAAACAATAACTGTGGTTTTGCCATACCACGGTAAAAAATCTCTATTATTCAGGTTTTGGTAGTTTTTGTCGGAAAGAAAAACAGTAGTGTCTCCTGACTGTTGTGACAAAAAAATATATCTGTTGAAAATAGTCTTGTGTAGGCCCGACATCCCAGTGTGGTTTCGCAGTTCCACGGGTCAAATCACTGTACTATCCAGTTTTGGGCCTTTGGTATCTAAAAAAAAAGCTGTTTAAGTGTGTCGCTCACTGTTCAGCCGCAAATATCTCTATTTAAAAAAGTGTGGTATACCCCAGTAAACAATAACTGTGGTTTTGCCATCCCATGGTAAAAAATCTCTATTATTCAGCTTTTGGTAGTTTTTTCCGGAAAGAAAAACAGTAGTGTCTCCTGACTGTTGTGACACAAAAATATATCTGTTGAAAATAGTCTTGTGTAGGCCCGACATCCCAGTGTGGTTTCGCAGTTCCACGGGTCAAATCGCTGTACTATCCAGTTTTGGGCCTTTGGTATCTAAAAAAAAAGCAGTTTGAGTGTGTCGCTCACTGTTCAGCCGCAAATATCTCTATTTCAAAAAGTGTGGTATACCCCAGTAAAAAATAACTGTGGTTTTGCCATCTCACGGTAAAAAATCTCTATTATTCAGGTTTTGGTAGTTTTTTCTGTAAAGAAAAACAGTAGTGTCTCCTGACTGTTGTGACACAAAAATATATCTGTTGAAAATAGTCTTGTGTAGGCCCGACATCCCAGTGTGGTTTCGCAGTTCCACGGGTCAAATCGCTGTACTATCCAGTTTTGGGCCTTTGGTATCTAAAAAAAAAGCAGTTTGAGTGTGTCGCTTACTGTTCAGCCGCAAATATCTCTATTTAAAAAAGTGTGGTATACCCCAGAAAACAATAACTGAGATTTTGCCATACTACGGTAAAAAATCTCTATTATTCAGCTTTTGGTAGTTTTTTCCGTAAAGAAAAACAGTAGTGTCTCCTGACTGTTGTGACACAAAGATATATCTGTTGAAAATAGTCTTGTGTAGGCCCGACATCCCAGTGTGGTTTCGCAGTTCCACGGGTTAAATCGCTGTACTATCCAGTTTTGGGCCTTTGGTATCTAAAAAAAAAGCAGTTTGAGTGTGTCGCTCACTGTTCACCCGCAAATATCTCTATTTTAAAAAGTGTGGTATACCCCAGTAAACAATAACTGTGGTTTTGCCATCCCACGGTAAAAAATCTCTATTGTTCAGGTTTTGGTAGTTTCTTCCGTAAAGAAAAACAGTAGTGTCTCCTGACTGTTGTGACACAAAAATATATCTGTTGAAAAAAGTCTTGTGTAGGCCCGACATCCCAGTGTGGTTTCGCAGTTCCACGGGTCAAATCGCTGTACTATCCAGTTTTGGGCCTTTGGTATCTAAAAAAAAAGCAGTTTGAGTGTGTCGCTTACTGTTCAGCCGCAAATATCTCTATTTAAAAAAGTGTGGTATACCCCAGAAAACAATAACTGAGATTTTGCCATACCACGGTAAAAAATCTCTATTATTCAGCTTTTGGTAGTTTTTTCCGTAAAGAAAAACAGTAGTGTCTCCTGACTGTTGTGACACAAAAATATATCTGTTGAAAATAGTCTTGTGTAGGCCCGACATCCCAGTGTGGTTTCGCAGTTCCACGGGTTAAATCGCTGTACTATCCAGTTTTGGGCCTTTGGTATCTTAAAAAAAAGCAGTTTGAGTGTGTCGCTTACTGTTCAGCCGCAAATATCTCTATTTAAAAAAGTGTGGTATACCCCAGTAAACAATAACTGTGGTTTTGCCATCCCACGGTAAAAAATCTCTATTATTCAGGTTTTGGTAGTTTTTTGCGCAAAGAAAAACAGTAGTGTCTCCTGACTGTTGTCACACAAAAACATATCTTTTGAAAATAGTCTTGTGTAGACCCGACATCCCAGTGTGGTTTCGCAGTTCCACGGGTCAAATCGCTGTACTATCCAGTTTTGGGCCTTTGGTATCTAAAAAAAAAGCAGTTTGAGTGTGTCGCTCACTGTTCAGCCGCAAATATCTCTATTTAAAAAAGTGTGGTATACCCCAGTAAACAATAACTGTGGTTTTGCCATCCCACGGTAAAAAATCTCTATTGTTCAGGTTTTGGTAGTTTCTTCCGTAAAGAAAAACAGTAGTGTCTCCTGACTGTTGTGACACAAAAATATATCTGTTGAAAAAAGTCTTGTGTAGGCCCGACATCCCAGTGTGGTTTCGCAGTTCCACGGGTCAAATCGCTGTACTATCCAGTTTTGGGCCTTTGGTATCTAAAAAAAAAGCAGTTTGAGTGTGTCGCTTACTGTTCAGCCGCAAATATCTCTATTTAAAAAAGTGTGGTTTACCCCAGAAAACAATAACTGAGATTTTGCCATACCACGGTAAAAAATCTCTATTATTCAGCTTTTGGTAGTTTTTTCCGTA
Source organism: Phyllobates terribilis (assembly GCF_046119375.1). Taxonomy (NCBI): domain Eukaryota; kingdom Metazoa; phylum Chordata; class Amphibia; order Anura; family Dendrobatidae; genus Phyllobates; species Phyllobates terribilis. The sequence goes on along the minus strand of NW_027362765.1, from coordinate 306,246,603 downwards.
AAGAAAAACAGTAGTGTCTCCTGACTGTTGTGACACAAGAATATATCTGTTGAAAATAGTCTTGTGTAGGCCCGACATCCCAGTGTGGTTTCGCAGTTCCACGGGTTAAATCGCTGTACTATCCAGTTTTGGGCCTTTGGTATCTAAAAAAAAAGCAGTTTGAGTGTGTCGCTCACTGTTCAGCCGCAAATATCTCTATTTTAAAAAGTGTGGTATACCCCAGTAAACAATAACTGTGGTTTTGCCATCCCACGGTAAAAAATCTCTATTGTTCAGGTTTTGGTAGCTTCTTCCGTAAAGAAAAACAGTAGTGTCTCCTGACTGTTGTGACACAAAAATATATCTGTTGAAAAAAGTCTTGTGTAGGCCCGACATCCCAGTGTGGTTTCGCAGTTCCACGGGTCAAATCGCTGTACTATCCAGTTTTGGGCCTTTGGTATCTAAAAAAAAAGCAGTTTGAGTGTGTCGCTTACTGTTCAGCCGCAAATATCTCTATTTAAAAAAGTGTGGTATACCCCAGAAAACAATAACTGAGATTTTGCCATACCACGGTAAAAAATCTCTATTATTCAGCTTTTGGTAGTTTTTTCCGTAAAGAAAAACAGTAGTGTCTCCTGACTGTTGTGACACAAAAATATATCTGTTGAAAATAGTCTTGTGTAGGCCCGACATCCCAGTGTGGTTTCGCAGTTCCACGGGTTAAATCGCTGTACTATCCAGTTTTGGGCCTTTGGTATCTTAAAAAAAAGCAGTTTGAGTGTGTCGCTTACTGTTCAGCCGCAAATATCTCTATTTAAAAAAGTGTGGTATACCCCAGTAAACAATAACTGTGGTTTTGCCATCCCACGGTAAAAAATCTCTATTATTCAGGTTTTGGTAGTTTTTTGCGCAAAGAAAAACAGTAGTGTCTCCTGACTGTTGTCACACAAAAACATATCTTTTGAAAATAGTCTTGTGTAGACCCGACATCCCAGTGTGGTTTCGCAGTTCCACGGGTCAAATCGCTGTACTATCCAGTTTTGGGCCTTTGGTATCTAAAAAAAAAGCAGTTTGAGTGTGTCGCTCACTGTTCAGCCGCAAATATCTCTATTTAAAAAAGTGTGGTATACCCCAGTAAACAATAACTGTGGTTTTGCCATCCCACGGTAAAAAATCTCTATTGTTCAGGTTTTGGTAGTTTCTTCCGTAAAGAAAAACAGTAGTGTCTCCTGACTGTTGTGACACAAAAATATATCTGTTGAAAAAAGTCTTGTGTAGGCCCGACATCCCAGTGTGGTTTCGCAGTTCCACGGGTCAAATCGCTGTACTATCCAGTTTTGGGCCTTTGGTATCTAAAAAAAAAGCAGTTTGAGTGTGTCGCTTACTGTTCAGCCGCAAATATCTCTATTTAAAAAAGTGTGGTTTACCCCAGAAAACAATAACTGAGATTTTGCCATACCACGGTAAAAAATCTCTATTATTCAGCTTTTGGTAGTTTTTTCCGTAAAGAAAAACAGTAGTGTCTCCTGACTGTTGTGACACAAGAATATATCTGTTGAAAATAGTCTTGTGTAGGCCCGACATCCCAGTGTGGTTTCGCAGTTCCACGGGTTAAATCGCTGTACTATCCAGTTTTGGGCCTTTGGTATCTAAAAAAAAAGCAGTTTGAGTGTGTCGCTCACTGTTCAGCCGCAAATATCTCTATTTTAAAAAGTGTGGTATACCCCAGTAAACAATAACTGTGGTTTTGCCATCCCACGGTAAAAAATCTCTATTGTTCAGGTTTTGGTAGCTTCTTCCGTAAAGAAAAACAGTAGTGTCTCCTGACTGTTGTGACACAAAAATATATCTGTTGAAAAAAGTCTTGTGTAGGCCCGACATCCCAGTGTGGTTTCGCAGTTCCACGGGTCAAATCGCTGTACTATCCAGTTTTGGGCCTTTGGTATCTAAAAAAAAAGCAGTTTGAGTGTGTCGCTTACTGTTCAGCCGCAAATATCTCTATTTAAAAAAGTGTGGTATACCCCAGAAAACAATAACTGAGATTTTGCCATACCACGGTAAAAAATCTCTATTATTCAGCTTTTGGTAGTTTTTTCCGTAAAGAAAAACAGTAGTGTCTCCTGACTGTTGTGACACAAAAATATATCTGTTGAAAATAGTCTTGTGTAGGCCCGACATCCCAGTGTGGTTTCGCAGTTCCACGGGTTAAATCGCTGTACTATCCAGTTTTGGGCCTTTGGTATCTTAAAAAAAAGCAGTTTGAGTGTGTCGCTTACTGTTCAGCCGCAAATATCTCTATTTAAAAAAGTGTGTTATACCCCAGTAAACAATAACTGTGGTTTTGCCATCCCACGGTAAAAAATCTCTATTATTCAGGTTTTGGTAGTTTTTTGCGCAAAGAAAAACAGTAGTGTCTCCTGACTGTTGTCACACAAAAACATATCTTTTGAAAATAGTCTTTTGTAGACCCGACATCCCAGTGTGGTTTCGCAGTTCCACGGGTCAAATCGCTGTACTATCCAGTTTTGGGCCTTTGGTATCTAAAAAAAAAGCAGTTTGAGTGTGTCGCTCACTGTTCAGCCGCAAATATCTCTATTTAAAAAAGTGTGGTGTACCCCAGTAAACAATAACTGTGGTTTTGCCATCCCACGGTAAAAAATCTCTATTATTCAGGTTTTGGTAGTTTTTTCCGTAAAGAAAAACAGTAGTGTCTCCTGACTGTTGTGACACAAAAATATATCTGTTGAAAATAGTCTTGTGTGGGCCCGACATCCCAGTGTGGTTTCGCAGTTCCACGGGTCAAATCGCTGTACTATCCAGTTTTGGGCCTTTGGTATCTAAAAAAAAAGCAGTTTGAGTGTGTCGCTCACTGTTCAGCCGCAAATATCTCTATTTTAAAAAGTGTGGTATACCCCAGTAAACAATAACTGTGGTTTTGCCATCCCACGGTAAAAAATCTCTATTATTCAGGTTTTGGTAGTTTTTTCCGTAAAGAAAAACAGTAGTGTCTCCTGACTGTTGTGACACAAAAATATATCTGTTGAAAATAGTCTTGTGTAGGCCCGACATCCCAGTGTGGTTTCGCAGTTCCACGGGTCAAATCGCTGTACTATCCAGTTTTGGGCCTTTGGTATCTAAAAAAAAAGCAGTTTGAGTGTGTCGCTCACTGTTCAGCCGCAAATATCTCTATTTCAAAAAGTGTGGTATACCCCAGTAAAAAATAACTGTGGTTTTGCCATCTCACGGTAAAAAATCTCTATTATTCAGGTTTTGGTAATTTTTTCCGTAAAGAAAAACAGTAGTGTCTCCTGACTGTTGTGACACAAAAATATATCTGTTGAAAATAGTCTTGTGTAGGCCCGACATCCCAGTGTGGTTTCGCAGTTCCACGGGTCAAATCGCTGTACTACCCAGTTTTGGGCCTTTGGTATCTAAAAAAAAGCAGTTTGAGTGTGTCGCTCACTGTTCAGCCGCAAATATCTCTATTTTAAAAAGTGTGGTATACCCCAGTAAACAATAACTGTGGTTTTGCCATCCCACGGTAAAAAATCTCTATTATTCAGGTTTTGGTAGTTTTTTCCGTAAAGAAAAACAGTAGTGTCTCCTGACTGTTGTCACACAAAAATATATCTTTTGAAAATAGTCTTGTGTAGGCCCGACATCCCAGTGTGGTTTCGCAGTTCCACGGGTCAAATCGCTGTACTATCCAGTTTTGGGCCTTTGGTATCTAAAAAAAAAGCAGTTTGAGTGTGTCGCTCACTGTTCAGCCGCAAATATCTCTATTTAAAAACGTGTGGTATACCCCAGTAAACAATAACTGTGGTTTTGCCATCCCACGGTAAAAAATCTCTATTATTCAGGTTTTGGTAGTTGTTTCCGTAAAGAAAAACAGTAGTGTCTCCTGACTAGAGATGAGCGTTGTTCTACTCGAACTGGGCGGTGTTCGAGCCGTTCGGCGAACACGAACAATTTGATAAAAATTCGGCTGTTCGAGGTTATGTTCGATAACTGTTCGTGCACCAAAATCATAACTGGATTTTTTCTCAGTAATGATGAAAATTAATGTTAATACGCAGTTTGAGTGTACAGCGGGGTGGGGGTAGGGGCAGGGGATGGATCTCTGCAGGAACAATGAAGATCTCCATTTTTTTTCTCTTTCCCGCATTTCCAGTGGGGAGGTGCAATCTGTCAGCCTATCAGCAGCGCACACACGGAGCGAAGTGCTTTTTTTCACACACAAGCAAGGGCATGTGTCATTGGCAGTGTATGTCACATGTCCTTGCCCTATAAGACCAAGCCATTTTCCCCGTCGCCACCATTTTCTCACTGCTGCAGCTGCGTGTTAGACGGCACCGCTGTTGCTGTGTGCGCTATACCTTGTTAATTTCAGGCCAATTTTCGCACAAATATACAGATAGCTTGGGAGTAGGGAATAGTTGTGATTGCAGTCCTTTTAAGGACTAGGTTACAGCATTTCCTACGACTTTTATCAGGGAGGTCTGTGCTCTTAAATAGATAGGTTGTGGGAGTAAAGACTAATTGTAATTGGAGTCCTTTTCAGGACTAGGTTACATCAGTTCCTATCAGTTTTTGCCAGGCAGGTCTGTGCCAGTGCTGTGCAAGTTTTTTTCACAGCATTTGGCTGAATCTAGCAAAGCTAATCCTTTTTGGCCTATTGCAGAGTGTGTTAGTCAGTGGAGTAGCCTATCTGTGTTGCAAGATATACCACCTGTGTATAGAATACCAATTTTTTTACTGCACCTAGTGAAGTAAAATCTTTTGGGCATAGCATCATTCTATTAGTCCATCTATTAGTCCATCTATACTGACCTCCATCAGGTTGCAAATTAAAACTAATTTTTATCTGCATCTACAGTACCTCTGAAAAAATATTTGGGCTTCTAGCTGTGTGTGGGACTTGTTGTATTAGTCCATCTATACTGACCTCCATCAGGTTGCAAACTGAATATATTTTTTTCTGCATCTACCTCTGAAAAAATATTGGGCTTCTAGCTGTGTGTGTGTCTTGTTCTATTAATCCATCTATACTGACCTCCATCAGGTTGCAAACTGAATATAATTTTTTTCTGCATCTAGCTCTGAAAAAATATTTGGCCTTCTAGCAGTGTGTCGGACTTTCTCTATTAGTCCATCTATACTGACCTCCATCAGGTTGCAAATTAAAACTAATTTTTATCTGCATCTACAGTACCTCTGAAAAAATATTTGGGCTTCTAGCTGTGTGTGGGACTTGTTGTATTAGTCCATCTATACTGACCTCCATCAGGTTGCAAATTAAAACTAATTTTTATCTGCATCTACAGTACCTCTGAAAAAATATTTGGGCTTCTAGCTGTGTGTGGGACTTGTTGTATTAGTCCATCTATACTGACCTCCATCAGGTTGCAAACTGAATATACTTTTTTCTGCATCTACCTCTGAAAAAATATTTGGGCTTCTAGCTGTGTGTGGGACTTGTTGTATTAGTCCATCTATACTGACCTCCATCAGGTTGCAAACTGAATATATTTTTTTCTGCATCTACCTCTGAAAAAATATTGGGCTTCTAGCTGTGTTTGGGTCTTGTTCTATTAATCCATCTATACTGACCTCCATCAGGTTGCAAACTGAATATAATTTTTTTCTGCATCTAGCTCTGAAAAAATATTTGGCCTTCTAGCAGTGTGTCGGACTTTCTCTATTAGTCCATCTATACTGACCTCCATCAGGTTGCAAATTAAAACTAATTTTTATCTGCATCTACATTACCTCTGAAAAAATATTTGGGCTTCTAGCTGTGTGTGGGACTTGTTGTATTAGTCCATCTATACTGACCTCCATCAGGTTGCAAATTAAAACTAATTTTTATCTGCATCTACAGTACCTCTGAAAAAATATTTGGGCTTCTAGCTGTGTGTGGGACTTGTTGTATTAGTCCATCTATACTGACCTCCATCAGGTTGCAAACTGAATATATTTTTTTCTGCATCTACCTCTGAAAAAATATTTGGGCTTCTAGCTGTGTGTGGGACTTGTTGTATTAGTCCATCTATACTGACCTCCATCAGGTTGCAAACTGAATATATTTTTTTCTGCATCTACCTCTGAAAAAATATTGGGCTTCTAGCTGTGTGTGGGACTTGTTGTATTAGTCCATCTATACTGACCTCCATCAGGTTGCAAACTGAATATATTTTTTTCTGCATCTACCTCTGAAAAAATATTGGGCTTCTAGCTGTGTGTGGGTCTTGTTCTATTAATCCATCTATACTGACCTCCATCAGGTTGCAAACTGAATATAATTTTTTTCTGCATCTAGCTCTGAAAAAATATTTGGCCTTCTAGCAGTGTGTCGGACTTTCTCTATTAGTCCATCTATACTGTCCTCCATCAGGTTGCAAATTAAAACTAATTTTTATCTGCATCTACAGTACCTCTGAAAAAATATTTGGGCTTCTAGCTGTGTGTGGGACTTGTTGTATTAGTCCATGTATACTGACCTCCATCAGGTTGCAAACTGAATATATTTTTTTCTGCATCTAACCCAGCCAATAGTTTTGGCCTAATACCACAGTTTGGCCACTCAGCTCTGCTCGGTTACCATCCATTGTTTTTTTGTGCAAACAACTCCGGAGTTGTGAATTAGTTAACCACCAAAATGAGTGGAAAAAGGCCTGCTGCTGGTGGAAAGGGGAATAGGCGTGTTGGGAAGGGGAAAAAAGGTTGTGTCCGTGGGGTAGGTGTTAAAGCAACAGTAACATCTGCAGAAGAAAGACCATCTTCCAGCCAAACTAAAATGTCTACTTCTTTTAGCAGACAATGTGATAAGATCCCTTTCTTACGGCCACGCCAATCGCTACAAATTCCAGATGAGGCACAAAAACAGCAGGTGCTTCAACGGATATCAAGTGCTCCTTTAAGTGGGCTCTCCTCCACATCAACTTCAACATCACAAATACTCCAGTCCTCAAAGGTGTCACCCAAATCGCACTTGCTTCCTCACAGCTCCCAAATCTCCAGCTGCCCGTCTGAGTATGAGGTAGAACAGATGGTTGAGTCTGCAGAGCTGTTTACTCATACTATAGCCTGGGAATCAGAGGTCGACTCCAGCGCTTCTGTGAATCCAGATGAGGAAATGATCTGCACTGATGCCCAGAATCTTTATGAGTCGGATCCAGGACCAGACGCAGAAGGTTCTGACCATAATGTAGACCCTCATTCCCAAACTGTAACTCCTGTTGGTGGAGACAATGAGGAAGACGATGATAAGACTCAAATACCTGATTGGAGCGACAACTTTAGTTTTTTGTCAGGGCAGGAACAGGTTGGCTCTGAGGACGACGGGTGTGATAACACACAGGGTGATGATGATGAGGTTGGAGATCCCACTTACTGTCAACCCACAGTCAGCCAAGAGATGAGGTCAGCAGAGGAGGTGGAGGAAGATGCTAGTGACGACGAGGTCAGGTTGCGCCTTCCTGGACAGAGACGTAGTACTGGAAGCACGTCAACAACTGCATCCTCAAACACAACTCTGCCTCTCACCACAAGTCGTGGTTGCTCTTCAGGTCGCATGGGTGCTAAGCCTTGCATAGCCTGGGCATTTTTTCAGATCGATAAAGATGACCCAACTCGTGTTATCTGTAACATTTGTCAGCAAAAGCTAAGTAGAGGCCAAAAAATACATAGTTTTGAGTACTTCATGCATGAACCGGCACATGGACATGAAGCATAAGTTGCAGTGGGAAGCTCAGTGTGCTACAATGCGGCCTAGCCGGCCGGGCCAACCACCGTCTGCCATATCTTGTGCATCCGCGGCCTCTTCATCCTCTGTGACTGGGGGGACAGCAGTCACACCTGTTTTGGGGCGCAGACCTGCCACCTCTTTACCCGCAACAGCCAGCGTGATTGGCAGGTCATCATTTTCTTTGGAGGTGGTAACAGCAGCTGGTGTTGAGCGCTGTCCGACATCGATAGCACCACCTTTGGATCAAGGCAACCTAACATGTCCGCCTGCATCTTCCTCACAGACCGGCAGTTTGCCGGGGACACCCTTATCAACCCCGTCTAAGCACAATAGCCAGCCATCGGTCCCTCAGATGTGGACAAGTAAAAGACCATTTCCTCCTAGCCATGAGAAAGCTAAGAGGTTGAATTTAACCATCTGCAAGCTCTTGGCTACAGAAATGCTGCCTTTCCGCCTTGCGGACACAGAGGATTTTCGAGACCTTATGTCCGTCGCAGTGCCCCAGTACCAGATGCCCAGTCGGCACTACTTCTCAAAGAAAGGTGTGCCTGCGCTCCACCAGCATGTCGCACACAACATCACCGCTTCTTTGAGAAACTCTGTGTGTGACAGGGTGCATTTCACCACAGACACTTGGACGAGTAGGCATGGACAGGGGCGTTACATGTCGCTGACTGGGCACTGGGTAACTATGGTGACAGCAGGACAAGGGGCTGCTGTCCAAGTCTTGCCGTCCCCACGAGTTGTGCGTCAATCCTCTTTTTGTCAAAGTTCCTCCACTGCTTCTGCCTCCTCAGCCTCCTCTCGGTCTTCCACCTGCACCCAAAGCCTGTGTGGTCATGCCACAAGCTTTCTAACTGCGCAGAAGGGATCCTGCACACCTCCTTACTATGCTGGCAGTAGGGCTCAACGTCATCAGGCGGTTTTTACATTGAAATGTCTGGGAAATGTGAGTCACACAGCTGAGGAGTTGTGGTCAGCTCTGTAGAACCAATTTCATGAATGGTTGTCTCCACTGGACCTGAAACCAGGGAAGGCCGTGTGCGACAATGCTGCAAACCTGGGTGCGGCCCTTCGCCGGGGCAATGTCACACACGTGCCTTGTATGGCTCACGTGTTGAACCTGGTTGTCCAGCAATTTTAAGCCCACTATCCCAGACTAGATGGCCTTCTGCAGAGGGCACGGTCGCTGTGTGCTCACTTCCGCCATTCGCATCCCGCAGCTCAGCGACTTACATCTCTACAGAAGTCGTTGGGCCTGCCACTTCACCGGCTAAAATGCGATGTGCCTACCCGGTGGAATTCAACTCTGCACATGTTGCAGCGACTGTGGCAGCACCGACAAGCCCTGGTGCAATACGTTCTGACGTATAGCCTGGGCCAACGAGATTCAGAGGTGGGGCAAATCACGCTGGAGGAGTGGTCTCAGATCAGGGACCTATGCACCCTTCTGCACAGTTTTGAAATGGCGACGAAGATGTTTAGTGCTGACGATGCCATTATCAGCATGACTATTCCGGTGATTTACATGCTGGAGCACATGTTAAACAGAATTCGGAGTCAGGTGGTGGCACAAGAGGAGGTGGAGGAAGTAGAGGAGGAGGAGTTGTATGCGGAAGGGCTAACATCTGCAAGGTCCAGACGGTCGGCAGCACCAAGGCGGCAGGCATGTGAGGGTGGGGGAGATGGTTTTACCAGGGCGCATGGTAGCAGCCAAACTAGTGAGGAAGGTGCAGGAGCCCAGGAAGAAGTGGAGGACCAACTGATGGAAGACTCATCAGATGAGGGAGACCTTGATCACATTTCTGTTGTGCGAGGTTGGGGGGAGAGGACAGAGGAAGGAAGCATGATTGTTACCTCGCCACCAACACAACAGGGACTTGGTGCTCCTGGATGCGCAACACACATGAGTGCCTTCTTGCTGCACTACCTGCAACATGACCCTCGAATTGTGAGAATTAGAAATAATCCTGACTACTGGGTTGCCACACTGTTAGATCCCCGGTACAAAAGTAAATTTGCAGAAATTATTCCTGCCATAGAAAGGGATGCACGCATGCAGGAGTATCAGCAGAGACTGTTGCAGAATCTTACATGTGCTTTTCCACAAAATACCAGTGGTGCACGTAGTGAATCTCACAGTTCTAACTTGCCAACCGTGGGACCGTCAAGTGTTCAGCACTCAAACCGTAACAGAACCACAGTATCTGGTGGTAACATCAATTTTGCGGAATCATTTCACCACTTTTTTAGCCCATCCTTTGCAAGGCCACAGGAGACAAGAAGTCTGACACATAGTCAACGCCTAGAGACGATGGTACAGGAGTATCTCCAAGTAAACATTGAAGCCACGACTGTGTCACTGGACCCTTGCTCTTTTTGGGCTTCCAATCTGGATAAATGGCCGGAGCTAGCCACTTACGCCTTGGAGATCTTGTCATGCTCCGCAGCCAGCGTTCTGTCTGAACGTGTGTTCAGCGCTGCTGGTGGTGTGCTGACAGATAAGCGCACGCGGCTCTCCACTGATAATGTAGACAGACTCACGTTCATAAAGATGAACAAATCATGGATCCGAAACGACTTTTCTACCCCTGTGTCATCCTGGGGAGAGTAAAAGCTTGATGATTGTTTAAAATCACCCTACCAACCGTTTTAAGCTTTCAAATTACTAATCATGTTTATCTGTATCTTGACTGGAAAATAATTTGGGCTTTGTAGCAGTGTGCAGCACTGATCCTATTAGGCCATCTATAATAAGCTCCACCAGATTTAAAATTAAAAATAATTTTTAGCTGCATCTAGCCCGGAAAATAATTTTGGGGCTCCGAGATGCGCAAGACACATAAGTGCCTTCTTGCTGCACTACCTACAGCATGACCCTCATATTGTCAGAATTCGAAGTAATTATGACTACTGGGTTGCCACACTCTTAGATCCCCCAAACTTTTCGATCAACCTTTTCATTTTAATAAAGACCAAAAAAATGGTCATTTTTGAAATTATAAGCATTAGCAGGTTGTTAGAAACTGAAATCAAACAGTTTTCAACTCAAAACTTTATTCTAGGTGATGTTACATTTTCACATAGGACCCCTTGTTCGAAAGGAGCTTCTGAACTCTCTCGTCCATTGAATTTGTCAGGTTTTGGATGGTTTCTGCTTCAATTGTTTTGCATGAGGACAGAATACCCTCCCAGAGCTGTTGCTTAGATGTGAACTGCCTCCCGCCATCATAGACACTCCTTTTAATGATGCTCCAAAGGTTCTGAATGGGGTAGAGGTCAGGGGAGCATGGGGGTCACACCATAAGTTTGTCCCCTTTTATGCCCATATCAGCCAGAGATGCAGATGTTTTATGTGCAGCATGAGATGGTGCATTATCATGCAGAAAAATGATCTTGCTGTGAAATACACGGTTCTTCTTCTTGAACCATGGCAGGAAGTGCTGTTTGAGAAAATCCACATACATTATGGAGTTCATCTTTAGCGCCTTCAGGGATCCTAAAGGGGCCGACAATCTCTCTCCCCATGATTCCAGCCCAAAACATTACTCTACCTCCTCCTTGTTGGCGCTGTAGCCGTGTTTGCGTGGGGTGTCCATCAACCAGCCATCCTCCACTCCATCCATCTGGACCATCGAGCGCTGCACGGCACTCATCCATGAACAAAACAGTTTTGAAATCAGTCTTCATGTAATGTTTGGCCCACTGGAGCCATTTCTGCTTGTGTGAAGTGGATAGAGGAGGTCGACAGGATGGCGTATGCACAGCTGCAAACCTCTGAAGGACCCTGCATCTTGTTGTTCGGGGGACGTTGGAGGCACAAGCAGCTTCAAAAACTTGTCTGCTGCTATGACAAGGCTTTTTTGCCGCTGCTCTTCCAACCTGACGTAATTGCCTGTAGGAAAGAGTCCTCAATTTGCCCTTATCAGCACGCACACGTGTGTACTGTGAATCAGCTACATACTTCTTGATTGCCAAGACACTTCATCCTGATCATCGCACAATGTTGATTGTAGTCATGCCTTGACCTAAACACTCCACAATTTGTTGCTTCTCAGCAGCCGACACATCCTTTTTCTTTCCCATTTTGGCAGAAAATGTAGGCTGCTGAATAATGTGAGAGAGCCTTCTTAAGTAGTCTTGCCTTTCATTGGACACACCTGCCAAACTAATTAGCACTGGTGTCTGCAATTGCTTACAGTGATATAAAGAGCCCTGACACACATCACCATCAATGAGTTAAACTGACAAACAAACAAATTCTTCCCTTATCACTCCTAAACACTTTTTGCATAATAATTTGGAACACAGTGTACATGTGCTTTTCCACAAAACACCAGTGGTTCACGTAGTGAATCTTACAGTTCTAACTTGCCAACCGTGGTCTGTATGGAGTTGTTCAATAAAGGGCCCAAAATTAAGATAACATAGATGGGAGAGGTCTCTATGAATAGGAATTCCTAAGTATTTGATACCCTGTGAGGGCCAGGCAAAGGGAAAGTTGGACTGGATGGAATCCTATATGGATTTGGGGAGGGAGACATCGAGGGCCTCAGACTTCGCTGCATTGATTTTAAAATTTGACCATGTAACAAAGTGATCTATTTCAGCCATAACAGCATGGATGGATATATGTGATTGAGTGATATATACTAGGACATCATCAGCAAATAGAGAGCACTTGAACTCGGTGCCTCCCACCTCAATCCACCTAATATTGGGGTTATGGCGAATTGATGAGAGCAGGTGCTCCGTCACTAGGTTGTATAAGAGAGGGGACAGAGAACATCCCTGCCTTGTCCCATTGGTGATTGTGAAAGGTGATGAAAATGTTCTGACGCGCCCCCTGGGCCTTGGGACACCCGGAGCCGGACCCTTTTTGGTGGATGCTGGTGGTTGTAGTCTCCGTGGCGGCAACCCGGTTCCGTGGCTCAGGGCGGTCAAACCAGTGGCGGAACTATTTATGTGGTTTTGATGTTTAAATGTCCGACTACGCCACCCATGGATTGCGGTCAGAGTGAACCGCCGCTCCAGGGCAGACCGCTGAGGCTGGTGTTGTGGGTGCAGCAGAGCGTAGCATAACTCCCCACGGGAGGAGTATAGCCTCAGGGCAGTGTATGCGGAGGATGGGGGTGATGGTGCAGGGCAGCAGCAGTAATGACACGGAGTCAGTGATGCAGTCCAGGGCCTTTACTCACTGTTCTTATTATCCAGACCACATCTGCAGGTAACGGCTGCCCACGTCATACTGTGCTCACCAGGTGAGGGGCTCAGACAACTCCCAGATAACTTTGGAGTGCTTCACAGGACCCCCTTTGTGTGTCCTTTGTCTGGCCTTTCTTACCAACCCTTCTGTCCGGCTGCCTCGGGCCTTCTCTTGGTAAACTTGGCGCCAGTTTCCCTGACCCTATGTGGTGCCTTCCTAGCGGGTGTAGCGAGGGGCTGCGCCACATAAAATGTCACAGCCTCCTGTTTCTAGCTGAGGGTCGTTTCCTGCCTCCACTAGTTTCGGGGACCGGTCTCCCCCTTTGGCCTGACCCCTCCACGCAGGTGGATTCTGGCGTGCGGTGGAGACTCGCCCATCCGCACCCCTGAGATCCCTTCGTTCCTCGTTCCTGGAGCCTTCTCCGCTCCTCTTCCTTCCTTATCCCTCTTCCAGGCCTGGGCCTCTGTTACTAGGCCCGCCTCCGGAGCAGAGCTCATGCAGAGCCCCTGCTCCCTGCCACTTCTGCTCAGACTTCTCTGCACTGAACTAAGATGGTGCCCACCTTTTATACTCCCTTCTCAATGCACCCAGGAACTGCTTCCTCCCTGCTCCTGCACTGCAGGGTTCCCCTTCCTCAGTGTTCCCTCCCCCCACTCCAGCCAGGGACAGGGACTGTCGTGCCCATCTCAGGGGCATATTGGTCGCCCTGCCCCACGGCAATGTGGTGTAATGCATGCAGGTGTCGGGTCCTGATCCACTCTACATCCTTACCTGAGAGTGAGATATCACACCTCTGGGTGAGGTGCAATACCTCTGTAGCAACCGAGCCCTCAGGGTGCTACAGTTCCATTTATCTTCAGCCTAGGTGACGTATTGCGATACAGGGCCGTGATTTTGGCTATAAAAGGGTCCCCTAGACCCCTACCCCAAGCTTTTTAAGAGAATCATATATGGCGTGCCAGGAGACTCTATGGAATGCTTTCTCAGCATCCAACGAGAGTATCTAATTACAAATTTTTAACTGCATCTAGCCCAGGAAATACTTTGTGCCTAGTAGCAGTGTCTGCTAGTCAGCGGATTATCCCGGCTGTTAAGCAAGCTACACCACCTGTAGTTTGGACACTTCATTTTTTCAAAGGAAATGCTTCGGGACCACGGGATACTCAGTGAAGAGCATCAGGAGGCACCCCAAGGCATAGGGGCTGGGACTGGCAGTAGGATGCCTTGCGGTGGACAGCCGAGCTCGATCCTTATAAAAGCTTTTTAACTGCAGCAGCTTTAGTGGACGCTACTGGAGCTGGAATTACGCGGCTGCTGGCATGAGACTTGCCCTCCAATAGATCCTTGTAAATGGATTTAAAGTGTATTCATTCAAATTAGAGAGACAATTTAAATTAAAAAGCTTAGAGCTGCCTCCACCACAGGGGGGCTCGCTCGACTCACCAGCGAACAGGCACCAGTATTGGGAGAGGGGGGCTGGCCATCAGGGTTCACCGCGGCTCTGGCACAAACCCGGCGACACGGAGGTGGCACGGGCAGGAGCGGACTGGCCGTGTCGGCTTCTCACTTTTTGGATTTTAGAAGGGCATGACATGCCTATATCTGTGTCTCCCCCTCCTTTTACTCCTCCACCTCTTTTATTTTCGCATGACTATATGTACTTGTCACTTTTCCATGTGTTAGTTAAGTCTTCTGAGCAGTTTGTCAGCTTTTGGACACCTTTGAAGGTGTTTTCTATGTGTTTCTATGTGTTTTTGTTTGCCTGCCATTGGTTTTAACGGTGTTCGAAGGTGTTCGACGAACAGTTCGACGAACAGTTCGGCGAACACACGGGTGTTCGACGAACCGAACCGAACTCGAACACTACGGGGGTGGCTCAACACTACTCCTGACTGTTGTGACACAAAAATATATCTGTTGAAAATAGTCTTGTGTAAGCCGAACATCCCAGTGTGGTTTCGCAGTTCCACGGGTCAAATCGCTGTACTATCCAGTTTTGGGCCTTTGGTATCTAAAAAAAAAGCAGTTTGAGTGTGTCGCTCACTGTTCAGCCGCAAATATCTCTATTTAAAAAAGTGTGGTATACCCCAGTAAACAATAACTGTGGTTTTGCCATCCCACGGTAAAAAATCTCTATTATTTAGGTTTTGGTAGTTTTTTCCGTAAAGAAAAACAGTAGTGTCTCCTGACGGTTGTGACACAAAAATATATCTGTTGAAAATAGTCTTGTGTAGGCCTGACATCCCAGTGTGGTTTCGCAGTTACACGGGTCAAATCGCTGTACTATCCAGTTTTGGGCCTTTGGTATCTAAAAAAAAAGCAGTTTGAGTGTGTCGCTTACTGTTCAGCCGCAAATATCTATATTTAAAAAAGTGTGGTATACCCCAGAAAACAATAACTGTGGTTTTGCCATACCACGGTAAAAAATCTCTATTATTCAGCTTTTGGTAGTTTTTTCCGTAAAGAAAAACAGTAGTGTCTCCTGACTGTTGTGACACAAAAATGTATCTGTTGAAAATAGTCTTGTGTAGGCCCGACATCCCAGTGTGGTTTCGCAGTTCCACGGGTTAAATCGCTGTACTATCCAGTTTTGGGCCTTTGGTATCTAAAAAAAAAACAGTTTGAGTGTGTCGCTCACTGTTCAGCCGCAAATATCTCTATTTAAAAAAGTGTGGTATACCCTAGTAAACAATAACTGTGGTTTTGCCATCCCACGGTATAAAATCTCTATTATTCAGGTTTTGGTAGTTTTTTCCGTAAAGAAAAACAGTAGTGTCTCCTGACTGTTGTGACACAAAAATATATCTGTTGAAAATAGTCTTGTGTAGGCCCGACATCCCAGAGTGGTTTCGCAGTTCCACGGGTCAAATCGCTGGACTATCCAGTTTTGGGCATTTGGTATCTAAAAAAAAAGCAGTTTGAGTGTGTCGCTCACTGTTCAGCCGCAAATATCTCTATTTAAAAAAGTGTGGTATACCCCAGTAAACAATAACTGTGGTTTTGCCATCCCACGGTAAAAAATCTCTATTATTCAGGTTTTGGTAGTTTTTTCCATAAAGAAAAACAGTAGTGTCTCCTGACTGTTGTGACACAAAAATATATCTGTTGAAAATAGTCTTGTGTAGGCCCGACATCCCAGTGTGGTTTCGCAGTTCCACGGGTCAAATCGCTGTACTATCCAGTTTTGGGCCTTTGGTATCTAAAAAAAAAGCAGTTTGAGTGTGTCGCTCACTGTTCAGCCGCAAATATCTCTATTTAAAAAAGTGTGGTATACCCCAGTAAACAATAACTGTGGTTTTGCCATCCCACGGTAAAAAATCTCTATTATTCAGGTTTTGGTAGTTTTTTCCGTAAAGAAAAACAGTAGTGTCTCCTGACTGTTGTGACACAAAAATATATCTGTTGAAAATAGTCTTGTGTAGGCCCGACATCCCAGTGTGGTTTTGCAGTTCCACGGGTAAAATTCCTGTACTATCCAGTTTTGGGCCTTTGGTATCTAAAAAAAAAGCAGCTTGAGTGTGTCGCTCACTGTTCAGCCGCAAATATCTCTATTTAAAAAAGTGTGGTATACCCTAGTAAACAATAACTGTGGTTTTGCCATCCCACGGTATAAAATCTCTATTATTCAGGTTTTGGTAGTTTTTTCCGTAAAGAAAAACAGTAGTGTCTCCTGACTGTTGTGACACAAAAATATATCTGTTGAAAATAGTCTTGTGTAGGCCCGACATCCCAGAGTGGTTTCGCAGTTCCACGGGTCAAATCGCTGGACTATCCAGTTTTGGGCATTTGGTATCTAAAAAAAAAGCAGTTTGAGTGTGTCGCTCACTGTTCAGCCGCAAATATCTCTATTTAAAAAAGTGTGGTATACCCCAGTAAACAATAACTGTGGTTTTGCCATCCCACGGTAAAAAATCTCTATTATTCAGGTTTTGGTAGTTTTTTCCAAAAAGAAAAACAGTAGTGTCTCCTGACTGTTGTGACACAAAAATATATCTGTTGAAAATAGTCTTGTGTAGGCCCGACATCCCAGTGTGGTTTCGCAGTTCCTCGGGTCAAATCGCTGTACTATCCAGTTTTGGGCCTTTGGTATCTAAAAAAAAAGCAGTTTGAGTGTGTCGCTCACTGTTCAGCCGCAAATATCTCTATTTAAAAAAGTGTGGTATACCCCAGTAAACAATAACTGTGGTTTTGCCATCCCACGGTAAAAAATCTCTATTATTCAGGTTTTGGTAGTTTTTTCCGTAAAGAAAAACAGTAGTGTCTCCTGACTGTTGTGACACAAAAATATATCTGTTGAAAATAGTCTTGTGTAGGCCCGACATCCCAGTGTGGTTTTGCAGTTCCACGGGTAAAATTCCTGTACTATCCAGTTTTGGGCCTTTGGTATCTAAAAAAAAAGCAGTTTGAGTGTGTCGCTCACTGTTCAGCCGCAAATATCTCTATTTAAAAAAGTGTGGTATACCCCAGTAAACAATAACTGTGGTTTTGCCACATCACGGTAAAAAATCTCTATTATTCAGGTTTTGGTAGTTTTTTCCGTAAAGAAAAACAGTAGTGTCTCCTGACTGTTGTGACACAAAAATATATCTGTTGAAAATAGCCTTGTGTTGGCCCGACATCCCAGTGTGGTTTCGCAGTTCCACGGGTCAAATCACTGTACTATCCAGTTTTGGGCCTTTGGTATCTAAAAAAAAAGCAGTTTGAGTGTGTCGCTCACTGTTCAGCCGCAAATATCTCTATTTAAAAAAGTGTGGTATACCCCAGTAAACAATAACTGTGGTTTTGCCATCCCACGGTAAAAAATCTCTATTATTCAGGTTTTGGTAGTTTTTTCCGTAAAGAAAAACAGTAGTGTCTCCTGACTGTTGTGACACAAAAATATATCTGTTGAAAATAGTCTTGTGTAGGCCCGACATCCCAGTGTGGTTTCGCAGTACCACGGGTCAAATCGCTGTACTATCCAGTTTTGGGCCTTTGGTATCTAAAAAAAAAGCAGTTTGAGTGTGTCGCTCACTTTTCATCCGCAAATATCTTTATTTAAAAAAGTGTGGTATACCCAAGTAAACAATAACTGTGGTTTTGCCATCCCACGGTAAAATATCTCTATTATTCAGGTTTTGGTAGTTTTTTCTGTAAAGAAAAACAGTAGTGTCTCCTGACTGTTGTGACACAAAAATGTATCTGTTGAATATAGTCTTGTGTAGGCCCGACATCCCAGTGTGGTTTCGCAGTTCCACGGGTCAAATCGCTGTACTATCCAGTTTTGGGCCTTTGGTATCTAAAAAAAAAGCAGTTTGAGTGTGTCGCTCACTGTTCAGCCGCAAATATCTCTATTTAAAAAAGTGTGGTATACCCAAGTAAACAATAACTGTGGTTTTGCCATCCCACGGTAAAAAATCTCTATTATTCAGGTTTTGGTAGTTTTTTCCGTAAAGAAAAACAGTAGTGTCTCCTGACTGTTGTGACACAAAAATATATCTGTTGAAAATAGTCTTGTGTAGGCCCGACATCCCAGTGTGGTTTCGCAGTTCCACGCGTCAAATCGCTGTACTATCCAGTTTTGGGCCTTTGGTATCTAAAAAAAAAGCAGTTTGAGTGTGTCGCTCACTGTTCAGCCGCAAATATCTCTATTTAAAAAAGTGTGGTATACCCAAGTAAACAATAACTGTGGTTTTGCCATCCCACGGTAAAAAATCTCTATTATTCAGGTTTTGGTAGTTTTTTCCGTAAAGAAAAACAGTAGTGTCTCCTGACTGTTGTGACACAAAAATATATCTGTTGAAAATAGTCTTGTGTAGGCCCGACATCCCAGTGTGGTTTCGCAGATCCACGCGTCAAATCGCTGTACTATCCAGTTTTGGGCCTTTGGTATCTAAAAAAAAAGCAGTTTGAGCGTGTCGCTCACTGTTCAGCCGCAAATATCTCTATTTAAAAGAGTGTGGTATACCCCAGTAAACAATAACTGTGGTTTTGCCACCCCTCGGTAAAAAATCTCTATTATTCAGGTTTTGGTAGTTTTTTCCGTAAAGAAAAACAGTAGTGTCTCCTGACTGTTGTGACACAAAAATATATCTGTTGAAAATAGTCTTGTGTAGGCCCGACATCCCAGTGTGGTTTCGCAGTTCCACGGGTCAAATCGCTGTACTATCCAGTTTTGGGCCTTTGGTATCTAAAAAAAAAGCAGTTTGAGTGCGTCGCTCACTGTTCAGCTGCAAATATCTCTATTTAAAAAAGTGTGGTATACCCCAGTAAACAATAACTGTGGTTTTGCCATCCCACGGTAAAAAGTCTCTATTATTCAGGTTTTGGTAGTTTTTTCCGTAAAGAAAAACAGTAGTGTCTCCTGACTGTTGTGACACAAAAATATATCTGTTGAAAATAGTCTTGTGTTGGCCCATCATCCCAGTGTGGTTTCGCAGTTCCACGGGTCAAATCGCTGTACTATCCAGTTTTGGGCCTTTGGTATCTAAAAAAAAAGCAGTTTGAGTGTGTCGCTCACTGTTCAGCCGCAAATATCTCTATTTAAAAGAGTGTGGTATACCCCAGTAAAAAATAACTGTCGTTTTACCACCCCACGGTAAAAAATCTCTATTATTCAGGTTTTGGTAGTTTTTTCCGTAAAGAAAAACAGTAGTGTCTCCTGACTGTTGTGACACAAAAATATATCTGTTGAAAATAGTCTTGTGTAGGCCCGACATCCCAGTGTGGTTTTGCAGTTCCACGGGTAAAATTCCTGTACTATCCAGTTTTGGGCCTTTGGTATCTAAAAAAAAAGCAGTTTGAGTGTGTCGCTCACTGTTCAGCCGCAAATATCTCTATTTAAAAAAGTGTGGTATACCCCAGTAAACAATAACTGTGGTTTTGCCACATCACGGTAAAAAATCTCTATTATTCAGGTTTTGGTAGTTTTTTCCGTAAAGAAAAACAGTAGTGTCTCCTGACGGTTGTGACACAAAAATATATCTGTTGAAAATAGCCTTGTGTTGGCCCGACATCCCAGTGTGGTTTCGCAGTTCCACGGGTCAAATCACTGTACTATCCAGTTTTGGGCCTTTGGTATCTAAAAAAAAAACAGTTTGAGTGTGTCGCTCACTGTTCAGCCGCAAATATCTCTATTTAAAAAAGTGTGGTATACCCCAGTAAACAATAACTGTGGTTTTGCCATCCCACGGTAAAAAATCTCTATTATTCAGGTTTTGGTAGTTTTTTCCGTAAAGAAAAACAGTAGTGTCTCCTGACTGTTGTGACACAAAAATATATCTGTTGAAAATAGTCTTGAGTAGGCCCGACATCCCAGTGTGGTTTCGCAGTTCCACGGGTCAAATCGCTGTACTATCCAGTTTTGGGCCTTTGGTATCTAAAAAAAAAGCAGTTTGAGTGTGTCGCTCACTTTTCATCCGCAAATATCTTTATTTAAAAAAGTGTGGTATACCCAAGTAAACAATAACTGTGGTTTTGCCATCCCACGGTAAAAAATCTCTATTATTCAGGTTTTGGTAGTTTTTTCTGTAAAGAAAAACAGTAGTGTCTCCTGACTGTTGTGACACAAAAATGTATCTGTTGAATATAGTCTTGTATAGGCCCGACATCCCAGTGTGGTTTCGCAGTTCCACGGGTCAAATCGCTGTACTATCCAGTTTTGGGCCTTTGGTATCTAAAAAAAAAGCAGTTTGAGTGTGTCGCTCACTGTTCAGCCGCAAATATCTCTATTTAAAAAAGTGTGGTATACCCCAGTAAACAATAACTGTGGTTTTGCCATACCACGGTAAAAAATCTCTATTATTCAGCTTTTGGTAGTTTTTTCCGTAAAGAAAAACAGTAGTGTCTCCTGACTGTTGTGACACAAAAATATATCTGTTGAAAATAATCTTGTGTAGGCCCGACTTCCCAGTGTGGTTTCGCAGTTCCACGGGTCAAATCGCTGTACTATCCAGTTTTGGGCCTTTGGTATCTAAAAAAAAGCAGTTTCAGTGTGTCGCTCACTGTTCAGCCGCAAATATCTCTATTTAAAAAAGTGTGGTATACCCTAGTAAACAATAACTGTGGTTTTGCCATCCCACGGTATAAAATCTCTATTATTCAGGTTTTGGTAGTTTTTTCCGTAAAGAAAAACAGTAGTGTCTCCTGACTGTTGTGACACAAAAATATATCTGTTGAAAATAGTCTTGTGTAGGCCCGACATCCCAGAGTGGTTTCGCAGTTCCACGGGTCAAATCGCTGGACTATCCAGTTTTGGGCATTTGGTATCTAAAAAAAAAGCAGTTTGAGTGTGTCGCTCACTGTTCAGCCGCAAATATCTCTATTTAAAAAAGTGTGGTATACCCCAGTAAACAATAACTGTGGTTTTGCCATCCCACGGTAAAAAATCTCTATTATTCAGGTTTTGGTAGTTTTTTCCATAAAGAAAAACAGTAGTGTCTCCTGACTGTTGTGACACAAAAATATATCTGTTGAAAATAGTCTTGTGTAGGCCCGACATCCCAGTGTGGTTTCGCAGTTCCACGGGTCAAATCGCTGTACTATCCAGTTTTGGGCCTTTGGTATCTAAAAAAAAAGCAGTTTGAGTGTGTCGCTCACTGTTCAGCCGCAAATATCTCTATTTAAAAAAGTGTGGTATACCCCAGTAAACAATAACTGTGGTTTTGCCACATCACGGTAAAAAATCTCTATTATTCAGGTTTTGGTAGTTTTTTCCATAAAGAAAAACAGTAGTGTCTCCTGACTGTTGTGACACAAAAATATATCTGTTGAAAATAGCCTTGTGTTGGCCCGACATCCCAGTGTGGTTTCGCAGTTCCACGGGTCAAATCACTGTACTATCCAGTTTTGGGCCTTTGGTATCTAAAAAAAAAGCAGTTTGAGTGTGTCGCTCACTGTTCAGCCGCAAATATCTCTATTTAAAAAAGTGTGGTATACCCCAGTAAACAATAACTGTGGTTTTGCCATCCCACGGTAAAAAATCTCTATTATTCAGGTTTTGGTAGTTTTTTCCGTAAAGAAAAACAGTAGTGTCTCCTGACTGTTGTGACACAAAAATATATCTGTTGAAAATAGTCTTGTGTAGGCCCGACATCCCAGTGTGGTTTCGCAGTTCCACGGGTCAAATCGCTGTACTATCCAGTTTTGGGCCTTTGGTATCTAAAAAAAAAGCAGTTTGAGTCTGTCGCTCACTTTTCATCCGCAAATATCTTTATTTAAAAAAGTGTGGTATACCCAAGTAAACAATAACTGTGGTTTTGCCATCCCACGGTAAAAAATCTCTATTATTCAGGTTTTGGTAGTTTTTTCTGTAAAGAAAAACAGTAGTGTCTCCTGACTGTTGTGACACAAAAATGTATCTGTTGAATATAGTCTTGTGTAGGCCCGACATCCCAGTGTGGTTGCGCAGTTCCACGGGTCAAATCGCTGTACTATCCAGTTTTGGGCCTTTGGTATCTAAAAAAAAGCAGCTTGAGTGTGTCGCTCACTGTTCAGCCGCAAATATCTCTATTTAAAAAAGTGTGGTATACCCAAGTAAACAATAACTGTGGTTTTGCCATCCCACGGTAAAAAATCTCTATTATTCAGGTTTTGGTAGTTTTTTCCGTGAAGCAAAACAGTAGTGTCTCCTGACTGTTGTGACACAAAAATATATCTGTTGAAAATAGTCTTGTGTAAGCCCGACATCCCAGTGTGGTTTCGCAGTTCCACGGGTCAAATCGCTGTACTATCCAGTTTTGGGCATTTGGTATCTAAAAAAAAAGCAGTTTGAGTGTGTCGCTCACTGTTCAGCCGCAAATATCTTTATTTAAAAAAGTGTGGTATACCCCAGTAAACAATAACTGTGGTTTTGCCATCACACGGTAAAAAATCTCTATTATTCAGGTTTTGGTAGTTTTTTCCGTAAAGAAAAACAGTAGTGTCTCCTGACTGTTGTGACACAAAAATGTATCTGTTGAAAATAGTCTTGTGTAGGCCCGACATCCCAGTGTGGTTTCGCAGTTCCATGGATCAAATCACTGTGCTATCCAGTTTTGGGACTTTGGTATCTAAAAAAAAAGCAGTTTGAGTGTGTCGCTCACTGTTCAGCCGCAAATATCTCTATTTAAAAAAGTGTGGTATACCCAAGTAAACAATAACTGTGGTTTTGCCATCCCACGGTAAAAAATCTCTATTATTCAGGTTTTGGTAGTTTTTTCCATAAAGAAAAACAGTAGTGTCTCCTGACTGTTGTGACACAAAAATATTTCTGTTGAAAATAGTCTTGTGTAGGCCCGACATCCCAGTGTGGTTTCGCAGTTGCACGGGTCAAATCGCTGTACTATCCAGTTTTGGGCCTTTGGTATCTAAAAAAAAAGCAGTTTGAGTGTGTCGCTCACTGTTCAGCCGCAAATATCTCTATTTAAAAAAGTGTGGGATACCCCAGTAAACAATAACTGTGGTTTTGCCATCCCACGGTAAAAAATCTCTATTATTCAAGTTTTGGTAGTTTTTTCCGTAAAGAAAAACAGTAGTGTCTCCTGAATGTTGTCACACAAAAATATATCTGTTGAAAATAGTCTTGTGTAGGCCCGACATCCCAGTGTGGTTTCGCAGTTCCACAGGTCAAATCACTGTACTATCCAGTTTTGGGCCTTTGGTATCTAAAAAAAAAGCAGTTTGAGTGTGTCGCTCACTGTTCAGCCGCAAATATCTCTATTTAAAATAGTGTGGTATACCCCAGTAAACAATAACTGTGGTTTTGCCATCCCACGGTAAAAAATCTCTATTATTCAAGTTTTGGTAGTTTTTTCCGTAAAGAAAAACAGTAGTGTCTCCTGACTGTTGTGACACAAAAATATATCTGTTGAAAATAGTCTTGTGTAGGCCCGACATCCCAGTGTGGTTTTGCAGTTCCACGGGTAAAATTCCTGTACTATCCAGTTTTGGGCCCTTGGTATCTAAAAAAAAAGCAGTTTGAGTGTGTCGCTCACTGTTCAGCTGCAAATATCTCTATTTAAAAAAGTGTGGTATACCCCAGTAAACAATAACTGTGGTTTTGCCACCCACGGTAAAAAGTCTCTATTATTCAGGTTTTGGTAGTTTTTTCCGTAAAGAAAAACAGTAGTGTCTCCTGACTGTTGTGACACAAAAATGTATCTGTTGAAAATAGTCTTGTGTTGGCCCGACATCCCAGTGTGGTTTCGCAGTTCCACGGGTCAAATCGCTGTACTATCCAGTTTTGGGCCTTTGGTATCTAAAAAAAAAGCAGTTTGAGTGTGTCGCTCACTGTTCAGCCGCAAATATCTCTATTTAAAAAAGTGTGGTATACCCCAGTAAACAATAATTGTGGTTTTGCCATCCCACGGTAAAAAATCTCTATTATTCAGGTTTTGGTAGTTTTTTCCGTGAAGAAAAACAGTAGTGTCTCCTGACTGTTGTGACACAAAAATATATCTGTTGAAAATAGTCTTGTGTAGGCCCGACATCCCAGTGTGGTTTCGCAGTTCCACGGGTCAAATCGCTGTACTATCCAGTTTTGGGCATTTGGTATCTAAAAAAAAAGCAGTTTGAGTGTGTCGCTCACTGTTCAGCCGCAAATATCTTTATTTAAAAAAGTGTGGTATACCCCAGTAAACAATAACTGTGGTTTTGCCATCCCACGGTAAAAAATCTCTATTATTCAGGTTTTGGTAGTTTTTTCCGTAAAGAAAAACAGTAGTGTCTCCTGACTGTTGTGACACAAAAATGTATCTGTTGAAAATAGTCTTGTGTAGGCCCGATATCCCAGTGTGGTTTCGCAGTTCCACGGATCAAATCACTGTGCTATCCAGTTTTGGGCCTTTGGTATCTAAAAAAAAAGCAGTTTGAGTGTGTCGCACACTGTTCAGCCGCAAATATCTCTATTTAAAAAAGTGTGGTATACCCAAGTAAACAATAACTGTGGTTTTGCCATCCCACGGTAAAAAATCTCTATTATTCAGGTTTTGGTAGTTTTTTCCATAAAGAAAAACAGTAGTGTCTCCTGACTGTTGTGACACAAAAATATATCTGTTGAAAATAGTCTTGTGTAGGCCCGACATCCCAGTGTGGTTTCGCAGTTCCACGGGTCAAATCGCTGTACTATCCAGTTTTGGGCCTTTGGTATCTAAAAAAAAAGCAGTTTGAGTGTGTCGCTCACTGTTCAGCCGCAAATATCTCTATTTAAAAAAGTGTGGTATACCCCAGTAAACAATAACTGTGGTTTTGCCACATCACGGTAAAAAATCTCTATTATTCAGGTTTTGGTAGTTTTTTCCGTAAAGAAAAACAGTAGTGTCTCCTGACTGTTGTGACACAAAAATATATCTGTTGAAAATAGTCTTGTGTAGGCCCGACATCCCAGTGTGGTTTCGCAGTTCCACGGGTCAAATCGCTGTACTATCCAGTTTTGGGCCTTTGGTATCTAAAAAAAAAGCAGTTTGAGTCTGTCGCTCACTTTTCATCCGCAAATATCTTTATTTAAAAAAGTGTGGTATACCCAAGTAAACAATAACTGTGGTTTTGCCATCCCACGGTAAAAAATCTCTATTATTCAGGTTTTGGTAGTTTTTTCTGTAAAGAAAAACAGTAGTGTCTCCTGACTGTTGTGACACAAAAATGTATCTGTTGAATATAGTCTTGTGTAGGCCCGACATCCCAGTGTGGTTGCGCAGTTCCACGGGTCAAATCGCTGTACTATCCAGTTTTGGGCCTTTGGTATCTAAAAAAAAGCAGCTTGAGTGTGTCGCTCACTGTTCAGCCGCAAATATCTCTATTTAAAAAAGTGTGGTATACCCAAGTAAACAATAACTGTGGTTTTGCCATCCCACGGTAAAAAATCTCTATTATTCAGGTTTTGGTAGTTTTTTCCGTGAAGCAAAACAGTAGTGTCTCCTGACTGTTGTGACACAAAAATATATCTGTTGAAAATAGTCTTGTGTAAGCCCGACATCCCAGTGTGGTTTCGCAGTTCCACGGGTCAAATCGCTGTACTATCCAGTTTTGGGCATTTGGTATCTAAAAAAAAAGCAGTTTGAGTGTGTCGCTCACTGTTCAGCCGCAAATATCTTTATTTAAAAAAGTGTGGTATACCCCAGTAAACAATAACTGTGGTTTTGCCATCCCACGGTAAAAAATCTCTATTATTCAGGTTTTGGTAGTTTTTTCCGTAAAGAAAAACAGTAGTGTCTCCTGACTGTTGTGACACAAAAATGTATCTGTTGAAAATAGTCTTGTGTAGGCCCGACATCCCAGTGTGGTTTCGCAGTTCCATGGATCAAATCACTGTGCTATCCAGTTTTGGGACTTTGGTATCTAAAAAAAAAGCAGTTTGAGTGTGTCGCTCACTGTTCAGCCGCAAATATCTCTATTTAAAAAAGTGTGGTATACCCAAGTAAACAATAACTGTGGTTTTGCCATCCCACGGTAAAAAATCTCTATTATTCAGGTTTTGGTAGTTTTTTGCATAAAGAAAAACAGTAGTGTCTCCTGACTGTTGTGACACAAAAATATTTCTGTTGAAAATAGTCTTGTGTAGGCCCGACATCCCAGTGTGGTTTCGCAGTTGCACGGGTCAAATCGCTGTACTATCCAGTTTTGGGCCTTTGGTATCTAAAAAAAAAGCAGTTTGAGTGTGTCGCTCACTGTTCAGCCGCAAATATCTCTATTTAAAAAAGTGTGGGATACCCCAGTAAACAATAACTGTGGTTTTGCCATCCCACGGTAAAAAATCTCTATTATTCAAGTTTTGGTAGTTTTTTCCGTAAAGAAAAACAGTAGTGTCTCCTGAATGTTGTCACACAAAAATATATCTGTTGAAAATAGTCTTGTGTAGGCCCGACATCCCAGTGTGGTTTCGCAGTTCCACAGGTCAAATCACTGTACTATCCAGTTTTGGGCCTTTGGTATCTAAAAAAAAAGCAGTTTGAGTGTGTCGCTCACTGTTCAGCCGCAAATATCTCTATTTAAAATAGTGTGGTATACCCCAGTAAACAATAACTGTGGTTTTGCCATCCCACGGTAAAAAATCTCTATTATTCAAGTTTTGGTAGTTTTTTCCGTAAAGAAAAACAGTAGTGTCTCCTGACTGTTGTGACACAAAAATATATCTGTTGAAAATAGTCTTGTGTAGGCCCGACATCCCAGTGTGGTTTTGCAGTTCCACGGGTAAAATTCCTGTACTATCCAGTTTTGGGCCCTTGGTATCTAAAAAAAAAGCAGTTTGAGTGTGTCGCTCACTGTTCAGCTGCAAATATCTCTATTTAAAAAAGTGTGGTATACCCCAGTAAACAATAACTGTGGTTTTGCCACCCACGGTAAAAAGTCTCTATTATTCAGGTTTTGGTAGTTTTTTCCGTAAAGAAAAACAGTAGTGTCTCCTGACTGTTGTGACACAAAAATATATCTGTTGAAAATAGTCTTGTGTTGGCCCGACATCCCAGTGTGGTTTCGCAGTTCCACGGGTCAAATCGCTGTACTATCCAGTTTTGGGCCTTTGGTATCTAAAAAAAAAGCAGTTTGAGTGTGTCGCTCACTGTTCAGCCGCAAATATCTCTATTTAAAAAAGTGTGGTATACCCCAGTAAACAATAATTGTGGTTTTGCCATCCCACGGTAAAAAATCTCTATTATTCAGGTTTTGGTAGTTTTTTCCGTGAAGAAAAACAGTAGTGTCTCCTGACTGTTGTGACACAAAAATATATCTGTTGAAAATAGTCTTGTGTAGGCCCGACATCCCAGTGTGGTTTCGCAGTTCCACGGGTCAAATCGCTGTACTATCCAGTTTTGGGCATTTGGTATCTAAAAAAAAAGCAGTTTGAGTGTGTCGCTCACTGTTCAGCCGCAAATATCTTTATTTAAAAAAGTGTGGTATACCCCAGTAAACAATAACTGTGGTTTTGCCATCCCACGGTAAAAAATCTCTATTATTCAGGTTTTGGTAGTTTTTTCCGTAAAGAAAAACAGTAGTGTCTCCTGACTGTTGTGACACAAAAATGTATCTGTTGAAAATAGTCTTGTGTAGGCCCGATATCCCAGTGTGGTTTCGCAGTTCCACGGATCAAATCACTGTGCTATCCAGTTTTGGGCCTTTGGTATCTAAAAAAAAAGCAGTTTGAGTGTGTCGCACACTGTTCAGCCGCAAATATCTCTATTTAAAAAAGTGTGGTATACCCAAGTAAACAATAACTGTGGTTTTGCCATCCCACGGTAAAAAATCTCTATTATTCAGGTTTTGGTAGTTTTTTCCATAAAGAAAAACAGTAGTGTCTCCTGACTGTTGTGACACAAAAATATATCTGTTGAAAATAGTCTTGTGTAGGCCCGACATCCCAGTGTGGTTTCGCAGTTCCACGGGTCAAATCGCTGTACTATCCAGTTTTGGGCCTTTGGTATCTAAAAAAAAAGCAGTTTGAGTGTGTCGCTCACTGTTCAGCCGCAAATATCTCTATTTAAAAAAGTGTGGTATACCCCAGTAAACAATAACTGTGGTTTTGCCACATCACGGTAAAAAATCTCTATTATTCAGGTTTTGGTAGTTTTTTCCGTAAAGAAAAACAGTAGTGTCTCCTGACTGTTGTGACACAAAAATATATCTGTTGAAAATAGTCTTGTGTAGGCCCGACATCCCAGTGTGGTTTCGCAGTTCCACGGGTCAAATCGCTGTACTATCCAGTTTTGGGCCTTTGGTATCTAAAAAAAAAGCAGTTTGAGTCTGTCGCTCACTTTTCATCCGCAAATATCTTTATTTAAAAAAGTGTGGTATACCCAAGTAAACAATAACTGTGGTTTTGCCATCCCACGGTAAAAAATCTCTATTATTCAGGTTTTGGTAGTTTTTTCTGTAAAGAAAAACAGTAGTGTCTCCTGACTGTTGTGACACAAAAATGTATCTGTTGAATATAGTCTTGTGTAGGCCCGACATCCCAGTGTGGTTGCGCAGTTCCACGGGTCAAATCGCTGTACTATCCAGTTTTGGGCCTTTGGTATCTAAAAAAAAGCAGCTTGAGTGTGTCGCTCACTGTTCAGCCGCAAATATCTCTATTTAAAAAAGTGTGGTATACCCAAGTAAACAATAACTGTGGTTTTGCCATCCCACGGTAAAAAATCTCTATTATTCAGGTTTTGGTAGTTTTTTCCGTGAAGCAAAACAGTAGTGTCTCCTGACTGTTGTGACACAAAAATATATCTGTTGAAAATAGTCTTGTGTAAGCCCGACATCCCAGTGTGGTTTCGCAGTTCCACGGGTCAAATCGCTGTACTATCCAGTTTTGGGCATTTGGTATCTAAAAAAAAAGCAGTTTGAGTGTGTCGCTCACTGTTCAGCCGCAAATATCTTTATTTAAAAAAGTGTGGTATACCCCAGTAAACAATAACTGTGGTTTTGCCATCCCACGGTAAAAAATCTCTATTATTCAGGTTTTGGTAGTTTTTTCCGTAAAGAAAAACAGTAGTGTCTCCTGACTGTTGTGACACAAAAATGTATCTGTTGAAAATAGTCTTGTGTAGGCCCGACATCCCAGTGTGGTTTCGCAGTTCCATGGATCAAATCACTGTGCTATCCAGTTTTGGGACTTTGGTATCTAAAAAAAAAGCAGTTTGAGTGTGTCGCTCACTGTTCAGCCGCAAATATCTCTATTTAAAAAAGTGTGGTATACCCAAGTAAACAATAACTGTGGTTTTGCCATCCCACGGTAAAAAATCTCTATTATTCAGGTTTTGGTAGTTTTTTCCATAAAGAAAAACAGTAGTGTCTCCTGACTGTTGTGACACAAAAATATTTCTGTTGAAAATAGTCTTGTGTAGGCCCGACATCCCAGTGTGGTTTCGCAGTTGCACGGGTCAAATCGCTGTACTATCCAGTTTTGGGCCTTTGGTATCTAAAAAAAAAGCAGTTTGAGTGTGTCGCTCACTGTTCAGCCGCAAATATCTCTATTTAAAAAAGTGTGGTATACCCCAGTAAACAATAACTGTGGTTTTGCCATCCCACGGTAAAAAATCTCTATTATTCAAGTTTTGGTAGTTTTTTCCGTAAAGAAAAACAGTAGTGTCTCCTGAATGTTGTCACACAAAAATATATCTGTTGAAAATAGTCTTGTGTAGGCCCGACATCCCAGTGTGGTTTCGCAGTTCCACAGGTCAAATCACTGTACTATCCAGTTTTGGGCCTTTGGTATCTAAAAAAAAAGCAGTTTGAGTGTGTCGCTCACTGTTCAGCCGCAAATATCTCTATTTAAAATAGTGTGGTATACCCCAGTAAACAATAACTGTGGTTTT
Source organism: Phyllobates terribilis (assembly GCF_046119375.1). Taxonomy (NCBI): domain Eukaryota; kingdom Metazoa; phylum Chordata; class Amphibia; order Anura; family Dendrobatidae; genus Phyllobates; species Phyllobates terribilis. The sequence goes on along the minus strand of NW_027362765.1, from coordinate 306,216,419 downwards.
GCCATCCCACGGTAAAAAATCTCTATTATTCAAGTTTTGGTAGTTTTTTCCGTAAAGAAAAACAGTAGTGTCTCCTGACTGTTGTGACACAAAAATATATCTGTTGAAAATAGTCTTGTGTAGGCCCGACATCCCAGTGTGGTTTTGCAGTTCCACGGGTAAAATTCCTGTACTATCCAGTTTTGGGCCCTTGGTATCTAAAAAAAAAGCAGTTTGAGTGTGTCGCTCACTGTTCAGCTGCAAATATCTCTATTTAAAAAAGTGTGGTATACCCCAGTAAACAATAACTGTGGTTTTGCCACCCACGGTAAAAAGTCTCTATTATTCAGGTTTTGGTAGTTTTTTCCGTAAAGAAAAACAGTAGTGTCTCCTGACTGTTGTGACACAAAAATATATCTGTTGAAAATAGTCTTGTGTTGGCCCGACATCCCAGTGTGGTTTCGCAGTTCCACGGGTCAAATCGCTGTACTATCCAGTTTTGGGCCTTTGGTATCTAAAAAAAAAGCAGTTTGAGTGTGTCGCTCACTGTTCAGCCGCAAATATCTCTATTTAAAAAAGTGTGGTATACCCCAGTAAACAATAATTGTGGTTTTGCCATCCCACGGTAAAAAATCTCTATTATTCAGGTTTTGGTAGTTTTTTCCGTGAAGAAAAACAGTAGTGTCTCCTGACTGTTGTGACACAAAAATATATCTGTTGAAAATAGTCTTGTGTAGGCCCGACATCCCAGTGTGGTTTCGCAGTTCCACGGGTCAAATCGCTGTACTATCCAGTTTTGGGCATTTGGTATCTAAAAAAAAAGCAGTTTGAGTGTGTCGCTCACTGTTCAGCCGCAAATATCTTTATTTAAAAAAGTGTGGTATACCCCAGTAAACAATAACTGTGGTTTTGCCATCCCACGGTAAAAAATCTCTATTATTCAGGTTTTGGTAGTTTTTTCCGTAAAGAAAAACAGTAGTGTCTCCTGACTGTTGTGACACAAAAATGTATCTGTTGAAAATAGTCTTGTGTAGGCCCGATATCCCAGTGTGGTTTCGCAGTTCCACGGATCAAATCACTGTGCTATCCAGTTTTGGGCCTTTGGTATCTAAAAAAAAAGCAGTTTGAGTGTGTCGCACACTGTTCAGCCGCAAATATCTCTATTTAAAAAAGTGTGGTATACCCAAGTAAACAATAACTGTGGTTTTGCCATCCCACGGTAAAAAATCTCTATTATTCAGGTTTTGGTAGTTTTTTCCATAAAGAAAAACAGTAGTGTCTCCTGACTGTTGTCACACAAAAATATATCTGTTGAAAATAGTCTTGTGTAGGCCCTACATCCCAGTGTGGTTTCGCAGTTCCACGGGTCAAATCGCTGTACTATCCAGTTTTGGGCCTTTGGTATCTAAAAAAAAAGCAGTTTGACTGTGTGTCGCTCACTGTTCAGCCACAAATATCTCTATTTAAAAAAGTGTGGTATACCCCAGTAAACAATAACTGTGGTTTTGCCATCCCACGGTAAAAAATCTCTATTATTCAGGTTTTGGTAGTTTTTTCCGTAAAGAAAAACAGTAGTGTCTCCTGACTGTTGTGACACAAAAATGTATCTGTTGAAAATAGTCTTGTGTAGGCCTGACATCCCAGTGTGGTTTCACAGTTCCACGGGTCAAATCACTGTACTATCCAGTTTTGGGCCTTTGGTATCTAAAAAAAAAGCAGTTTGAGTGTGTCGCTCACTGTTCAGCCGCAAATATCTCTATTTAAAAGAGTGTGGTATACCCCAGTAAAAAATAACTGTCGTTTTACCACCCCACGGTAAAAAATCTCTATTATTCAGGTTTTGTTAGTTTTTTCCGTAAAGAAAAACAGTAGTGTCTCCTGACTGTTGTGACACAAAAATATATCTGTTGAAAATAGTCTTGTGTAGGCCCGAAATCCCAGTGTGGTTTCGCAGTTCCACAGGTCAAATCGCTGTACTATCCAGTTTTGGGCCTTTGGTATCTAAAAAAAAAGCAGTTTGAGTGTGTCGCTCACTGTTCAGCCGCAAATATCTCTATTTAAAAAAGTGTGGTATACCCCAGTAAACAATAACTGTGGTTTTGCCATCCCACGGTAAAAAATCTCTATTATTCAAGTTTTGGTAGTTTTTTCCGTAAAGAAAAACAGTAGTGTCTCCTGACTGTTGTGACACAAAAATATATCTGTTGAAAATAGTCTTGTGTAGGCCCGACATCCCAGTGTGGTTTTGCAGTTCCACGGGTAAAATTCCTGTACTATCCAGTTTTGGGCCTTTGGTATCTAAAAAAAAAGCAGTTTGAGTGTGTCGCTCACTGTTCAGCCGCAAATATCTCTATTTAAAAAAGTGTGGTATACCCCAGTAAACAATAACTGTGGTTTTGCCACATCACGGTAAAAAATCTCTATTATTCAGGTTTTGGTAGTTTTTTCCATAAAGAAAAACAGTAGTGTCTCCTGACTGTTGTGACACAAAAATATATCTGTTGAAAATAATCTTGTGTTGGCCCGACATCCCAGTGTGGTTTCGCAGTTCCACGGGTCAAATCACTGTACTATCCAGTTTTGGGCCTTTGGTATCTAAAAAAAAAGCAGTTTGAGTGTGTCGCTCACTGTTCAGCCGCAAATATCTCTATTTAAAAAAGTGTGGTATACCCCAGTAAACAATAACTGTGGTTTTGCCATCCCACGGTAAAAAATCTCTATTATTCAGGTTTTGGTAGTTTTTTCCGTAAAGAAAAACAGTAGTGTCTCCTGACTGTTGTGACACAAAAAGATATCTGTTGAAAATAGTCTTGTGTAGGCCCGACATCCCAGTGTGGTTTCGCAGTTCCACGGGTCAAATCGCTGTACTATCCAGTTTTGGGCCTTTGGTATCTAAAAAAAAAGCAGTTTGAGTGTGTCGCTCACTTTTCATCCGCAAATATCTTTATTTAAAAAAGTGTGGTATACCCAAGTTAACAATAACTGTGGTTTTGCCATCCCACGGTAAAAAATCTCTATTATTCAGGTTTTGGTAGTTTTTTCTGTAAAGAAAAACAGTAGTGTCTCCTGACTGTTGTGACACAAAAATGTATCTGTTGAATATAGTCTTGTGTAGGCCCGAAATCCCAGTGTGGTTTCGCAGTTCCACGGGTCAAATCATTGTAATATCCAGTTTTGGGCCTTTGGTATCTAAAAAAAAAGCAGTTTGAGTGTGTGGCTCACTGTTCAGCCGCAAATATCTCTATTTAAAAAAGTGTGGTATACCCAAGTAAACAATAACTGTGGTTTTGCCATCCCACGGTAAAAAATCTCTATTATTCAGGTTTTGGTAGTTTTTTCCGTATAGAAAAACAGTAGTGTCTCCTGACTGTTGTGACACAAAAATATATCTGTTGAAAATAGTCTTGTGTAGGCCCGACATCCCAGTGTGGTTTCGCAGTTCCACGCGTCAAATCGCTGTACTATCCAGTTTTGGGCCTTTGGTATCTAAAAAAAAAGCAGTTTGATCGTGTCGCTCACTGTTTAGCCGCAAATATCTCTATTTAAAAGAGTGTGGTATACCCCAGTAAACAATAACTGTGGTTTTGCCATCCCACGGTAAAAAATCTCTATTATTCAGGTTTTGGTAGTTTTTTCCGTGAAGAAAAACAGTAGTGTCTCCTGACTGTTGTGACACAAAAATATATCTGTTGAAAATAGTCTTGTGTAGGCCCGACATCCCAGTGTGGTTTCGCAGTTCCACGGGTCAAATCGCTGTACTATCCAGTTTTGGGCCTTTGGTATCTAAAAAAAAAGCAGTTTGAGTGTGTCGCTCACTGTTCAGCCGCAAATATCTCTATTTAAAAAAGTGTGGTATACCCCAGTAAACAATAACTGTGGTTTTGCCATCCCACGGTAAAAAATCTCTATTATTCAAGTTTTGGTAGTTTTTTCCGTAAAGAAAAACAGTAGTGTCTCCTGACTGTTGTGACACAAAAATATATCTGTTGAAAATAGTCTTGTGTAGGCCCGACATCCCAGTGTGGTTTTGCAGTTCCATGGGTAAAATTCCTGTACTATCCAGTTTTGGGCCTTTGGTATCTAAAAAAAAAGCAGTTTGAGTGTGTCGCTCACTGTTCAGCTGCAAATATCTCTATTTAAAAAAGTGTGGTATACCCCAGTAAACAATAACTGTGGTTTTGCCATCCCACGGTAAAAAGTCTCTATTATTCAGGTTTTGGTAGTTTTTTCCGTAAAGAAAAACAGTAGTGTCTCCTGACTGTTGTGACACAAAAATATATCTGTTAAAAATAGTCTTGTGTAGGCCCGACATCCCAGTGTGGTTTCGCAGTTCCACGGGTCAAATCGCTGTACTATCCAGTTTTGGGCCTTTGGTATCTAAAAAAAAAGCAGTTTGAGTGTGTCGCTCACTGTTCAGCCGCAAATATCTCTATTTAAAAAAGTGTGGTATACCCCAGTAAACAATAACTGTGGTTTTGCCATCCCACGGTAAAAAATCTCTATTATTCAAGTTTTGGTAGTTTTTTCCGTAAAGAAAACAGTAGTGTCTCCTGACTGTTGTGACACAAAAATATATCTGTTGAAAATAGTCTTGTGTAGGCCCGACATGCCAGTGTGGTTTTGCAGTTCCACGGGTAAAATTCCTGTACTATCCAGTTTTGGGCCTTTGGTATCTAAAAAAAAAGCAGTTTGAGTGTGTCGCTCACTGTTCAGCTGCAAATATCTCTATTTAAAAAAGTGTGGTATACCCCAGTAAACAATAACTGTGGTTTTGCCATCCCACGGTAAAAAGTCTCTATTATTCAGGTTTTGGTAGTTTTTTCCGTAAAGAAAAACAGTAGTGTCTCCTGACTGTTGTGACACAAAAATATATCTGTTGAAAATAGTCTTGTGTTGGCCCGACATCCCAGTGTGGTTTCGCAGTTATACGGGTCAAATCGCTGTACTATCCAGTTTTGGGCCTTTGGTATCTAAAAAAAAAGCAGTTTGAGTGTGTCGCTCACTGTTCAGCCGCAAATATCTCTATTTAAAAAAGTGTGGTATACCCCAGTAAACAATAACTGTGGTTTTGCCATCCCACGGTAAAAAATCTCTATTATTCAGGTTTTGGTAGTTTTTCCGTGAAGAAAAACAGTAGTGTCTCCTGACTGTTGTGACACAAAAATATATCTGTTGAAAATAGTCTTGTGTAGGCCCGACATCCCAGTGTGGTTTTGCAGTTCCACGGGTCAAATCGCTGTACTATCCAGTTTTGGGCATTTGGTATCTAAAAATAAAGCAGTTTGAGTGTGTCGCTCACTGTTCAGCCGCAAATATCTTTATTTAAAAAAGTGTGGTATACCCCAGTAAACAATAACTGTGGTTTTGCCATCCCACGGTAAAAAATCTCTATTATTCAGGTTTTGGTAGTTTTTTCTGTAAAGAAAAACAGTAGTGTCTCCTGACTGTTTTGACACAAAAATGTATCTGTTGAAAATAGTCTTGTGTAGGCCCGATATCCCAGTGTGGTTTCGCAGTTCCACGGATCAAATCACTGTGCTATCCAGTTTTGGGCCTTTGGTATCTAAAAAAAAAGCAGTTTGAGTGTGTTGCTCACTGTTCAGCCGCAAATATCTCTATTTAAAAGAGTGTGGTATACCCCAGTAAAAAATAACTGTCGTTTTACCACCCCACGGTAAAAAATCTCTATTATTCATGTTTTGGTAGTTTTTTCCGTAAAGAAAAACAGTAGTGTCTCCTGACTGTTGTGACACAAAAATATATCTGTTGAAAATAGTCTTGTGTAGGCCCGACATCCCAGTGTGGTTTCGCAGTTCCACAGGTCAAATCGCTGTACTATCCAGTTTTGGGCCTTTGGTATCTAAAAAAAAAGCAGTTTGAGTGTGTCGCTCACTGTTCAGCCGCAAATATCTCTATTTAAAAAAGTGTGGTATACCCCAGTAAACAATAACTGTGGTTTTGCCATCCCACGGTAAAAAATCTCTATTATTCAAGTTTTGGTAGTTTTTTCCGTAAAGAAAAACAGTAGTGTCTCCTGACTGTTGTGACACAAAAATATATCTGTTGAAAATAGTCTTGTGTTGGCCCGACATCCCAGTGTGGTTTCGCAGTTCCACGGGTCAAATCACTGTACTATCCAGTTTTGGGCCTTTGGTATCTAAAAAAAAAGCAGTTTGAGTGTGTCGCTCACTGTTCAGCCGCAAATATCTCTATTTAAAAAAGTGTGGTATACCCCAGTAAACAATAACTGTGGTTTTGCCATCCCACGGAAAAAAATCTCTATTATTCAGGTTTTGGTAGTTTTTTCCGTAAAGAAAAACAGTAGTGTCTCCTGACTGTTGTGACACAAAAATGTATCTGTTGAAAATAGTCTTGTGTAGGCCCGATATCCCAGTGTGGTTTCGCAGTTCCACGGATCAAATCACTGTGCTATCCAGTTTTGGGCCTTTGGTATCTAAAAAAAAAGCAGTTTGAGTGTGTCGCTCACTGTTCAGCCGCAAATATCTCTATTTAAAAACGTGTGGTATACCCAAGTAAACAATAACTGTGGTTTTGCCATCCCACGGTAAAAAATCTCTATTATTCAGGTTTTGGTAGTTTTTTCCATAAAGAAAAACAGAAGTGTCTCCTGACTGTTGTGACACAAAAATATTTCTGTTGAAAATAGTCTTGTGTAGGCCCGACATCCCAGTGTGGTTTCGCAGTTCCACGGGTCAAATCGCTGTACTATCCAGTTTTGGGCCTTTGGTATCTAAAAAAAAAGCAGTTTGAGTGTGTCGCTCACTGTTCAGCCGCAAATATCTCTATTTAAAAAAGTGTGGTATACCCCAGTAAACAATAACTGTGGTTTTGCCATCCCACGGTAAAAAATCTCTATTATTCAAGTTTTGGTAGTTTTTTCCGTAAAGAAAAACAGTAGTGTCTCCTGAATGTTGTCACACAAAAATATATCTGTTGAAAATAGTCTTGTGTAGGCCCGACATCCCAGTGTGGTTTCGTAGTTCCACGGGTCAAATCGCTGTACTATCCAGTTTTGGGCCTTTGGTATCTAAAAAAAAAGCAGTTTGACTGTGTGTCGCTCACTGTTCAGCCGCAAATATCTCTATTTAAAAAAGCGTGGTATACCCCAGTAAACAATAACTGTGGTTTTGCCATCCCACGGTAAAAAATCTCTATTATTCAGGTTTTGGTAGTTTTTTCCGTAAAGAAAAACAGTAGTGTCTCCTGACTGTTGTGACACAAAAATATATCTGTTGAAAATAGTCTTGTGTAGGCCTGACATCCCAGTGTGGTTTCACAGTTCCACGGGTCAAATCACTGTACTATCCAGTTTTGGGCCTTTGGTATCTAAAAAAAAAGCAGTTTGAGTGTGTTGCTCACTGTTCAGCCGCAAATATCTCTATTTAAAAGAGTGTGGTATACCCCAGTAAAAAATAACTGTCGTTTTACCACCCCACGGTAAAAAATTTCTATTATTCAGGTTTTGGTAGTTTTTTCCGTAAAGAAAAACAATAGTGTCTCCTGACTGTTGTGACACAAAAATATATCTGTTGAAAATAGTCTTGTGTAGGCCCGACATCCCAGTGTGGTTTCGCAGTTCCACAGGTCAAATCGCTGTACTATCCAGTTTTGGGCCTTTGGTATCTAAAAAAAAAGCAGTTTGAGTGTGTCGCTCACTGTTCAGCCGCAAATATCTCTATTTAAAAAAGTGTGGTATACCCCAGTAAACAATAACTGTGGTTTTGCCATCCCACGGTAAAAAATCTCTATTATTTAAGTTTTGGTAGTTTTTTCCGTAAAGAAAAACAGTAGTGTCTCCTGACTGTTGTGACACAAAAATATATCTGTTGAAAATAGTCTTGTGTAGGCCCGACATCCCAGTGTGGTTTTGCAGTTCCACGGGTAAAATTCCTGTACTATCCAGTTTTGGGCCTTTGGTATCTAAAAAAAAAGCAGTTTGAGTGTGTCTCTCACTGTTCAGCCGCAAATATCTCTATTTAAAAAAGTGTGGTATACCCCAGTAAACAATAACTGTGGTTTTGCCACATCACGGTAAAAAATCTCTATTATTCAGGTTTTGGTAGTTTTTTCCGTAAAGAAAAACAGTAGTGTCTCCTGACTGTTGTGACACAAAAATATATCTGTTGAAAATAGTCTTGTGTTGGCCCGACATCCCAGTGTGGTTTCGCAGTTCCACGGGTCAAATCACTGTACTATCCAGTTTTGGGCCTTTGGTATCTAAAAAAAAAGCAGTTTGAGTGTGTCGCTCACTGTTCAGCCGCAAATATCTCTATTTAAAAAAGTGTGGTATACCCCAGTAAACAATAACTGTGGTTTTGCCATCCCACGGTAAAAAATCTCTATTATTCAGGTTTTGGTAGTTTTTTCCGTAAAGAAAAACAGTAGTGTCTCCTGACTGTTGTGACACAAAAATATATCTGTTGAAAATAGTCTTGTGTAGGCCCGAAATCCCAGTGTGGTTTCGCAGTTCCACGGGTCAAATCGCTGTACTATCCAGTTTTGGGCCTTTGGTATCTAAAAAAAAAGCAGTTTGAGTGTGTCGCTCACTTTTCATCCGCAAATATCTTTATTTAAAAAAGTGTGGTATACCCAAGTAAACAATAACTGTGGTTTTGCCATCCCACGGTAAAAAATCTCTATTATTCAGGTTTTGGTAGTTTTTCCGTGAAGAAAAACAGTAGTGTCTCCTGACTGTTGTGACACAAAAATATATCTGTTGAAAATAGTCTTGTGTAGGCCCGACATCCCAGTGTGGTTTCGCAGTTCCACGGGTCAAATCGCTGTACTATCCAGTTTTGGGCATTTGGTATCTAAAAAAAAAGCAGTTTGAGTGTGTCGCTCACTGTTCAGCCGCAAATATCTTTATTTAAAAAAGTGTGGTATACCCCAGTAAACAATAACTGTGGTTTTGCCATCCCACGGTAAAAAATCTCTATTATTCAGGTTTTGGTAGTTTTTTCTGTAAAGAAAAACAGTAGTGTCTCCTGACTGTTGTGACACAAAAATGTATCTGTTGAAAATAGTCTTGTGTAGGCCCGATATCCCAGTGTGGTTTCGCAGTTCCACGGATCAAATCACTGTGCTATCCAGTTTTGGGCCTTTGGTATCTAAAAAAAAAGCAGTTTGAGTGTGTCGCTCACTGTTCAGCCGCAAATATCTCTATTTAAAAACGTGTGGTATACCCAAGTAAACAATAACTGTGGTTTTGCCATCCCACGGTAAAAAATCTCTATTATTCAGGTTTTGGTAGTTTTTTCCATAAAGAAAAACAGTAGTGTCTCCTGACTGTTGTGACACAAAAATATTTCTGTTGAAAATAGTCTTGTGTAGGCCCGACATCCCAGTGTGGTTTCGCAGTTCCACGGGTCAAATCGCTGTACTATCCAGTTTTGGGCCTTTGGTATCTAAAAAAAAAGCAGTTTGAGTGTGTCGCTCACTGTTCAGCCGCAAATATCTCTATTTAAAAAAGTGTGGTATACCCCAGTAAACAATAACTGTGGTTTTGCCATCCCACGGTAAAAAATCTCTATTATTCAAGTTTTGGTAGTTTTTTCCGTAAAGAAAAACAGTAGTGTCTCCTGAATGTTGTCACACAAAAATATATCTGTTGAAAATAGTCTTGTGTAGGCCCGACATCCCAGTGTGGTTTCGCAGTTCCACGGGTCAAATCGCTGTACTATCCAGTTTTGGGCCTTTGGTATCTAAAAAAAAAGCAGTTTGACTGTGTGTCGCTCACTGTTCAGCCGCAAATATCTCTATTTAAAAAAGTGTGGTATACCCCAGTAAACAATAACTGTGGTTTTGCCATCCCACGGTAAAAAATCTCTATTATTCAGGTTTTGGTAGTTTTTTCCGTAAAGAAAAACAGTAGTGTCTCCTGACTGTTGTGACACAAAAATATATCTGTTGAAAATAGTCTTGTGTAGGCCTGACATCCCAGTGTGGTTTCACAGTTCCACGGGTCAAATCACTGTACTATCCAGTTTTGGGCCTTTGGTATCTAAAAAAAAAGCAGTTTGAGTGTGTTGCTCACTGTTCAGCCGCAAATATCTCTATTTAAAAGAGTGTGGTATACCCCAGTAAAAAATAACTGTCAATTTACCACCCCACGGTAAAAAATCTCTACTATTTAAGTTTTGGTAGTTTTTTCCGTAAAGAAAAACAATAGTGTCTCCTGACTGTTGTGACACAAAAATATATCTGTTGAAAATAGTCTTGTGTAGGCCCGACATCCCAGTGTGGTTTTGCAGTTCCACGGGTAAAATTCCTATACTATCCAGTTTTGGGCCTTTGGTATCTAAAAAAAAAGCAGTTTGAGTGTGTCGCTCACTGTTCAGCCGCAAATATCTCTATTTAAAAAAGTGTGGTATACCCCAGTAAACAATAACTGTGGTTTTGCCATCCCACGGTAAAAAATCTCTATTATTCAGGTTTTGGTAGTTTTTTCCGTAAAGAAAAACAGTAGTGTCTCCTGACTGTTGTGACACAAAAATATATCTGTTGAAAATAGTCTTGTGTAGGCCCGAAATCCCAGTGTGGTTTCGCAGTTCCACGGGTCAAATCGCTGTACTATCCAGTTTTGGGCCTTTGGTATCTAAAAAAAAAGCAGTTTGAGTGTGTCGCTCACTTTTCATCCGCAAATATCTTTATTTAAAAAAGTGTGGTATACCCAAGTAAACAATAACTGTGGTTTTGCCATCCCACGGTAAAAAATCTCTATCATTCAGGTTTTGGTAGTTTTTTCTGTAAAGAAAAACAGTAGTGTCTCCTGACTGTTGTGACACAAAAATGTATCTGTTGAATATAGTCTTGTGTAGGCCCGACATCCCAGTGTGGTTTCGCAGTTCCACGGGTCAAATCGCTGTAATATCCAGTTTTGGGCCTTTGGTATCTAAAAAAAAAGCAGTTTGAGTGTGTCGCTCACTGTTCAGCCGCAAATATCTCTATTTAAAAAAGTGTGGTATACCCAAGTAAACAATAACTGTGGTTTTGCCATCCCACGGTAAAAAATCTCTATTATTTAAGTTTTGGTAGTTTTTTCCGTAAAGAAAAACAGTAGTGTCTCCTGACTGTTGTGACACAAAAATATATCTGTTGAAAATAGTCTTGTGTAGGCCCGACATCCCAGTGTGGTTTCGCAGTTCCACGCGTCAAATCGCTGTACTATCCAGTTTTGGGCCTTTGGTATCTAAAAAAAAAGCAGTTTGATCGTGTCGCTCACTGTTCAGCCGCAAATATCTCTATTTAAAAGAGTGTGGTATACCCCAGTAAACAATAACTGTCGTTTTGCCACCCCTCGGTAAAAAATCTCTATTATTCAGGTTTTGGTAGTTTTTTCCGTAAAGAAAAACAGTAGTGTCTCCTGACTGTTGTGACACAAAAATATATCTGTTGAAAATAGTCTTGTGTAGGCCCGACATCCCAGTGTGGTTTCGCAGTTCCACAGGTCAAATCGCTGTACTATCCAGTTTTGGGCCTTTGGTATCTAAAAAAAAAGCAGTTTGAGTGTGTCGCTCACTGTTCAGCTGCAAATATCTCTATTTAAAAAAGTGTGGTATACCCCAGTAAATAATAACTGTGGTTTTGCCATCCCACGGTAAAAAATCTCTATTATTCAGGTTTTGGTAGTTTTTTCCGTGAAGAAAAACAGTAGTGTCTCCTGACTGTTGTGACACAAAAATATATCTGTTGAAAATAGTCTTGTGTAGGCCCGACATCCCAGTGTGGTTTCGCAGTTCCACGGGTCAAATCGCTGTACTATCCAGTTTTGGGCCTTTGGTATCAAAAAAAAAAGCAGTTTGAGTGTGTCGCTCACTGTTCAGCCACAAATATCTTTATTTAAAAAAGTGTGGTATACCCCAGAAAACAATAACTGTGGTTTTGCCATCCCACGGTAAAAAATCTCTATTATTCAGGTTTTGGTAGTTTTTTCCGTAAAGAAAAACAATAGTGTCTCCTGACTGTTGTGACACAAAAATGTATCTGTTGAAAATAGTCTTGTGTAGGCCCGATATCCCAGTGTGGTTTCGCAGTTCCACGGGTCAAATCGCTGTGCTATCCAGTTTTGGGCCTTTGGTATCTAAAAAAAAAGCAGTTTGAGTGTGTCGCTCACTGTTCAGCCGCAAATATCTCTATTTAAAAAAGTGTGGTATACCCAAGTAAACAATAACTGTGGTTTTGCCATCCCACGGTAAAAAATCTCTATTATTCAGGTTTTGGTAGTTTTTTCCATAAAGAAAAACAGTAGTGTCTCCTGACTGTTGTGACACAAAAATATTTCTGTTGAAAATAGTCTTATGTAGGCCCGACTACCCAGTGTGGTTTCGCAGTTCCACGGGTCAAATCGCTGTACTATCCAGTTTTGGGCCTTTGGTATCTAAAAAAAAAGCAGTTTGACTGTGTGTCGCTCACTGTTCAGCCGCAAATATCTCTATTTAAAAAAGTGTGGTATACCCCAGTAAACAATAACTGTGGTTTTGCCATCCCACGGTATAAAATCTCTATTATTCAGGTTTTGGTAGTTTCTTCCGTAAAGAAAAACAGTAGTGTCTCCTGACTGTTGTGACACAAAAATATATCTGTTGAAAATAGTCTTGTGTAGGCCCGACATCCCAGTGTGGTTTCACAGTTCCACGGGTCAAATCGCTGTACTATCCAGTTTTGGGCCTTTGGTATCTAAAAAAAAAGCAGTTTGAGTGTGTCGCTCACTTTTCATCCGCAAATATCTTTATTTAAAAAAGTGTGGTATACCCAAGTAAACAATAACTGTGGTTTTGCCATCCCACGGTAAAAAATCTCTATTATTCAGGTTTTGGTAGTTTTTTCTGTAAAGAAAAACAGTAGTGTCTCCTGACTGTTGTGACACAAAAATATATCTGTTGAATATAGTCTTGTGTAGGCCCGACATCCCAGTGTGGTTTCGCAGTTCCACGGGTCAAATCGCTGTACTATCCAGTTTTGGGCCTTTGGTATCTAAAAAAAAAGCAGTTTGAGTGTGTCGCTCACTGTTCAGCCGCAAATATCTCTATTTAAAAAAGTGTGGTATACCCAAGTAAACAATAACTGTGGTTTTGCCATCCCACGGTAAAAAATCTCTATTATTCAGGTTTTGGTAGTTTTTTCCGTAAAGAAAAACAGTAGTGTCTCCTGACTGTTGTGACACAAAAATATATCTGTTGAAAATAGTCTTGTGTAGTCCCGACATCCCAGTGTGGTTTCGCAGTTCCACGCGTCAAATCGCTGTACTATCCAGTTTTGGGCCTTTGGTATCTAAAAAAAAAGCAGTTTGATCGTGTCGCTCACTGTTCAGCCGCAAATATCTCTATTTAAAAGAGTGTGGCATACCCCAGTAAACAATAAATGTCGTTTTGCCACCCCTCGGTAAAAAATCTCTATTATTCAGGTTTTGGTAGTTTTTTCCGTAAAGAAAAACAGTAGTGTCTTCTGACTGTTGTGACATAAAAATATATCTGTTGAAAATAGTCTTGTGTAGGCCCGACATCCCAGTGTGGTTTCGCAGTTCCACGGGTCAAATCGCTGTACTATCCAGTTTTGGGACTTTGGTATCTAAAAAAAAAGCAGTTTGAGTGTGTCGCTCACTGTTCAGCTGCAAATATCTCTATTTAAAAAAGTGTGGTATACCCCAGTAAACAATAACTGTGGTTTTGCCATCCCACGGTAAAAAATCTCTATTATTCAGGTTTTGGTAGTTTTTTCCGTGAAGAAAAACAGTAGTGTCACCTGACTGTTGTGACACAAAAATATATCTGTTGAAAATAGTCTTGTGTAGGCCCGACATCCCAGTGTGGTTTCGCAGTTCCACGGGTCAAATCGCTGTACTATCCAGTTTTGGGCCTTTGGTATCTAAAAAAAAAGCAGTTTGAGTGTGTCGCTCACTGTTCAGCCACAATTATCTTTATTTAAAAAGTGTGGTATACCCCAGTAAACAATAACTGTGGTTTTGCCATCCCACGGTAAAAAATCTCTATTATTCAGGTTTTGGTAGTTTTTTCCGTAAAGAAAAACAGTAGTGTCTCCTGACTGTTGTGACATAAAAATGTATCTGTTGAAAGTAGTCTTGTGTAGGCCCGATATCCCAGTGTGGTTTCGCAGTTCCACGGGTCAAATCGCTGTGCTATCCAGTTTTGGGCCTTTGGTATCTAAAAAAAAAGCAGTTTGAGTGTGTCGCTCACTGTTCAGCCGCAAATATCTCTATTTAAAAAAGTGTGGTATACCCAAGTAAACAATAACTGTGGTTTTGCCATCCCACGGTAAAAAATCTCTATTATTCAGATTTTGGTAGTTTTTTCCATAAAGAAAAACAGTAGTGTCTAATGACTGTTGTGACACAAAAATATTTCTGTTGAAAATAGTATTGTGTAGGCCCGACATCCCAGTGTGGTTTCGCAGTTCCACGGGTCAAATCGCTGTACTATCCAGTTTTGGGCCTTTGGTATCTAAAAAAAAAGCAGTTTGAGTGTGTCGCTCACTGTTCAGCCGCAAATATCTCTATTTAAAAAAGTGTGGTATACCCCAGTAAACAATAACTGTGGTTTTGCCATCCCACGGTAAAAAATCTCTATTATTCAAGTTTTGGTAGTTTTTTCCGTAAAGAAAAACAGTAGTGTCTCCTGAATGTTGTCACACAAAAATATATCTGTTGAAAATAGTCTTGTGTAGGCCCGACATCCCAGTGTGGTTTCGCAGTTCCACGGGTCAAATCGCTGTACTATCCAGTTTTGGGCCTTTGGTATCTAAAAAAAAAGCAGTTTGACTGTGTGTCGCTCACTGTTCAGCCGCAAATATCTCTATTTAAAAAAGTGTGGTATACCCCAGTAAACAATAACTGTGGTTTTGCCATCCCACGGTATAAAATCTCTATTATTCAGGTTTTGGTAGTTTTTTCCGTAAAGAAAAACAGTAGTGTCTCCTGACTGTTGTGACACAAAAATATATCTGTTGAAAATAGTCTTGTGTAGGCCTGAGATCCCAGTGTGGTTTCACAGTTCCACGGGTCAAATCACTGTACTATCCAGTTTTGGGCCTTTGGTATCTAAAAAAAAAGCAGTTTGAGTGTGTCGCTCACTGTTCAGCTGCAAATATCTCTATTTAAAAAAGTGTGGTATACCCCAGTAAACAATAACTGTGGTTTTGCCATCCCACGGTAAAAAATCTCTATTATTCAGGTTTTGGTAGTTTTTTCCGTGAAGAAAAACAGTAGTGTCACCTGACTGTTGTGACACAAAAATATATCTGTTGAAAATAGTCTTGTGTAGGCCCGACATCCCAGTGTGGTTTCGCAGTTCCACGGGTCAAATCGCTGTACTATCCAGTTTTGGGCCTTTGGTATCTAAAAAAAAAGCAGTTTGAGTGTGTCGCTCACTGTTCAGCCACAATTATCTTTATTTAAAAAGTGTGGTATACCCCAGTAAACAATAACTGTGGTTTTGCCATCCCACGGTAAAAAATCTCTATTATTCAGGTTTTGGTAGTTTTTTCCGTAAAGAAAAACAGTAGTGTCTCCTGACTGTTGTGACATAAAAATGTATCTGTTGAAAGTAGTCTTGTGTAGGCCCGATATCCCAGTGTGGTTTCGCAGTTCCACGGGTCAAATCGCTGTGCTATCCAGTTTTGGGCCTTTGGTATCTAAAAAAAAAGCAGTTTGAGTGTGTCGCTCACTGTTCAGCCGCAAATATCTCTATTTAAAAAAGTGTGGTATACCCAAGTAAACAATAACTGTGGTTTTGCCATCCCACGGTAAAAAATCTCTATTATTCAGATTTTGGTAGTTTTTTCCATAAAGAAAAACAGTAGTGTCTAATGACTGTTGTGACACAAAAATATTTCTGTTGAAAATAGTATTGTGTAGGCCCGACATCCCAGTGTGGTTTCGCAGTTCCACGGGTCAAATCGCTGTACTATCCAGTTTTGGGCCTTTGGTATCTAAAAAAAAAGCAGTTTGAGTGTGTCGCTCACTGTTCAGCCGCAAATATCTCTATTTAAAAAAGTGTGGTATACCCCAGTAAACAATAACTGTGGTTTTGCCATCCCACGGTAAAAAATCTCTATTATTCAAGTTTTGGTAGTTTTTTCCGTAAAGAAAAACAGTAGTGTCTCCTGAATGTTGTCACACAAAAATATATCTGTTGAAAATAGTCTTGTGTAGGCCCGACATCCCAGTGTGGTTTCGCAGTTCCACGGGTCAAATCGCTGTACTATCCAGTTTTGGGCCTTTGGTATCTAAAAAAAAAGCAGTTTGACTGTGTGTCGCTCACTGTTCAGCCGCAAATATCTCTATTTAAAAAAGTGTGGTATACCCCAGTAAACAATAACTGTGGTTTTGCCATCCCACGGTATAAAATCTCTATTATTCAGGTTTTGGTAGTTTTTTCCGTAAAGAAAAACAGTAGTGTCTCCTGACTGTTGTGACACAAAAATATATCTGTTGAAAATAGTCTTGTGTAGGCCTGAGATCCCAGTGTGGTTTCACAGTTCCACGGGTCAAATCACTGTACTATCCAGTTTTGGGCCTTTGGTATCTAAAAAAAAAGCAGTTTGAGTGTGACGCTCACTGTTCAGCCGCAAATATCTCTATTTAAAAGAGTGTGGTATACCCCAGTAAAAAATAACTGTCGTTTTACCACCCCACGGTAAAAAATCTCTATTATTCAAGTTTTGGTAGTTTTTTCCGTAAAGAAAAACAGTAGTGTCTCCTGACTGTTGTGACACAAGAATATATCTGTTGAAAATAGTCTTGTGTAGGCCCGACATCCCAGTGTGGTTTCGCAGTTCCACAGGTCAAATCGCTGTACTATCCAGTTTTGGGCCTTTGGTATCTAAAAAAAAAGCAGTTTGAGTGTGTCGCTCACTGTTCAGCCGCAAATATCTCTATTTAAAAAAGTGTGGTATACCCCAGTAAAAAATAACTTTGGTTTTGCCATCCCACGGTAAAAAATCTCTATTATTCAGGTTTTGGTAGTTTTTTCCGTAAAGAAAAACAGTAGTGTCTCCTGACTGTTGTGACACAAAAATATATCTGTTGAAAATAGTCTTGTGTAGGCCCGACATCCCAGTGTGGTTTTGCAGTTCCACGGGTCAAATCGCTGTACTACCCAGTTTTGGGCCTTTGGTATCTAAAAAAAAAGCAGTTTGAGTGTGTCGCTCACTGTTCAGCTGCAAATATCTCTATTTAAAAAAGTGTGGTATACCCCAGTAAACAATAACTGTGGTTTTGCTACATCACGGTAAAAAACCTCTATTATTCAGGTTTTGGTAGTTTTTTCCGTAAAGAAAAACAGTAGTGTCTCCTGACTGTTGTGACACAAAAATATATCTGTTGAAAATAGTCTTGTGTTGGCCCGACATCCCAGTGTGGTTTCGCCGTTCCACGGGTCAAATCGCTGTACTATCCAGTTTTGGGCCTTTGGTATCTAAAAAAAAAGCAGTTTGAGTGTGTCGCTCACTGTTCAGCCGCAAATATCTCTATTTAAAAAAGTGTGGTATACCCCAGTAAAGAATAACTGTGGTTTTGCCATCCCACGGTAAAAAATCTCTATTATTCAGGTTTTGGTAGTTTTTTCCGTAAAGAAAAACAGTAGTGTCTCCTGACTGTTGTGACACAAAAATATATCTGTTGAAAATAGTCTTGTGTAGGCCCGACATCCCAGTGTGGTTTTGTAGTTCCACGGGTCAAATCGCTGTACTATCCAGTTTTGGGCCTTTGGTATCTAAAAAAAAACCAGTTTGAGTGTGTCGCTCACTGTTCAGCCGCAAATATCTTTATTTAAAAAAGTGTGGTATACCCCAGTAAACAATAACTGTGGTTTTGCCATCCCACGGTAAAAAATCTCTATTATTCAGGTTTTGGTAGTTTTTTCCGTAAAGAAAAACAGTAGTGTCTCCTGACTGTTGTGACTAGTGTTGAGCGATACCTTCCGATATCGGGAAATATCGGATCGGATCGGACCGATACCGAAAAAGTATCGGATATCGCCGATTCCGATACCGGAAACCAATGCAAGTCAATGGGACATAAATATCGGAATTAAAATAAACCCTTTCTTTCCTTGTAGGTTATTTCTACATGAAGGAAAACAACTAAGAATAATGTAGAATGTATTGGGGGAGGTGGGGGAGACAATAAAGGCATAGAGGTTTAGCCCAGTCAAATGGAATAGCAGGAATTACTATTTTTTTATGTTCTGAGTTACGGAAATATTAACTATGTTAAGTATTTTTATATTTTGTCAGATATTTATGTTTCACTACTTCCATGCTCTTCACCTTCTTTTTTACTTCTCCCACACTTTCTCCTTCATCATCCTCAGCATCTTTTTCATCCACTTCTTCTTCACCTTCTTCTTCTTCACCTTCTTCGTATTATTCTTTTTTTTACATTCTTCATATTCTACTTCTTCATCTTCTTCATATTCTTCTTCTTCATCATATTCTTATTTGTGACAGGCATTCCTGTAGTTGTTATCTATAAAAGGTTGGACATTACACCTTTCGTTCTGCCCGTCACAAAAGATTTACAACAGGATTTGTCCGCGTTCAGTTTGGCCTGCAGCAGCAGGTCTTTTCCAGGGGCACCACGAGGAGGAACGGACTCACCCCCATACACTGCTTAGTCATCTTCTGCTTATAATTTAGATATTATCTTTTGCTCTGATTTTTAGTCTTATGCTTAATGTTCTTCCGCTTTTTTTTCTGCAGCTTCTTGTATTTCTGCTTCTTGGTTTTCTGTCTCTTGTTCTTCTGTATCTTGGTGCTTGTCTTCTCTTCTTTGTCTTCTTGGTCAACTTCTTCAGGGTCATCTTCTTGGTCTTCTTCGGGGTGGTCTTCAGGGTCGTCGTCTTCGGGGGTCCTCATCTTCGGGGTCCTCATCTTCTTCGGGTTGGTCTTCTGGGTCCTCGTCTTCGGGGTCCTCGTCTTCTTCGGGGTGGTCTTCAGGGTCCTCGTCTTCTTCGGGGTGGTCTTCAGGGTCCTCGTCTTCTTCGGGGTGGTCTTCAGGGTCCTCGTCTTCAGGGTCATTGTCTTCGGGGTCCTCGTCTTCTTAGGGTTGGTCTTCAGGGTCCTCGTCTTCAGGGTCCTCGTCAGGGAGATCCAGAGTGATTACCAAGAACCATTTCAAAAAGCTTGAACTTGGAAATGTAGCAGAAGGTACAAGAAGGCTGAGGAACTACCGAGGACCAGCTGACGGTACTGGAACCCGGATGGGTAGCAGAAGGTACAAGAGCCAATGGAACTACCGAGGACCAGCTGATGTTACTGGAACTCGGTTACTAAGCAGGAGGTACCTGTGCCAGAAAGCACTACCAAGGACCAGCAGACGTTGGATGGGTAGCAGAAGGTACAAGAGCCAATGGAACTGCCGAGAACCAGCTGGCGGTGCTGGAGCCCAGGGTAAATACTAAAAACAGAGGAGCCAGAGGTGTATTTGGAGGAGGTTTTAAATCCGTAGTACAGTGGATGTGGACAAAGCAGGAGAATTTGCCGGACACACAGCTGGGGATCAGCTGACGTTACTGAACCCCAATAACACTGGAGCAAGCGTTGACTGTGCAGACGGCACTTCTGAGCAGCAACTAGCGGTATTGGAGCCCAGGGTAAATACTTAAAACGGAGGAGCCAGAGGTGTAATTGGAGCAAGTTTTAAATAAGTAGCACAGTGAATATGGACAGAGCAGGAGAAATTGCCGTGAACACAGCAGGGGAACAGCTGACGTTACCGAACCCCAATAACACCGCAGCAAGTGTTGACTGTGCAGACGGCACTTCCGAGCGCCAACTGGCGGTGCTGGAGCCCAGGGATAAGAATGAAAACAGAGGAGCCAGAGGTGTAATTGGAGCAACTTTAAAATGTGTAGTACAGTGGATGTGGACAAAGCAGGAGAAATTGCCGTCCGTACAGCAGGGGAACAGCTGACGTTACCGAACCCCAATAACACGGCAGCAAGTGTTGACTGTGCAGACAGCACTTCCGAGCGCCAACTGGCGGTGCTGAAGCCCAGGGATAAGAATAAAAATAGAGAGGAGCAAGAGGTGTAATTGGAGCAAGTTTTAAATAAGTAGCACAGTGAATATGGACAGAGCAGGAGAAATTGCCGTGAACACAGCAGGGGAACAGCTGACGTTACCGAACCCCAATAACACCGCAGCAAGTGTTGACTGTGCAGACGGCACTTCCGAGCGCCAACTGGCGGTGTTGGAGCCCAGGGATAAGAATGAAAACAGAGGAGCCAGAGGTGTAATTGGAGCAACTTTAAAATGTGTAGTACAGTGGATGTGGACAAAGCAGGAGAAATTGCCGTCCGCACAGCAGGGGAACAGCTGACGTTACTGAACCCCAATAACACGGCAGCAAGTGTTGACTGTGCAGATGGCACTTCCGTGCGCCAACTGGCGGTGTTGGAGCTCAGGGATAATACTGAAAACAGAGGAGCCAGAGGTGTAATTGGAGCAACTTTAAAATCTGTAGTAGTGAGAATGTGGACAGAGCAGGAGAAATTGCCGTCCGCACAGCAGGGGAACAGCTGACGTTACTGAACCCCAATAACATGGTAGCAAGTGTTGACTGTGCAGACGGCACTTCCGAGCGCCAACTGGCGGTGTTGGAGCTCAGGGATAATACTGAAAACAGAGGAGCCAGAGGTGTAATTGGAGCAACTTTAAAATCTGTAGTAGTGAGAATGTGGACAGAGCAGGAGAAATTGCCATCCGCACAGCAGGGGAACAGCTGACGTTACTGAACCCCAATAACATGGTAGCAAGTGTTGACTGTGCAGACGGCACTTCCGAGCGCCAACTGGCGGTGTTGGAGCTCAGGGATAATACTGAAAACAGAGGAGCCAGAGGTGTATTTGGAGGAGGTTTTAAATCAGTAGTACAGTGGATGTGGACAGAGCAGGAGAAATTGCCGTCCGCACAGCAGGGGAACAGCTGACGTTACTGAACCCCAATAACACGGCAGCAAGTGTTGACTGTGCAGACGGCACTTCCGAGTGCCAACTGGCGGTGTTGGAGCTCAGGGATAATACTGAAAACAGAGGAGCCAGAGGTGTAATTGGAGCAACTTTAAAATCTGTAGTAGTGAGAATGTGGACAGAGCAGAAGAAATTGCCGTCCGCACAGCAGGGGAACAGCTGACGTTACTGAACCCCAATAACATGGTAGCAAGTGTTGACTGTGCAGACGGCACTTCCGAGCGCCAACTGGCGGTGTTGGAGCTCAGGGATAATACTGAAAACAGAGGAGCCAGAGGTGTATTTGGAGGAGGTTTTAAATCAGTAGTACAGTGGATGTGGACAGAGCAGGAGAAATTGCCGTCCGCACAGCAGGGGAACAGCTGACGTTACTGAACCCCAATAACACGGCAGCAAGTGTTGACTGTGCAGACGGCACTTCCGAGCGCCAACTGGCGGTGTTGGAGCTCAGGGATTACAGTTCAGGTGGTAGAAACATGAACAGAACAGGAGACCTGGATACTGTTGCCAACCAATTATTTATTCTAGAAGAGGACTGGCAAATTCATGAGAGATCCAGGCCTTGTTCATTTTGAGAAAAGTAAGCCGGTCAACGTTATCGGAGGATAGTCGCATGCGACGGTCTGTTAGTACACCACCTGCGGCACTAAAGACGCGTTCCGATAATACACTAGCAGCAGGGCAAGCTAGCACCTCCAGTGCATACTGACTAAGCTCTGGCCATGTATCCAGCTTACAGACCCAAAACTTGAAGGGAGAAGAGCCGTCTGGGAGTACACTAAGAGGGCAAGACATGTAGTCTGTCACCATCTGACGGAAACGTTGCCTCCTGCTGACTGGAGCCGTCTGTGATGGTGTAGACATTTGTGGCGGCGGGGACACAAAACTTTGCCACATTTCGGCCATACTGGTCTTGCCTTGTGCTGAGGCGCTGCTTCTGCTCCCTCTTTGTGCAGAGCTTCCTCCACTGCCTCAACGCACTGAGCTGCTTTGTAAAGCACTAGCAGCACTGCTCTCGGTTGGAATGGAGAACATGATGGAATGCACCAGTGCGTCTTGGTACTCCCGCATTTTACGCTCCCGGTTCAACGGTGTTATGAGGCTTTGTAAGTTGTCCCGGTAGCGAGGATCTAGGAGGGTGGACACCCAATAATCAGCCGTGTTGAGAATGTGGGCGATGGGGCGGTCGTTTCTCAGGCACTGCAGCATGAAATCAACCATGTGCTGCAGACTGCCAACTGGCCAAGAAACGCTGTCCCCTGCTTGAGGCGTGATCTCTGCCTGCTCTGCATCACCCCACCCTCGCTCTAGATACTGACTACTGTAACGGGTCCGGGAGGCGGACTGTAACGGGTCCGGGAGGCGGAACCTCTGAGCTACTATACAAGGGGGCGGCCCTTGTAAGGGAGCGGGTGGCAGTCTCTGGGTGAACGGACAGGGAGTTACGGCAAGTGATCAGGGCAGTCTCTGGGTAAGGGGTAGGTACGACCTGTGATGGCAGAGCCTCCGGGTAGGCTAGCAGGCAGGTGGTAGATGTATGCTCCCAGGTGAGCAAGCGAGAGTCTCTGGAATAGCAGGTGGTCACGGCACGTGACGGCGGAACCTCCGGGCTGGCAGGTAGGTAACGGAGAAGCGCTCCCAGGTGAGCGGGCAAGAGTCTCTGGAATAGCTGATGGTCACCGCACGTGACAACGGGACCTCCGGGCTGGCAAGCAGGCAGGTAACGGAGATGCGCTCCCAGGTGAGCGGGCAAGAGTCTGGAGTAGCTGGTGGTCACAGCACGTGACAACGGAGCCTCCGGGCTGGCAAGCAGGCAGATAACGGAGAAGCGCTCCCAGGTGAGCGGGCAAGCTGGTCCATAGACAGACTGACCGGAGTAGTAAGGCAGACCGTCGGACCTCAGGCAAGCAGGCAGGTAGCTGATATGCGCTCCCAGGTGAGCGGGCAGGCTGGTCCTTTAGACAGACTGACAGGAGTAGTAAGGCAGACCGTCGGACCTCAGACTGGCAGACAGGTAACAAGTATTCAGGCAGGAATCAGGCAGGTAACTGGCAGGTACTGGCAGGTAACTAGCAGGAAACTGGCAGGAAACTGGCAGGTAACTGGCAACGGGACCTGAGGGCTGAAGCACAGGTGAGACACAGGTGCAAACAACATTGCTCGGGCACCTCCATTTTGGAGGAGGTGCCTTATATATGATGAAGTCCTCCGGCCATTGGCCGGGGACTCTTTAGGGCGGCGCGCGCGGCCCCTTTAAGAGGAGGGGAGCGCGCGCGCGCGCGCCCTAAGCACAGGGGCCGGGAAGGAGCGCGCGCTGAGAGCAGAGCAGGAGGAGGACGCCGGGACGGAGCGCGCGCTGACAGCAGAGCGGGGGGAGGAAGCCGGGCACGGAGCAGAGCGGTGAGAGGAGCAGCGTCCCTGCCTAGCAGAGGGCAGGGACGCCGGCACTACAGTACCCCCCCCTTTAGGCCCCCCCTTTTTTAGGCCAGACAGAAATTTAGCTAGGATGAGAGGGGCATGGATGTTCTCCCGGGGCTCCCACGTTCTCTCCTCAGGACCAAACCCCTTCCAATCTACCAGAAAAAAGGTCTTTCCTCTTACCCTTTTGGTGGCAAGAATGTTCTCTACCTCAAACTCGTCCTCAGCAGAAACCGGAGCAGGAGGCGTACCTGTAGACTTGGAAAAAGAGTTAAGCACTACAGGTTTGAGGAGAGACACATGGAAGGAGTTAGGGATCCGTAAGTTGGCCGGGAGTTTCAATTTATAGGCCACCGGGTTGATCTGACTGATGACCTCCAGTGGGCCGATGAACCGAGACCCTAACTTATAGGAAGGGATCTTGAGCCGGACATATTTGGACGAGAGCCAGACTTTATCCCCAGGGCGGAATTGAGGAGGGTCCAGACGTTTTTTGTCAGCGTGTCTTTTCATACGCTCGGATGACAGAAGGAGTGCGGACCGGGTACTCTCCCATATGGAGGAAAATTTGTTAACAAGAGATTCCGCAGCCGGATTGTCCGCCGAGGTGGAGACGGGAAACGGGATCCGAGGATGCTGACCGTAGACTACAAAAAACGGGGATTTGGAGGAAGACTCGCTCTCGTGATTGTTGTACGAGAATTCGGCCCATGGCAGGAGATCCACCCAGTCAGAATGGTGGGCATTAACGAAGTGCCGAAGGTAACTGGTCAGGTTCTGATTGATCCGCTCCACTTGACCATTAGACTGTGGGTGGTAAGCGGAGGAGAAGTCCAGGGTGACGTCCAGCAATTTACAAGTGGCTCTCCAGAAACGGGAAGTGAACTGTACCCCACGATCCGACACGATGTGACGGGGCAGGCCATGAAGACGGAAGATGTGGCGGATAAAGTCTTTAGCCAGCTCGGGTGCAGACGGAAGACCTGGCAGTGGAATGAAGTGAGCCATCTTGGAGAAGCGGTCAGCGACCACCCAAATGACCGTACAACCGGCAGAGACGGGTAGATCAGTAATGAAGTCCATCGCTATATGCTGCCAGGGGGCAGCAGGTACTGGCAGAGGTAGGAGGCGGCCGGCCGGCAGGTGTCTCGGAACTTTGTTGCGGGCGCAGGACACACAGGCAGAAACAAAGTCTATTACATCCTTGTGCAGGTTAGGCCACCAGTAGTGCCGGGTAATAAGCTGGAGGGTCTTTTTCTGACCGGCGTGGCCAGCTAGTTTAGACGAATGACCCCAGTGTAGAATCTTCTCCCGATCAGGTACTGGTACGAACGTCTTACCAGGAGGAAGACGATTTAGACTCACGGGAGCCACCTGCATTACTCTGGCGGGATCGATGATATGTTTCGGATCCTCCTCGAGATCAGACACCAGAAAGGATCGAGACAAGGCATCCGCCTTGACGTTTTTGTCAGCCGGGCGAAAATGAAGGACAAAATCAAAACGAGCAAAAAACAAGGACCACCGGGCTTGGCGCGGGTTAAGTCTCTGGGCATGCTGGAGGTAAGCCAAGTTCTTGTGGTCAGTGTAAATTATTACCGGGTGAAGAGCCCCCTCGAGCAGGTAACGCCACTCCTCCAATGCCAGTTTGATGGCCAATAACTCTCGGTCTCCTATGGAATAGTTGCGCTCAGAGGAGGAGAAGAGTTTAGAGAAGAAGCCACAAGTTACCATCCTCCCGGAAGATGATTTTTGAGTAAGTACCGCTCCGGCTCCAGAGGAGGAGGCGTCAACTTCCAGGAAGAACTGCTTGTTGCCATCTGGGCGATGCAGCACCGGGGCGGAAGAGAAGGCCTGTTTAAGGGAAAGAAAGGCCTCCTCTGCTTCGGGTGGCCACTCTTTGGGATTAGTACCTTTACGGGTGAGCGCAGAAATTGGGGCCGTCCGGGAAGAGAAGTGTGGTATGAAGAGGCGGTAGTAGTTGGCGAAGCCCAGGAAACGCTGAATGGCCTTCAACCCCTCCGGTCGGGGCCATTTCTCGATGGCAGACAGTTTCTCAGGATCCATTTGAAGGCCGGTCTGAGAGATAATGTAGCCCAGAAACGGAAGCGAGGTCTGCTCAAAGAGGCACTTCTCAAATTTAGCGTAGAGATGGTTCTGCCTTAGCCTGAGCAGGACCTGACGAACGTCCCTCCGGTGAGTCTGGAGATCCGGAGAGAAGACCAAGATGTCGTCCAGGTACACCACTACGCAGGAGTAGAGAAGGTCCCGGAAGATGTCATTGACCAACTCTTGAAAGACGGCAGGAGCGTTACAGAGACCAAAGGGCATTACCAGGTATTCATAGTGGCCGTCCCGGGTGTTGAATGCCGTCTTCCATTCATCCCCCTGACGAATACGAACCAGGTTGTACGCCCCACGAAGGTCCAGTTTGGTGAAGATCCTAGCCCCCCTCAGACGATCAAATAATTCTGGAATGAGCGGAAGGGGGTACTTATTCTTCACCGTGATCAGGTTTAGGCCTCTATAGTCTATACAGGGACGGAGAGAGCCGTCCTTCTTTTTGACGAAAAAGAAGCCTGCTCCCGCCGGGGAGGTAGATTTCCGGATGAATCCTCTGGCCAGATTCTCCTCAATATATTCGGACATTGACCGGGTCTCAGCAGCGGATAAAGGATAGATACGCCCACGGGGAGGAGTAGTACCGGGTAGCAGATCGATGGGACAGTCGTATGGTCTATGTGGTGGTAATGTCTCTGCCTCCTTTTTATTAAAGACATCTGCATAAGACCAATAAGGAATCGGAAGTCCAGGTAGATTAGCTGGGGTAGGAGAGGGACGGACGGGATGGACGGGAACCAGGCAGGTTTTATGACAGTCTTGTCCCCAGCGAAGGACCTCTCCGGTTTGCCAGTCTAGCACGGGTGCATGTCTCTGGAGCCAGGGCAGACCTAGCAAGAGGGCGTGAGAGAGTCCAGGCAGAACATGAAAGGAGATACTTTCAGAATGCAGCATTCCCACCTGCAGGGTAATGGATTCGGTGATGAGTTGAATGGGGCGAGGTAAGAGGCCCCCATCCACGGCAGCGACAGACAAGGGTACAGCCAGAGGTTTGGTGGGGATGCGGTATTTCTCAACCAGGGACTGTGAAATAAGGTTCCCGGCTGCTCCAGAGTCAAGTTGGGCTAGTTCGAAATAACGGTTCTCCCCGTAGATGATCGAAACTGACAACAGCAGGGATGGAGAGGATTTATTCTTGTCTAGGTGGACCTCTCTGAGCGAACCTAGACACAGGCGTTTCCCGACCTCTCCGGGCAGGCACGGATCCGGTGCTCCTTACTGCCACAGTAGAAGCAGCTCCCCTCGGCACGGCGTGAGTCCTGACGGGTTTTGACCATCTTGGTCTGGTCGACCTGCATAGGCTCAGGAGAGTGTACCTGGGAAGAGATGGAGGGAATGACGGGTTTCTGGAAAGTAGGAGCTAAACGTGGAATCCTTCTCTCACGGGTGACCTCTTTGGCACGCTCCTGAAACCGTAGGTCAATTCGGGTGGCAAGAGTTATTAAGTCATCGAGAGTGGTAGGAATGTCCCGACCGGCAAGTTCATCTTTAATACGGCCGGACAGACCCTCCCAGAAGACGGAAACCAGAGCGTCGTTATCCCAGGCCAGCTCCGAGGCAAGGGTACGGAACCGTATGGCATATTGGCCCACGGTGAGACTCCCCTGACGGAGGCGTAGCAACGATGATGCAGATGAGGTCTTCCGTCCGGGTTCGTCGAAGACTTTCCGGAAAGCCGTGAGAAAAGCAGGCAAGTTGGACACCAGGGGGTCTCCTCTCTCCCATAGAGGATTCAGCCAGGCCAGGGCCTCCCCGGTGAGATGGGACATGATGAAGGCAATTTTGGCCCGGTCGGAGTTAAACTGGTAAGACAAAAGTTCAAAATGCAGGGTGCACTGATTCAAGAAGCCCCGAGCCTGGACGGGGTCGCCTCCGAAGCGAGGAGGTGCAGAAAGCCGGGGTCCGGGGTAGGATACCATAGTATTAGTGAGCAGCGGAGCCGCCGGATTGCAAGATATGGCACTGGCGGAGGTTGTTGGTGGATCAGACAGAGTGTTCAGGCGAGTATTAACATTCCGCAGGTGACCCAGGATGGCCTCCTGTTGGGACCTCTGACGGGACAGTTCAAGACCGAGGTCCGAGAGCGAGGGAGCTTGGGTGCCACCGGGTTCCATGGCCCGAGCAAACTGTAACGGGTCCGGGAGGCGGACTGTAACGGGTCCGGGAGGCGGAACCTCTGAGCTACTATACAAGGGGGCGGCCCTTGTAAGGGAGCGGGTGGCAGTCTCTGGGTGAACGGACAGGGAGTTACGGCAAGTGATCAGGGCAGTCTCTGGGTAAGGGGTAGGTACGACCTGTGATGGCAGAGCCTCCGGGTAGGCTAGCAGGCAGGTGGTAGATGTATGCTCCCAGGTGAGCAAGCGAGAGTCTCTGGAATAGCAGGTGGTCACGGCACGTGACGGCGGAACCTCCGGGCTGGCAGGTAGGTAACGGAGAAGCGCTCCCAGGTGAGCGGGCAAGAGTCTCTGGAATAGCTGATGGTCACCGCACGTGACAACGGGACCTCCGGGCTGGCAAGCAGGCAGGTAACGGAGATGCGCTCCCAGGTGAGCGGGCAAGAGTCTGGAGTAGCTGGTGGTCACAGCACGTGACAACGGAGCCTCCGGGCTGGCAAGCAGGCAGATAACGGAGAAGCGCTCCCAGGTGAGCGGGCAAGCTGGTCCATAGACAGACTGACCGGAGTAGTAAGGCAGACCGTCGGACCTCAGGCAAGCAGGCAGGTAGCTGATATGCGCTCCCAGGTGAGCGGGCAGGCTGGTCCTTTAGACAGACTGACAGGAGTAGTAAGGCAGACCGTCGGACCTCAGACTGGCAGACAGGTAACAAGTATTCAGGCAGGAATCAGGCAGGTAACTGGCAGGTACTGGCAGGTAACTAGCAGGAAACTGGCAGGAAACTGGCAGGTAACTGGCAACGGGACCTGAGGGCTGAAGCACAGGTGAGACACAGGTGCAAACAACATTGCTCGGGCACCTCCATTTTGGAGGAGGTGCCTTATATATGATGAAGTCCTCCGGCCATTGGCCGGGGACTCTTTAGGGCGGCGCGCGCGGCCCCTTTAAGAGGAGGGGAGCGCGCGCGCGCGCGCCCTAAGCACAGGGGCCGGGAAGGAGCGCGCGCTGAGAGCAGAGCAGGAGGAGGACGCCGGGACGGAGCGCGCGCTGACAGCAGAGCGGGGGGAGGAAGCCGGGCACGGAGCAGAGCGGTGAGAGGAGCAGCGTCCCTGCCTAGCAGAGGGCAGGGACGCCGGCACTACAACTACTAGAGCATTGTGTACCTCCCTCCTCTGGACAGATGTCTTCCTCATCCATTGACTCCTCCTCATCCTCCTCACAAAGTGTCCCCTGCCTAGGCCTTTGTGAGGAACCACGTTGCGCAGACTGTAGAGAAGCAGATGGCATTTGTGACTCCTCATCCTCCACCTCTTCCAAAACCTCGTCCCTTAGTGCTTGCAGTGTTTTTTCAAGCAGGCAGATAAGGGGGATAGTCATGCTGACTAGTGCATCATCTGCACTCGCCATCCGCGTGGAATAATCGAAGGCACGCAAAACGTGGCAAATGTCCTTCATAGAGGCCCACTCAGTGGTGGTGAAGTGTGAACGGCGCGCACTGCGACTTGTTTGCGCCTGCTGCAGCTGGTACTCCATTACTGCTGCCTGCTGCTCACACAACCTCTCCAACATATGTAATGTTGAATTCCACCTGGTGGGTAGGTCACATATGATGCGATGTTCCGGAAGACATAATCGGCGCTGCAGAGCTGCAATGCGTGATCTTGCATTGCTGGAACGCCGCAAGTGAGTGCACTCTATGCGGACCTTGTGAAGCAGTGCATCAAGATCCGGATAGTCCCTCAAAAAACTCTGCACGACCAAGTTGAGCACATGTGCCAGACATGGGATGTGAGTGAGGTTGCCTAGGCCCAGAGCTGCCACCAGATTTCGGCCATTGTCACACACTACCATGCCTGGCTGGAGATTCGCTTGCACAAACCACACGTCACTCTGCTGCTTGATGGCATTCCAGAGCTCCTGCGCTGTGTGGCTTCGATTCCCCAAAGAAATTAATTTTAATACGGCCTGTTGACGTTTGGCCACGGCTGTGCTAATATCGGTCATCATAACAGGTAACCGTTCACGGGTCGATGTGGAGGTAGACCGTGACGGCTCCTGCAGCGCTGATTCAGAGGAACTGGAGTATGAGGAGGAGTCAATGTGTACAGACTGGATTCCTGCAATTCTTGGAGTTGGCAGAACACGTACAGCGCCACTCTCAAGATCTGTACCCGGCTCCACAACATTTACCCAATGGGCAGTGAGGGAAAGGTATCGTCCCTGTCCATGCTTACTGGTCCACGCATCAGTGGTCAGGTGGACCTTGCTACTGACGGCGTTTTGTAGCGCATGTTTAATTTTTCCCTCCACATGATGTTGCAGGGCAGGGACGGCTTGCCTGCTGAAATAAAAGCGGCTGGGCACGTTGTATTGTGGGACTGCCAATGCCATAAAGTTACGGAATGTGTCAGTCTCCACCAGCCTGAATGATAGCATTTCAAGGGCCAGTAGTTTAGCAATGCCAGCATTCAGAGCCTGTGCTCGGGGGTGGTTTGCCGAGTATGGGCGCCTTTTCTCCCATGCCTGTGCTAACGATGGCTGTAGACTGGCCTGGGAGTGTGAGGATGACTGGGAAAGTGGTGCTGTGGGTGGAATTACACTGTGTCTCTGTACAACAGTGCCAGAGATTCTTCCATGGCGATCCTGTGAGGAAGCCGAACCAGCTGTGTGTGAGCTGGAGGAAGAGGCTACAACACGAGCTGAAGAGGTGGTAGGTGGCGCTGTAGGTTGGCCTAGGTCTTCAGTGTGTTTGTGTAACTCCACCACGTGCTTGGTCCGCACATGTTTCCACATATTTGTGGTATTGAGGTTGCTGACACTTTTCCCTCTTTTCACCTTCTGATTACACAGCTTGCATTTGACAAAGCAAATGTCATCTGCAACTGTGTCAAAAAAGGACCAGGCACTGCAAGTCTTGGGAGCACCCGCTTTGGATTTTGGAAGAGCCATGCTCCTAATGGGTGCCGAAGTGGAGGCTACAGGCATCCAAGTCTGCCCCCTCCCTCTCCCTCCTTTTTGGGCCGTTCGGGGAATCTCTTCCTCAGAGCTGCTCCCACCACCTTCCTGTCCCTCACGCCATGATGGGTCAAGGACCTCATCATCTACACCACCCTCTTCAAACAACTGCTTCTCCTGGGTAGTCTCGACAGCACAGTACGCACCAGAAAGTGGCACCTGAGTCTCATCATCAGATGCGTACTGAGGTGTGCTGCTGACCATAGGCACTGGCCCACCCGCCTCTTCAGATTCAGAGAGACAAAACGGTTGCGCATCACTGCATACTACCTCTTCTTCAAATTCTCGAATTCTACTTGGCTGGCCCCCTCTTTCCAAGCCAAGAGATTCAGAGAACAGAAGTAGAGATGGCTCCTGTCCAGGGCTCTCTGACTGCCTGGGCAATTTGGCAGGTGGTGAAGAGACAGATGGGTGCTCTTCAGTGCTCAGGACCTGAGAGGATCTGGAACTAATTGAAGTCGATGCGTTAGCTGCCATCCATCCGACAACGGCTTCAATTTGGTCCTCGCGCAGCAGTGGGGTACGGCTAGCTCCTACAAAGCTGCGCATAAAGGACTGTTCCCTGGTAAAACTGGGGGATGCTGAGTCACTGGTGCCTGCAGCAGGCACAGAATCCCCACGTCCTCTCCCTGCAGGCACAGAATCCTCACGTCCTCTCCCTGCAGAAACTCCACGCCCATGCCCACGCCCACGCCCACGACCACATGCCTTACTCCCTGCCTTCTTCATCTTGGTAGACTGATAAAGATAGGCAGAAAAGTACTAAGGGCTTAGTGTGCTTATTCCTGAACAGCTGCTAACAGGTATAAGAAACACTAATTTTATAAAGTGTGGACTAGACTTTAATATGAGCTAATGTGGCCTACACAACTGTAAAGTGGAGTGTTTGGTGAACTTTATTTAGGTTTTTTTTTGTCACAAAAAGACACTGGATGTGCCTAAAGATGTAATAACGATAGTATCACAAACTTTTTGTAGCTATTACAATGTAGGAAGGTAACCTACAATGCAATAGATGAGGCTGCAAAAAATAGGCTAATACTAATCTGGCTGGGGCTGCAGGGCCCAAGGCTGCAGAAAGGCTCCTCTATCTACTCCTATATAGTGTGTTTGGAACCAATTTAGCTGAATACAGATGGAACCACCACACTAATAGGAGATATCAGGAAAAATTATGAATTGGCAAAAAACGACAATGTATGAGGCAGTGACACACACTGAGTGCACTACAACCAGACGGGGTTGAAGCACACACTACAGGGTGAGCTGCACTCACACACCAGACCTTGCAGACAGCGGTGAACAATACAGATGCAGAGCACTGTGCACTAGCGCTGCAAGACCAAAAAAATTTCTCTATCTACTCCTATATAGTGTGTTTGGAACCAATTTAGCTGAATACGGATGGAACCACCACACTAATAGGAGATATCAGGAAAAATTATGAATTGGCAAAAAAGGACAATGTATGAGGCAGTGACACACACTGAGTGCACTACAACCAGACGGGGTTGAAGCACACACTATAGGGTGAGCTGCACTCACACACCAGACCTTGCAGACAGCGGTGAACAGTACAGATGCAGAGCACTGTGCACTAGTGCTGCAAGACGGAAAAAAATGTCTCTATCTACTCCTATATAGTGTGTTTGGAACCAATTTAGCTGAATACAGATGGAACCACCACACTAATAGGAGATATCAGGAAAAATTATGAATTGGCAAAAAAGGACAATGTATGAGGCAGTGACACACACTGAGTGCACTACAACCAGACTTGGCTGAAGCACACACTACAGGGTGAGCTGCACTCACACACACAGACCTTGCAGACAGCGGTGAACAGCACAGGGAACTGTGCACTAGCACTGCAAGGCACAGTGATTTAGAAAGTAGCTTGGGTAAAGCAGTATAGAGCAAATAGGTAGCTAAAACTGTCCCTCAGAACAACAGCGTCCTATCCCTAACTGAATTCACAGCAGAGTGAGCTCAAAATGGCGGCGGTGGCTTTTATAGTGCATCATGACATCATTTCAGCAGCCAATCACAGCCATGCCATTAGTTAAGATGCCTACATGCCTAACAGGATGTGCCCACACTTCTTAGGATCCTCATTGGCTGAATAAAATGAAAATGTCTCATTGCATTATGGGAACTTCCGATTCCGGTATACGATATTGCAAAAGTATTGGAATTAAGTATCGGAATTCCGATACCGCGAATATCGGCCGATACCCGATATTTCAGTATCGGAATGCTCAACACTAGTTGTGACACAAAAATGTATCTGTTGAAAATAGTCTTGTGTAGGCCCGACATCCCAGTGTGGTTTCGCAGTTCCACGGGTCAAATCGCTGTGCTATCCAGTTTTGGGCCTTTGGTATCTAAAAAAAAAGCAGTTTGAGTGTGTCGCTCACTGTTCAGCCGCAAATATCTCTATTTAAAAAAGTGTGGTATACCCAAGTAAACAATAACTGTGGTTTTGCCATCCCACGGTAAAAAATCTCTATTATTCAGGTTTTGGTAGTTTTTTCCATAAAGAAAAACAGTAGTGTCTCCTGACTGTTGTGACACAAAAATATTTCTGTTGAAAATAGTCTTGTGTAGGCCCGACATCCCAGTGTGGTTTCGCAGTTCCACGGGTCAAATCGCTGTACTATCCAGTTTTGGGCCTTTGGTATCTAAAAAAAAAGCAGTTTGAGTGTGTCGCTCACTGTTCAGCCGCAAATATCTCTATTTAAAAAAGTGTGGTATACCCCAGTAAACAATAACTGTGGTTTTGCCATCCCACGGTAAAAAATCTCTATTATTCAAGTTTTGGTAGTTTTTTCCGTAAAGAAAAACAGTAGTGTCTCCTGACTGTTGTCACACAAAAATATATCTGTTGAAAATAGTCTTGTGTAGGCCCGACATCCCAGTGTGGTTTCGCAGTTCCACGGGTCAAATCGCTGTACTATCCAGTTTTGGGCCTTTGGTATCTAAAAAAAAAGCAGGTTGACTGTCTGTCGCTCACTGTTCAGCCGCAAATATCTCTATTTAAAAAAGTGTGGTATACCCCAGTAAACAATAACTGTGGTTTTGCCATCCCACGGTAAAAAATCTCTATTATTCAGGTTTTGGTAGTTTTTTCCGTAAAGAAAAACAGTAGAGTCTCCTGACTGTTGTGACACAAAAATATATCTGTTGAAAATAGTCTTGTGTAGGCCTGACATCCCAGTGTGGTTTCACAGTTCCACGGGTCAAATCGCTGTACTATCCAGTTTTGGGCCTTTGGTATCTAAAAAAAAAGCAGTTTGAGTGTGTCGCTCACTGTTCAGCCGCAAATATCTCTATTTAAAAGAGTGTGGTATACCCCAGTAATAAATAACTGTCGTTTTACCACCCCACGGTAAAAAATCTCTATTATTCAGGTTTTGGTAGTTTTTTCCATAAAGAAAAACAGTAGTGTCTCCTGACTGTTGTGACACAAAAATATATCTGTTGAAAATAGTCTTGTGTAGGCCCGACATCCCAGTGTGGTTTCGCAGTTCCATGGGTCAAATCGCTGTACTATCCAGTTTTGGGCCTTTGGTATCTAAAAAAAAAGCAGTTTGAGTGTGTCGCTCACTGTTCAGCCGCAAATATCTCTATTTAAAAAAGTGTGGTATACCCCAGTAAAAAATAACTGTGGTTTTGCCATCCCACGGTAAAAAATCTCAATTATTCAGGTTTTGGTAGTTTTTTCCGTAAAGAAAAACAGTAGTGTCTCCTGACTGTTGTGACACAAAAATATATCTGTTGAAAATAGTCTTGTGTAGGCCCGACATCCCAGTGTGGTTTCGCAGTTCCACGGGTCAAATCGCTGTACTATCTAGTTTTGAGCCTTTGGTATCTAAAAAAAAAGCAGTTTGAGTGTGTCGCTCACTGTTCAGCGGCAAATATCTCTATTTAAAAAAGTGTGGTATACCCCAGTAAACAATAACTGTGGTTTTTCCATCCCACGGTAAAAAATCTCTATTATTCAGGTTTTGGTAGTTTTTTCCGTAAAGAAAAACAGTAGTGTCTCCTGACTGTTGTGACACAAAAATATATCTGTTGAAAATAGTCTTGTGTAGGCCCGACATCCCAGTGTGGTTTCGCAGTTCCACGGGTCAAATTACTGTACTATCCAGTTTTGGGCCTTTGGTATCTAAAAAAAAAGCAGTTTGAGTGTGTCGCTCACTGTTCAGCCGCAATTATCTCTATTTAAAAAAGTGTGGTATACCCAAGTAAACAATAACTGTGGTTTTGCCATCCCATGGTAAAAAATCTCTATTATTCAGGTTTTGGTAGTTTTTTCCGTAAAGAAAAACAGTAGTGTCTCCTGATTGTTGTGACACAAAAATATATCTGTTGAAAATAGTCTTGTGTAGGCCCGACATCCCAGTGTGGTTTCGCAGTTCCACGGGTCAAATCGCTGTACTATCCAGTTTTTGGCCTTTGGTATCTAAAAAAAAAGCAGTTTGACTGTGTGTCGCTCACTGTTCAGCCGCAAATATCTCTATTTAAAAAAGTGTGGTATACCCCAGTAAACAATAACTGTGGTTTTGCCATCCCACAGTAAAAAATCTCTATTATTCAGGTTTTGGTAGTTTTTTCCGTAAAGAAAAACAGTAGTGTCTCCTGACTGTTGTGACACAAAAATATATCTGTTGAAAATGGTCTTGTGTAGGCCTGACATCCCAGTGTGGTTTCACAGTTCCACGGGTCAAATCGCTGTACTATCCAGTTTTGGGCCTTTGGTATCTAAAAAAAAAGCAGTTTGAGTGTGTCGCTCACTGTTCAGCCGCAAATATCTCTATTTAAAAAAGTGTGGTATACCCCAGTAAACAATAACTGTGGTTTTGCCATCCCACGGTAAAAAATCTCTATTATTCAGGTTTTGGTAGTTTTTTCCGTAAAGAAAAACAGTAGTGTCTCCTGACTGTTGTGACACAAAAATTTATCTGTTGAAAATAGTCTTGTGTAGGCCCGACATCCCAGTGTGGTTTCGCAGTTCCACGGGTCAAATTGCTGTACTATCCAGTTTTGCGCCTTTGGTATCTAAAAAAAAAGCAGTTTGAGTGTGTCGCTCACTGTTCAGCTGCAAATATCTCTATTTAAAAGAGTGTGGTATACCCCAGTAAAAAATAACTGTCGTTTTACCACCCCACGGTAAAAAATCTCTATTATTCAGGTTTTGGTAGTTTTTTCCGTAAAGAAAAACAGTAGTGTCTCCTGACTGTTGTGACACAAAAATATATCTGTTGAAAATAGTCTTGTGTAGGCCCGACATCCCAGTGTGGTTTCGCAGTTCCATGGGTCAAATCGCTGTACTATCCAGTTTTGGGCCTTTGGTATCTAAAAAAAAGCAGTTTGAGTGTGTCGCTCACTGTTCAGCCGCAAATATCTCTATTTAAAAAAGTGTGGTATACCCCAGTAAAAAATAACTGTGGTTTTGCCATCCCACGGTAAAAAATCTCAATTATTCAGGTTTTGGTAGTTTTTTCCATAATGAAAAACAGTAGTGTCTCCTGACTGTTGTGACACAAAAATATATCTGTTGAAAATAGTCTTGTGTAGGCCCGACATCCCAGTGTGGTTTCGCAGTTCCACGGGTCAAATCGCTGTACTATCTAGTTTTGAGCCTTTGGTATCTAAAAAAAAAGCAGTTTGAGTGTGTCGCTCACTGTTCAGCGGCAAATATCTCTATTTAAAAAAGTGTGGTATACCCCAGTAAACAATAACTGTGGTTTTTCCATCCCACGGTAAAAAATCTCTATTATTCAGGTTTTGGTAGTTTTTTCCGTAAAGAAAAACAGTAGTGTCTCCTGACTGTTGTGACACAAAAATATATCTGTTGAAAATAGTCTTGTGTAGGCCCGACATCCCAGTGTGGTTTCGCAGTTCCACGGGTCAAATTACTGTACTATCCAGTTTTGGGCCTTTGGTATCTAAAAAAAAAGCAGTTTGAGTGTGTCGCTCACTGTTCAGCCGCAATTATCTCTATTTAAAAAAGTGTGGTATACCCAAGTAAACAATAACTGTGGTTTTGCCATCCCATGGTAAAAAATCTCTATTATTCAGGTTTTGGTAGTTTTTTCCATAAAGAAAACAGTAGTGTCTCCTGACTGTTGTGACACAAAAATATTTCTGTTGAAAATAGTCTTGTGTAGGCCCGACATCCCAGTGTGGTTTCGCAGTTCCACGGGTCAAATCGCTGTACTATCCAGTTTTGGGCCTTTGGTATCTAAAAAAAAAGCAGTTTGAGTGTGTCGCTCACTGTTCAGCCGCAAATATCTCTATTTAAAAAAGTGTGGTATACCCAAGTAAACAATAACTGTGGTTTTGCCATCCCACGGTAAAAAATCTCTATTATTCAAGTTTTGGTAGTTTTTTCCGTAAAGAAAAACAGTAGTGTCTCCTGACTGTTGTGACACAAAAATATATCTGTTGAAAATAGTCTTGTGTAGGCCCGACATCCCAGTGTGGTTTCGCAGTTCCACGGGTCAAATCGCTGTACTATCCAGTTTTTGGCCTTTGGTATCTAAAAAAAAAGCAGTTTGACTGTGTGTCGCTCACTGTTCAGCCGCAAATATCTCTATTTAAAAAAGTGTGGTATACCCCAGTAAACAATAACTGTGGTTTTGCCATCCCACAGTAAAAAATCTCTATTATTCAGGTTTTGGTAGTTTTTTCCGTAAAGAAAAACAGTAGTGTCTCCTGACTGTTGTGACACAAAAATATATCTGTTGAAAATGGTTTTGTGTAGGCCTGACATCCCAGTGTGGTTTCACAGTTCCACGGGTCAAATCGCTGTACTATCCAGTTTTGGGCCTTTGGTATCTAAAAAAAAAGCAGTTTGAGTGTGTCGCTCACTGTTCAGCCGCAAATATCTCTATTTAAAAAAGTGTGGTATACCCCAGTAAACAATAACTGTGGTTTTGCCATCCCACGGTAAAAAATCTCTATTATTCAGGTTTTGGTAGTTTTTTCCGTAAAGAAAAACAGTAGTGTCTCCTGACTGTTGTGACACAAAAATATATCTGTTGAAAATAGTCTTGTGTAGGCCCGACATCGCAGTGTGGTTTCGCAGTTCCACTGGTCAAATTGCTGTACTATCCAGTTTTGCGCCTTTGGTATCTAAAAAAAAAGCAGTTTGAGTGTGTCGCTCACTGTTCAGCCGCAAATATCTCTATTTAAAAGAGTGTGGTATACCCCAGTAAAAAATAACTGTCGTTTTGCCATCCCACGGTAAAAAATCTCTATTATTCAGGTTTTGGTAGTTTTTTCCGTAAAGAAAAACAGTAGTGTCTCCTGACTGTTGTGACACAAAAATATTTCTGTTGAAAATAGTCTTGTGTAGGCCCGACATCCCAGTGTGGTTTCACAGTTCCACGGGTCAAATCGCTGTACTATCCAGTTTTGGGCCTTTGGTATCTAAAAAAAAAGCAGTTTGAGTGTGTCGCTCACTGTTCAGCCGCAAATATCTCTATTTAAAAAAGTGTGGTATACCCAAGTAAACAATAACTGTGGTTTTGCCATCCCACGGTAAAAAATCTCTATTATTCAAGTTTTGGTAGTTTTTTCCGTAAAGAAAAACAGTAGTGTCTCCTGACTGTTGTGACACAAAAATATATCTGTTGAAAATAGTCTTGTGTAGGCCCGACATCCCAGTGTGGTTTCGCAGTTCCACGGGTCAAATCGCTGTACTATCCAGTTTTTGGCCTTTGGTATCTAAAAAAAAAGCAGTTTGACTGTGTGTCGCTCACTGTTCAGCCGCAAATATCTCTATTTAAAAAAGTGTGGTATACCCCAGTAAACAATAACTGTGGTTTTGCCATCCCACAGTAAAAAATCTCTATTATTCAGGTTTTGGTAGTTTTTTCCGTAAAGAAAAACAGTAGTGTCTCCTGACTGTTGTGACACAAAAATATATCTGTTGAAAATAGTCTTGTGTAGGCCCGACATCCCAGTGTGGTTTCGCAGTTCCACGGGTCAAATTGCTGTACTATCCAGTTTTGCGCCTTTGGTATCTAAAAAAAAAGCAGTTTGAGTGTGTCGCTCACTGTTCAGCTGCAAATATCTCTATTTAAAAGAGTGTGGTATACCCCAGTAAAAAATAACTGTCGTTTTACCACCCCACGGTAAAAAATCTCTATTATTCAGGTTTTTGTAGTTTTTTCCGTAAAGAAAAACAGTAGTGTCTCCTGACTGTTGTGACACAAAAATATATCTGTTGAAAATAGTCTTGTGTAGGCCGGACATCCCAGTGTGGTTTCGCAGTTCCATGGGTCAAATCGCTGTACTATCCAGTTTTGGGCCTTTGGTATCTAAAAAAAAAGCAGTTTGAGTGTGTCGCTCACTGTTCAGCCGCAAATATCTCTATTTAAAAAAGTGTGGTATACCCCAGTAAAAAATAACTGTGGTTTTGCCATCCCACGGTAAAAAATCTCAATTATTCAGGTTTTGGTAGTTTTTTCCGTAATGAAAAACAGTAGTGTCTCCTGACTGTTGTGACACAAAAATATATCTGTTGAAAATAGTCTTGTGTAGGCCCGACATCCCAGTGTGGTTTCGCAGTTCCACGGGTCAAATCGCTGTACTATCTAGTTTTGAGCCTTTGGTATCTAAAAAAAAAGCAGTTTGAGTGTGTCGCTCACTGTTCAGCGGCAAATATCTCTATTTAAAAAAGTGTGGTATACCCCAGTAAACAATAACTGTGGTTTTGCCATCCCACAGTAAAAAATCTCTATTATTCAGGTTTTGGTAGTTTTTTCCGTAAAGAAAAACAGTAGTGTCTCCTGACTGTTGTGACACAAAAATATATCTGTTGAAAATAGTCTTGTGTAGGCCTGACATCCCAGTGTGGTTTCACAGTTCCACGGGTCAAATCGCTGTACTATCCAGTTTTGGGCCTTTGGTATCTAAAAAAAAAGCAGTTTGAGTGTGTCGCTCACTGTTCAGCCGCAAATATCTCTATTTAAAAAAGTGTGGTATACCCCAGTAAACAATAACTGTGGTTTTGCCATCCCACGGTAAAAAATCTCTATTATTCAGGTTTTGGTAGTTTTTTCCGTAAAGAAAAACAGTAGTGTCTCCTGACTGTTGTGACACAAAAATATATCTGTTGAAAATAGTCTTGTGTAGGCCCGACATCCCAGTGTGGTTTCGCAGTTCCACGGGTCAAATTGCTGTACTATCCAGTTTTGCGCCTTTGGTATCTAAAAAAAAAGCAGTTTGAGTGTGTCGCTCACTGTTCAGCCGCAAATATCTCTATTTAAAAGAGTGTGGTATACCCCAGTAAAAAATAACTGTCGTTTTAGCACCCCACGGTAAAAAATCTCTATTATTCAGGTTTTTGTAGTTTTTTCCGTAAAGAAAAACAGTAGTGTCTCCTGACTGTTGTGACACAAAAATATATCTGTTGAAAATAGTCTTGTGTAGGCCCGACATCCCAGTGTGGTTTCGCAGTTCCATGGGTCAAATCGCTGTACTATCCAGTTTTGGGCCTTTGGTATCTAAAAAAAAAGCAGTTTGAGTGTGTCGCTCACTGTT
Source organism: Phyllobates terribilis (assembly GCF_046119375.1). Taxonomy (NCBI): domain Eukaryota; kingdom Metazoa; phylum Chordata; class Amphibia; order Anura; family Dendrobatidae; genus Phyllobates; species Phyllobates terribilis. Next base: position 306,176,212 of record NW_027362765.1, on the reverse strand, counting down.
CAGCCGCAAATATCTCTATTTAAAAAAGTGTGGTATACCCCAGTAAAAAATAACTGTGGTTTTGCCATCCCACGGTAAAAAATCTCAATTATTCAGGTTTTGGTAGTTTTTTCCGTAAAGAAAAACAGTAGTGTCTCCTGACTGTTGTGACACAAAAATATATCTGTTGAAAATAGTCTTGTGTAGGCCCGACATCCCAGTGTGGTTTCGCAGTTCCACGGGTCAAATCGCTGTACTATCCAGTTTTGGGCCTTTGGTATCTAAAAAAAAGCAGTTTGAGTGTGTCGCTCACTGTTCAGCCGCAAATATCTCTATTTAAAAAAGTGTGGTATACCCCAGTAAAAAATAACTGTGGTTTTGCCATCCCACGGTAAAAAATCTCAATTATTCAGGTTTTGGTAGTTTTTTCCATAATGAAAAACAGTAGTGTCTCCTGACTGTTGTGACACAAAAATATATCTGTTGAAAATAGTCTTGTGTAGGCCCGACATCCCAGTGTGGTTTCGCAGTTCCACGGGTCAAATCGCTGTACTATCTAGTTTTGAGCCTTTGGTATCTAAAAAAAAAGCAGTTTGAGTGTGTCGCTCACTGTTCAGCGGCAAATATCTCTATTTAAAAAAGTGTGGTATACCCCAGTAAACAATAACTGTGGTTTTTCCATCCCACGGTAAAAAATCTCTATTATTCAGGTTTTGGTAGTTTTTTCCGTAAAGAAAAACAGTAGTGTCTCCTGACTGTTGTGACACAAAAATATATCTGTTGAAAATAGTCTTGTGTAGGCCCGACATCCCAGTGTGGTTTCGCAGTTCCACGGGTCAAATTACTGTACTATCCAGTTTCGGGCCTTTGGTATCTAAAAAAAAAGCAGTTTGAGTGTGTCGCTCACTGTTCAGCCGCAAATATCTCTATTTAAAAAAGTGTGGTATACCCAAGTAAACAATAACTGTGGTTTTGCCATCCCACGGTAAAAAATCTCTATTATTCAAGTTTTGGTAGTTTTTTCCGTAAAGAAAAACAGTAGTGTCTCCTGACTGTTGTGACACAAAAATATATCTGTTGAAAATAGTCTTGTGTAGGCCCGACATCCCAGTGTGGTTTCGCAGTTCCACGGGTCAAATCGCTGTACTATCCAGTTTTTGGCCTTTGGTATCTAAAAAAAAAGCAGTTTGACTGTGTGTCGCTCACTGTTCAGCCGCAAATATCTCTATTTAAAAAAGTGTGGTATACCCCAGTAAACAATAACTGTGGTTTTGCCATCCCACAGTAAAAAATCTCTATTATTCAGGTTTTGGTAGTTTTTTCCGTAAAGAAAAACAGTAGTGTCTCCTGACTGTTGTGACACAAAAATATATCTGTTGAAAATGGTTTTGTGTAGGCCTGACATCCCAGTGTGGTTTCACAGTTCCACGGGTCAAATTGCTGTACTATCCAGTTTTGGGCCTTTGGTATCTAAAAAAAAAGCAGTTTGAGTGTGTCGCTCACTGTTCAGCCGCAAATATCTCTATTTAAAAAAGTGTGGTATACCCCAGTAAACAATAACTGTGGTTTTGCCATCCCACGGTAAAAAATCTCTATTATTCAGGTTTTGGTAGTTTTTTCCGTAAAGAAAAACAGTAGTGTCTCCTGACTGTTGTGACACAAAAATATATCTGTTGAAAATAGTCTTGTGTAGGCCCGACATCGCAGTGTGGTTTCGCAGTTCCACTGGTCAAATTGCTGTACTATCCAGTTTTGCGCCTTTGGTATCTAAAAAAAAAGCAGTTTGAGTGTGTCGCTCACTGTTCAGCCGCAAATATCTCTATTTAAAAGAGTGTGGTATACCCCAGTAAAAATTAACTGTCGTTTTGCCATCCCACGGTAAAAAATCTCTATTATTCAGGTTTTGGTAGTTTTTTCCGTAAAGAAAAACAGTAGTGTCTCCTGACTGTTGTGACACAAAAATATTTCTGTTGAAAATAGTCTTGTGTAGGCCCGACATCCCAGTGTGGTTTCACAGTTCCACGGGTCAAATCGCTGTACTATCCAGTTTTGGGCCTTTGGTATCTAAAAAAAAAGCAGTTTGAGTGTGTCGCTCACTGTTCAGCCGCAAATATCTCTATTTAAAAAAGTGTGGTATACCCAAGTAAACAATAACTGTGGTTTTGCCATCCCACGGTAAAAAATCTCTATTATTCAAGTTTTGGTAGTTTTTTCCGTAAAGAAAAACAGTAGTGTCTCCTGACTGTTGTGACACAAAAATATATCTGTTGAAAATAGTCTTGTGTAGGCCCGACATCCCAGTGTGGTTTCGCAGTTCCACGGGTCAAATCGCTGTACTATCCAGTTTTTGGCCTTTGGTATCTAAAAAAAAAGCAGTTTGACTGTGTGTCGCTCACTGTTCAGCCGCAAATATCTCTATTTAAAAAAGTGTGGTATACCCCAGTAAACAATAACTGTGGTTTTGCCATCCCACAGTAAAAAATCTCTATTATTCAGGTTTTGGTAGTTTTTTCCGTAAAGAAAAACAGTAGTGTCTCCTGACTGTTGTGACACAAAAATATATCTGTTGAAAATAGTCTTGTGTAGGCCCGACATCCCAGTGTGGTTTCGCAGTTCCACGGGTCAAATTGCTGTACTATCCAGTTTTGCGCCTTTGGTATCTAAAAAAAAAGCAGTTTGAGTGTGTCGCTCACTGTTCAGCTGCAAATATCTCTATTTAAAAGAGTGTGGTATACCCCAGTAAAAAATAACTGTCGTTTTACCACCCCACGGTAAAAAATCTCTATTATTCAGGTTTTTGTAGTTTTTTCCGTAAAGAAAAACAGTAGTGTCTCCTGACTGTTGTGACACAAAAATATATCTGTTGAAAATAGTCTTGTGTAGGCCCGACATCCCAGTGTGGTTTCGCAGTTCCATGGGTCAAATCGCTGTACTATCCAGTTTTGGGCCTTTGGTATCTAAAAAAAAAGCAGTTTGAGTGTGTCGCTCACTGTTCAGCCGCAAATATCTCTATTTCAAAAAGTGTGGTATACCCCAGTAAAAAATAACTGTGGTTTTGCCATCCCACGGTAAAAAATCTCAATTATTCAGGTTTTGGTAGTTTTTTCCGTAATGAAAAACAGTAGTGTCTCCTGACTGTTGTGACACAAAAATATATCTGTTGAAAATAGTCTTGTGTAGGCCCGACATCCCAGTGTGGTTTCGCAGTTCCACGGGTCAAATCGCTGTACTATCTAGTTTTGAGCCTTTGGTATCTAAAAAAAAAGCAGTTTGAGTGTGTCGCTCACTGTTCAGCGGCAAATATCTCTATTTAAAAAAGTGTGGTATACCCCAGTAAACAATAACTGTGGTTTTGCCATCCCACAGTAAAAAATCTCTATTATTCAGGTTTTGGTAGTTTTTTCCGTAAAGAAAAACAGTAGTGTCTCCTGACTGTTGTGACACAAAAATATATCTGTTGAAAATAGTCTTGTGTAGGCCTGACATCCCAGTGTGGTTTCACAGTTCCACGGGTCAAATCGCTGTACTATCCAGTTTTGGGCCTTTGGTATCTAAAAAAAAAGCAGTTTGAGTGTGTCGCTCACTGTTCAGCCGCAAATATCTCTATTTAAAAAAGTGTGGTATACCCCAGTAAACAATAACTGTGGTTTTGCCATCCCACGGTAAAAAATCTCTATTATTCAGGTTTTGGTAGTTTTTTCCGTAAAGAAAAACAGTAGTGTCTCCTGACTGTTGTGACACAAAAATATATCTGTTGAAAATAGTCTTGTGTAGGCCCGACATCCCAGTGTGGTTTCGCAGTTCCACGGGTCAAATTGCTGTACTATCCAGTTTTGCGCCTTTGGTATCTAAAAAAAAAGCAGTTTGAGTGTGTCGCTCACTGTTCAGCCGCAAATATCTCTATTTAAAAGAGTGTGGTATACCCCAGTAAAAAATAACTGTCGTTTTAGCACCCCACGGTAAAAAATCTCTATTATTCAGGTTTTTGTAGTTTTTTCCGTAAAGAAAAACAGTAGTGTCTCCTGACTGTTGTGACACAAAAATATATCTGTTGAAAATAGTCTTGTGTAGGCCCGACATCCCAGTGTGGTTTCGCAGTTCCATGGGTCAAATCGCTGTACTATCCAGTTTTGGGCCTTTGGTATCTAAAAAAAAAGCAGTTTGAGTGTGTCGCTCACTGTTCAGCCGCAAATATCTCTATTTAAAAAAGTGTGGTATACCCCAGTAAAAAATAACTGTGGTTTTGCCATCCCACGGTAAAAAATCTCAATTATTCAGGTTTTGGTAGTTTTTTCCGTAAAGAAAAACAGTAGTGTCTCCTGACTGTTGTGACACAAAAATATATCTGTTGAAAATAGTCTTGTGTAGGCCCGACATCCCAGTGTGGTTTCGCAGTTCCACGGGTCAAATCGCTGTACTATCTAGTTTTGAGCCTTTGGTATCTAAAAAAAAAGCAGTTTGAGTGTGTCGCTCACTGTTCAGCGGCAAATATCTCTATTTAAAAAAGTGTGGTATACCCCAGTAAACAATAACTGTGGTTTTGCCATCCCACAGTAAAAAATCTCTATTATTCAGGTTTTGGTAGTTTTTTCCGTAAAGAAAAACAGTAGTGTCTCCTGACTGTTGTGACACAAAAATATATCTGTTGAAAATAGTCTTGTGTAGGCCTGACATCCCAGTGTGGTTTCACAGTTCCACGGGTCAAATCGCTGTACTATCCAGTTTTGGGCCTTTGGTATCTAAAAAAAAAGCAGTTTGAGTGTGTCGCTCACTGTTCAGCCGCAAATATCTCTATTTAAAAAAGTGTGGTATACCCCAGTAAACAATAACTGTGGTTTTGCCATCCCACGGTAAAAAATCTCTATTATTCAGGTTTTGGTAGTTTTTTCCGTAAAGAAAAACAGTAGTGTCTCCTGACTGTTGTGACACAAAAATATATCTGTTGAAAATAGTCTTGTGTAGGCCCGACATCCCAGTGTGGTTTCGCAGTTCCACGGGTCAAATTGCTGTACTATCCAGTTTTGCGCCTTTGGTATCTAAAAAAAAAGCAGTTTGAGTGTGTCGCTCACTGTTCAGCCGCAATTATCTCTATTTAAAAAAGTGTGGTATACCCAAGTAAACAATAACTGTGGTTTTGCCATCCCACGGTAAAAAATCTCTATTATTCGGGTTTTGGTAGTTTTTTCCATTAAGAAAAACAGTAGTGTCTCCTGACTGTTGTGACACAAAAATATTTCTGTTGAAAATAGTCTTGTGTAGGCCCGACATCCCAGTGTGGTTTCGCAGTTCCACGGGTCAAATCGCTGTACTATCCAGTTTTGGGCCTTTGGTATCTAAAAAAAAAGCAGTTTGAGTGTGTCGCTCACTGTTCAGCCGCAAATATCTCTATTTAAAAAAGTGTGGTATACCCAAGTAAACAATAACTGTGGTTTTGCCATCCCACGGTAAAAAATCTCTATTATTCAAGTTTTGGTAGTTTTTTCCGTAAAGAAAAACAGTAGTGTCTCCTGACTGTTGTGACACAAAAATATATCTGTTGAAAATAGTCTTGTGTAGGCCCGACATCCCAGTGTGGTTTCGCAGTTCCACGGGTCAAATCGCTGTACTATCCAGTTTTTGGCCTTTGGTATCTAAAAAAAAAGCAGTTTGACTGTGTGTCGCTCACTGTTCAGCCGCAAATATCTCTATTTAAAAAAGTGTGGTATACCCCAGTAAACAATAACTGTGGTTTTGCCATCCCACAGTAAAAAATCTCTATTATTCAGGTTTTGGTAGTTTTTTCCGTAAAGAAAAACAGTAGTGTCTCCTGACTGTTGGAACACAAAAATATATCTGTTGAAAATAGTCTTGTGTAGGCCTGACATCCCAGTGTGGTTTCACAGTTCCACGGCTCAAATCGCTGTACTATCCAGTTTTGGGCCTTTGGTATCTAAAAAAAAAGCAGTTTGAGTGTGTCGCTCACTGTTCAGCCGCAAATATCTCTATTTAAAAAAGTGTGGTATACCCGAGTAAACAATAACTGTGGTTTTGCCATCCCACGGTAAAAAATCTCTATTATTCAGGTTTTGGTAGTTTTTTCCGTAAAGAAAAACAGTAGTGTCTCCTGACTGTTGTGACACAAAAATATATCTGTTGAAAATAGTCTTGTGTAGGCCCGACATCCCAGTGTGGTTTCGCAGTTCCACGGGTCAAATTGCTGTACTATCCAGTTTTGCGCCTTTGGTATCTAAAAAAAAAGCAGTTTGAGTGTGTCGCTCACTGTTCAGCTGCAAATATCTCTATTTAAAAGAGTGTGGTATACCCCAGTAAAAAATAACTGTCGTTTTACCACCCCACGGTAAAAAATCTCTATTATTCAGGTTTTTGTAGTTTTTTCCGTAAAGAAAAACAGTAGTGTCTCCTGACTGTTGTGACACAAAAATATATCTGTTGAAAATAGTCTTGTGTAGGCCTGACATCCCAGTGTGGTTTCGCAGTTCTATGGGTCAAATCGCTGTACTATCCAGTTTTGGGCCTTTGGTATCTAAAAAAAAAGCAGTTTGAGTGTGTCGCTCACTGTTCAGCCGCAAATATCTCTATTTAAAAAAGTGTGGTATACCCCAGTAAAAAATAACTGTGGTTTTGCCATCCCACGGTAAAAAATCTCAATTATTCAGGTTTTGGTAGTTTTTTCCGTAAAGAAAAACAGTAGTGTCTCCTGACTGTTGTGACACAAAAATATATCTGTTGAAAATAGTCTTGTGTAGGCCCGACATCCCAGTGTGGTTTCGCAGTTCCACGGGTCAAATCGCTGTACTATCTAGTTTTGAGCCTTTGGTATCTAAAAAAAAAGCAGTTTGAGTGTGTCGCTCACTGTTCAGCGGCAAATATCTCTATTTAAAAAAGTGTGGTATACCCCAGTAAACAATAACTGTGGTTTTTCCATCCCACGGTAAAAAATCTCTATTATTCAGGTTTTGGTAGTTTTTTCCGTAAAGAAAAACAGTAGTGTCTCCTGACTGTTGTGACACAAAAATATATCTGTTGAAAATAGTCTTGTGTAGGCCCGACATCTCAGTGTGGTTTCGCAGTTCCACGGGTCAAATTGCTGTACTATCCTGTTTTGGGCCTTTGGTATCTAAAAAAAAAGCAGTTTGAGTGTGTCGCTCACTGTTCAGCCGCAATTATCTCTATTTAAAAAAGTGTGATATACCCAAGTAAACAATAACTGTGGTTTTGCCATCCCACGGTAAAAAATCTCTATTATTCAGGTTTTGGTAGTTTTTTCCATAAAGAAAAACAGTAGTGTCTCCTGACTGTTGTGACACAAAAATATTTCTGTTGAAAATAGTCTTGTGTAGGCCCGACATCCCAGTGTGGTTTCGCAGTTCCACGGGTCAAATCGCTGTACTATCCAGTTTTGGGCCTTTGGTATCTAAAAAAAAAGCAGTTTGAGTGTGTCGCTCACTGTTCAGCCGCAAATATCTCTATTTAAAAAAGTGTGGTATACCCAAGTAAACAATAACTGTGGTTTTGCCATCCCACGGTAAAAAATCTCTATTATTCAAGTTTTGGTAGTTTTTTCCGTAAAGAAAAACAATAGTGTCTCCTGACTGTTGTGACACAAAAATATATCTGTTGAAAATAGTCTTGTGTAGGCCCGACATCCCAGTGTGGTTTCGCAGTTCCACGGGTCAAATCGCTGTACTATCCAGTTTTTGGCCTTTGGTATCTAAAAAAAAAGCAGTTTGACTGTGTGTCGCTCACTGTTCAGCCGCAAATATCTCTATTTAAAAAAGTGTGGTATACCCCAGTAAACAATAACTGTGGTTTTGCCATCCCACGGTAAAAAATCTCTATTATTCAGGTTTTGGTAGTTTTTTCCGTAAAGAAAAACAGTAGTGTCTCCTGACTGTTGTGAAACAAAAATATATCTGTTGAAAATAGTCTTGTGTAGGCCCGACATCCCAGTGTGGTTTCGCAGTTCCACGGGTCAAATAGCTGTACTATCCAGTTTTGGGCGTTTGGTATCTAAAAAAAAAGCAGTTTGAGTGTGTCGCTCACTGTTCAGCCGCAAATATCTCTATTTAAAAAAGTGTGGTATACCCCAGTAAACAATAACTGTGGTTTTGCCATCCCACGGTAAAAAATCTCTATTATTCAAGTTTTGGTAGTTTTTCCGCAAAGAAAAACAGTAGTGTCTCCTGACTGTTGTGACACAAAAATATATCTGTTGAAAAGAGTCTTGTGTAGGCCCGACATCCCAGTGTGGTTTCGCAGTTCCACGGGTCAAATCGCTGTACTATCCAGTTTTGGGCCTTTGGTATCTAAAAAAAAAGCAGTTTGACTGTGTGTCGCTCACTGTTCAGCCGCAAATATCTCTATTTAAAAAAGTGTGGTATACCCCAGTAAACAATAACTGTGGTTTTGCCATCCCACGGTAAAAAATCTCTATTATTCAGGTTTTGGTAGTTTTTTCCGTAAAGAAAAACAGTAGTGTCTCCTGACTGTTGTGACACAAAAATGTATCTGTTGAAAATAGTCTTGTGTAGGCCCGACATCCCATTGTGGTTTCGCAGCTCCACGGGTCAAATCGCTGTACTATCCAGTTTTGGGCCTTTGGTATCTAAAAAAAAAGCAGTTTGAGTGTGTCGCTCACTGTTCAGCCGCAAATATCTCTATTTAAAAAAGTGTGGTATACCCCAGTAAACAATAACTGTGGTTTTGCCATCCTACGGTAAAAAATCTCTATTATTCAGGTTTTGGTAGTTTTTTCCGTAAAGAAAAACAGTAGTGTCTCCTGACTGTTGTGAAACAAAAATGTATCTGTTGAAAATAGTCTTGTGTAGGCCCGACATCCCATTGTGGATTCGCAGTTCCACGGGTCAAATCGCTGTACTATCCAGTTTTGGGCCTTTTGTATCTAAAAAAAAAGCAGTTTGAGTGTGTCGCTCACTGTTCAGCCGCAAATATCTCTATTTAAAAAAGTGTGGTATACCCAAGTAAACAATAACTGTGGTTTTGCCATCCCACGGTAAAAAATCTCTATTATTCAAGTTTTGGTAGTTTTTTCCGTAAAGAAAAACAGTAGTGTCTCCTGACTGTTGTGACACAAAAATATATCTGTTGAAAATAGTCTTGTGTAGGCCCGACATCCCAGTGTGGTTTCGCAGTTCCACGGGTCAAATCGCTGTACTATCCAGTTTTTGGCCTTTGGTATCTAAAAAAAAAGCAGTTTGACTGTGTGTCGCTCACTGTTCAGCCGCAAATATCTCTATTTAAAAAAGTGTGGAATACCCCAGTAAACAATAACTGTGGTTTTGCCATCCCACAGTAAAAAATCTCTATTATTCAGGTTTTGGTAGTTTTTTCCGTAAAGAAAAACAGTAGTGTCTCCTGACTGTTGTGACACAAAAATATATCTGTTGAAAATAGTCTTGTGTAGGCCTGACATCCCAGTGTGGTTTCACAGTTCCACGGGTCAAATCGCTGTACTATCCAGTTTTGGGCCTTTGGTATCTAAAAAAAAAGCAGTTTGAGTGTGTCGCTCACTGTTCAGCCGCAAATATCTCTATTTAAAAAAGTGTGGTATACCCCAGTAAACAATAACTGTGGTTTTGCCATCCCACGGTAAAAAATCTCTATTATTCAGGTTTTGGTAGTTTTTTCCGTAAAGAAAAACAGTATTGTCTCCTGACTGTTGTGACACAAAAATATATCTGTTGAAAATAGTCTTGTGTAGGCCCGACATCCCAGTGTGGTTTCGCAGTTCCACAGGTCAAATTGCTGTACTATCCAGTTTTGGGCCTTTGGTATCTAAAAAAAAAGCAGTTTGAGTGTGTCGCTCACTGTTCAGCCGCAATTATCTCTATTTAAAAAAGTGTGGTATACCCAAGTAAACAATAACTGTGGTTTTGCCATCCCACGGTAAAAAATCTCTATTATTCAGGTTTTGGTAGTTTTTTCCATAAAGAAAAACAGTAGTGTCTCCTGACTGTTGTGACACAAAAATATTTCTGTTGAAAATAGTCTTGTGTAGGCCCGACATCCCAGTGTGGTTTCGCAGTTCCACGGGTCAAATCGCTGTACTATCCAGTTTTGGGCCTTTGGTATCTAAAAAAAAAGCAGTTTGAGTGTGTCGCTCACTGTTCAGCCGCAAATATCTCTATTTAAAAAAGTGTGGTATACCCAAGTAAACAATAACTGTGGTTTTGCCATCCCACGGTAAAAAATCTCTATTATTCAAGTTTTGGTAGTTTTTTCCGTAAAGAAAAACAGTAGTGTCTCCTGACTGTTGTGACACAAAAATATATCTGTTGAAAATAGTCTTGTGTAGGCCCGACATCCCAGTGTGGTTTCGCAGTTCCACGGGTCAAATCGCTGTACTATCCAGTTTTTGGCCTTTGGTATCTAAAAAAAAAGCAGTTTGACTGTGTGTCGCTCACTGTTCAGCCGCAAATATCTCTATTTAAAAAAGTGTGGTATACCGTAGTAAACAATAACTGTGGTTTTGCCATCCCACGGTAAAAAATCTCTATTATTCAGGTTTTGGTAGTTTTTTCCGTAAAGAAAAACAGTAGTGTCTCCTGACTGTTGTGACACAAAAATATATCTGTTGAAAATAGTCTTGTGTAGGCCTGACATCCCAGTGTGGTTTCACAGTTCCACGGGTCAAATCGCTGTACTATCCAGTTTTGGGCATTTGGTATCTAAAAAAAAAGCAGTTTGAGTGTGTCGCTCACTGTTCAGCCGCAAATATCTCTATTTAAAAGAGTGTGGTATACCCCAGTAAACAATAACTGTCGTTTTACCACCCCACGGTAAAAAATCTCTATTATTCAGGTTTTGGTAGTTTTTTCCGTAAAGAAAAACAGTAGTGTCTCCTGACTGTTGTGAAACAAAAATATATCTGTTGAAAATAGTCTTGTGTAGGCCCGACATCCCAGTGTGGTTTCGCAGTTCCACGCGTCAAATAGCTGTACTATCCAGTTTTGGGCGTTTGGTATCTAAAAAAAAAGCAGTTTGAGTGTGTCGCTCACTGTTCAGCCGCAAATATCTCTATTTAAAAAAGTGTGGTATACCCCAGTAAACAATAACTGTGGTTTTGCCATCCCACGGTAAAAAATCTCTATTATTCAAGTTTTGGTAGTTTTTCCGCAAAGAAAAACAGTAGTGTCTCCTGACTGTTGTGACACAAAAATATATCTGTTGAAAAGAGTCTTGTGTAGGCCCGACATCCCAGTGTGGTTTCGCAGTTCCACGGGTCAAATCGCTGTACTATCCAGTTTTGGGCCTTTGGTATCTAAAAAAAAAGCAGTTTGACTGTGTGTCGCTCACTGTTCAGCCGCAAATATCTCTATTTAAAAAAGTGTGGTATACCCCAGTAAACAATAACTGTGGTTTTGCCATCCCACGGTAAAAAATCTCTATTATTCAGGTTTTGGTAGTTTTTTCCATAAAGAAAAACAGTAGTGTCTCCTGACTGTTGTGACACAAAAATGTATCTGTTGAAAATAGTCTTGTGTAGGCCCGACATCCCATTGTGGTTGCGCAGCTCCACGGGTCAAATCGCTGTACTATCCAGTTTTGGGCCTTTGGTATCTAAAAAAAAAGCAGTTTGAGTGTGTCGCTCACTGTTCAGCCGCAAATATCTCTATTTAAAAAAGTGTGGTATACCCCAGTAAACAATAACTGTGGTTTTGCCATCCTACGGTAAAAAATCTCTATTATTCAGGTTTTGGTAGTTTTTTCCGTAAAGAAAAACAGTAGTGTCTCCTGACTGTTGTGAAACAAAATTGTATCTGTTGAAAATAGTCTTGTGTAGGCCCGACATCCCATTGTGGATTCGCAGTTCCACGGGTCAAATCGCTGTACTATCCAGTTTTGGGCCTTTTGTATCTAAAAAAAAAGCAGTTTGAGTGTGTCGCTCACTGTTCAGCCGCAAATATCTCTATTTAAAAAAGTGTGGTATACCCAAGTAAACAATAACTGTGGTTTTGCCATCCCACGGTAAAAAATCTCTATTATTCAAGTTTTGGTAGTTTTTTCCGTAAAGAAAAACAGTAGTGTCTCCTGACTGTTGTGACACAAAAATATATCTGTTGAAAATAGTCTTGTGTAGGCCCGACATCCCAGTGTGGTTTCGCAGTTCCACTGGTCAAATCGCTGTACTATCCAGTTTTTGGCCTTTGGTATCTAAAAAAAAAGCAGTTTGACTGTGTGTCGCTCACTGTTCAGCCGCAAATATCTCTATTTAAAAAAGTGTGGTATACCCCAGTAAACAATAACTGTGGTTTTGCCATCCCACAGTAAAAAATCTCTATTATTCAGGTTTTGGTAGTTTTTTCCGTAAAGAAAAACAGTAGTGTCTCCTGACTGTTGTGACACAAAAATATATCTGTTGAAAATAGTCTTGTGTAGGCCTGACATCCCAGTGTGGTTTCACAGTTCCACGGGTCAAATCGCTGTACTATCCAGTTTTGGGCCTTTGGTATCTAAAAAAAAAGCAGTTTGAGTGTGTCGCTCACTGTTCAGCCGCAAATATCTCTATTTAAAAAAGTGTGGTATACCCCAGTAAACAATAACTGTGGTTTTGCCATCCCACGGTAAAAAATCTCTATTATTCAGGTTTTGGTAGTTTTTTCCGTAAAGAAAAACAGTAGTGTCTCCTGACTGTTGTGACACAAAAATATATCTGTTGAAAATAGTCTTGTGTAGGCCCGACATCCCAGTGTGGTTTCGCAGTTCCACGGGTCAAATTGCTGTACTATCCAGTTTTGGGCCTTTGGTATCTAAAAAAAAAGCAGTTTGCGTGTGTCGCTCACTGTTCAGCCGCAATTATCTCTATTTAAAAAAGTGTGGTATACCCAAGTAAACAATAACTGTGGTTTTGCCATCCCACGGTAAAAAATCTCTATTATTCAGGTTTTGGTAGTTTTTTCCATAAAGAAAAACAGTAGTGTCTCCTGACTGTTGTGACACAAAAATATTTCTGTTGAAAATAGTCTTGTGTAGGCCCGACATCCCAGTGTGGTTTCGCAGTTCCACGGGTCAAATCGCTGTACTATCCAGTTTTGGGCCTTTGGTATCTAAAAAAAAAGCAGTTTGAGTGTGTCGCTCACTGTTCAGCCGCAAATATCTCTATTTAAAAAAGTGTGGTATACCCAAGTAAACAATATCTGTGGTTTTGCCATCCCACGGTAAAAAATCTCTATTATTCAAGTTTTGGTAGTTTTTTCCGTAAAGAAAAACAGTAGTGTCTCCTGACTGTTGTGACACAAAAATATATCTGTTGAAAATAGTCTTGTGTAGGCCTGACATCCCAGTGTGGTTTCGCAGTTCCACGGGTCAAATCGCTGTACTATCCAGTTTTTGGCCTTTGGTATCTAAAAAAAAAGCAGTTTGACTGTGTGTCGCTCACTGTTCAGCCGCAAATATCTCTATTTAAAAAAGTGTGGTATACCCCAGTAAACAATAACTGTGGTTTTGCCATCCCACGGTAAAAAATCTCTATTATTCAGGTTTTGGTAGTTTTTTCCGTAAAGAAAAACAGTAGTGTCTCCTGACTGTTGTGACACAAAAATATATCTGTTGAAAATAGTCTTGTGTAGGCCTGACATCCCAGTGTGGTTTCACAGTTCCACGGGTCAAATCGCTGTACTATCCAGTTTTGGGCCTTTGGTATCTAAAAAAAAAGCAGTTTGAGTGTGTCGCTCACTGTTCAGCCGCAAATATCTCTATTTAAAAGAGTGTGGTATACCCCAGTAAACAATAACTGTCGTTTTACCACCCCACGGTAAAAAATCTCTATTATTCAGGTTTTGGTAGTTTTTTCCGTAAAGAAAAACAGTAGTGTCTCCTGACTGTTGTGACACAAAAATATATCTGTTGAAAATAGTCTTGTGTAGGCCCGACATCCCAGTGTGGTTTCGCAGTTCCACGGGTCAAATAGCTGTACTATCCAGTTTTGGGCGTTTGGTATCTAAAAAAAAAGCAGTTTGAGTGTGTCGCTCACTGTTCAGCCGCAAATATCTCTATTTAAAAAAGTGTGGTATACCCCAGTAAGCAATAACTGTGGTTTTGCCATCCCACGGTAAAAAATCTCTATTATTCAAGTTTTGGTAGTTTTTCCGCAAAGAAAAACAGTAGTGTCTCCTGACTGTTGTGACACAAAAATATATCTGTTGAAAAGAGTCTTGTGTAGGCCCGACATCCCAGTGTGGTTTCGCAGTTCCACGGGTCAAATCGCTGTACTATCCAGTTTTGGGCCTTTGGTATCTAAAAAAAAAGCAGTTTGACTGTGTGTTGCTCACTGTTCAGCCGCAAATATCTCTATTTAAAAAAGTGTGGTATACCAAAGTAAACAATAACTGTGGTTTTGCCATCCCACGGTAAAAAATCTCTATTATTCAGGTTTTGGTAGTTTTTTCCGTAAAGAAAAACAGTAGTGTCTCCTGACTGTTGTGACACAAAAATGTATCTGTTGAAAATAGTCTTGTGTAGGCCCGACATCCCATTGTGGTTTCGCAGTTCCACGGGTCAAATCGCTGTACTATCCAGTTTTGGGCCTTTGGTATCTAAAAAAAAAGCAGTTTGAGTGTGTCGCTCACTGTTCAGCCACAAATATCTCTATTTAAAAAAGTGTGGTATACCCCAGTAAACAATAACTGTGGTTTTGCCATCCTACGGTAAAAAATCTCTATTATTCAGGTTTTGGTAGTTTTTTCCGTAAAGAAAAACAGTAGTGTCTCCTGACTGTTGTGAAACAAAATTGTATCTGTTGAAAATAGTCTTGTGTAGGCCCGACATCCCATTGTGGATTCGCAGTTCCACGGGTCAAATCGCTGTACTATCCAGTTTTGGGCCTTTTGTATCTAAAAAAAAAGCAGTTTGAGTGTGTCGCTCACTGTTCAGCCGCAAATATCTCTATTTAAAAAAGTGTGGTATACCCAAGTAAACAATAACTGTGGTTTTGCCATCCCACGGTAAAAAATCTCTATTATTCAAGTTTTGGTAGTTTTTTCCGTAAAGAAAAACAGTAGTGTCTCCTGACTGTTGTGACACAAAAATATATCTGTTGAAAATAGCCTTGTGTAGGCCCGACATCCCAGTGTGGTTTCGCAGTTCCACTGGTCAAATCGCTGTACTATCCAGTTTTTGGCCTTTGGTATCTAAAAAAAAAGCAGTTTGACTGTGTGTCGCTCACTGTTCAGCCGCAAATATCTCTATTTAAAAAAGTGTGGTATACCCCAGTAAACAATAACTGTGGTTTTGCCATCCCACAGTAAAAAATCTCTATTATTCAGGTTTTGGTAGTTTTTTCCGTAAAGAAAAACAGTAGTGTCTCCTGACTGTTGTGACACAAAAATATATCTGTTGAAAATAGTCTTGTGTAGGCCTGACATCCCAGTGTGGTTTCACAGTTCCACGGGTCAAATCGCTGTACTATCCAGTTTTGGGCCTTTGGTATCTAAAAAAAAAGCAGTTTGAGTGTGTCGCTCACTGTTCAGCCGCAAATATCTCTATTTAAAAAAGTGTGGTATACCCCAGTAAACAATAACTGTGGTTTTGCCATCCCACGGTAAAAAATCTCTATTATTCAGGTTTTGGTAGTTTTTTCCGTAAAGAAAAACAGTAGTGTCTCCTGACTGTTGTGACACAAAAATATATCTGTTGAAAATAGTCTTGTGTAGGCCCGACATCCCAGTGTGGTTTCGCAGTTCCACGGGTCAAATTGCTGTACTATCCAGTTTTGGGCCTTTGGTATCTAAAAAAAAAGCAGTTTGCGTGTGTCGCTCACTGTTCAGCCGCAATTATCTCTATTTAAAAAAGTGTGGTATACCCAAGTAAACAATAACTGTGGTTTTGCCATCCCACGGTAAAAAATCTCTATTATTCAGGTTTTGGTAGTTTTTTCCATAAAGAAAAACAGTAGTGTCTCCTGACTGTTGTGACACAAAAATATTTCTGTTGAAAATAGTCTTGTGTAGGCCCGACATCCCAGTGTGGTTTCGCAGTTCCACGGGTCAAATCGCTGTACTATCCAGTTTTGGGCCTTTGGTATCTAAAAAAAAAGCAGTTTGAGTGTGTCGCTCACTGTTCAGCCGCAAATATCTCTATTTAAAAAAGTGTGGTATACCCAAGTAAACAATATCTGTGGTTTTGCCATCCCACGGTAAAAAATCTCTATTATTCAAGTTTTGGTAGTTTTTTCCGTAAAGAAAAACAGTAGTGTCTCCTGACTGTTGTGACACAAAAATATATCTGTTGAAAATAGTCTTGTGTAGGCCCGACATCCCAGTGTGGTTTCGCAGTTCCACGGGTCAAATCGCTGTACTATCCAGTTCTTGGCCTTTGGTATCTAAAAAAAAAGCAGTTTGACTGTGTGTCGCTCACTGTTCAGCCGCAAATATCTCTATTTAAAAAAGTGTGGTATACCCCAGTAAACAATAACTGTGGTTTTGCCATCCCACGGTAAAAAATCTCTATTATTCAGGTTTTGGTAGTTTTTTCCGTAAAGAAAAACAGTAGTGTCTCCTGACTGTTGTGACACAAAAATATATCTGTTGAAAATAGTCTTGTGTAGGCCTGACATCCCAGTGTGGTTTCACAGTTCCACGGGTCAAATCGCTGTACTATCCAGTTTTGGGCCTTTGGTATCTAAAAAAAAAGCAGTTTGAGTGTGTCGCTCACTGTTCAGCCGCAAATATCTCTATTTAAAAGAGTGTGGTATACCCCAGTAAACAATAACTGTCGTTTTACCACCCCACGGTAAAAAATCTCTATTATTCAGGTTTTGGTAGTTTTTTCCGTAAAGAAAAACAGTAGTGTCTCCTGACTGTTGTGACACAAAAATATATCTGTTGAAAATAGTCTTGTGTAGGCCCGACATCCCAGTGTGGTTTCGCAGTTCCACGGGTCAAATAGCTGTACTATCCAGTTTTGGGCGTTTGGTATCTAAAAAAAATGCAGTTTGAGTGTGTCGCTCACTGTTCAGCCGCAAATATCTCTATTTAAAAAAGTGTGGTATACCCCAGTAAGCAATAACTGTGGTTTTGCCATCCCACGGTAAAAAATCTCTATTATTCAAGTTTTGGTAGTTTTTCCGCAAAGAAAAACAGTAGTGTCTCCTGACTGTTGTGACACAAAAATATATCTGTTGAAAAGAGTCTTGTGTAGGCCCGACATCCCAGTGTGGTTTCGCAGTTCCACGGGTCAAATCGCTGTACTATCCAGTTTTGGGCCTTTGGTATCTAAAAAAAAAGCAGTTTGACTGTGTGTTGCTCACTGTTCAGCCGCAAATATCTCTATTTAAAAAAGTGTGGTATACCAAAGTAAACAATAACTGTGGTTTTGCCATCCCACGGTAAAAAATCTCTATTATTCAGGTTTTGGTAGTTTTTTCCGTAAAGAAAAACAGTAGTGTCTCCTGACTGTTGTGACACAAAAATGTATCTGTTGAAAATAGTCTTGTGTAGGCCCGACATCCCATTGTGGTTTCGCAGTTCCACGGGTCAAATCGCTGTACTATCCAGTTTTGGGCCTTTGGTATCTAAAAAAAAAGCAGTTTGAGTGTGTTGCTCACTGTTCAGCCGCAAATATCTCTATTTAAAAAAGTGTGGTATTCCCCAGTAAACAATAACTGTGGTTTTGCCATCCTACGGTAAAAAATCTCTATTATTCAGGTTTTGGTAGTTTTTTCCGTAAAGAAAAACAGTAGTGTCTCCTGACTGTTGTGACACAAAAATGTATCTGTTGAAAATAGTCTTGTGTAGGCCCGACATCCCAGTGTGGTTTCGCAGTTCCACGGGTCAAATCGCTGTACTATCCAGTTTTTGGCCTTTGGTATCTAAAAAAAAAGCAGTTTGACTGTGTGTCGCTCACTGTTCAGCCGCAAATATCTCTATTTAAAAAAGTGTGGTATACCCCAGTAAACAATAACTGTGGTTTTGCCATCCCACGGTAAAAAATCTCTATTATTCAGGTTTTGGTAGTTTTTTCCATAAAGAAAAACAGTAGTGTCTCCTGACTGTTGTGACACAAAAATATATCTGTTGAAAATAGTCTTGTGTAGGCCTGACATCCCAGTGTGGTTTCACAGTTCCACGGGTCAAATCGCTGTACTATCCAGTTTTGGGCCTTTGGTATCTAAAAAAAAAGCAGTTTGAGTGTGTCGCTCACTGTTCAGCCGCAAATATCTCTATTTAAAAGAGTGTGGTATACCCCAGTAAACAATAACTGTGGTTTTGACATCCCACGGTAAAAAATCATTATTATTCAAGTTTTGGTAGTTTTTCCGCAAAGAAAAACAGTAGTGTCTCCTGACTGTTGTGACACAAAAATATATCTGTTGAAAAGAGTCTTGTGTAGGCCCGACATCCCAGTGTGGTTTCGCAGTTCCACGGGTCAAATCGCTGTACTATCCAGTTTTGGGCCTTTGGTATCTAAAAAAAAAGCAGTTTGACTGTGTGTCGCTCACTGTTCAGCCGCAAATATCTCTATTTAAAAAAGTGTGGTATACCCCAGTAAACAATAACTGTGGTTTTGCCATCCCACGGTAAAAAATCTCTATTATTCAGGTTTTGGTAGTTTTTTCCGTAAAGAAAAACAGTAGTGTCTCCTGACTGTTGTGACACAAAAATGTATCTGTTGAAAATAGTCTTGTGTAGGCCCGACATCCCATTGTGGTTTCGCAGTTCCACGGGTCAAATCGCTGTACTATCCAGTTTTGGGCCTTTGGTAACTAAAAATAAAGCAGTTTGAGTGTGTCGCTCACTGTTCAGCTGCAAATATCTCTATTTAAAAAGTGTGGTATACCCCAGTAAACAATAACTGTGGTTTTGCCATCCCACGGTAAAAAATCTCTATTATTCAGGTTTTGGTAGTTTTTACCGTAAAGAAAAACAGTAGTGTCTCCTGACTGTTGTGACACAAAAATATATCTGTTGAAAACAGTCTTGTGTAGGCCCGACATCCCAGTGTGATTTCGCAGTTCCACGGGTCAAATCGCTGTACTATCCAGTTTTGGGCCTTTGGTAACTAAAAAAAAAGCAGTTTGAGTGTGTAGTTCAATGTTCAGCCGCAAATATCTTTATTTAAAAAAGTGTGGTATACCCCAGTAAACAATAACTGTGGTTTTGCCATCCCACGGTAAAAAATCTCTATTATTCAGGTTTTGGTAGTTTTTTCCGTAAAGAAAAACAGTAGTGTCTCCTGACTGTTGTGACACAAAAATGTATCTGTTGAAAATAGTCTTGTGTAGGCCCGACATCCCATTGTGGTTTCGCAGTTCCACGGGTCAAATCGCTGTACTATCCAGTTTTGGGCCTTTGGTATCTAAAAAAAAAGCAGTTTGAGTGTGTCGCTCACTGTTCAGACGCAAATATCTCTATTTAAAAAAGTGTGGTATACCCCAGTAAACAATAACTGTGGTTTTGCCATCCTACGGTAAAAAATCTCTATTATTCAGGTTTTGGTAGTTTTTTCCGTAAAGAAAAACAGTAGTGTCTCCTGACTGTTGTGACACAAAAATGTATCTGTTGAAAATAGTCTTGTGTAGGCCCGACATCCCATTGTGGATTCGCAGTTCCACGGGTCAAATCGCTGTACTATCCAGTTTTGGGCCTTTGGTATCTAAAAAAAAAGCAGTTTGAGTGTGTCGCTCACTGTTCAGCCGCAAATATCTCTATTTAAAAAAGTGTGGTATACCCCAGTAAACAATAACTGTGGTTTTGCCATCCCACGGTAAAAAATCTCTATTATTCAGGTTTTGGTAGTTTTTTCCGTAAAGAAAAACAGTAGTGTCTCCTGACTGTTGTGACATTAAAATGTATCTGTTGAAAATAGTCTTGTGTAGACCCGACATCCCATTGTGGTTTCGCAGTTCCACGGGTCAAATCGCTGTACTATCCAGTTTTGGGCCTTTGGTATCTAAAAAAAAAGCAGTTTGAGTGTGTCGCTCACTGTTCAGCCGCAAATATCTCTATTTAAAAAAGTGTGGTATACCCCAGTAAACAATAACTGTGGTTTTGCCATACAACGGTAAAAAATCTCTATTATTCAGGTTTTGGTAGTTTTTTCCGTAAAGAAAAACAGTAGTGTCTCCTGACTGTTGTGACACAAAAATATATCTGTTGAAAATAGTCTTGTGTAGGCCCGACATCCCAGTGTGGTTTCGCAGTTCCACGGGTCAAATCGCTGTACTATCCAGTTTTGGGCCTTTGGTATCTAAAACAAAAGCAGATTGAGTGTGTCGCTCACTGTTCAGCTGCAAATATCTCTATTTAAAAAAGTGTGGTATACCCCAGTAAACAATTACTGTGGTTTTGCCATCCCACGGTAAAAAATCTCTATTATTCAAGTTTTGGTAGTTTTTTCTGTAAAGAAAAACAGTAGTGTCTCCTGACTGTTGTGACAAAAAAATATATCTGTTGAAAATAGTCTTGTGTAGGCCCGACATCCCAGTGTGGTTTCGCAGTTCCACAGGTCAAATCGCTGTACTATCCAGTTTTGGGCCT
Organism: Phyllobates terribilis; assembly: GCF_046119375.1. Lineage (NCBI taxonomy): Eukaryota > Metazoa > Chordata > Amphibia > Anura > Dendrobatidae > Phyllobates > Phyllobates terribilis. Next base: position 306,155,738 of record NW_027362765.1, on the reverse strand, counting down.
TTGGTATCTAAAAAAAAGCAGTTTGAGTGTGTCGCTCACTGTTCAGCTGCAAATATCTCTATTTAAAAAAGTGTGGTATAACCCAGTAAACAATAACTGTGGTTTTGCCATCCCACGGTAAAAAATCTCTATTATTCAGCTTTTTAGTTTTTTCCGTAAAGAAAAACAGTAGTGTCTCCTGACTGTTGTGACACAAAATTATATCTTTTGAAAATAGTCTTGTGTTGGCCCGACATCCCAGTGTGGTTTCGCAGTTCCATGGGTCAAATCGCTGTACTATCCAGTTTTGGGCCTTTGGTATCTAAAAAAAAAGCAGTTTGAGTGTATCGCTCACTGTTCAGCCGCAAATATCTCTATTTCAAAAAGTGTGGTATACCCCAGTAAACAATAACTGTGGTTTTGCCATCCTACGGTAAAAAATCTCTATTATTCAGGTTTTGGTAGTTTTTTCCGTAAAGAAAAACAGTAGTGTCTCCTGACTGTTGTGACATAAAAATGTATCTGTTGAAAATAGTCTTGTATAGACCCGACATCCCATTGTGGTTTCGCAGTTCCACGGGTCAAATCGCTGTACTATCCAGTTTTGGGCCTTTGGTATCTAAAAAAAAAGCAGTTTGAGTGTGTCGCTCACTGTTCAGCCGCAAATATCTCTATTTAAAAAAGTGTGGTATACCCCAGTAAACAATAACTGTGGTTTTGCCATACAACGGTAAAAAATCTCTATTATTCAGGTTTTGGTAGTTTTTTCCGTAAAGAAAAACAGTAGTGTCTCCTGACTGTTGTGACACAAAAATATATCTGTTGAAAATAGTCTTGTGTAGGCCCGACATCCCAGTGTGGTTTCGCAGTTCCACGGGTCAAATCGCTGTACTATCCAGTTTTGGGCCTTTGGTATCTAAAACAAAAGCAGATTGAGTGTGTCGCTCACTGTACAGCTGCAAATATCTCTATTTAAAAAAGTGTGGTATACCCCAGTAAACAATTACTGTGGTTTTGCCATCCCACGGTAAAAAATCTCTATTATTCAAGTTTTGGTAGTTTTTTCTGTAAAGAAAAACAGTAGTGTCTCCTGACTGTTGTGACAAAAAAATATATCTGTTGAAAATAGTCTTGTGTAGGCCCGACATCCCAGTGTGGTTTCGCAGTTCCACAGGTCAAATCGCTGTGCTATCCAGTTTTGGGCCTTTGGTATCTAAAAAAAAAGCAGTTTGAGTGTGTCGCTCACTGTTCAGCTGCAAATATCTCTATTTAAAAAAGTGTGGTATAACCCAGTAAACAATAACTGTGGTTTTGCCATCCCACGGTAAAAAATCCCTATTATTCAGCTTTTGGTAGTTTTTTCCGTAAAGAAAAACAGTAGTGTCTCCTGACTGTTGTGACACAAAAATATATCTTTTGAAAATAGTCTTGTGTTGGCCCGACATCCCAGTGTGGTTTCGCAGTTCCACGGGTCAAATCGCTGTACTATCCAGTTTTGGGCCTTTGGTATCTAAAAAAAAAGCAGTTTGAGTGTATCGCTCACTGTTCAGCCGCAAATATCTCTATTTCAAAAAGTGTGGTATACCCCAGTTAACAATAACTGTGGTTTTGCCATCCCATGGTAAAAAATCTCTATTATTCAGCTTTTGGTAGTTTTTTCCGTAAAGAAAAACAGTAGTCTCTCCTGACTGTTGTGACACAAAAATATATCTGTTGAAAATAGTCTTGTGTAGGCCCGACATCCCAGTGTGATTTCGCAGTTCCACGGGTCAAATCGCTGTACTATCCAGTTTTGGGCCTTTGGTACCTAAAAAAAAAGCAGTTTGAGTGTGTCGCTCAATGTTCAGCCGCAAATATCTTTATTTAAAAAAGTGTGGTATACCCCAGTAAACAATAACTGTGGTTTTGCCATCCTACGGTAAAAAATCTCTATTATTCAGGTTTTGGTAGTTTTTTCCGTAAAGAAAAACAGTAGTGTCTCCTGACTGTTGTGCCACAAAAATATATCTGTTGAAAATAGTCTTGTGCAGGCCCGACATCCCATTGTGGATTCGCAGTTCCACGGGTCAAATTGCTGTACTATCCAGTTTTGGGCCTTTGGTATCTAAAAAAAAAGCAGTTTGACTGTGTGTTGCTCACTGTTCAGCCGCAAATATCTCTATTTAAAAAAGTGTGGTATACCAAAGTAAACAATAACTGTGGTTTTGCCATACAACGGTAAAAAATCTCTATTATTCAGGTTTTGGTAGTTTTTTCCGTAAAGAAAAACAGTAGTGTCTCCTGACTGTTGTGACACAAAAATGTATCTGTTGAAAATAGTCTTGTGTAGGCCCGACATCCCATTGTGGTTTCGCAGTTCCACGGGTCAAATCGCTGTACTATCCAGTTTTGGGCCTTTGGTATCTAAAAAAAAAGCAGTTTGAGTGTGTTGCTCACTGTTCAGCCGCAAATATCTCTATTTAAAAAAGTGTGGTATTCCCCAGTAAACAATAACTGTGGTTTTGCCATCCTACGGTAAAAAATCTCTATTATTCAGGTTTTGGTAGTTTTTTCCGTAAAGAAAAACAGTAGTGTCTCCTGACTGTTGTGACACAAAAATGTATCTGTTGAAAATAGTCTTGTGTAGGCCCGACATCCCAGTGTGGTTTCGCAGTTCCACGGGTCAAATCGCTGTACTATCCAGTTTTTGGCCTTTGGTATCTAAAAAAAAAGCAGTTTGACTGTGTGTCGCTCACTGTTCAGCCGCAAATATCTCTATTTAAAAAAGTGTGGTATACCCCAGTAAACAATAACTGTGGTTTTGCCATCCCACGGTAAAAAATCTCTATTATTCAGGTTTTGGTAGTTTTTTCCATAAAGAAAAACAGTAGTGTCTCCTGACTGTTGTGACACAAAAATATATCTGTTGAAAATAGTCTTGTGTAGGCCTGACATCCCAGTGTGGTTTCACAGTTCCACGGGTCAAATCGCTGTACTATCCAGTTTTGGGCCTTTGGTATCTAAAAAAAAAGCAGTTTGAGTGTGTCGCTCACTGTTCAGCCGCAAATATCTCTATTTAAAAGAGTGTGGTATACCCCAGTAAACAATAACTGTGGTTTTGACATCCCACGGTAAAAAATCATTATTATTCAAGTTTTGGTAGTTTTTCCGCAAAGAAAAACAGTAGTGTCTCCTGACTGTTGTGACACAAAAATATATCTGTTGAAAAGAGTCTTGTGTAGGCCCGACATCCCAGTGTGGTTTCGCAGTTCCACGGGTCAAATCGCTGTACTATCCAGTTTTGGGCCTTTGGTATCTAAAAAAAAAGCAGTTTGACTGTGTGTCGCTCACTGTTCAGCCGCAAATATCTCTATTTAAAAAAGTGTGGTATACCCCAGTAAACAATAACTGTGGTTTTGCCATCCCACGGTAAAAAATCTCTATTATTCAGGTTTTGGTAGTTTTTTCCGTAAAGAAAAACAGTAGTGTCTCCTGACTGTTGTGACACAAAAATGTATCTGTTGAAAATAGTCTTGTGTAGGCCCGACATCCCATTGTGGTTTCGCAGTTCCACGGGTCAAATCGCTGTACTATCCAGTTTTGGGCCTTTGGTAACTAAAAATAAAGCAGTTTGAGTGTGTCGCTCACTGTTCAGCTGCAAATATCTCTATTTAAAAAGTGTGGTATACCCCAGTAAACAATAACTGTGGTTTTGCCATCCCACGGTAAAAAATCTCTATTATTCAGGTTTTGGTAGTTTTTACCGTAAAGAAAAACAGTAGTGTCTCCTGACTGTTGTGACACAAAAATATATCTGTTGAAAACAGTCTTGTGTAGGCCCGACATCCCAGTGTGATTTCGCAGTTCCACGGGTCAAATCGCTGTACTATCCAGTTTTGGGCCTTTGGTAACTAAAAAAAAAGCAGTTTGAGTGTGTAGTTCAATGTTCAGCCGCAAATATCTTTATTTAAAAAAGTGTGGTATACCCCAGTAAACAATAACTGTGGTTTTGCCTTCCCACGGTAAAAAATCTCTATTATTCAGGTTTTGGTAGTTTTTTCCGTAAAGAAAAACAGTAGTGTCTCCTGACTGTTGTGACACAAAAATGTATCTGTTGAAAATAGTCTTGTGTAGGCCCGACATCCCATTGTGGTTTCGCAGTTCCACGGGTCAAATCGCTGTACTATCCAGTTTTGGGCCTTTGGTATCTAAAAAAAAAGCAGTTTGAGTGTGTCGCTCACTGTTCAGACGCAAATATCTCTATTTAAAAAAGTGTGGTATACCCCAGTAAACAATAACTGTGGTTTTGCCATCCTACGGTAAAAAATCTCTATTATTCAGGTTTTGGTAGTTTTTTCCGTAAAGAAAAACAGTAGTGTCTCCTGACTGTTGTGACACAAAAATGTATCTGTTGAAAATAGTCTTGTGTAGGCCCGACATCCCATTGTGGATTCGCAGTTCCACGGGTCAAATCGCTGTACTATCCAGTTTTGGGCCTTTGGTATCTAAAAAAAAAGCAGTTTGAGTGTGTCGCTCACTGTTCAGCCGCAAATATCTCTATTTAAAAAAGTGTGGTATACCCCAGTAAACAATAACTGTGGTTTTGCCATCCCACGGTAAAAAATCTCTATTATTCAGGTTTTGGTAGTTTTTTCCGTAAAGAAAAACAGTAGTGTCTCCTGACTGTTGTGACATTAAAATGTATCTGTTGAAAATAGTCTTGTGTAGACCCGACATCCCATTGTGGTTTCGCAGTTCCACGGGTCAAATCGCTGTACTATCCAGTTTTGGGCCTTTGGTATCTAAAAAAAAAGCAGTTTGAGTGTGTCGCTCACTGTTCAGCCGCAAATATCTCTATTTAAAAAAGTGTGGTATACCCCAGTAAACAATAACTGTGGTTTTGCCATACAACGGTAAAAAATCTCTATTATTCAGGTTTTGGTAGTTTTTTCCGTAAAGAAAAACAGTAGTGTCTCCTGACTGTTGTGACACAAAAATATATCTGTTGAAAATAGTCTTGTGTAGGCCCGACATCCCAGTGTGGTTTCGCAGTTCCACGGGTCAAATCGCTGTACTATCCAGTTTTGGGCCTTTGGTATCTAAAACAAAAGCAGATTGAGTGTGTCGCTCACTGTTCAGCTGCAAATATCTCTATTTAAAAAAGTGTGGTATACCCCAGTAAACAATTACTGTGGTTTTGCCATCCCACGGTAAAAAATCTCTATTATTCAAGTTTTGGTAGTTTTTTCTGTAAAGAAAAACAGTAGTGTCTCCTGACTGTTGTGACAAAAAAATATATCTGTTGAAAATAGTCTTGTGTAGGCCCGACATCCCCGTGTGGTTTCGCAGTTCCACAGGTCAAATCGCTGTACTATCCAGTTTTGGGCCTTTGGTATCTAAAAAAAAGCAGTTTGAGTGTGTCGCTCACTGTTCAGCTGCAAATATCTCTATTTAAAAAAGTGTGGTATAACCCAGTAAACAATAACTGTGGTTTTGCCATCCCACGGTAAAAAATCTCTATTATTCAGCTTTTTAGTTTTTTCCGTAAAGAAAAACAGTAGTGTCTCCTGACTGTTGTGACACAAAATTATATCTTTTGAAAATAGTCTTGTGTTGGCCCGACATCCCAGTGTGGTTTCGCAGTTCCATGGGTCAAATCGCTGTACTATCCAGTTTTGGGCCTTTGGTATCTAAAAAAAAAGCAGTTTGAGTGTATCGCTCACTGTTCAGCCGCAAATATCTCTATTTCAAAAAGTGTGGTATACCCCAGTAAACAATAACTGTGGTTTTGCCATCCTACGGTAAAAAATCTCTATTATTCAGGTTTTGGTAGTTTTTTCCGTAAAGAAAAACAGTAGTGTCTCCTGACTGTTGTGACATAAAAATGTATCTGTTGAAAATAGTCTTGTATAGACCCGACATCCCATTGTGGTTTCGCAGTTCCACGGGTCAAATCCCTGTACTATCCAGTTTTGGGCCTTTGGTATCTAAAAAAAAAGCAGTTTGAGTGTGTCGCTCACTGTTCAGCCGCAAATATCTCTATTTAAAAAAGTGTGGTATACCCCAGTAAACAATAACTGTGGTTTTGCCATACAACGGTAAAAAATCTCTATTATTCAGGTTTTGGTAGTTTTTTCCGTAAAGAAAAACAGTAGTGTCTCCTGACTGTTGTGACACAAAAATATATCTGTTGAAAATAGTCTTGTGTAGGCCCGACATCCCAGTGTGGTTTCGCAGTTCCACGGGTCAAATCGCTGTACTATCCAGTTTTGGGCCTTTGGTATCTAAAACAAAAGCAGATTGAGTGTGTCGCTCACTGTACAGCTGCAAATATCTCTATTTAAAAAAGTGTGGTATACCCCAGTAAACAATTACTGTGGTTTTGCCATCCCACGGTAAAAAATCTCTATTATTCAAGTTTTGGTAGTTTTTTCTGTAAAGAAAAACAGTAGTGTCTCCTGACTGTTGTGACAAAAAAATATATCTGTTGAAAATAGTCTTGTGTAGGCCCGACATCCCAGTGTGGTTTCGCAGTTCCACAGGTCAAATCGCTGTGCTATCCAGTTTTGGGCCTTTGGTATCTAAAAAAAAAGCAGTTTGAGTGTGTCGCTCACTGTTCAGCTGCAAATATCTCTATTTAAAAAAGTGTGGTATAACCCAGTAAACAATAACTGTGGTTTTGCCATCCCACGGTAAAAAATCCCTATTATTCAGCTTTTGGTAGTTTTTTCCGTAAAGAAAAACAGTAGTGTCTCCTGACTGTTGTGACACAAAAATATATCTTTTGAAAATAGTCTTGTGTTGGCCCGACATCCCAGTGTGGTTTCGCAGTTCCACGGGTCAAATCGCTGTACTATCCAGTTTTGGGCCTTTGGTATCTAAAAAAAAAGCAGTTTGAGTGTATCGCTCACTGTTCAGCCGCAAATATCTCTATTTCAAAAAGTGTGGTATACCCCAGTTAACAATAACTGTGGTTTTGCCATCCCATGGTAAAAAATCTCTATTATTCAGCTTTTGGTAGTTTTTTCCGTAAAGAAAAACAGTAGTCTCTCCTGACTGTTGTGACACAAAAATATATCTGTTGAAAATAGTCTTGTGTAGGCCCGACATCCCAGTGTGATTTCGCAGTTCCACGGGTCAAATCGCTGTACTATCCAGTTTTGGGCCTTTGGTACCTAAAAAAAAAGCAGTTTGAGTGTGTCGCTCAATGTTCAGCCGCAAATATCTTTATTTAAAAAAGTGTGGTATACCCCAGTAAACAATAACTGTGGTTTTGCCATCCTACGGTAAAAAATCTCTATTATTCAGGTTTTGGTAGTTTTTTCCGTAAAGAAAAACAGTAGTGTCTCCTGACTGTTGTGCCACAAAAATATATCTGTTGAAAATAGTCTTGTGCAGGCCCGACATCCCATTGTGGATTCGCAGTTCCACGGGTCAAATTGCTGTACTATCCAGTTTTTGGCCTTTGGTATCTAAAAAAAAAACAGTTTGAGTGTGTCGCTCACTGTTCAGCCGCAAATATCTCTATTTAAAAAAGTGTGGTATACCCCAGTAAACAATAACTGTGGTTTTGCCATCCCACGGTAAAAAATCTCTATTATTCAGGTTTTGGTAGTTTTTTCCATAAAGAAAAACAGTAGTGTCTCCTGACTGTTGTGACACAAAAATATATCTTTTGAAAATAGTCTTGTGTTGGCCCGACATCCCAGTGTGGTTTCGCAGTTCCACGGGTCAAATCGCTGTACTATCCAGTTTTGGGCCTTTGGTATCTAAAAAAAAAGCAGTTTGAGTGTATCGCTCACTGTTCAGCCGCAAATATCTCTATTTCAAAAAGTGTGGTATACACCAGTAAACAATAACTGTGGTTTTGCCATCCCATGGTAAAAAATCTCTATTATTCAGCTTTTGGTAGTTTTTTCCGTAAAGAAAAACAGTAGTCTCTCCTGACTGTTGTGACACAAAAATATATCTGTTGAAAATAGTCTTGTGTAGGCCCGACATCCCAGTGTGATTTCGCAGTTCCACGGGTCAAATCGCTGTACTATCCAGTTTTGGGCCTTTGGTACCTAAAAAAAAAGCAGTTTGAGTGTGTCGCTCAATGTTCAGCCGCAAATATCTTTATTTAAAAAAGTGTGGTATACCCCAGTAAACAATAACTGTGGTTTTGCCATCCTACGGTAAAAAATCTCTATTATTCAGGTTTTGGTAGTTTTTTCCGTAAAGAAAAACAGTAGTGTCTCCTGACTGTTGTGACACAAAAATATATCTGTTGAAAATAGTCTTGTGTAGGCCCGACATCCCAGTGTGGTTTCGCAGTTCCACGGGTCAAATCGCTGTACTATCCAGTTTTGGGCCTTTGGTATCTAAAAAAAAAGCAGTTTGAGTGTGTCGCTCACTGTTCAGCCGCAAATATCTCTATTTAAAAAAGTGTGGTATACCCCAGTAAACAATAACTGTGGTTTTGCCATCCCACGGTAAAAAATCTCTATTATTCAGGTTTTGGTAGTTTTTTCCGTAAAGAAAAACAGTAGTGTCTCCTGACTGTTGTGACACAAAAATATATCTGTTGAAAATAGTCTGGTGTAGGCCCGACATCCCAGTGTGGTTTTGCAGTTCCACGGGTCAAATCGCTGTACTATCCAGTTTTGGGCCTTTGGTATCTAAAACAAAAGCAGTTTGAGTGTGTCGCTCACTGTTCAGCCGCAAATATCTTTACTTAAAAAAGTGTGGTATACCCCAGTAAACAATAACTGTGGTTTTGCCATCCCACGGTAAAAAATCTCTATTATTCAGGTTTTGGTAGTTTTTTCCGTAAAGAAAAACAGTAGTGTCTCCTGACTGTTGTGACACAAAAATGTATCTGTTGAAAATAGTCTTGTGTAGACCCCATATCCCATTGTTGTTTCGCAGTTCCACGGGTCAAATCGCTGTACTATCCAGTTTTGGGCCTTTGGTATCTAAAAAAAAAACAGTTTGAGTGTGTCGCTCACTGTTCAGCCGCAAATATCTCTATTTAAAAAAGTGTGGTATACCCCAGTAAACAATAACTGTGGTTTTGCCATCCCACGGTAAAAAATCTCTATTATTCAGGTTTTGGTAGTTTTTTCCATAAAGAAAAACAGTAGTGTCTCCTGACTGTTGTGACACAAAAATATATCTGTTGAAAATAGTCTTGTGTAGACCCGACATCCCATTGTTGTTTCGCAGTTCCACGGGTCAAATCGCTGTACTATCCATTTTTGGGCCTTTGGTATCTAAAAAAAAAGCAGTTTGAGTGTGTCGCTCATTGTTCAGCAGCAAATATCTCTATTTAAAAAAGTGTGGTATACCCCAGTAAACAATAACTGTGGTTTTGCCATCCCACGGTAAAAAATCTCTATTATTCAGGTTTTGGTAGTTTTTTCCGTAAAGAAAAACAGTAGTGTCTCCTGACTGTTGTGACACAAAAATATATCTGTTGAAAATAGTCTTGTGTAGGCCCGACATCCCAGTGTGGTTTCGCAGTTCCACGGGTCAAATCGCTGTACTATCCAGTTTTGGGCCTTTGGTATCTAAAACAAAAGCAGTTTGAGCGTGTCGCTCACTGTTCAGCCGCAAATATCTTTACTTAAAAAAGTGTGGTATACCCCAGTAAACAATAACTGTGGTTTTGCCATCCCACGGTAAAAAATCTCTATTATTCAGGTTTTGGTATTTTTTTCCGTAAAGAAAAACAGTAGTGTCTCCTGACTGTTGTGACACAAAAATATATCTGTTGAAAACAGTCTTGTGTAGGCCCGACATCCCAGTGTGATTTCGCAGTTCCACGGGTCAAATCGCTGTACTATCCAGTTTTGGGCCTTTGGTACCTAAAAAAAAAGCAGTTTGAGTGTGTAGTTCAATGTTCAGCCGCAAATATCTTTATTTAAAAAAGTGTGGTATATCCCAGTAAACAATAACTGTGGTTTTGCCATCCCACGGTAAAAAATCTCTATTATTCAGGTTTTGGTAGTTTTTTCCGTAAAGAAAAACAGTAGTGTCTCCTGACTGTTGTGACACAAAAATGTATCTGTTGAAAATAGTCTTGTGTAGGCCCGACATCCCATTGTGGTTTCGCAGTTCCACGGGTCAAATCGCTGTACTATCCAGTTTTGGGCCTTTGGTATCTAAAAAAAAAGCAGTTTGAGTGTGTCGCTCACTGTTCAGACGCAAATATCTCTATTTAAAAAAGTGTGGTATACCCCAGTAAACAATAACTGTGGTTTTGCCATCCTACGGTAAAAAATCTCTATTATTCAGGTTTTGGTAGTTTTTTCCGTAAAGAAAAACAGTAGTGTCTCCTGACTGTTGTGACACAAAAATGTATCTGTTGAAAATAGTCTTGTGTAGGCCCGACATCCCATTGTGGATTCGCAGTTCCACGGGTCAAATCGCTGTACTATCCAGTTTTGGGCCTTTGGTATCTAAAAAAAAAGCAGTTTGAGTGTGTCGCTCACTGTTCAGCCGCAAATATCTCTATTTAAAAAAGTGTGGTATACCCCAGTAAACAATAACTGTGGTTTTGCCATCCCACGGTAAAAAATCTCTATTATTCAGGTTTTGGTAGTTTTTTCCGTAAAGAAAAACAGTAGTGTCTCCTGACTGTTGTGACATAAAAATGTATCTGTTGAAAATAGTCTTGTGTAGACCCGACATCCCATTGTGGTTTCGCAGTTCCACGGGTCAAATCGCTGTACTATCCAGTTTTGGGCCTTTGGTATCAAAAAAAAAAGCAGTTTGAGTGTGTCGCTCACTGTTCAGCCGCAAATATCTCTATTTAAAAAAGTGTGGTATACCCCAGTAAACAATAACTGTGGTTTTGCCATACAACGGTAAAAAATCTCTATTATTCAGGTTTTGGTAGTTTTTTCCGTAAAGAAAAACAGTAGTGTCTCCTGACTGTTGTGACACAAAAATATATCTGTTGAAAATAGTCTTGTGTAGGCCCGACATCCCAGTGTGGTTTCGCAGTTCCACGGGTCAAATCGCTGTACTATCCAGTTTTGGGCCTTTGGTATCTAAAACAAAAGCAGATTGAGTGTGTCGCTCACTGTTCAGCTGCAAATATCTCTATTTAAAAAAGTGTGGTATACCCCAGTAAACAATTACTGTGGTTTTGCCATCCCACGGTAAAGAATCTCTATTCTTCAAGTTTTGGTAGTTTTTTCTGTAAAGAAAAACAGTAGTGTCTCCTGACTGTTGTGACACAAAAATATATCTTTTGAAAATAGTCTTGTGTTGGCCCGACATCCCAGTGTGGTTTCGCAGTTCCACGGGTCAAATCGCTGTACTATCCAGTTTTGGGCCTTTGGTATCTAAAAAAAAAGCAGTTTGAGTGTATCGCTCACTGTTTAGCCGCAAATATCTCTATTTCAAAAAGTGTGGTATACCCCAGTAAACAATAACTGTGGTTTTGCCATCCTACGGTAAAAAATCTCTATTATTCAGGTTTTGGTAGTTTTTTCCGTAAAGAAAAACAGTAGTGTCTCCTGACTGTTGTGACATAAAAATGTATCTGTTGAAAATAGTCTTGTATAGACCCGACATCCCATTGTGGTTTCGCAGTTCCACGGGTCAAATCGCTGTACCATCCAGTTTTGGGCCTTTGGTATCTAAAAAAAAAGCAGTTTGAGTGTGTCGCTCACTGTTCAGCCGCAAATATCTCTATTTAAAAAAGTGTGGTATACCCCAGTAAACAATAACTGTGGTTTTGCCATACAATGGTAAAAAATCTCTATTATTCAGGTTTTGGTAGTTTTTTCCGTAAAGAAAAACAGTAGTGTCTCCTGACTGTTGTGACACAAAAATATATCTGTTGAAAATAGTCTTGTGTAGGCCCGACATCCCAGTGTGGTTTCGCAGTTCCACGGGTCAAATCGCTGTACTATCCAGTTTTGGGCCTTTGGTATCTAAAACAAAAGCAGATTGAGTGTGTCGCTCACTGTACAGCTGCAAATATCTATATTTAAAAAAGTGTGGTATACCCCAGTAAATAATTACTGTGGTTTTGCCATCCCACGGTAAAAAATCTCTATTATTCAAGTTTTGGTAGTTTTTTCTGTAAAGAAAAACAGTAGTGTCTCCTGACTGTTGTGACAAAAAAATATATCTGTTGAAAATAGTCTTGTGTAGGCCCGACATCCCAGTGTGGTTTCGCAGTTCCACAGGTCAAATCGCTGTGCTATCCAGTTTTGGGCCTTTGGTATCTAAAAAAAAAGCAGTTTGAGTGTGTCGCTCACTGTTCAGCTGCAAATATCTCTATTTAAAAAAGTGTGGTATAACCCAGTAAACAATAACTGTGGTTTTGCCATCCCACGGTAAAAAATCTCTATTATTCAGCTTTTGGTAGTTTTTTCCGTAAAGAAAAACAGTAGTGTCTCCTGACTGTTGTGACACAAAAATATATCTTTTGAAAATAGTCTTGTGTTGGCCCGACATCCCAGTGTGGTTTCGCAGTTCCACGGGTCAAATCGCTGTACTATCCAGTTTTGGGCCTTTGGTATCTAAAAAAAAAGCAGTTTGAGTGTATCGCTCACTGTTCAGCCGCAAATATCTCTATTTCAAAAAGTGTGGTATACCTCAGTAAACAATAACTGTGGTTTTGCCATCCCATGGTAAAAAATCTCTATTATTCAGCTTTTGGTAGTTTTTTCCGTAAAGAAAAACAGTAGTCTCTCCTGACTGTTGTGACACAAAAATATATCTGTTGAAAATAGTCTTGTGTAGGCCCAACATCCCAGTGTGATTTCGCAGTTCCACGGGTCAAATCGCTGTACTATCCAGTTTTGGGCCTTTGGTACCTAAAAAAAAAGCAGTTTGAGTGTGTCGCTCAATGTTCAGCCGCAAATATCTTTATTTAAAAAAGTGTGGTATACCCCAGTAAACAATAACTGTGGTTTTGCCATCCTACGGTAAAAAATCTCTATTATTCAGGTTTTGGTAGTTTTTTCCGTAAAGAAAAACAGTAGTGTCTCCTGACTGTTGTGCCACAAAAATATATCTGTTGAAAATAGTCTTGTGCAGGCCCGACATCCCATTGTGGATTCGCAGTTCCACGGGTCAAATCGCTGTACTATCCAGTTTTGGGCCTTTGGTATCTAAAAAAAAAACAGTTTGAGTGTGTCGCTCACTGTTCAACCGCAAATATCTCTATTTAAAAAAGTCTGGTATACCCCAGTAAACAATAACTGTGGTTTTGCCATCCCACGGTAAAAAATCTCTATTATTCAGGTTTTGGTAGTTTTTTCCATAAAGAAAAACAGTAGTGTCTCCTGACTGTTGTGACACAAAAATATATCTGTTGAAAATAGTCTTGTGTAGGCCCGACATCCCAGTGTGGTTTCGCAGTTCCACGGGTCAAATCGCTGTACTATCCAGTTTTGGGCCTTTGGTATCTAAAAAAAAAGCAGTTTAAGTGTGTCGCTCACTGTTCAGCCGCAAATATCTCTATTTAAAAAAATGTGGTATACCCCAGTAAACAATAACTGTGGTTTTGCCATCCCACGGTAAAAAATCTCTATTATTCAGGTTTTGGTAGTTTTTTCCGTAAAGAAAAACAGTAGTGTCTCCTGACTGTTGTGACACAAAAATGTATCTGTTGAAAATAGTCTTGTGTAGACCCGACATCCCATTGTTGTTTCGCAGTTCCACGGGTCAAATCGCTGTACTATCCAGTTTTGGGCCTTTGGTATCTAAAAAAAAAGCAGTTTGAGTGTGTCGCTCACTGTTCAGCCGCAAATATCTCTATTTAAAAAAGTGTGGTATACCCCAGTAAACAATAACTGTGGTTTTGCCATCCCACGGTAAAAAATCTCTATTATTCAGGTTTTGGTAGTTTTTTCCGTAAAGAAAAACAGTAGTGTCTCCTGACTGTTGTGACACAAAAATATATCTGTTGAAAATAGTCTTGTGTAGGCCCGACATCCCAGTGTGGTTTCGCAGTTCCACGGGTCAAATCGCTGTACTATCCAGTTTTGGGCCTTTGGTATCTAAAAAAAAAGCAGTTTGAGTGTGTCGCTCACTGTTCAGCCGCAAATATCTCTATTTAAAAAAGTGTGGTATACCCCAGTAAACAATAACTGTGGTTTTGCCATCCCACGGTAAAAAATCTCTATTATTCAGGTTTTGGTAGTTTTTTCTGTAAAGAAAAACAGTAGTGTCTCCTGACTGTTGTGACACAAAAATATATCTGTTGAAAATAGTCTTGTGTAGGCCCGACATCCCAGTGTGGTTTCGCAGTTCCACGGGTCAAATCGCTGTACTATCCAGTTTTGGGCCTTTGGTATCTAAAACAAAAGCAGTTTGAGTGTGTCGCTCACTGTTCAGCCGCAAATATCTTTACTTAAAAAAGTGTGGTATACCCCAGTAAACAATAACTGTGGTTTTGCCATCCCACGGTAAAAAATCTCTATTATTCAGGTTTTGGTAGTTTTTTCCGTAAAGAAAAACAGTAGTGTCTCCTGACTGTTGTGACACAAAAATGTATCTGTTGAAAATAGTCTTGTGTAGACCCCATATCCCATTGTTGTTTCGCAGTTCCACGGGTCAAATCGCTGTACTATCCAGTTTTGGGCCTTTGGTATCTAAAAAAAAAACAGTTTGAGTGTGTCGCTCACTGTTCAGCCGCAAATATCTCTATTTAAAAAAGTGTGGTATACCCCAGTAAACAATAACTGTGGTTTTGCCATCCCACGGTAAAAAATCTCTATTATTCAGGTTTTGGTAGTTTTTTCCATAAAGAAAAACAGTAGTGTCTCCTGACTGTTGTGACACAAAAATATATCTGTTGAAAATAGTCTTGTGTAGGCCCGACATCCCAGTGTGGTTTCGCAGTTCCACGGGTCAAATCGCTGTACTATCCAGTTTTGGGCCTTTGGTATCTAAAAAAAAAGCAGTTTAAGTGTGTCGCTCACTGTTCAGCCGCAAATATCTCTATTTAAAAAAATGTGGTATACCCCAGTAAACAATAACTGTGGTTTTGCCATCCCACGGTAAAAAATCTCTATTATTCAGGTTTTGGTAGTTTTTTCCGTAAAGAAAAACAGTAGTGTCTCCTGACTGTTGTGACACAAAAATATATCTGTTGAAAATAGTCTTGTGTAGGCCCGACATCCCAGTGTGGTTTCGCAGTTCCACGGGTCAAATCGCTGTACTATCCAGTTTTGGGCCTTTGGTATCTAAAACAAAAGCAGTTTGAGTGTGTCGCTCACTGTTCAGCCGCAAATATCTTTACTTAAAAAAGTGTGGTATACCCCAGTAAACAATAACTGTGGTTTTGCCATCCCACGGTAAAAAATCTCTATTATTCAGGTTTTGGTAGTTTTTTCCGTAAAGAAAAACAGTAGTGTCTCCTGACTGTTGTGACACAAAAATATATCTGTTGAAAATAGTCTTGTGTAGGCCCGACATCCCAGTGTGGTTTCGCAGTTCCACGGGTCAAATCGCTGTACTATCCAGTTTTGGGCCTTTGGTATCTAAAACAAAAGCAGTTTGAGCGTGTCGCTCACTGTTCAGCCGCAAATATCTTTACTTAAAAAAGTGTGGTATACCCCAGTAAACAATAACTGTGGTTTTGCCATCCCACGGTAAAAAATCTCTATTATTCAGGTTTTGGTATTTTTTTCCGTAAAGAAAAACAGTAGTGTCTCCTGACTGTTGTGACACAAAAATGTATCTGTTGAAAATAGTCTTGTGTAGACCCGACATCCCATTGTTGTTTCGCAGTTCCACGGGTCAAATCGCTGTACTATCCAGTTTTGGGCCTTTGGTATCTAAAAAAAAAACAGTTTGAGTGTGTCGCTCACTGTTCAGCCGCAAATATCTCTATTTAAAAAAGTGTGGTATACCCCAGTAAACAATAACTGTGGTTTTGCCATCCCACGGTAAAAAATCTCTATTATTCAGGTTTTGGTAGTTTTTTCCATAAAGAAAAACAGTAGTGTCTCCTGACTGTTGTGACACAAAAATATATCTGTTGAAAATAGTCTTGTGTAGGCCCGACATCCCAGTGTGGTTTCGCAGTTCCACGGGTCAAATCGCTGTACTATCCAGTTTTGGGCCTTTGGTATCTAAAAAAAAAGCAGTTTAAGTGTGTCGCTCACTGTTCAGCCGCAAATATCTCTATTTAAAAAAATGTGGTATACCCCAGTAAACAATAACTGTGGTTTTGCCATCCCACGGTAAAAAATCTCTATTATTCAGGTTTTGGTAGTTTTTTCCGTAAAGAAAAACAGTAGTGTCTCCTGACTGTTGTGACACAAAAATATATCTGTTGAAAATAGTCTTGTGTAGGCCCGACATCCCAGTGTGGTTTCGCAGTTCCACGGGTCAAATCGCTGTACTATCCAGTTTTGGGCCTTTGGTATCTAAAACAAAAGCAGTTTGAGTGTGTCGCTCACTGTTCAGCCGCAAATATCTTTACTTAAAAAAGTGTGGTATACCCCAGTAAACAATAACTGTGGTTTTGCCATCCCACGGTAAAAAATCTCTATTATTCAGGTTTTGGTAGTTTTTTCCGTAAAGAAAAACAGTAGTGTCTCCTGACTGTTGTGACACAAAAATATATCTGTTGAAAATAGTCTTGTGTAGGCCCGACATCCCAGTGTGGTTTCGCAGTTCCACGGGTCAAATCGCTGTACTATCCAGTTTTGGGCCTTTGGTATCTAAAACAAAAGCAGTTTGAGCGTGTCGCTCACTGTTCAGCCGCAAATATCTTTACTTAAAAAAGTGTGGTATACCCCAGTAAACAATAACTGTGGTTTTGCCATCCCACGGTAAAAAATCTCTATTATTCAGGTTTTGGTAGTTTTTTCCGTAAAGAAAAACAGTAGTGTCTCCTGACTGTTGTGACACAAAAATATATCTGTTGAAAATAGTCTTGTGTAGGCCCGACATCCCTGTGTGGTTTCGCAGTTCCACGGGTCAAATCGCTGTACTATCCAGTTTTGGGCCTTTGGTATCTAAAAAAAAAGCAGTTTGAGTGTGTCGCTCACTGTTCAGCCGCAAATATCTCTATTTAAAAAAGTGTGGTATACCCCAGTAAACAATAACTGTGGTTTTGCCATCCCACGGTAAAAAATCTCTATTATTCAAGTTTTGGTAGTTTTTTCCGTAAAGAAAAACAGTAGTGTCTCCTGACTGTTGTGACAAAAAAATATATCTGTTGAAAATAGTCTTGTGTAGGCCCGACATCCCAGTGTGGTTTCGCAGTTCCACGGGTCAAATCGCTGTACTATCCAGTTTTGGGCCTTTGGTATCTAAAAAAAAAGCAGTTTGAGTGTGTAGCTCACTGTTCAGCTGCAAATATCTCTATTTAAAAAAGTGTGGTATACCAAAGTAAACAATAACTGTGGTTTTGCCATCCCACGGTAAAAAATCTCTATTATTCAGGTTTTGGTAGTTTTTTCCGTAAAGAAAAACAGGAGTGTCTCCTGACTGTTGTGACACAAAAATATATCTGTTGAAAATAGTCTTGTGTAGGCCCGACATCCCAGTGTGGTTTCGCAGTTCCACGGGTCAAATCGCTGTAATATCCAGTTTTGGGCCTTTGGTATATAAAAAAAAAAGCAGTTTGAGTGTGTCGCTCACTGTTCAGCCGCAAATATCTCTATTTAAAAAAGTGTGGTATACCCCAGTAAACAATAACTGTGGTTTTGCCATCCCACGGTAAAAAATCTCTATTATTCAGGTTTTGGTAGTTTTTTCTGTAAAGAAAAACAGTAGTGTCTCCTGACTGTGTGACACAAAAATATATCTGTTGAAAATAGTCTTGTGTAGGCCCGACATCCCAGTGTGGTTTCGCAGTTCCACGGGTCAAATCGCTGTACTATCCAGTTTTGGGCCTTTGGTATCTAAAAAAAAAAGCAGTTTGAGTGTGTCGCTCACTGTTCAGCCGCAAATATCTCTATTTAAAAAAGTGTGGTATACCCCAGTAAACAATAACTGTGGTTTTGCCATCCCACGATAAAAAATCTCTATTATTCAGGTTTTGGCAGTTTTTTCCCTAAAGAAAAACAGTAGTGTCTCCTGACTGTTGTGACACAAAAATATATCTGTTGAAAAAAGTCTTGTGTATGCCCGACATCCCAGTGTGGTTTTGAAGTTCCACGGGTCAAATCGCTGTACTATCCAGTTTTGGGCCTTTGGTATCTAAAAAAAAAGCAGTTTGAGTGTGTCGCTCACTGTTCAGCTGCAAATATCTCTATTTAAAAAAGTGTGGTATACCAAAGTAAACAATAACTGTGGTTTTGCCATCCCACGGTAAAAAATCTCTATTATTCAGGTTTTGGTAGTTTTTTCCGTAAAGAAAAACAGTAGTGTCTCCTGACTGTTGTGACACAAAAATATATCTGTTGAAAATAGTCTTGTGTAGGCCCGACATCCCAGTATGGTTTCGCAGTTCCACGGGTCAAATCGCTGTACTATCCAGTTTTGGGCCTTTGGTATCTAAAAAAAAAGCAGTTTGAGTGTGTCGCTCACTGTTCAGCCGCAAATATCTCTATTTAAAAAAGTGTGGTATACCCCAGTAAACAATAACTGTGGTTTTGCCATCCCACGGTAAAAAATCTCTATTATTCAGGTTTTGGTAGTTTTTTCCGTAAAGAAAAACAGTAGTGTCTCCTGACTGTTGTGACACAAAAATATATCTGTTGAAAATAGTCTTGTGTAGGCCCGACATCCCAGTGTGCTTTCGCAGTTCCACGGGTCAAATCGCTGTACTATCCAGTTTTGGGCCTTTGGTATCTAAAAAAAAAGCAGTATGAGTGTGTCGCTCACTGTTCAGCCGCAAATATCTCTATTTAAAAAAGTGTGGTATACCCCAGTAAACAATAACTGTGGTTTTGCCATCCCACGGTAAAAAATCTCTATTATTCAGGTTTTGGTAGTTTTTTCCGTAAAGAAAAACAGTTGTGTCTCCTGACTGTTGTGACACAAAAATATATCTGTTGAAAATAGTCTTGTGTAGGCCCGACATCCCAGTGTGCTTTCGCAGTTCCACGGGTCAAATCGCTGTACTATCCAGTTTTGGGCCTTTGGTATCTAAAAAAAAAGCAGTATGAGTGTGTCGCTCACTGTTCAGCCGCAAATATCTCTATTTAAAAAAGTGTGGTATACCCCAGTAAACAATAACTGTGGTTTTGCCATCCCACGGTAAAAAATCTCTATTATTCAGGTTTTGGTAGTTTTTTCCGTAAAGAAAAACAGTAGTGTCTCCTGACTGTTGTGACACAAAAATATATCTGTTGAAAATAGTCTTGAGTAGGCCCGACATCCCAGTGTGGTTTCGCAGTTCCACGGGTCAAATCGCTGTACTATCCTGTTTTGGGCCTTTGGTATCTAAAAAAAAAGCAGTTTGAGTGTGTCGCTCACTGTTCAGCCGCAAATATCTCTATTTAAAAAAGTGTGGTATACCCCAGTAAACAATAACTGTGGTTTTGCCATCCCACGGTAAAAAATCTCTATTATTCAGGTTTTGGTAGTTTTTTCCCTAAAGAAAAACAGTAGTGTCTCCTGACTGTTGTGACACAAAAATATATCTGTTGAAAATAGTCTTCTGTAGGCCCGACATCCCAGTGTGGTTTTGAAGTTCCACGGGTCAAATCGCTGTACTATCCAGTTTTGGGACTTTGATATCTAAAAAAAAAGCAGTTTGAGTGTGTCGCTCACTGTTCAGCCGCAAATATCTCTATTTAAAAAAGTGTGGTATACCCCAGTAAACAATAACTGTGGTTTTGCCATCCCACGGTAAAAAATCTCTATTATTCAAGTTTTGGTAGTTTTTTTCCGTAAAGAAAAACAGTAGTGTCTCCTGACTGTTGTGACAAAAAAATATATCTGTTGAAAATAGTCTTGTGTAGGCCCGACATCCCAGTGTGGTTTCGCAGTTCCACGGGTCAAATCGCTGTACTATCCAGTTTTGGGCCTTTGGTATCTAAAAAAAAAGCAGTTTGAGTGTGTCGCTCACTGTTCAGCTGCAAATATCTCTATTTAAAAAAGTGTGGTATACCAAAGTAAACAATAACTGTGGTTTTGCCACCCCACGGTAAAAAATCTCTATTATTAAGGTTTTGGTAGTTTTTTCCGTAAAGAAAAACAGTAGTGTCTCCTGACTGTTGTGACACAAAAATATATCTGTTGAAAATAGTCTTGTGTAAGCCCGACATCCCAGTGTGGTTTCGCAGTTCCACGGGTCAAATCGCTGTACTATCCAGTTTTGGGCCTTTGGTATCTAAAAAAAAAGCAGTTTGAGTGTGTCGCTCACTGTTCAGCCGCAAATATCTCTATTTAAAAAAGTGTGGTATACCCCAGTAAACAATAACTGTGGTTTTGCCATCCCACGGTAAAAAATCTCTATTATTCAGGTTTTGGTAGTTTTTTCCGTAAAGAAAAACAGTAGTGTCTCCTGACTGTTGTGACAAAAAAATATATCTGTTGAAAATAGTCTTGTGTAGGCCCGACATCCCAGTGTGGTTTCGCAGTTCCACGGGTCAAATCGCTGTACTATCCAGTTTTGGGCCTTTGGTATCTAAAAAAAAAGCAGTTTGAGTGTGTCGCTCACTGTTCAGCTGCAAATATCTCTATTTAAAAAAGTGTGGTATACCAAAGTAAACAATAACTGTGGTTTTGCCATCCCACGGTAAAAAATCTCTATTATTCAGCTTTTGGTAGTTTTTTCCGTAAAGAAAAACAGTAGTGTCTCCTGACTGTTGTGACACAAAAATATATCTTTTGAAAATAGTCTTGTGTTGGCCCGACATCCCAGTGTGGTTTCGCAGTTCCACGGGTCAAATCGCTGTACTATCCAGTTTTGGGCCTTTGGTATCTAAAAAAAAAGCAGTTTGAGTGTGTCGCTCACTGTTCAGCTGCAAATATCTCTATTTAAAAAAGTGTGGTATACCCAAGTAAACAATAACTGTGGTTTTGCCATCCCACGGTAAAAAATCTCTATTATTCAGCTTTTGGTAGTTTTTTCCGTAAAGAAAAACAGTAGTGTCTCCTGACTGTTGTGACACAAAAATATATCTGTTGAAAATAGTCTTGTGTAGGCCCGACATCCCAGTGTGGTTTCGCAGTTCCATGGGTCAAATCGCTGTACTATCCAGTTTTGGGCCTTTGGTATCTAAAAAAAAAGCAGTATGAGTGTGTCGCTCACTGTTCAGCCGCAAATATCTCTATTTAAAAAAGTGTGGTATACCCCAGTAAACAATAACTGTGGTTTTGCCATCCCACGGTAAAAAATCTCTATTATTCAGGTTTTGGTAGTTTTTTCCGTAAAGAAAAACAGTAGTGTCTCCTGACTGTTGTGACACAAAAATATATCTGTTGAAAATAGTCTTGTGTAGGCCCGACATCCCAGTGTGGTTTCACAGTTCCACGGGTCAAATCGCTGTACTATCCAGTTTTGGGCCTTTGGTATCTAAAAAAAAAGCAGTTTGAGTGTGTCGCTCACTGTTCAGCCGCAAATATCTCTATTTAAAAAAGTGTGGTATACCCCAGTAAACAATAACTGTGGTTTTGCCATCCCACTGTAAAAATTCTCTATTATTCAGGTTTTGGTAGTTTTTTCCGTAAAGAAAAACAGTAGTGCCTCCTGACTGTTGTGACACAAAAATATATCTGTTGAAAATAGTCTTGTGTAGGCCCGACATCCCAGTGTGGTTTCGCAGTTCCACGGGTCAAATCGCTGTACTATCCAGTTTTGGGCCTTTGGTATCTAAAAAAAAAAGCAGTTTGAGTGTGTCGCTCACTGTTCAGCCGCAAATATCTCTATTTAAAAAAGTGTGGTATACCCCAGTAAACAATAACTGTGGTTTTGCCATCCCACGGTAAAAAATCTCTATTATTCAGGTTTTGGTAGTTTTTTCCGTAAAGAAAAACAGTAGTGTCTCCTGACTGTTGTGACATAAAAATATATCTGTTGAAAATAGTCTTGTGTTGGCCCGACATCCCAGTGTGGTTTCGCAGTTCCACGGGTCAAATCGCTGTACTATCCAGTTTTGGGCCTTTGGTATCTAAAAAAAAAGCAGTTTGAGTGTGTCGCTCACTGTTCAGCTGCAAATATCTCTATTTAAAAAAGTGTGGTATACCAAAGTAAACAATAACTGTGGTTTTGCCATCCCACGGTAAAAAATCTCTGTTATTCAGGTTTTGGTAGTTTTTTCCGTAAAGAAAAACAGTAGTGTCTCCTGACTGTTGTGACACAAAAATATATCTGTTGAAAATAGTCTTGTGTAGGCCCGACATCCCAGTATGGTTTCGCAGTTCCACGGGTCAAATCGCTGTACTATCCAGTTTTGGGCCTTTGGTATCTAAAAAAAAAGCAGTTTGAGTGTGTCGCTCACTGTTCAGCCGCAAATATCTCTATTTAAAAAAGTGTGGTATACCCCAGTAAACAATAACTGTGGTTTTGCCATCCCACGGTAAAAAATCTCTATTATTCAGGTTTTGGTAGTTTTTTCCGTAAAGAAAAACAGTAGTGTCTCCTGACTGTTGTGACACAAAAATATATCTGTTGAAAATAGTCTTGTGTAGGCCCGACATCCCAGTGTGGTTTCGCAGTTCCACGGGTCAAATCGCTGTACTATCCAGTTTTGGGCCTTTGGTATCTAAAAAAAAAGCAGTTTGAGTGTGTCGCTCACTGTTCAGCTGCAAATATCTCTATTTAAAAAAGTGTGGTATACCAAAGTAAACAATAACTGTGGTTTTGCCATCCCACGGTAAAAAATCTCTATTATTCAGGTTTTGGTAGTTTTTTCGGTAAAGAAAAACAGTAGTGTCTCCTGACTGTTGTGACACAAAAATATATCTGTTGAAAATAGTCTTGTGTAGGCCCGACATCCCAGTGTGGTTTCGCAGTTCCACGTGTCAAATCGCTGTACTATCCAGTTTTGGGCCTTTGGTATCTAAAAAAAAAGCAGTTTGAGTGTGTCGCTCACTGTTCAGCCGCAAATATCTCTATTTAAAAAAGTGTGGTATACCCCAGTAAACAATAACTGTGGTTTTGCCATCCCACGGTAAAAAATCTCTATTATTCAGGTTTTGGTAGCTTTTTCCGTAAAGAAAAACAGTAGTGTCTCCTGACTGTTGTGACACAAAAATATATCTGTTGAAAATAGTCTTGTGTAGGCCCGACATCCCAGTGTGGTTTCGCAGTTCCACGGGTCAAATCGCTGTACTATCCAGTTTTGGGCCTTTGGTATCTAAAAAAAAATCAGTTTGAGTGTGTCGCTCACTGTTCAGCCGCAAATATCTCTATTTAAAAAAGTGTGGTATACCCCAGTAAACAATAACTGTGGTTTTGCCATCCCACGGTAAAAAATCTCTATTATTCAAGTTTTGGTAGTTTTTTCCGTAAAGAAAAACAGTAGTGTCTCCTGACTGTTGGGACAAAAAATATATCTGTTGAAAATAGTCTTGTGTAGGCCCGACATCCCAGTGTGGTTTCGCAGTTCCACGGGTCAAATCGCTGTACTATCCAGTTTTGGGCCTTTGGTATCTAAAAAAAAAGCAGTTTGAGTGTGTCGCTCACTGTTCAGCTGCAAATATCTCTATTTAAAAAAGTGTGGTATACCAAAGTAAACAATAACTGTGGTTTTGCCATCCCACGGTAAAAAATCTCTATTATTCAGCTTTTGGTAGTTTTTTCCGTAAAGAAAAACAGTAGTGTCTCCTGAATGTTGTGACACAAAAATATATCTTTTGAAAATAGTCTTGTGTTGGCCCGACATCCCAGTGTGGTTTCGCAGTTGCACGGGTCAAATCGCTGTACTATCCAGTTTTGGGCCTTTGGTATCTAAAAAAAAAGCAGTTTGAGTGTGTCGCTCACTGTTCAGCTGCAAATATCTCTATTTAAAAAAGTGTGGTATACCCAAGTAAACAATAACTGTGGTTTTGCCATCCCACGGTAAAAAATCTCTATTATTCAGCTTTTGATAGTTTTTTCCGTAAAGAAAAACAGTAGTGTCTCCTGACTGTTGTGACACAAAAATATATCTTTTGAAAATAGTCTTGTGTTGGCCCGACATCCCAGTGTGGTTTCGCAGTTCCACGGGTCAAATCGCTGTACTATCCAGTTTTGGGCCTTTGGTATCTTAAAAAAAAGCAGTTTGCGTGTGTCGCTCACTGTTCAGCCGCAAATATCTCTATTTAAAAAAGTGTGGTATACCCCAGTAAACAATAACTGTGGTTTTGCCATCCCACGGTAAAAAATCCCTATTATTCAGGTTTTGGTAGCTTTTTCCGTAAAGAAAAACAGTAGTGTCCCCTGACTGTTGTGACACAAAAATATATCTGTTGAAAATAGTCTTGTGTAGGTCCGACATCCCAGTGTGGTTTCGCAGTTCCACGGGTCAAATCGCTGTACTATCCAGTTTTGGGCCTTTGGTATCTAAAAAAAAGCAGTTTGAGTGTGTCGCTCACTGTTCAGCCGCAAATATCTCTATTTAAAAAAGTGTGGTATACCCCAGTAAACAATAACTGTGGTTTTGCCATCCCACGGTAAAAAATCTCTGTTATTCAGGTTTTGGTAGTTTTTTCCGTAAAGAAAAACAGTAGTGTCTCCTGACTGTTGTGACACAAAAATATATCTGTTGAAAATAGTCTTGTGTAGGCCCGACATCCCAGTATGGTTTCGCAGTTCCACGGGTCAAATCGCTGTACTATCCAGTTTTGGGCCTTTGGTATCTAAAAAAAAAGCAGTTTGAGTGTGTCGCTCACTGTTCAGCCGCAAATATGTCTATTTAAAAAAGTGTGGTATACCCCAGTAAACAATAACTGTGGTTTTGCCATCCCACGGTAAAAAATCTCTATTATTCAGGTTTTGGTAGTTTTTTCCGTAAAGAAAAACAGTAGTGTCTCCTGACTGTTGTGACACAAAAATATATCTGTTGAAAATAGTCTTGTGTAGGCCCGACATCCCAGTGTGGTTTCGCAGTTCCACGGGTCAAATCGCTGTACTATCCAGTTTTGGGCCTTTGGTATCTAAAAAAAAAGCAGTTTGAGTGTGTCGCTCACTGTTCAGCTGCAAATATCTCTATTTAAAAAAGTGTGGTATACCAAAGTAAACAATAACTGTGGTTTTGCCATCCCACGGTAAAAAATCTCTATTATTCAGGTTTTGGTAGTTTTTTCGGTAAAGAAAAAAAGTAGTGTCTCCTGACTGTTGTGACACAAAAATATATCTGTTGAAAATAGTCTTGTGTAGGCCCGACATCCCAGTGTGGTTTCGCAGTTCCACGTGTCAAATCGCTGTACTATCCAGTTTTGGGCCTTTGGTATCTAAAAAAAAAGCAGTTTGAGTGTGTCGCTCACTGTTCAGCCGCAAATATCTCTATTTAAAAAAGTGTGGTATACCCCAGTAAACAATAACTGTGGTTTTGCCATCCCACGGTAAAAAATCTCTATTATTCAAGGTTTGGTAGTTTTTTGCGTAAAGAAAAACAGTTGTGTCTCCTGACTGTTGGGACAAAAAATATATCTGTTGAAAATAGTCTTGTGTAGGCCCGACATCCCAGTGTGGTTTCGCAGTTCCACGGGTCAAATCGCTGTACTATCCAGTTTTGGGCCTTTGGTATCTAAAAAAAAAGCAGTTTGAGTGTGTCGCTCACTGTTCAGCTGCAAATATCTCTATTTAAAAAAGTGTGGTATACCAAAGGAAACAATAACTGTGGTTTTGCCATCCCACGGTAAAAAATCTCTATTATTCAGCTTTTGGTAGTTTTTTCCGTAAAGAAAAACAGTAGTGTCTCCTGACTGTTGTGACACAAAAATATATCTTTTGAAAATAGTCTTGTGTTGGCCCGACATCCCAGTGTGGTTTCGCAGTTCCACGGGTCAAATCGCTGTACTATCCAGTTTTGGGCCTTTGGTATCTAAAAAAAAGCAGTTTGAGTGTGTCGCTCACTGTTCAGCCGCAAATATCTCTATTTAAAAAAGTGTGGTATACCCCAGTAAACAATAACTGTGGTTTTGCCATCCCACGGTAAAAAATCTCTATTATTCAAGTTTTGGTAGTTTTTTCCGTAAAGAAAAACAGTAGTGTCTCCTGACTGTTGTGACACAAAAATATATCTTTTGAAAATAGTCTTGTGTTGGCCCGACATCCCAGTGTGCTTTCGCAGTTCCACGGGTCAAATCGCTGTACTATCCAGTTTTGGGCCTTTGGTATCTAAAAAAAAAGCAGTTTGAGTGTATCGTTCACTGTTCAGCCACAAATATCTCTATTTAAAAAAGTGTGGTATACCCCAGTAAACAATAACTGTGGTTTTGCCATCCCACGGTAAAAAATCTCTATTATTCAGCTTTTGGTAGTTTTTTCCGTAAAGAAAAACAGTAGTGTCTCCTGACTGTTGTGACACAAAAATATATCTGTTGAAAATAGACTTGTGTTGGCCAGACATCCCAGTGTGGTTTCGCAGTTCCACGGGTCAAATCGCTGTACTATCCAGTTTTGGGCCTTTGGTATCTAAAAAAAAAGCAGTTTGAGTGTGTCGCTCACTGTTCAGCGGCAAATATCTCTATTTAAAAAAGTGTGGTATACCCCAGTAAACAATAACTGTGGTTTTGCCATCCCACGGTAAAAAATCTCTATTATTCAGGTTTTGGTAGTTTTTTCCGTAAAGAAAAACAGTAGTGTCTCCTGACTGTTGTGACAAAAAAATATATCTGTTGAAAATAGTCTTGTGTAGGCCCGACATCCCAGTGTGGTTTCGCAGTTCCACGGGTCAAATCGCTGTACTATCCAGTTTTGGGCCTTTGGTATCTAAAAAATAAGCAGTTTGAGTGTGTCGCTCACTGGTCAGCTGCAAATATCTCTATTTAAAAAAGTGTGGTATACACAAGTAAACAATAACTGTGGTTTTGCCATCCCACGGTAAAAAATCTCTATTATTCAGCTTTTGGTAGTTTTTTCCGTAAAGAAAAACAGTAGTGTCTCCTGACTGTTGTGACACAAAAATATATCTTTTGAAAATAGTCTTGTGTTGGCCCGACATCCCAGTGTGGTTTCGCAGTTCCACGGGTCAAATCACTGTACTATCCAGTTTTGGGCCTTTGGTATCTAAAATAAAAGCAGTTTGAGTGTATCGCTCACTGTTCAGCCGCAAATATCTCTATTTAAAAAAGTGTGGTATACCCCAGTAAACAATAACTGTGGTTTTGCCATCCCACGGTAAAAAATCTCTATTATTCAGGTTTTGGTAGTTTTTTCCGTAAAGAAAAACAGTAGTGTCTCCTGACTGTTGTGACACAAAAATATATCTGTTGAAAATAGCCTTGTGTTGGCCCAACATCCCAGTGTGGTTTTGCAGTTCCACGGGTCAAATCGCTGTACTATCCAGTTTTGGGCCTTTGGTATCTAAAAAAAAAGCAGTTTGAGTGTGTCGCTCACTGTTCAGCTGCAAATATCTCTATTTAAAAAAGTGTGGTATACCCCAGTAAACAATAACTGTGGTTTTGCCATCCCACGGTAAAAAATCTCTATTATTCAGGTTTTGGTAGCTTTTTCCGTAAAGAAAAACAGTAGTGTCCCCTGACTGTTGTGACACAAAAATATATCTGTTGAAAATAGTCTTGTGTAGGCCCGACATCCCAGTGTGGTTTCGCAGTTCCACGGGTCAAATCGCTGTACTATCCAGTTTTGGGCCTTTGGTATCTAAAAAAAAAGCAGCTTGAGTGTGTCGCTCACTGTTCAGCCGCAAATATCTCTATTTAAAAAAGTGTGGTATACCCCAGTAAACAATAACTGTGGTTTTGCCATCCCACGGTAAAAAATCTCTATTATTCAAGTTTTGGTAGTTTTTTCCGTAAAGAAAAACAGTAGTGTCTCCTGACTGCTGTGACACAAAAATATATCTGTTGAAAATAGTCTTGTGTAGGCCCGACATCCCAGTGTGGTTTCACAGTTCCACGGGTCAAATCGCTGTACTATCCAGTTTTTGGCCTTTGGTATCTAAAAAAAAAGCAGTTTGAGTGTGTCGCTAACTGTTCAGCCGCAAATATCTCTATTTAAAAAAGTGTGGTATACCCCAGTAAACAATAACTGTCGTTTTGCCATCCCACGGTAAAAAATCTCTATAATTCAGGTTTTGGTAGTTTTTTCCGTAAAGAAAAACAGTAGTGTCTCCTGACTGTTGTGACACAAAAATATATCTGTTGAAAATAGTCTTGTGTAGGCCCGACATCCCAGTGTGGTTTCGCAGTTCCACGGGTCAAATCGCTGTACTATCCAGTTTTGGGCCTTTGGTATCGAAAAAAAAAAGCTGTTTGAGTGTGTCGCTCACTGTTCAGCCGCAAATATCTCTATATAAAAAAGTGTGGTATACCCCAGTAAACAATAACTGTGGTTTTGCCATCCCACGGTAAAAAATCTCTATTATTCAGGTTTTAGTAGTTTTTTTCCGCAAAGAAAAACAGTAGTGTCTCCTGACTGTTGTGACACAAAAATATATCTGTTGAAAATAGTCTTGTGTAGGCCCGACATCCCAGTGTGGTTTCGCAGTTCCACGGTTCAAATCGCTGTACTATCCAGTTTTGGGCCTTTGGTATCTAAAAAAAAAGCAGTTTGAGTGTGTCGCTCACTGTTCAGCCGCAAATATCTCTATTTAAAAAAGTGTGGTATACCCCAGTAAACAGTAACTGTGGTTTTGCCATCCCACGGTAAAATATCTCTATTATTCAGGTTTTGGTAGTTTTTTCCGTAAAGAAAAACAGTAGTGTCTCCTGACTGTTGTCACACAAAAATATATCTGTTGAAAATAGTCTTGTGTAGGCCCGACATCCCAGTTTGGTTTCACAGTTCCACGGGTCAAATCGCTGTACTATCCAGTTTTGGGCCTTTGGTATCTAAAAAAAAAGCAGCTTGAGTGTGTCGCTCACTGTTCAGCCGCAAATATCTCTATTTAAAAAAGTGTGGTATACCCCAGTAAACAATAACTGTGGTTTTGCCATCCCACGGTAAAAAATCTCTATTATTCAGGTTTTGGTAGTTTTTTCCGTAAAGAAAAACAGTAGTGTCTCCTGACTGTTGTGACACAAAAATATATCTGTTGAAAATAGTCTTGTGTAGGCCCGACATCCCAGTTTTGTTTCGCAGTTCCACGGGTCAAATCGCTGTACTATCCAGTTTTGGCCTTTGGTATCAAAAAAAAAATGCAGTTTGAGTGTGTCGCTCACTGTTCAGCCGCAAATATCTCTATTTAAAAAAGTGTAGTATACCCCAGTAAACAATAACTGTGGTTTTGCCATCTCACGGTAAAAAATCTCTATTATTCAGGTTTTGGTAGTTTTTTCCGTAAAGAAAAACAGTAGTGCCTCCTGACTGTTGTGACACAAACATATATCTGTTGAAAATAGTCTTGTGTAGGCCCGACATCCCAGTGTGGTTACGCAGTTCCAAGGGTCAAATCGCTGTACTATCCAGTTTTGGGCCTTTGGTATCTAAAAAAAAAGCAGTTTGAGTGTGTCGCTCACTGTTCAGCCGCAAATATCTCTATTTAAAAAAGTGTGGTATACACTAGTAAACAATAACTGTGGTTTTGCCATCCCACGGTAAAAAATCTCTATTATTCACGTTTTGGTAGTTTTTTCCGTAAAGAAAAACAGTAGTGTCTCCTGACTGTTGTCACACAAAAATATATCTGTTGAAAATAGTCTTGTGTAGGCCCGACATCCCAGTGTGGTTTCACAGTTCCACGGGTCAAATCGCTGTACTATCCAGTTTTGGGCCTTTGGTATCTAAAAAAAAAGCAGCTTGAGTGTGTCGCTCACTGTTCAGCCGCAAATATCTCTATTTAAAAAAGTGTGGTATACCCCAGTAAACAATAACTGTGGTTTTGCCATCCCACGGTAAAAAATCTCTATTATTCAGGTTTTGGTAGTTTTTTCCGTAAAGAAAAACAGTAGTGTCTCCTGACTGTTGTGACACAAAAATATATCTGTTGAAAATAGTCTTGTGTAGGCCCGACATCCCAGTTTTGTTTCGCAGTTCCACGGGTCAAATCGCTGTACTATCCAGTT
Organism: Phyllobates terribilis; assembly: GCF_046119375.1. Classification (NCBI taxonomy): domain Eukaryota; kingdom Metazoa; phylum Chordata; class Amphibia; order Anura; family Dendrobatidae; genus Phyllobates; species Phyllobates terribilis. Next base: position 306,125,750 of record NW_027362765.1, on the reverse strand, counting down.
TTGGGCCTTTGGTATCAAAAAAAAAAAGCAGTTTGAGTGTGTCGCTCACTGTTCAGCTGCAATAATCTCTATTTAAAAAAGTCTAGTATACCCCAGTAAACAATAACTGTGGTTTTGCCATCCCACGGTAAAAAATCTCTATTATTCAGGTTTTGGTAGTTTTTTCCGTAAAGAAAAACAGTAGAGTCTCCTGACTGTTGTGACACAAAAATATATCTGTTCAAAATATTCTTGTGTAGGCCCGACATCCCAGTGTGGTTTCGCAGTTCCACGGGTCAAATCGCTGTACTATCCAGTTTTGGGCCTTTGGTATCTAAAAAAAAAGCAGTTTGAGTGTGTCGCTCACTGTTCAGCCGCAAATATCTCTATTTAAAAAAGTGTGGTATACCCCAGTAAACAATAACTGTGGTTTTGCCATCCCACGGTAAAAAATCTCTATTATTCAGGTTTTGGTAGTTTTTTCCGTAAAGAAAAACAGTAGTGTCTCCTGACTGTTGTGACACAAAAATATATCTTTTGAAAATTGTCTTGTGTAGGCCCGACATCCCAGTGTGGTTTCGCAGTTCCACGGGTCAAATCGCTGTACTATCCAGTTTTGGGCCTTTGGTATCTAAAAAAATAGCAGTTTGAGTGTGTCGCTCACTGTTCAGCCACAAATATCTCTATTTAAAAAAGTGTGGTATACCCCAGTAAACAATAACTGTGGTTTTGCCATCCCATGGTAAAAAATCTCTATTATTCAGGTTTTGATAGCTTTTTCCGTAAAGAAAAACAGTAGTGTCTCCTGACTGTTGTGACACAAAAATATATCTGTTGAAAATAGTCTTGTGTAGCCCGACATCCCAGTGTGGTTTCGCAGTTCCACGGGTCAAATCGCTGTACTATCCAGTTTTGGGCCTTTGGTATCTAAAAAAAAAGCAGTTTGAGTGTGTCGCTCACTGTTCAGCAGCAAGTATCTCTATTTAAAAAAGTGTGGTATACCCCAGTAAACAATAACTGTGGTTTTGCCATCCCACGGTAAAAAATCTCTATTATTCAGCTTTTGGTAGTTTTTTCCGTAAAGAAAAACAGTAGTGTCTCCTGACTGTTGTGACACAAAAATATATCTGTTGAAAATAGCCTTGTGTTGGCCCGACATCCCAGTGTGGTTTCGCAGTTCCACGGGTCAAATCGCTGTACTATCCAGTTTTGGGCCTTTGGTATCTAAAAAAAAAGCAGTTTGAGTGTGTCGCTCACTGTTCAGCCGCAAATATCTCTATTTAAAAAAGTGTGGTATACCCCAGTAAACAATAACTGTGGTTTTGCCATCCCACGGTAAAAAATCTCTATTATTCAGGTTTTGGTAGCTTTTTCCGTAAAGAAAAACAGTAGTGTCTCCTGACTGTTGTGACACAAAAATATATCTGTTGAAAATAGTCTTGTGTAGGCCCGACATCCCAGTGTGGTTTCGCAGTTCCACGGGTCAAATCGCTGTACTATCCAGTTTTGGGCCTTTGGTATCTAAAAAAAAAGCAGTTTGAGTGTGTCGCTCACTGTTCAGCCGCAAATATCTCTATTTAAAAAAGTGTGGTATACCCCAGTAAACAATAACTGTGGTTTTGCCATCCCACGGTAAAAAATCTCTATTATTCAGGTTTTGGTAGTTTTTTCCGTAAAGAAAAACAGTAGTGTCTCCTGACTGTTGTGACACAAAAATATATCTGTTGAAAATAGCCTTGTGTTGGCCCGACATCCCAGTGTGGTTTCGCAGTTCCACGGGTCAAATCGCTGTACTATCCAGTTTTGGGCCTTTGGTATCTAAAAAAAAAGCAGTTTGAGTGTGTCGCTCACTGTTCAGCCGCAAATATCTCTATTTAAAAAAGTGTGGTATACCCCAGTAAACAATAACTGTGGTTTTGCCATCCCACGGTAAAAAATCTCTATTATTCAGGTTTTGGTAGCTTTTTCCGTAAAGAAAAACAGTAGTGTCTCCTGACTGTTGTGACACAAAAATATATCTGTTGAAAATAGTCTTGTGTAGGCCCGACATCCCAGTGTGGTTTCGCAGTTCCACGGGTCAAATCGCTGTACTATCCAGTTTTGGGCCTTTGGTATCTAAAAAAAAAGCAGTTTGAGTGTGTCGCTCACTGTTCAGCCGCAAATATCTCTATTTAAAAAAGTGTGGTATACCCCAGTAAACAATAACTGTGGTTTTGCCATCCCACGGTAAAAAATCTCTATTATTAAGGTTTTGGTAGTTTTTTCCGTAAAGAAAAACAGTAGTGTCTCCTGACTGTTGTGACACAAAAATATATCTTTTGAAAATTGTCTTGTGTAGGCACCGACATCCCAGTGTGGTTTCGCAGTTCCACGGGTCAAATCGCTGTACTATCCAGTTTTGGGCCTTTGGTATCTAAAAAAATAGCAGTTTGAGTGTGTCGCTCACTGTTCAGCCACAAATATCTCTATTTAAAAAAGTGTGGTATACCCCAGTAAACAATAACTGTGGTTTTGCCATCCCATGGTAAAAAATCTCTATTATTCAGGTTTTGATAGCTTTTTCCGTAAAGAAAAACAGTAGTGTCTCCTGACTGTTGTGACACAAAAATATATCTGTTGAAAATAGTCTTGTGTAGGCCCGACATCCCAGTGTGGTTTCGCAGTTCCACGGGTCAAATCACTGTACTATCCAGTTTTGGGCCTTTGGTATCTTAAAAAAAAGCAGTTTGAGTGTGTCGCTCACTGTTCAGCCGCAAATATCTCTATTTAAAAAGTGTGGTATACCCCAGTAAACAATAACTGTGGTTTTGCCATCCCACGGTAAAAAATCTCTATTTTTCAGGTTTTGGTAGTTTTTTCCGCAAAGAAAAACAGTAGTGTCTCCTGACTGTTGTGACACAAAAATATTTCTGTTGAAAATAGTCTTGTGTAGGCCCGACATCCCAGTGTGGTTTCGCAGTTCCACGGGTCAAATCGCTGTACTATCCAGTTTTGGGCCTTTGTTATCTAAAAAAAAAAGCAGTTTGAGTGTGTCGCTCACTGTTCAGCCGCAAATATCTCTATTTAAAAAAGTGTGGTATACCCCAGTAAACAATAACTGTGGTTTTGCCATCCCACGGTAAAAAATCTCTATTATTCAGAATTTAGTAGTTTTTTCCGTAAAGAAAAACAGTAGTGTCTCCTGACTGTTGTGACACAAAAATATATCTGTTGAAAATAGCCTTGTGTTGGCCGTACATCCCAGCGTGGTTTCGCAGCTCCACGGGTCAAATCGCTGTACTATCCAGTTTTGGGCCTTTGGTATATAAAAAAAAAGCAGTTTGAGTGTGTCGCTCACTGTTCAGCCGCAAATATCTCTATTTAAAAAAGTGTGGTATACCCCAGTAAACAATAACTGTGGTTTTGCCATCCCACGGTAAAAAAATCTCTATTATTCAAGTTTTGGTAGTTTTTTCTGTAAAGAAAAACAGCAGTGTCTCCTGACTGTTGTGACACAAAAATATATCTGTTGAAAATAGTGTTGTTTAGGCCCGACATCCCAGTGTGGTTTCGAAGTTCCACGGGTCAAATCGCTGTACTATCCAGTTTTGGGCCTTTGGTATCTAAAAAAAAAGCAGTTTGAGTGTGTCGCTCACTGTTCAGCCGCAAATATCTCTATTTAAAAAAGTGTGGTATACCCCAGTAAACAATAACTGTGGTTTTGCCATCCCACGGTAAAAAATCTCTATTATTCAGGTTTTGGTAGATTTTTCCGTAAAGAAAAACAGTAGTGCCTCCTGACTGTTGTGACACAAACATATATCTGTTGAAAATAGTCTTGTTTAGGCCCGACATCCCAGTGTGGTTTCGCTTGTTCCACGGGTCAAATCGCTGTACTATCCAGTTTTGGGCCTTTGGTATCTAAAAAAAAAGCAGTTTGAGTGTGTCGCTCACTGTTCAGCCGCAAATATCTCTATTTAAAAAAGTGTGGTATACCCCAGTAAACAATAACTGTGGTTTTGCCATCCCACGGTAAAAAATCTCTATTTTATCAGCTTTTGGTAGTTTTTTCCGTAAAGAAAAACAGTAGTGCCTCCTGACTGTTGTGACACAAACATATATCTGTTGAAAATAGTCTTGTGTAGGCCCGACATCCCAGTGTGGTTACGCAGTTCCAAGGGTCAAATCGCTGTACTATCCAGTTTTGGGCCTTTGGTATCTAAAAAAAAAGCAGTTTGAGTGTGTCGCTCACTGTTCAGCCGCAAATATCTCTATTTAAAAAAGTGTGGTATACACTAGAAAACAATAACTGTGGTTTTGCCATCCCACGGTAAAAAATCTCTATTATTCACGTTTTGGTAGTTTTTTCCGTAAAGAAAAACAGTAGTGTCTCCTGACTGTTGTCACACAAAAATATATCTGTTGAAAATAGTCTTGTGTAGGCCCGACATCCCAGTGTGGTTTCACAGTTCCACGGGTCAAATCGCTGTACTATCCAGTTTTGGGCCTTTGGTATCTAAAAAAAAAGCAGCTTGAGTGTGTCGCTCACTGTTCAGCCGCAAATATCTCTATTTAAAAAAGTGTGGTATACCCCAGTAAACAATAACTGTGGTTTTGCCATCCCATGGTAAAAAATCTCTATTATTCAGGTTTTGGTAGTTTTTTCCGTAAAGAAAAACAGTAGTGTCTCCTGACTGTTGTGACACAAAAATATATCTGTTGAAAATAGTCTTGTGTAGGCCCGACATCCCAGTTTTGTTTCGCAGTTCCACGGGTCAAATCGCTGTACTATCCAGTTTTGGGCCTTTGGTATCAAAAAAAAAAAGCAGTTTGAGTGTGTCGCTCACTGTTCAGCCGCAAATATCTCTATTTAAAAAAGTGTAGTATACCCCAGTAAACAATAACTGTGGTTTTGCCATCCCACGGTAAAAAATCTCTATTATTCAGGTTTTGGTAGTTTTTTCCGTAAAGAAAAACAGTAGAGTCTCCTGACTGTTGTGACACAAAAATATATCTGTTCAAAATATTCTTGTGTAGGCCCGACATCCCAGTGTGGTTTCGCAGTTCCACGGGTCAAATCGCTGTACTATCCAGTTTTGGGCCTTTGGTATCTAAAAAAAAAGCAGTTTGAGTGTGTCGCTCACTGTTCAGCCGCAAATATCTCTATTTAAAAAAGTGTGGTATACCCCAGTAAACAATAACTGTGGTTTTGCCATCCCACGGTAAAAAAATCTCTATTATTCAAGTTTTGGTAGTTTTTTCTGTAAAGAAAAACAGCAGTGTCTCCTGACTGTTGTGACACAAAAATATATCTGTTGAAAATAGTGTTGTGTAGGCCCGACATCCCAGTGTGGTTTCGAAGTTCCACGGGTCAAATCGCTGTACTATCCAGTTTTGGGCCTTTGGTATCTAAAAAAAAAGCAGTTTGAGTGTGTCGCTCACTGTTCAGCCGCAAATATCTCTATTTAAAAAAGTGTGGTATACCCCAGTAAACAATAACTGTGGTTTTGCCATCCCACGGTAAAAAATCTCTATTATTCAGGTTTTGGTAGATTTTTCCGTAAAGAAAAACAGTAGTGCCTCCTGACTGTTGTGACACAAACATATATCTGTTGAAAATAGTCTTGTTTAGGCCCGACATCCCAGTGTGGTTTCGCTTGTTCCACGGGTCAAATCGCTGTACTATCCAGTTTTGGGCCTTTGGTATCTAAAAAAAAAGCAGTTTGAGTGTGTCGCTCACTGTTCAGCCGCAAATATCTCTATTTAAAAAAGTGTGGTATACCCCAGTAAACAATAACTGTGGTTTTGCCATCCCACGGTAAAAAATCTCTATTTTATCAGCTTTTGGTAGTTTTTTCCGTAAAGAAAAACAGTAGTGCCTCCTGACTGTTGTGACACAAAAATATATCTGTTGAAAATAGTCTTGTGTAGGCCCGACATCCCAGTGTGGTTTCACAGTTCCACGGGTCAAATCGCTGTACTATCCAGTTTTGGGCCTTTGGTATCTAAAAAAAAAGCAGCTTGAGTGTGTCGCTCACTGTTCAGCCGCAAATATCTCTATTTAAAAAAGTGTGGTATACCCCAGTAAACAATAACTGTGGTTTTGCCATCCCATGGTAAAAAATCTCTATTATTCAGGTTTTGGTAGTTTTTTCCGTAAAGAAAAACAGTAGTGTCTCCTGACTGTTGTGACACAAAAATATATCTGTTGAAAATAGTCTTGTGTAGGCCCGACATCCCAGTTTTGTTTCGCAGTTCCACGGGTCAAATCGCTGTACTATCCAGTTTTGGGCCTTTGGTATCAAAAAAAAAAAGCAGTTTGAGTGTGTCGCTCACTGTTCAGCCGCAAATATCTCTATTTAAAAAAGTGTAGTATACCCCAGTAAACAATAACTGTGGTTTTACCATCCCACGGTAAAAAATCTCTATTATTCAGGTTTTGGTAGTTTTTTCCGTAAAGAAAAACAGTAGAGTCTCCTGACTGTTGTGACACAAAAATATATCTGTTCAAAATATTCTTGTGTAGGCCCGACATCCCAGTGTGGTTTCGCAGTTCCACGGGTCAAATCGCTGTACTATCCAGTTTTGGGCCTTTGGTATCTAAAAAAAAATCAGTTTGAGTGTGTCGCTCACTGTTCAGCCGCAAATATCTCTATTTAAAAAAGTGTGGTATACCCCAGTAAACAATAACTGTGGTTTTGCCATCCCACGGTAAAAAATCTCTATTATTCAGGTTTTGGTAGTTTTTTCCGTAAAGAAAAACAGTAGTGTCTCCTGACTGTTGTGACACAAAAATATATCTTTTGAAAATTGTCTTGTGTAGGCCCGACATCCCAGTGTGGTTTCGCAGTTCCACGGGTCAAATCGCTGTACTATCCAGTTTTGGGCCTTTGGTATCTAAAAAAATAGCAGTTTGAGTGTGTCGCTCACTGTTCAGCCACAAATATCTCTATTTAAAAAAGTGTGGTATACCCCAGTAAACAATAACTGTGGTTTTGCCATCCCATGGTAAAAAATCTCTATTATTCAGGTTTTGATAGCTTTTTCCGTAAAGAAAAACAGTAGTGTCTCCTGACTGTTGTGACACAAAAATATATCTGTTGAAAATAGTCTTGTGTAGGTCCGACATCCCAGTGTGGTTTCGCAGTTCCACGGGTCAAATCGCTGTACTATCCAGTTTTGGGCCTTTGGTATCTTAAAAAAAAGCAGTTTGAGTGTGTCGCTCACTGTTCAGCCGCAAATATCTCTATTTAAAAAGTGTGGTATACCCCAGTAAACAATAACTGTGGTTTTGCCATCCCACGGTAAAAAATCTCTATTATTCAGGTTTTGGTAGTTTTTTCCGCAAAGAAAAACAGTAGTGTCTCCTGACTGTTGTGACACAAAAATATTTCTGTTGAAAATAGTCTTGTGTAGGCCCGACATCCCAGTGTGGTTTCGCAGTTCCACGGGTCAAATCGCTGTACTATCCAGTTTTGGGCCTTTGGTATCTAAAAAAAAAAGCAGTTTGAGAGTGTCGCTCACTGTTCAGCCGCAAATATCTCTATTTAAAAAAGTGTGGTATACCCCAGTAAACAATAACTGTGGTTTTGCCATCCCACGGTAAAAAATCTCTATTATTCAGAATTTAGTAGTTTTTTCCGTAAAGAAAAACAGTAGTGTCTCCTGACTGTTGTGACACAAAAATATATCTGTTGAAAATAGCCTTGTGTTGGCCGGACATCCCAGCGTGGTTTCGCAGCTCCACGGGTCAAATCGCTGTACTATCCAGTTTTGGGCCTTTGGTATCTAAAAAAAAAGCAGTTTGAGTGTGTCGCTCACTGTTCAGCCGCAAATATCTCTATTTAAAAAAGTGTGGTATACCCCAGTAAACAATAACTGTGGTTTTGCCATCCCACGGTAAAAAAATCTCTATTATTCAAGTTTTGGTAGTTTTTTCTGTAAAGAAAAACAGCAGTGTCTCCTGACTGTTGTGACACAAAAATATATCTGTTGAAAATAGTGTTGTTTAGGCCCGACATCCCAGTGTGGTTTCGAAGTTCCACGGGTCAAATCGCTGTACTATCCAGTTTTGGGCCTTTGGTATCTAAAAAAAAAGCAGTTTGAGTGTGTCGCTCACTGTTCAGCCGCAAATATCTCTATTTAAAAAAGTGTGGTATACCCCAGTAAACAATAACTGTGGTTTTGCCATCCCACGGTAAAAAATCTCTATTATTTAGGTTTTGGTAGTTTTTTCCGTAAAGAAAAACAGTAGTGCCTCCTGACTGTTGTGACACAAACATATATCTGTTGAAAATAGTCTTGTTTAGGCCCGACATCCCAGTGTGGTTTCGCTGTTCCACGGGTCAAATCGCTGTACTATCCAGTTTTGGGCCTTTGGTATCTAAAAAAAAAGCAGTTTGAGTGTGTCGCTCACTGTTCAGCCGCAAATATCTCTATTTAAAAAAGTGTGGTATACCCCAGTAAACAATAACTGTGGTTTTGCCATCCCACGGTAAAAAAATCTCTATTTTATCAGCTTTTGGTAGTTTTTTCCGTAAAGAAAAACAGTAGTGCCTCCTGACGGTTGTGACACAAACATATATCTGTTGAAAATAGTCTTGTGTAGGCCCGACATCCCAGTGTGGTTACGCAGTTCCAAGGGTCAAATCGCTGTACTATCCAGTTTTGGGCCTTTGGTATCTAAAAAAAAAGCAGTTTGAGTGTGTCGCTCACTGTTCAGCCGCAAATATCTCTATTTAAAAAAGTGTGGTATACACTAGTAAACAATAACTGTGGTTTTGCCATCCCACGGTAAAAAATCTCTATTATTCACGTTTTGGTAGTTTTTTCCGTAAAGAAAAACAGTAGTGTCTCCTGACTGTTGTCACACAAAAATATATCTGTTGAAAATAGTCTTGTGTAGGCCCGACATCCCAGTGTGGTTTCACAGTTCCACGGGTCAAATCGCTGTACTATCCAGTTTTGGGCCTTTGGTATCTAAAAAAAAAGCAGCTTGAGTGTGTCGCTCACTGTTCAGCCGCAAATATCTCTATTTAAAAAAGTGTGGTATACCCCAGTAAACAATAACTGTGGTTTTGCCATCCCATGGTAAAAAATCTCTATTATTCAGGTTTTGGTAGTTTTTTCCGTAAAGAAAAACAGTAGTGTCTCCTGACTGTTGTGACACAAAAATATATCTGTTGAAAATAGTCTTGTGTAGGCCCAACATCCCAGTTTTGTTTCGCAGTTCCACGGGTCAAATCGCTGTACTATCCAGTTTTGGGCCTTTGGTATCAAAAAAAAAAGCAGTTTGAGTGTGTCGCTCACAGTTCAGCCGCAAATATCTCTATTTAAAAAAGTGTAGTATACCCCAGTAAACAATAACTGTGGTTTTGCCATCCCACGGTAAAAAATCTCTATTATTCAGGTTTTGGTAGTTTTTTCCGTAAAGAAAAACAGTAGAGTCTCCTGACTGTTGTGACACAAAAATATATCTGTTCAAAATATTCTTGTGTAGGCCCGACATCCCAGTGTGGTTTCGCAGTTCCACGGGTCAAATCGCTGTACTATCCAGTTTTGGGCCTTTGGTATCTAAAAAAAAAGCAGTTTGAGTGTGTCGCTCACTGTTCAGCCGCAAATATCTCTATTTAAAAAAGTGTGGTATACCCCAGTAAACAATAACTGTGGTTTTGCCATCCCACGGTAAAAAATCTCTATTATTCAGGTTTTGGTAGTTTTTTCCGTAAAGAAAAACAGTAGTGTCTCCTGACTGTTGTGACACAAAAATATATCTTTTGAAAATTGTCTTGTGTACGCCCGACATCCCAGTGTGGTTTCGCAGTTCCACGGGTCAAATCGCTGTACTATCCAGTTTTGGGCCTTTGGTATCTAAAAAAATAGCAGTTTGAGTGTGTCGCTCACTGTTCAGCCACAAATATCTCTATTTAAAAAAGTGTGGTATACCCCAGTAAACAATAACTGTGGTTTTGCCATCCCATGGTAAAAAATCTCTATTATTCAGGTTTTGATAGCTTTTTCCGTAAAGAAAAACAGTAGTGTCTCCTGACTGTTGTGACACAAAAATATATCTGTTGAAAATAGTCTTGTGTAGGCCCGACATCCCAGTGTGGTTTCGCAGTTCCACGGGTCAAATCGCTGTACTATCCAGTTTTGGGCCTTTGGTATCTTAAAAAAAAGCAGTTTGAGTGTGTCGCTCACTGTTCAGCCGCAAATATCTCTATTTAAAAAGTGTGGTATACCCCAGTAAACAATAACTGTGGTTTTGCCATCCCACGGTAAAAAATCTCTATTATTCAGGTTTTGGTAGTTTTTTCCGCAAAGAAAAACAGTAGTGTCTCCTGACTGTTGTGACACAAAAATATTTCTGTTGAAAATAGTCTTGTGTAGGCCCGACATCCCAGTGTGGTTTCGCAGTTCCACGGGTCAAATCGCTGTACTATCCAGTTTTGGGCCTTTGGTATCTAAAAAAAAAAGCAGTATGAGTGTGTCGCTCACTGTTCAGCCGCAAATATCTCTATTTAAAAAAGTGTGGTATACCCCAGTAAACAATAACTGTGGTTTTGCCATCCCACGGTAAAAAATCTCTATTATTCAGAATTTAGTAGTTTTTTCCGTAAAGAAAAACAGTAGTGTCTCCTGACTGTTGTGACACAAAAATATATCTGTTGAAAATAGCCTTGTGTTGGCCGGACATCCCAGCGTGGTTTCGCAGCTCCACGGGTCAAATCGCTGTACTATCCAGTTTTGGGCCTTTGGTATCTAAAAAAAAAGCAGTTTGAGTGTGTCGCTCACTGTTCAGCCGCAAATATCTCTATTTAAAAAAGTGTGGTATACCCCAGTAAACAATAACTGTGGTTTTGCCATCCCACGGTAAAAAAATCTCTATTATTCAAGTTTTGGTAGTTTTTTCTGTAAAGAAAAACAGCAGTGTCTCCTGACTGTTGTGACACAAAAATATATCTGTTGAAAATAGTGTTGTTTAGGCCCGACATCCCAGTGTGGTTTCGAAGTTCCACGGGTCAAATCGCTGTACTATCCAGTTTTGGGCCTTTGGTATCTAAAAAAAAAGCAGTTTGAGTGTGTCGCTCACTGTTCAGCCGCAAATATCTCTATTTAAAAAAGTGTGGTATACCCCAGTAAACAATAACTGTGGTTTTGCCATCCCACGGTAAAAAATCTCTATTATTCAGGTTTTGGTAGTTTTTTCCGTAAAGAAAAACAGTAGTGCCTCCTGACTGTTGTGACACAAACATATATCTGTTGAAAATAGTCTTATTTAGGCCCGACATCCCAGTGTGGTTTCGCTGTTCAACGGGTCAAATCGCTGTACTATCCAGTTTTGGGCCTTTGGTATCTAAAAAAAAAGCAGCTTGAGTGTGTCGCTCACTGTTCAGCCGCAAATATCTCCATTTAAAAAAGTGTGGTATACCCCAGTAAACAATAACTGTGGTTTTGCCATCCCATGGTAAAAAATCTCTATTATTCAGGTTTTGGTAGTTTTTTCCGTAAAGAAAAACAGTAGTGTCTCCTGACTGTTGTGACACAAAAATAAATCTGTTGAAAATAGTCTTGTGTAGGCCCGACATCCCAGTTTTGTTTCGCAGTTCCACGGGTCAAATCGCTGTACTATCCAGTTTTGGGCCTTTGGTATCAAAAAAAAAAAGCAGTTTCAGTGTGTCGCTCACTGTTCAGCCGCAAATATCTCTATTTAAAAAAGTGTAGTATACCCCAGTAAACAATAACTGTGGTTTTGCCATCCCACGGTAAAAAATCTCTATTATTCAGGTTTTGGTAGTTTTTTCCGTAAAGAAAAACAGTAGAGTCTCCTGACTGTTGTGACACAAAAATATATCTGTTCAAAATATTCTTGTGTAGGCCCGACATCCCAGTGTGGTTTCGCAGTTCCACGGGTCAAATCGCTGTACTATCCAGTTTTGGGCCTTTGGTATCTAAAAAAAAAGCAGTTTGAGTGTGTCGCTCACTGTTCAGCCGCAAATATCTCTATTTAAAAAAGTGTGGTATACCCCAGTAAACAATAACTGTGGTTTTGCCATCCCACGGTAAAAAATCTCTATTATTCAGGTTTTGGTAGTTTTTTCCGTAAAGAAAAACAGTAGTGTCTCCTGACTGTTGTGACACAAAAATATATCTTTTGAAAATTGTCTTGTGTAGGCCCGACATCCCAGTGTGGTTTCGCAGTTCCACGGGTCAAATCGCTGTACTATCCAGTTTTGGGCCTTTGGTATCTAAAAAAATAGCAGTTTGAGTGTGTCGCTCACTGTTCAGCCACAAATATCTCTATTTAAAAAAGTGTGGTATACCCCAGTAAACAATAACTGTGGTTTTGCCATCCCATGGTAAAAAATCTCTATTATTCAGGTTTTGATAGCTTTTTCCATAAAGAAAAACAGTAGTGTCTCCTGACTGTTGTGACACAAAAATATATCTGTTGAAAATAGTCTTGTGTAGGCCCGACATCCCAGTGTGGTTTCGCAGTTCCACGGGTCAAATCGCTGTACTATCCAGTTTTGGGCCTTTGGTATCTAAAAAAAAAGCAGTTTGAGTGTGTCGCTCACTGTTCAGCAGCAAGTATCTCTATTTAAAAAAGTGTGGTATACCCCAGTAAACAATAACTGTGGTTTTGCCATCCCACGGTAAAAAATCTCTATTATTCAGCTTTTGGTAGTTTTTTCCGTAAAGAAAAACAGTAGTGTCTCCTGACTGTTGTGACACAAAAATATATCTGTTGAAAATAGCCTTGTGTTGGCCCGACATCCCAGTGTGGTTTCGCAGTTCCACGGGTCAAATCGCTGTACTATCCAGTTTTGGGCCTTTGGTATCTAAAAAAAAAGCAGTTTGAGTGTGTCGCTCACTGTTCAGCCGCAAATATCTCTATTTAAAAAAGTGTGGTATACCCCAGTAAACAATAACTGTGGTTTTGCCATCCCACGGTAAAAAATCTCTTTTATTCAGGTTTTGGTAGCTTTTTCCGTAAAGAAAAACAGTAGTGTCTCCTGACTGTTGTGACACAAAAATATATCTGTTGAAAATAGTCTTGTGTAGGCCCGACATCCCAGTGTGGTTTCGCAGTTCCACGGGTCAAATCGCTGTACTATCCAGTTTTGGGCCTTTGGTATCTAAAAAAAAAGCAGTTTGAGTGTGTCGCTCACTGTTCAGCCGCAAATATCTCTATTTAAAAAAGTGTGGTATACCCCAGTAAACAATAACTGTGGTTTTGCCATCCCACGGTAAAAAATCTCTTTTATTCAGGTTTTGGTAGCTTTTTCCGTAAAGAAAAACAGTAGTGTCTCCTGACTGTTGTGACACAAAAATATATCTGTTGAAAATAGTCTTGTGTAGGCCCGACATCCCAGTGTGGTTTCGCAGTTCCACGGGTCAAATCGCTGTACTATCCAGTTTTGGGCCTTTGGTATCTAAAAAAAAAGCAGTTTGAGTGTGTCGCTCACTGTTCAGCAGCAAGTATCTCTATTTAAAAAAGTGTGGTATACCCCAGTAAACAATAACTGTGGTTTTGCCATCCCACGGTAAAAAATCTCTATTATTCAGCTTTTGGTAGTTTTTTCCGTAAAGAAAAACAGTAGTGTCTCCTGACTGTTGTGACACAAAAATATATCTGTTGAAAATAGCCTTGTGTTGGCCCGACATCCCAGTGTGGTTTCGCAGTTCCACGGGTCAAATCGCTGTACTATCCAGTTTTGGGCCTTTGGTATCTAAAAAAAAAGCAGTTTGAGTGTGTCGCTCACTGTTCAGCCGCAAATATCTCTATTTAAAAAAGTGTGGTATACCCCAGTAAACAATAACTGTGGTTTTGCCATCCCACGGTAAAAAATCTCTTTTATTCAGGTTTTGGTAGCTTTTTCCGTAAAGAAAAACAGTAGTGTCTCCTGACTGTTGTGACACAAAAATATATCTGTTGAAAATAGTCTTGTGTAGGCCCGACATCCCAGTGTGGTTTCGCAGTTCCACGGGTCAAATCGCTGTACTATCCAGTTTTGGGCCTTTGGTATCTAAAAAAAAAGCAGTTTGAGTGTGTCGCTCACTGTTCAGCCGCAAATATCTCTATTTAAAAAAGTGTGGTATACCCCAGTAAACAATAACTGTGGTTTTGCCATCCCACGGTAAAAAATCTCTATTATTCAAGTTTTGGTAGTTTTTTCCGTAAAGAAAAACAGTAGTGTCTCCTGACTGTTGTCACACAAAAATATATCTGTTGAAAATAGTCTTGTGTAGGCCCGACATCCCAGTGTGGTTTCGCAGTTCCACGGGTCAAATCGCTGTACTATCCAGTTTTGGGCCTTTGGTATCTAAAAAAAAAGCAGCTTGAGTGTGTCGCTCACTGTTCAGCCGCAAATATCTCCATTTAAAAAAGTGTGGTATACCCCAGTAAACAATAACTGTGGTTTTGCCATCCCATGGTAAAAAATCTCTATTATTCAGGTTTTGGTAGTTTTTTCCGTAAAGAAAAACAGTAGTGTCTCCTGACTGTTGTGACACAAAAATAAATCTGTTGAAAATAGTCTTGTGTAGGCCCGACATCCCAGTTTTGTTTCGCAGTTCCACGGGTCAAATCGCTGTACTATCCAGTTTTGGGCCTTTGGTATCAAAAAAAAAAAGCAGTTTGAGTGTGTCGCTCACTGTTCAGCCGCAAATATCTCTATTTAAAAAAGTGTAGTATACCCCAGTAAACAATAACTGTGGTTTTGCCATCCCACGGTAAAAAATCTCTATTATTCAGGTTTTGGTAGTTTTTTCCGTAAAGAAAAACAGTAGAGTCTCCTGACTGTTGTGACACAAAAATATATCTGTTCAAAATATTCTTGTGTAGGCCCGACATCCCAGTGTGGTTTCGCAGTTCCACGGGTAAAATCGCTGTACTATCCAGTTTTGGGCCTTTGGTATCTAAAAAAAAAGCAGTTTGAGTGTGTCGCTCACTGTTCAGCCGCAAATATCTCTATTTAAAAAAGTGTGGTATACCCCAGTAAACAATAACTGTGGTTTTGCCATCCCACGGTAAAAAATCTCTATTATTCAGGTTTTGGTAGTTTTTTCCGTAAAGAAAAACAGAAGTGTCTCCTGACTGTTGTGACACAAAAATATATCTTTTGAAAATTGTCTTGTGTAGGCCCGACATCCCAGTGTGGTTTCGCAGTTCCACGGGTCAAATCGCTGTACTATCCAGTTTTGGGCCTTTGGTATCTAAAAAAATAGCAGTTTGAGTGTGTCGCTCACTGTTCAGCCACAAATATCTCTATTTAAAAAAGTGTGGTATACCCCAGTAAACAATAACTGTGGTTTTGCCATCCCATGGTAAAAAATCTCTATTATTCAGGTTTTGATAGCTTTTTCCGTAAAGAAAAACAGTAGTGTCTCCTGACTGTTGTGACACAAAAATATATCTGTTGAAAATAGTCTTGTGTAGGCCCGACATCCCAGTGTGGTTTCGCAGTTCCACGGGTCAAATCGCTGTACTATCCAGTTTTGGGCCTTTGGTATCTAAAAAAAAAGCAGTTTGAGTGTGTCGCTCACTGTTCAGCAGCAAGTATCTCTATTTAAAAAAGTGTGGTATACCCCAGTAAACAATAACTGTGGTTTTGCCATCCCACGGTAAAAAATCTCTATTATTCAGCTTTTGGTAGTTTTTTCCGTAAAGAAAAACAGTAGTGTCTCCTGACTGTTGTGACACAAAAATATATCTGTTGAAAATAGCCTTGTGTTGGCCCGACATCCCAGTGTGGTTTCGCAGTTCCACGGGTCAAATCGCTGTACTATCCAGTTTTGGGCCTTTGGTATCTAAAAAAAAAGCAGTTTGAGTGTGTCGCTCACTGTTCAGCCGCAAATATCTCTATTTAAAAAAGTGTGGTATACCCCAGTAAACAATAACTGTGGTTTTGCCATCCCACGGTAAAAAATCTCTTTTATTCAGGTTTTGGTAGCTTTTTCCGTAAAGAAAAACAGTAGTGTCTCCTGACTGTTGTGAACCAAAAATATATCTGTTGAAAATAGTCTTGTGTAGGCCCGACATCCCAGTGTGGTTTCGCAGTTCCACGGGTCAAATCGCTGTACTATCCAGTTTTGGGCCTTTGGTATCTAAAAAAAAAGCAGTTTAAGTGTGTCGCTCACTGTTCAGCCGCAAATATCTCTATTTAAAAAAGTGTGGTATACCCCAGTAAACAATAACTGTGGTTTTGCCATCCCACGGTAAAAAATCTCTATTATTCAAGTTTTGGTAGTTTTTTCCGTAAAGAAAAACAGTAGTGTCTCCTGACTGTTGTGACACAAAAATATATCTGTTGAAAATAGTCTTGTGTAGGCCCGACATCCCAGTGTGGTTTCGCAGTTCCACGGGTCAAATCGCTGTACTATCCAGTTTTGGGCCTTTGGTATCTTAAAAAAAAGCAGTTTGAGTGTGTCGCTCACTGTTCAGCCGCAAATATCTCTATTTAAAAAGTGTGGTATACCCCAGTAAACAATAACTGTGGTTTTGCCATCCCACGGTAAAAAATCTCTATTATTAAGGTTTTGGTAGTTTTTTCCGTAAAGAAAAACAGTAGTGTCTCCTGACTGTTGTGACACAAAAATATATCTTTTGAAAATTGTCTTGTGTAGGCCCGACATCCCAGTGTGGTTTCGCAGTTCCACGGGTCAAATCGCTGTACTATCCAGTTTTGGGCCTTTGGTATCTAAAAAAATAGCAGTTTGAGTGTGTCGCTCACTGTTCAGCCACAAATATCTCTATTTAAAAAAGTGTGGTATACCCCAGTAAACAATAACTGTGGTTTTGCCATCCCATGGTAAAAAATCTCTATTATTCAGGTTTTGATAGCTTTTTCCGTAAAGAAAAACAGTAGTGTCTCCTGACTGTTGTGACACAAAAATATATCTGTTGAAAATAGTCTTGTGTAGGCCCGACATCCCAGTGTGGTTTCGCAGTTCCACGGGTCAAATCGCTGTACTATCCAGTTTTGGGCCTTTGGTATCTAAAAAAAAAGCAGTTTGAGTGTGTCGCTCACTGTTCAGCAGCAAATATCTCTATTTAAAAAAGTGTGGTATACCCCAGTAAACAATAACTGTGGTTTTGCCATCCCACGGTAAAAAATCTCTATTATTCAGCTTTTGGTAGTTTTTTCCGTAAAGAAAAACAGTAGTGTCTCCTGACTGTTGTGACACAAAAATATATCTGTTGAAAATAGCCTTGTGTTGGCCCGACATCCCAGTGTGGTTTCGCAGTTCCACGGGTCAAATCGCTGTACTATCCAGTTTTGGGCCTTTGGTATCTAAAAAAAAAGCAGTTTGAGTGTGTCGCTCACTGTTCAGCCGCAAATATCTCTATTTAAAAAAGTGTGGTATACCCCAGTAAACAATAACTGTGGTTTTGCCATCCCACGGGAAAAAATCTCTATTATTCAGGTTTTGGTAGCTTTTTCCGTAAAGAAAAACAGTAGTGTCTCCTGACTGTTGTGACACAAAAATATATCTGTTGAAAATAGTCTTGTGTAGGCCCGACATCCCAGTGTGGTTTCGCAGTTCCACGGGTCAAATCGCTGTACTATCCAGTTTTGGGCCTTTGGTATCTAAAAAAAAAGCAGTTTGAGTGTGTCGCTCACTGTTCAGCTGCAAATATCTCTATTTAAAAAAGTGTGGTATACCCCAGTAAACAATAACTGTGGTTTTGCCATCCCACGGTAAAAAATCTCTATTATTCAAGTTTTGGTAGTTTTTTCCGTAAAGAAAAACAGTAGTGTCTCCTGACTGTTGTGACACAAAAATATATCTGTTGAAAATAGTCTTGTGTAGGCCCGACATCCCAGTGTGGTTTCGCAGTTCCACGGGTCAAATCGCTGTACTATCCAGTTTTGGGCCTTTGGTATCTTAAAAAAAAGCAGTTTGAGTGTGTCGCTCACTGTTCAGCCGAAAATATCTCTATTTAAAAAGTGTGGTATACCCCAGTAAACAATAACTGTGGTTTTGCCATCCCACGGTAAAAAATCTCTATTATTCAGGTTTTGGTAGTTTTTTCCGCAAAGAAAAACAGTAGTGTCTCCTGACTGTTGTGACACAAAAATATTTCTGTTGAAAATAGTCTTGTGTAGGCCCGACATCCCAGTGTGGTTTCGCAGTTCCACGGGTCAAATCGCTGTACTATCCAGTTTTGGGCCTTTGGTATCTAAAAAAAAAGCAGTTTGAGTGTGTCGCTCACTGTTCAGCCGCAAATATCTCTATTTAAAAAAGTGTGGTATACCCCAGTAAACAATAACTGTGGTTTTGCCATCCCACGGTAAAAAATCTCTATTATTCAGGTTTTGGTAGTTTTTTCCGTAAAGAAAAACAGTAGTGCCTCCTGACTGTTGTGACACAAACATATATCTGTTGAAAATAGTCTTGTTTAGGCCCGACATCCCAGTGTGGTTTCGCTGTTCCACGGGTCAAATCGCTGTACTATCCAGTTTTGGGCCTTTGGTATCTAAAAAAAAAGCAGTTTGAGTGTGTCGCTCACTGTTCAGCCGCAAATATCTCTATTTAAAAAAGTGTGGTATACCCCAGTAAACAATAACTGTGGTTTTGCCATCCCACGGTAAAAAATCTCTATTTTATCAGCTTTTGGTAGTTTTTTCCGTAAAGAAAAACAGTAGTGTCTCCTGACTGTTGTGACGCAAAAATATATCTGTTGAAAATAGTCTTGTGTAGGTCCGACATCCCAGTGTGGTTTCGCAGTTCCACGGGTCAAATCACTGTACTATCAAGTTTTGGGCTTTTGGTATCTAAAAAAAAAAGCAGTTTGAGTGTGTCGCTCACTGTTCAGCCGCAAATATCTCTATTTAAAAAAGTGTGGTATACCCCAGTAAACAATAACTGTGGTTTTGCCATCCCACGGTAAAAAATCTCTATTATTCAGGTTTTAGTAGTTTTTTCCGTAAAGAAAAACAGTAGTGTCTCCTGACTGTTGTGACACAAAAATATATCTGTTGAAAATAGTCTTGTGTAGGCCCGACATCCCAGTGTGGTTTCGCAGTTCCACGGTTCAAATCGCTGTACTATCCAGTTTTGGGCCTTTGGTATCTAAAAAAAAAGCAGTTTGAGTGTGTCGCTCACTGTTCAGCCGCAAATATCTCTATTTAAAAAAGTGTGGTATACCATAGTGAACAATAACTGTGGTTTTGCCATCCCACGGTAAAAAATCTCTATTATTCAGTTTTTGGTAGTTTTTTCCGTAAAGAAAAACAGTAGTGTCTCCTGACTGTTGTGACACAAAAATATATCTGTTGAAAATTGTCTTGTGTAGGCCCGACATCCCAGTGTGGTTTCGCAGTTCCACGGGTCAAATTGCTGTACTATCCAGTTTTGGGCCTTTGGTATCTAAAAAAAAAGCAGTTTGAGTGTGTCGCTCACTGTTCAGCCGCAAATATCTCTATTTAAAAAAGTGTGGTATACCCCAGTAAACAATAACTGTGGTTTTGCCATCCCACGGTAAAAAATCTCTATTATTCAAGTTTTGGTAGTTTTTTCCGTAAAGAAAAACAGTAGTGTCTCCTGACTGTTGTGACACAAAAATATATCTGTTGAAAATAGTCTTGTGTAGGCCCGACATCCCAGTGTGGTTTCGCAGTTCCACGGGTCAAATCGCTGTACTATCCAGTTTTGGGCCTTTGGTATCTTAAAAAAAAGCAGTTTGAGTGTGTCGCTCACTGTTCAGCCGCAAATATCTCTATTTAAAAAGTGTGGTATACCCCAGTAAACAATAACTGTGGTTTTGCCATCCCACGGTAAAAAATCTCTATTATTCAGGTTTTGGTAGTTTTTTCCGCAAAGAAAAACAGTAGTGTCTCCTGACTGTTGTGACACAAAAATATTTCTGTTGAAAATAGTCTTGTGTAGGCCCGACATCCCAGTGTGGTTTCGCAGTTCCACGGGTCAAATCGCTGTACTATCCAGTTTTGTGCCTTTGGTATCTAAAAAAAAAAGCAGTTTGAGTGTGTCGCTCACTGTTCAGCCGCAAATATCTCTATTTAAAAAAGTGTGGTATACCCCAGTAAACAATAACTGTGGTTTTGCCATCCCACGGTAAAAAATTTCTATTATTCAGAATTTAGTAGTTTTTTCCGTAAAGAAAAACAGTAGTGTCTCCTGACTGTTGTGACACAAAAATATATCTGTTGAAAATAGTCTTGTGTAGGCCCGACATCCCAGTGTGGTTTCGCAGTTCCACGGGTCAAATCGCTGTACTATCCAGTTTTGGGCCTTTGGTATCTTAAAAAAAAGCAGTTTGAGTGTGTCGCTCACTGTTCAGCCGCAAATATCTCTATTTAAAAAGTGTGGTATACCCCAGTAAACAATAACTGTGGTTTTGCCATCCCACGGTAAAAAATCTCTATTATTAAGGTTTTTGTAGTTTTTTCCGTAAAGAAAAACAGTAGTGTCTCCTGACTGTTGTGACACAAAAATATATCTTTTGAAAATTGTCTTGTGTAGGCCCGACATCCCAGTGTGGTTTCGCAGTTCCACGGGTCAAATCGCTGTACTATCCAGTTTTGGGCCTTTGGTATCTAAAAAAATAGCAGTTTGAGTGTGTCGCTCACTGTTCAGCCACAAATATCTCTATTTAAAAAAGTGTGGTATACCCCAGTAAACAATAACTGTGGTTTTGCCATCCCATGGTAAAAAATCTCTATTATTCAGGTTTTGATAGCTTTTTCCGTAAAGAAAAACAGTAGTGTCTCCTGACTGTTGTGACACAAAAATATATCTGTTGAAAATAGTCTTGTGTAGGCCCGACATCCCAGTGTGGTTTCGCAGTTCCACGGGTCAAATCGCTGTACTATCCAGTTTTGGGCCTTTGGTATCTAAAAAAAAAGCAGTTTGAGTGTGTCGCTCACTGTTCAGCAGCAAATATCTCTATTTAAAAAAGTGTGGTATACCCCAGTAAACAATAACTGTGGTTTTGCCATCCCACGGTAAAAAATCTCTATTATTCAGCTTTTGGTAGTTTTTTCCGTAAAGAAAAACAGTAGTGTCTCCTGACTGTTGTGACACAAAAATATATCTGTTGAAAATAGCCTTGTGTTGGCCCGACATCCCAGTGTGGTTTCGCAGTTCCACGGGTCAAATCGCTGTACTATCCAGTTTTGGGCCTTTGGTATCTAAAAAAAAAGCAGTTTGAGTGTGTCGCTCACTGTTCAGCCGCAAATATCTCTATTTAAAAAAGTGTGGTATACCCCAGTAAACAATAACTGTGGTTTTGCCATCCCACGGGAAAAAATCTCTATTATTCAGGTTTTGGTAGCTTTTTCCGTAAAGAAAAACAGTAGTGTCTCCTGACTGTTGTGACACAAAAATATATCTGTTGAAAATAGTCTTGTGTAGGCCCGACATCCCAGTGTGGTTTCGCAGTTCCACGGGTCAAATCGCTGTACTATCCAGTTTTGGGCCTTTGGTATCTAAAAAAAAAGCAGTTTGAGTGTGTCGCTCACTGTTCAGCTGCAAATATCTCTATTTAAAAAAGTGTGGTATACCCCAGTAAACAATAACTGTGGTTTTGCCATCCCACGGTAAAAAATCTCTATTATTCAAGTTTTGGTAGTTTTTTCCGTAAAGAAAAACAGTAGTGTCTCCTGACTGTTGTGACACAAAAATATATCTGTTGAAAATAGTCTTGTGTAGGCCCGACATCCCAGTGTGGTTTCGCAGTTCCACGGGTCAAATCGCTGTACTATCCAGTTTTGGGCCTTTGGTATCTTAAAAAAAAGCAGTTTGAGTGTGTCGCTCACTGTTCAGCCGAAAATATCTCTATTTAAAAAGTGTGGTATACCCCAGTAAACAATAACTGTGGTTTTGCCATCCCACGGTAAAAAATCTCTATTATTCAGGTTTTGGTAGTTTTTTCCGCAAAGAAAAACAGTAGTGTCTCCTGACTGTTGTGACACAAAAATATTTCTGTTGAAAATAGTCTTGTGTAGGCCCGACATCCCAGTGTGGTTTCGCAGTTCCACGGGTCAAATCGCTGTACTATCCAGTTTTGGGCCTTTGGTATCTAAAAAAAAAGCAGTTTGAGTGTGTCGCTCACTGTTCAGCCGCAAATATCTCTATTTAAAAAAGTGTGGTATACCCCAGTAAACAATAACTGTGGTTTTGCCATCCCACGGTAAAAAATCTCTATTATTCAGGTTTTGGTAGTTTTTTCCGTAAAGAAAAACAGTAGTGCCTCCTGACTGTTGTGACACAAACATATATCTGTTGAAAATAGTCTTGTTTAGGCCCGACATCCCAGTGTGGTTTCGCTGTTCCACGGGTCAAATCGCTGTACTATCCAGTTTTGGGCCTTTGGTATCTAAAAAAAAAGCAGTTTGAGTGTGTCGCTCACTGTTCAGCCGCAAATATCTCTATTTAAAAAAGTGTGGTATACCCCAGTAAACAATAACTGTGGTTTTGCCATCCCACGGTAAAAAATCTCTATTTTATCAGCTTTTGGTAGTTTTTTCCGTAAAGAAAAACAGTAGTGTCTCCTGACTGTTGTGACGCAAAAATATATCTGTTGAAAATAGTCTTGTGTAGGTCCGACATCCCAGTGTGGTTTCGCAGTTCCACGGGTCAAATCACTGTACTATCAAGTTTTGGGCTTTTGGTATCTAAAAAAAAAAGCAGTTTGAGTGTGTCGCTCACTGTTCAGCCGCAAATATCTCTATTTAAAAAAGTGTGGTATACCCCAGTAAACAATAACTGTGGTTTTGCCATCCCACGGTAAAAAATCTCTATTATTCAGGTTTTAGTAGTTTTTTCCGTAAAGAAAAACAGTAGTGTCTCCTGACTGTTGTGACACAAAAATATATCTGTTGAAAATAGTCTTGTGTAGGCCCGACATCCCAGTGTGGTTTCGCAGTTCCACGGTTCAAATCGCTGTACTATCCAGTTTTGGGCCTTTGGTATCTAAAAAAAAAGCAGTTTGAGTGTGTCGCTCACTGTTCAGCCGCAAATATCTCTATTTAAAAAAGTGTGGTATACCATAGTGAACAATAACTGTGGTTTTGCCATCCCACGGTAAAAAATCTCTATTATTCAGTTTTTGGTAGTTTTTTCCGTAAAGAAAAACAGTAGTGTCTCCTGACTGTTGTGACACAAAAATATATCTGTTGAAAATTGTCTTGTGTAGGCCCGACATCCCAGTGTGGTTTCGCAGTTCCACGGGTCAAATTGCTGTACTATCCAGTTTTGGGCCTTTGGTATCTAAAAAAAAAGCAGTTTGAGTGTGTCGCTCACTGTTCAGCCGCAAATATCTCTATTTAAAAAAGTGTGGTATACCCCAGTAAACAATAACTGTGGTTTTGCCATCCCACGGTAAAAAATCTCTATTATTCAAGTTTTGGTAGTTTTTTCCGTAAAGAAAAACAGTAGTGTCTCCTGACTGTTGTGACACAAAAATATATCTGTTGAAAATAGTCTTGTGTAGGCCCGACATCCCAGTGTGGTTTCGCAGTTCCACGGGTCAAATCGCTGTACTATCCAGTTTTGGGCCTTTGGTATCTTAAAAAAAAGCAGTTTGAGTGTGTCGCTCACTGTTCAGCCGCAAATATCTCTATTTAAAAAGTGTGGTATACCCCAGTAAACAATAACTGTGGTTTTGCCATCCCACGGTAAAAAATCTCTATTATTCAGGTTTTGGTAGTTTTTTCCGCAAAGAAAAACAGTAGTGTCTCCTGACTGTTGTGACACAAAAATATTTCTGTTGAAAATAGTCTTGTGTAGGCCCGACATCCCAGTGTGGTTTCGCAGTTCCACGGGTCAAATCGCTGTACTATCCAGTTTTGTGCCTTTGGTATCTAAAAAAAAAAGCAGTTTGAGTGTGTCGCTCACTGTTCAGCCGCAAATATCTCTATTTAAAAAAGTGTGGTATACCCCAGTAAACAATAACTGTGGTTTTGCCATCCCACGGTAAAAAATTTCTATTATTCAGAATTTAGTAGTTTTTTCCGTAAAGAAAAACAGTAGTGTCTCCTGACTGTTGTGACACAAAAATATATCTGTTGAAAATAGCCTTGTGTTGGCCGGACATCCCAGCGTGGTTTCGCAGCTCCACGGGTCAAATCGCTGTACTATCCAGTTTTGGGCCTTTGGTATCTAAAAAAAAAGCAGTTTGAGTGTGTCGCTCACTGTTCAGCCGCAAATATCTCTATTTAAAAAAGTGTGGGATACCCCAGTAAACAATAACTGTGGTTTTGCCATCCCACGGTAAAAAAATCTCTATTATTCAAGTTTTGGTAGTTTTTTCTGTAAAGAAAAACAGCAGTGTCTCCTGACTGTTGTGACACAAAAATATATCTGTTGAAAATAGTGTTGTTTAGGCCCGACATCCCAGTGTGGTTTCGCAGTTCCACGGGTCAAATCGCTGTACTATCAAGTTTTGGGCCTTTGGTATCTAAAAAAAAAAGCAGTTTGAGTGTGTCGCTCACTGTTCAGCCGCAAATATCTCTATTTAAAAAAGTGTGGTATACCCCAGTAAACAATAACTGTGGTTTTGCCATCCCACGGTAAAAAATCTCTATTATTCAGGATTTAGTAGTTTTTTCCGTAAAGAAAAACAGTAGTGTCTCCTGACTGTTGTGACACAAAAATATATCTGTTGAAAATAGTCTTGTGTAGGCCCGACATCCCAGTGTGGTTTCGCAGTTCCACGGGTCAAATCGCTGTACTCTCCAGTTTTGGGCCTTTGGTAACGAAAAAAAAAAGCAGTTTGAGTGTGTCGCTCACTGTTCAGCCGCAAATATCTCTATTTAAAAAAGTGTGGTATACCCCAGTAAACAATAACTGTGGTTTTGCCATCCCACGGTAAAAAATCTCTATTATTCAGGTTTTAGTAGTTTTTTCCGTAAAGAAAAACAGTAGTGTCTCCTGACTGTTGTGACACAAAAATATATCTGTTGAAAATAGTCTTGTGTAGGCCCGACATCCCAGTGTGGTTTCGCAGTTCCACGGTTCAAATCGCTGTACTATCCAGTTTTGGGCCTTTGGTATCTAAAAAAAAAGCAGTTTGAGTGTGTCGCTCACTGTTCAGCCGCAAATATCTCTATTTAAAAAAGTGTGGTATACCATAGTAAACAATAACTGTGGTTTTGCCATCCCACGGTAAAAAATCTCTATTATTCAGGTTTTGGTAGTTTTTTCCGTAAAGAAAAACAGTAGTGTCTCCTGACTGTTGTGACACAAAAATATATCTGTTGAAAATTGTCTTGTGTAGGCCCGACATCCCAGTGTGGTTTCGCAGTTCCAGAGGTCAAATTGCTGTACTATCCAGTTTTGGGCCTTTGGTATCTAAAAAAAAAGCAGTTTGAGTGTGTCGCTCACTGTTCAGCTGCAAATATCTCTATTTAAAAAAGTGTGGTATACCCCAGTAAACAATAACTGTGGTTTTGCCATGCCACGGTAAAAAATCTCTATTATTCAAGTTTTGGTAGTTTTTTCCGTAAAGAAAAACAGTAGTGTCTCCTGACTGTTGTGACACAAAAATATATCTGTTGAAAATAGCCTTGTGTTGGCCTGACATCCCAGTGTGGTTTCGCAGTTCCACGGGTCAAATCGCTGTACTATCCAGTTTTGGGCCTTTGGTATCTAAAAAAAAAGCAGTTTGAGTGTGTCGCTCACTGTTCAGCTGCAAATATCTCTATTTAAAAAAGTGTGGTATACCCCAGTAAACAATAACTGTGGTTTTGCCATCCCACGGTAAAAAATTTCTATTATTCAGAATTTAGTAGTTTTTTCCGTAAAGAAAAACAGTAGTGTCTCCTGACTGTTGTGACACAAAAATATATCTGTTGAAAATAGCCTTGTGTTGGCCGGACATCCCAGCGTGGTTTCGCAGCTCCACGGGTCAAATCGCTGTACTATCCAGTTTTGGGCCTTTGGTATCTAAAAAAAAAGCAGTTTGAGTGTGTCGCTCACTGTTCAGCCGCAAATATCTCTATTTAAAAAAGTGTGGTATACCCCAGTAAACAATAACTGTGGTTTTGCCATCCCACGGTAAAAAAATCTCTATTATTCAAGTTTTGGTAGTTTTTTCTGTAAAGAAAAACAGCAGTGTCTCCTGACTGTTGTGACACAAAAATATATCTGTTGAAAATAGTGTTGTTTAGGCCCGACATCCCAGTGTGGTTTCGAAGTTCCACGGGTCAAATCGCTGTACTATCCAGTTTTGGGCCTTTGGTATCTAAAAAAAAAGCAGTTTGAGTGTGTCGCTCACTGTTCAGCCGCAAATATCTCTATTTAAAAAAGTGTGGTATACCCCAGTAAACAATAACTGTGGTTTTGCCATCCCACGGTAAAAAATCTCTATTATTCAGGTTTTGGTAGTTTTTTCCGTAAAGAAAAACAGTAGTGCCTCCTGACTGTTGTGACACAAACATATATCTGTTGAAAATAGTCTTGTTTAGGCCCGACATCCCAGTGTGGTTTCGCTGTTCCACGGGTCAAATCGCTGTACTATCCAGTTTTGGGCCTTTGGTATCTTAAAAAAAAGCAGTTTGAGTGTGTCGCTCACTGTTCAGCCGCAAATATCTCTATTTAAAAAGTGTGGTATACCCCAGTAAACAATAACTGTGGTTTTGCCATCCCACGGTAAAAAATCTCTATTATTCAGGTTTTGGTAGTTTTTTCCGCAAAGAAAAACAGTAGTGTCTCCTGACTGTTGTGACACAAAAATATTTCTGTTGAAAATAGTCTTGTGTAGGCCCGACATCCCAGTGTGGTTTCGCAGTTCCACGGGTCAAATCGCTGTACTATCCAGTTTTGTGCCTTTGGTATCTAAAAAAAAAAGCAGTTTGAGTGTGTCGCTCACTGTTCAGCCGCAAATATCTCTATTTAAAAAAGTGTGGTATACCCCAGTAAACAATAACTGTGGTTTTGCCATCCCACGGTAAAAAATTTCTATTATTCAGAATTTAGTAGTTTTTTCCGTAAAGAAAAACAGTAGTGTCTCCTGACTGTTGTGACACAAAAATATATCTGTTGAAAATAGCCTTGTGTTGGCCGGACATCCCAGCGTGGTTTCGCAGCTCCACGGGTCAAATCGCTGTACTATCCAGTTTTGGGCCTTTGGTATCTAAAAAAAAAGCAGTTTGAGTGTGTCGCTCACTGTTCAGCCGCAAATATCTCTATTTAAAAAAGTGTGGGATACCCCAGTAAACAATAACTGTGGTTTTGCCATCCCACGGTAAAAAAATCTCTATTATTCAAGTTTTGGTAGTTTTTTCTGTAAAGAAAAACAGCAGTGTCTCCTGACTGTTGTGACACAAAAATATATCTGTTGAAAATAGTGTTGTTTAGGCCCGACATCCCAGTGTGGTTTCGCAGTTCCACGGGTCAAATCGCTGTACTATCAAGTTTTGGGCCTTTGGTATCTAAAAAAAAAAGCAGTTTGAGTGTGTCGCTCACTGTTCAGCCGCAAATATCTCTATTTAAAAAAGTGTGGTATACCCCAGTAAACAATAACTGTGGTTTTGCCATCCCACGGTAAAAAATCTCTATTATTCAGGATTTAGTAGTTTTTTCCGTAAAGAAAAACAGTAGTGTCTCCTGACTGTTGTGACACAAAAATATATCTGTTGAAAATAGTCTTGTGTAGGCCCGACATCCCAGTGTGGTTTCGCAGTTCCACGGGTCAAATCGCTGTACTCTCCAGTTTTGGGCCTTTGGTAACGAAAAAAAAAAGCAGTTTGAGTGTGTCGCTCACTGTTCAGCCGCAAATATCTCTATTTAAAAAAGTGTGGTATACCCCAGTAAACAATAACTGTGGTTTTGCCATCCCACGGTAAAAAATCTCTATTATTCAGGTTTTAGTAGTTTTTTCCGTAAAGAAAAACAGTAGTGTCTCCTGACTGTTGTGACACAAAAATATATCTGTTGAAAATAGTCTTGTGTAGGCCCGACATCCCAGTGTGGTTTCGCAGTTCCACGGTTCAAATCGCTGTACTATCCAGTTTTGGGCCTTTGGTATCTAAAAAAAAAGCAGTTTGAGTGTGTCGCTCACTGTTCAGCCGCAAATATCTCTATTTAAAAAAGTGTGGTATACCATAGTAAACAATAACTGTGGTTTTGCCATCCCACGGTAAAAAATCTCTATTATTCAGGTTTTGGTAGTTTTTTCCATAAAGAAAAACAGTAGTGTCTCCTGACTGTTGTGACACAAAAATATATCTGTTGAAAATTGTCTTGTGTAGGCCCGACATCCCAGTGTGGTTTCGCAGTTCCAGAGGTCAAATTGCTGTACTATCCAGTTTTGGGCCTTTGGTATCTAAAAAAAAAGCAGTTTGAGTGTGTCGCTCACTGTTCAGCTGCAAATATCTCTATTTAAAAAAGTGTGGTATACCCCAGTAAACAATAACTGTGGTTTTGCCATGCCACGGTAAAAAATCTCTATTATTCAAGTTTTGGTAGTTTTTTCCGTAAAGAAAAACAGTAGTGTCTCCTGACTGTTGTGACACAAAAATATATCTGTTGAAAATAGCCTTGTGTTGGCCTGACATCCCAGTGTGGTTTCGCAGTTCCACGGGTCAAATCGCTGTACTATCCAGTTTTGGGCCTTTGGTATCTAAAAAAAAAGCAGTTTGAGTGTGTCGCTCACTGTTCAGCTGCAAATATCTCTATTTAAAAAAGTGTGGTATACCCCAGTAAACAATAACTGTGGTTTTGCCATCCCACGGTAAAAAATCTCTATTATTCATATTTTGGTAGTTTTTTCCGTAAAGAAAAACAGTAGTGCCTCCTGACTGTTGTGACACAAAAATATATCTGTTGAAAATAGTCTTGTGTAGGCCCGACATCCCAGTGTGGTTTCGCAGTTCCACGGGTCAAATCGCTGTACTCTCCAGTTTTGGGCCTTTGGTATCTAAAAAAAAAAGCAGTTTGAGTGTGTCGCTCACTGTTCAGCCGCAAATATCTCTATTTAAAAAAGTGTGGTATACCCCAGTAAACAATAACTGTGGTTTTGCCATCCCACGGTAAAAAATTTCTATTATTCAGAATTTAGTAGTTTTTTCCGTAAAGAAAAACAGTAGTGTCTCCTGACTGTTGTGACACAAAAATATATCTGTTGAAAATAGCCTTGTGTTGGCCGGACATCCCAGCGTGGTTTCGCAGCTCCACGGGTCAAATCGCTGTACTATCCAGTTTTGGGCCTTTGGTATCTAAAAAAAAAGCAGTTTGAGTGTGTCGCTCACTGTTCAGCCGCAAATATCTCTATTTAAAAAAGTGTGGTATACCCCAGTAAACAATAACTGTGGTTTTGCCATCCCACGGTAAAAAAATCTCTATTATTCAAGTTTTGGTAGTTTTTTCTGTAAAGAAAAACAGCAGTGTCTCCTGACTGTTGTGACACAAAAATATATCTGTTGAAAATAGTGTTGTTTAGGCCCGACATCCCAGTGTGGTTTCGAAGTTCCACGGGTCAAATCGCTGTACTATCCAGTTTTGGGCCTTTGGTATCTAAAAAAAAAGCAGTTTGAGTGTGTCGCTCACTGTTCAGCCGCAAATATCTCTATTTAAAAAAGTGTGGTATACCCCAGTAAACAATAACTGTGGTTTTGCCATCCCACGGTAAAAAATCTCTATTATTCAGGTTTTGGTAGTTTTTTCCGTAAAGAAAAACAGTAGTGCCTCCTGACTGTTGTGACACAAACATATATCTGTTGAAAATAGTCTTGTTTAGGCCCGACATCCCAGTGTGGTTTCGCTGTTCCACGGGTCAAATCGCTGTACTATCCAGTTTTGGGCCTTTGGTATCTAAAAAAAAAGCAGTTTGAGTGTGTCGCTCACTGTTCAGCCGCAAATATCTCTATTTAAAAAAGTGTGGTATACACCAGTAAACAATAACTGTGGTTTTGCCATCCCACGGTAAAAAATCTCTATTTTATCAGCTTTTGGTAGTTTTTTCCGTAAAGAAAAACAGTAGTGTCTCCTGACTGTTGTGACGCAAAAATATATCTGTTGAAAATAGTCTTGTGTAGGTCCGACATCCCAGTGTGGTTTCGCAGTTCCACGGGTCAAATCGCTGTACTATCAAGTTTTGGGCCTTTGGTATCTAAAAAAAAAAGCAGTTTGAGTGTGTCGCTTACTGTTCAGCCGCAAATATCTCTATTTAAAAAAGTGTGGTATACCCCAGTAAACAATAACTGTGGTTTTGCCATCCCACGGTAAAAAATCTCTATTATTCAGGTTTTAGTAGTTATTTCCGTAAAGAAAAACAGCAGTGTCTCCTGACTGTTGTGACACAAAAATATATCTGTTGAAAATAGTCTTGTGTAGGCCCGACATCCCAGTGTGGTTTCGCAGTTCCACGGTTCAAATCGCTGTACTATCCAGTTTTGGGCCTTTGGTATCTAAAAAAAAAGCAGTTTGAGTGTGTCGCTCACTGTTCAGCCGCAAATATCTCTATTTAAAAAAGTGTGGTATACCATAGTAAACAATAACTGTGGTTTTGCCATCCCACGGTAAAAAATCTCTATTATTCAGGTTTTGGTAGTTTTTTCCGTAAAGAAAAACAGTACTGTCTCCTGACTGTTGTGACACAAAAATATATCTGTTGAAAATTGTCTTGTGTAGGCCCGACATCCCAGTGTGGTTTCGCAGTTCCACAGGTCAAATTGCTGTACTATCCAGTTTTGGGCCTTTGGTATCTAAAAAAAAAGCAGTTTGAGTGTGTCGCTCACTGTTCAGCTGCAAATATCTCTATTTAAAAAAATGTGGTATACCCCAGTAAACAATAACTGTGGTTTTGCCATGCCACGGTAAAAAATCTCTATTATTCAAGTTTTGGTAGTTTTTTCCGTAAAGAAAAACAGTAGTGTCTCCTGACTGTTGTGACACAAAAATATATCTGTTGAAAATAGCCTTGTGTTGGCCTGACATCCCAGTGTGGTTTCGCAGTTCCACGGGTCAAATCGCTGTACTATCCAGTTTTGGGCCTTTGGTATCTAAAAAAAAAGCAGTTTGAGTGTGTCGCTCACTGTTCAGCCGCAAATATCTCTATTTAAAAAAGTGTGGTATACCCCAGTAAACAATAACTGTGGTTTTGCCATCCCACGGTAAAAAATCTCTATTATTCATATTTTGGTAGTTTTTTCCGTAAAGAAAAACACTAGTGCCTCCTGACTGTTGTGACACAAAAATATATCTGTTGAAAATAGTCTTGTGTAGGCCCGACATCCCAGTGTGGTTTCGCAGTTCCACGGGTCAAATCGCTGTACTCTCCAGTTTTGGGCCTTTGGTATCGAAAAAAAAAAGCAGTTTTAGTGTGTCGCTCACTGTTCAGCCGCAAATATCTCTATTTAAAAAAGTGTGGTATACCCCAGTAAACAATAACTGTGGTTTTGCCATCCCACGGTAAAAAATCTCTATTATTCAGGTTTTAGTAGTTTTTTCCGTAAAGAAAAACAGTAGTGTCTCCTGACTGTTGTGACACAAACATATATCTGTTGAAAATAGTCTTGTGTAGGCCCGACATCCCAGTGTGGTTACGCAGTTCCAAGGGTCAAATCGCTGTACTATCCAGTTTTGGGCCTTTGGTATCTAAAAAAAAAGCAGTTTGAGTGTGTCGCTCACTGTTCAGCCGCAAATATCTCTATTTAAAAAAGTGTGGTATACACTAGTAAACAATAACTGTGGTTTTGCCATCCCACGGTAAAAAATCTCTATTATTCACGTTTTGGTAGTTTTTTCCGTAAAGAAAAACAGTAGTGTCTCCTGACTGTTGTCACACAAAAATATATCTGTTGAAAATAGTCTTGTGTAGGCCCGACATCCCAGTGTGGTTTCACAGTTCCACGGGTCAAATCGCTGTACTATCCAGTTTTGGGCCTTTGGTATCTAAAAAAAAAGCAGTTTGAGTGTGTCGCTCACTGTTCAGCCGCAAATATCTCTATTTAAAAAAGTGTGGTATACCCCAGTAAACAATAACTGTGGTTTTGCCATCCCACGGTAAAAAATCTCTATTGTTCAGGTTTTGGTAGTTTTTTCCGTAAAGAAAAACAGTAGTGTCTCCTGACTGTTGTGACACAAAAATATATCTGTTGAAAATAGTCTTGTGTAGGCCCGACATCCCACTGTTGTTTCGCAGTTCCACGGGTCAAATCGCTGTACTATCCAGTTTTGGGCCTTTGGTATCAAAAAAAAAAAGCAGTTTGAGTGTGTCGCTCACTGTTCAGCCGCAAATATCTCTATTTAAAAAAGTGTAGTATACCCCAGTAAACAATAACTGTGGTTTTGCCATCCCACGGTAAAAAATCTCTATTATTCAGGTTTTGGTAGTTTTTTCCGTAAAGAAAAACAGTAGAGTCTCCTGACTGTTGTGACACAAAAATATATCTGTTGAAAATAGCCTTGTGTTGGCCGGACATCCCAGTGTGGTTTCGCAGTTCCACGGGTCAAATCGCTGTACTATCCAGTTTTGGGCTTTTGGTATCTAAAAAAAAAGCAGTTTGAGTGTGTTGCTCACTGTTCAGCCGCAAATATCTCTATTTAAAAAAGTGTGGTATACCCCAGTAAACAATAACTGTGGTTTTGCCATCCCACGGTAAAAAATCTCTATTATTCAAGTTTTGGTAGTTTTTTCCGTAAAGAAAAACAGTAGTGTCTCCTGACTGTTGTGACACAAAAATATATCTGTTGAAAATAGCCTTGGGTTGGCCCGACATCCCAGTGTGGTTTCGCAGTTGCACGGGTCAAATCGCTGTACTATCCAGTTTTGGGCCTTTGGTATCTAAAAAAAAAGCAGTTTGAGTGTGTCGCTCACTGTTCAGCCGCAAATATCTCTATTTAAAAAAGTGTGGTATACCCCAGTAAACAATAACTGTGGTTTTGCCATCCCACGGTAAAAAATCTCTATTATTCATATTTTGGTAGTTTTTTTCCGTAAAGAAAAACAGTAGTGCCTCCTAACTGTTGTGACACAAACATATATCTGTTGAAAATAGTCTTGTGTAGGCCCGACATCCCAGTGTGGTTTCGCAGTTCCACGGGTCAAATCGCTGTACTATCCAGTTTTGGGCCTTTGGTATCTAAAAAAAAAAGTAGTTTGAGTGTGTCGCTCACTGTTCAGCTGCAAATATCTCTATTTAAAAAAGTGTGGTATACCCCAGTAAACAATAACTGTGGTTTTGCCATCCCATGGTAAAAAATCTCTATTATTCAGCTTTTGTAGTTTTTTCCGTAAAGAAAAACAGTAGTGTCTCCTGACTGTTGTGACACAAAAATATATCTTTTGAAAATAGTCTTGTGTTGGCCCGACATCCCAGTGTGGTTTCGCAGTTCCACGGGTCAAATAGCTGTACTATCCAGTTTTGAGGCTTTGGTATCTAAAACAAAAGCAGTTTGAGTGTGTCGCTCACTGTTCAGCCGCAAATATCTCTATTTAAAAAAGTGTGGTATACCCCAGTAAACAATAACTGTGGTTTTGCCATCCCACGGTAAAAAATCTCTATTATTCAGGTTTTGGTAGCTTTTTCCGTAAAGAAAAACAGTAGTGTCTCCTGACTGTTGTGACACAAAAATATATCTGTTGCAAATAGTCTTGTGTAGGCCCGACATCCCAGTGTGGTTTCGCAGCTCCACGGGTCAAATCGCTGTACTATCCAGTTTTGGGCCTTTGGTATCTAAAAAAAAAGCAGTTTGAGTGTGTCGCTCACTGTTCAGCCGCAAATATCTCTATTTAAAAAAGTGTGGTATACCCCAGTAAACAATAACTGTGGTTTTGCCATCCCACGGTAAAAAATCTCTATTATTCAAGTTTTGGTAGTTTTTTCCGTAAAGAAAAACAGTAGTGTCTCCTGACTGTTGTGACACAAAAATATATCTGTTGAAAATCGTCTTGTGTAGGCCCGACATCCCAGTGTGGTTTCGCAGTTCCACGGGTCAAATCGCTGTACTATCCAGTTTTGGGCCTTTGGTATCTAAAAAAAAAGCAGTTTGAGTGTGTCGCTCACTGTTCAGCCGCAAATATCTCTATTTAAAAAAGTGTGGTATACCCCAGTAAACAATAACTGTGGTTTTGCCATCCCACGGTAAAAAATCTCTATTATTCAGCTTTTGGTAGTTTTTTCCGTAAAGAAAAACAGTAGTGTCTCCTGACTGTTGTGACACAAAAATATATCTGTTGAAAATAGCCTTGTGTTGGCCTGACATCCCAGTGTGGTTTCGCAGTTCCACGGGTCAAATCGCTGTACTATCCAGTTTTGGGCCTTTGGTATCTAAAAAAAAAGCAGTTTGAGTGTGTCGCTCACTGTTCAGCTGCAAATATCTCTATTTAAAAAAGTGTGGTATACCCCAGTAAACAATAACTGTGGTTTTGCCATCCCACGGTAAAAAATCTCTATTATTCATATTTTGGTAGTTTTTTCCGTAAAGAAAAACAGTAGTGCCTCCTGACTGTTGTGACACAAAAATATATCTGTTGAAAATAGTCTTGTGTAGGCCCGACATCCCAGTGTGGTTTCGCAGTTCCACGGGTCAAATCGCTGTACTCTCCAGTTTTGGGCCTTTGGTATCTAAAAAAAAAAGCAGTTTGAGTGTGTCGCTCACTGTTCAGCCGCAAATATCTCTATTTAAAAAAGTGTGGTATACCCCAGTAAACAATAACTGTGGTTTTGCCATCCCACGGTAAAAAATTTCTATTATTCAGAATTTAGTAGTTTTTTCCGTAAAGAAAAACAGTAGTGTCTCCTGACTGTTGTGACACAAAAATATATCTGTTGAAAATAGCCTTGTGTTGGCCGGACATCCCAGCGTGGTTTCGCAGCTCCACGGGTCAAATCGCTGTACTATCCAGTTTTGGGCCTTTGGTATCTAAAAAAAAAGCAGTTTGAGTGTGTCGCTCACTGTTCAGCCGCAAATATCTCTATTTAAAAAAGTGTGGTATACCCCAGTAAACAATAACTGTGGTTTTGCCATCCCACGGTAAAAAAATCTCTATTATTCAAGTTTTGGTAGTTTTTTCTGTAAAGAAAAACAGCAGTGTCTCCTGACTGTTGTGACACAAAAATATATCTGTTGAAAATAGTGTTGTTTAGGCCCGACATCCCAGTGTGGTTTCGAAGTTCCACGGGTCAAATCGCTGTACTATCCAGTTTTGGGCCTTTGGTATCTAAAAAAAAAGCAGTTTGAGTGTGTCGCTCACTGTTCAGCCGCAAATATCTCTATTTAAAAAAGTGTGGTATACCCCAGTAAACAATAACTGTGGTTTTGCCATCCCACGGTAAAAAATCTCTATTATTCAGGTTTTGGTAGTTTTTTCCGTAAAGAAAAACAGTAGTGCCTCCTGACTGTTGTGACACAAACATATATCTGTTGAAAATAGTCTTGTTTAGGCCCGACATCCCAGTGTGGTTTCGCTGTTCCACGGGTCAAATCGCTGTACTATCCAGTTTTGGGCCTTTGGTATCTAAAAAAAAAGCAGTTTGAGTGTGTCGCTCACTGTTCAGCCGCAAATATCTCTATTTAAAAAAGTGTGGTATACACCAGTAAACAATAACTGTGGTTTTGCCATCCCACGGTAAAAAATCTCTATTTTATCAGCTTTTGGTAGTTTTTTCCGTAAAGAAAAACAGTAGTGTCTCCTGACTGTTGTGACGCAAAAATATATCTGTTGAAAATAGTCTTGTGTAGGTCCGACATCCCAGTGTGGTTTCGCAGTTCCACGGGTCAAATCGCTGTACTATCAAGTTTTGGGCCTTTGGTATCTAAAAAAAAAAGCAGTTTGAGTGTGTCGCTTACTGTTCAGCCGCAAATATCTCTATTTAAAAAAGTGTGGTATACCCCAGTAAACAATAACTGTGGTTTTGCCATCCCACGGTAAAAAATCTCTATTATTCAGGTTTTAGTAGTTATTTCCGTAAAGAAAAACAGCAGTGTCTCCTGACTGTTGTGACACAAAAATATATCTGTTGAAAATAGTCTTGTGTAGGCCCGACATCCCAGTGTGGTTTCGCAGTTCCACGGTTCAAATCGCTGTACTATCCAGTTTTGGGCCTTTGGTATCTAAAAAAAAAGCAGTTTGAGTGTGTCGCTCACTGTTCAGCCGCAAATATCTCTATTTAAAAAAGTGTGGTATACCATAGTAAACAATAACTGTGGTTTTGCCATCCCACGGTAAAAAATCTCTATTATTCAGGTTTTGGTAGTTTTTTCCGTAAAGAAAAACAGTAGTGTCTCCTGACTGTTGTGACACAAAAATATATCTGTTGAAAATTGTCTTGTGTAGGCCCGACATCCCAGTGTGGTTTCGCAGTTCCACAGGTCAAATTGCTGTACTATCCAGTTTTGGGCCTTTGGTATCTAAAAAAAAAGCAGTTTGAGTGTGTCGCTCACTGTTCAGCTGCAAATATCTCTATTTAAAAAAATGTGGTATACCCCAGTAAACAATAACTGTGGTTTTGCCATGCCACGGTAAAAAATCTCTATTATTCAAGTTTTGGTAGTTTTTTCCGTAAAGAAAAACAGTAGTGTCTCCTGACTGTTGTGACACAAAAATATATCTGTTGAAAATAGCCTTGTGTTGGCCTGACATCCCAGTGTGGTTTCGCAGTTCCACGGGTCAAATCGCTGTACTATCCAGTTTTGGGCCTTTGGTATCTAAAAAAAAAGCAGTTTGAGTGTGTCGCTCACTGTTCAGCCGCAAATATCTCTATTTAAAAAAGTGTGGTATACCCCAGTAAACAATAACTGTGGTTTTGCCATCCCACGGTAAAAAATCTCTATTATTCATATTTTGGTAGTTTTTTCCGTAAAGAAAAACACTAGTGCCTCCTGACTGTTGTGACACAAAAATATATCTGTTGAAAATAGTCTTGTGTAGGCCCGACATCCCAGTGTGGTTTCGCAGTTCCACGGGTCAAATCGCTGTACTCTCCAGTTTTGGGCCTTTGGTATCGAAAAAAAAAAGCAGTTTTAGTGTGTCGCTCACTGTTCAGCCGCAAATATCTCTATTTAAAAAAGTGTGGTATACCCCAGTAAACAATAACTGTGGTTTTGCCATCCCACGGTAAAAAATCTCTATTATTCAGGTTTTAGTAGTTTTTTCCGTAAAGAAAAACAGTAGTGTCTCCTGACTGTTGTGACACAAACATATATCTGTTGAAAATAGTCTTGTGTAGGCCCGACATCCCAGTGTGGTTACGCAGTTCCAAGGGTCAAATCGCTGTACTATCCAGTTTTGGGCCTTTGGTATCTAAAAAAAAAGCAGTTTGAGTGTGTCGCTCACTGTTCAGCCGCAAATATCTCTATTTAAAAAAGTGTGGTATACACTAGTAAACAATAACTGTGGTTTTGCCATCCCACGGTAAAAAATCTCTATTATTCACGTTTTGGTAGTTTTTTCCGTAAAGAAAAACAGTAGTGTCTCCTGACTGTTGTCACACAAAAATATATCTGTTGAAAATAGTCTTGTGTAGGCCCGACATCCCAGTGTGGTTTCACAGTTCCACGGGTCAAATCGCTGTACTATCCAGTTTTGGGCCTTTGGTATCTAAAAAAAAAGCAGTTTGAGTGTGTCGCTCACTGTTCAGCCGCAAATATCTCTATTTAAAAAAGTGTGGTATACCCCAGTAAACAATAACTGTGGTTTTGCCATCCCACGGTAAAAAATCTCTATTGTTCAGGTTTTGGTAGTTTTTTCCGTAAAGAAAAACAGTAGTGTCTCCTGACTGTTGTGACACAAAAATATATCTGTTGAAAATAGTCTTGTGTAGGCCCGACATCCCACTGTTGTTTCGCAGTTCCACGGGTCAAATCGCTGTACTATCCAGTTTTGGGCCTTTGGTATCAAAAAAAAAAAGCAGTTTGAGTGTGTCGCTCACTGTTCAGCCGCAAATATCTCTATTTAAAAAAGTGTAGTATACCCCAGTAAACAATAACTGTGGTTTTGCCATCCCACGGTAAAAAATCTCTATTATTCAGGTTTTGGTAGTTTTTTCCGTAAAGAAAAACAGTAGAGTCTCCTGACTGTTGTGACACAAAAATATATCTGTTGAAAATAGCCTTGTGTTGGCCGGACATCCCAGTGTGGTTTCGCAGTTCCACGGGTCAAATCGCTGTACTATCCAGTTTTGGGCTTTTGGTATCTAAAAAAAAAGCAGTTTGAGTGTGTTGCTCACTGTTCAGCCGCAAATATCTCTATTTAAAAAAGTGTGGTATACCCCAGTAAACAATAACTGTGGTTTTGCCATCCCACGGTAAAAAATCTCTATTATTCAAGTTTTGGTAGTTTTTTCCGTAAAGAAAAACAGTAGTGTCTCCTGACTGTTGTGACACAAAAATATATCTGTTGAAAATAGCCTTGGGTTGGCCCGACATCCCAGTGTGGTTTCGCAGTTGCACGGGTCAAATCGCTGTACTATCCAGTTTTGGGCCTTTGGTATCTAAAAAAAAAGCAGTTTGAGTGT
Source organism: Phyllobates terribilis (assembly GCF_046119375.1). Taxonomy (NCBI): domain Eukaryota; kingdom Metazoa; phylum Chordata; class Amphibia; order Anura; family Dendrobatidae; genus Phyllobates; species Phyllobates terribilis. The sequence continues at coordinate 306,087,363 of NW_027362765.1, read as the reverse complement.
GTCGCTCACTGTTCAGCCGCAAATATCTCTATTTAAAAAAGTGTGGTATACCCCAGTAAACAATAACTGTGGTTTTGCCATCCCACGGTAAAAAATCTCTATTATTCATATTTTGGTAGTTTTTTCCGTAAAGAAAAACAGTAGTGCCTCCTGACTGTTGTGACACAAACATATATCTGTTGAAAATAGTGTTGTTTAGGCCCGACATCCCAGTGTGGTTTCGAAGTTCCACGGGTCAAATCGCTGTACTATCCAGTTTTGGGCCTTTGGTATCTAAAAAAAAAGCAGTTTGAGTGTGTCGCTCACTGTTCAGCCGCAAATATCTCTATTTAAAAAAGTGTGGTATACCCCAGTAAACAATAACTGTGGTTTTGCCATCCCACGGTAAAAAATCTCTATTATTCAGGTTTTGGTAGTTTTTTCCGTAAAGAAAAACAGTAGTGCCTCCTGACTGTTGTGACACAAACATATATCTGTTGAAAATAGTCTTGTTTAGGCCCGACATCCCAGTGTGGTTTCGCTGTTCCACGGGTCAAATCGCTGTACTATCCAGTTTTGGGCCTTTGGTATCTAAAAAAAAAGCAGTTTGAGTGTGTCGCTCACTGTTCAGCCGCAAATATCTCTATTTAAAAAAGTGTGGTATACACCAGTAAACAATAACTGTGGTTTTGCCATCCCACGGTAAAAAATCTCTATTTTATCAGCTTTTGGTAGTTTTTTCCGTAAAGAAAAACAGTAGTGTCTCCTGACTGTTGTGACGCAAAAATATATCTGTTGAAAATAGTCTTGTGTAGGTCCGACATCCCAGTGTGGTTTCGCAGTTTCACGGGTCAAATCGCTGTACTATCAAGTTTTGGGCCTTTGGTATCTAAAAAAAAAAGCAGTTTGAGTGTGTCGCTTACTGTTCAGCCGCAAATATCTCTATTTAAAAAAGTGTGGTATACCCCAGTAAACAATAACTGTGGTTTTGCCATCCCACGGTAAAAAATCTCTATTATTCAGGTTTTAGTAGTTATTTCCGTAAAGAAAAACAGCAGTGTCTCCTGACTGTTGTGACACAAAAATATATCTGTTGAAAATAGTCTTGTGTAGGCCCGACATCCCAGTGTGGTTTCGCAGTTCCACGGTTCAAATCGCTGTACTATCCAGTTTTGGGCCTTTGGTATCTAAAAAAAAAGCAGTTTGAGTGTGTCGCTCACTGTTCAGCCGCAAATATCTCTATTTAAAAAAGTGTGGTATACCATAGTAAACAATAACTGTGGTTTTGCCATCCCACGGTAAAAAATCTCTATTATTCAGGTTTTGGTAGTTTTTTCCGTAAAGAAAAACAGTAGTGTCTCCTGACTGTTGTGACACAAAAATATATCTGTTGAAAATTGTCTTGTGTAGGCCCGACATCCCAGTGTGGTTTCGCAGTTCCACAGGTCAAATTGCTGTACTATCCAGTTTTGGGCCTTTGGTATCTAAAAAAAAAGCAGTTTGAGTGTGTCGCTCACTGTTCAGCTGCAAATATCTCTATTTAAAAAAATGTGGTATACCCCAGTAAACAATAACTGTGGTTTTGCCATGCCACGGTAAAAAATCTCTATTATTCAAGTTTTGGTAGTTTTTTCCGTAAAGAAAAACAGTAGTGTCTCCTGACTGTTGTGACACAAAAATATATCTGTTGAAAATAGCCTTGTGTTGGCCTGACATCCCAGTGTGGTTTCGCAGTTCCACGGGTCAAATCGCTGTACTATCCAGTTTTGGGCCTTTGGTATCTAAAAAAAAAGCAGTTTGAGTGTGTCGCTCACTGTTCAGCCGCAAATATCTCTATTTAAAAAAGTGTGGTATACCCCAGTAAACAATAACTGTGGTTTTGCCATCCCACGGTAAAAAATCTCTATTATTCATATTTTGGTAGTTTTTTCCGTAAAGAAAAACACTAGTGCCTCCTGACTGTTGTGACACAAAAATATATCTGTTGAAAATAGTCTTGTGTAGGCCCGACATCCCAGTGTGGTTTCGCAGTTCCACGGGTCAAATCGCTGTACTCTCCAGTTTTGGGCCTTTGGTATCGAAAAAAAAAAGCAGTTTTAGTGTGTCGCTCACTGTTCAGCCGCAAATATCTCTATTTAAAAAAGTGTGGTATACCCCAGTAAACAATAACTGTGGTTTTGCCATCCCACGGTAAAAAATCTCTATTATTCAGGTTTTAGTAGTTTTTTCCGTAAAGAAAAACAGTAGTGTCTCCTGACTGTTGTGACACAAACATATATCTGTTGAAAATAGTCTTGTGTAGGCCCGACATCCCAGTGTGGTTACGCAGTTCCAAGGGTCAAATCGCTGTACTATCCAGTTTTGGGCCTTTGGTATCTAAAAAAAAAGCAGTTTGAGTGTGTCGCTCACTGTTCAGCCGCAAATATCTCTATTTAAAAAAGTGTGGTATACACTAGTAAACAATAACTGTGGTTTTGCCATCCCACGGTAAAAAATCTCTATTATTCACGTTTTGGTAGTTTTTTCCGTAAAGAAAAACAGTAGTGTCTCCTGACTGTTGTCACACAAAAATATATCTGTTGAAAATAGTCTTGTGTAGGCCCGACATCCCAGTGTGGTTTCACAGTTCCACGGGTCAAATCGCTGTACTATCCAGTTTTGGGCCTTTGGTATCTAAAAAAAAAGCAGTTTGAGTGTGTCGCTCACTGTTCAGCCGCAAATATCTCTATTTAAAAAAGTGTGGTATACCCCAGTAAACAATAACTGTGGTTTTGCCATCCCACGGTAAAAAATCTCTATTGTTCAGGTTTTGGTAGTTTTTTCCGTAAAGAAAAACAGTAGTGTCTCCTGACTGTTGTGACACAAAAATATATCTGTTGAAAATAGTCTTGTGTAGGCCCGACATCCCACTGTTGTTTCGCAGTTCCACGGGTCAAATCGCTGTACTATCCAGTTTTGGGCCTTTGGTATCAAAAAAAAAAAGCAGTTTGAGTGTGTCGCTCACTGTTCAGCCGCAAATATCTCTATTTAAAAAAGTGTAGTATACCCCAGTAAACAATAACTGTGGTTTTGCCATCCCACGGTAAAAAATCTCTATTATTCAGGTTTTGGTAGTTTTTTCCGTAAAGAAAAACAGTAGAGTCTCCTGACTGTTGTGACACAAAAATATATCTGTTGAAAATAGCCTTGTGTTGGCCGGACATCCCAGTGTGGTTTCGCAGTTCCACGGGTCAAATCGCTGTACTATCCAGTTTTGGGCTTTTGGTATCTAAAAAAAAAGCAGTTTGAGTGTGTTGCTCACTGTTCAGCCGCAAATATCTCTATTTAAAAAAGTGTGGTATACCCCAGTAAACAATAACTGTGGTTTTGCCATCCCACGGTAAAAAATCTCTATTATTCAAGTTTTGGTAGTTTTTTCCGTAAAGAAAAACAGTAGTGTCTCCTGACTGTTGTGACACAAAAATATATCTGTTGAAAATAGCCTTGGGTTGGCCCGACATCCCAGTGTGGTTTCGCAGTTGCACGGGTCAAATCGCTGTACTATCCAGTTTTGGGCCTTTGGTATCTAAAAAAAAAGCAGTTTGAGTGTGTCGCTCACTGTTCAGCCGCAAATATCTCTATTTAAAAAAGTGTGGTATACCCCAGTAAACAATAACTGTGGTTTTGCCATCCCACGGTAAAAAATCTCTATTATTCATATTTTGGTAGTTTTTTCCGTAAAGAAAAACAGTAGTGCCTCCTGACTGTTGTGACACAAACATATATCTGTTGAAAATAGTCTTGTGTAGGCCCGACATCCCAGTGTGGTTTCGCAGTTCCACGGGTCAAATCGCTGTACTATCCAGTTTTGGGCCTTTGGTATCTAAAAAAAAAAGTAGTTTGAGTGTGTCGCTCACTGTTCAGCTGCAAATATCTCTATTTAAAAAAGTGTGGTATACCCCAGTAAACAATAACTGTGGTTTTGCCATCCCATGGTAAAAAATCTCTATTATTCAGCTTTTGTAGTTTTTTCCGTAAAGAAAAACAGTAGTGTCTCCTGACTGTTGTGACACAAAAATATATCTTTTGAAAATAGTCTTGTGTTGGCCCGACATCCCAGTGTGGTTTCGCAGTTCCACGGGTCAAATAGCTGTACTATCCAGTTTTGAGGCTTTGGTATCTAAAACAAAAGCAGTTTGAGTGTGTCGCTCACTGTTCAGCCGCAAATATCTCTATTTAAAAAAGTGTGGTATACCCCAGTAAACAATAACTGTGGTTTTGCCATCCCACGGTAAAAAATCTCTATTATTCAGGTTTTGGTAGCTTTTTCCGTAAAGAAAAACAGTAGTGTCTCCTGACTGTTGTGACACAAAAATATATCTGTTGCAAATAGTCTTGTGTAGGCCCGACATCCCAGTGTGGTTTCGCAGCTCCACGGGTCAAATCGCTGTACTATCCAGTTTTGGGCCTTTGGTATCTAAAAAAAAAGCAGTTTGAGTGTGTCGCTCACTGTTCAGCCGCAAATATCTCTATTTAAAAAAGTGTGGTATACCCCAGTAAACAATAACTGTGGTTTTGCCATCCCACGGTAAAAAATCTCTATTATTCAAGTTTTGGTAGTTTTTTCCGTAAAGAAAAACAGTAGTGTCTCCTGACTGTTGTGACACAAAAATATATCTGTTGAAAATCGTCTTGTGTAGGCCCGACATCCCAGTGTGGTTTCGCAGTTCCACGGGTCAAATCGCTGTACTATCCAGTTTTGGGCCTTTGGTATCTAAAAAAAAAGCAGTTTGAGTGTGTCGCTCACTGTTCAGCCGCAAATATCTCTATTTAAAAAAGTGTGGTATACCCCAGTAAACAATAACTGTGGTTTTGCCATCCCACGGTAAAAAATCTCTATTATTCAGCTTTTGGTAGTTTTTTCCGTAAAGAAAAACAGTAGTGTCTCCTGACTGTTGTGACACAAAAATATATCTGTTGAAATTAGCCTTGTTTTTTCCCGACATCCCAGTGTGGTTTCGCAGTTCCACAGGTCAAATCGCTGTACTATCCAGTTTTGGGCCTTTGGTATCTAAAAAAAAAGCAGTTTGAGTGTGTCGCTCACTGTTCAGCCGCAAATATCTCTATTTAAAAAAGTGTGGTATACCCCAGTAAACAATAACTGTGGTTTTGCCATCCCACGGTAAAAAATCTCTATTATTCAGGTTTTGGTAGTTTTTTCCGTAAAGAAAAACAGTAGTGCCTCCTGACTTTTGTGACACAAACATATATCTGTTGAAAATAGTCTTGTGTAGGCCCGACATCCCAGTGTGGTTTCGCAGTTCCACGGGTCAAATCGCTGTACTATCCAGTTTTGGGCCTTTGGTATCTAAAAAAAAAGCAGTTTGAGTGTGTCGCTCACTGTTCAGCCGCAGATATCTCTATTTAAAAAAGTGTGGTATACCCCAGTAAACAATAACTGTGGTTTTGCCATCCCACGGTAAAAAATCTTTATTATTCACGTTTTGGTAGTTTTTTCCGTAAAGAAAAACAGTAGTGTCTCCTAACTGTTGTGACACAAAAATATATCTGTTGAAAATAGTCTTGTGTAGGCCCGACATCCCAGTGTGGTTTCGCAGTTCCACGGGTCAAATCGCTGTACTATCCAGTTTTGGGCCTTTGGTATCTAAAAAAAAAAGCAGTTTGAGTGTGTCGCTCACTGTTCAGCTGCAAATATCTCTATTTAAAAAAGTGTGGTATACCCCAGTAAACAATAACTGTGGTTTTGCCATCCCACGGTAAAAAATCTCTATTATTCAGCTTTTGGTAGTTTTTTCCGTAAAGAAAAACAGTAGTGTCTCCTGACTGTTGTGAAACAAAAATATATCTTTTGAAAATAGTCTTGTGTTGGCCCGACATCCCAGTGTGGTTTCGCAGTTGCACGGGTCAAATCGCTGTACTATCCAGTTTTTGGCCTTTGGTATCTAAAAAAAAAGCAGTTTGAGTGTGTCGCTCACTGTTCAGCCGCAAATATCTCTATTTAAAAAAGTGTGGTATACCCCAGTAAACAATAACTGTGGTTTTGCCATCCCACGGTAAAAAATCTCTATTATTCATATTTTGGTAGTTTTTTCCGTAAAGAAAAACAGTAGTGCCTCCTGACTGTTGTGACACAAACACATATCTGTTGAAAATAGTCTTGTGTAGGCCCGACATCCCAGTGTGGTTTCGCAGTTCCACGGGTCAAATCGCTGTACTATCCAGTTTTGGGCCTTTGGTATTTAAAAAAAAAAGTAGTTTGAGTGTGTCGCTCACTGTTCAGCTGCAAATATCTCTATTTAAAAAAGTGTGGTATACCCCAGTAAACAATAACTGTGGTTTTGCCATCCCACGGTAAAAAATCTCTATTATTCAGCTTTTGTAGTTTTTTCCGTAAAGAAAAACAGTAGTGTCTCCTGACTGTTGTGACACAAAAATATATCTTTTGAAAATAGTCTTGTGTTGGCCCGACATCCCAGTGTGGTTTCGCAGTTCCACGGGTCAAATCGCTGTACTATCCAGTTTTGAGGCTTTGGTATCTAAAACAAAAGCAGTTTGAGTGTGTCGCTCACTGTTCAGCCGCAAATATCTCTATTTAAAAAAGTGTGGTATACCCCAGTAAACAATAACTGTGGTTTTGCCATCCCACGGTAAAAAATCTCTATTATTCAGGTTTTGGTAGCTTTTTCCGTAAAGAAAAACAGTAGTGTCTCCTGACTGTTGTGACACAAAAATATATCTGTTGCAAATAGTCTTATGTAGGCCCGACATCCCAGTGTGGTTTCGCAGCTCCACGGGTCAAATCGCTGTACTATCCAGTTTTGGGCCTTTGGTATCTAAAAAAAAAGCAGTTTGAGTGTGTCGCTCACTGTTCAGCCGCAAATATCTCTATTTAAAAAAGTGTGGTATACCCCAGTAAACAATAACTGTGGTTTTGCCATCCCACGGTAAAAAATCTCTATTATTCAAGTTTTGGTAGTTTTTTCCGTAAAGAAAAACAGTAGTGTCTCCTGACTGTTGTGACACAAAAATATATCTGTTGAAAATAGTCTTGTGTAGGCCCGACATCCCAGTGTGGTTTCGCAGTTCCACGGGTCAAATCGCTGTACTATCCAGTTTTGGGCCTTTGGTATCTAAAAAAAAAGCAGTTTGAGTGTGTCGCTCACTGTTCAGCCGCAAATATCTCTATTTAAAAAAGTGTGGTATACCCCAGTAAACAATAACTGTGGTTTTGCCATCCCACGGTAAAAAATCTCTATTATTCAGCTTTTGGTAGTTTTTTCCGTAAAGAAAAACAGTAGTGTCTCCTGACTGTTGTGACACAAAAATATATCTGTTGAAATTAGCCTTGTTTTTTCCCGACATCCCAGTGTGGTTTCGCAGTTCCACGGGTCAAATCGCTGTACTATCAAGTTTTGGGCCTTTGGTATCTAAAAAAAAAGCAGTTTGAGTGTGTCGCTCACTGTTCAGCCGCAAATATCTCTATTTAAAAAAGTGTGGTATACCCCAGTAAACAATAACTGTGGTTTTGCCATCCCACGGTAAAAAATCTCTATTATTCAGGTTTTGGTAGTTTTTTCCGTAAAGAAAAACAGTAGTGCCTCCTGACTTTTGTGACACAAACATATATCTGTTGAAAATAGTCTTGTGTAGGCCCGACATCCCAGTGTGGTTTCGCAGTTCCACGGGTCAAATCGCTGTACTATCCAGTTTTGGGCCTTTGGTATCTAAAAAAAAAGCAGTTTGAGTGTGTCGCTCACTGTTCAGCCGCAGATATCTCTATTTAAAAAAGTGTGGTATACCCCAGTAAACAATAACTGTGGTTTTGCCATCCCACGGTAAAAAATCTTTATTATTCACGTTTTGGTAGTTTTTTCCGTAAAGAAAAACAGTAGTGTCTCCTAACTGTTGTGACACAAAAATATATCTGTTGAAAATAGTCTTGTGTAGGCCCGACATCCCAGTGTGGTTTCGCAGTTCCACGGGTCAAATCGCTGTACTATCCAGTTTTGGGCCTTTGGTATCTAAAAAAAAAAGCAGTTTGAGTGTGTCGCTCACTGTTCAGCTGCAAATATCTCTATTTAAAAAAGTGTGGTATACCCCAGTAAACAATAACTGTGGTTTTGCCATCCCACGGTAAAAAATCTTTATTATTCAGCTTTTGGTAGTTTTTTCCGTAAAGAAAAACAGTAGTGTCTCCTGACTGTTGTGAAACAAAAATATATCTTTTGAAAATAGTCTTGTGTTGGCCCGAAATCCCAGTGTGGTTTCGCAGTTCCACGGGTCAAATCGCTGTACTATCCAGTTTTGGGCCTTTGGTATCTAAAACAAAAGCAGTTTGAGTGTGTCGCTCACTGTTCAGCCGCAAATATCTCTATTTAAAAAAGTGTGGTATACCCCAGTAAACAATAACTGTGGTTTTGCCATCCCACGGTAAAAAATCTCTATTATTCATATTTTGGTAGTTTTTTCCGTAAAGAAAAACAGTAGTGCCTCCTGACTGTTGTGACACAAACATATATCTGTTGAAAATAGTCTTGTGTAGGCCCGACATCCCAGTGTGGTTTCGCAGTTCCACGGGTCAAATCGCTGTACTATCCAGTTTTGGGCCTTTGGTATCTAAAAAAAAAAGTAGTTTGAGTGTGTCGCTCACTGTTCAGCTGCAAATATCTCTATTTAAAAAAGTGTGGTATACCCCAGTAAACAATAACTGTGGTTTTGCCATCCCACGGTAAAAAATCTCTATTATTCAGCTTTTGTAGTTTTTTCCGTAAAGAAAAACAGTAGTGTCTCCTGACTGTTGTGACACAAAAATATATCTTTTGAAAATAGTCTTGTGTTGGCCCGACATCCCAGTGTGGTTTCGCAGTTCCACGGGTCAAATAGCTGTACTATCCAGTTTTGAGGCTTTGGTATCTAAAACAAAAGCAGTTTGAGTGTGTCGCTCACTGTTCAGCCGCAAATATCTCTATTTAAAAAAGTGTGGTATACCCCAGTAAACAATAACTGTGGTTTTGCCATCCCACGGTAAAAAATCTCTATTATTCAGGTTTTGGTAGCTTTTTCCGTAAAGAAAAACAGTAGTGTCTCCTGACTGTTGTGACACAAAAATATATCTGTTGCAAATAGTCTTGTGTAGGCCCGACATCCCAGTGTGGTTTCGCAGCTCCACGGGTCAAATCGCTGTACTATCCAGTTTTGGGCCTTTGGTATCTAAAAAAAAAGCAGTTTGAGTGTGTCGCTCACTGTTCAGCCGCAAATATCTCTATTTAAAAAAGTGTGGTATACCCCAGTAAACAATAACTGTGGTTTTGCCATCCCACGGTAAAAAATCTCTATTATTCAAGTTTTGGTAGTTTTTTCCGTAAAGAAAAACAGTAGTGTCTCCTGACTGTTGTGACACAAAAATATATCTGTTGAAAATAGTCTTGTGTAGGCCCGACATCCCAGTGTGGTTTCGCAGTTCCACGGGTCAAATCGCTGTACTATCCAGTTTTGGGCCTTTGGTATCTAAAAAAAAAGCAGTTTGAGTGTGTCGCTCACTGTTCAGCCGCAAATATCTCTATTTAAAAAAGTGTGGTATACCCCAGTAAACAATAACTGTGGTTTTGCCATCCCACGGTAAAAAATCTCTATTATTCAGCTTTTGGTAGTTTTTTCCGTAAAGAAAAACAGTAGTGTCTCCTGACTGTTGTGACACAAAAATATATCTGTTGAAATTAGCCTTGTTTTTTCCCGACATCCCAGTGTGGTTTCGCAGTTCCACGGGTCAAATCGCTGTACTATCAAGTTTTGGGCCTTTGGTATCTAAAAAAAAAGCAGTTTGAGTGTGTCGCTCACTGTTCAGCCGCAAATATCTCTATTTAAAAAAGTGTGGTATACCCCAGTAAACAATAACTGTGGTTTTGCCATCCCAAGGTAAAAAATCTCTATTATTCAGGTTTTGGTAGTTTTTTCCGTAAAGAAAAACAGTAGTGCCTCCTGACTTTTGTGACACAAACATATATCTGTTGAAAATAGTCTTGTGTAGGCCCGACATCCCAGTGTGGTTTCGCAGTTCCACGGGTCAAATCGCTGTACTATCCAGTTTTGGGCCTTTGGTATCTAAAAAAAAAGCAGTTTGAGTGTGTCGCTCACTGTTCAGCCGCAGATATCTCTATTTAAAAAAGTGTGGTATACCCCAGTAAACAATAACTGTGGTTTTGCCATCCCACGGTAAAAAATCTTTATTATTCACGTTTTGGTAGTTTTTTCCGTAAAGAAAAACAGTAGTGTCTCCTAACTGTTGTGACACAAAAATATATCTGTTGAAAATAGTCTTGTGTAGGCCCGACATCCCAGTGTGGTTTCGCAGTTCCACGGGTCAAATCGCTGTACTATCCAGTTTTGGGCCTTTGGTATCTAAAAAAAAAAGCAGTTTGAGTGTGTCGCTCACTGTTCAGCTGCAAATATCTCTATTTAAAAAAGTGTGGTATACCCCAGTAAACAATAACTGTGGTTTTGCCATCCCACGGTAAAAAATCTCTATTATTCAGCTTTTGGTAGTTTTTTCCGTAAAGAAAAACAGTAGTGTCTCCTGACTGTTGTGAAACAAAAATATATCTTTTGAAAATAGTCTTGTGTTGGCCCGAAATCCCAGTGTGGTTTCGCAGTTCCACGGGTCAAATCGCTGTACTATCCAGTTTTGGGCCTTTGGTATCTAAAAAAAAAGCAGTTTGAGTGTGTCGCTCACTGTTCAGCCGCAAATATCTCTATTTAAAAAAGTGTGGTATACCCCAGTAAACAATAACTGTGGTTTTGCCATCCCACTGTAAAAAATCTCTATTATTCAGCTTTTGGTAGTTTTTTCCATAAAGAAAAACAGTAGTGTCTCCTGACTGTTGTGACACAAAAATATATCTGTTGAAAATAGTCTTGTGTAGGCCCAACATCCCAGTGTGGTTTCGCAGCTCCACGGGTCAAATCGCTGTACTATCCAGTTTTGGGCCTTTGGTATCTAAAAAAAAAGCAGTTTGAGTGTGTCGCTCACTGTTCAGCCGCAAATATCTCTATTTAAAAAAGTGTGGTATACCCCAGTAAACAATAACTGTGGTTTTGCCATCCCACGGTAAAAAATCTCTATTATTCAGGTTTTGGTAGTTTTTTCCATAAAGAAAAACAGTAGTGTCTCCTGACTGTTGTGACACAAAAATATATCTGTTGAAAATAGTCTTGTGTAGGCCCGACATCCCAGTGTGGTTTCGCAGCTCCACGGGTCAAATCGCTGTACTATCCAGTTTTGGGCCTTTGGTATCTAAAAAAAAAGCAGTTTGAGTGTGTCGCTCACTGTTCAGCCGCAAATATCTCTATTTAAAAAAGTGTGGTATACCCCAGTAAACAATAACTGTGGTTTTGCCATCCCATGGTAAAAAATCTCTATTATTCAGGTTTTGGTAGTTTTTTCCGTAAAGAAAAACAGTAGTGTCTCCTGACTGTTGTGACACAAAAATATATCTGTTGAAAATAGTCTTGTGTAGGCCCGAAATCCCAGTGTGGTTTCGCAGTTCCATGGGTCAAATCGCTGTACTATCCAGTTTTGGGCCTTTGGTATCTAAAAAAAAAGCAGTTTGAGTTTGTCGCTCACTGTTCAGCCGCAAATATCTCTATTTAAAAAAGTGTGGTATACCCCAGTAAACAATAACTGTGGTTTTGCCATCCCACGGTAAAAAATCTCTATTATTCAGGTTTTGGTAGTTTTTTCCGTAAAGAAAAACAGTAGTGCCTCCTGACTTTTGTGACACAAACATATATCTGTTGAAAATAGTCTTGTGTAGGCCCGACATCCCAGTGTGGTTTCGCAGTACCACGGGTCAAATCGCTGTACTATCCAGTTTTGGGCCTTTGGTATGTAAAAAAAAAGCAGTTTGAGTGTGTCGCTCACTGTTCAGCCACAAATATCTCTATTTAAAAAAGTGTGGTATACCCCAGTAAACAATAACTGTGGTTTTGCCATCCCACGGTAAAAAATCTCTATTATTCAGGTTTTGGTAGTTTTTTCCGTAAAGAAAAACAGTAGTGTCTCCTGACTGTTGTGACACAAAAATATATCTGTTGCAAATAGTCTTGTGTAGGCCCGACATCCCAGTGTGGTTTCGCAGTTCCACGGGTCAAATCGCTGTACTATCCAGTTTTGGGCCTTTGGTATCTAAAAAAAAAGCAGTTTGAGTGTGTCGCTCACTGTTCAGCCGCAAATATCTCTATTTAAAAAAGTGTGGTATACCCCAGTAAACAATAACTGTGGTTTTGCCATCCCACGGTAAAAATTCTCTATTATTCAAGTTTTGGTAGTTTTTTCCGTAAAGAAAAACAGTAGTGTCTCCTGACTGTTGTGACACAAAAATATATCTGTTGAAAATAGTCTTGTGTAGTCCCGACATCCCAGTGTGGTTTCGCAGTTCCACGGGTCAAATCGCTGTACTATCCAGTTTTGGGCCTTTGGTATCTAAAAAAAAAGCAGTTTGAGTGTGTCGCTCACTGTTCAGCCGCAAATATCTCTATTTAAAAAAGTGTGGTATACCCCAGTAAACAATAACTGTGGTTTTGCCATCCCACGGTAAAAAATCTCTATTATTCAGCTTTTGGTAGTTTTTTCCGTAAAGAAAAACAGTAGTGTCTCCTGACTGTTGTGACACAAAAATATATCTGTTGAAAATAGCCTTGTGTTGGCCAGACATCCCAGTGTGGTTTCGCAGTTCCACGGGTCAAATCGCTGTACTATCCAGTTTTGGGCCTTTGGTATCTAAAAAAAAAGCAGTTTGAGTGTGTTGCTCACTGTTCAGCCGCAAATATCTCTATTTAAAAAAGTGTGGTATACCCCAGTAAACAATAACTGTGGTTTTGCCATCCCACGGTAAAAAATCTCTATTATTCAGCTTTTGGTAGTTTTCTCCGTAAAGAAAAACAGTAGTGTCTCCTGACTGTTGTGACACAAAAATATATCTGTTGAAAATAGCCTTGTATTGGCCAGACATCCCAGTGTGGTTTCATAGTTCCACGGGTCAAATCGCTGTACTATCCAGTTTTGGGCCTTTGGTATCTAAAAAAAAGCAGTTTGAGTGTGTCGCTCACTGTTCAGCCGCAAATATCTCTATTTAAAAAAGTGTGGTATACCCCAGTAAACAATAACTGTGGTTTTGCCATCCCATGGTAAAAAAATCTCTATTATTCAGGTTTTGGTAGCTTTTTCCGTAAAGAAAAAGAGTAGTGTCTCCTGACTGTTGTGACACAAAAATATATCTGTTGAAAATAGTCTTGTGTAGGCCCGACATCCCAGTGTGGTTTTGCAGTTCCACGGGTCAAATCGCTGTACTATCCAGTTTTGGGCCTTTGGTATCTAAAAAAAAAGCAGTTTGAGTGTGTCGCTCACTGTTCAGCCGCAAATATCTCTATTTAAAAAAAGTGTGGTATACCCCAGTAAACAATAACTGTGGTTTTGCCATCCCACGGTAAAAAATCTCTATTATTCAAATTTTGGTAGTTTTTTCCGTAAAGAAAAACAGTAGTGTCTCCTGACTGTTGTGACAAAAAAATATATCTGTTGAAAATAGTCTTGTGTAGGCGCGACATCCCAGTGTGGTTTCACAGTTCCACGGGTCAAATCGCTGTACTATCCAGTTTTGGGCCTTTGGTATCTAAAAAAAAAGCAGTTTGAGTGTGTCGCTCACTGTTCAGCCGCAAATATCTCTATTTAAAAAAGTGTGGTATACCCCAGTAAACAATAACTGTGGTTTTCCCATCCTACGGTAAAAAATCTCTATTATTCAGGTTTTGGAAGTTTTTTCCGTAAAGAAAAACAGTAGTGTCTCCTGACTGTTGTGACACAAAAATATATCTGTTGAAAATAGTCTTGTGTAGGCCCGACATCCCAGTGTGGTTTCGCAGTTCCACGGGTCAAATTGCTGTACTATCCAGTTTTGGGCCTTTGGTATGTAAAAAAAAAGCAGTTTGAGTGTGTCGCTCACTGTTCAGCTGCAAATATCTCTATTTAAAAAAGTGTAGTATACCCCAGTAAACAATAACTGTGGTTTTGCCATCCCACGGTAAAAAATCTCTATTATTCAGCTTTTGGTAGTTTTTTCCGTAAAGAAAAACAGTAGTGTCTCCTGACTGTTGTGACACAAAAATATATCTGTTGAAAATAGCCTTGTGTTGGCCAGACATCCCAGTGTGGTTTCACAGTTCCACGGGTCAAATCGCTGTACTATCCAGTTTTGGGCCTTTGGTATCTAAAAAAAAAGCAGTTTGAGTGAGTCGCTCACTGTTCAGCCGCAAATATCTCTATTTAAAAAAGTGTGGTATACCCCAGTAAACAATAACTGTGGTTTTGCCATCCCATGGTAAAAAATCTCTATTATTCAGGTTTTGGTAGCTTTTTCCGTAAAGAAAAACAGTAGTGTCTCCTGACTGTTGTGACACAAAAATATATCTGTTGAAAATCGTCTTGTGTAGGCCCGACATCCCAGTGTGGTTTCGCAGTTCCACGGGTCAAATCGCTGTACTATCCAGTTTTGGGCCTTTGGTATCTAAAAAAAAGCAGTTTGAGTGTGTCGCTCACTGTTCAGCCGCAAATATCTCTATTTAAAAAAGTGTTGTATACCCCAGTAAACAATAACTGTGGTTTTGCCATCCCACGGTAAAAAATCTCTATTATTCAGCTTTTGGTAGTTTTTTCCGTAAAGAAAAACAGTAGTGTCTCCTGACTGTTGTGACACAAAAATATATCTGTTGAAAATAGCCTTGTGTTGGCTCGTCATCCCAGTGTGGTTTCGCAGTTCCACGGGTCAAATCGCTGCACTATCCAGTTTTGGGCCTTTGGTATCTAAAAAAAAAGCAGTTTGAGTGTGTCGCTCACTGTTCAGCCGCAAATATCTCTATTTAAAAAAGTGAGGCATACCCCAGTAAACAATAACTGTGGTTTTGCCATCCCATGGTAAAAAATCTCTATTATTCAGGTTTTGGTAGCTTTTTCCGTAAAGAAAAACAGTAGTGTCTCCTGACTGTTGTGACACAAAAATATATCTGTTGAAAATAGTCTTGTGTAGCCCCACATCCCAGTGTGGTTTCGCAGTTCCACGGGTCAAATCGCTGTACTATCCAGTTTTGGGCCTTTGGTATCTAAAAAAAAAGCAGTTTGAGTGTGTCGATCACTGTTCAGCCGCAAATATCTCTATTTAAAAAAGTGTGGTATACCCCAGTAAACAATAACTGTGGTTTTGCCATCCCACGGTAAAAAATCTCTATTATTCAGCTTTTGGTAGTTTTTTCCGTAAAGAAAAACAGTAGTGTCTCCTGACTGTTGTGACACAAAAATATATCTGTTGAAAATAGCCTTGTGTTGGCCAGACATCCCAGTGTGGTTTCACAGTTCCACGGGTCAAATCGCTGTACTATCCAGTTTTGGGCCTTTGGTATCTAAAAAAAAAGCAGTTTGAGTGTGTCGCTCACTGTTCAGCCGCAAATATCTCTATTTAAAAAAGTGTGGTATACCCCAGTAAACAATAACTGTGGTTTTGCCATCCCACGGTAAAAATTCTCTATTATTCAAGTTTTGGTAGTTTTTTCCGTAAAGAAAAACAGTAGTGTCTCCTGACTGTTGTGACACAAAAATATATCTGTTGAAAATAGTCTTGTGTAGTCCCGACATCCCAGTGTGGTTTCGCAGTTCCACGGGTCAAATTGCTGTACTATCCAGTTTTGGGCCTTTGGTATCTAAAAAAAAAGCAGTTTGAGTGTGTCGCTCACTGTTCAGCCGCAAATATCTCTATTTAAAAAAGTGTGGCATACCCCAGTAAACAATAACTGTGGTTTTGCCATCCCATGGTAAAAAATCTCTATTATTCAGGTTTTGGTAGCTTTTTCCGTAAAGAAAATCAGTAGTGTCTCCTGACTGTTGTGACACAAAAATATATCTGTTGAAAATAGCCTTGTGTTGGCTCGACATCCCAGTGTGGTTTTGCAGTTCCACGGGTCAAATCGCTGTACTATCCAGTTTTCGGCCTTTGGTATCTAAAAAAAAAGCAGTTTGAGTGTGTCGCTCACTGTTCAGCCGCAAATATCTCTATTTAAAAAAGTGTGGCATACCCCAGTAAACAATAACTGTGGTTTTGCCATCCCATGGTAAAAAATCTCTATTATTCAGGTTTTGGTTGCTTTTTCCGTAAAGAAAAACAGTAGTGTCTCCTGACTGTTGTGACACAAAAATATATCTGTTGAAAATAGTCTTGTGTAGGCCCGACATCCCAGTGTGGTTTCGCAGTTCCACGGGTCAAATCGCTGTACTATCCAGTTTTGGGCCTTTGGTATCTAAAAAAAAAGCATTTTGAGTGTGTCGCTCACTGTTCAGCCGCAAATATCTCTATTTAAAAAAGTGTGGTATACCCCAGTAAACAATAACTGTGGTTTTGCCATCCCACGGTAAAAAATCTCTATTATTCAAGTTTTGGTAGTTTTTTCCGTAAAGAAAAACAGTAGTGTCTCCTGACTGTTGTGACACAAAAATATATCTGTTGAAAATAGTCTTGTTTAGTCCCGACATCCCAGTGTGGTTTCGCAGTTCCACGGGTCAAATCGCTGTACTATCCAGTTTTGGGCCTTTGGTATCTAAAAAAAAAGCAGATTGAGTGTGTTGCTCACTGTTCAGCCGCAAATATCTCTATTTAAAAAAGTGTGGTATACCCCAGTAAACAATAACTGTGGTTTTGCCATCCCATGGTAAAAAATCTCTATTATTCAGCTTTTGGTAGTTTTCTCCGTAAAGAAAAACAGTAGTGTCTCCTGACTGTTGTGACACAAAAATATATCTGTTGAAAATAGCGTTGTATTGGCCAGACATCCCAGTGTGGTTTCATAGTTCCACGGGTCAAATCGCTGTACTATCCAGTTTTGGGATTTTGGTATCTAAAAAAAAGCAGTTTGAGTGTGTCGCTCACTGTTCAGCCGCAAATATCTCTATTTAAAAAAGTGTGGTATACCCCAGTAAACAATAACTGTGGTTTTGCCATCCCATGGTAAAAAAATCTCTATTATTCAGGTTTTGGTAGCTTTTTCCGTAAAGAAAAAGAGTAGTGTCTCCTGACTGTTGTGACACAAAAATATATCTGTTGAAAATAGTCTTGTGTAGGCCCGACATCCCAGTGTGGTTTTGCAGTTCCACGGGTCAAATCGCTGTACTATCCAGTTTTGGGCCTTTGGTATCTAAAAAAAAAGCAGTTTGAGTGTGTCGCTCACTGTTCAGCCGCAAATATCTCTATTTAAAAAAAGTGTGGTATACCCCAGTAAACAATAACTGTGGTTTTGCCATCCCACGGTAAAAAATCTCTATTATTCAAGTTTTGGTAGTTTTTTCCGTAAAGAAAAACAGTAGTGTCTCCTGACTGTTGTGACACAAAAATATATCTGTTGAAAATAGTCTTGTGTAGGCGCGACATCCCAGTGTGGTTTCACAGTTCCACGGGTCAAATCGCTGTACTATCCAGTTTTGGGCCTTTGGTATCTAAAAAAAAAGCAGTTTGAGTGTGTTGCTCACTGTTCAGCCGCAAATATCTCTATTTAAAAAAGTGTGGTATACCCCAGTAAACAATAACTGTGGTTTTCCCATCCTACGGTAAAAAATCTCTATTATTCAGGTTTTGGAAGTTTTTTCCGTAAAGAAAAACAGTAGTGTCTCCTGACTGTTGTGACACAAAAATATATCTGTTGAAAATAGTCTTGTGTAGGCCAGACATCCCAGTGTGGTTTCGCAGTTCCACGGGTCAAATTGCTGTACTATCCAGTTTTGGGCCTTTGGTATGTAAAAAAAAAGCAGTTTGAGTGTGTCGCTCACTGTTCAGCTGCAAATATCTCTATTTAAAAAAGTGTAGTATACCCCAGTAAACAATAACTGTGGTTTTGCCATCCCACGGTAAAAAATCTCTATTATTCAGATTTTGGTAGTTTTTTCCGTAAAGAAAAACAGTAGTGTCTCCTGACTGTTGTGACACAAAAATATATCTGTTGAAAATAGCCTTGTTTTGGCTCGACATCCCAGTGTGGTTTCGCAGTTCCACGGGTCAAATCGCTGTACTATCCAGTTTTGGGCCTTTGGTATCTAAAAAAAAAGCAATTTGAGTGTGTCGCTCACTGTTCAGCCGCAAATATCTCTATTTAAAAAAGTGTGGTATACCCCAGTAAACAATAACTGTGGTTTTGCCATCCCACGGTAAAAAATCTCTATTATTCAGCTTTTGGTAGTTTTTTCCGTAAAGAAAAACAGTAGTGTCTCCTGACTGTTGTGACACAAAAATATATCTGTTGAAAATAGCCTTGTGTTGGCCAGACATCCCAGTGTGGTTTCACAGTTCCACGGGTCAAATCGCTGTACTATCCAGTTTTGGGCCTTTGGTATCTAAAAAAAAAGCAGTTTGAGTGAGTCGCTCACTGTTCAGCCGCAAATATCTCTATTTAAAAAAGTGTGGTATACCCCAGTAAACAATAACTGTGGTTTTGCCATCCCATGGTAAAAAATCTCTATTATTCAGGTTTTGGTAGCTTTTTCCGTAAAGAAAAACAGTAGTGTCTCCTGACTGTTGTGACACAAAAATATATCTGTTGAAAATCGTCTTGTGTAGGCCCGACATCCCAGTGTGGTTTCGCAGTTCCACGGGTCAAATCGCTGTACTATCCAGTTTTGGGCCTTTGGTATCTAAAAAAAAGCAGTTTGAGTGTGTCGCTCACTGTTCAGCCGCAAATATCTCTATTTAAAAAAGTGTTGTATAGCCCAGTAAACAATAACTGTGGTTTTGCCATCCCACGGTAAAAAATCTCTATTATTCAGCTTTTGGTAGTTTTTTCCGTAAAGAAAAACAGTAGTGTCTCCTGACTGTTGTGACACAAAAATATATCTGTTGAAAATAGCCTTGTGTTGGCTCGACATCCCAGTGTGGTTTCGCAGTTCCACGGGTCAAATCGCTGCACTATCCAGTTTTGGGCCTTTGGTATCTAAAAAAAAAGCAGTTTGAGTGTGTCGCTCACTGTTCAGCCGCAAATATCTCTATTTAAAAAAGTGAGGCATACCCCAGTAAACAATAACTGTGGTTTTGCCATCCCATGGTAAAAAATCTCTATTATTCAGGTTTTGGTAGCTTTTTCCGTAAAGAAAAACAGTAGTGTCTCCTGACTGTTGTGACACAAAAATATATCTGTTGAAAATAGTCTTGTGTAGCCCCACATCCCAGTGTGGTTTCGCAGTTCCACGGGTCAAATCGCTGTACTATCCAGTTTTGGGCCTTTGGTATCTAAAAAAAAAGCAGTTTGAGTGTGTCGATCACTGTTCAGCCGCAAATATCTCTATTTAAAAAAGTGTGGTATACCCCAGTAAACAATAACTGTGGTTTTGCCATCCCACGGTAAAAAATCTCTATTATTCAGCTTTTGGTAGTTTTTTCCGTAAAGAAAAACAGTAGTGTCTCCTGACTGTTGTGACACAAAAATATATCTGTTGAAAATAGCCTTGTGTTGGCCAGACATCCCAGTGTAGTTTCACAGTTCCACGGGTCAAATCGCTGTACTATCCAGTTTTCGGCCTTTGGTATCTAAAAAAAAAGCAGTTTGAGTGTGTCGCTCACTGTTCAGCCGCAAATATCTCTATTTAAAAAAGTGTGGTATACCCCAGTAAACAATAACTGTGGTTTTGCCATCCCATGGTAAAAAATCTCTATTATTCAGGTTTTGGTAGCTTTTTCCGTAAAGAAAAACAGTAGTGTCTCCTGACTGTTGTGACACAAAAATATATCTGTTGAAAATAGTCTTGTGTAGGCCCGACATCCCAGTGTGGTTTCGCAGTTCCACGGGTCAAATCGCTGTACTATCCAGTTTTGGGCCTTTGGTATCTAAAAAAAAGCAGTTTGAGTGTGTCGCTCACTGTTCAGCCGCAAATATCTCTATTTAAAAAAGTGTGGTATACCCCAGTAAACAATAACTGTGGTTTTGCCATCCCGCGGTAAAAAATCTCTATTATTCAGCTTTTGGTAGTTTTTTCCATAAAGAAAAACAGTAGTGTCTCCTGACTGTTGTGACACAAAAATATATCTGTTGAAAATAGCCTTGGGTTGGCCAGACATCCCAGTGTGGTTTCGCAGTTCCACGGGTCAAATCACTGTACTATCCAGTTTTGGGCCTTTGGTATCTAAAAAAAAAGCAGTTTGAGTGTGTCACTCACTGTTCAGCCGCAAAAATCTCTATTTAAAAAAGTGTGGCATACCCCAGTAAACAATAACTGTGGTTTTGCCATCCCATGGTAAAAAATCTCTATTATTCAGGTATTGGTAGCTTTTTCCGTAAAGAAAAACAGTAGTGTCTCCTGACTGTTGTGACACAAAAATATATCTGTTGAAAATAGCCTTGTGTTGGTTTGACATCCCAGTGTGGTTTCGCAGTTCCACGGGTCAAATCGCTGTACTATCCAGTTTTGGGCCTTTGGTATCTAAAAAAAAAGCAGTTTGAGTGTGTCGCTCACTGTTCAGCCGCAAATATCTCTATTTAAAAAAGTGTGGCATACCCCAGTAAACAATAACTGTGGTTTTGCCATCCCATGGTAAAAAATCTCTATTATTCAGGTTTTGGTAGCTTTTTCCGTAAAGAAAAACAGTAGTGTCTCCTGACTGTTGTGACACAAAAATATATCTGTTGAAAATAGTCTTGTGTAGGCCCGACATCCCAGTGTGGTTTCGCAGTTCCACGGGTCAAATCGCTGTACTATCCAGTTTTGGGACTTTGGTATCTAAAAAAAAAGCAGTTTGAGTGTGTCGCTCACTGTTCAGCTGCAAATATCTCTATTTAAAAAAGTGTAGTATACCCCAGTAAACAATAACTGTGGTTTTGCCATCCCACGGTAAAAAATCTCTATTATTCAGCTTTTGGTAGTTTTTTCCGTAAAGAAAAACAGTAGTGTCTCCTGACTGTTGTGACACAAAAATATATCTGTTGAAAATAGCCTTGTGTTGGCTCGACATCCCAGTGTGGTTTCGCAGTTCCACGGGTCAAATCGCTGTACTATCCAGTTTTGGGCCTTTGGTATCTAAAAAAAAAGCAGTTTGAGTGTGTCGCTCACTGTTCAGCCGCAAATGTCTCTATTTAAAAAAGTGTGGCATACCCCAGTAAACAATAACTGTGGTTTTGCCATCCCATGGTAAAAAATCTGTATTATTCAGGTTTTGGTAGCTTTTTCCGTAAAGAAAAACAGTAGTGTCTCCTGACTGTTGTGACACAAAAATATATCTGTTGAAAATAGTCTTGTGTAGGCCCGACATCCCAGTGTGGTTTCGCAGTTCCACGGGTCAAATCGCTGTACTATCCAGTTTTGGGACTTTGGTATCTAAAAAAAAAGCAGTTTGAGTGTGTCGCTCACTGTTCAGCTGCAAATATCTCTATTTAAAAAAGTGTAGTATACCCCAGTAAACAATAACTGTGGTTTTGCCATCCCACGGTAAAAAATCTCTATTATTCAGCTTTTGGTAGTTTTTTCCGTAAAGAAAAACAGTAGTGTCTCCTGACTGTTGTGACACAAAAATATATCTGTTGAAAATAGCCTTGTGTTGGCTCGACATCCCAGTGTGGTTTCGCAGTTCCACGGGTCAAATCGCTGTACTATCCAGTTTTGGGCCTTTGGTATCTAAAAAAAAAGCAGTTTGAGTGTGTCGCTCACTGTTCAGCCGCAAATGTCTCTATTTAAAAAAGTGTGGCATACCCCAGTAAACAATAACTGTGGTTTTGCCATCCCATGGTAAAAAATCTCTATTATTCAGGTTTTGGTAGCTTTTTCCGTAAAGAAAAACAGTAGTGTCTCCTGACTGTTGTGACACAAAAATATATCTGTTGAAAATAGTCTTGTGTAGGCCCGACATCCCAGTGTGGTTTCGCAGTTCCACGGGTCAAATCGCTGTACTATCCAGTTTTTTGCCTTTGGTATCTAAAAAAAAAGCAATTTGAGTGTGTCGCTCACTGTTCAGCCGCAAATATCTCTATTTAAAAAAGTGTGGTATAACCCAGTAAACAATAACTGTGGTTTTGCCATCCCACGGTAAAAAATCTCTATTATTCAGCTTTTGGTAGTTTTTTCCGTAAAGAAAAACAGTAGTGTCTCCTGACTGTTGTGACACAAAAATATATCTGTTGAAAATAGCCTTGTGTTGGCCAGACATCCCAGTGTGGTTTCACAGTTCCACGGGTCAAATCGCTGTACTATCCAGTTTTGGGCCTTTGGTATCTAAAAAAAAAGCAGTTTGAGTGTGTCGCTCACTGTTCAGCCGCAAATATCTCTATTTAAAAAAGTGTGGTATACCCCAGTAAACAATAACTGTGGTTTTGCCATCCCATGGTAAAAAATCTCTATTATTCAGGTTTTGGTAGCTTTTTCCGTAAAGAAAAACAGTAGTGTCTCCTGACTGTTGTGACACAAAAATATATCTGTTGAAAATAGTCTTGTGTAGGCCCGACATCCCAGTGTGGTTTCGCAGTTCCACGGGTCAAATCGCTGTACTATCCAGTTTTGGGCCTTTGGTATCTAAAAAAAAGCAGTTTGAGTGTGTCGCTCACTGTTCAGCCGCAAATATCTCTATTTAAAAAAGTGTGGTATACCCCAGTAAACAATAACTGTGGTTTTGCCATCCCACGGTAAAAAATCTCTATTATTCAGCTTTTGGTAGTTTTTTCCGTAAAGAAAAACAGTAGTGTCTCCTGACTGTTGTGACACAAAAATATATCTGTTGAAAATAGCTTTGTGTTGGCCAGACATCCCAGTGTGGTTTCATAGTTCCACGGGTCAAATCGCTGTACTATCCAGTTTTGGGCCTTTGGTATCTAAAAAAAAGCAGTTTGAGTGTGTCGCTCACTGTTCAGCCGCAAATATCTCTATTTAAAAAAGTGTGGTATACCCCAGTAAACAATAACTGTGGTTTTGCCATCCCATGGTAAAAAAATCTCTATTATTCAGGTTTTGGTAGCTTTTTCCGTAAAGAAAAAGAGTAGTGTCTCCTGACTGTTGTGACACAAAAATATATCTGTTGAAAATAGTCTTGTGTAGGCCCGACATCCCAGTGTGGTTTTGCAGTTCCACGGGTCAAATCGCTGTACTATCCAGTTTTGGGCCTTTGGTATCTAAAAAAAAGCAGTTTGAGTGTGTCGCTCACTGTTCAGCCGCAAATATCTCTATTTAAAAAAAGTGTGGTATACCCCAGTAAACAATAACTGTGGTTTTGCCATCCCTCGGTAAAAAATCTCTATTATTCAAGTTTTGGTAGTTTGTTCCGTAAAGAAAAACAGTAGTGTCTCCTGACTGTTGTGACACAAAAATATATCTGTTGAAAATAGTCTTGTGTAGGCGCGACATCCCTGTGTGGTTTCACAGTTCCACGGGTCAAATCGCTGTACTATCCAGTTTTGGGCCTTTGGTATCTAAAAAAAAAGCAGTTTGAGTGTGTCACTCACTGTTCAGCCGCAAAAATCTCTATTTAAAAAAGTGTGGCATACCCCAGTAAACAATAACTGTGGTTTTGCCATCCCATGGTAAAAAATATCTATTATTCAGGTATTGGTAGCTTTTTCCGTAAAGAAAAACAGTAGTGTCTCCTGACTGTTGTGACACAAAAATATATCTGTTGAAAATAGCCTTGTGTTGGTTTGACATCCCAGTGTGGTTTCGCAGTTCCACGGGTCAAATCGCTGTACTATCCAGTTTTGGGCCTTTGGTATCTAAAAAAAAAGCAGTTTGAGTGTGTCGCTCACTGTTCAGCCGCAAATATCTCTATTTAAAAAAGTGTGGCATACCCCAGTAAACAATAACTGTGGTTTTGCCATCCCATGGTAAAAAATCTCTATTATTCAGGTTTTGGTAGCTTTTTCCGTAAAGAAAAACAGTAGTGTCTCCTGACTGTTGTGACACAAAAATATATCTGTTGAAAATAGTCTTGTGTAGGCCCGACATCCCAGTGTGGTTTCGCAGTTCCACGGGTCAAATCGCTGTACTATCCAGTTTTTTGCCTTTGGTATCTAAAAAAAAAGCAATTTGAGTGTGTCGCTCACTGTTCAGCCGCAAATATCTCTATTTAAAAAAGTGTGGTATAACCCAGTAAACAATAACTGTGGTTTTGCCATCCCACGGTAAAAAATCTCTATTATTCAGCTTTTGGTAGTTTTTTCCGTAAAGAAAAACAGTAGTGTCTCCTGACTGTTGTGACACAAAAATATATCTGTTGAAAATAGCCTTGTGTTGGCCAGACATCCCAGTGTGGTTTCACAGTTCCACGGGTCAAATCGCTGTACTATCCAGTTTTGGGCCTTTGGTATCTAAAAAAAAAGCAGTTTGAGTGTGTCGCTCACTGTTCAGCCGCAAATATCTCTATTTAAAAAAGTGTGGTATACCCCAGTAAACAATAACTGTGGTTTTGCCATCCCATGGTAAAAAATCTCTATTATTCAGGTTTTGGTAGCTTTTTCCGTAAAGAAAAACAGTAGTGTCTCCTGACTGTTGTGACACAAAAATATATCTGTTGAAAATAGTCTTGTGTAGGCCCGACATCCCAGTGTGGTTTCGCAGTTCCACGGGTCAAATCGCTGTACTATCCAGTTTTGGGCCTTTGGTATCTAAAAAAAAGCAGTTTGAGTGTGTCGCTCACTGTTCAGCCGCAAATATCTCTATTTAAAAAAGTGTGGTATACCCCAGTAAACAATAACTGTGGTTTTGCCATCCCACGGTAAAAAATCTCTATTATTCAGCTTTTGGTAGTTTTTTCCGTAAAGAAAAACAGTAGTGTCTCCTGACTGTTGTGACACAAAAATATATCTGTTGAAAATAGCTTTGTGTTGGCCAGACATCCCAGTGTGGTTTCATAGTTCCACGGGTCAAATCGCTGTACTATCCAGTTTTGGGCCTTTGGTATCTAAAAAAAAGCAGTTTGAGTGTGTCGCTCACTGTTCAGCCGCAAATATCTCTATTTAAAAAAGTGTGGTATACCCCAGTAAACAATAACTGTGGTTTTGCCATCCCATGGTAAAAAAATCTCTATTATTCAGGTTTTGGTAGCTTTTTCCGTAAAGAAAAAGAGTAGTGTCTCCTGACTGTTGTGACACAAAAATATATCTGTTGAAAATAGTCTTGTGTAGGCCCGACATCCCAGTGTGGTTTTGCAGTTCCACGGGTCAAATCGCTGTACTATCCAGTTTTGGGCCTTTGGTATCTAAAAAAAAAGCAGTTTGAGTGTGTCGCTCACTGTTCAGCCGCAAATATCTCTATTTAAAAAAAGTGTGGTATACCCCAGTAAACAATAACTGTGGTTTTGCCATCCCACGGTAAAAAATCTCTATTATTCAAGTTTTGGTAGTTTTTTCCGTAAAGAAAAACAGTAGTGTCTCCTGACTGTTGTGACACAAAAATATATCTGTTGAAAATAGTCTTGTGTAGGCGCGACATCCCAGTGTGGTTTCACAGTTCCACGGGTCAAATCGCTGTACTATCCAGTTTTGGGCCTTTGGTATCTAAAAAAAAAGCAGTTTGAGTGTGTTGCTCACTGTTCAGCCGCAAATATCTCTATTTAAAAAAGTGTGGTATACCCCAGTAAACAATAACTGTGGTTTTGCCATCCTACGGTAAAAAATCTCTATTATTCAGGTTTTGGAAGTTTTTTCCGTAAAGAAAAACAGTAGTGTCTCCTGACTGTTGTGACACAAAAATATATCTGTTGAAAATAGTCTTGTGTAGGCCCGACATCCCAGTGTGATTTCGCAGTTCCACGGGTCAAATTGCTGTACTATCCAGTTTTGGGCCTTTGGTATGTAAAAAAAAAGCAGTTTGAGTGTGTCGCTCACTGTTCAGCTGCAAATATCTCTATTTAAAAAAGTGTAGTATACCCCAGTAAACAATAACTGTGGTTTTGCCATCCCACGGTAAAAAATCTCTATTATTCAGGTTTTGGTAGTTTTTTCCGTAAAGAAAAACAGTAGTGTCTCCTGACTGTTGTGACACAAAAATATATCTGTTGAAAATAGCCTTGTTTTGGCTCGACATCCCAGTGTGGTTTCGCAGTTCCACGGGTCAAATCGCTGTACTATCCAGTTTTGGGCCTTTGGTATCTAAAAAAAAAGCAGTTTGAGTGTGTCGCTCACTGTTCAGCCGCAAATGTCTCTATTTAAAAAAGTGTGGCATACCCCAGTAAACAATAACTGTGGTTTTGCCATCCCATGGTAAAAAATCTCTATTATTCAGGTTTTGGTAGATTTTTCCGTAAAGAAAAACAGTAGTGTCTCCTGACTGTTGTGACACAAAAATATATCTGTTGAAAATAGTCTTGTGTAGGCCCGACATCCCAGTGTGGTTTCGCAGTTCCACGGGTCAAATCGCTGTACTATCCAGTTTTGGGCCTTTGGTATCTAAAAAAAAAGCAATTTGAGTGTGTCGCTCACTGTTCAGCCGCAAATATCTCTATTTAAAAAAGTGTGGTATACCCCAGTAAACAATAACTGTGGTTTTGCCATCCCACGGTAAAAAATCTCTATTATTCAGCTTTTGGTAGTTTTTTCCGTAAAGAAAAACAGTAGTGTCTCCTGACTGTTGTGACACAAAAATATATCTGTTGAAAATAGCCTTGTGTTGGCCAGACATCCCAGTGTGGTTTCACAGTTCCACGGGTCAAATCGCTGTACTATCCAGTTTTGGGCCTTTGGTATCTAAAAAAAAAGCAGTTTGAGTGAGTCGCTCACTGTTCAGCCGCAAATATCTCTATTTAAAAAAGTGTGGTATACCCCAGTAAACAATAACTGTGGTTTTGCCATCCCATGGTAAAAAATCTCTATTATTCAGGTTTTGGTAGCTTTTTCCGTAAAGAAAAACAGTAGTGTCTCCTGACTGTTGTGACACAAAAATATATCTGTTGAAAATCGTCTTGTGTAGGCCCGACATCCCAGTGTGGTTTCGCAGTTCCACGGGTCAAATCGCTGTACTATCCAGTTTTGGGCCTTTGGTATCTAAAAAAAAGCAGTTTGAGTGTGTCGCTCACTGTTCAGCCGCAAATATCTCTATTTAAAAAAGTGTGGTATACCCCAGTAAACAATAACTGTGGTTTTGCCATCCCACGGTAAAAAATCTCTATTCTTCAGCTTTTGGTAGTTTTTTCCGTAAAGAAAAACAGTAGTGTCTCCTGACTGTTGTGACACAAAAATATATCTGTTGAAAATAGCCTTGTGTTGGCTCGACATCCCAGTGTGGTTTCGCAGTTCCACGGGTCAAATCGCTGTACTATCCAGTTTTGGGCCTTTGGTATCTAAAAAAAAAGCAGTTTGAGTGTGTCGCTCACTGTTCAGCCGCAAATATCTCTATTTAAAAAAGTGTGGTATACCCCAGTAAACAATAACTGTGGTTTTGCCATCCCATGGTAAAAAATCTCTATTATTCAGGTTTTGGTAGCTTTTTCCGTAAAGAAAAACAGTAGTGTCTCCTGACTGTTGTGACACAAAAATATATCTGTTGAAAATAGTCTTGTGTAGGCCCGACATCCCAGTGTGGTTTCGCAGTTCCACGGGTCAAATCGCTGTACTATCCAGTTTTGGGCCTTTGGTATCTAAAAAAAAGCAGTTTGAGTGTGTCGCTCACTGTTCAGCCGCAAATATCTCTACTTAAAAAAGTGTGGTATACCCCAGTAAACAATAACTGTGGTTTTGCCATCCCGCGGTAAAAAATCTCTATTATTCAGCTTTTGGTAGTTTTTTCCATAAAGAAAAACAGTAGTGTCTCCTGACTGTTGTGACACAAAAATATATCTGTTGAAAATAGCCTTGGGTTGGCCAGACATCCCAGTGTGGTTTCGCAGTTCCACGGGTCAAATCACTGTACTATCCAGTTTTGGGCCTTTGGTATCTAAAAAAAAAGCAGTTTGAGTGTGTCGCTCACTGTTCAGCCGCAAATATCTCTATTTAAAAAAGTGTGGCATACCCCAGTAAACAATAACTGTGGTTTTGCCATCCCATGGTAAAAAATCTCTATTATTCAGGTATTGGTAGCTTTTTCCGTAAAGAAAAACAGTAGTGTCTCCTGACTGTTGTGACACAAAAATATATCTGTTGAACATAGCCTTGTGTTGGTTTGACATCCCAGTGTGGTTTCGCAGTTCCACGGGTCAAATCGCTGTACTATCCAGTTTTGGGCCTTTGGTATCTAAAAAAAAAGCAGTTTGAGTGTGTCGCTCACTGTTCAGCCGCAAATATCTCTATTTAAAAAAGTGTGGCATACCCCAGTAAACAATAACTGTGGTTTTGCCATCCCACGGTAAAAAATCTCTATTATTCAGGTTTTGGTAGCTTTTTCCGTAAAGAAAAACAGTAGTGTCTCCTGACTGTTGTGACAGAAAAATATATCTGTTGAAAATAGTCTTGTGTAGGCCCGACATCCCAGTGTGGTTTCGCAGTTCCACGGGTCAAATCGCTGTACTATCCAGTTTTGGGACTTTGGTATCTAAAAAAAAGCAGTTTGAGTGTGTCGCTCACTGTTCAGCTGCAAATATCTCTATTTAAAAAAGTGTAGTATATCCCAGTAAACAATAACTGTGGTTTTGCCATCCCACGGTAAAAAATCTCTATTATTCAGCTTTTGGTAGTTTTTTCCGTAAAGAAAAACAGTAGTGTCTCCTGACTGTTGTGACACAAAAATATATCTGTTGAAAATAGCCTTGTGTTGGCTCGACATCCCAGTGTGGTTTCGCAGTTCCACGGGTCAAATCGCTGTACTATCCAGGTTTGGGCCTTTGGTATCTAAAAAAAAAGCAGTTTGAGTGTGTCGCTCACTGTTCAGCCGCAAATGTCTCTATTTAAAAAAGTGTGGCATACCCCAGTAAACAATAACTGTGGTTTTGCCATCCCATGGTAAAAAATCTCTATTATTCAGGTTTTGGTAGCTTTTTCCGTAAAGAAAAACAGTAGTGTCTCCTGACTGTTGTGACACAAAAATATATCTGTTGAAAATAGTCTTGTGTAGGCCCGACATCCCAGTGTGGTTTTGCAGTTCCACGGGTCAAATCGCTGTACTATCCAGTTTTGGGCCTTTGGTATCTAAAAAAAAAGTAATTTGAGTGTGTCGCTCACTGTTCAGCCGCAAATATCTCTATTTAAAAAAGTGTGGTATAACCCAGTAAACAATAACTGTGGTTTTGCCATCCCACGGTAAAAAATCTCTATTATTCAGCTTTTGGTAGTTTTTTCCGTAAAGAAAAACAGTAGTGTCTCCTGACTGTTGTGACACAAAAATATATCTGTTGAAAATAGTCTTGTGTAGGCGCGACATCCCAGTGTGGTTTCACAGTTCCACGGGTCAAATCGCTGTACTATCCAGTTTTGGGCCTTTGGTATCTAAAAAAAAAGCAGTTTGAGTGTGTTGCTCACTGTTCAGCCGCAAATATCTCTATTTAAAAAAGTGTGGTATACCCCAGCAAACAATAACTGTGGTTTTGCCATCCTACGGTAAAAAATCTCTATTATTCAGGTTTTGGAAGTTTTTTCCGTAAAGAAAAACAGTAGTGTCTCCTGACTGTTGTGACACAAAAATATATCTGTTGAAAATAGTCTTGTGTAGGCCCGACATCCCAGTGTGATTTCGCAGTTCCACGGGTCAAATTGCTGTACTATCCAGTTTTGGGCCTTTGGTATGTAAAAAAAAAGCAGTTTGAGTGTGTCGCTCACTGTTCAGCTGCAAATATCTCTATTTAAAAAAGTGTAGTATACCCCAGTAAACAATAACTGTGGTTTTGCCATCCCACGGTAAAAAATCTCTATTATTCAGGTTTTGGTAGTTTTTTCCGTAAAGAAAAACAGTAGTGTCTCCTGACTGTTGTGACACAAAAATATATCTGTTGAAAATAGCCTTGTTTTGGCTCGACATCCCAGTGTGGTTTCGCAGTTCCACGGGTCAAATCGCTGTACTATCCAGTTTTGGGCCTTTGGTATCTAAAAAAAAAGCAGTTTGAGTGTGTCGCTCACTGTTCAGCCGCAAATGTCTCTATTTAAAAAAGTGTGGCATACCCCAGTAAACAATAACTGTGGTTTTGCCATCCCATGGTAAAAAATCTCTATTATTCAGGTTTTGGTAGCTTTTTCCGTAAAGAAAAACAGTAGTGTCTCCTGACTGTTGTGACACAAAAATATATCTGTTGAAAATAGTCTTGTGTAGGCCCGACATCCCAGTGTGGTTTCGCAGTTCCACGGGTCAAATCGCTGTACTATCCAGTTTTGGGCCTTTGGTATCTAAAAAAAAAGCAATTTGAGTGTGTCGCTCACTGTTCAGCCGCAAATATCTCTATTTAAAAAAGTGTGGTATACCCCAGTAAACAATAACTGTGGTTTTGCCATCCCACGGTAAAAAATCTCTATTATTCAGCTTTTGGTAGTTTTTTCCGTAAAGAAAAACAGTAGTGTCTCCTGACTGTTGTGACACAAAAATATATCTGTTGAAAATAGCCTTGTGTTGGCCAGACATCCCAGTGTGGTTTCACAGTTCCACGGGTCAAATCGCTGTACTATCCAGTTTTGGGCCTTTGGTATCTAAAAAAAAAGCAGTTTGAGTGAGTCGCTCACTGTTCAGCCGCAAATATCTCTATTTAAAAAAGTGTGGTATACCCCAGTAAACAATAACTGTGGTTTTGCCATCCCATGGTAAAAAATCTCTATTATTCAGGTTTTGGTAGCTTTTTCCGTAAAGAAAAACAGTAGTGTCTCCTGACTGTTGTGACACAAAAATATATCTGTTGAAAATCGTCTTGTGTAGGCCCGACATCCCAGTGTGGTTTCGCAGTTCCACGGGTCAAATCGCTGTACTATCCAGTTTTGGGCCTTTGGTATCTAAAAAAAAGCAGTTTGAGTGTGTCGCTCACTGTTCAGCCGCAAATATCTCTATTTAAAAAAGTGTGGTATACCCCAGTAAACAATAACTGTGGTTTTGCCATCCCACGGTAAAAAATCTCTATTCTTCAGCTTTTGGTAGTTTTTTCCGTAAAGAAAAACAGTAGTGTCTCCTGACTGTTGTGACACAAAAATATATCTGTTGAAAATAGCCTTGTGTTGGCTCGACATCCCAGTGTGGTTTCGCAGTTCCACGGGTCAAATCGCTGTACTATCCAGTTTTGGGCCTTTGGTATCTAAAAAAAAAGCAGTTTGAGTGTGTCGCTCACTGTTCAGCCGCAAATATCTCTATTTAAAAAAGTGTGGTATACCCCAGTAAACAATAACTGTGGTTTTGCCATCCCATGGTAAAAAATCTCTATTATTCAGGTTTTGGTAGCTTTTTCCGTAAAGAAAAACAGTAGTGTCTCCTGACTGTTGTGACACAAAAATATATCTGTTGAAAATAGTCTTGTGTAGGCCCGACATCCCAGTGTGGTTTCGCAGTTCCACGGGTCAAATCGCTGTACTATCCAGTTTTGGGCCTTTGGTATCTAAAAAAAAGCAGTTTGAGTGTGTCGCTCACTGTTCAGCCGCAAATATCTCTATTTAAAAAAGTGTGGTATACCCCAGTAAACAATAACTGTGGTTTTGCCATCCCGCGGTAAAAAATCTCTATTATTCAGCTTTTGGTAGTTTTTTCCATAAAGAAAAACAGTAGTGTCTCCTGACTGTTGTGACACAAAAATATATCTGTTGAAAATAGCCTTGGGTTGGCCAGACATCCCAGTGTGGTTTCGCAGTTCCACGGGTCAAATCACTGTACTATCCAGTTTTGGGCCTTTGGTATCTAAAAAAAAAGCAGTTTGAGTGTGTCGCTCACTGTTCAGCCGCAAATATCTCTATTTAAAAAAGTGTGGCATACCCCAGTAAACAATAACTGTGGTTTTGCCATCCCATGGTAAAAAATCTCTATTATTCAGGTATTGGTAGCTTTTTCCGTAAAGAAAAACAGTAGTGTCTCCTGACTGTTGTGACACAAAAATATATCTGTTGAACATAGCCTTGTGTTGGTTTGACATCCCAGTGTGGTTTCGCAGTTCCACGGGTCAAATCGCTGTACTATCCAGTTTTGGGCCTTTGGTATCTAAAAAAAAAGCAGTTTGAGTGTGTCGCTCACTGTTCAGCCGCAAATATCTCTATTTAAAAAAGTGTGGCATACCCCAGTAAACAATAACTGTGGTTTTGCCATCCCACGGTAAAAAATCTCTATTATTCAGGTTTTGGTAGCTTTTTCCGTAAAGAAAAACAGTAGTGTCTCCTGACTGTTGTGACAGAAAAATATATCTGTTGAAAATAGTCTTGTGTAGGCCCGACATCCCAGTGTGGTTTCGCAGTTCCACGGGTCAAATCGCTGTACTATCCAGTTTTGGGACTTTGGTATCTAAAAAAAAAGCAGTTTGAGTGTGTCGCTCACTGTTCAGCTGCAAATATCTCTATTTAAAAAAGTGTAGTATACCCCAGTAAACAATAACTGTGGTTTTGCCATCCCACGGTAAAAAATCTCTATTATTCAGCTTTTGGTAGTTTTTTCCGTAAAGAAAAACAGTAGTGTCTCCTGACTGTTGTGACACAAAAATATATCTGTTGAAAATAGTCTTGTGTAGGCCCGACATCCCAGTGTGGTTTCGCAGTTCCACGGGTCAAATCGCTGTACTATCCAGTTTTGGGCCTTTGGTATCTAAAAAAAAAGCAATTTGAGTGTGTCGCTCACTGTTCAGCCGCAAATATCTCTATTTAAAAAAGTGTGGTATACCCCAGTAAACAATAACTGTGGTTTTGCCATCCCACGGTAAAAAATCTCTATTATTCAGCTTTTGGTAGTTTTTTCCGTAAAGAAAAACAGTAGTGTCTCCTGACTGTTGTGACACAAAAATATATCTGTTGAAAATAGCCTTGTGTTGGCCAGACATCCCAGTGTGGTTTCACAGTTCCACGGGTCAAATCGCTGTACTATCCAGTTTTGGGCCTTTGGTATCTAAAAAAAAAGCAGTTTGAGTGAGTCGCTCACTGTTCAGCCGCAAATATCTCTATTTAAAAAAGTGTGGTATACCCCAGTAAACAATAACTGTGGTTTTGCCATCCCATGGTAAAAAATCTCTATTATTCAGGTTTTGGTAGCTTTTTCCGTAAAGAAAAACAGTAGTGTCTCCTGACTGTTGTGACACAAAAATATATCTGTTGAAAATCGTCTTGTGTAGGCCCGACATCCCAGTGTGGTTTTGCAGTTCCACGGGTCAAATCGCTGTACTATCCAGTTTTGGGCCTTTGGTATCTAAAAAAAAGCAGTTTGAGTGTGTCGCTCACTGTTCAGCCGCAAATATCTCTATTTAAAAAAGTGTGGTATACCCCAGTAAACAATAACTGTGGTTTTGCCATCCCACGGTAAAAAATCTCTATTCTTCAGCTTTTGGTAGTTTTTTCCGTAAAGAAAAACAGTAGTGTCTCCTGACTGTTGTGACACAAAAATATATCTGTTGAAAATAGCCTTGTGTTGGCTCGACATCCCAGTGTGGTTTCGCAGTTCCACGGGTCAAATCGCTGTACTATCCAGTTTTGGGCCTTTGGTATCTAAAAAAAAAGCAGTTTGAGTGTGTCGCTCACTGTTCAGCCGCAAATATCTCTATTTAAAAAAGTGTGGTATACCCCAGTAAACAATAACTGTGGTTTTGCCATCCCATGGTAAAAAATCTCTATTATTCAGGTTTTGGTAGCTTTTTCCGTAAAGAAAAACAGTAGTGTCTCCTGACTGTTGTGACACAAAAATATATCTGTTGAAAATAGTCTTGTGTAGGCCCGACATCCCAGTGTGGTTTCGCAGTTCCACGGGTCAAATCGCTGTACTATCCAGTTTTGGGCCTTTGGTATCTAAAAAAAAGCAGTTTGAGTGTGTCGCTCACTGTTCAGCCGCAAATATCTCTATTTAAAAAAGTGTGGTATACCCCAGTAAACAATAACTGTGGTTTTGCCATCCCGCGGTAAAAAATCTCTATTATTCAGCTTTTGGTAGTTTTTTCCATAAAGAAAAACAGTAGTGTCTCCTGACTGTTGTGACACAAAAATATATCTGTTGAAAATAGCCTTGGGTTGGCCAGACATCCCAGTGTGGTTTCGCAGTTCCACGGGTCAAATCACTGTACTATCCAGTTTTGGGCCTTTGGTATCTAAAAAAAAAGCAGTTTGAGTGTGTCGCTCACTGTTCAGCCGCAAATATCTCTATTTAAAAAAGTGTGGCATACCCCAGTAAACAATAACTGTGGTTTTGCCATCCCATGGTAAAAAATCTCTATTATTCAGGTATTGGTAGCTTTTTCCGTAAAGAAAAACAGTAGTGTCTCCTGACTGTTGTGACACAAAAATATATCTGTTGAACATAGCCTTGTGTTGGTTTGACATCCCAGTGTGGTTTCGCAGTTCCACGGGTCAAATCGCTGTACTATCCAGTTTTGGGCCTTTGGTATCTAAAAAAAAAGCAGTTTGAGTGTGTCGCTCACTGTTCAGCCGCAAATATCTCTATTTAAAAAAGTGTGGCATACCCCAGTAAACAATAACTGTGGTTTTGCCATCCCACGGTAAAAAATCTCTATTATTCAGGTTTTGGTAGCTTTTTCCGTAAAGAAAAACAGTAGTGTCTCCTGACTGTTGTGACAGAAAAATATATCTGTTGAAAATAGTCTTGTGTAGGCCCGACATCCCAGTGTGGTTTCGCAGTTCCACGGGTCAAATCGCTGTACTATCCAGTTTTGGGACTTTGGTATCTAAAAAAAAAGCAGTTTGAGTGTGTCGCTCACTGTTCAGCTGCAAATATCTCTATTTAAAAAAGTGTAGTATACCCCAGTAAACAATAACTGTGGTTTTGCCATCCCACGGTAAAAAATCTCTATTATTCAGCTTTTGGTAGTTTTTTCCGTAAAGAAAAACAGTAGTGTCTCCTGACTGTTGTGACACAAAAATATATCTGTTGAAAATAGCCTTGTGTTGGCTCGACATCCCAGTGTGGTTTCGCAGTTCCACGGGTCAAATCGCTGTACTATCCAGGTTTGGGCCTTTGGTATCTAAAAAAAAAGCAGTTTGAGTGTGTCGCTCACTGTTCAGCCGCAAATGTCTCTATTTAAAAAAGTGTGGCATACCCCAGTAAACAATAACTGTGGTTTTGCCATCCCATGGTAAAAAATCTCTATTATTCAGGTTTTGGTAGCTTTTTCCGTAAAGAAAAACAGTAGTGTCTCCTGACTGTTGTGACACAAAAATATATCTGTTGAAAATAGTCTTGTGTAGGCCCGACATCCCAGTGTGGTTTTGCAGTTCCACGGGTCAAATCGCTGTACTATCCAGTTTTGGGCCTTTGGTATCTAAAAAAAAAGTAATTTGAGTGTGTCGCTCACTGTTCAGCCGCAAATATCTCTATTTAAAAAAGTGTGGTATAACCCAGTAAACAATAACTGTGGTTTTGCCATCCCACGGTAAAAAATCTCTATTATTCAGCTTTTGGTAGTTTTTTCCGTAAAGAAAAACAGTAGTGTCTCCTGACTGTTGTGACACAAAAATATATCTGTTGAAAATAGCCTTGTGTTGGCCAGACATCCCAGTGTGGTTTCACAGTTCCACGGGTTAAATCGCTGTACTATCCAGTTTTGGGCCTTTGGTATCTAAAAAAAAAGCAGTTTGAGTGTGTCGCTCACTGTTCAGCCGCAAATATCTCTATTTAAAAAAGTGAGGCATACCCCAGTAAACAATAACTGTGGTTTTGCCATCCCATGGTAAAAAATCTCTATTATTCAGGTTTTGGTAGCTTTTTCCGTAAAGAGAAACAGTAGTGTCTCCTGACTGTTGTGACACAAAAATATATCTGTTGAAAATAGTCTTGTGTAGGCCCGACATCCCAGTGTGGTTTCGCAGTTCCACGGGTCAAATCGCTGTACTATCCAGTTTTGGGCCTTTGGTATCTAAAAAAAAAGCAGTTTGAGTGTGTCGCTCACTGTTCAGCCGCAAATATCTCTATTTAAAAAAGTGTGGTATACCCCAGTAAACAATAACTGTGGTTTTGCCATCCCACGGTAAAAAATCTCTATTATTCAGCTTTTGGTAGTTTTTTCCGTAAAGAAAAACAGTAGTGTCTCCTGACTGTTGTGACACAAAAATATATCTGTTGAAAATAGCCTTGTGTTGGCCAGACATCCCAGTGTGGTTTCACAGTTCCACGGGTCAAATCGCTGTACTATCCAGTTTTGGGCCTTTGGTATCTAAAAAAAAAGCAGTTTGAGTGTGTCGCTCACTGTTCAGCCGCAAATATCTCTATTTAAAAAAGTGTGGTATACCCCAGTAAACAATAACTGTGGTTTTGCCATCCCATGGTAAAAAATCTCTATTATTCAGGTTTTGGTAGCTTTTTCCGTAAAGAAAAACAGTAGTGTCTCCTGACTGTTGTGACACAAAAATATATCTGTTGAAAATAGTCTTGTGTAGGCCCGACATCCCAGTGTGGTTTCGCAGTTCCATGGGTCAAATCGCTGTACTATCCAGTTTTGGGCCTTTGGTATCTAAAAAAAAGCAGTTTGAGTGTGTCGCTCACTGTTCAGCCGCAAATATCTCTATTTAAAAAAGTGTGGTATACCCCAGTAAACAATAACTGTGGTTTTGCCATCCCGCGGTAAAAAATCTCTATTATTCAGCTTTTGGTAGTTTTTTCCATAAAGAAAAACAGTAGTGTCTCCTGACTGTTGTGACACAAAAATATATCTGTTGAAAATAGCCTTGGGTTGGCCAGACATCCCAGTGTGGTTTCGCAGTTCCACGGGTCAAATCACTGTACTATCCAGTTTTGGGCCTTTGGTATCTAAAAAAAAAGCAGTTTGAGTGTGTCGCTCACTGTTCAGCTGCAAATATCTCTATTTAAAAAAGTGTGGCATACCCCAGTAAACAATAACTGTGGTTTTGCCATCCCATGGTAAAAAATCTCTATTATTCAGGTATTGGTAGCTTTTTCCGTAAAGAAAAACAGTAGTGTCTCCTGACTGTTGTGACACAAAAATATATCTGTTGAAAATAGCCTTGTGTTGGTTTGACATCCCAGTGTGGTTTCGCAGTTCCACGGGTCAAATCGCTGTACTATCCAGTTTTGGGCCTTTGGTATCTAAAAAAAAAGCAGTTTGAGTGTGTCGCTCACTGTTCAGCCGCAAATATCTCTATTTAAAAAAGTGTGGCATACCCCAGTAAACAATAACTGTGGTTTTGCCATCCCATGGTAAAAAATCTCTATTATTCAGGTTTTGGTAGCTTTTTCCGTAAAGAAAAACAGTAGTGTCTCCTGACTGTTGTGACACAAAAATATATCTGTTGAAAATAGTCTTGTGTAGGCCCGACATCCCAGTGTGGTTTCGCAGTTCCACGGGTCAAATCGCTGTACTATCCAGTTTTGGGACTTTGGTATCTAAAAAAAAAGCAGTTTGAGTGTGTCGCTCACTGTTCAGCTGCAAATATCTCTATTTAAAAAAGTGTAGTATACCCCAGTAAACAATAACTGTGGTTTTGCCATCCCACGGTAAAAAATCTCTATTATTCAGCTTTTGGTAGTTTTTTCCGTAAAGAAAAACAGTAGTGTCTCCTGACTGTTGTGACACAAAAATATATCTGTTGAAAATAGCCTTGTGTTGGCTCGACATCCCAGTGTGGTTTCGCAGTTCCACGGGTCAAATCGCTGTACTATCCAGTTTTGGGCCTTTGGTATCTAAAAAAAAAGCAGTTTGAGTGTGTCGCTCACTGTTCAGCCGCAAATGTCTCTATTTAAAAAAGTGTGGCATACCCCAGTAAACAATAACTGTGGTTTTGCCATCCCATGGTAAAAAATCTCTATTATTCAGGTTTTGGTAGCTTTTTCCGTAAAGAAAAACAGTAGTGTCTCCTGACTGTTGTGACACAAAAATATATCTGTTGAAAATAGTCTTGTGTAGGCCCGACATCCCAGTGTGGTTTTGCAGTTCCACGGGTCAAATCGCTGTACTATCCAGTTTTGGGCCTTTGGTATCTAAAAAAAAAGCAATTTGAGTGTGTCGCTCACTGTTCAGCCGCAAATATCTCTATTTAAAAAAGTGTGGTATAACCCAGTAAACAATAACTGTGGTTTTGCCATCCCACGGTAAAAAATCTCTATTATTCAGCTTTTGGTAGTTTTTTCCGTAAAGAAAAACAGTAGTGTCTCCTGACTGTTGTGACACAAAAATATATCTGTTGAAAATAGCCTTGTGTTGGCCAGACATCCCAGTGTGGTTTCACAGTTCCACGGGTTAAATCGCTGTACTATCCAGTTTTGGGCCTTTGGTATCTAAAAAAAAAGCAGTTTGAGTGTGTCGCTCACTGTTCAGCCGCAAATATCTCTATTTAAAAAAGTGTGGTATACCCCAGTAAACAATAACTGTGGTTTTG
The DNA here is from genome assembly GCF_046119375.1 of Phyllobates terribilis. NCBI lineage: Eukaryota > Metazoa > Chordata > Amphibia > Anura > Dendrobatidae > Phyllobates > Phyllobates terribilis. Next base: position 306,048,978 of record NW_027362765.1, on the reverse strand, counting down.
CCATCCCATGGTAAAAAATCTCTATTATTCAGGTTTTGGTAGCTTTTTCCGTAAAGAAAAACAGTAGTGTCTCCTGACTGTTGTGACACAAAAATATATCTGTTGAAAATAGTCTTGTGTAGGCCCGACATCCCAGTGTGGTTTCGCAGTTCCACGGGTCAAATCGCTGTACTATCCAGTTTTGGGCCTTTGGTATCTAAAAAAAAGCAGTTTGAGTGTGTCGCTCACTGTTCAGCCGCAAATATCTCTATTTAAAAAAGTGTGGTATACCCCAGTAAACAATAACTGTGGTTTTGCCATCCCACGGTAAAAAATCTCTATTATTCAGCTTTTGGTAGTTTTTTCCGTAAAGAAAAACAGTAGTGTCTCCTGACTGTTGTGACACAAAAATATATCTGTTGAAAATAGCCTTGTGTAGGCCAGACATCCCAGTGTGGTTTCGCAGTTCCACGGGTCAAATCGCTGTACTATCCAGTTTTGGGCCTTTGGTATCTAAAAAAAAAGCAGTTTGAGTGTGTCGCTCACTGTTCAGCCGCAAATATCTCTATTTAAAAAAGTGTGGCATACCCCAGTAAACAATAACTGTGGTTTTGCCATCCCATGGTAAAAAATCTCTATTAATCAGGTTTTGGTAGCTTTTTCCGTAAAGAAAAACAGTAGTGTCTCCTGACTGTTGTGACACAAAAATATATCTGTTGAAAATAGCCTTGTGTTGGTTTGACATCCCAGTGTGGTTTCGCAGTTCCACGGGTCAAATCGCTGTACTATCCAGTTTTGGGCCTTTGGTATCTAAAAAAAAAGCAGTTTGAGTGTGTCGCTCACTGTTCAGACGCAAATATCTCTATTTAAAAAAGTGTGGCATACCCCAGTAAACAATAACTGTGGTTTTGCCATCCCATGGTAAAAAATCTCTATTATTCAGGTTTTGGTAGCTTTTTCCGTAAAGAAAAACAGTAGTGTCTCCTGACTGTTGTGACACAAAAATATATCTGTTGAAAATAGTCTTGTGTAGGCCCGACATCCCAGTGTGGTTTCGCAGTTCCACGGGTCAAATCGCTGTACTATCCAGTTTTGGGCCTTTGGTATCTAAAAAAAAAGCAGTTTGAGTGTGTCGCTCACTGTTCAGCCGCAAATATCTCTATTTAAAAAAGTGTGGTATACCCAGTAAACAATAACTGTGGTTTTGCCATCCCACGGTAAAAAATCTGTATTATTCAGCTTTTGGTAGTTTTCTCCGTAAAGAAAAACAGTAGTGTCTCCTGACTGTTGTGACACAAAAATATATCTGTTGAAAATAGCCTTGTGTTGGCCACACATCCCAGTGTGGTTTCATAGTTCCACGGGTCAAATCGCTGTACTATCCAGTTTTGGGCCTTTGGTATCTAAAAAAAAGCAGTTTGAGTGTGTCGCTCACTGTTCAGCCGCAAATATCTCTATTTAAAAAAGTGTGGTATACCCCAGTAAACAATAACTGTGGTTTTGCTATCCCATGGTAAAAAAATCTCTATTATTCAGGTTTTGGTAGCTTTTTCCGTAAAGAAAAACAGTAGTGTCTCCTGACTGTTGTGACACAAAAATATATCTGTTGAAAATAGTCTTGTGTAGACCCGACATCCCAGTGTGGTTTTGCAGTTCCACGGGTCAAATCGCTGTACTATCCAGTTTTGGGCCTTTGGTATCTAAAAAAAAAGCAGTTTGAGTGTGTCGCTCACTGTTCAGCCGCAAATATCTCTATTTAAAAAAGTGTGGTATACCCCAGTAAACAATAACTGTGGTTTTGCCATCCCACGGTAAAAAATCTCTATTATTTAGCTTTTGGTAGTTTTTTCCGTAAAGAAAAACAGTAGTGTCTCCTGACTGTTGTGACACAAAAATATATCTGTTGAAAATAGCCTTGTGTTGGCCAGACATCCCAGTGTGGTTTCGCAGTTCCACAGGTCAAATCGCTGTACTATCCAGTTTTGGGCATTTGGTATCTAAAAAAAAAGCAGTTTGAGTGTGTCGCTCACTGTTCAGCCGCAAATATCTCTATTTAAAAAAGTGTGGTATACCCCAGTAAACAATAACTGTGGTTTTGCCATCCCCCGGTAAAAAATCTCTATTATTCACGTTTTGGTAGTTTTTTCCGTAAAGAAAAACAGTAGTGTCTCCTGACTGTTGTGACACAAAAATATATATGTTGAAAATAGTCTTGTGTAGGCCCGACATCCCAGTGTGGTTTCGCAGTTCCACGCGTCAAATCGCTGTACTATCCAGTTTTGGGCCTTTGGTATCTAAAAAAAAAGCAGTTTGAGTGTGTCGCTCACTGTTCAGCTGCAAATATCTCTATTTAAAAAAGTGTAGTATACCCCAGTAAACAATAACTGTGGTTTTGCCATCCCATGGTAAAAAATCTCTATTATTCAGCTTTTGGTAGTTTTTTCCGTAAAGAAAAACAGTAGTGTCTCCTGACTGTTGTGACACAAAAATATATCTGTTGAAAATAGCCTTGTGTTGGCTCGACATCCCAGTGTGGTTTCGCAGTTCCACGGGTCAAATCGCTGTACTATCCAGTTTTGGGCCTTTGGTATCTAAAAAAAAAGCAGTTTGAGTGTGTCGCTCACTGTTCAGCCGCAAATGTCTCTATTTAAAAAAGTGTGGCATACCCCAGTAAACAATAACTGTGGTTTTGCCATCCCATGGTAAAAAATCTCTATTATTCAGGTTTTGGTAGCTTTTTCCGTAAAGAAAAACAGTAGTGTCTCCTGACTGTTGTGACACAAAAATATATCTGTTGAAAATAGTCTTGTGTAGGCCCGACATCCCAGTGTGGTTTTGCAGTTCCACGGGTCAAATCGCTGTACTATCCAGTTTTGGGCCTTTGGTATCTAAAAAAAAAGCAATTTGAGTGTGTCGCTCACTGTTCAGCCGCAAATATCTCTATTTAAAAAAGTGTGGTATAACCCAGTAAACAATAACTGTGGTTTTGCCATCCCACGGTAAAAAATCTCTATTATTCAGCTTTTGGTAGTTTTTTCCGTAAAGAAAAACAGTAGTGTCTCCTGACTGTTGTGACACAAAAATATATCTGTTGAAAATAGCCTTGTGTTGGCCAGACATCCCAGTGTGGTTTCACAGTTCCACGGGTTAAATCGCTGTACTATCCAGTTTTGGGCCTTTGGTATCTAAAAAAAAAGCAGTTTGAGTGTGTCGCTCACTGTTCAGCCGCAAATATCTCTATTTAAAAAAGTGTGGTATACCCCAGTAAACAATAACTGTGGTTTTGCCATCCCATGGTAAAAAATCTCTATTATTCAGGTTTTGGTAGCTTTTTCCGTAAAGAAAAACAGTAGTGTCTCCTGACTGTTGTGACACAAAAATATATCTGTTGAAAATAGTCTTGTGTAGGCCCGACATCCCAGTGTGGTTTCGCAGTTCCACGGGTCAAATCGCTGTACTATCCAGTTTTGGGCCTTTGGTATCTAAAAAAAAGCAGTTTGAGTGTGTCGCTCACTGTTCAGCCGCAAATATCTCTATTTAAAAAAGTGTGGTATACCCCAGTAAACAATAACTGTGGTTTTGCCATCCCACGGTAAAAAATCTCTATTATTCAGCTTTTGGTAGTTTTTTCCGTAAAGAAAAACAGTAGTGTCTCCTGACTGTTGTGACACAAAAATATATCTGTTGAAAATAGCCTTGTGTAGGCCAGACATCCCAGTGTGGTTTCGCAGTTCCACGGGTCAAATCGCTGTACTATCCAGTTTTGGGCCTTTGGTATCTAAAAAAAAAGCAGTTTGAGTGTGTCGCTCACTGTTCAGCCGCAAATATCTCTATTTAAAAAAGTGTGGCATACCCCAGTAAACAATAACTGTGGTTTTGCCATCCCATGGTAAAAAATCTCTATTAATCAGGTTTTGGTAGTTTTTTCCGTAAAGAAAAACAGTAGTGTCTCCTGACTGTGGTGACACAAAAATATATCTGTTGAAAATAGCCTTGTGTTGGTTTGACATCCCAGTGTGGTTTCGCAGTTCCACGGGTCAAATCGCTGTACTATCCAGTTTTGGGCCTTTGGTATCTAAAAAAAAAGCAGTTTGAGTGTGTCGCTCACTGTTCAGCCGCAAATATCTCTATTTAAAAAAGTGTGGCATACCCCAGTAAACAATAACTGTGGTTTTGCCATCCCATGGTAAAAAATCTCTATTATTCAGGTTTTGGTAGCTTTTTACGTAAAGAAAAACAGTAGCGTCTCCTGACTGTTGTGACACAAAAATATATCTGTTGAAAATAGTCTTGTGTAGGCCCGACATCCCAGTGTGGTTTCGCAGTTCCACGGGTCAAATCGCTGTACTATCCAGTTTTGGGCCTTTGGTATCTAAAAAAAAAGCAGTTTGAGTGTGTCGCTCACTGTTCAGCCGCAAATATCTCTATTTAAAAAAGTGTGGTATACCCAGTAAACAATAACTGTGGTTTTGCCATCCCACGGTAAAAAATCTGTATTATTCAGCTTTTGGTAGTTTTCTCCGTAAAGAAAAACAGTAGTGTCTCCTGACTGTTGTGACACAAAAATATATCTGTTGAAAATAGCCTTGTGTTGGCCACACATCCCAGTGTGGTTTCATAGTTCCACGGGTCAAATCGCTGTACTATCCAGTTTTGGGCCTTTGGTATCTAAAAAAAAGCAGTTTGAGTGTGTCGCTCACTGTTCAGCCGCAAATATCTCTATTTAAAAAAGTGTGGTATACCCCAGTAAACAATAACTGTGGTTTTGCTATCCCATGGTAAAAAAATCTCTATTATTCAGGTTTTGGTAGCTTTTTCCGTAAAGAAAAACAGTAGTGTCTCCTGACTGTTGTGACACAAAAATATATCTGTTGAAAATAGTCTTGTGTAGACCCGACATCCCAGTGTGGTTTTGCAGTTCCACGGGTCAAATCGCTGTACTATCCAGTTTTGGGCCTTTGGTATCTAAAAAAAAAGCAGTTTGAGTGTGTCGCTCACTGTTCAGCCGCAAATATCTCTATTTAAAAAAGTGTGGTATACCCCAGTAAACAATAACTGTGGTTTTGCCATCCCACGGTAAAAAATCTCTATTATTTAGCTTTTGGTAGTTTTTTCCGTAAAGAAAAACAGTAGTGTCTCCTGACTGTTGTGACACAAAAATATATCTGTTGAAAATAGCCTTGTGTTGGCCAGACATCCCAGTGTGGTTTCGCAGTTCCACGGGTCAAATCGCTGTACTATCCAGTTTTGGGCCTTTGGTATCTAAAAAAAAAGCAGTTTGAGTGTGTCGCTCACTGTTCAGCCGCAAATATCTCTATTTAAAAAAGTGTGGTATACCCCAGTAAACAATAACTGTGGTTTTGCCATCCCCCGGTAAAAAATCTCTATTATTCACGTTTTGGTAGTTTTTTCCGTAAAGAAAAACAGTAGTGTCTCCTGACTGTTGTGACACAAAAATATATATGTTGAAAATAGTCTTGTGTAGGCCCGACATCCCAGTGTGGTTTCGCAGTTCCACGCGTCAAATCGCTGTACTATCCAGTTTTGGGCCTTTGGTATCTAAAAAAAAAGCAGTTTGAGTGTGTCGCTCACTGTTCAGCTGCAAATATCTCTATTTAAAAAAGTGTAGTATACCCCAGTAAACAATAACTGTGGTTTTGCCATCCCACGGTAAAAAATCTCTATTATTCAGCTTTTGGTAGTTTTTTCCGTAAAGAAAAACAGAAGTGTCTCCTGACTGTTGTGACACTAAAATATATCTGTTGAAAATAGCCTTGTGTTGGCTCGACATCCCAGTGTGGTTTCGCAGTTCCACGGGTCAAATCGCTGTACTATCCAGTTTTTGGCCTTTGGTATCTAAAAAAAAAGCAGTTTGAGTGTGTCGCTCACTGTTCAGCCGCAAATGTCTCTATTTAAAAAAGTGTGGCATACCCCAGTAAACAATAACTGTGGTTTTGCCATCCCATGGTAAAAAATCTCTATTATTCAGGTTTTGGTAGCTTTTTCCGTAAAGAAAAACAGTAGTGTCTCCTGACTGTTGTGACACAAAAATATATCTGTTGAAAATAGTCTTGTGTAGGCCCGACATCCCAGTGTGGTTTTGCAGTTCCACGGGTCAAATCGCTGTACTATCCAGTTTTGGGCCTTTGGTATCTAAAAAAAAAGCAATTTGAGTGTGTCGCTCACTGTTCAGCCGCAAATATCTCTATTTAAAAAAGTGTGGTATAACCCAGTAAACAATAACTGTGGTTTTGCCATCCCACGGTAAAAAATCTCTATTATTCAGCTTTTGGTAGTTTTTTCCGTAAAGAAAAACAGTAGTGTCTCCTGACTGTTGTGACACAAAAATATATCTGTTGAAAATAGCCTTGTGTTGGCCAGACATCCCAGTGTGGTTTCACAGTTCCACGGGTTAAATCGCTGTACTATCCAGTTTTGGGCCTTTGGTATCTAAAAAAAAAGCAGTTTGAGTGTGTCGCTCACTGTTCAGCCGCAAATATCTCTATTTAAAAAAGTGTGGTATACCCCAGTAAACAATAACTGTGGTTTTGCCATCCCTTGGTAAAAAATCTCTATTATTCAGGTTTTGGTAGCTTTTTCCGTAAAGAAAAACAGTAGTGTCTCCTGACTGTTGTGACACAAAAATATATCTGTTGAAAATAGTCTTGTGTAGGCCCGACATCCCAGTGTGGTTTCGCAGTTCCACGGGTCAAATCGCTGTACTATCCAGTTTTGGGCCTTTGGTATCTAAAAAAAAGCAGTTTGAGTGTGTCGCTCACTGTTCAGCCGCAAATATCTCTATTTAAAAAAGTGTGGTATACCCCAGTAAACAATAACTGTGGTTTTGCCATCCCACGGTAAAAAATCTCTATTATTCAGCTTTTGGTAGTTTTTTCCGTAAAGAAAAACAGTAGTGTCTCCTGACTGTTGTGACACAAAAATATATCTGTTGAAAATAGCCTTGTGTAGGCCAGACATCCCAGTGTGGTTTCGCAGTTCCACGGGTCAAATCGCTGTACTATCCAGTTTTGGGCCTTTGGTATCTAAAAAAAAAGCAGTTTGAGTGTGTCGCTCACTGTTCAGCCGCAAATATCTCTATTTAAAAAAGTGTGGCATACCCCAGTAAACAATAACTGTGGTTTTGCCATCCCATGGTAAAAAATCTCTATTAATCAGGTTTTGGTATCTTTTTCCGTAAAGAAAAACAGTAGTGTCTCCTGACTGTTGTGACACAAAAATATATCTGTTGAAAATAGCCTTGTGTTGGTTTGACATCCCAGTGTGGTTTCGCAGTTCCACGGGTCAAATCGCTGTACTATCCAGTTTTGGGCCTTTGGTTTCTAAAAAAAAAGCAGTTTGAGTGTGTCGCTCACTGTTCAGCCGCAAATATCTCTATTTAAAAAAGTGTGGCATACCCCAGTAAACAATAACTGTGGTTTTGCCATCCCATGGTAAAAAATCTCTATTATTCAGGTTTTGGTAGCTTTTTCCGTAAAGAAAAACAGTAGTGTCTCCTGACTGTTGTGACACAAAAATATATCTGTTGAAAATAGTCTTGTGTAGGCCCGACATCCCAGTGTGGTTTCGCAGTTCCACGGGTCAAATCGCTGTACTATCCAGTTTTGGGCCTTTGGTATCTAAAAAAAAAGCAGTTTGAGTGTGTCGCTCACTGTTCAGCCGCAAATATCTCTATTTAAAAAAGTGTGGTATACCCAGTAAACAATAACTGTGGTTTTGCCATCCCACGGTAAAAAATCTGTATTATTCAGCTTTTGGTAGTTTTCTCCGTAAAGAAAAACAGTAGTGTCTCCTGACTGTTGTGACACAAAAATATATCTGTTGAAAATAGCCTTGTGTTGGCCACACATCCCAGTGTGGTTTCATAGTTCCACGGGTCAAATCGCTGTACTATCCAGTTTTGGGCCTTTGGTATCTAAAAAAAAGCAGTTTGAGTGTGTCGCTCACTGTTCAGCCGCAAATATCTCTATTTAAAAAAGTGTGGTATACCCCAGTAAACAATAACTGTGGTTTTGCTATCCCATGGTAAAAAAATCTCTATTATTCAGGTTTTGGTAGCTTTTTCCGTAAAGAAAAACAGTAGTGTCTCCTGACTGTTGTGACACAAAAATATATCTGTTGAAAATAGTCTTGTGTAGACCCGACATCCCAGTGTGGTTTTGCAGTTCCACGGGTCAAATCGCTGTACTATCCAGTTTTGGGCCTTTGGTATCTAAAAAAAAAGCAGTTTGAGTGTGTCGCTCACTGTTCAGCCGCAAATATCTCTATTTAAAAAAGTGTGGTATACCCCAGTAAACAATAACTGTGGTTTTGCCATCCCACGGTAAAAAATCTCTATTATTTAGCTTTTGGTAGTTTTTTCCGTATAGAAAAACAGTAGTGTCTCCTGACTGTTGTGACACAAAAATATATCTGTTGAAAATAGCCTTGTGTTGGCCAGACATCCCAGTGTGGTTTCGCAGTTCCACGGGTCAAATCGCTGTACTATCCAGTTTTGGGCCTTTGGTATCTAAAAAAAAAGCAGTTTGAGTGTGTCGCTCACTGTTCAGCTGCAAATATCTCTGTTTAAAAAAGTGTGGTATACCCCAGTAAACAATAACTGTGGTTTTGCCATCCCCCGGTAAAAAATCTCTATTATTCACGTTTTGGTAGTTTTTTCCGTAAAGAAAAACAGTAGTGTCTCCTGACTGTTGTGACACAAAAATATATATGTTGAAAATAGTCTTGTGTAGGCCCGACATCCCAGTGTGGTTTCGCAGTTCCACGCGTCAAATCGCTGTACTATCCAGTTTTGGGCCTTTGGTATCTAAAAAAAAAGCAGTTTGAGTGTGTCGCTCACTGTTCAGCTGCAAATATCTCTATTTAAAAAAGTGTGGTATACCCCAGTAAACAATAACTGTGGTTTTGCCATCCCACGGTAAAAAATCTCTATTATTCAGCTTTTGGTAGTTTTTTCCGTAAAGAAAAACAGTAGTGTCTCCTGACTGTTGTGTCACAAAAATATATCTGTTGAAAATAGCCTTGTGTTGGTCCGACATCCCAGTGTGGTTTCGCAGTTCCACGGGTCAAATCGCTGTACTATCCAGTTTTGGGCCTTTGGTATCTAAAAAAAAAGCAGTTTGAGTGTGTCGCTCACTGTTCAGCCGCAAATATCTCTATTTAAAAAGTGTGGTATACCCCAGTAAACAATAACTGTGGTTTTGCCATCCTATGGTAAAAAATCTCTATTATTCAGGTTTTGGTAGCTTTTTCCGTAAAGAAGAACAGTAGTGTCTCCTGACTGTTGTGACACAAAAATATATCTGTTGAAAATAGTCTTGTGTAGGCCCGACATCCCAGTGTGGTTTCACAGTTCCACGGGTCAAATCGCTGTACTATCCAGTTTTGGGCCTTTGGTATCTAAAAAAAAAGCAGTTTGAGTGTGTCCCTCACTGTTCAGCCGCAAATATCTCTATTTAAAAAAGTGTGGTATACCCCAGTAAACAATAACTGTGGTTTTGCCATCCCACGGTAAAAAATCTCTATTATTCAAGTTTTGGTAGTTTTTTCCGTAAAGAAAAACAGTAGTGTCTCCTGACTGTTGTGACACAAAAATATATCTGTTGAAAATAGTCTTGTGTAGGCCCGACATCGCAGTGTGGTTTCGCAGTTCCATGGGTCAAATCGCTGTACTATCCAGTTTTGGGCCTTTGGTATCTAAAAAAAAAGCAGTTTGAGTGTGTCGCTCACTATTCAGCCGCAAATATCTCTATTTAAAAAAGTGTGGTATACCCAGTAAACAATAACTGTGGTTTTGCCATCCCACGGTAAAAAATCTGTATTATTCAGCTTTTGGTAGTTTTCTCCGTAAAGAAAAACAGTAGTGTCTCCTGACTGTTGTGACACAAAAATATATCTGTTGAAAATAGCCTTGTGTTGGCCACACATCCCAGTGTGGTTTCATAGTTCCACGGGTCAAATCGCTGTACTATCCAGTTTTGGGCCTTTGGTATCTAAAAAAAAGCAGTTTGAGTGTGTCGCTCACTGTTCAGCCGCAAATATCTCTATTTAAAAAAGTGTGGTATACCCCAGTAAACAATAACTGTGGTTTTGCCATCCCAGGTAAAAAAATCTCTATTATTCAGGTTTTGGTAGCTTTTTCCGTAAAGAAAAACAGTAGTGTCTCCTGACTGTTGTGACACAAAAATATATCTGTTGAAAATAGTCTTGTGTAGGCCCGACATCCCAGTGTGGTTTTGCAGTTCCACGGGTCAAATCGCTGTACTATCCAGTTTTGGGCCTTTGGTATCTAAAAAAAAAGCAGTTTGAGTGTGTCGCTCACTGTTCAGCCGCAAATATCTCTATTTTAAAAAGTGTGGTATACCCCAGTAAACAATAACTGTGGTTTTGCCATCCCACGGTAAAAAATCTCTATTATTCAGCTTTTGGTAGTTTTTTCTGTAAAGAAAAACAGTAGTGTCTCCTGACTGTTGTGACACAAAAATATATCTGTTGAAAATAGCCTTGTGTTGGCCAGACATCCCAGTGTGGTTTCGCAGTTCCACGGGTCAAATCGCTGTACTATCCAGTTTTGGGCCTTTGATATCTAAAAAAAAAGCAGTTTGAGTGTGTCGCTCACTGTTCAGCCGCAAATATCTCTATTTAAAAAAGTGTGGTATACCCCAGTAAACAATAACTGTGGTTTTGCCATCCCCCGGTAAAAATCTCTATTATTCACGTTTTGGTAGTTTTTTCCGTAAAGAAAAACAGTAGTGTCTCCTGACTGTTGTGACACAAAAATATATCTGTTGAAAATAGTCTTGTGTAGGCCCGATATCCCAGTGTGGTTTCGCAGTTCCACGGGTCAAATCGCTGTACTATCCAGTTTTGGGCCTTTGGTATCTAAAAAAAAAAGCAGTTTGAGTGTGTCGCTCACTGTTCAGCCGCAAATATCTCTATTTAAAAAGTGTGGTATACCCCAGTAAACAATAACTGTGGTTTTGCCATCCCATGGTAAAAAATCTCTATTATTCAGGTTTTGGTAGCTTTTTCCGTAAAGAAGAACAGTAGTGTCTCCTGACTGTTGTGACACAAAAATATATCTGTTGAAAATAGTCTTGTGTAGGCCCGACATCCCAGTGTGGTTTCACAGTTCCACGGGTCAAATCGCTGTACTATCCAGTTTTGAGCCTTTGGTATCTAAAAAAAAAGCAGTTTGAGTGTGTCGCTCACTGTTCAGCCGCAAATATCTCTATTTAAAAAAGTGTGGTATACCCCAGTAAACAATAACTGTGGTTTTGCCATCCCACGGTAAAAAATCTCTATTATTCAGCTTTTGGTAGTTTTTATGGTAAAGAAAAACAGTAGTGTCTCCTGACTGTTGTGACACAAAAATATATCTGTTGAAAATAGCCTTGTGTTGGCCAGACATCCCAGTGTGGTTTCACAGTTCCACGGGTCAAATCGCTGAACTATCCAGTTTTGGGCCTTTGGTATCTAAAAAAAAAGCAGTTTGAGTGTGTCGCTCACTGTTCAGCCGCAAATATCTCTATTTAAAAAAGTGTGGTATACCCCAGTAAACAATAACTGTGGTTTTGCCATCCCACGGTAAAAAATCTCTATTATTCAGCTTTTGGTAGTTTTTTCCGTAAAGAAAAACAGTAGTGTCTCCTGACTGTTGTGACACAAAAATATATCTGTTGAAAATAGCCTTGTGTTGGCCAGACATCCCAGTGTGGTTTCGCAGTTCCACGGGTCAAATCGCTGTACTATCCAGTTTTGGGCCTTTGGTATCTAAAAAAAAAGCAGTTTGAGTGTGTCGCTCACTGTTCAGCCGCAAATATCTCTATTTAAAAAAGTGTGGTATACCCCAGTAAACAATAACTGTGGTTTTGCCATCCCACGGTAAAAAATCTCTATTATTCAGGTTTTGGTTGTTTTTTCCGTAAAGAAAAACAGTAGTGTCTCCTGACTGTTGTGACACAAACATATATCTGTTGAAAATAGTCTTGTGTAAGCCCGACATCCAGTGTGGTTTCGCAGTTCCACGGGTCAAATCGCTGTACTATCCAGTTTTGGGCCTTTGGTATCTAAAAAAAAAGCAGTTTGAGTGTGTCGCTCACTGTTCAGCCGCAAATATCTCTATTTAAAAAAGTGTGGTATACCCCAGTAAACAATAACTGTGGTTTTGCCATCCCATGGTAAAAAAATCTCTATTATTCAGGTTTTGGTAGCTTTTTCCGTAAAGAAAAACAGTAGTGTCTCCTGACTGTTGTGACACAAAAATATATCTGTTGAAAATAGTCTTGTGTAGGCCCGACATCCCAGTGTGGTTTTGCAGTTCCACGGGTCAAATCGCTGTACTATCCAGTTTTGGGCCTTTGGTATCTAAAAAAAAAGCAGTTTGAGTGTGTCGCTCACTGTTCAGCCGCAAATATCTCTATTTAAAAAAGTGTGGTATACCCCAGTAAACAATAACTGTGGTTTTGCCATCCCCCGGTAAAAAATCTCTATTATTCACGTTTTGGTAGTTTTTTCCGTAAAGAAAAACAGTAGTGTCTCCTGACTGTTGTGTCACAAAAATATATCTGTTGAAAATAGCCTTGTGTTGGTCCGACATCCCAGTGTGGTTTCGCAGTTCCACGGGTCAAATCGCTGTACTATCCAGTTTTGGGCCTTTGGTATCTAAAAAAAAAGCAGTTTGAGTGTGTCGCTCACTGTTCAGCCGCAAATATCTCTATTTAAAAAGTGTGGTATACCCCAGTAAACAATAACTGTGGTTTTGCCATCCTATGGTAAAAAATCTCTATTATTCAGGTTTTGGTAGCTTTTTCCGTAAAGAAGAACAGTAGTGTCTCCTGACTGTTGTGACACAAAAATATATCTGTTGAAAATAGTCTTGTGTAGGCCCGACATCCCAGTGTGGTTTCACAGTTCCACGGGTCAAATCGCTGTACTATCCAGTTTTGGGCCTTTGGTATCTAAAAAAAAAGCAGTTTGAGTGTGTCCCTCACTGTTCAGCCGCAAATATCTCTATTTAAAAAAGTGTGGTATACCCCAGTAAACAATAACTGTGGTTTTGCCATCCCACGGTAAAAAATCTCTATTATTCAAGTTTTGGTAGTTTTTTCCGTAAAGAAAAACAGTAGTGTCTCCTGACTGTTGTGACACAAAAATATATCTGTTGAAAATAGTCTTGTGTAGGCCCGACATCGCAGTGTGGTTTCGCAGTTCCATGGGTCAAATCGCTGTACTATCCAGTTTTGGGCCTTTGGTATCTAAAAAAAAAGCAGTTTGAGTGTGTCGCTCACTATTCAGCCGCAAATATCTCTATTTAAAAAAGTGTGGTATACCCAGTAAACAATAACTGTGGTTTTGCCATCCCACGGTAAAAAATCTGTATTATTCAGCTTTTGGTAGTTTTCTCCGTAAAGAAAAACAGTAGTGTCTCCTGACTGTTGTGACACAAAAATATATCTGTTGAAAATAGCCTTGTGTTGGCCACACATCCCAGTGTGGTTTCATAGTTCCACGGGTCAAATCGCTGTACTATCCAGTTTTGGGCCTTTGGTATCTAAAAAAAAGCAGTTTGAGTGTGTCGCTCACTGTTCAGCCGCAAATATCTCTATTTAAAAAAGTGTGGTATACCCCAGTAAACAATAACTGTGGTTTTGCCATCCCATGGTAAAAAAATCTCTATTATTCAGGTTTTGGTAGCTTTTTCCGTAAAGAAAAACAGTAGTGTCTCCTGACTGTTGTGACACAAAAATATATCTGTTGAAAATAGTCTTGTGTAGGCCCGACATCCCAGTGTGGTTTTGCAGTTCCACGGGTCAAATCGCTGTACTATCCAGTTTTGGGCCTTTGGTATCTAAAAAAAAAGCAGTTTGAGTGTGTCGCTCACTGTTCAGCCGCAAATATCTCTATTTTAAAAAGTGTGGTATACCCCAGTAAACAATAACTGTGGTTTTGCCATCCCACGGTAAAAAATCTCTATTATTCAGCTTTTGGTAGTTTTTTCTGTAAAGAAAAACAGTAGTGTCTCCTGACTGTTGTGACACAAAAATATATCTGTTGAAAATAGCCTTGTGTTGGCCAGACATCCCAGTGTGGTTTCGCAGTTCCACGGGTCAAATCGCTGTACTATCCAGTTTTGGGCCTTTGATATCTAAAAAAAAAGCAGTTTGAGTGTGTCGCTCACTGTTCAGCCGCAAATATCTCTATTTAAAAAAGTGTGGTATACCCCAGTAAACAATAACTGTGGTTTTGCCATCCCCCGGTAAAAATCTCTATTATTCACGTTTTGGTAGTTTTTTCCGTAAAGAAAAACAGTAGTGTCTCCTGACTGTTGTGACACAAAAATATATCTGTTGAAAATAGTCTTGTGTAGGCCCGATATCCCAGTGTGGTTTCGCAGTTCCACGGGTCAAATCGCTGTACTATCCAGTTTTGGGCCTTTGGTATCTAAAAAAAAAAGCAGTTTGAGTGTGTCGCTCACTGTTCAGCCGCAACTATCTCTATTTAAAAAGTGTGGTATACCCCAGTAAACAATAACTGTGGTTTTGCCATCCCATGGTAAAAAATCTCTATTATTCAGGTTTTGGTAGCTTTTTCCGTAAAGAAGAACAGTAGTGTCTCCTGACTGTTGTGACACAAAAATATATCTGTTGAAAATAGTCTTGTGTAGGCCCGACATCCCAGTGTGGTTTCACAGTTCCACGGGTCAAATCGCTGTACTATCCAGTTTTGAGCCTTTGATATCTAAAAAAAAAGCAGTTTGAGTGTGTCGCTCACTGTTCAGCCGCAAATATCTCTATTTAAAAAAGTGTGGTATACCCCAGTAAACAATAACTGTGGTTTTGCCATCCCACGGTAAAAAATCTCTATTATTCAGCTTTTGGTAGTTTTTATGGTAAAGAAAAACAGTAGTGTCTCCTGACTGTTGTGACACAAAAATATATCTGTTGAAAATAGCCTTGTGTTGGCCAGACATCCCAGTGTGGTTTCACAGTTCCACGGGTCAAATCGCTGAACTATCCAGTTTTGGGCCTTTGGTATCTAAAAAAAAAGCAGTTTGAGTGTGTCGCTCACTGTTCAGCCGCAAATATCTCTATTTAAAAAAGTGTGGTATACCCCAGTAAACAATAACTGTGGTTTTGCCATCCCACGGTAAAAAATCTCTATTATTCAGCTTTTGGTAGTTTTTTCCGTAAAGAAAAACAGTAGTGTCTCCTGACTGTTGTGACACAAAAATATATCTGTTGAAAATAGCCTTGTGTTGGCCAGACATCCCAGTCTGGTTTCGCAGTTCCACGGGTCAAATCGCTGTACTATCCAGTTTTGGGCCTTTGGTATCTAAAAAAAAAGCAGTTTGAGTGTGTCGCTCACTGTTCAGCCGCAAATATCTCTATTTAAAAAAGTGTGGTATACCCCAGTAAACAATAACTGTGGTTTTGCCATCCCATGGTAAAAAAATCTCTATTATTCAGGTTTTGGTAGCTTTTTCCGTAAAGAAAAACAGTAGTGTCTCCTGACTGTTGTGACACAAAAATATATCTGTTGAAAATAGTCTTGTGTAGGCCCGACATCCCAGTGTGGTTTTGCAGTTCCACGGGTCAAATCGCTGTACTATCCAGTTTTGGGCCTTTGGTATCTAAAAAAAAAGCAGTTTGAGTGTGTCGCTCACTGTTCAGCCGCAAATATCTCTATTTAAAAAAGTGTGGTATACCCCAGTAAACAATAACTGTGGTTTTGCCATCCCCCGGTAAAAAATCTCTATTATTCACGTTTTGGTAGTTTTTTCCGTAAAGAAAAACAGTAGTGTCTCCTGACTGTTGTGACACAAAAATATATCTGTTGAAAATAGTCTTGTGTAGGCCCGATATCCCAGTGTGGTTTCGCAGTTCCACGGGTCAAATCGCTGTACTATCCAGTTTTGGGCCTTTGGTATCTAAAAAAAAAAGCAGTTTGAGTGTGTCGCTCACTGTTCAGCCGCAAATATCTCTATTTAAAAAGTGTGGTATACCCCAGTAAACAATAACTGTGGTTTTGCCATCCCATGGTAAAAAATCTCTATTATTCAGGTTCTGGTAGCTTTTTCCGTAAAGAAGAACAGTAGTGTCTCCTGACTGTTGTGACACAAAAATATATCTGTTGAAAATAGTCTTGTGTAGGCCCGACATCCCAGTGTGGTTTCACAGTTCCACGGGACAAATCGCTGTACTATCCAGTTTTGAGCCTTTGGTATCTAAAAAAAAAGCAGTTTGAGTGTGTCCCTCACTGTTCAGCCGCAAATATCTCTATTTAAAAAAGTGTGGTATACCCCAGTAAACAATAACTGTGGTTTTCCCATCCCACGGTAAAAAATCTCTATTATTCAAGTTTTGGTAGTTTTTTCCGTAAAGAAAAACAGTAATGTCTCCTGACTGTTGTGACACAAAAATATATCTGTTGAAAATAGTCTTGTGTAGGCCCGACATCCCAGTGTGGTTTCGCAGTTCCATGGGTCAAATCGCTGTACTATCCAGTTTTGGGCCTTTGGTATCTAAAAAAAAAAGCAGTTTGAGTGTGTCACTCACTGTTCAGCCGCAAATTTCTCTATTTAAAAAAGTGTGGTACACCCCAGTAAACAATAACTGTGGTTTTGCCATCCCACGGTAAAAAATCTCTATTATTCAGCTTTTGGTAGTTTTTTCCGTAAAGAAAAACAGTAGTGTCTCCTGACTGTTGTGACACAAAAATATATCTGTTGAAAATAGTCTTGTGTAGGCCCGACATCCCAGTGTGGTTTCGCAGTTCCACGGGTCAAATTGCTGTACTATCCAGTTTTCGGCCTTTGTTATCTAAAAAAAACGCAGTTTGAGTGTGTCGCTCACTGTTCAGCTGCAAATATCTCTATTTAAAAAAGTGTGGTATACCCCATAAACAATAATTGTGGTTTTGCCATCCCACGGTAAAAAATCTCTATTATTCAGCTTTTGGTAGTTTTTTCCGTAAAGAAAAACAGTAGTGTCTCCTGACTGTTGTGACACAAAAATATATCCGTTGAAAATAGTCTTGTGTAGTCCCGACATCCCAGTGTGGTTTCGCAGTTCCACGGGTCAAATCGCTGTACTATCCAGTTTTGGGCCTTTGGTATCTAAAAAAAAAGCAGTTTGAGTGTGTCGCTCACTGTTCAGCCGCAAATATCTCTATTTAAAAAAGTGTGGTATACCCCAGTAAACAATAACTGTGGTTTTGCCATCCCACGGTAAAAAATCTCTATTATTCAGCTTTTGGTAGTTTTTATGGTAAAGAAAAACAGTAGTGTCTCCTGACTGTTGTGACACAAAAATATATCTGTTGAAAATAGCCTTGTGTTGGCCAGACATCCCAGTGTGGTTTCACAGTTCCACGGGTCAAATCGCTGAACTATCCAGTTTTGGGCCTTTGGTATCTAAAAAAAAAGCAGTTTGAGTGTGTCGCTCACTGTTCAGCCGCAAATATCTCTATTTAAAAAAGTGTGGTATACCCCAGTAAACAATAACTGTGGTTTTGCCATCCCACGGTAAAAAATCTCTATTATTCAGCTTTTGGTAGTTTTTTCCGTAAAGAAAAACAGTAGTGTCTCATGACTGTTGTGACACAAAAATATATCTGTTGAAAATAGCCTTGTGTTGGCCCAACATCCCAGTGTGGTTTCGCAGTTCCACGGGTCAAATCGCTGTACTATCCAGTTTTGGGCCTTTGGTATCTTAAAAAAAAGCAGTTTGAGTGTGTCGCTCACTGTTCAGCCACAAATATCTCTATTTAAAAAAGTGTGGTATACCCCAGTAAACAATAACTGTGGTTTTGCCATCCCACGGTAAAAAATCTCTATTATTCAAGTTTTGGTAGTTTTTTCCGTAAAGAAAAACAGTAGTGTCTCCTGACTGTTGTGACACAAAAATAAATCTGTTGAAAATGGTCTTGTGTAGGCCCGACATCCCAGTGTGGTTTCGCAGTTCCACAGGTCAATTGCTGTACTATCCAGTTTTGGGCCTTTGGTATCTAAAAATAAAGCAGTTTGAGTGTGTGGCTCACTGTTCAGCTGCAAATATCTCTATTTAAAAAAGTGTGGTATACCCCAGTAAACAATAACTGTGGTTTTGCCATCCCACGGTAAAAAATCTCTATTATTCAGCTTTTGGTAGTTTTTTTCCGTAAAGAAAAACAGTAGTGTCTCCTGACTGTTGTGACACAAAAATATATCTTTTGAAAATAGTCTTGTGTTGGCCCGACATCCCAGTGTGGTTTTGCAGTTCCACGGGTCAAATCGCTGTACTATCCAGTTTTGGGCCTTTGGTATCTAAAACAAAAGCAGTTTGAGTGTGTCGCTCACTGTTCAGCTGCAAATATCTCTATTTAAAAAAGTGTGGTATACCCCAGTAAACAATAACTGTGGTTTTGCCATCCCACGGTAAAAAATCTCTATTATTCAAGTTTTGGTAGTTTTTTCCGTAAAGAAAAACAGTAGTGTCTCCTGACTGTTGTGACACAAAAATATATCTGTTGAAGATAGTCTTGTGTAGGCCCGACATCCCAGTGTGGTTTCGCAGTTCCACGGGTCAAATCGCTGTACTATCCACTTTTGGGCCTTTGGTATCTAAAAAAAAAGCAGTTTGAGTGTGACGCTCACTGTTCAGCTGCAAATATCTCTATTTAAAAAAGTGTGGTATACCCCAGTAAACAATAACTGTGGTTTTGCCATCCCACGGTAAAAAATCACTATTATTCAGCTTTTGGTAGTTTTTTCCATAAAGAAAAACAGTAGTGTCTCCTGACTGTTGTGACACAAAAATATATCTTTTGAAAATAGTCTTGTGTTGGCCCGACATCCCAGTGTGGTTTTGCAGTTCCACGGGTCAAATCGCTGTACTATCCAGTTTTGGGCCTTTGGTATCTAAAACAAAAGCAGTTTGAGTGTGTCGCTCACTGTTCAGCTGCAAATATCTCTATTTAAAAAAGTGTGGTATACCCCAGTAAACAATAACTGTGGTTTTGCCATCCCACGGTAAAAAATCTCTATTATTCACGTTTTGGTAGTTTTTTCCGTAAAGAAAAACAGTAGTGTCTCCTGACTGTTGTGACACAAAAATATATCTGTTGAAAATAGTCTTGTGTAGGCCCGACATCCCAGTGTGGTTTCGCAGTTCCACGAGTCAAATCGCTGTACTATCCAGTTTTGGGCCTTTGGTATCTAAAAAAATAGCAGTTTGAGTGTGTCGCTCACTGTTCAGCCGCAAATATCTCTATTTAAAAAAGTGTGGTATACCCCAGTAAACAATAACTGTGGTTTTGCCATCCCACGGTAAAAAATCTCTATTATTCAGGTTTTGGTAGTTTTTTCCGTAAAGAAAAACAGTAGTGTCTCCTGACTGTTGTGACACAAAAATATATCTGTTGAAAATAGTCTTGTGTAGGCCCGACATCCCAGTGTGACTTCGCAGTTCCACGGTCAAATTGCTGTACTATAGAGTTTTGGGCCTTTGGTATCTAAAAAAAAAGCAGTTTGAGTGTGTCGGTTACTGTTCAGCTGCAAATATCTCTATTTAAAAAAGTGTGGTATACCCCAGTAAACAATGCCTGTGGTTTTGCCATCCCACGGTAAAAAATCTATATTATTCAGCTTTTGGTAGTTTTTTCAGTAAAGAAAAACAGTAGTGTCTCCTGACTGTTGTGACACAAAAATATATCTGTTGAAAATAGCCTTGTGTTGGCCCGACATCCCAGTGTGGTTTCGCAGTTCCACGGGTCAAATCGCTGTACTATCCAGTTTTGGGCCTTTGGTATCTAAAACAAAAGCAGTTTGAGTGTGTCGCTCACTGTTCAGCCGCAAATATCTCTATTTAAAAAAGTGTGGTATAACCCAGTAAACAATAACTGTGGTTTTGCCATCCCACGATAAAAAATCTCTATTATTCAGGTTTTGGTAGTTTTTCCGTAAAGAAAAACAGTAGTGTCTCCTGACTGTTGTGACACAAAAATATATCTGTTGAAAATAGTCTTGTGTAGGCCCGAGATCCCAGTGTGGTTTCGCAGTTCCACGGGTCAAATCGCTGTACTATCCAGTTTTGGGCCTTTGGTATCTAAAAAAAAAGCAGTTTGAGTGTGTCGCTCACTGTTCAGCCGCAAATATCTCCATTTAAACAATTGTGGTATACCCCAATAAACAATAACTGCGGTTTTGCCATCCCACGGTAAAAAATCTCTATTATTCAGGTTTTGGTAGTTTTTTCCGTAAAAAAAAACAGTAGTATCTCCTGACTGTTGTGACACAAAAATATATCTGTTGAAAATAGTCTTGTGTAGGCCGACATCCCAGTGTGGTTTCGCAGTTCCACGGGTCAAACCGCTGTACTATCCAGTTTTGGGCCTTTGGTATCTAAAAAAAAGCAGTTTGAGTGTGTCGCTCACTGTTCAGCCGCAAATATCTCTATTTAAAAAAGTGTGGTATACCCCAGTAAACAATAACTGTGGTTTTGCCATCCCACGGTAAAAAAATCTCTATTATTCACGTTTTGGTAGTTTTTTCCGTAAAGAAAAACAGTAGTGTCTCCTGACTGTTGTGACACAAAAATATATCTGTTGAAAATAGTCTTGTGTAGGCCCAACATACCAGTGTGCTTTCGCAGTTCCACGGGTCAAATCGCTGTACTATCCAGTTTTGGGCCTTTGGTATCTAAAAAAAAATCAGTTTGAGTG
Source organism: Phyllobates terribilis (assembly GCF_046119375.1). Classification (NCBI taxonomy): domain Eukaryota; kingdom Metazoa; phylum Chordata; class Amphibia; order Anura; family Dendrobatidae; genus Phyllobates; species Phyllobates terribilis. The sequence continues at coordinate 306,028,281 of NW_027362765.1, read as the reverse complement.
TGTCAGTCACTGTTCAGCCGCAAATTTCTCTATTTAAAAAGTGTGGTATACCCCAGTAAACAATAACTGTGGTTTTGCCATCCCACGGTAAAAAATCTCTATTATTCACGTTTTGGTAGTTTTTTCCGTAAAGAAAAACAGTAGGGTCTCCTGACTGTTGTGACACAAAAATATATCTGTTGAAAATAGCCTTGTGTTGGCCCGACATCCCAGTGTGGTTTCGCAGTTCCACGGGTTAAATCGCTGTACTATCCAGTTTTGGGCCTTTGGTATCTAAAAAAAAAGCAGTTTGAGTGTGTCGCTCACTGTTCAGCCGCAAATATCTCTATTTAAAAAGTGTGGTATACCCCAGTAAACAATAACTGTGGTTTTGCCATCCCATGGTAAAAAATCTCTATTATTCAGGTTTTGGTAGCTTTTTCCGTAAAGAAAAACAGTAGTGTCTCCTGACTGTTGTGACACAAAAATAAATCTGTTGAAAATAGTCTTGTGTAGGCTCGATATCCCAGTGTGGTTTCACAGTTCCACGGGTCAAATCGCTGTACTATCCAGTTTTGGGCCTTTGGTATCTAAAAAAAAAGCAGTTTGAGTGTGTCGCTCACTGTTCAGCCGCAAATATCTCTATTTAAAAAAGTGTGGTATACCCCAGTAAACAATAACTGTGGTTTTGCCATCCCAAGGTAAAAAATCTCTATTATTCAAGTTTTGGTAGTTTTTTCCGTAAAGAAAAACAGTAGTGTCTCCTGACTGTTGTGACACAAAAATATATCCGTTGAAAATAGTCTTGTGTAGGCCCGACATCCCAGTGTGGTTTCGCAGTTCCACGGCTCAAATCGCTGTACTATCCAGTTTTGGGCCTTTGGTATCTAAAAAAAAAGCAGTTTGAGTGTGTCGCTCACTGTTCAGCCGCAAATATCTCTATTTAAAAAAGTGTGGTATACCACAGTAAACAATAACTGTGGTTTTGCCATCCCACGGTAAAAAAACTCTATTATTCAGCTTTTGGTAGTTTTTTCCGTAAAGAAAAACAGTAGTGTCTCCTGACTGTTGTGACACAAAAATATATCTGTTGAAAATAGCCTTGTGTTGGCCAGACATCCCAGTGTGGTTTCGCAGTTCCACGGGTCAATTCGCTGTACTATCCAGTTTTGGGCCTTTGGTATCTAAAAAAAAAGCAGTTTGAGTGTGTCGCTCACTGTTCAGCCGCAAATATCTCTATTTAAAAAAGTGTGGTATACCCCAGTAAACAATAACTGTGGTTTTGCCATCCCACGGTAAAAATCTCTATTATTCAGCTTTTGGTAGTTTTTTCCGTAAAGAAAAACAGTAGTGTCTCCTGACTGTTGTGACACAAAAATATATCTGTTGAAAATAGTCTTGTGTAGGCCCGACATCCCAGTGTGGTTTCGCAGTTCCACGGGTCAAATCGCTGTACTATCCAGTTTTGGGCCTTTGGTATCTAAAAAAAAAGCAGTTTGAGTGTGTCGCTCACTGTTCAGCCGCAAATATCTCTATTTAAAAAGTGTGGTATACCCCAGTAAACAATAACTGTGGTTTTGCCATCCCACGGTAAAAAATCTCTATTATTCACGTTTTGGTAGTTTTTTCCGTAAAGAAAAACAGTAGTGTCTCCTGACTGTTGTGACACAAAAATATATCTGTTGAAAATAGTCTTGTGTAGGCCCGACATCCCAGTGTGGTTTCGCAGTTCCACGAGTCAAATCGCTGTACTATCCAGTTTTGGGCCTTTGGTATCTAAAAAAATAGCAGTTTGAGTGTGTCGCTCACTGTTCAGCCGCAAATATCTCTATTTAAAAAAGTGTGGTATACCCCAGTAAACAATAACTGTGGTTTTGCCATCCCACGGTAAAAAATCTCTATTATTCAGGTTTTGGTAGTTTTTTCCGTAAAGAAAAACAGTAGTGTCTCCTGACTGTTGTGACACAAAAATATATCTGTTGAAAATAGTCTTGTGTAGGCCCGACATCCCAGTGTGACTTCGCAGTTCCACGGTCAAATTGCTGTACTATAGAGTTTTGGGCCTTTGGTATCTAAAAAAAAAGCAGTTTGAGTGTGTCGGTTACTGTTCAGCTGCAAATATCTCTATTTAAAAAAGTGTGGTATACCCCAGTAAACAATGCCTGTGGTTTTGCCATCCCACGGTAAAAAATCTCTATTATTCAGCTTTTGGTAGTTTTTTCAGTAAAGAAAAACAGTAGTGTCTCCTGACTGTTGTGACACAAAAATATATCTGTTGAAAATAGCCTTGTGTTGGCCCGACATCCCAGTGTGGTTTCGCAGTTCCACGGGTCAAATCGCTGTACTATCCAGTTTTGGGCCTTTGGTATCTAAAAAAAAAGCAGTTTGAGTGTGTCGCTCACTGTTCAGCCGCAAATATCTCTATTTAAAAAGTGTGGTATACCCCAGTAAACAATAACTGTGGTTTTGCCATCCCATGGTAAAAAATCTCTATTATTCAGGTTTTGGTAGCTTTTTCCGTAAAGAAAAACAGTAGTGTCTCCTGACTGTTGTGACACAAAAATATATCTGTTGAAAATAGTCTTGTGTAGGCCCGACATCCCAGTGTGGTTTCGCAGTTCCACGGCTCAAATCGCTGTACTATCCAGTTTTGGGCCTTTGGTATCTAAAAAAAAAGCAGTTTGAGTGTGTCGCTCACTGTTCAGCCGCAAATATCTCTATTTAAAAAAGTGTGGTATACCACAGTAAACAATAACTGTGGTTTTGCCATCCCACGGTAAAAAATCTCTATTATTCAGCTTTTGGTAGTTTTTTCCGTAAAGAAAAACAGTAGTGTCTCCTGACTGTTGTGACACAAAAATATATCTGTTGAAAATAGCCTTGTGTTGGCCCGACATCCCAGTGTGGTTTCGCAGTTCCACGGGTTAAATCGCTGTACTATCCAGTTTTGGGCCTTTGGTATCTAAAAAAAAAGCAGTTTGAGTGTGTCGCTCACTGTTCAGCCGCAAATATCTCTATTTAAAAAGTGTGGTATACCCCAGTAAACAATAACTGTGGTTTTGCCATCCCATGGTAAAAAATCTCTATTATTCAGGTTTTGGTAGCTTTTTCCGTAAAGAAAAACAGTAGTGTCTCCTGACTGTTGTGACACAAAAATAAATCTGTTGAAAATAGTCTTGTGTAGGCTCGATATCCCAGTGTGGTTTCACAGTTCCACGGGTCAAATCGCTGTACTATCCAGTTTTGGGCCTTTGGTATCTAAAAAAAAAGCAGTTTGAGTGTGTCGCTCACTGTTCAGCCGCAAATATCTCTATTTAAAAAAGTGTGGTATACCCCAGTAAACAATAACTGTGGTTTTGCCATCCCAAGGTAAAAAATCTCTATTATTCAAGTTTTGGTAGTTTTTTCCGTAAAGAAAAACAGTAGTGTCTCCTGACTGTTGTGACACAAAAATATATCCGTTGAAAATAGTCTTGTGTAGGCCCGACATCCCAGTGTGGTTTCGCAGTTCCACGGCTCAAATCGCTGTACTATCCAGTTTTGGGCCTTTGGTATCTAAAAAAAAAGCAGTTTGAGTGTGTCGCTCACTGTTCAGCCGCAAATATCTCTATTTAAAAAAGTGTGGTATACCACAGTAAACAATAACTGTGGTTTTGCCATCCCACGGTAAAAAAACTCTATTATTCAGCTTTTGGTAGTTTTTTCCGTAAAGAAAAACAGTAGTGTCTCCTGACTGTTGTGACACAAAAATATATCTGTTGAAAATAGCCTTGTGTTGGCCAGACATCCCAGTGTGGTTTCGCAGTTCCACGGGTCAATTCGCTGTACTATCCAGTTTTGGGCCTTTGGTATCTAAAAAAAAAGCAGTTTGAGTGTGTCGCTCACTGTTCAGCCGCAAATATCTCTATTTAAAAAAGTGTGGTATACCCCAGTAAACAATAACTGTGGTTTTGCCATCCCACGGTAAAAATCTCTATTATTCAGCTTTTGGTAGTTTTTTCCGTAAAGAAAAACAGTAGTGTCTCCTGACTGTTGTGACACAAAAATATATCTGTTGAAAATAGTCTTGTGTAGGCCCGACATCCCAGTGTGGTTTCGCAGTTCCACGGGTCAAATCGCTGTACTATCCAGTTTTGGGCCTTTGGTATCTAAAAAAAAAGCAGTTTGAGTGTGTCGCTCACTGTTCAGCCGCAAATATCTCTATTTAAAAAGTGTGGTATACCCCAGTAAACAATAACTGTGGTTTTGCCATCCCACGGTAAAAAATCTCTATTATTCACGTTTTGGTAGTTTTTTCCGTAAAGAAAAACAGTAGTGTCTCCTGACTGTTGTGACACAAAAATATATCTGTTGAAAATAGTCTTGTGTAGGCCCGACATCCCAGTGTGGTTTCGCAGTTCCACGAGTCAAATCGCTGTACTATCCAGTTTTGGGCCTTTGGTATCTAAAAAAATAGCAGTTTGAGTGTGTCGCTCACTGTTCAGCCGCAAATATCTCTATTTAAAAAAGTGTGGTATACCCCAGTAAACAATAACTGTGGTTTTGCCATCCCACGGTAAAAAATCTCTATTATTCAGGTTTTGGTAGTTTTTTCCGTAAAGAAAAACAGTAGTGTCTCCTGACTGTTGTGACACAAAAATATATCTGTTGAAAATAGTCTTGTGTAGGCCCGACATCCCAGTGTGACTTCGCAGTTCCACGGTCAAATTGCTGTACTATAGAGTTTTGGGCCTTTGGTATCTAAAAAAAAAGCAGTTTGAGTGTGTCGGTTACTGTTCAGCTGCAAATATCTCTATTTAAAAAAGTGTGGTATACCCCAGTAAACAATGCCTGTGGTTTTGCCATCCCACGGTAAAAAATCTCTATTATTCAGCTTTTGGTAGTTTTTTCAGTAAAGAAAAACAGTAGTGTCTCCTGACTGTTGTGACACAAAAATATATCTGTTGAAAATAGCCTTGTGTTGGCCCGACATCCCAGTGTGGTTTCGCAGTTCCACGGGTCAAATCGCTGTACTATCCAGTTTTGGGCCTTTGGTATCTAAAAAAAAAGCAGTTTGAGTGTGTCGCTCACTGTTCAGCCGCAAATATCTCTATTTAAAAAGTGTGGTATACCCCAGTAAACAATAACTGTGGTTTTGCCATCCCATGGTAAAAAATCTCTATTATTCAGGTTTTGGTAGCTTTTTCCGTAAAGAAAAACAGTAGTGTCTCCTGACTGTTGTGACACAAAAATATATCTGTTGAAAATAGTCTTGTGTAGGCCCGATATCCCAGTGTGGTTTCACAGTTCCACGGGTCAAATCGCTGTACTATCCAGTTTTGGGCCTTTGGTATCTAAAAAAAAAGCAGTTTGAGTGTGTCGCTCACTGTTCAGCCGCAAATATCTCTATTTAAAAAAGTGTGGTATACCCCAGTAAACAATAACTGTGGTTTTGCCATCCCAAGGTAAAAAATCTCTATTATTCAAGTTTTGGTAGTTTTTTCCGTAAAGAAAAACAGTAGTGTCTCCTGACTGTTGTGACACAAAAATATATCTGTTGAAAATAGTCTTGTGTAGGCCCGACATCCCAGTGTGGTTTCGCAGTTCCACGGCTCAAATCGCTGTACTATCCAGTTTTGGGCCTTTGGTATCTAAAAAAAAAGCAGTTTGAGTGTGTCGCTCACTGTTCAGCCGCAAATATCTCTATTTAAAAAAGTGTGGTATACCACAGTAAACAATAACTGTGGTTTTGCCATCCCACGGTAAAAAATCTCTATTATTCAGCTTTTGGTAGTTTTTTCCGTAAAGAAAAACAGTAGTGTCTCCTGACTGTTGTGACACAAAAATATATCTGTTGAAAATAGCCTTGTGTTGGCCCGACATCCCAGTGTGGTTTCGCAGTTCCACGGGTCAAATCGCTGTACTATCCAGTTTTGCGCCTTTGGTATCTAAAAAAAAAGCAGTTTGAGTGTGTCGCTCACTGTTCAGCCGCAAATATCTCTATTTAAAAAGTGTGGTATACCCCAGTAAACAATAACTGTGGTTTTGCCATCCCATGGTAAAAAATCTCTATTATTCAGGTTTTGATAGCTTTTTCCATAAAGAAAAACAGTAGTGTCTCCTGACTATTGTGACACAAAAATATATCTGTTGAAAATAGTCTTGTGTAGGCCCGACATCCCAGTGTGGTTTCACAGTTCCACGGGTCAAATCGCTGTACTATCCAGTTTTGGGCCTTTGGTATCTAAAAAAAAAGCAGTTTGAGTGTGTCGCTCACTGTTCAGCCGCAAATATCTCTATTTAAAAAAGTGTGGTATACCCCAGTAAACAATAACTGTGGTTTTGCCATCCCACGGTAAAAAATCTCTATTATTCAAGTTTTGGTAGTTTTTTCCGTAAAGAAAAACAGTAGTGTCTCCTGACTGTTGTGACACAAAAATATATCTGTTGAAAATAGTCTTGTGTAGGCCTGACATCCCAGTGAGGTTTTGCAGTTCCACGGGTCAAATCGCTGTACTATCCAGTTTTGGGCCTTTGGTATCTAAAAAAAAAGCAGTTTGAGTGTGTCGCTCACTGTTCCGCCGCAAATATCTCTATTTAAAAAAGTGTGGTATACCCCAGTAAACAATAACTGTGGTTTTGCCATCCCACGGTAAAAAATCTCTATTATTCACGTTTTGGTAGTTTTTTCCGTAAAGAAAAACAGTAGTGTCTCCTGACTGTTGTGACACAAAAATATATCTGTTGAAAATAGTCTTGTGTAGGCCCAACATCCCAGTGTGGTTTCGCAGTTCCACGGGTCAAATTGCTGTACTATCCAGTTTTCGGCCTTTGGTATCTAAAAAAAAAGCAGTTTGAGTGTGTCGCTCACTGTTCAGCTGCAAATATCTCTATTTAAAAATGTGTGGTATACCCCAGTAAACAATAACTGTGGTTTTGCCATCCCACGGTAAAAAATCTCTATTATTCAGCTTTTGGTAGTTTTTTCCGTAAAGAAAAACAGTAGTGTCTCCTGACTGTTGTGACACAAAAATATATCTGTTGAAAATAGCCTTGTGTTGGCCCGACATCCCAGTGTGGTTTCGCAGTTCCACGGGTCAAATCGCTGTACTATCCAGTTTTGCGCCTTTGGTATCTAAAAAAAAAGCAGTTTGAGTGTGTCGCTCACTGTTCAGCCGCAAATATCTCTATTTAAAAAGTGTGGTATACCCCAGTAAACAATAACTGTGGTTTTGCCATCCCATGGTAAAAAATCTCTATTATTCAGGTTTTGATAGCTTTTTCCGTAAAGAAAAACAGTAGTGTCTCCTGACTGTTGTGACACAAAAATATATCTGTTGAAAATAGTCTTGTGTAGGCCCGACATCCCAGTGTGGTTTCACAGTTCCACGGGTCAAATCGCTGTACTATCCAGTTTTGGGCCTTTGGTATCTAAAAAAAAAGCAGTTTGAGTGTGTCGCTCACTGTTCAGCCGCAAATATCTCTATTTAAAAAAGTGTGGTATACCCCAGTAAACAATAACTGTGGTTTTGCCATCCCACAGTAAAAAATCTCTATTATTCAAGTTTTGGTAGTTTTTTCCGTAAAGAAAAACAGTAGTGTCTCCTGACTGTTGTGACACAAAAATATATCTGTTGAAAATAGTCTTGTGTAGGCCTGACATCCCAGTGAGGTTTTGCAGTTCCACGGGTCAAATCGCTGTACTATCCAGTTTTGGGCCTTTGGTATCTAAAAAAAAAGCAGTTTGAGTGTGTCGCTCACTGTTCAGCCGCAAATATCTCTATTTAAAAAAGTGTGGTATACCCCAGTAAACAATAACTGTGGTTTTGCCATCCCACGGTAAAAAATCTCTATTATTCAGCTTTTGGTAGTTTTTTCCGTAAAGAAAAACAGTAGTGTCTCCTGACTGTTGTGACACAAAAATATATCTGTTGAAAATAGTCTTGTGTAGGCCCGACATCCAAGTGTGGTTTCGCAGTTCCACGGGTCAAATCGCTGTACTATCCAGTTTTGGGCCTTTGGTATCTAAAAAAAAAGCAGTTTGAGTGTGTCGCTCACTGTTCAGCCGCAAATATCTCTATTTAAAAAATTGTGGTATACCCCAATAAACAATAACTGCGGTTTTGCCATCCCACGGTAAAAAATCTCTATTATTCAGGTTTTGGTAGTTTTTTCCGTAAAGAAAAACAGTAGTGTCTCCTGACTGTTGTGACACAAAAATATATCTATTGAAAATAGTCTTGTGTTGGCCCGACATCCCAGTGTGGTTTTGCAGTTCCACGGGTCAAATCGCTGTACTATCCAGTTTTGGGCCTTTGGTATCTAAAACAAAAGCAGTTTGAGTGTGTCGCTCACTGTTCAGCCTCAAATATCTCTATTTAAAAAAGTGTGGTATACCCCAGTAAACAATAACTGTGGTTTTGCCATCCCACGGTAAAAAATCTCTATTATTCAGGTTTTGGTAGTTTTTTCCGTAAAGAAAAACAATAGTATTTCCTGACTGTTGTGACACAAAAATATATCTGTTGAAAATAGTCTTGTGTAGGCCGACATCCCAGTGTGGTTTCGCAGTTCCACGGGTCAAATCGCTGTACTATCCAGTTTTGGGCCTTTGGTATCTAAAAAAAAGCAGTTTGAGTGTGTCGCTCACTGTTCAGCTGCAAATATCTCTATTTAAAAAAGTGTGGTATACCCCAGTAAACAATAACTGTGGTTTTGCCATCCCACGGTAAAAAATCTCTATTATTCAGGTTTTGGTAGTTTTTTCCGTAAAGAAAAACAGTAGTGTCTCCTGACTGTTGTGACACAAAAATATATCTGTTGAAAATAGTCTTGTGTAGGCCCAACATCCCAGTGTGGTTTTGCAGTTCCACGGGTCATATTGCTGTACTATCCAGTTTTGGGCCTTTGATATCTAAAAAAAAAGCAGTTTGAGTGTGTCGCTCACTGTTCAGCCGCAAATATCTCTATTTAAAAAGTGTGGTATACCCCAGTAAACAATAACTGTGGTTTTGCCATCCCATGGTAAAAAATCTCTATTATTCAGGTTTTGGTAGCTTTTTCCGTAAAGAAAAACATTAGTGTCTCCTGACTGTTGTGACACAAAAATATATCTGTTGAAAATAGTCTTGTGTAGGCCCGATATCCCAGTGTGTTTTCACAGTTCCACGGGTCAAATCGCTGTACTATCCAGTTTTGGGCCTTTGGTATCTAAAAAAAAAGCAGTTTGAGTGTGTCGCTCACTGTTCAGCTGCAAATATCTCTATTTAAAAAAGTGTGGTATACCCCAGTAAACAATAACTGTGGTTTTGCCATCCCACGGTAAAAAATCTCTATTATTCAGCTTTTGGTAGTTTTTTCCGTAAAGAAAAACAGTAATGTCTCCTGACTGTTGTCACACAAAAATATATCTTTTGAAAATAGTCTTGTGTTGGCCCGACATCCCAGTGTGGTTTTACAGTTCCACGGGTCAAATCGCTGTACTATCCAGTTTTGGGCCTTTGGTATCTAAAACAAAAGCAGTTTGAGTGTGTCGCTCACTGTTCAGCCGCAAATATCTCTATTAAAAAAATTGTGGTATACCCCAATAAACAATAACTGTGGTTTTGCCATCCCACGGTAAAAAATCTCTATTATTCAGGTTTTGGTAGTTTTTTCCGTAAAGAAAAACAGTAGTGTCTCCTGACTGTTGTGACACAAAAATATATCTGTTGAAAATTGTCTTGTGTAGGCCGACATCCCAGTGTGGTTTCGCAGTTCCACGGGTCAAATCGCTGTACTATCCAGTTTTGGGCCTTTGGTATCTAAAATAAAGCAGTTTGAGTGTGTCGCTCACTGTTCAGCCGCAAATATCTCTATTTAAAAAATTGTGGTATACCCCAATAAACAATAACTGTGGTTTTGCCATCCCACGGTAAAAAATCTCTATTATTCAGGTTTTGGTAGTTTTTTCCGTAAAGAAAAACAGTAGTGTCTCCTGACTGTTGTGACACAAAAATATATCTGTTCAAAATTGTCTTGTGTAGGCCGACATCCCAGTGTGGTTTCGCAGTTCCACGGGTCAAATCGCTGTACTATCCAGTTTTGGGCCTTTGGTATCTAACTAAAAAGCAGTTTGAGTGTGTCGCTCACTGTTCAGCCGCAAATATCTCTATTTAAAAAAGTGTGGTATACCCCAGTAAACAATAACTGTGGTTTTGCCATCCCACGGTAAAAAATCTCTATTATTCAGGTTTTGGTAGTTTTTTCCATAAAGAAAAACAGTAGTGTCTCCTGATTGTTGTGACACAAAAATATATCTGTTGAAAATAGTCTTGTGTAGGCCCGACATCCCAGTGTGGTTTCGCAGTTCCACGGGTCAAATTGCTGTACTATCCAGCTTTGGGCCTTTGGTATCTAAAAAAAAAGCAGTTTGATTGTGTCGCTCACTGTTCAGCCGCAAATATCTCTATTTAAAAAAGTGTGGTATACCCCAGTAAACAATAACTGTGGTTTTGCCATCCCACAGTAAAAAATCTCTATTATTCAGCTTTTGGTAGTTTTTTCCGTAAAGAAAAACAGTAATGTCTCCTGACTGTTGTGACACAAAAATATATCTTTTGAAAATAGTCTTGTGTTGGCCCGACATCCCAGTGTGGTTTTGCAGTTCCACGGGTCAAATCGCTGTACTATCCAGTTTTGGGCCTTTGGTATCTAAAACAAAAGCAGTTTGAGTGTGTCGCTCACTGTTCAGCCGCAAATATCTCTATTTAAAAAATTGTGGTATACCCCAATAAACAATAACTGTGGTTTTGCCATCCCACGGTAAAAAATCTCTATTATTCAGGTTTTGGTAGTTTTTTCCGTAAAGAAAAACAGGAGTGTCTCCTGACTGTTGTGACACAAAAATATATCTGTTGAAAATTGTCTTGTGTAGGCCGACATCCCAGTGTGGTTTCGCAGTTCCACGGGTCAAATCGCTGTACTATCCAGTTTTGGGCCTTTGGTATCTAAAAAAAAAGCAGTTTGAGTGTGTCGCTCACTGTTCAGCCGCAAATATCTCTATTTAAAAAAGTGTGGTATACCCCAGTAAACAATAACTGTGGTTTTGCCATCCCACGGTAAAAAATCTCTATTATTCAAGTTTTGGTAGTTTTTTCCGTAAAGAAAAACAGTAGTGTCTCCTGACTGTTGTGACACAAAAATATATCTGTTGAAAATAGTCTTGTGTAGGCCTGACATCCCAGTGAGGTTTTGCAGTTCCACGGGTCAAATCGCTGTACTATCCAGTTTTGGGCCTTTGGTATCTAAAAAAAAAGCAGTTTGAGTGTGTCGCTCACTGTTCCGCCGCAAATATCTCTATTTAAAAAAGTGTGGTATACCCCAGTAAACAATAACTGTGGTTTTGCCATCCCACGGTAAAAAATCTCTATTATTCACGTTTTGGTAGTTTTTTCCGTAAAGAAAAACAGTAGTGTCTCCTGACTGTTGTGACACAAAAATATATCTGTTGAAAATAGTCTTGTGTAGGCCCAACATCCCAGTGTGGTTTCGCAGTTCCACGGGTCAAATTGCTGTACTATCCAGTTTTCGGCCTTTGGTATCTAAAAAAAAAGCAGTTTGAGTGTGTCGCTCACTGTTCAGCTGCAAATATCTCTATTTAAAAATGTGTGGTATACCCCAGTAAACAATAACTGTGGTTTTGCCATCCCACGGTAAAAAATCTCTATTATTCAGCTTTTGGTAGTTTTTTCCGTAAAGAAAAACAGTAGTGTCTCCTGACTGTTGTGACACAAAAATATATCTGTTGAAAATAGCCTTGTGTTGGCCCGACATCCCAGTGTGGTTTCGCAGTTCCACGGGTCAAATCGCTGTACTATCCAGGTTGCGCCTTTGGTATCTAAAAAAAAAGCAGTTTGAGTGTGTCGCTCACTGTTCAGCCGCAAATATCTCTATTTAAAAAGTGTGGTATACCCCAGTAAACAATAACTGTGGTTTTGCCATCCCATGGTAAAAAATCTCTATTATTCAGGTTTTGATAGCTTTTTCCGTAAAGAAAAACAGTAGTGTCTCCTGACTGTTGTGACACAAAAATATATCTGTTGAAAATAGTCTTGTGTAGGCCCGACATCCCAGTGTGGTTTCACAGTTCCACGGGTCAAATCGCTGTACTATCCAGTTTTGGGCCTTTGGTATCTAAAAAAAAAGCAGTTTGAGTGTGTCGCTCACTGTTCAGCCGCAAATATCTCTATTTAAAAAAGTGTGGTATACCCCAGTAAACAATAACTGTGGTTTTGCCATCCCACAGTAAAAAATCTCTATTATTCAAGTTTTGGTAGTTTTTTCCGTAAAGAAAAACAGTAGTGTCTCCTGACTGTTGTGACACAAAAATATATCTGTTGAAAATAGTCTTGTGTAGGCCTGACATCCCAGTGAGGTTTTGCAGTTCCACGGGTCAAATCGCTGTACTATCCAGTTTTGGGCCTTTGGTATCTAAAAAAAAAGCAGTTTGAGTGTGTCGCTCACTGTTCAGCCGCAAATATCTCTATTTAAAAAAGTGTGGTATACCCCAGTAAACAATAACTGTGGTTTTGCCATCCCACGGTAAAAAATCTCTATTATTCAGCTTTTGGTAGTTTTTTCCGTAAAGAAAAACAGTAGTGTCTCCTGACTGTTGTGACACAAAAATATATCTGTTGAAAATAGTCTTGTGTAGGCCCGACATCCAAGTGTGGTTTCGCAGTTCCACGGGTCAAATCGCTGTACTATCCAGTTTTGGGCCTTTGGTATCTAAAAAAAAAGCAGTTTGAGTGTGTCGCTCACTGTTCAGCCGCAAATATCTCTATTTAAAAAATTGTGGTATACCCCAATAAACAATAACTGCGGTTTTGCCATCCCACGGTAAAAAATCTCTATTATTCAGGTTTTGGTAGTTTTTTCCGTAAAGAAAAACAGTAGTGTCTCCTGACTGTTGTGACACAAAAATATATCTATTGAAAATAGTCTTGTGTTGGCCCGACATCCCAGTGTGGTTTTGCAGTTCCACGGGTCAAATCGCTGTACTATCCAGTTTTGGGCCTTTGGTATCTAAAACAAAAGCAGTTTGAGTGTGTCGCTCACTGTTCAGCCTCAAATATCTCTATTTAAAAAAGTGTGGTATACCCCAGTAAACAATAACTGTGGTTTTGCCATCCCACGGTAAAAAATCTCTATTATTCAGGTTTTGGTAGTTTTTTCCGTAAAGAAAAACAATAGTATTTCCTGACTGTTGTGACACAAAAATATATCTGTTGAAAATAGTCTTGTGTAGGCCGACATCCCAGTGTGGTTTCGCAGTTCCACGGGTCAAATCGCTGTACTATCCAGTTTTGGGCCTTTGGTATCTAAAAAAAAGCAGTTTGAGTGTGTCGCTCACTGTTCAGCTGCAAATATCTCTATTTAAAAAAGTGTGGTATACCCCAGTAAACAATAACTGTGGTTTTGCCATCCCACGGTAAAAAATCTCTATTATTCAGGTTTTGGTAGTTTTTTCCGTAAAGAAAAACAGTAGTGTCTCCTGACTGTTGTGACACAAAAATATATCTGTTGAAAATAGTCTTGTGTAGGCCCAACATCCCAGTGTGGTTTTGCAGTTCCACGGGTCATATTGCTGTACTATCCAGTTTTGGGCCTTTGATATCTAAAAAAAAAGCAGTTTGAGTGTGTCGCTCACTGTTCAGCCGCAAATATCTCTATTTAAAAAGTGTGGTATACCCCAGTAAACAATAACTGTGGTTTTGCCATCCCATGGTAAAAAATCTCTATTATTCAGGTTTTGGTAGCTTTTTCCGTAAAGAAAAACATTAGTGTCTCCTGACTGTTGTGACACAAAAATATATCTGTTGAAAATAGTCTTGTGTAGGCCCGATATCCCAGTGTGTTTTCACAGTTCCACGGGTCAAATCGCTGTACTATCCAGTTTTGGGCCTTTGGTATCTAAAAAAAAAGCAGTTTGAGTGTGTCGCTCACTGTTCAGCTGCAAATATCTCTATTTAAAAAAGTGTGGTATACCCCAGTAAACAATAACTGTGGTTTTGCCATCCCACGGTAAAAAATCTCTATTATTCAGCTTTTGGTAGTTTTTTCCGTAAAGAAAAACAGTAATGTCTCCTGACTGTTGTCACACAAAAATATATCTTTTGAAAATAGTCTTGTGTTGGCCCGACATCCCAGTGTGGTTTTACAGTTCCACGGGTCAAATCGCTGTACTATCCAGTTTTGGGCCTTTGGTATCTAAAACAAAAGCAGTTTGAGTGTGTCGCTCACTGTTCAGCCGCAAATATCTCTATTAAAAAAATTGTGGTATACCCCAATAAACAATAACTGTGGTTTTGCCATCCCACGGTAAAAAATCTCTATTATTCAGGTTTTGGTAGTTTTTTCCGTAAAGAAAAACAGTAGTGTCTCCTGACTGTTGTGACACAAAAATATATCTGTTGAAAATTGTCTTGTGTAGGCCGACATCCCAGTGTGGTTTCGCAGTTCCACGGGTCAAATCGCTGTACTATCCAGTTTTGGGCCTTTGGTATCTAAAATAAAGCAGTTTGAGTGTGTCGCTCACTGTTCAGCCGCAAATATCTCTATTTAAAAAATTGTGGTATACCCCAATAAACAATAACTGTGGTTTTGCCATCCCACGGTAAAAAATCTCTATTATTCAGGTTTTGGTAGTTTTTTCCGTAAAGAAAAACAGTAGTGTCTCCTGACTGTTGTGACACAAAAATATATCTGTTCAAAATTGTCTTGTGTAGGCCGACATCCCAGTGTGGTTTCGCAGTTCCACGGGTCAAATCGCTGTACTATCCAGTTTTGGGCCTTTGGTATCTAACTAAAAAGCAGTTTGAGTGTGTCGCTCACTGTTCAGCCGCAAATATCTCTATTTAAAAAAGTGTGGTATACCCCAGTAAACAATAACTGTGGTTTTGCCATCCCACGGTAAAAAATCTCTATTATTCAGGTTTTGGTAGTTTTTTCCATAAAGAAAAACAGTAGTGTCTCCTGATTGTTGTGACACAAAAATATATCTGTTGAAAATAGTCTTGTGTAGGCCCGACATCCCAGTGTGGTTTCGCAGTTCCACGGGTCAAATTGCTGTACTATCCAGCTTTGGGCCTTTGGTATCTAAAAAAAAAGCAGTTTGATTGTGTCGCTCACTGTTCAGCCGCAAATATCTCTATTTAAAAAAGTGTGGTATACCCCAGTAAACAATAACTGTGGTTTTGCCATCCCACAGTAAAAAATCTCTATTATTCAGCTTTTGGTAGTTTTTTCCGTAAAGAAAAACAGTAATGTCTCCTGACTGTTGTGACACAAAAATATATCTTTTGAAAATAGTCTTGTGTTGGCCCGACATCCCAGTGTGGTTTTGCAGTTCCACGGGTCAAATCGCTGTACTATCCAGTTTTGGGCCTTTGGTATCTAAAACAAAAGCAGTTTGAGTGTGTCGCTCACTGTTCAGCCGCAAATATCTCTATTTAAAAAATTGTGGTATACCCCAATAAACAATAACTGTGGTTTTGCCATCCCACGGTAAAAAATCTCTATTATTCAGGTTTTGGTAGTTTTTTCCGTAAAGAAAAACAGGAGTGTCTCCTGACTGTTGTGACACAAAAATATATCTGTTGAAAATTGTCTTGTGTAGGCCGACATCCCAGTGTGGTTTCGCAGTTCCACGGGTCAAATCGCTGTACTATCCAGTTTTGGGCCTTTGGTATCTAAAATAAAGCAGTTTGAGTGTGTCGCTCACTGTTCAGCCGCAAATATCTCTATTTAAAAAAGTGTGGTATACCCCAGTAAACAATAACTGTGGTTTTGCCATCCCACGGTAAAAAATCTCTATTATTCACGTTTTGGTAGTTTTTTCCGTAAAGAAAAACAGTAGTGTCTCCTGACTGTTGTGACACAAAAATATATCTGTTGAAAATAGTCTTGTGTAGGCCCGACATCCCAGTGTGGTTTCGCAGTTCCACGGGTCAAATCGCTGTACTATCCAGTTTTGGGCCTTTGGTATCTAAAAAAAAAGCAGTTTGAGTGTGTCGCTCACTGTTCAGCCGCAAATATCTCTATTTAAAAAAGTGTGGTATACCCCAGTAAACAATAACTGTGGTTTTGCCATCCCACGGTAAAAAATCTCTATTATTCAGGTTTTGGTAGTTTTTTCCGTGAAGAAAAACAGTAGTGTCTCATGATTGTTGTGACACAAAAATATATCTGTTGAAAACAGTCTTGTGTAGGCCCAACATCCCAGTGTGGTTTCGCAGTTCCACGGGTCAAATCGCTGTACTATCCAGTTTTGGGCCTTTGGTATCTAAAAAAAAAGCAGTTTGAGTGTGTCGCTCACTGTTCAGCCGCAAATATCTCTATTTAAAAAAGTGTGGTATACCCCAGTAAACAATAACTGTGGTTTTGCCATCCCAAGGTAAAAAATCTCTATTATTCAAGTTTTGGTAGTTTTTTCCGTAAAGAAAAACAGTAGTGTCTCCTGACTGTTGTGACACAAAAATATATCTGTTGAAAATAGTCTTGTGTAGGCCCGACATCCCAGTGTGGTTTCGCAGTTCCACGGCTCAAATCGCTGTACTATCCAGTTTTGGGCCTTTGGTATCTAAAAAAAAAGCAGTTTGAGTGTGTCGCTCACTGTTCAGCCGCAAATATCTCTATTTAAAAAAGTGTGGTATACCACAGTAAACAATAACTGTGCTTTTGCCATCCCACGGTAAAAAATCTCTATTATTCAGCTTTTGGTAGTTTTTTCCGTAAAGAAAAACAGTAGTGTCTCCTGACTGTTGTGACACAAAAATATATCTGTTGAAAATAGCCTTGTGTTGGCCCGACATCCCAGTGTGGTTTCGCAGTTCCACGGGTCAAATCGCTGTACTATCCAGTTTTGCGCCTTTGGTATCTAAAAAAAAAGCAGTTTGAGTGTGTCGCTCACTGTTCAGCCGCAAATATCTCTATTTAAAAAGTGTGGTATACCCCAGTAAACAATAACTGTGGTTTTGCCATCCCATGGTAAAAAATCTCTATTATTCAGGTTTTGATAGCTTTTTCCGTAAAGAAAAACAGTAGTGTCTCCTGACTATTGTGACACAAAAATATATCTGTTGAAAATAGTCTTGTGTAGGCCCGACATCCCAGTGTGGTTTCACAGTTCCACGGGTCAAATCGCTGTACTATCCAGTTTTGGGCCTTTGGTATCTAAAAAAAAAGCAGTTTGAGTGTGTCGCTCACTGTTCAGCCGCAAATATCTCTATTTAAAAAAGTGTGGTATACCCCAGTAAACAATAACTGTGGTTTTGCCATCCCACGGTAAAAAATCTCTATTATTCAAGTTTTGGTAGTTTTTTCCGTAAAGAAAAACAGTAGTGTCTCCTGACTGTTGTGACACAAAAATATATCTGTTGAAAATAGTCTTGTGTAGGCCTGACATCCCAGTGAGGTTTTGCAGTTCCACGGGTCAAATCGCTGTACTATCCAGTTTTGGGCCTTTGGTATCTAAAAAAAAAGCAGTTTGAGTGTGTCGCTCACTGTTCCGCCGCAAATATCTCTATTTAAAAAAGTGTGGTATACCCCAGTAAACAATAACTGTGGTTTTGCCATCCCACGGTAAAAAATCTCTATTATTCACGTTTTGGTAGTTTTTTCCGTAAAGAAAAACAGTAGTGTCTCCTGACTGTTGTGACACAAAAATATATCTGTTGAAAATAGTCTTGTGTAGGCCCAACATCCCAGTGTGGTTTCGCAGTTCCACGGGTCAAATTGCTGTACTATCCAGTTTTCGGCCTTTGGTATCTAAAAAAAAAGCAGTTTGAGTGTGTCGCTCACTGTTCAGCTGCAAATATCTCTATTTAAAAATGTGTGGTATACCCCAGTAAACAATAACTGTGGTTTTGCCATCCCACGGTAAAAAATCTCTATTATTCAGCTTTTGGTAGTTTTTTCCGTAAAGAAAAACAGTAGTGTCTCCTGACTGTTGTGACACAAAAATATATCTGTTGAAAATAGCCTTGTGTTGGCCCGACATCCCAGTGTGGTTTCGCAGTTCCACGGGTCAAATCGCTGTACTATCCAGTTTTGCGCCTTTGGTATCTAAAAAAAAAGCAGTTTGAGTGTGTCGCTCACTGTTCAGCCGCAAATATCTCTATTTAAAAAGTGTGGTATACCCCAGTAAACAATAACTGTGGTTTTGCCATCCCATGGTAAAAAATCTCTATTATTCAGGTTTTGATAGCTTTTTCCGTAAAGAAAAACAGTAGTGTCTCCTGACTGTTGTGACACAAAAATATATCTGTTGAAAATAGTCTTGTGTAGGCCCGACATCCCAGTGTGGTTTCACAGTTCCACGGGTCAAATCGCTGTACTATCCAGTTTTGGGCCTTTGGTATCTAAAAAAAAAGCAGTTTGAGTGTGTCGCTCACTGTTCAGCCGCAAATATCTCTATTTAAAAAAGTGTGGTATACCCCAGTAAACAATAACTGTGGTTTTGCCATCCCACAGTAAAAAATCTCTATTATTCAAGTTTTGGTAGTTTTTTCCGTAAAGAAAAACAGTAGTGTCTCCTGACTGTTGTGACACAAAAATATATCTGTTGAAAATAGTCTTGTGTAGGCCTGACATCCCAGTGAGGTTTTGCAGTTCCACGGGTCAAATCGCTGTACTATCCAGTTTTGGGCCTTTGGTATCTAAAAAAAAAGCAGTTTGAGTGTGTCGCTCACTGTTCAGCCGCAAATATCTCTATTTAAAAAAGTGTGGTATACCCCAGTAAACAATAACTGTGGTTTTGCCATCCCACGGTAAAAAATCTCTATTATTCAGCTTTTGGTAGTTTTTTCCGTAAAGAAAAACAGTAGTGTCTCCTGACTGTTGTGACACAAAAATATATCTGTTGAAAATAGTCTTGTGTAGGCCCGACATCCAAGTGTGGTTTCGCAGTTCCACGGGTCAAATCGCTGTACTATCCAGTTTTGGGCCTTTGGTATCTAAAAAAAAAGCAGTTTGAGTGTGTCGCTCACTGTTCAGCCGCAAATATCTCTATTTAAAAAATTGTGGTATACCCCAATAAACAATAACTGCGGTTTTGCCATCCCACGGTAAAAAATCTCTATTATTCAGGTTTTGGTAGTTTTTTCCGTAAAGAAAAACAGTAGTGTCTCCTGACTGTTGTGACACAAAAATATATCTATTGAAAATAGTCTTGTGTTGGCCCGACATCCCAGTGTGGTTTTGCAGTTCCACGGGTCAAATCGCTGTACTATCCAGTTTTGGGCCTTTGGTATCTAAAACAAAAGCAGTTTGAGTGTGTCGCTCACTGTTCAGCCTCAAATATCTCTATTTAAAAAAGTGTGGTATACCCCAGTAAACAATAACTGTGGTTTTGCCATCCCACGGTAAAAAATCTCTATTATTCAGGTTTTGGTAGTTTTTTCCGTAAAGAAAAACAATAGTATTTCCTGACTGTTGTGACACAAAAATATATCTGTTGAAAATAGTCTTGTGTAGGCCGACATCCCAGTGTGGTTTCGCAGTTCCGCGGGTCAAATCGCTGTACTATCCAGTTTTGGGCCTTTGGTATCTAAAAAAAAGCAGTTTGAGTGTGTCGCTCACTGTTCAGCTGCAAATATCTCTATTTAAAAAAGTGTGGTATACCCCAGTAAACAATAACTGTGGTTTTGCCATCCCACGGTAAAAAATCTCTATTATTCAGGTTTTGGTAGTTTTTTCCGTAAAGAAAAACAGTAGTGTCTCCTGACTGTTGTGACACAAAAATATATCTGTTGAAAATAGTCTTGTGTAGGCCCAACATCCCAGTGTGGTTTTGCAGTTCCACGGGTCATATTGCTGTACTATCCAGTTTTGGGCCTTTGATATCTAAAAAAAAAGCAGTTTGAGTGTGTCGCTCACTGTTCAGCCGCAAATATCTCTATTTAAAAAGTGTGGTATACCCCAGTAAACAATAACTGTGGTTTTGCCATCCCATGGTAAAAAATCTCTATTATTCAGGTTTTGGTAGCTTTTTCCGTAAAGAAAAACATTAGTGTCTCCTGACTGTTGTGACACAAAAATATATCTGTTGAAAATAGTCTTGTGTAGGCCCGATATCCCAGTGTGTTTTCACAGTTCCACGGGTCAAATCGCTGTACTATCCAGTTTTGGGCCTTTGGTATCTAAAAAAAAAGCAGTTTGAGTGTGTCGCTCACTGTTCAGCCGCAAATATCTCTATTTAAAAAATTGTGGTATACCCCAATAAACAATAACTGTGGTTTTGCCATCCCACGGTAAAAAATCTCTATTATTCAGGTTTTGGTAGTTTTTTCCGTAAAGAAAAACAGTAGTGTCTCCTGACTGTTGTGACACAAAAATATATCTGTTCAAAATTGTCTTGTGTAGGCCGACATCCCAGTGTGGTTTCGCAGTTCCACGGGTCAAATCGCTGTACTATCCAGTTTTGGGCCTTTGGTATCTAACTAAAAAGCAGTTTGAGTGTGTCGCTCACTGTTCAGCCGCAAATATCTCTATTTAAAAAAGTGTGGTATACCCCAGTAAACAATAACTGTGGTTTTGCCATCCCACGGTAAAAAATCTCTATTATTCAGGTTTTGGTAGTTTTTTCCATAAAGAAAAACAGTAGTGTCTCCTGATTGTTGTGACACAAAAATATATCTGTTGAAAATAGTCTTGTGTAGGCCCGACATCCCAGTGTGGTTTCGCAGTTCCACGGGTCAAATTGCTGTACTATCCAGCTTTGGGCCTTTGGTATCTAAAAAAAAAGCAGTTTGAGTGTGTCGCTCACTGTTCAGCCGCAAATATCTCTATTTAAAAAAGTGTGGTATACCCAGTAAACAATAACTGTGGTTTTGCCATCCCACAGTAAAAAATCTCTATTATTCAGCTTTTGGTAGTTTTTTCCGTAAAGAAAAACAGTAATGTCTCCTGACTGTTGTGACACAAAAATATATCTTTTGAAAATAGTCTTGTGTTGGCCCGACATCCCAGTGTGGTTTTGCAGTTCCACGGGTCAAATCGCTGTACTATCCAGTTTTGGGCCTTTGGTATCTAAAACAAAAGCAGTTTGAGTGTGTCGCTCACTGTTCAGCCGCAAATATCTCTATTTAAAAAATTGTGGTATACCCCAATAAACAATAACTGTGGTTTTGCCATCCCACGGTAAAAAATCTCTATTATTCAGGTTTTGGTAGTTTTTTCCGTAAAGAAAAACAGTAGTGTCTCCTGACTGTTGTGACACAAAAATATATCTGTTGAAAATTGTCTTGTGTAGGCCGACATCCCAGTGTGGTTTCGCAGTTCCACGGGTCAAATCGCTGTACTATCCAGTTTTGGGCCTTTGGTATCTAAAATAAAGCAGTTTGAGTGTGTCGCTCACTGTTCAGCCGCAAATATCTCTATTTAAAAAAGTGTGGTATACCCCAGTAAACAATAACTGTGGTTTTGCCATCCCACGGTAAAAAATCTCTATTATTCACGTTTTGGTAGTTTTTTCCGTAAAGAAAAACAGTAGTGTCTCCTGACTGTTGTGACACAAAAATATATCTGTTGAAAATAGTCTTGTGTAGGCCCGACATCCCAGTGTGGTTTCGCAGTTCCACGGGTCAAATCGCTGTACTATCCAGTTTTGGGCCTTTGGTATCTAAAAAAAAAGCAGTTTGAGTGTGTCGCTCACTGTTCAGCCGCAAATATCTCTATTTAAAAAAGTGTGGTATACCCCAGTAAACAATAACTGTGGTTTTGCCATCCCACGGTAAAAAATCTCTATTATTCAGGTTTTGGTAGTTTTTTCCGTGAAGAAAAACAGTAGTGTCTCATGATTGTTGTGACACAAAAATATATCTGTTGAAAACAGTCTTGTGTAGGCCCGACATCCCAGTGTGGTTTCGCAGTTCCACGGGTCAAATCGCTGTACTATCCAGTTTTGGGCCTTTGGTATCTAAAAAAAAAGCAGTTTGAGTGTGTCGCTCACTGTTCAGCCGCAAATATCTCTATTTAAAAAAGTGTGGTATACCCCAGTAAACAATAACTGTGGTTTTGCCATCCCACGGTAAAAAATCTCTATTATTCAGGTTTTGGTAGTTTTTTCCGTAAAGAAAAACAGTAGTGTCTCCTGACTGTTGTGACACAAAAATATATCTGTTGAAAATAGCCTTGTGTTGGCCCGACATCCCAGTGTGGTTTCGCAGTTCCACGGGTCAAATCGCTGTACTATCCAGTTTTGGGCCTTTGGTATCTAAAAAAAAAGCAGTTTGAGTGTGTCGCTCACTGTTCAGCCGCAAATATCTCTATTTAAAAAGTGTGGTATACCCCAGTAAACAATAACTGTGGTTTTGCCATCCCATGGTAAAAAATCTCTATTATTCAGGTTTTGGTAGCTTTTTCCGTAAAGAAAAACATTAGTGCCTCCTGACTGTTGTGACACAAAAATATATCTGTTGAAAATAGTCTTGTGTAGGCCCGATATCCCAGTGTGTTTTCACAGTTCCACGGGTCAAATCGCTGTACTATCCAGTTTTGGGCCTTTGGTATCTAAAAAAAAAGCAGTTTGAGTGTGTCGCTCACTGTTCAGCTGCAAATATCTCTATTTAAAAAAGTGTGGTATACCCCAGTAAACAATAACTGTGGTTTTGCCATCCCACGGTAAAAAATCTCTATTATTCAGCTTTTGGTAGTTTTTTCCGTAAAGAAAAACAGTAGTGTCTCCTGACTGTTGTGACACAAAAATATATCTTTTGAAAATACTCTTGTGTTGGCCCGACATTCCAGTGTGGTTTTGCATTTCCACGGGTCAAATCGCTGTACTATCCAGTTTTGGGCCTTTGGTATCTAAAACAAAAGCAGTTTGAGTGTGTCGCTCACTGTTCAGCCGCAAATATCTCTATTTAAAAAATTGTGGTATACCCCAATAAACAATAACTGTGGTTTTGCCATCCCACGGTAAAAAATCTCTATTATTCAGGTTTTGGTAGTTTTTTCCGTAAAGAAAAACAGTAGTGTCTCCTGACTGTTGTGACACAAAAATATATCTGTTGAAAATTGTCTTGTGTAGACCGACATCCCAGTGTGGTTTCGCAGTTCCACGGGTCAAATCGCTGTACTATCCAGTTTTGGGCCTTTGGTATCTAACTAAAAAGCAGTTTGAGTGTGTCGCTCACTGTTCAGCCGCAAATATCTCTATTTAAAAAAGTGTGGTATAACCCAGTAAACAATAACTGTGGTTTTGCCATCCCACGGTAAAAAATCTCTATTATTCAGGTTTTGGTAGTTTTTTCCGTAAAGAAAAACAGTAGTGTCTCCTGACTGTTGTGACACAAAAATATATCTGTTGAAAATTGTCTTGTGTAGGCCGACATCCCAGTGTGGTTTCGCAGTTCCACGGGTCAAATCGCTGTACTATCCAGTTTTGGGCCTTTGGTATCTAAAATAAAGCAGTTTGAGTGTGTCGCTCACTGTTCAGCCGCAAATATCTCTATTTAAAAAATTGTGGTATACCCCAATAAACAATAACTGTGGTTTTGCCATCCCACGGTAAAAAATCTCTATTATTCAGGTTTTGGTAGTTTTGTCCGTAAAGAAAAGCAGTAGTGTCTCCTGACTGTTGTGACACAAAAATATATCTGTTGAAAATTGTCTTGTGTAGGCCGACATCCCAGTGTGGTTTCGCAGTTCCACGGGTCAAATCGCTGTACTATCCAGTTTTGGGCCTTTGGTATCTAACTAAAAAGCAGTTTGAGTGTGTCGCTCACTGTTCAGCCGCAAATATCTCTATTTAAAAAAGTGTGGTATACCCCAGTAAACAATAACTGTGGTTTTGCCATCCCACGGTAAAAAATCTCTATTATTCAGGTTTTGGTAGTTTTTTCCATAAAGAAAAACAGTAGTGTCTCCTGATTGTTGTGACACAAAAATATATCTGTTGAAAATAGTCTTGTGTAGGCCCGACATCCCAGTGTGGTTTCGCAGTTCCACGGGTCAAATTGCTGTACTATCCAGCTTTGGGCCTTTGGTATCTAAAAAAAAAGCAGTTTGAGTGTGTCGCTCACTGTTCAGCCGCAAATATCTCTATTTAAAAAAGTGTGGTATACCCCAGTAAACAATAACTGTGGTTTTGCCATCCCACGGTAAAAAATCTCTATTATTCAGCTTTTGGTAGTTTTTTCCGTAAAGAAAAACAGTAATGTCTCCTGACTGTTGTGACACAAAAATATATCTTTTGAAAATAGTCTTGTGTTGGCCCGACATCCCAGTGTGGTTTTGCAGTTCCACGGGTCAAATCGCTGTACTATCCAGTTTTGGGCCTTTGGTATCTAAAACAAAAGCAGTTTGAGTGTGTCGCTCACTGTTCAGCCGCAAATATCTCTATTTAAAAAATTGTGGTATACCCCAATAAACAATAACTGTGGTTTTGCCATCCCACGGTAAAAAATCTCTATTATTCAGGTTTTGGTAGTTTTTTCCGTAAAGAAAAACAGTAGTGTCTCCTGACTGTTGTGACACAAAAATATATCTGTTGAAAATTGTCTTGTGTAGGCCTACATCCCAGTGTGGTTTCGCAGTTCCACGGGTCAAATCGCTGTACTATCCAGTTTTGGGCCTTTGGTATCTAAAATAAAGCAGTTTGAGTGTGTCGCTCACTGTTCAGCCGCAAATATCTCTATTTAAAAAAGTGTGGTATACCCCAGTAAACAATAACTGTGGTTTTGCCATCCCACGGTAAAAAATCTCTATTATTCACGTTTTGGTAGTTTTTTCCGTAAAGAAAAACAGTAGTGTCTCCTGACTGTTGTGACACAAAAATATATCTGTTGAAAACAGTCTTGTGTAGGCCCGACATCCCAGTGTGGTTTCGCAGTTCCACGGGTCAAATTGCTGTACTATCCAGCTTTGGGCCTTTGGTATCTAAAAAAAAAGCAGTTTGAGTGTGTCGCTCACTGTTCAGCTGCAAATATCTCTATTTAAAAAAGTGTGGTATACCCCAGTAAACAATAACTGTGGTTTGCCATCCCACGGTAAAAAATCTCTATTATTCAGCTTTTGGTAGTTTTTTCCGTAAAGAAAAACAGGAGTGTCTCCTGACTGTTGTGACACAAAAATATATCTGTTGAAAATAGCCTTGTGTTGGCCCGACATCCCAGTGTGGTTTCGCAGTTCCACGGGTCAAATCGCTGTACTATCCAGTTTTGCGCCTTTGGTATCTAAAAAAAAGCAGTTTGAGTGTGTCGCTCACTGTTCAGCCGCAAATATCTCTATTTAAAAAAGTGTGGTATACCCCAGTAAACAATAACTGTGGTTTTGCCATCCCACGGTAAAAAATCTCTATTATTCACGTTTTGGTAGTTTTTTCCGTAAAGAAAAACAGTAGTGTCTCCTGACTTTTGTGACACAAAAATATATCTGTTGAAAATAGTCTTGTGTAGGCCCGACATCCCAGTGTGGTTTCGCAGTTCCACTGGTCAAATCGCTGTACTATCCAGTTTTGGGCCTTTGGTATCTAAAAAAAAAGCAGTTTGAGTGTGTCGCTCACTATTCAGCCACAAATATCTCTATTTAAAAAAGTGTGGTATACCCCAGTAAACAATAACTGTGGTTTTGCCATCCCACGGTAAAAAATCTCTATTATTCAGGTTTTGGTAGTTTTTTCCGTAAAGAAAAACAGTAGTGTCTCCTGACTGTTGTGACACAAAAATATATCTGTTGAAAATAGTCTTGTGTAGGCCCAACATCACAGTGTGGTTTCGCAGTTCCACGGGTCATATTGCTGTACTATCCAGTTTTGGGCCTTTGTTATAAAAAAAAAAGCAGTTTGAGTGTGTCGCTCACTGTTCAGCTGCAAATATCTCTATTTAAAAATGTGTGGTATACCCCAGTAAACAATAACTGTGGTTTTGCCATCCCACGGTAAAAAATCTCTATTATTCAGCTTTTGGTAGTTTTTTCCGTAAAGAAAAACAGTAGTGTCTCCTGACTGTTGTGACACAAAAATATATCTGTTGAAAATAGCCTTGTGTTGGCCCGACATCCCAGTGTGGTTTCGCAGTTCCACGGGTCAAATCGCTGTACTATCCAGTTTTGCGCCTTTGGTATCTAAAAAAAAAGCAGTTTGAGTGTGTCGCTCACTGTTCAGCCGCAAATATCTCTATTTAAAAAGTGTGGTATACCCCAGTAAACAATAACTGTGGTTTTGCCATCCCATGGTAAAAAATCTCTATTATTCAGGTTTTGGTAGCTTTTTCCGTAAAGAAAAACAGTAGTGTCTCCTGACTGTTGTGACACAAAAATATATCTGTTGAAAATAGTCTTGTGTAGGCCCGACATCCCAGTGTGGTTTCACAGTTCCATGGGTCAAATCGCTGTACTATCCAGTTTTGGGCCTTTGGTATCTAAAAAAAAAGCAGTTTGAGTGTGTCGCTCACTGTTCAGCCGCAAATATCTCTATTTAAAAAAGTGTGGTATACCCCAGTAAACAATAACTGTGGTTTTGCCATCCCACGGTAAAAAATCTCTATTATTCAAGTTTTGGTAGTTTTTTCCGTAAAGAAAAACAGTAGTGTCTCCTTACTGTTGTGACACAAAAATATATCTGTTGAAAATAGTCTTGTGTAGGCCAGACATCCCAGTGTGGTTTCGCAGTTCCACGGGTCAAATCGCTGTACTATCCAGTTTTGGGCCTTTGGTATCTAAAACAAAAGCAGTTTGAGTGTGTCGCTCACTGTTCAGCCGCAAATATCTCTATTTAAAAAAGTGTGGTATACCCCAGTAAACAATAACTTTGGTTTTGCCATCCCACGGTAAAAAATCTCTATTATTCAAGTTTTGGTAGTTTTTTCCGTAAAGAAAAACAGTAGTGTCTCCTGACTGTTGTGACATAAAAATATATCTGTTGAAAATAGTCTTGTGTAGGCCCGACATCCCAGTGTGGTTTCGCAGTTCCACGGGTCAAATCGCTGTACTATCCAGTTTTGGGCCTTTGGTATCTAAAAAAAAAGCAGCTTGAGTGTGTCGCTCACTGTTCAGCCGCAAATATCTCTATTTAAAAAGTGTGGTATACCCCAGTAAACAATAACTGTGGTTTTGCCATCCCATGGTAAAAAATCTCTATTATTCAGGTTTTGGTAGCTTTTTCCGTAAAGAAAAACATTAGTGTCTCCTGACTGTTGTGACACAAAAATATATCTGTTGAAAATAGTCTTGTGTAGGCCCGATATCCCAGTGTGTTTTCACAGTTCCACGGGTCAAATCGCTGTACTATCCAGTTTTGGGCCTTTGGTATCTAAAATAAAGCAGTTTGAGTGTGTCGCTCACTGTTCAGCCGCAAATATCTCTATTTAAAAAAGTGTGGTATACCCCAGTAAACAATAACTGTGGTTTTGCCATCCCACGGTAAAAAATCTCTATTATTCACGTTTTGGTAGTTTTTTCCGCAAAGAAAAACAGTAGTGTCTCCTGACTGTTGTGACACAAAAATATATCTGTTGAAAATAGTCTTGTGTAGGCCCGACATCCCAGTGTGGTTTCGCAGTTCCACGGGTCAAATCGCTGTACTATCCAGTTTTGGGCCTTTGGTATCTAAAAAAAAAGCAGTTTGAGTGTGTCGCTCACTGTTCAGCCGCAAATATCTCTATTTAAAAAAGTGTGGTATACCCCAGTAAACAATAACTGTGGTTTTGCCATCCCACGGTAAAAAATCTCTATTATTCAGGTTTTGGTAGTTTTTTCCGTAAAGAAAAACAGTAGTGTCTCATGATTGTTGTGACACAAAAATATATCTGTTGAAAACAGTCTTGTGTAGGCCCGACATCCCAGTGTGGTTTCGCAGTTCCACGGGTCGAATTGCTGTACTATCCAGCTTTGGGCCTTTGGTATCTAAAAAAAAAGCAGTTTGAGTGTGTCGCTCACTGTTCAGCTGCAAATATCTCTATTTAAAAAAGTGTGGTATACCCCAGTAAACAATAACTGTGGTTTGCCATCCCACGGTAAAAAATCTCTATTATTCAGCTTTTGGTAGTTTTTTCCGTAAAGAAAAACAGTAGTGTCTCCTGACTGTTGTGACACAAAAATATATCTGTTGAAAATAGCCTTGTGTTGGCCCGACATCCCAGTGTGGTTTCGCAGTTCCACGGGTCAAATCGCTGTACTATCCAGTTTTGCGCCTTTGGTATCTAAAAAAAAGCAGTTTGAGTGTGTCGCTCACTGTTCAGCCGCAAATATCTCTATTTAAAAAAGTGTGGTATACCCCAGTAAACAATAACTGTGGTTTTGCCATCCCACGGTAAAAAATCTCTATTATTCACGTTTTGGTAGTTTTTTCCGTAAAGAAAAACAGTAGTGTCTCCTGACTTTTGTGACACAAAAATATATCTGTTGAAAATAGTCTTGTGTAGGCCCGACATCCCAGTGTGGTTTCGCAGTTCCACTGGTCAAATCGCTGTACTATCCAGTTTTGGGCCTTTGGTATCTAAAAAAAAAGCAGTTTGAGTGTGTCGCTCACTATTCAGCCGCAAATATCTCTATTTAAAAAAGTGTGGTATACCCCAGTAAACAATAACTGTGGTTTTGCCATCCCACGGTAAAAAATCTCTATTATTCAGGTTTTGGTAGTTTTTTCCGTAAAGAAAAACAGTAGTGTCTCCTGACTGTTGTGACACAAAAATATATCTGTTGAAAATAGTCTTGTGTAGGCCCAACATCACAGTGTGGTTTCGCAGTTCCACGGGTCATATTGCTGTACTATCCAGTTTTGGGCCTTTGTTATAAAAAAAAAAGCAGTTTGAGTGTGTCGCTCACTGTTCAGCTGCAAATATCTCTATTTAAAAATGTGTGGTATACCCCAGTAAACAATAACTGTGGTTTTGCCATCCCACGGTAAAAAATCTCTATTATTCAGCTTTTGGTAGTTTTTTCCGTAAAGAAAAACAGTAGTGTCTCCTGACTGTTGTGACACAAAAATATATCTGTTGAAAATAGCCTTGTGTTGGCCCGACATCCCAGTGTGGTTTCGCAGTTCCACGGGTCAAATCGCTGTACTATCCAGTTTTGCGCCTTTGGTATCTAAAAAAAAAGCAGTTTGAGTGTGTCGCTCACTGTTCAGCCGCAAATATCTCTATTTAAAAAGTGTGGTATACCCCAGTAAACAATAACTGTGGTTTTGCCATCCCATGGTAAAAAATCTCTATTATTCAGGTTTTGGTAGCTTTTTCCGTAAAGAAAAACAGTAGTGTCTCCTGACTGTTGTGACACAAAAATATATCTGTTGAAAATAGTCTTGTGTAGGCCCGACATCCCAGTGTGGTTTCACAGTTCCATGGGTCAAATCGCTGTACTATCCAGTTTTGGGCCTTTGGTATCTAAAAAAAAAGCAGTTTGAGTGTGTCGCTCACTGTTCAGCCGCAAATATCTCTATTTAAAAAAGTGTGGTATACCCCAGTAAACAATAACTGTGGTTTTGCCATCCCACGGTAAAAAATCTCTATTATTCAAGTTTTGGTAGTTTTTTCCGTAAAGAAAAACAGTAGTGTCTCCTTACTGTTGTGACACAAAAATATATCTGTTGAAAATAGTCTTGTGTAGGCCAGACATCCCAGTGTGGTTTCGCAGTTCCACGGGTCAAATCGCTGTACTATCCAGTTTTGGGCCTTTGGTATCTAAAACAAAAGCAGTTTGAGTGTGTCGCTCACTGTTCAGCCGCAAATATCTCTATTTAAAAAAGTGTGGTATACCCCAGTAAACAATAACTTTGGTTTTGCCATCCCACGGTAAAAAATCTCTATTATTCAAGTTTTGGTAGTTTTTTCCGTAAAGAAAAACAGTAGTGTCTCCTGACTGTTGTGACATAAAAATATATCTGTTGAAAATAGTCTTGTGTAGGCCCGACATCCCAGTGTGGTTTCGCAGTTCCACGGGTCAAATCGCTGTACTATCCAGTTTTGGGCCTTTGGTATCTAAAAAAAAAGCAGTTTGAGTGTGTCGCTCACTGTTCAGCCGCAAATATCTCTATTTAAAAAGTGTGGTATACCCCAGTAAACAATAACTGTGGTTTTGCCATCCCATGGTAAAAAATCTCTATTATTCAGGTTTTGGTAGCTTTTTCCGTAAAGAAAAACATTAGTGTCTCCTGACTGTTGTGACACAAAAATATATCTGTTGAAAATAGTCTTGTGTAGGCCCGATATCCCAGTGTGTTTTCACAGTTCCACGGGTCAAATCGCTGTACTATCCAGTTTTGGGCCTTTGGTATCTAAAAAAAAAGCAGTTTGAGTGTGTCGCTCACTGTTCAGCTGCAAATATCTCTATTTAAAAAAGTGTGGTATACCCCAGTAAACAATAACTGTGGTTTTGCCATCCCACGGTAAAAAATCTCTATTATTCAGCTTTTGGTAGTTTTTTCCGTAAAGAAAAACAGTAATGTCTCCTGACTGTTGTGACACAAAAATATATCTTTTGAAAATAGTCTTGTGTTGGCCCGACATCCCAGTGTCGTTTTGCAGTTCCACGGGTCAAATCGCTGTACTATCCAGTTTTGGGCCTTTGGTATCTAAAACAAAAGCAGTTTGAGTGTGTCGCTCACTGTTCAGCCGCAAATATCTCTATTTAAAAAATTGTGGTATACCCCAATAAACAATAACTGTGGTTTTGCCATCCCACGGTAAAAAATCTCTATTATTCAGGTTTTGGTAGTTTTTTCCGTAAAGAAAAACAGTAGTGTCTCCTGACTGTTGTGACACAAAAATATATCTGTTGAAAATTGTCTTGTGTAGGCCGACATCCCAGTGTGGTTTCGCAGTTCCACGGGTCAAATCGCTGTACTATCCAGTTTTGGGCCTTTGGTATCTAAAATAAAGCAGTTTGAGTGTGTCGCTCACTGTTCAGCCGCAAATATCTCTATTTAAAAAATTGTGGTATACCCCAATAAACAATAACTGTGGTTTTGCCATCCCACGGTAAAAAATCTCTATTATTCAGGTTTTGGTAGTTTTGTCCGTAAAGAAAAGCAGTAGTGTCTCCTGACTGTTGTGACACAAAAATATATCTGTTGAAAATTGTCTTGTGTAGGCCGACATCCCAGTGTGGTTTCGCAGTTCCACGGGTCAAATCGCTGTACTATCCAGTTTTGGGCCTTTGGTATCTAACTAAAAAGCAGTTTGAGTGTGTCGCTCACTGTTCAGCCGCAAATATCTCTATTTAAAAAAGTGTGGTATACCCCAGTAAACAATAACTGTGGTTTTGCCATCCCACGGTAAAAAATCTCTATTATTCAAGTTTTGGTAGTTTTTTCCGTAAAGAAAAACAGTAGTGTCTCCTGACTGTTGTGACACAAAAATATATCTGTTGAAAATAGTCTTGTGTAGGCCCGACATTCCAGTGTGGTTTCGCAGTTCCACGGGTCAAATCGCTGTACTATCCAGTTTTGGGCCTTTGGTATCTAAAAAAAAAGCAGTTTGAGTGTGTCGCTCACTGTTCAGCCGCAAATATCTCTATTTAAAAAAGTGTGGTATACCGCAGTAAACAATAACTTTGGTTTTCCTCTTCCACGGTTCTAATCTTCTCTTTATTACCCTTTTTCCATTGATAGTGCAAGTGTAAGCTATTTTACTTCATTTACAATGGGCAAGGCGCGTGGCAAGGGACGTGGAAGTGGACGTTCTGGTGATGGTTCGCGCAGAGGACGGGGCCGTGGCCAAGGTGAAAATGTGCCACAACCAACAGCCACATCTTCTCGCTCCCACTTCTTTACCGAATTACTAGGGAAGAACAGAACAACACCAGTATTGAGAACTGATCAGTGTGAACAGGTTATTAATTGGATAGCAGATAATACTTCCAGTTACCTGGGCACCACCACCTCCGGTCTGTCTTCCACACTGTCAACTCTTAGTAGCCGTGAGTCTCGACAGCATACTCCTCCTTGTAGCGCCGGCGTCCCTGCTCTCTGCTAGGCAGGGACGCTGTTCCCCTCACCCCTCTGCTCCGAGCCCGGCGTCCTCCTCCCGCTCTGCTGGCAGCTCGCGCTCCTTCCCGGCCACTGTGCTTAGGGCACGCGCGCGCTCCCTCCCTCTTAAAGGGGCCGCGCGCGCCGTCCTAAGGAGTCCCCGGCCAATGGCCGGAGGACTTCACCATATATAAGGCACCTCCTCCAAAATGGAGGTGCCCGAGCAATGTTGTTGCACTGTTCACTACTCTGCTTCAGCCCTCAGGTCCCGTTGCCAGTTACCTGCCAGATTCCTGCCAGTCTACTGTCTGATTCCTGCCTGATATTCCGCTTACCTGCCTGCTAGCCTGAGGTCCGACAGTCTGCCTACCGACTCCTGTCAGTCTGTCTAAGGACCAGCTTGCCCGCTCACCTGGGAGCGCTCTTCTGCTACCTGCCTGCTAGCCTGAGGTCCGACGGTCTGCCTACCGACTCCTGTCAGTCTGTCTATGGACCAGCTTGCCCGCTCACCTGGGAGCGCACACCTGTTACCTGCCTGCTAGCCTACCTGGAGGCTCCGCCGTCACGTGCTGTGACCACCTGCCATTCCAGAGACTCTCGCTTGCTCACCTGGGAGCACACATCTACCATCTGCCTGCTAGCCTACCTGGAGGCTCTGCCATCACAGGTCGTACCTACCCTTTACCCAGAGACTGCCCCGGTCACTTGCCGTGACCTCCTGCCCGTTCATCCAGAGACTGCCCCGGTCACTTGCCGTGACCTCCAGCCCGTTCACTCAGAGACTGTCCCGGTCACCTGCTGTGACCGCCTGCCTGTCTTCCCTGGTCACCACCCGCTCCCTTACAAGGACCGCCCCCTTGTATAGTAGCTCAGAGGTTCCGCCTCCCAGTCCCGTTACACTCCTCACCCTGATGCTCCTTCCTCCCACCATGCCGAGTGTCGTCAGACAGCAAGTGATCCCACACTTGGACACTCTGAAGAGCTGTTCACTGGTCCATTTCCATATTTGGGCCCCTCGCCTGATACGCTTGAAGTGGTGGAAGAGGAGATCCCTTGTTGCGATGCCCAAATATTTGAACAGCCACAGCCACAAGAAGTCGACGTTGGCAATCTGTCACAAGAGGTGGACGATGACGAGACACAATTGCCAGGAAGTGAGGAGGAGGATCGTGGTGCGCAAGTGGAAGAGGAGGAGGTGGTGGATGATCTAGTAACTGACCCAACGTGGAAGGAGGACATGCAGAGTGAGGCCAGCAGCACACAGGGGGAGGGAGGCAGAGTACCCCAACAGGCAGGAAGAAGCAGTGTGGTGGCCGCAGACAGAAGGCAGGCAGCCGTTCCCCGTAACACCAACACGAGGGATGTTGCCAGTACAAGCGGTAGGTCTTCCAGAGTCTGGAATTTTTTTAAAGACTCTGCTGATAACCCCTAAAAGGCCATATGTTCCACCTGCCATGCCAGCATCAGCAGGGGTGACAAAACTACCAGCCTGACCACTACCAGCATGATCAGGCACATGGCAGCAAAGCACTCGACTTTGTGGGGCGAAACCCAGGGTCCACGACCAGTGTCAGCGGGTGTCACCACTGCTTCTTCCACTGTTGTGCGTGCAATAGAACCCCCTGTTGTGTGTGCAAGGCAATCCCCTGTCCATATTGCATGTAAAGATGCCCCCTCCTCTCAGTCTTCACTTGTTATGGCAGTTTCTCAAGAAACAGCATCAACGTCCACGTCCACGTCCCACCGCAGCGTTCAATTGTCCATATCCCAGACCTTTGAACGAAAGCGGAAATTCGCACCTAACGCCCCACAGGCCACAGTCCTAAATTCGCAAATTTCACGACTGCTTGCATTGGAAATGCTGCCTTTTAGGCTGGTGGAGACGGAATCCTTCCGCAATCTTATGGCGGTGGCCGTCCCTCGGTACTCGGTCCCCAGCCGACACTATTTTGCCCGGTGTGCCATCCCCGCACTACACAAGCACGTGTCCCAAAGCATCTGCCGTGCCCTCAACAACGCAGTTACTGGGAGAGTCCACCTGACAACGGACACGTGGACAAGTGCTTGTGGCAAGGGACGGTACATCTCTCTGACGGCACACTGAGTAAACATAGTGGAAGCCGGGACCCAGTCGGACCTTGGGACGGAACACATCCTCCCCACAGCGAGGATTGCGGGCCCTATGTCAGTCAGAGTTGCCCCCACAGTGTACAGCTCCTGCGCATCCTCCTCCTCCTCCTCCTCATGTTCAGCCTCCATCTCAGATATCACCACATCAGTTACAAGCTGGAAGCATTGCAGTACTGCCTCCGCCAAGCGGCAACAGGCTGTGCTGAAACTCATAAGCCTAGGTGATAAACCTCACACTGCTTGTGAGTTGTGGACAGCTGTGAAAGAGCAGGCAGATCTGTGGCTGAGACTGCTGAAACTACATCCCGGCATGGTCGTGTGTGACAATGGCCGTAACCTGGTGGCGGCTCTGAGGCGAGGTGAGATCACACACGTACCATGCCTGGCTCATGTGCTTAACCTCGTGGTTCAGTGGTTTCTTAAATCATACCCCGAGTTGCCAGATCTGCTCGTGAAAGTACGCCGCCTGTCAGCTCATTTTCGCAAGTCGACTACAGCTTCCGTCGCCCTTGCTGTGTTGCAGCAGAGTTTGCAGCTTCCGGCACACCGACTGGTGTGTGATGTCCCCACACGTTGGAACTCTACCCTCCACATGTTGCAAAGGATTTGTGAGCAGAAGAGAGCAGTTGTGGAGTACCAGCTGCAACAAGGCCGTCGATATTCAGGTCAGACTCCACACATAAGACCTCAGGAGTGGACCTGGATGTCTGACATATGTACCATCCTGACAAACTTTGAGGAGGCCACCAAGATCGTGAGTGGCGATGACGCCATCATTAGTGTCAGCATCCCACTTGTCTGTCTTTTGCAACGCTCTCTGCAGAGAATTAAGGAGGAGGCATTGCAGCCAGAGTATGATGAGATGGATCAAGAAGCCGTAGCGGGCGATTACACACAGCCCAGCCTCATCTCATCCCAACGTGCATTGGGGGACAATGAGGGAGAGGAGGAGGAGGAGAAGGAAGAACAGGAGCTGCTATCATGCGTTGTAGACGGCAGTACCTGTACAAGTGTCATACCGTCGGTTCAGCGTGGGTGGCCTGAGGACAGGGGGGAGGAGGAAGAGGAGGAGGAGGAGAGCATGGTCAGTCGTCATCTTGGTGAGGACACAGAAATCTTGCCCGTTACCAGTCTGGCACGCATGGCTGACTTTATGTTACGCTGCCCTAACCGTGACCCTCGCGTTGTCAAAATGTTGGGTGACAGTCATTACTGGTTGGTGACACTTGTAGACCCCCGCTACAAGGAGAACTTTCACTCTCTTCTTCCTGAGGTGGAGAGGTCTACAAAAATGGGGCAATACCAGAAGGCCCTTGCTGCAGAACTCTTAAAAAAATTCCCATCTGAACACGCTAGCGGCAGAGGTCACAGTTCGTTGCCCAACCAAGGCGTACAGGTGAAAGAGATGCAACTCCAATCCAGCAGAGGCAGGGGAACACTGTCAACGTTCTGGGACAGTTTTCTGACACCTGCCCAGCTTACAGGCCCTGAGGCGTGGGGTACTCTCACAAGGAGTGGAAAGTTTCAAAAGATGGTGAGGGAGTACCTTGCCGATAGTACCAGCATCCTCCGTGATTCCTCTGTGCCTTTTAATTATTGGGTATCCCAGATGGACACTTGGAATGAACTCGCTCTGTACGCCTTGGAGGTCCTGGCCTGCCCTGCCGCTAGAGTGTTATCGGAGCGTGTTTTTAGTGCCGCTGGGGGAATTATAACTGATAAGCGCACTCGCCTGTCAACTGACAATGCTGACAAGCTGACCCTTATCAAAATGAACAAGGGCTGGATTGGGCCAGACTTCTAATCACCACCAAATGACAGCAGAGTAACATAAAGTCAAATCCACTGTGTTATTTCGGGAGGTGTATTCACATGCACCGCTTCACACCCACACATGGGTATACGCTTCCTCGTTTCGGCTGTTTAATATTCTTCTCCTTATCCTCAGCCTCCGCCACCACTATACCACCAGGGTGCCAGCATTGAAAGTTCCTCCGTTCTTATTTTTGGCAGCTTTTGCTTGCAAGGCATAAGCAAACACTATGGGACACTCACTCCCCAATAATGGGACTTATGTTTGTAATATGCTGTACTGCATGGCTCTTGTAAGGGGCATTGCAAGTTGCTCCGTCCTAATTTTTGGCAGCTTTTGCTGGGAAAGCATGAGTAAATACTATGGGACACCCACTCCCCAATAATGGGACTTATGTTTGTAATATGCTGTACTGCATGGCTCTTGTAAGGGGCATTGCAAGTTGCTCCGTCCTAATTTTTGGCAGCTTTTGCTTGGAAAGCATAAGCAAATACTATGGGACACCCACACCCCAATAATGGGACTTTTTTTTGTAATATGCTGTACTGCATGGCTCTTGTAAGGGGCATTGCAAGTTGCTCCGTCCTAATTTTTGGCAGCTTTTGCTGGGAAAGCATAAGCAAATACTATAGGACACCCACGCCCCAATAATGGGACTTATGTTTGTAATATGCTGTACTGCATGGCTCTTGTAAGGGGCATTGCAAGTTGCTCCATCGTAATTTTTGGCAGCTTTTGCTGGGAAAGCATAAGCAAATACTATGGGACACCCACTCCCCAATAATGGGACTTATGTTTGTAATATGCTGTACTGCATGGCTCTTGTAAGGGGCATTGCAAGTTGCCCCGTCCTAATTTTTGGCAGCTTTTGCAGGGAAAGCATAAGCAAATACTATGGGACACCCACTCCCCAATAATGGGACATATGTTTGTAATATGCTGTACTGCATGGCTCTTGTAAGGGGCATTGCAAGTTGCTCCGTCCTAATTTTTGGCAGCTTTTGCTTGGAAAGCATAAGCAAATACTATGGGAGACCCACTCCCCAATAATGGGACTTATGTTTGTAATATGCTGTACTGCATGGCTCTTGTAAGGGGCATTGCAAGTTGCTCCGTCCTTATTTTTGGCAGCTTTTGCTGGGAAAGCTTAAGCAAATACTATAGGACACCCACTCCCCAATAATGGGACTTATGTTTGTAATATGCTGTACTGCATGGCTCTTGTAAGGGGCATTGCAAGTTGCTCAGTCCTAATTTTTGGCAGCTTTTGCTGGGAAAGCATAAGCAAATACTATGGGACACCCAATCCCCAATATTGGGACTTATGTTTGTAATATGCTGTACTGCATAGCTCTTGTAAGGGGCATTGCAAGTTGCTCCGTCCTAATTTTTGGCAGCTTTTGCTGGGAAAGCATAAGCAAATACTATGGGACACCCACTCCCCAATAATGGGACTTATGTTTGTAATATGCTGTACTGCATGGCTCTTGTAAGGGGCATTGCAAGTTGCTCAGTCCTAATTTTTGGCAGCTTTTGCTGGGAAAGCATAAGCAAATACTATGGGACACCCACTCCCCAATAATGGGACTTATGTTTGTAATATGCTGTACTGCATGGCTCTTGTAAGGGGCATTGCAAGTTGCTCCGTCCTTATTTTTGGCAGCTTTTGCTGGGAAAGCTTAAGCAAATACTATGGGACACCCACTCCCCAATAATGGGACTTATGTTTGTAATATGCTGTACTGCATGGCTCTTGTAAGGGGCATTGCAAGTTGCTCAGTCCTAATTTTTGGCAGCTTTTGCTGGGAAAGCATAAGCAAATACTATGGGACACCCAATCCCCAATATTGGGACTTATGTTTGTAATATGCTGTACTGCATAGCTCTTGTAAGGGGCACTGCAAGTTGCTCCGTCCTAATTTTTGGCAGCTTTTGCTGGGAAAGCATAAGCAAATACTATGGGACACCCACTCCCCAATAATGGGACTTATGTTTGTAATATGCTGTACTGCATGGCTCTTGTAAGGGGCATTGCAAGTTGCTCAGTCCTAATTTTTGGCAGCTTTTGCTGGGAAAGCATAAGCAAATACTATGGGACACCCACTCCCCAATAATGGGACTTATGTTTGTAATATGCTGTACTGCATGGCTCTTGAAAGGGGCATTGCAAGTTGCTCCGTCCTATTTTTTGGCAGCTTTTGCTTGCAAGGCATAAGCAAATACTATGGGAGACCCACTCCCCAATAATGGTACTTATGTTTGTAATATGCTGTACTGCATGGCTCTTGTAAGGGGCATTGCAAGTTGCTCCATCCTAATTTTTGGCAGCTTTTGCTTGCAAGGCATAAGCAAATACTATGGGACACCCACTCCCCAATAATGGGACTTATGTTTGTAATATGCTGTACTGCATGTGACGCGCCCCCTGGGCCGTGTGTACACGTGTGTGGGATACCCGGTGCCGGGTCTCTGGGGTCTGTAGTCTCCGTGGCGGTGACCCGGTCCCGTGGCTCAGGCTGGTCAAACCAGTGGCAGTCTTTCTTAGGTTTTGAGGTTAATTGTCCGACTGCGCCACCCGTGAATTGCGGTCAGGGAGTACCACCACTGCGAGGCAGACCGCTGAGGCTGGTGTTGTGTGTGCAGCAGAGAATGGGATAACTCCCCATGGGATGAGTATAGCCTCAGGGCAGTGAGTGTGGATGATGGGGGTGATGGTGCACGAGCGCAGCAGGAATGACTCAGAGTCTTTGCAGTGCAGCTCAGGGTCTTTACTGATGATTATAAGGTAGACCCTCCCGGGAGTACTGCCTAGCATAAGAGGCCTGTTCAGTCTGTGAGCAAGCAGGAGTTCCCCTGGCCAGGTGGAGTTGTAGGCCTCCCCGTCTGTCTGCACTCTTCCTGGCTACCTTGCTGTAAGCGGGTAGAAGTAGCCCACGTCCCTGAGTATACCGTGTAGTGCTCACCCGTTTGGCTGGTGACTTGGGGCCTTCTGTTAGCCTCCGCTCCACGTCGGCGGTGCTGGTCCCTTGTTTGTGACTGAGCCTCTGGGCTTCTATGGCCAGAGGACCTGAAATCCCCTGCCGGCTGGTTTCTGCTGCTGGATATATAAATCCTCACAGCTTCGGACTCCTGTGTCCGGTTCCTATTGTCTTCTGCCAGGGCGAGCTCTGCTCAGCTTCCAGCCCCTGGTCTTTAGCTCCTAGCTCCTACAGAGCTCCTTGCTGTTACTTTCCCTTGCTCTCACTCTGACTGTGACTGTTCTCTGACTCACTCAACCCCGCCCCAGATCCAGTTTATAAGGGCAGAATTCTCCCCTCCCAGGATTGGGGCAGGAGGATGTTGCATGTTTAAGGGATCCTGACCAGGAAACCTCCCACTTGCTCTCCGACGTAATATCTCTATTACTGTGGTGACCAGACCCCTGGGGTGCCACACATGGCTCTTGTAAGGGGCATTGCAGTTCCTCATAATTTTTGGAAAGCCTTCCATTCACTGCTTAGGCCAACAGTGCACGGGAGACCCAGTTGCTATAAATGGAAAAAAAGGTTTAGTTAACGCCCTCTGACCTTCATGTCATTTCCAAGGGGCATTGGAGTGGCTCGAAATTTTTGGTAGGCATTGCACTCACTGTATGCCCTATAACTGTGTAGCCGAACCGCTCCTTTTGTTACAGAAATATATCCTACAAGACATATCTGGTTGACTGGCCTGATATTGATGTGAATGGTCCCTGTTCCTCCTGCTCTTTCTTCATTGCCACTACCTCATCCATCATTTATCACCTGAAGCTTTGTTTTAACGGGAGTCATA